>NC_064617.1:759897701-761147701 GCF_023898315.1 Schistocerca nitens | reverse complement strand
GCATTACGAAGGTGTTTGCTCCTCTTTTAATGGCAGTCTGCACCTCAGCGTTGGGAGCCACTTTGTAAAACAATATCCGTTTCTCTTGACAATTTTACTAGATAATTGTTGGAGAGCCGGCCGTGGTGGCCAAGCGGTTAAAGGCGCTACAGTCTGGAACCGCGCGACCGCTACAGTCGCAGGTTCGAATCCTGCCTCGGGCATGGATGTGTGAGATGTCCTTAGGTTAGTTAGGTTTCAGTAGTTCTAAGTTCTAGGGGACTGATGACCTTAGAAGTTAAGTCCCATAGTGCTCAGAGCCATTTTTGAATTGTTGGAGAAATAGTGGTTCTCTGTACTGCAAATCTTCGGCGGCATCAAATTTAGATTCAAGTAGAAGCGGCTGCCGAAGTCAAAGCTGAGTCCTTTGAATCCGTCTTCTGAGACGATTCACGGGTACCAAATAGTAGAGAGAACTGCAACTAAGTTAAATTCTTGCACTAGATACAGTAACTCCTTAAGTGTTCAAGACACAATACATACTGTAGACAGATTACTTTATTATCAGTCTTTTTCGCAGAAAAGTGTGTGAGGTTTTCCGTCTGTTGTCATTCTTCAATTTACCGGTAAGATGGCGGGCGTCTTAGACTGAATCGTTAACAGTGGCTGTGCGTTAGACAGATCCTGAAGCCCTCGTTGACGTCAGAGCTGAATGCGTTAATAAAGCGTATCGATCTGCCCGCTGAGCCAGAAACATTCCGCACCACGGGCGATATTCCTGGAAATCGCTTGAGGCTGATCCTGAAAGCTATATAACACAATTACCCAGATAAGGTATGGGCGTTAGTTCTTACTACACATTTTCCGGAGAATATATGCGCACGCTAAACGGAAATTAGAGATCTGACGACTTCCATGATATCTGTTTTCTGGGATGATTTTTCTTCCTTTTCTTTTTCTTTTTTTTTTTTTTGTAGTTGTTTGTGAGTCTTCTACCTCCAGATGATAGTTTGGTGAGACATTTGTTAATCGAAGCTATTACACATCTCAACTTACTGAAGAAGTGACTTGTACAGTACATTAATTTATATCTACTTTCATAACGATGAGGACATGTTTCTTTCTTTAGTTTCTTTCGCACTTCTATTCTAGACTGTGGGAAATGTTTAGCAATGGGAACTGTTTAGCAACTTTTAAACCCGATTCACTGTGTAGTACCAATCTCGAACAGTTCCTGGAATATCCATACAGAGTGATACCAAATAATACCGAAAAAGGACATACTTTTCGCAGAATATTTGGTAATACACGGCCTAGAAGTAAACCGTAAAAATTGAAAATAGAGCCGTGTTATTTTCCCCGATTTATGTTTTAAACTCCCGAAATCAAAGAAGGTAAGCTACTCTACTTGTATATGGCCACTTCTCCTCAATAGTTCTAATTCAATATAATAGTATTACAATATGAGCACTGTCGTGAGCTGCAAATTCATTATCAATTTATTGGTAACCGGTTTAGACGATACGCTTCATCAACAGACTTCACTGATAATAAAATTAATGACGCTAGTGTTGAAAATTATAATGTTGCAATCGACTGTGGTCCTCTCCACCTATTTAACAAGGATGGCTATGCCAATATTTCAGTACTGTTCTGATTCGAAAATCGATGCCGGTGAAGAAGTTTTAGCATCCCTCTCATCCTTTGGGATTCCAGTGAGGTCGTTGTAACATCCATGTCACCCTTTGCCTTTGACGTGATGCTGTACTTTTCACCGGGAAAATGGAATATACATGAGGGAGGAAATGAGTAGGAACACGGGAACGTAGGATGCTTTCATGAACGAAAGCAATTAATGTTTGTTTAAAAGTTTCTACAGGACTTACATAAAATCATAGAATGGCAGACAACCTGTTCATCATTTGCGACAACTGGAAGAAGTTAGTTTATGCCACACACTTGTCTTGGTGCAATCTATACCGAAACACAGCCTACACTGAGGAACTGTCTTACATTCTTCAGATCACACAACACGTATCCATTCCATAAGATTCTTACTTACCGAGTTGTGTACCACTCAACATCGAAATCTCACATATTATTCTTCGGAATATTTGAAATCACTGTGAGAAGTGGCTACCAAGCGACTACTCCGTTTATTGTGTAGAATGTATGAGTCTGGAGATATACCAGCAGACATTGGAAAAAGTATCATCCACACAATTCCAAGGACAGAAGAGATAAATAAGAGCGAGAACCATAACACACTCAGCATAGACGTTCAGTTGTGCAGAGAGGTGTTTGACTGTAATCCGCGGATTGTATCAGCTCGAATGAGGATAACCGCACGGTGCTACATAGCAGGAGTCAGAGTTTCGTGCGGACGTCACACACGAGGGAGAGAGGACAGGTATATGCGACCTTGTAGCGATAATGACAGACGCTTAACGACTCACCGTGGTTTTGCTCGCTGTCATGTCTCTGTAGACGGTTTGGTTTTTCACTAAGGTTTTCCGCCAAAAAAAACATAAGTGACAGCTCTGTGCTTGGAGCGCATCTCCGTTGCAGACGACATTTTGAAGGTGCCGTATAGCGCAAATTCATTTAACTATAGGTGCTGAAGCGGGAATATTCCACGATGTTCCACAACAAATTCGCAGTTTTTAACTGAAACTCATCATCATCATCATCATCATTTAAGACTGATTATGCCTTTCAGCGTTCACTCTCGAGCATAGTCTCCCTTATAAAATTCCTCCATGATCCCCTATTCAGTGCTAGCATTGGCGCCTCTTCTGATGTTAAGCCTATTACTTCAAAATCATTCTTAACCGAATCCAGGTACGTTCTACTTCGTCTACTCCGACTCCTCCTACCCTCTACTGCTGAAACCATGAGTCTCTTGGGTAACCTTGCTTCTCCCATGCATGTAACATGACCCCACCATCTAAGCCTGTTCGCCCTGACTGCTACATCTACAGAGTTCATTCCCAGTTTTTATTTGATTTCCACACTGTGGACACCCTCCTGCCATTGTTCCCATCCCAGCTAGCTTCCTACTTCTGCAGAGTAGATATGGATGGAGGAGGAGTTGCCACACTTATCAAAAACTGCCATAAGTTCAAGAACATTGACATTAAAAAATTCCGTTGAGAGCAGCATCTAGAAGCATGTGCAACAGAAGTAGAGTTCCATAACAGATCCTATATAATAATAACTATTTACCGAGCACCTGCGGGAAATTATAATCTATTCTTAGATCAGCTAAAAGCTCTTTTGGGTTATTTAACAGGAAGAAACAAAGAAATTTTGATTGCTGGTGACTTTAATACAGATTTTCTAATGCAATCTTCCAGTAAACATTCACTGCAGTTAGTAACGTGGTCTTTCAATCTAACTCACACTGTAAACTTTCCAACTAGGATCACTAAATCCTCAAGGACAGTCATTGATAACATTTTTATAGACAAATCAAAGGAACAAAATCATATCATAAAACCTGCCATAAATGGACTATCAGATCATGACATGCAGCTCCTTGTTTTAGATGTAAATTCTAAGCAGATTATCAAGACTGCTAAATCTGAGTACAGGAGAGTAGTCAATCAACCTAAAATTGAGTGTTTTACAAAACTGCTCAAAGATATGAACTGGAAAGGTGTTTATAGTGCTCATGACATGAATGAAAAATATAACACTTTCATGAACAATGTCAGTACCATGTTTGAAAACTGTTTTCCTCTAAAAGTTACTCAAATTAAACAGAAGTCTATAATAAAACCATGGATTACACAAGGAATAAAGATTTCCTGTAAGACAAAAAGGAAAATGTATCTGTCGACCAAGAATAGCTCCAAGGCTGATGATTTAGCTAAATACAAGGAATACAGTAAAACATTAAAAAAAGTAATTGAGATGTCTAAAAAATGCACTACGAGAAGAAGATAGCAATGTCAGGGAACAAAATAAAAACAATATGGGATATAGTGAAAGAGCACACTGGTAGAACCAGAAAGGAACAGGAGCAAATAGCACTAAGGGTAGATGACGCATTAGTAACTGATGGGCATAGTGTGGCAAATCTATTTAACAAGTACTTTATATCTGTTACTGATAGAATGGGACTTTCAGGATCAGTAAATAATGCCCTTGAATATCTGAAACTAGCCTTCACAGATAGCTTCAAGTACATGAATATATCACTCATTTCACCAAAAGAAATAATGTCCATAATAAAATCTTTAAAAACAAATCATTCTAGTGGGTACGATGAAATATCAACAAAGTTAATTAAGGCATGTTCTTGTGAGTTTAGTACAATTCTAAGTTTCTTGTGTAACCAGTCAATTATAACTGGGACATTTCCTGAGTGGCTAAAATATGCAGATGTTAACCCTCTGCCGGCCGCGGTGGTCTCGCGGTTCTAGGCGCGCAGTCCAGAACCGTGCGACTGCTACGGTCGCAGGTTCGAATCCTGCCTCGGGCATGGATGTGTGTGATGTCCTTAGGTTAGTTAGGTTTAAGTAGTTCTAAGTTCTAGGGGACTGATAACCACAGCAGTTGAGTCCCATAGTGCTCAGAGCCATTTGAACCATTTGTTAACCCTCTATTCTAGAATGAGGATAAAGAGATACCATCAAACTACAGACCGATTTCACTTTTGCCAGCATTCTCAAAAATTTTAGAGAAAGTAACGTACAGGCAGCTGCTCAACCATCTGACCACAAATAACATATTATCAAGAACACAGTTTGGATTTCTGAAGGGTTCTGATATCGAGAAGGCTATTTACACCTACAGTGAAAATGTACTTAATTCATTAAATAACAAATTACAAGCAGCAGGTATTTTCTGTGATTTGTCAAAGGCATTTGATTGTGTGAACCACAACATCCTTTTAAGTAAATTAGAATTCTATGGTGTCACAGGCAGTGCCACAAAATGGTTCAAGTCATTCTTCACTAACAGGAAACAAAGGGTGTCAGTGCAAGGGACTAGTGAATTATGTCATCAGTCATCATCAGAATGGGAAGAAATTACATGTGGTGTCCCACAAGGATCCATCTTAGGGCCATTGCTTTTTCTTGTGTACATTAATGATCTCTCATCAGTTACACTGCCAGAAGCAGAGTTCGTTTTGTTTGCAGATGACACAAGTATTGCAATAAATAGTATGTCAAGTGTAGTTCTAGAAAGATCTGCTAAGAGATATTCATGGATATTAATAAATGGTTTAAAGCCAACTCACTGACATTAAACTTCGAAAAGACTCACTATATGCAATTTAGAACCTGTAAGAGGTTTCCACCCAGCATATGCATAAAATACGAAGAAGAGCAGATAGAAGAGGTTGACAGTCTTAAATTCCTGGGATTACAACTTGATAATAAATTCAGTTGGGAAGAGCACACCACAGAACTGCAGAAACGCCTTAACAAATCTGTATTTGCAATTAGAGTGTTAACAGAAATAGGCGACATAAAAATAAAAAAGCTTGCATACTTTGCCTACTTTCATTCCATAATGTCATATGGTATAATATTTTGGGGTAACTCTTCAAGTCAAACAAAAGTTTTCAGAGTCCAAAAGCGTGTAATACGTATTATTTGTGGAGTAAATTCACGGACGTCCTGTAGAAACCTCTTCAAAGAACTGGGTATACTAACTACTGCCTCTCAGTATATTTACTCATTAATGAAATTTGTCCTAAATAATATATCTCTTTTTCCAACAAACAGCTCAGTTGATACATACAAGACCAGGAACAAAAATGATCTGCACAAGGACTTAAAAGCACTTACTTTAGTTCAAAAGGGGGTCCACTACTCAGGAACACTCATCTTCAATAATTTGCCAGTAAACATAAAAAATTTAGTTACAAATAAAGATAAGTTTAAAAGGAGCCGGAAAGACTTACTAGTGGCCAACTCCTCCTACTCCATTGACGAATTTTTTAATAGAAACAAATGATGTATTGTATATATTCATACTATTAGTATTGTTATTTCAGTTAAAAAAAATTTTACATGTTCCACATCCACGAGGATCTCCTTAGCACGGATCTATGGAACGTAAACTAATCTAATCTAATCTAATCTATCTACTAGTACCTGCAATCATCCTAGCTACTTTCATATCCGTAACCTCAACCTTATTGATAAGCTAACCTGAATCCACCCAGCTATCACTCCCATACAACAAAGTTGGTCGAAAGATTGAACGGTGAACAAATAACTTAGTCTTGGTACTGACTTCCTTCTTGCAGAAGATAGTAGATCGTAGCTGAGCGCTCACTGAATTAGATTTGCTACACCTCGCTTCCAGTTCTTTCACTATGTTGCCATCCTATGAGAATATGCATCCTAAGTACTTGAAACCGTCCACCTGTTCTAACTTTGTTCCTCCTATTTGGCACTCAGTCCGTTTATATCTCTTTCCCACTGACATTACTTTCGTTTTGGAGATGCGACTCTTCATACCATAGTCCTTAAATTTCTCATCTAGCTCTATTATTTTGCAAACTTTCAATCGAATCTGCCATCACAACTAAGTCATCCGCATATGCTAGACTGCTTATTTTGTGTTCACATATCTTAATCTCACCCACCATTCTATTGTTTTCAACATATGATCCATATATAATATGAACAACAGCCGAGGCATTTTGTTCTGATTGTTGCCAGCATCATATTTAAAGTACCAGGAAAGCAGGTTGGTAGCCTTACTTGCCCCAGGTCCCATTGAGTTTTACCCCTAACGGTTGAGGGACTAACCGGTGGATTTGGTAGTCTTTGCCGTCTGAGCACAAAGGTGACCACGACTCAGAATATGTACGAGATGCCCAGCCTTATTCCAAACTAACTAGTATCCCGACTGTTAGGACCACTTACTTGGCCACTCATACGTTGCCCGTGGTTCATGAACTAGGACATGACAACAGGAACCCACACCATGAACCACAGCTGTCCTGCTGTCCTAGAAAAAAATGTGTTGCATTACTTATTGAAGATTCTTCGTATTAATTGTTTGTGAGGCCTAAAACCCGTTCCCGAGTTGCAGAATTTGTTTCAAAACATTGACTATGGAATGGAGTTGTTTCTTCAAGTACCAATGGATGCAAAATTTTAACCTTGTATGTTAGGTGAAATAAAGTGTTCAATAAAAGGCTCAGTGGCTTACTACTCAAGTATCCAAGCTAACCTGCTCAGTGGTTAACTAACAACATTCCACTCATAATCATCTCAAATCAGCTGGGTCCACCGCCACAGTACAATCAGCAAAGTGGATGCCTTGGTTGCATAGAGTGTAACGATCCACAGACGGCGCTGGATAACGGTCGACAAGAGTAATGCAAAATAATGATATGACAACAGGCACATGTGAAAGGGAAACTATATTAGAAAAACCTGACCAAATACAAATTCAGTAACAGCTCCCTTTGCTCATAGTGTCGGCACTTTCCGTTTTAGCACTCGTATCTTACAACCACGAAATTATTCTCCATCTAAGAATTACTGTGTAAAGCTGAATTCCGGTCACTAAACCAGATATCAATTAATTAAAGGATAAGCTTTAATAGAAGGCAACCAGTCTCAAAATACAGATTTTTTAAACAATGGCCATGGTTTCGACAATCTTCTTCAGAAGTTATTGTATGTAGAATCACATTATCTATATTCGATGTGGGAGTCATTGACTTTGTTTAGTACATGTGCGTGTCATCCACTTACTTTGAAGTATGTATCTTAAATAGTGATTAAGTGGATGACATGCACATATACTAGCAGAGTCAACGAGTCTCACATCGGATATGGAAAATATGTGATTCTACTTACAATAACTTCTTAAGAGGATAGCTTTAAAATTGTCGAAACGACAGTCAGTGTTTTTGCAGCTGGTAGGCTGTTATTTCCATTCCATTGAAGCTTTTTCGTACACAGTAGCTCAAGCGTAGCCATGTTTAAAATTTTAAAATTTTGATAACCTAAGACCCAAGAAGCTACACTCTTACAACAGTCATCAAAATCAAAGTATTAAAGGGAAGTGACAGTGTTGGATTTCGTCCACTGGGCACAGTTCTCAGTAGCCACTTGTAGCAAAGCAACAAAAATTTTGACAAAATAATCAATGAAACATTGGATGAAATCACTCAGCTTTACTACAAACAGTAATAAATGCTTGGTGCGAGCTTATCTACACCCAAGTGCCTCCGTGCGCACACTCAGCAGTCCGTCAACGTGGACGAAAGTGCCACAGCAATAACACGCACTAGCCCCAACAAAGTCGTGTGAGACAAGAACGTATAGAGATTAAATCGACGTCTGCAGGCGCTTACAACAAACACTGACGCATTTACTTAATGACAACCTGGCAATCAACAAAAACCACATGCGCTGTCTCCGCATCGAATGGAATACACATATTATCTAACAAGGTCACACAAGGCATGATAAATAGCAATAACGTTCGCCAATAACCTCACACATACCTTTTTCCCTTGCAAGTCCAGCAGCACACTTCGCTTCTGCAATATCGGAGCTTTAAACCATCAGTATCAGCGTATCCAATAGCCAAATCATCATCGGATTTCTGCTGTATAAAAAGCTAGTAACGCACTGGGCGTGCCGTCGTCGGTCAACTCCATACAGTACCCTTGTAGAAGCCGTACCTCATGTCGCAGAAACCGTTGCTGCTGGTAACACATGTATTGCGAGATGTCGGCATCCATGTTACGACATTTAAACTTCTCACATACTTTATTCCAAGTTTTAAACACAGCCAAGTGTGTACGTATCATAGAAACATGATAATAGCTAAAAATTCACGGCATCGCTGTTTTATGATTTTTGCCATAATGAGCTTGCAATTCCGTCAAACATGACTTAACACCCTCCTCTCTCCCTTTTGAAGCTCCTCCCTAATGTCGCAGATCTTCTTATCATTATTCTGATTTTCTTTGATACACTTAAATTATTGGTTTGTGTTAGTTAGAATTAGATTGATACTTTTCAGTAGGTAGTTTTCCGTTTCCCCCTCAAAGCTTCAAACATCCTGCTCAACATATCAATGATGATGGGCGCGTGGGATTAGCCGAGCGGCGCTGCAGTCATGGACTGTGTGGCTGATCCCGGCGGAGGTTCGAGTGTGATGGGGCATGGGTGTGTGTGATTGTCCTTAGGATAATTTAGGCTAAGTAGTGTGTAAGCTTAGGGACTGATGACCTTAGCAAGTGCCATAAGATTTCACACACATTAAATTAAATTATCAATGATAATGTTGTCACTTCCCCTAATATTAACCACTTCGAAATATAGCACCGACTATCTGGCTATGCGCCTTGTTCTCCTTGGTTTTCCCAACAACAACAAAATGCGTCTTCCAAATAGAATTTGAGTCTTTCCAAGTCAAACAATAAAGCTAATTCTTCGACTTCGTAAACCGAATATATATTTTCCAGGTCACTATGCGCCCTCGAATCATCTGTTTCTGCGACTTACAAATGTAATCTTGTATTTTTTTTAAAGAATATTCTAAGTGTAGGAGGTTTCTTCTTTTAAGGTTTATGCACTATCCTTTGTCGCAGAGTTTAAATAACTTCAAGTTTGTAACGGTGGGTATAATGATTGCTTTAGCGTGGAGTTGATTTTTAATTAAATTCATTTTGATGAAGATATCATTTCCTGTTGACCGCAGCGGACGTGTTTTTTAAGAGGGGTTCAGATCTGTTGCACACTCTGGAGTTTTAAATATTTTAAATAAATTTGTTTGTAGTGTAGTGGCTTTTATTACCATTCCACCACGTAGCTCCCTATCATTTCAGCGCAGCACCGTCAGAAGACTGTATCAAAATGCGGGAAGACGTGTAGAAGATCCATGATTGGGACAGGGACAGGTAGCATATCCACACTTCAAGAAAATGAAACTTTTTTCTTGAATCAGTCTTTCGAGTGGTTTCTGAGGCCAGCCAGGAATTTCTCTCCTGCACTAACGTCTCGTCTCTGAGGAGCACTTACATCCTACGTCCTTCGGCAGCTCCCTCTAGTACCACAAAAGTCATTCCCTCATGTCTCAGTAAGTGTCCTTTCATCCTGTTCGTCCTTATTGTCTGTGTTTTCCATATATTACTTTCCTCGCTGATTCTGAGGAGGACTTCCTAATCCCTCACGTTAGTCCACACAATTTTTCAAAATTCTTCTGTAGCACCACATCTCAAACACATCGATTCTACCCTCTTCCGGGACTTACCGCTGTCGATTATTCACTACCATTCAATGCTGTGCTCCAAACGCACATTCTCGCAAATTTCTTCCTCAAGGCTCGTGTTTGGTAACAGCAGACTTCTCTTGGCTAGAAATTCCCTGAAGGGCTACGCTAATCTCCTATTTACATCATCTTTGCTCCCCCCGTCACGGCTTCTTTTGCTTCTAGTGTAGCAGAATTCCTTAACTTCGACTACGTCGTGACCACCAGTTAGTTAAGTTTCTTGATACTGTCATTTCCGCTCATTACTTTAATCTTTTGCCAGTTTACGCTGAATCCATAGTCTGTATCCTTTAGATCGTTCAGTCCGTTCAGCAGGTCCTGTAATTCTTCTTAACTTTTACGACGATTTAAATGTCATCAGCGAATTTTATTACTTTTTTCCTTTCGCCTTGAATGCTAATGCCATTATTGATCATTTCTTTTATTTCCATCATTGCTTTTCGTCGTGCAGGCTGACAGTAGGGGCAAAACACTACATCCATGTTTTAAGCACTTTTTAGTCTCAGCACTTCGTTCTCGGTATGCCATACTTATTGTTTTCTCTTGGTTCTTGTATACACTGCATATCATCTGTCGTCCCCTGTAGCTTACGCCAAATTTTTCACAGAATTTCGAACATCTTGTTGCACCATTTTACACAGGTGAATGCTTTTCCTATATCGACAGATCCAGTGAACGTGTCTTGATTTTTCTTCCGTCTTGCTTCCAAACAGAGAACTGTCTCTAACGCCTATACTTTCCTAAAGCCAAACTGTGTCTAACACATCCCGTATTTATTTGTCCATTTTCTGCATGTGACTCTGATATCTTAGATGCCTAAGATGTTAATCTGATTGTGCGATAATTTTCACCTGTTTGCAAATATTCCCCCTTGCTATTTTCGGAATTGTGTGGATGATATTTTTCCGAAAGTTTTATGGTATTCTACCTACCATCCAGAATAGTCGTTTGGTTCTCATTTTTCCCAACGAACTTAAAGATTCTGGTGAAATGTTGTCTGTCGCGTCTGTTTTATTTGACCTCAAGACTTCCAGATCTGTTGTGACTGTAATACTGGATCGTCTATATCTTCCTTAGCGATTCCAGTTTCTTCTATTCTGAAATCATCAGCCAGTGCATTGTAAATTGCCTGTTTGTTGTTTGTTAAACCATCTGCATTGCCGTTTGGACTGTCTGCTGTGGCCAAAAATGTCTACTTGACTGTATTTCTATTAGTTACGAAGACGGATGGTTTGCAAAAGTACACAATCCCCGAAAGTAGTCACAACTATGAAATATTATTTTAATACAACTTGCTATGGAACTTCAACCATTTATTTCAATAAAGTAGAAATTACAGTGGATAGAAAGGTAAAATTTTAGTGTGACTGTGAATTATATAACCCTTCTTATTACTATAATAAAGTGGCCTTAGTCCGAGATACTGGGATACTGACGATGTACGCGCTCCAGGTAGACTAGGAATCGAGGTTCATGTCCTCACCATGAGTAGCGGGAGAAAAGGCGAGATGAATAAACTAGGTGCTGCACCCATGCCAGTGTAACCGTATTTTCGGAGAACCTTCAACTCGTTGAACTCGTGTTCGTAACGGAGGTTGCTACCACACGCCTGTGGCTTAACACTTGAAGGCTGCCGGACTGAAACCTTGTGGTGCAAGAAATGTTCACCTACAGTATTTGGCCGGCAACGCGGCGGATACGTGGTTGTGAAAGGATTCCCTTCTCCAGACCTAGTGACAACGACCCGAATGAGATTCCAAGTTGTCTCGTACAATACAGCGATCCCAAACACCGCGAGAAAACGACACCTCGAGATCCCCCAACCAAACTTCAAGCTATTCCAAACAACTCTTACTGGCGGAAGTAAAACTGTGAGGACGGGGCGTGAGTCGTGCTTGGGTAGCTCAGTTGGTAGAGCACTTTCCCACGCAAGGCAAAGGTCACGAGTTCAACTCTCGGTCCGGCACACAGTTTTAATCTGCCAGGAAGTCTCATATCATCACACACTCCGCTGCAGAGTGAAAATCTGATTCTGGGAACTCTGTCTTCCATTTAAGACGTAGAAAGTCCTCAAACAAATTAATTTGTTCATTGTTTGTAGAATTTTCAATAATGGGCACCATTGTTATCAGTGTGCCTTCCCGTCGCAGCGCATATATACAGTAAGTAAAATATCTGCGACGGCAGTGAGTGCTTTGACGACAAGGGACACCATTTTCGTATTATTTGGTAACAACTGCTAGCAATGACCACAAATGTGACATACAAAAGAATAAGAGCACAACATTTTGAGCAACAGAGCGCGGAGAGTCTTTTACAAGAGACATTACCACTTCCGTTACATCTCGATGATGGTATTCACTACCTTTTGCCAGATGATGATTATGACAGCGCTATTATAATTTCTGCTGAGTCCACGGAGTACGGACACAGCGATGTCATCTATTCAGGAGACGGCGCACAAAATACTCACCCGGCTATGGCCCGACGACCCGACACTGTAGAACTGCTGACACTGAAACTTACGCCCTACTTAGAACTAAAGCTGCTCGTGTATCAAGGGGCAGTTTAAATCCTTCATCGAAAACGAATCAAGCCTGTCAACCGATAAAAGAGAAGCATTTCTCCAAGGATGTACCGAAGAAGAAGCGAGACTGAGCCAACCTACAAAAATACTATTAGAATCCACAAAGTGCGTGATGGAAATCGACTCGGAGAGCTGAGGTTCAAATGGCCCTGAGCACTATGGGACTTAACTTCTGAGGTCATCAGTCCCCTAGAACTTAGAACTACTTAAACCTAACTAACCTACGGACATCACACACATCCATGCCCGAAGCAGGATTCGAACCTGCGGCCGTAGCGGTCGCGCGGTTCCAGACTGTAGCTCCTAGAACCGCTCGGTCAACCCGGCCAGCTGAGAGCTGAGGCTCAGTTTGCCTATCTCCCTATCACCCATACTAATAATCTCGCCAGAAGCCCTGACTGAAACAGACGTATCCGTACACTACCGTAGTTATGGCAGAAAGTTAATCAGTAAAAGCACTCAAGCTCTGGATAATAGAGGCTAGCTGAGAGGATTTGTCTTAAGATAATTCACTCTTCGGGCGAGGAGGTGCCCCTGATATTTATTGCGAGGAAGATCATAGATGATTCTGTTTCCTCCTACAGCTGCATTTCTTGTTGATTCCAAAGCGGCATGTCCACATAGCAAGGTCAAACAAGAGCGTACTCCATCCTTTGGGAAGAACTGCGCCACTGGGCACAGGGCAATATCGACGGTATATTATACTACTGACGTTGAATGACAATTGTTTCCTGATCCTCAGTCGTAGTCACGACGCTGAGAAGCGCAAACATGGCAACATATGTTATCTGTATTTCAAGAAAAACCACCGCAGAAATATTTACACCTACAATCAAACCTCTGTTCCTCAGTTTCCACTACTTCTACGTCGTACGTCATCTTCGTGTTTGACATATTTTTCTTACTATTTGGCGCATGGGATTTTAGGGACTACAGGATTAACTAGGGCTTCCTTTTGCGTTTTGGACAGGAATTTCAATCAAATTTTATCTCAAGCCCCTTGATTGCCAACAAATGTGTTGTGTCGCAGGACACGTATACACTGACGTGGCAAAAGCCATGGGGTCTCAATATGCACATATCAAGATGACGGTAGTATCACGTAAACAATATATGAGAGGGCAGTACATTGGAGAAAGCATCATTTGTTCTCACGTGATTCATGTGAATAGTTTTCGGGCGTAATTATGGCCGCACTATGGGACTTAACGGACTTTGAAGGGTAGTTGGTGCTAGAAGAATCTACATCTACATTTATACTCCGCAGGCCACCCAACGGTGTGTGACGGAGGGCACTTTACGTGCCACTGTCATTACCTCCCTTCTCTGTTCCAGTCGCGTATGGTTTCGCGGGAAGAACGACTGTCTGAAAGCCTCCGTGCGCGCTCGAATCTCTCTAATTTTACATTCGTGACCTCCTCGGAAGGTATAAGTAGGGGGAAGCAATATATTCGATACCTCATCCAGAAACGCACCCTCTCGAAACCTGGCGAGCAAGCTACACCGCGATGCAGAGTGCCTCTCTTGCAGAGTCTGCCACTTTAGTTGCTAAACATCTCCGTAACGCTATCACGGTTACCAAATAACCCTTTGACGAAACGCGCCGCTCTTCTTAGGATCTTCTCTATCTGTTCCGTCAACCCGATCTGGTACGGATCCCACACTGATGAGCAATACTCAAGTATAGGTCGGTTTTGTAAGCCACCTCCTTTGTTGATGGACTACATTTTCTAAGGACTCTCCCAATGAATCTAAACCTGGTACCCGCCTTGCCAACAGTTAATTTTATATGATCATTCCACTTCAAATCGTTCCGCACGCATACTCCCAGATTTTTTACGGAAGTAACTGCTACCAGTGTTTGTTCCGCTATCATGTAATCATAAAATAAAGGATCCTTCTTTCTATGTATTCGCAATACATTACATTTGTCTATGTTAAGGGACAGTTGCCACTCCCTGCACCAAGTGCCTATCCGCTGCAGATCTTCCAGCATTTCGCTACAATTTTCTAATGCTGCAACTTCTCTGTATACTACAGCATCATTCGCGAAAAGCCGCATGGAACTTCCGACACTATCTACTAGGTCATTTATATATATTGTGAAAAGTAATGGTCCCATAACACTCCCCTGTGGCACGCCATAGGTTACTTTAACGTCTGTAGACGTCTCTCCATTGATAACAACATGCTGTGTTCTGTTTGCTAAAAATTCTCCAATCCAGCCACACAGCTGGTCTGATATTCCGTAGGCTCTTACTTTGTTTGTCAGGCGACAGTGCGGAACTGTATCGAACGCCTTCCGGAAGCCAAGGAAAATAGCATCTACCTGGGAGCCTGTATCTAATATTTTCTGGGTCTCATGAACAAATAAAGCGAGTTGGGTCTCACACGATCGCTGTTTCCGGAATCCATGTTGATTCCTACAGAGTAGATTCTGGGTTTCCATAAACGGCATGATACGCGAGCAAAAAACATGTTCTAATGTTCTACAACAGATCGATGTCAGATATATAGGTCTATCGTTTTGCGCATATGCTCTACGACCCTTCTTGAAGACTGGGACTACCTGTGCTCTTTTCCAATCATTTGGTACCTTCCGCTCCTCTAGAGACTTGCGGTACACGGCTGTTAGAAGGGGGGCAAGTTCTTTCGCGTACTCTGTGTAGAATCGAATTGGTATCCCGTCAGGTCCAGTGGACTTTCCTCTGTCGAGTGATTCCAGTTACTTTTCTATTCCTTGGACACTTATTTCGATGTCAGCCATTCTTTCGTTTGTGCGAGGATTTAGAGAAGGAACTGCAGTGCGGTCTTCCTCTGTGAAACAGCTTTGGAAAAAGGTGTTTAGTATTTCAGCTTTACGCGTGTAATCCTCTGTTTCAATGCCATCATCATCCCGGAGTGTCTGGATATGCTGTTTCGAGCCACTTACTGATTTAACGTAAGACCAGAACTTCCTAGGATTTTCTGTCAAGTCGGTACATAGAATTTTACTTTCGAATTCACTGAACGCTTCACGCATAGCCCTCCTTACGCTAACTTTGACATCGTTTAGCTTCTGTTTGTCTGAGAGGTTTTGGCTGCGCTTAAACTTGCGGTGAAGCTCTCTTTGCTTTCTCAGTAGTTTCCTAACTTTATTGTTGAACCACGGTGGGTTTTTCCCGTCCCTCACACTTTTACTCGGCACGTACCTGTCTAAAACGCATTTTATGATTGCCTTGAACTTTTTCCATAAACACTCAATATTGTCAGTGTGAGAACAGAAATTTTCGTTTTGATCTGTTAGGTAGTCTGGAATATGCCTTATATTACTCTTGCTAAACAGATAAACCTTCCTCCCTTTTTTTATATTCCTATTAACTTAGATATTAAGAGATGCTACAACGGCCTTATGATCACTGATTCCCTGTTCTGCACTTACCGAGTCGAAAAGTTCGGGTCTGTTCGTTATCAGTAGGTCCAAGATGTTATCTCCACGAGTCGGTTCTCTGTTTAATTGCTCGAGGTAATTTTCGGATAGTGCACTCAGTATAATGTCACTCGATGCTCTGTCCCTACCACCCGTCCTAAACATCTGAGTGTCCCAGTCTATATCTGGTAAATTGAAATCTCCACCTAAAACTATAACATGCTGAGGAAATTTATGTGAAATGTATTCCAAATTTTCTCTCAGTTGTTCTGCCACTAATGCTGCTGAGTCGGGAGGTCGGTAAAAGGAGCCAATTATTAACCTAGCTCGGTTGCTGAGTGTAACCTCCACCCATAATAATTCACAGGAACTATCCACTTCTACTTCACTACAGGATAAACTACCACTAACAGCGACAAACACGCCACCACCGGTCGCATGCAATCCATCCTTTCTAAACACCACCTGTGCCTTAGTAAAAATTTCGGCAGAATTTATCTCTGGCTTCAGCCAGCTTTCTGTACCTATAACGATTTCAGCTTCGGTGCTTTCTATCAGCGCTTGAAGTTCCGGTACTTTACCAATGCAGCTTCGACAGTTTACAATTTCAATACCGATTGCTGCTTGGTCCCCGCATGTCCTGACTTCGCACCGCACCCTTTGAGGCTGTTGCCCTTTCTGTACTTGCCCGAGGCCATCTAACCCAAAAAACCGCCCAGTCCACGCCACACAACCCCTGCTACCCGTGTAGCCGCTTGCTGCGTGTAGTGGACTCCTGACCTATCCAGCGGAACCCGAAACCCCACCACCCTATGGCGCAACTCCAGGAATCTGCAGCCCACACGGTCGCAGAACCGTCTCAGTCTCTGATTCAGACCCTCCACTCGGCTCTGTACCAAAGGTCCGCAGTCAGTCCTGTCGACGATGCTGTAGATGGTGAGCTCTGCTTTCATCCCGCTAGCGAGACTGGCAGTATTCACCAAATCAGATAGCAGCCGGAAGCCAGAGAGGATTTCCTCCGATCCATAGCGACACACATCATTGGTGCCGACATGAGCGACCACCTGCAGATGGGTGCACCCTGTACCCTTCATGGCATCCGGAAGGACCCTTTCCACATCTGGAATGACTCCCCCCGGTATGCACACGGAGTGCACATTGGTTTTCTTCCCTTCTCTTGCTGCCATTTCCCTAAGGGGCCCCATTACGCGCCTGACGTTGGAGCTCCCAGCTACCAGTAAGCCCACCCTCTGTGACCGCCCGGATCTTGCAGACTGAGGGGCAACCTCTGGAACAGGACAAGCAGCCATGTCCGGCAGAAGATCAGTATCAGCCTGAGACAGCGCCTGAAACCGGTTCGTCAGACAAACTGGAGAGGCCTTCCGTTCAGCACTCCGGAATGTCTTTCGCCCCCTGCCACACCTCGAGACGACCTCCCACTCTACCACAGGTGAGGGATCAGCCTCAATGTGGGCAGTATCCCGGGCAGCCACAGTCGTAACCCGATCGGGGGATGCGTGGGACGAGCTGGCCGTCCCCGACAAACCCCCATCCGGACCCCCACAGTGATGCCCATTGGCAACAGCCTCAAGCTGTGTGACCGAAGCCAACACTGCCTGAAGCTGGGAGCGAAGGGATGCCAACTCAGCCTGCATCCGAACACAGCAGTTGCAGTCCCTATCTATGCTAAAAACTGTTGTGCAAAGAACGTCTGAACTAATGTACAGAGAGCACAAACAAATCAACACAAAATTTAAACGGTTATTAAAATAGAAGATTGCCTAGTATATGCAGTAAAGCTGCTACTTGCGCACTGCTGACACACTGCTCGGCGGCGGAAGGAGACTACGCGATTTTACACTATTCAGGTACTAAAACGCGATGCTACAACTCTCAAATACTATAATACGCCCGAAATTTATGAATTAAACAATGCAAGTACCAAAAACAAGCAAAGAAATTAAGAATTAAACTATGTAACAAATAACTGAGCTAGGAGTATACGACTTTCTGCTGGCAGCTGCTCATCTAACGGCGGCAGGGAGCACACTGGCTGTGACCAACCGACACTGGCCGTTCAAAACAAAAACAGAAGACAGACGACTACGCGAATTTACACTATTCAGGTACTAAAACTCGATGCCACAACTCTCAAATACTATAATACGCCCGAAATTTATGAATTAAACAATGCAAGTACCAAAAACACGCAAAGAATATTAATTAAACTGTGTAACAAATAAGTGAGCTAGGTTTATACGACTTTCTGCTGGCAGCTGCTTATCCAACGGCGGCAGAGAGCACACTGCGATATTCCATTTCGAATATCATCAGGGGATTCAGTATCCCGAGAACCACAGTGTCAAGGGTGGGCCGGAAATATGTGCTGAGCAGCGGCGTTTACCTAGTGTTGTCACTGTTTACAGACAAGCAACAATGCGTGAAATAACTGCAGAGTCCAATGAAGGACGTACGGCGAACATATTCTTCAGGACAGTGCTGCGAAATTTTGTGTTAATGGGCTGTAGAAGCATACGGCCGGAGCGAGTGCCTTTACTAACAGCATGACATCGCTTGCAGCGCCTCTCCTGGACCCGTTACCATATCGGTTGGACCTTACACAACTGGAAAACCGTGGCATGGTCAGATGAGTTCCGGTTTCAGTTGATAAGAGCATATGATATAGCTCGAGTGTGGCGCAGAACCAACGAAGCCATGGACCCAACTCGTGAACAATGCTCTGTGCTAGCTGATGGTGGCACCATAATGGTGTGATCTGTGTTGATATGGAGTATGTTGGGTGCTGTTTTCCAACTTAACTTATCATAGACTGAAAATATCTATTTTCGGTTACTTGGAGACCATTTTCAGCAGTTGAGTGATGGAATATGTATTGATAATGCGCCATGATGACTGAGCCACAACTGTCCGCAATTGGTTTGAAGGTAATTCTGAACGCTTGGTTTGGTCACCCATATCGTTCGGCATAAATCCCACCGAAAATTTATGAGACACTGTCCATATGTCACTTCGTGCACAACATTCTGCACCGGCATAACTTTCGTTATTATGGACGACTGTAGAGGCACCATTCCTCAACATTTCTGCAGGAGACTTCAAGTGACTTATGTCCACGCCACGCCAAGCTGATGCACTACGTCAGGCAAACGAGGTCATAAATGTTATTAGGGGGCATCCCGTGACTTTTGCCGCCACACTGTGTTTCCTCAGCGCTAGAGATCGCGGTCATTGGTGTGTGGAAACGGCGCCGCCAGAAGGTGGATGCCGCGCACGCGTGAGTAGTGCGAGCGCCGCAGTGGCCCAGCAGGAGGAGTGGATGGATGGTGGCGGAGATAGTGGCTGCAGTGACATGAAGCAGGAGTTTGTGGGGCCAAGTCTGAGGGGCTTAAGAATTGCAGTGTGCAGGACGGTTGTCGGACGAGACGGTAAGCAGCGCATAAGTTTCTACAGTGCTGATAAAAATATGGTAGAGCCGTTGCTGTCTTTACCTGGCCAGATGCACAGGAACTCCAGAGAAGGCAAAGGAACGACTTCCGCTTGTGGTACGGATCACTATCTGAGTGCTTTCGCAGCCTGGTGACTTTGTGATTGAAACGGTGCACCGTGTTATGTGTATAAGTGCTCTGAGTGCAGCCTCTTGTAAAACAACTTCGTGAACAGAATTTGAAATCTGCAAATAGTGAGCCGCGGCTTGTTAGTACAGTATGGTTTTAATTAGAGAGCAGCTATTCAGAGAGGTCCGATGTGTGTGGTAATTATCGTATGACAGAGACACTTGTTAGATATGCTAATCCCTTAATATGAAATCGATTTATGCTGGAACAAAACTAGCTCCAATTTTGGCCACCAAGTGTAAATTTGACGCTGTGCAACCTCTTGTCGACGTCTCTTGTGTTCATATTGAAAAAAAATTGTGCAAGCGGTGGTTAGTAACAAAATCAACATTATTACACTCTCCAGCTGTTTTCCATCGTAAATCGTTTCCGCATTAACGCATTAGAATATCCACCAGGTTTCGCTGTCGTAGGATAATGTCAGCCCACACTACACTGAGTGGCTGCACTTTAATTACAGTCACCTAACCAACTGGTATTTACGGCACGCAAGGCGTGCTGAGGGCGTGTTGTGATGCAGAGCAGGCTTGATTGTATCAGTTCACGCCATGGGCGTCGCTAAGCAAATTGAGGAGAACTTGATGGTGTTCACGACGAGCACGAATCAGTTGTTCATCCAAGGGATTTAAGAGTTAATTATGTATTTAATACTCCGTATTGAGATTGTGTTTTGCTAGTCTCTTAGGTTAAAGAATTTGCATAGATGTAGTGAGATCTCATATGCGCACAGTGCAAGAAGATATTCAGAAGTAATCATGGGTTGCTTGTTAGTTCATTCAGCCACGACCAGTGACATGACAACAGTCAGCACCAGAGGTAATGGACATTTTTGTGTGGCACTGATGCCGCCAGAAGGCAGTCGCGGCAGACACGTAGATACTATGAGCGCCTTCGCGGCGCAAATGGAGAAATTGCAGGAGTGACATGAAGCGAGTCTTGGACGGAGAAGATCTTGAGTGACTTCAAGAACTGCGGCATGTGGGACGGTTGCTGGACGAGACGATTAACAGTGTGGACAGGGTTGCTGTATGAACAACAATTTGCTGGTGAAGCTGCTGTTGTAGCCTGGCCGGACATAAAGCAGTTCCAGAGGAGGCCACGGAACAGCTTCTTTCTGCCTGTCATAATGGGTGTTATTTGCAAATCACAAATCTGTGATTTGCAAATGATGATGGGCCGGGTGTTTTGCAGTTGTGGAAATGCACTGTGTTATGTGCGAATGTACTTTCAGCGCAGCGCACGGAAGTCTGCGAGTGATGAGTAGCAGCTTGTTCGCATTTACGGCACACGGGGCTTGCATAAGTGTGTGTTGTGATACAGAGCACGCTCAGTGGTGTCAGTTCATGCCCAGGGAGTGATTAAGCAATTTATATAGATGTTGACTTTGTTCACCACGATTGCGAACTATTTGTTTACTCAGTTGATTTAAGAATTAATTGTGTATTTAATTATTGCCACTGAACCGTTGGTTTATTACTTGTATTAATATTTTCTTTTGTTATTATTTCACGTAAATGAACTAAATATATATGTATGTATTGTATCAGAAGTTATCCAAACATAAGTGTGGGTAGCTTGGTAATGTTACCGGCAGCTATTGCGTTATTTCCCTGGCGTCAGTAGTAACAGTAGAACAAGGTGTAGTAAAGGCTGTATGACTGATCCCAAAGAATTAAAGTGATCCATGGCACTGCTTGATATTCATTGTCATTTATGATTGTGGCAGAGTGCCAGACATTTTAAGACGTGTATTGTTACCTAGCAGGCCGTTGGATGGTTGGGTGGAGGATTGGATTGGTGTAACTGTTCTGCTGTTGTCAGAGGAATATTTTGCTTGATTATTTTAGCCCTAATGAGTTACTTCGGGCTACAGACAATTTATTTTATTGAGAGTGGTTTCTCTTAATTTATGATGGCAGTTAAAATAACTCTTAAATTCAGCCCCACGTCTGCACAACGTCTAGCCCGAATCCCACTTTATCTAAACCCCACGATCCACAGTTACCGCTGAAACGCTGAAAACTCCCGCTTGAGGCTACTTCTGCACATTAGATTCCGCTGTATGGCGGGCTACAGTTGGGTTGGTATCTAATCACTCTTGAGGACGACTCCAGACACATCTTCGGCCATAACCCTCCATCACTGGAGTGGAAATATCTTCGGTGATGAGTCCAGCTAGTAATTGTTCCTCGCTGACCAGCGGAGAAATGTGTGGAGACGTCCCAGAGAGCAGCGGGATGCCAACTGTACTGTCCCCCACTGCACTCCCCGACAGCCCTGAGTGCCGGGCTGAGGTGGCATTCAATTTCACAGCAGGAACCTTTGGTTGTCATCTGCGACACTCTTATAGCACAGCGGTACGTCGACGACAATCTACAAGCCGTTTTGTTGCGCTCCATCGCAAGCCGTCCTCAGCTTAAATTTCAGCAAGATTACGCCAGCCCGCACACGACACGAGTGTCTACAACTTTTCTTCATGATTGCCAACGCCTGACGTGGCCAGCAAGGTCACCGGATCTCTCTGCAATTGAGAAAGTTTGGATCATTATGGGCAGAGCCCTCCAAAGAGCTTGGGATTTAAACGCTCTAACGCGCCGAATGGACCGAATTTGGCCCACATCCCTCAGGTGGACATCAATAAACTGTAACTGGCCTCAGTACAACTTGTCTTATATTAAATGAAGTAAAACACTTATCTGGTCCTAATCCAAATATCCACTTACCTCCATCTTGACGACATTGTTGCAGATTTCTCGAAAGCAACCCAGCAAACACAAAGCAGGCAGCAGGTAATACAAACTGTTGCATACCATGTGGTGCAGTGTGGTAATGCATAATGATAAACCTTCCTTAAACAGTGGAGTGGGAAGAGTAACTATCCCTATCAAGTGATGTTCCGAGACAACGATTTCAGAATGAAGTGCATATTTAAAAAGACACGGTACACAGTAAACCTTCGCGAGATCTTCGCACATAACATTGGACTAAACAGTACTATGCTTAACAAAATTAACAACGAACAGTGACCTGAAAAGGGTACAATGGTAACAGAGAATTGTAAGAATTGAACAGCTTAATGAGTGGATATCGTAATATATGACTCAGGGAAGTGGGCTGGTCTTTCTCTCTCAGCTCTGAGCAAGTTCCCGAGCTGATAATAGTTCCGACTAGCTGCGAAATGCTGCAGTCTTACCTCAAACTTCTTCTCTTCAAAAAGGTTTTTCAAAATTTTTGTTCTTCGAACTTCCGATGTATAAACACATCAGCCTGTTCCCAGAACTCCTGAAGATAAACGTTGACTGTGGGTATTGTATCACAGAAACAGTTCCTTTGACTGTTCAGAGATGTCACTAAGCCCGCCCAAAGATGTAAACAATCTTGCATGAGGAACGGCCATTAGACGGAGAGGTCCGACAGCCGATCAGTTCCAGTCATTCCATCAGGAAGAAGGTACACGGTTCGTGTCGTCTGTACTTCAACCATGCCTAGAAGGTGAATACCACGGTTCGATCGCGTCGTTACACAGTGTCAGGAAGGACTCTCGACAAAGGAATGTATCCAGGCGTCTCAGAGTGAACCAAACCGAAATTGTTCGGACATGGAGGAGATACAGAGAGACAGAAAATGTTTATGACATGCCTCGCTCATGCCACTCAAGGTCTATACTACTGCAGTGGATGAACGCTATCGACGGATTTTGTCTCGGAGGAACCCTGATAGCAACGCCACCAAGTTGAATAATGCTTTTCGCGCAGCCACAGGACGTCGTGTTACGACTCAAACTGTGCGCAATAGGCTGCATCATGCGCAACTTCACTGCCGACGTCCATGTCGAGGTCCATCTTTGCAACCACGACACCATCCAGCGAGGTACAGATAGGCCCAACAACATGCCGAATGGACCGCTCAGGTTTCGCATGACTTTCTCTTCACAGGCGAGTGTCGCATATGCCTTCAACCAGACAGTCGTCCGAGACTCGTATGGAAGCAACCCGGTCACACTGAACGCCTTAGACACACTGTTCAGCGAGTGCAGCAAGGTGGAGGATCCCTGCTGTTTTGGGGTGGCACTATGTAGGGCCGACGTACGCCGCTGGTGACCGTGGAAGGCGCCGTAACGGCTGTAGGATACGCGAATGCCATCCTGCGACCGATAGTGCTTTTATATCGGCAGCATATTGGCGAGGAATTCGTCTTCGTGGACGACAATTAACGCCCAGAGAATATCAGTTTTAAAAAATCTTATTATTTTTAGAAGAGAATAAGTTTGAGGTAAGACTGCAGCACTGCGCAGCTAGTCGGAACTATTACCAGCTAGGTAACTTGCTCAGAGCTGAGAAAAAGGCCAGCCCACTTACCTGAGTAACATATTATGATATAATTAAGCTTTTTGGTTCTTACAGAAATTTTCTGTTACCATTGAACCCTTTTCAAGTTACTGTTCGTGGTTAATTTTGTTAAGGATAGTACTGTTGAGTCCAATGATATGTGCGATCTCGCGAAGGTTTACTGTGTATCGTGTCGTTTTAATTATGCACTTCATTCTGGAATCGTTGTCTCGGAACATCCCTTCATAGGAATAGTTACTCTCCCCACTCCACTGTTTAAGGAAGGTTTAACATTACGCATTACCACACTGCACCATATGGTACGCAACAGTTTGAATTAGCAGCTGCCTGATTTGTGTTTGCTGGGTTGCTTTCGAGAAATCTGCAACAATGTCGTCAAGATGGGAGGTAAGTGGAAATTTGGATTAGGGTCAGATAACCGTTTTACTTTAGTTGCTCATTTAATATAACACAAGTTGTATTCAGATCAGTTACAGTTCAGTTCAAATTATACTCTGTTAAATGAAAGGATAGCATACGAGTTTTAGTTAGATAACAGTTTGGGAGAACACGTTTTAGTAGTAAGAACACTTTTTCTAGAGTGTGAAGTAGAGGTAGGCTAAATTTCATACCGGAAAATATGAACATATACCGACCCTTTGATAATTATGAGACTTCTGATGCATACTTTATAGAATGGGGCAATGATTATGATGATTAATGTAGAGAAAAAGTGAGTGGGTAATGCTTAGAATATATGGACCCTGTTTCTTGTTGTAGTCAATTTCTATGCCATGTGGTTGCATTTCATGTTTATAAATGTAAAAGGTAAGGTTTTGAAAATACGTCGCTAGATAACAATCGTGAATGAAGGTAATTTGATTTGAGACATCACCGTTATTTCTTTAAGGTAGAGTTTATGATTATCTTATG
The DNA here is from genome assembly GCF_023898315.1 of Schistocerca nitens. Lineage (NCBI taxonomy): Eukaryota > Metazoa > Arthropoda > Insecta > Orthoptera > Acrididae > Schistocerca > Schistocerca nitens. The sequence continues at coordinate 761,122,567 of NC_064617.1, read as the reverse complement.
GAAATTATTCAAACTTTTATTAACATACAGTGCCAATTTTTTTATCGGTACAACACGACGTGTAACAGTTACACTTTACCATAATGCGATAAGTTTATGTTTTTGTCTCCATTTTTGCATGAAAAATGTTTTGCAAAGATTTGGCTCAGCGCTGATTGCTACTCAGTACTGTGCCAACTCTTTTAGCATATGATACCTCACTGAACTATTTGTGACTTGAATTCGAGGTTTTGTCTACTGTTTATATTGATGAATGACTTTTTTCCGATATCTATATAGCTACATTCAGGCAACATTTAACATCTACTCAATTCTGTAGAACTATTCTGCCTTGTCTTTGTCTAAGAGGTAAACCTGACTTATTATGTATGAAACGATGTCGAAGCAGTATTGTCCATCATTCTAGATGTCCGTGAAATTTTCGAAATGAAGATTACAGGGAGAGGCAATACACTGTAATAAGAGAAATAACATTCAGGAACTATATGGCATACTAATGCTTTTTCACTTTTCAGCTTCATTCTTTTTGCCATGACACAGGACAAAAATCATTTGTATACATTTTTCAGTTACCATATGTGACATTGCAGACTGTCTTCTTATATTTACATACAATGTAAAATAATATCATGCATTGCTTTACCTTAAGGAATTTTCTGGTTGTATTTGCTTCTTACACTTACGACAAGCAATGACAATGAGTCAAATAAACTTATGTTATTTAATGAGGTTTTTTATAATATATTCTCTCTGTACAAATTGTTACTATAGGTTGCAGTGCCATTAGTATAATAATTGTGTTCAGTGTAGTCCAGTAATGAGCTCCCATAAATCATGAAAGATAAGTAACAAGCCATAAAGGATGTATAAGAAGTCAAGAAAGACGTATAAGGAGGAAGCAAAGAGGAAAATGTGAAAAATTAAGTTGTACAGCATCTACATGAGCAAAGAAATGGTTATAAAAGATAAATCTGAGATGAGAAATAGTTAGGTGGGATAAATACAAAAACAGTTTGGAAGTGCAAAGATGACAAATGGTTGGGTAGGTCAATGCAGCTAAATAATACGAACTTATGAGACTTTATGAAACATATGGCAGAAAGAAGCAAAGGAAGAAAGTAAATAGTTATATTGGTTGTAAGTTCGATGAAAGTATAGGTAAAATGATTAAGAGGTGCACAGACTACAGGATAAAATATAATTAGATAGCATGCTAATTACTGACCATATTAGGTACAGACTGACATTTGATTGACTGCATAAAGTATTCTTTGATGCGAATCTTGGCTATTCCGTGATTCATGTTTTTCCCAATTATATTTTTGTATTCATATCTCTGTGTGTGAGCATTACCCTCATGTGTTCATTTTTTGTGTGTGATCACTATCGTTACATGTCTGTTTTGGACTTACTCTGTATACTATTGTGAATTTCATTGATGTTCACATATATTTGTTCATTTGAATAGATTTAGAATTTTCTGTAGGTCATTCTGTACATGTAATAATTGTTTCTTGCCACGCTTATTAGTGTATACTGTTTCACATGATTTACTCGTCTGATGTTCCTGTAATTCTTCATTGTGAAACCATGATGCCATTTTTTCTTAATGTTTTTATGGATATATAAATGTAGTGTTACCATTACACTACATGTACATTCCTTATGTAGAACTACATAAAATCTTACTACTCCTGCCCTAATGAAGGTAACTGAATATTGTAAACGTAACAAATTGTAACTCATTGAACATTCACCACAAATAATTGAGACTTGCCAAAGCAGATGAAATATACTTTTGATGATATGCTAAAATACTTTCTACCAAATATTGGCATGCTTCACCGATACAAGCTGCAACTGACTTTCATAAGGAACTCTTGGATACCACAAGATGGCTTTCGAGTTATCAATGGATCTACAGTCTGCATCAAGCAGATGCTACTATGTATTTCATTGCTTGTGCATGTGTGAGGTTGTCAGCTGAGAACTTCACATACTGTCACCGTGGATGCTTCCACATAACTTCCCACAACAGTGATATTATTGTAACTACCTAAAGAAAGTTTGGTCGCTTTGATAGGGGAACTCATCAACCTATTTTCATCGTCCAAATTACTACTACCATGTGTGACTGTGTAGGTCTTGTGTGATATACACAGTCCTACTTCTTGAGTGTTACAAAAACAAAGTAGATCACGAATACTGCTTACTACTATACAAAATGGGACCTATAAACTTTCAAAATAGCCCAGTGCAGAACGTTCTCATAAACATCATGAGACATTATAACATGTTCTTGAATTTTGTAAACACTTTTTCCGTATAGTTCTTTAACTCACAATTTATGTAAAGTGATTTTTCTCTTTGTATTTATAACATGTTTTGTATGTTCCATTCCCATCTTAAATAACCCTAACACAAAATTCTATTCGGGGAAGGCTGAATGTATGTAAGGTGGTCAGGCCATTTTGATTTCTTTTATTTATCAGTGTGCACGTAATAGAAAGCAAGTTACGTTACTTTTAAACAATCTTTGGTCTTATTGTGGCACAGTATTTGCCTCTGCGCAGTACAATATATTCTTAGTTGAAATGTGGATATTGATGGACGTATTGAGTAGTGCTGTGTTGTCCTGTGATTGTATCTGTTAGAGGAAGAAAGACTGATTGTGTAGGGCAACAAATTATGTATGTACTGCAAGGCGAAAAGAATATACATTTTGAATATCTTATATTTTTTTTGAGATAAGAAGTTTGAGTTCAGACTGCAGCACTGCACAGATAGCCGGCATTATTGTCAGATAGTTAACTTGCTCAGAGCTGAGAGGAAGACCACCGCACTTCCATCAGTCATACATTAAGATAGCAACTGATTAAGCTGTTTGGTTTTTATAGATATTCTCTGTTACCATTGTACCCTTTTTAAGTCACTGTTCATCGTTCACTTCGTTAAGCATAGTATTGTTGAGACCAATGTTATGTTTGAAGATCACGCAAAATTTTACTCTGTGTTTTTCGATACATACTACATTCGAAAATCGTTGTCTCGGAATACCATTTCATAGGAACCGTTACTCTCCCCACCCCACTGCATAAACAAGGATTATGCATTACCACATTCCACCATATTTTGTTGTACTGGGTCTGAACACATACCAGGACGAATTTGTAGCAGGAGATGAAGAGGATAATATTGTTGCAACTATTTAAGACTGAAAAGTAATAATGAATGATGGTCTACAAGAAACGAGGCCTCTGAAAGGGAGCATCAACAGGGAAGGGAGCCTACAAACCGTACATGTGAATACTGAAGCTACTCTCGATTCCTGACACGTTACTCATAAGGAAGACGAAGCGGTGGTCCTCCGAGGGATTCCAACAACAGGGCCAAGGGGAACATCATCATCATGGATAACGGACGCGACAAAGGTATTTAGACGGCAGCAGTAAATTGTACAGTAATGCTATAAAGAGTAGGTAAAGGACACGAGGTGCTTCCATCGAGTTAGAGAATCAGATAGACCTACGGAGTTTCGAGTCAGAGACGTCGTCATTCACTCCTCCTGTCGGATGCGGATGAAGACATTTGTTGGAAGTTAAAACCACTGATGCACAGAAGTAATTGCTACGGAGATTCACGATCCTTTATCCCCGGCACTGCTGATGGATAACATGACAGAGTACTTATACAGCAGGTCATACCTCCAGAGACAGAACAGGTTAGACAGTGTAGCACGGGTTGTCGTGTTTCACATTAATGTTATCCTTCAATCTTGTTTGTGTTCTTTCGTTAACCTTTCTCTATCTCAATGAAGTTATTATTAATGCGGACGAAGGCGCATTGTGTATTACCTTGTTATTTACTTATTATTAACAAAGAAGTCTAACGAGGAATCTGTTGTGAAATGAAGAGTATTAATAAACTCGGCTGTGAACAAGAGCTTTCTGGTGCTGCATTCATTCTCAGCCTGACGGAGGCAGAGAATTTGTTTAGCTAGTTTAATTAAAATGAAAATAAAGTACCACTCGCTGGAAGCGACCAGTGCGCAAACACCGGACAGACGAGGACGGAAGAGAGACTCTCCAGCGTTGACGCCTTCGCAAGCACTTATTTGCATTGCAGATTAAAGCCAAGCCCTCAACACTGTGTTTCTGTAATTCGCACGCGCGTGTTTTTGTACCTGCCTTACTCCTTTCCGCTTCAGAAATATACAAAAGAAAATTGGTACGTCACGGTACGTTATCTGTAGCGTAGTACCAACACAGGTCTAGACAATTTGCGTCAGCTCAAGTATTTTGATGCTAACGAACTTCAAGACTTCGTGGAAATACAGAATTGTACTTCTATGCAGCGCATTAGCAGTAATTCATTACTGCTGTGGCGAGGATACTACCTATCTCTCTCTTTCTCTCTCTATCTATCTATCTCTCTTTTTAGTTTTCAGTCCTGAGATTAGTTTGCAGCTGTAGGCCGTTCCTCTCTTCTGTTCGCCTTCACCTTCATTCCACGTTCGAAACGCATCCCACATAAAACATAGTCTGCTGCATTTATGACACGCTTGGTCTTCCCAGACGATTATTTCCCTCAATAACGCCTTCTACTATTGCCCCAGTTGTTGTTGCTGTTGTTCTTGTGTTTCAAAATGTATCCTATGTTTTTCTCTCTTCTAGTTTAGACCTGCCTCCACAGAGATTTGGTTTCCTATGATCTTCTTAGTACCACTTAATTCGTATATGTCCAACTGATCTTCATCATCCTTCTGCAGTACCAAATCTCTAGTTACTGCACGCCATCCATGAGGAACACGTGTTGATCTGAGCGTGGACTTCTAGACTGAGCCACATACAAATGATTTCAGCAAAGTGTACGGGCCTGAAGGTGGCGTTGACGCAACGCAGAAACTAGTAGCGAAGTAAATAAAAAATCTTAAGTACAGCTGGAGGAATTTCATTTTTAATAAAAATTATACTAGCTGCGTCCCACCTTCATACAGTTTAAATATGAATATACGAAGACCGGATCTCTAGGGCTTCTGTCTTCTCTCTTGTTTCCCTGTTGTTGAAGCTTCACACCAGTATAGGACCACACTATAAACAAATACTTTTATAATCCGTTTCCCTATTCTCACACCAGTGTTCTTGTTGGTGAGTAAGTTCTTTCTCAAAGTAAATGCAGTTTTGGCCTGCTGTACTCTGCTCAGAATTACCTTGCTGCTTATCTTGTCCTTTCTAATCCTTCTTCCCTAACATGCAAATTCCTCTATCTCTTCCAACAGTTATCATCAAATTCTTATTCTTAATGGTTCACATTCTTCTTCAGTATTGCATATCATCACTTTAACTTTTCGCTTGTTTATTCCAGTACCATACTGAGCTCAGATATTCGCTTCCGTTGTGCTGAGGACTTCCTCTCGATCTTCTTGCGTCTCCTGTGACCGCATTTCCCGCCCACTTAGCCTGATCCCCAACCTCAGTACTTTCGCGAACTTGGTATGTAGCTTGCTGCATGTAACAATTGTATATAAGAGCACAGACTACAAATCCTTCTTTCACACGTTTTCTAATTTTTGCGTCCGTTCCTAATGAAAATTGCGAATGGCGACCACTTCGTTCTTGTAGAAGCTGAGTATCACTTATACTCTGTTTTGGACCTGCTTTCATCACCACTCGGAACATCCCTTGCCAGATAAGATTATCAAATGCATTTTACAGGTACTCAGAGGCAGCACAAGATAGTCTTTAGTCGTGGCTGGCTCATGCTATGCGTTGTATTAAACCTTGGGTGCTATTCTGTGTTTAGTCTCCCGTGGTTATCGCGATTATGCTCATGATCTATATTAACGACATAGGAGACAATCTGAGTGGCCGTCTTAGATAGTTTGCAGATGATGCTGTCATTTATCGTACTGTAAAGTCATCAGAGGATCAAAACGACTTGCAAAATGATTTAAATAAGATATCTTTATGGTGCGAAAAGTGACCCTAAATAAGGAAAAATGTGAAGTTATTCACATGAGTACTAAAAGAAATCAGCTAAATTACGATTACGCGATAAGTCACACAAATCTGAAGGCTGTAAATTCAACTAAATACTTACGGATTACAATTGCAAATAACCTAAATAAGAACGATCACATAGATAATATTGTGGGTAATGCAAACCAAAGACTGCGATTCATTGGCAGAACACTTAGAAGGTGCTACAAGTCTACTTAAGAGACTGCTTACACCACGCTTGTCCGCCCTATTCTGGAGTATTGCTGTGCGGTGTGGGATCCGCATCAGGTGGGACTGACGGATGACATCGAAAAAATACAAAGAAGGGCAGCTTGTTTTGTATTATCGCGAAATACGGGAGATAGTGTCACAGACATGATACGTGAATTGGAGTGGCAGTCATTAAAACAAAGGCGTTCTTCGCTGAAACGGGACCTTCTCATGAAATTTCAATGACGAGCTTTCTCCTCCGATTGCGAAAACATTCTGTTGATACCCACCTACATAGGGAGAAATGATCATAACGATTAAATAAGAGAAATCAGGGCTCGCACAGAAAAATTTAAGTGCTCATTTTTCCCGCATGCCGTTCGAGAGTGGAAGAGTAGAGAGACAGCTTGAAGTTGGTTCATTAAACCCTCTGCCCGGCACTTTATTGTGAATAGCAGAGTAATCACGTAAATGTAGATGTAGATGTAGATGCTGTTATCCTCTCTTTCCGTGGGTGGCAGCAGCGGTGTGTATCGATATTCGCACCTTGCACTATCTTTGGCCTGGCGCTTATAGTCTCTGGCTGGGCTGTGTGCGAGCAGTTGATCGGCTCGTGTGGAGCAGCGAGGAAATCTCTGCGGCGCGTAGTTTGACGTGCCCGCTGGCGGCCTCTATGCGGTATCCGAGTGTGTCGTGCTGTTCCCATAGCTACGAGGTTCGTGGCTCACCAATCCTGGACATGAAAGTTGAGTTTTTACTTAATCTACCAGCATGTCACGACTGTTCATATTGCGCCATTTCGAGTTCGTTGGCGACTGTTGGGATATTCCTGAGAGTAGCAAAGTGTTTTCAAGTTGGCAAATTTTAGCCACCCGCCAGTGGAGCTTAACTTTACTTCGTTATTTGAATTGAAGTGCCTCAGCGGAACCTTCTGCCTTGTGGTCGTTAACGTTCCGGTTACCTGCCCAGGCCCTTGACGTAAATTCAGGCAGTGTATTTTCCTGACCGTTTAGTCGCTGTCCAGTAAGGTGTGTATTAGTTTGACAGCTCAATGTATAATTGGTTGTGGGGGCCAATACCTTCTACGTTGTTCCATTGAACTCCCTGTTATGTGCTGGTCGGGTGAAGTGGAGGTTATCTTGCCGGTGCGTCCGTTGACTGTCTGTCGGTTGGGTTGTCGTCGGATCGACAATGTTTGGGCCGACTGTCTGCCTCACCTAAGCAAGCGTTAGTGTTTGAATTCCAGGCCAACCCTCGGAACTTCTGAGTGCCCTTAGGTGTACTGCCTTTTCTTGTTTAATTTTTTTTTTTTTGCCCCTAAGGTGTCAGATGGTTTGGGCCTTCAGCCTAATTCAAAAACTGTTTTACGTAAAGCTTTTGGTATTTTTAAAATTAATGTTATTGACTCTTAAGTGTTAGTCCTTCAGCCAACTTTGAATTTAAGTTGTTTTGCTCTTAGATTCGTGGGACCCTCAGCCGATTTTAAATTAAAGTTCTTCTGCTCTTAAGGTGTTAGATGGTTTGGGCCTTCAGCCTAATTTAAGAACTGTTTTAGGTAATGCTTTTGGCATTTTTAAAAATAATGTTATTGAGTCTTATGTGTTGAGTCTTAAGCCGATTTTGAATTTTAGTTGTTTGCTCTTAAAGTGTCAGATTCTTTGAGCCTTCAGCCGAATTAAGGAACTGTTTTAAGAAAAGGCTTTGCCTTTTAAATTTCTGAGTTAGCTTGAGCTTTAATTTATTGGCTTTCAGCCCTTTTTAAATTAAAGTAGTCTTGCCCTTAGTACGGTGCATTCAGCTGCTAATTACGTTCCAAAACTAAAGCTGTGTCTTCTTCTAAAAAAAATTTTCTTCGCTCTTGTAGTGTTCGATTAAATAAAAAGTTATACGTTTGTGTGTAACTGACAACCGCTTATTTTGGCCCCTTTACACATTTAAACTACCTGTCCTGTCCTGCAGGTTAAGCAGGGCGTTACAGTGGTAGCAGAGCGTGGTTGCACTTGTGCTTGCCATTCTGGTTGCTGTCATTTTCACTCTCGTTTCGTTTGTGTTCTGTGGCACCATATTGTTTTGGCTGTTACTTGATCAGGTGCTTTTCGTATTGGCAGTCAGTATCCGGGGATCGGCCTGCTGAGAAAGGACCACCTTGTTTACGACTTGGCAATAAGGCGCCAACCAGTTGAAGCAGTGTTCCAGAATTGGTAAACCGTTTGCATGCTGCCGTTCTTCAACCGGTTGACGTCATGCCGGCGGTGGTGGGTGAGAGAGGAGCGGCAATTGAATTTTTGTTTGAGGGTATTAAAGGCCTTGAGGACACTATTTGTCTTTTGGAGGGAACCCAATCTTATAACAGTCAGCTGGATAGGGTGAGTGCACAGTTAATGCAATTAACTAATCGAATAGTGGATTTAGGCACGTTAAAATTCATCACAAAAAATTAACCATTGAGTTGAGAGCTTTGGTGAGCGCATTACAGTTTAAGCTTACGTGTTTGGAGTTGGACGGCAGGAAGGTTGAAGACAGGGACTTGCGCTGTTTTACTAGAGAGAGAGAGAGAGAGAGAGAGAGAGAGAGAGAGAGAGAGAGAGAGAGAGAGCCAGCACGGGTGGTACTGTTACATCCTCTGTCAAGTTAGATGTTGTGTTTCCCAAGTTGCCTAAACCTCTGGCCTATTTCTCAGAGATATTACTGAATTGGTTGTGGAGCGACTAGATCAGGTGGAAAAATTATCGAGGTTATTGGTTTCCTAGAACAACACGCGGCCGCCTTTCATGTTCAGCACAAAGTAATTTTGTCGTTGTTGCACCTGTCAGTTAGAGGCCAGTTGCAGAACCTCCTCTCATGAGCCATGGCGGAAGGGTTTTCCTTTCATCAATTAAGGGAGCTCGTAATTAGGTTGACCACCGGGGTTCGTAAACGGCATGGGTGTCATTACATTTGGGAAGTGCAGCGGGGTGAGAAGCAGTTACATCAGTATGTCGATACAGTTAAGACAGCCTCTTTGGCCTTGCTAATTGATTTACCTGAACAAGAATTGGTCTGTATCGTTCTTAGGGGAATGTGTGCGGCGGATAAGGCGCATTTTGTCTTCCGTAAGCAGCCTTCAACCTGGGAAGAGGTCCGTGACGTGGTTCAAATGACTATGAGTACTATGGGACTTAACTTCTGAGGTAATCAGTCCCCTGGGACTTAGAACTACTTAAACCTAACTAACCTAAGGACATCACACACATCCATGCCCGAGGCAGGATTCTAACCTGCGACCGTAGCGGTCGCGCGCTTCCAGACTGTAGCGCCTAGAACCGCTCGGTCACTCCGGCCGGCCGTGACGTGGTCATAGCAGCATCCGCATTACCACGAAGTTAAGGGGCGGGACGTCGGCCCTGATTCGGCAGTATCTACATCCGCTGAAGTTATCAAAAGGGAACACCGGCGTTGTTTCAGGTGCAGCAGTACGGCTCATTTGCTGCGCTCTTGTGTTCAGCCTCGTGCACCCAGAGCCAAGAGATGACGCCGGGTTGGGCCGCGAACTCGGGTTCGAGTTTTTAGACATTGGCGTACTCGGGTATTCGCTCCCTCATCACCCCCTTGCCTTACGTTTGATCTTGGGTAGGTGGCGAGATGGTTTGTACTCTTTTGGGTTCTGGTAGTTCTTTTTCATTATTGAGCTTCAGTGGTTTTTGGAATTTGGCCATCTCACGAAACTTCGGTCGGTCCCTTCGCTGGTGCAGAGATGTTGGGTGGCCAATGGCCAGGTATTGTCTCTGTAGGGTTGGATCCGGGGGAGGATATCGGTCGGCGATTTTTCCTGGCCTATGTCTTCAGCTGTGTTTAAGAAACTGCCCATTAATCTAATTTTGGGGGTGTGATTTCATCAATAAAACCGGGTTGGTCTTGCATTATTCCGGACTCACTCTTTTCTTTAAATTCGCTCCTGGAGAGAAATTTGGCCTTCGTGAATGCGCTAAACCTAGTTTTCATCGAACTGTTGCTGCGTCGGCCCTTGAGGCCGTAGGTAATGAGTTTGATGTGACCCATCTGTGGCCCCATCGGGCTTCTCAGTTACGCGAGTTGTTGCACAGTTTTCCCCAGCTCCTTAGTGATAACGTGGACGTCACTAACGTTCTTGATTATCATATCACTCTGTCAGACAATATCCTGATTAGGCAGTCCCCACACCGCCTCTCACCCCCTAAGGTGAAGGTACTCAAGCCTATGATATCTCAGTTGCTCCAACAAGGAGTGATTAAGCCTTATACATCTGCTTATGCTTCCCCAATATTTCTTGTACCTCAAGATCAGAGGCATGATTTCAGACCTGTGGTTGACTACCGCCGTTTAAACACTAAGGTTGTCCTTGAATCGGTACCCCTACCTGATGTTCGTAATTATTTCACTTGGTTTGCCGGCGCTAATTGGTTTACCGTCCATTATTTGAATCAGGCCTATTGTCAGATTGCGTTGGCTGAAGAATGTAGATATGTTACCGCATTTTGTACTGACTGGAACTTGTTTGAGTTCAATAGAGTCCATTTTGGACTAGCAACTGGAGCGGCTGTGCTTACTCATTTGTTGGATGATATCCTCGGCGACTTGAAGTTAGTCTGTGTGTATAATTATTAGGACGACTTGGTTATCTATAGTCATCCGTTTGAGGATCATTTGGAGCATATCCAGCAACTTCTATTGAGATTACAGGGAGCCAGGCTGACCGTTAAGCCTAGTAAGATGACGCTAGCCAAGCAGCAGGTATCCTCCTTAGGTCATATAGTGTCGGGTCAGAGTATTCGCATTACCAAGAGCAAACTAAAGCCTTACGGGCTTTGCCTCCACCTCCGAGCGAGGTGGCGCAGTGGTTAGCACACTAGACTCGCATTCGGGAGGACGACGGTTCAACCCCGTCTGCGGCCATCCTGATCTAGGTTTTCCGTGATTTCCCTAAATCGCTGCAGGCAAATGCCGGGATGGAGAGGGCACGGCCGATTTCCTTCCCCATCTTTCCCTAACCCGAGCTTGCGCTCCGTCTCTAATGACTTCGTTGTCGACGGGACGTTAAACACTAAGTCCCCTCCTGCTTTGCCTCCACCTACTGATAAGCAGGGAATTGCTAAATTCATAGGCATAGCAAATTATTTTAGGCGTTCGCTCCCAATTTTGCTCAGTTGGCGGCACCGTTAAATCAGTTACGCCGGAAGGGAGCACGTTTTGAATGGGGACCCGCCCAGGAGGCTTCCTTTGAGCACATTAAGGCAGCGATAGCCAATCCTCCGGTTCTTGGGGCACCCGATTTTAATAAAACGTTTGTTGTTTAAACTGACGCTTCTAATGCTGGTATTTCAGCTGTTCTCCTCCAAGAGTCTGAGGGGCAGAGACAGCCATTAGCCTATGCGTCTCGTCGATAAACTGTCGCCGAACTATAGTACTCCGTCCACGAGTGCGAGGCTTTGGCCGTTTTATTTGCGTTGTACCGCTTCTACCTTGAACACTGGGTTTTCCAACTAGAAACCGACAGTCAGTCTTTGAGCTGGGTGTTGGCTAGGCCGCACAAAACTGGCCGTATTGCCAGGTGAGTAGTACGCATTTCGGCATTTTAGTTTGAAGTTAAACATGTGAGGGGCTCGGAAAATACCCTAACGGAGGTCCTCAGCCGGATGTTCACCGAAACTACATCTAGTGAGAGAAACCAGCAGATGGAGGGAGTGCCGTGGCGCACACAGCCACACAAACGCAACGATCGGCTACCGCGGCAGAGTTGAGCGGCGCCTGCAACTTAGCACCGGCTCGTTCCACCAGCTAGCGGTAGAGGCGTTCCTGCCAAACATTCAATCAGCCGCGAACTACGCACGCGCACGAGCCTTTTTCCGGCGCGGATGGTCACACGATGATATCACCATCCGCCAATCAGGGACCGCCAACGGCCACCAATCATCACTCCGGAATCAGCGGAGGAAGACTGGAGCCGCCGGGTTAAATAGCCGGAAGAAAGGAAAGCAGGCGTCCTTCGACCCGCCGCGGACTGCCGCCTGGAAGAGACTTTCACGCAGCAGAAACCTCCAGGTGCCACGTCTTCGCTACGCCGACCAACGACCCCGGCCTCTGCGCCCATCTACTTCTTCGGCATCCGCCGGAGAGCGTCGAGAGAAAACCAGACAAAGGAACGTAAATTCAGTTCAGTTGATAATATTTCAATTCAATAAGGTGGCATAATTCTTCGGCTTGTTATAAAATTTTGTCAGGAGAAGCTTTTCGTTTTCGAAGGAAGTTTATCTTTTTGTAAAATTAAGCAGTGGCTTTGCTCCACCTAATAAAAATTTTTTGTTCGCGAATCTGTGTTAATCTGTGGATATAACAGGGAGACAGTCTTAATTGTAAGTTGTTGGGTGAAATTCCCCTCTTGTTTGAAGATGAGGTTCAGAACCAGGATCAGGACCCTGTTTGGGCCCCCACTAAGCAACGTGTGTTGGCAGGAGAGCTATCGGATGAGTATGTTGTTAAGAGTGGTATTCTCTGTAAGAGGGTAGGCTAAGAAGTACAAGATCTGTTAGCCTGCAACTTTGGTGCCCCCGGTTCTTCGTTATTTCGTGATTCGTTGGTGGGTGGCCACTTGGGTACTTATAAGACACTCCAAAAAGTCAAGGAGTATTTAACTTGGCCCTCCATGGACCGGGATGTGAGAGAGATGATGTCCCAATGCCGCTTGTGTAATGTAGCCAAAACCAAGAATGCTCTTCAACAGGGTTTGTTGATTTCTGAACGAGAGTCCTGTCCTATTCCCAAGCTCTATATTGATTATTTAGGACCGTTACCGTACTAAGAAGGGTCATCGATGTGTAGTAGTTATTACCGATGCGTTCTACAGATTTACTTGGCTCTTTCCGAGCCGTAACATTACCACTGCCACCACTATTTGCCATTTAACTAATGTCTTCAGTGGTTTTGGCCCACCCATACAGCTTGTTAGCGATAATGCTCCTGCTTTTCTTTCGGCTCCTTTTCAGAATGGTGTCAGGCCTATCACGACCATCCCGTATTATTGCCAGGGGTCCTTTGTGGAAAGAGGTAACCGAAATCTTAAGTATGCATTGATTATTTAACATCAGGAAACCCCTAGTAAATGGGACTCCAGTCTTTCCTAGCTTAGTTTCGCCTTTAGTGCCGCCAGTCACGAAGACTTGCGAGCCACGCCCACCGCCTTGATCCTTTTCTTTTCGGATAATTGCCCATTTTCGAACTTGTGGGGAATTCAAGATCTTATTCCAGCATATATTAGTCCTCGTGTTATCAAGGAAAACTGGAAGTGGGCCAGGCGTAATATACTCAGAGCACATAATAAACAAGCTGAGCATTATAATCGTAACGGAGAATGGCAGGCCAGGTGATCAAGCTTATGTCCGCAATTTCCCAGGGAAGCGGGTGTGAGTGGCGGGAATCTTAGTAAATTTACTGCTCATCTTTTGGGGCCTTGCTCTATCATGCGTATTTTAGGCCCAGTAAATCTGTTGGTCAAGTTCAGGTAAGCAGAATTGGATTCACCTTAACCAAGCTAAGTTCAGGTAGCTCAGGGGTTGAATCACCCCCTCCCTATGTTAAGTTTGAGGGAGGGGGTGGGGGGAGATTGAGCTATGGCTGGCTCGTGCTATGCGTTCTAAACCTTAGTTGCTATTCTGTGTTTAGTCTCCCACGGTTATCGCGATAATGCTGTTATCCTCTCTTTCCGTAGGTGGCAGCAGCAGTGTGTAACGATATTCGCACCTTGGAATATCGTTAGACTGGCACTTAAAGTTTCCGGCTAGGCTGTGTGTGGACAGTTGGTCGGTTGCCGTGGAGCAGTGAGGAAATCTCATTGGCGCGTGGTTTGGCCGGGCCCGCTGGCGGCCTCTATGCAGTGTCAGGGTGTGTGGTGCTGTTCCCATTGCTACGAGGTTCGTGGCCCACCGATCCTGGACAGACAGTTGAGTTCTCAATTAATCTACCAGCAAGTCACGACTGTTCACATTGCGTTGTTTGGAGTTCGTTATCGGCTGTTGGGATATTCCTGCGAGCAACAACGTGTGTTTTCAAGTTGCCAAATTTTAGCCACCCTCCGGTGGAGTTAACTGTATTTGGTTATTTGAATTGAAGTGCACCAGCGGAATCTTCTATCTTGTGGTCATTAACGTTCCGGTTACCTGCCCTGGCCGTTGACGGAAATTCAGGCAGTGTGTTTTCCTCATCGTGTTGTTGCTGTTCAGCACAGTGAGTAATTTGACAGCTCAATGTATAATTGGTTGTGGGCGCCAATACCTTCTACGTTTTTCCATTGAATCCTTCTTGTGTGCTGGTCGGGTGAAGCGGAGGTTATCTTGCCGGTGGGTCCGTTGACTGTCTGTCTGTCGGTCGGGTTGTCGTCGGATCGACAATGTTTGGGCCGACTGTCTGCCTCACCTAAGCAAGCGTTAGTGTTTGAATTCCAGGTCGACCCCCGGAACTTCTGAGTGCCCTTAGGTGTACTGCCTTTTCTTGTTTGTTCTTGTTGTTTATACTTGCATGGTTTCTAGCCGATTTTTAGATTAAGGTTGTTTTGCCCTTAAGGTGTCATATGGTAATTTAAAAACTGTTCTACGTAAAGCCTTTGGCATTTTTAAAATTAATGTTATTGAGTCTTAAGTGTTGGGCCATCAGTCGATTTTGAATTTAAGCTGTTTGCTCTTATAGTGTCAGATTCTTTGAGCCTTCAGCCTAATTAAGGAACTGTTTTAAGATAAAGCTTTGCCTTTTAAATTTCTAATTTTGATTGAGCGTTAAGTTATAGGCTTTCCCCCGTTTTTAAATTAAAGTGGTCTTGCCCTTAAGGCATCAGATTGTACTTGTTTTCAGACGCTAATTGAGTTCCAGAACTAAAGCAGTGTCTTTTTTTAAAATAATTTCTTGGCTCTTTTAATGTTTCATCAAAAAAAAGGTTGTATGTTCGAGTGTAGCTGACAGCCGCTTAATTTGCCTCCTTTTGCCGGCCGCGGTGGTCTAGCGGTTCTAGGCGCGCAGTCCGGAACCGCGCGACTGCTACGGTCGCAGGTTCGAATCCTGCCTCGGGCATGGATGTGTGTGATGACCTTAGGTTAGTTAGGTTTAAGTAGTTCTAAGTTCTAGGGGACTTATGACCACAGATGTTAAGTCCCATAGTGCTCAGAGCCATTTTTTGCCTCCTTTCGACAAATTAAACTATGTGTCCTGTCCTGTGGGTTTAGCAGGGCATCTCAAGTTTATTTTTCTGTGTTTGCTTTTCGATAAGAATTCTGATAGCTAGAATCGTCCCTTTTTCCTAATCCCTCCTGAATCCAAACTCACATTCACTCCGCATACCCTCCAATTTCTGTTCAATTTTCCTTTGAATTGTCTTTATGAGAATATTCGAAGCATGTGATATTTTATCCAACGAACTGGGATATGCTCGCACTTTATTCGTACCTCTCAAGCATAGAAGAATGCTCACATAAAGCATAAAAATTTTAGTAGTGTTTTTTCTGTTCTGCTGTCTTTGGTTGCTACGGAAAAGTGACATTCGGAAATTAATATCGTGTAAAAAAAATTATTACAAAATTAGACCCCAACTACACAACACAGTACTGGTAAGCATATTTTACACCTCTGATTGAATCTGTCACTGTCAGTGAATTTCGGATGTGCTCATTGCAGCTAGCGTTATGAAGGATTCCAATATTCCGTATACAGACGATCCTGTGGCACACATGCGATGGTTTTGACTTCATAAAATTTGTTTGCATATATTAAATTAATACGTTATTTTTTATACACGTTGCAGTGGAATGTTACTATTTTTCTTCCCCCCCCCCCCCCCCTCCCCCTTCCCCCGCCCACCAAAAAGGATGAGACGAATTAATTACCGCTCCAAAGTTGTGCATAACTATGATCTGGCCATAAATCATTAAGGTTTGAAGGATGCTTCAAATACGTTAGGTCAACATCACACTCTCTTGTATCTACGTCTCCACTTTGCCAGTCACTTCAGTAGGTGTAAGTGAGGGTAATTCCTTTGCCACTGGCATTTCCATTCTATCGGTACCACATTTGAGTAGTGCGTGGGAAGAACGGCACTCCTGCATGTGAGTCCTTTTCCTCAAGGTCTCTTCTTGAGATATCCTCAGGAGGAAGTGATATGTTCCGACCCTTCCAGAAACGTCGTCCCTGGACATTTGTTCATCACATACCTTGATGTGGAATGCCTTTCTTGTAGCATCTGCCACTAGAGTTGGATTAATTCCGTGACGCTTTAACACGGAGCTTGTTATTCGCACTTAGAGCTTTTGTATGCCCTCAATTCATTCCATCAATGGTCCCATATTATGGAACAGCATTCAAGTATCGATCGAAGAGATATTCTGGAACCTGTACTTTTGGCTAGACTACAATTCCTATCGATTCGTTTAGTGTCTCTCGCGTTCGTACGGTTAATTTGTAGTCGTTCTACTTCAGAAAAGTTGGACGTTCGTATTTTTTGGAAAGTTGGAAACTGATTCTGTTGTTGCGTGCATACGCAAACTCTGAATTTTAGGTATTATAATAGCAAGAAGTAGCGAGATAAGTGTTGTTTAGTGTAGTCGGACGCAGCCTGACGTGGAGAGAAGCCACGCATCTGGAGAGGTCGGAGCTTGCGCTGACCATGTAGTATCGTCGGAGGAGATTTTGGTATTTATTGAGGACTTTTGGTAATTTGCCTTTTTGCTGCACGTAAGTTGTTGCTTGCTTGCACATGGAGGTACTTGGTCAGATCTGTGTATGCGTACATTGACACTAATTTCTGTATTTTTTGTGACCAGATATGTGATTATTGACTATAGACATCGTGATATAATTAAAGTTTTCCAACTATTCAAGGAAAAGAAAGATCTGAGTAAAGTTTGTCAATGTATTTATCTCCATGTTGAGAATATTGTATATTAAAAGTTTTTTTGGTTAGTTTCATTTATTTAACATCGCTTAAGGCTTGTTGACGATACCGCTTCTAATCATTCAATGACAATATAAAAAAGAAAACATTCGAGTAGTAGCATCAGAAGTTACGATCACGCATTGCGCTCTGCATGGATCGCAGTATTTATTTTGAATTATATTAGCATGATGTTGGTCACGTAGTTGCAACCACAAGACGAGGTGAGTTACCTGTTGCGTACAGGAGCTTTGCAGTGTAATTGTCAGGAGACGTTAGATAATATTTTAAAATTTGCCGCCAGATACTGGAGAATTGGGAGTGCGATGCGACGGCCGGCAGCACTTACGGCGGGCCACTGTGCTACGGGACAAAGTACACACTTGGTGTTCAAAACGTGTGGCTCTTTGATGTTGAGTGAAATGGTTTGGCTATGATTTGTGACTCTTTGGTCACGGGGTATTATGGCGTGTCCCGCACGTAAATATGATTAGAATGTGCCAAGAAAGATATTACTCCCATTAGTTATTGTAACCTCATGTTTTGCTAATTCTGCCGTCGTTAGCTACAGCTACAGTTACAGCTCGCTGCCAACTGTTGCAAATGGCTCTGAGCACTATGGGACTCAACATCTTAGGTCATAAGTCCCCTAGAACTTAGAACTACTTAAACCTAACTAACCTAAGGACATCACACACACCCATGCCCGAGGCAGGATTCGAACCTGCGACCGTAGCAGTCCCGCTGTTCCGGACTGCAGCGCCAGAACCGCACGGCCACCGCGGCCGGTAACTATTGCAACTGGTTGGTTAGAGGAAACTGGCTGCACTGAATGAGTGTTTAAATTCACTCTTGAGTAAGCTTATCTTTGACCAACACGAGGCTTTACTTTTGAGAAAGGTTATTTAAGGAGTCTGAAATACACCTTAGAAAGCTTCTGCGAGGAAAATGTAATTATAAGTTACATTTCTGAGCCGATTGTGGCGTTTTTTACGAGCCTGAAGGGATGTAAAGAGGCACTCTTAAGATAAAAGGCGAGACTTATAAAAGTAAACAAAGTAGTTAGAGTCCTCCCTCGGGAATGGGTCTGTGTGTCGTCCTTAGCGTAAGTTAGTTGAAGTTAGATTAAATAGTGCGTTAGCTTAGGGACCGATGACCTCAGCAGTTTGATCCCATAAGACCTTACCACAAATTTCCAAAAGTAGCCCACGCGAAATACAGTTCAATGTAATCAAAATGTCATGGATCCCTGCTTCGATATCAGCCACGGCTTAAATTCTGAATAAAAATCATCTTTGAAGACGGCCGAAGACTTTCGACGTACGGCGTCACACACTTTCTGCCAACGCCCATGTCACAGAAGGCACTGGAGAGGGCAAGGATTTAGGATTGGGCTAGAGAACTGACCATTAGGAGCACAAGAATCTGGAATGGTCAACCACGTGAGGAGGCAGAACGCAATGGAAGCTACTGTATGAAACACACATAAGGTGCATCCACTGGGCATGTGGCCTGTAACTGTGTAAGTGTCATGATCACTTATTCATCGGCAAAAGTTACCGGATTAGTCCCACACTCGGATCTCCTGGACGGAAAGCCGGTAGTGAGGTAAAAATTTGAAACAGATAGAATAAACCACAAAGGATAACGTACGAGTCAGTGTGTGAAATTTCTGGACGTTCTAGGCAAGATAGAATAATTGGAAAAAGAAAGGAAAGGCTCAGTCTAGATGCAATGGGGTTAGTGAAGTGAAACAGTAAGAAGATAAGAATCTCTGATCAGAAGAACATTGAGAATTATCGGCAACTGCAGCAAGTGGTATAAGGCGAGTTGTTCTTTATGACTACAGCGGTAATGTAGAGAATGAGTTGCTGTGAACAGTTAAGTGACTGGTTTATTCACATCAAAATCGACAGGAAAGCAAAGTTACCAACATCAGTTCGGGTATACACGCCGATATCACAACTAGAAAAATAAGAGCTATACATCTATATGAAAATATTGAACAATTAATTCCTTACATCAACTTAAATGGTAAGTTGCGTATCATGGGGGTGAGGAATGCGGCAGTAAAGGAAGTAGAAGACGAAAGTATTATAGAAGAATATGTGATTGGTAGAAGGACTGATGGAGGCGAAAGACTGAGTTCTGAAACAAATTTCAACTAGTCACAGATAATAAAGAGCTCAAAAATAATGAAAAGAGGGAATATAATTGGAGGAGACCTGACGATATGTGAGGGTTTCAAGTGGATTACATATTGGGAAGACATAGTTTAATAGATAGTGTATTGTAGGGCTTACCTAGAAGCCGATATAGACTTAAATCACAATTTAGAAATGACGAAGAGTAGTCTGTGATTTGAGAACAGTACGAAAGAATCAGTGGAGAAAGAAGTGGGATACGGAAGTACTGAGGAATGATAAGACGCTTTTCAGTTTTTTCTGTTGCTGTAGATACTGCAATAACGAATATCACATTATTCAGTTCAGTGTGAACGCAGTCGACATCCGTAAACAGTGAGTAGAGAAAATCGAGCGATTTTGTATACAAACAACTGCGAAACGCATCTTGTTAAGAGACACGCTTTTTAAACAAAGTTTCAGACGTTTTGATTCATGTTTTAAACTGGAGGCATGAGACAATCCCTAGACAAGGTTGCACAACATTTAACAGTGTTGATATGTTGATAAACATGGCCAGCAGTTAATTTCTTTGAGCCATGGAGAACGCTTCGTCGGCCTTTCATATTTTTGTTTTTCTTATCATCAAACGTTAGTTAGCAAGAGTTGGCTACCGGAGAAAGTGTTGCAACTTACGGAAGGTATTTTTCACGCAACATCGAGTTTGTGGGAAGTTTGTAATTCTGGATATAAAAATCACAATCAGAAGTTCTTTACCCAAGAGCCGACCTAAAAAATATGATGTATCAGTGAGTGACGTTGAAAAAAAACCTCCACAGTTTGGAAACAGCTTGTCATCGAGAGCATAAAAAAATTAACTGGTCTAAGAAGAGTGCGGCATCTCCTGTAAACAATACAGACACTTATTATTTCTACTGCACGGTTCAGAATCACGAGGCAGCAGAAACACTGACCACGATGAGGAGAGAGAGGTTCAGGAAGCACCGTAAAGAATGTAAGTACTTTACAGATATATTTTTATTTCATTTTTATGGATGAACACAGAGGAGAAAAGATGTTATTAAAATATATTAACTAAAATATTTAAAATAATATCTTATAGTTAGAAAAAATATTTAGCGTGTTTAGAAAATAATTTTAAAATTGACTGGTTGTTTTAAATGTAACTATTTGTACTAATAATTTAGTAAATGTCATATAACCACGGAAAATTTCCCCCAGGAGTAAGGGAATAGAATTGATATCAAATTTCAAGCAAGCTTGTGGTTTGTTCACTTTTAGGGTAGGTTTCGCGTATCGCTCAACCAATTGTTCTCATGCAGTTTCTTCCTCCAGAAACCCTGAATCAAGTTTACATCTCTATCATCTGAATCAAGAGTATCAGCTGAGGAGTATTTACTTTTGGATGTATTGTTTCTACGCAAAAAAATGTGGAGATAAATTCAAAATTGAACAATGGCTCTGTTTTTTCTGGAGCTAGAGGCATCGGTTTTAGTAGCAGTCTAAATTTTGATGACATGGTAACAAAAACATTTTCAATTATCCTTCGTGCTCAACACAATCCTTAGTTGTAAACCGTTTGACATCTCTATGGGTTGCCATAAAAATGAGTGGGACTAGACGTGAAAGTGACTTAGTAACCACAAAAAAAAAAAAAAAGACAAGATTCCACTATGTTCTACGGCCAATATTTGTATGTGTTTGATGTGACTTCTTGGGCTTTCCAGGCGTAGTAAGTTTTGAGTCTCCTAGGGTTAGATGGTGAATCCAAAACTGAACGTGATTCAATATTTCGCCGCTCCAACTGTCCACGATCTTCAGGAGAACTCTGCCGCTCCTGAGTCCTACTAACTCAGCAGAAGGAGCGTCGTCCCAAATGTGGCGGTCAGTTGGATCGATGAAATTCTGAATCAAGTTGATTTTAGGATCTGGCAGCAACCCCATTTTGTATTTATCATCGAAACTGACTAGGCAATGAAGGAAATTCCATGTAGTATTCGACAGGTCTGAAATAGCTCTGTAATCAGTTTCCGGTTTTGGCACCTTAAAAAAATTGTAACCCTAGTTACTACACACTCGTATAAGTGATATTACGGATAAAGCTAACAACTTCTGTTTTCGAGACAGTTGTAACACAGAGCATGAAAACTGAGAATTCGATGAGCCACACAAAGTTGCTAGTGGCACGCCCCTGTTCAAACTGCCTTCTCAAATAAACGTTCCAAAAACAGGTGTCTCCCTTGTCCCGGAAGCAGTAAGCTGTATGAAATCACTTGCCTCATCTAGAGACGAATACACATGGTGAACTTACAGCAAACAGACTGAGGAACTGCAGCCGATGAAGCGCAATACTTTCTTTGGAAATGAGATTGTACCATATGCTGGAACATTCCAAGCGTACTTACTACAACTACGTCGTCTTCCTCCACGATTAGCGAGTCCTACAGTTCAGGAAGATACTGCAGTTATGCCTGCTCACTTACATCTGAAGGAAGTCAGGAAACCACCGGTGACAGTGTCTCTGAGGCTACTCATACCTACCTAATTGCTCTGACTTATAATCCCTTTTTCGGATCTTATCAGATTTTTTCACTTGGTTAATTAATAATCGATTACATATCTTTGGTGCCATGTTAATTGGCTTTTCTATGTTCTTCATGTTACATTATACGAGGGTCGGTCAAAAAGTAATGCCTCCCATTTTTTTTCTACTTAAAGAAATTAAGTTAAGTGAAAAATTTGAATTTGGCGCCATTCCTCAAACCTTCTTCTGCAATCCACTGCAGTAGTAACTTTCTGTGTCAACAGGTGGCAGCACAGCAGAAGTTTGTAAGATGGCCGACATCGATGTTCGTTTGAGACAGCGTTGTGTGATTGAATTCTTGAATGCAGAAGGTGAAACGCCCATACGCATTCATGAAAGACTGAAGAAGGTGTATGGTGTTGTGACAGTGGATGTCAGCACTGTTAGACGATGGGTTCGTCGTTGTAAGGAAGCTGAAGGGCAAACACCGTTGACTGACGAAAAGCGGAGCGGCAGGCCGGTGAGTGCAGTGACTCCACACAACATTCAGCAAGTTGATGACATCATTCGTGGTGACCGTCGGGTGACTGCAGATGAAGTGTGACGCATTATTTCTCTTAGTAAAGGCAGTGTGATCACGATTATTAAACAATTGGGGTACTCAAAAGTTTGTGCACGGTGGGTTCCAAGAATGTTAACCGATCAGAATAAAGAGGCAAGGAAAACAATAGCCTCCCAACACTTGCAGCGCTTCCGTTTGGAGGGAGATGAGTTTCTGAAAAAAATTGTGACCGGGGACGAAACATGGGTGCATTTTTTTGAACCCGAATCAAAGAGGCAGTCAATGGAGTGGCGTCACACAAGCTCGCCGAGGAAGAAAAAATTCAAAACTGTGCGATCGGCAGGGAAAGTTATGGCAACAGTTTTCTGGGATACAGAGGGTGTGATTCTGGTTGATTTTTTGGAGCAGGAATGCACAATAAATTCTGTTCAATACGTCACAACCCTCAAAAAACTTAAAGCACGTCTTCAGCGAGTTCGCCCAACAAAATCAATGGCAGATGTTCTTCTTTTGCATGACAATGCAAGACCACACACCAGTCGTCACACCTCTGACGAGATTGTCAAAATTGGATGGGAAGTTTTGCCTCATCCCCCATACAGCCCTGACCTGGCACCATCAGACTTCCATCTGTTCGGGCCACTAAAAGAAGCTCATCGTGGGATTCATTTTGAAGATGAGGAGGCCGTCAAAACATCCGTGCGTCAATGGCTTAGGAAGCAGAGCTGTGATTTTTACCGTGCTGGGATACATGCCCTTGTTCAAAGATGGACCAAAACTGTAGAGATGGGCGGAGATTACATTGAAAAATGACAAAATGATCCTCAATGTTGTGGTTTTCAACCTATGTAATTGCATTTAAATTTCCTGACAATTAAACGTAGAAAAAAAATAGGAGGCATTACTTTTTGACTGACCCTCGTACGTTATTTCACAAATATAAATCTTTATTTATAATTAGTTTGTGGTTATCTATACATTCCTTCTCGAATTCCTTCAGAGATGGTATCATAGTTCCTCAGACTTCACAGAAAATCTGTGATACTTCATGCTTCGAGATCGTAAACGTGTGCATTAGGCTCGTGAACCATTCTCTACTTGCCAGATAACCCTGTGTCACGCAAATCTCAGAGACGGTGGAGTCACTTGTCTATACTTTTCCTTTGTTTCTGCCTAAAACTGAAGCAGACCTTCAAAGTCACTTTGACTCTGACGGCTGAAATCTCGGAAACTTATGCAGTCTTCTGTTTTCAAATTCAAATTAGATTACAGCCGAAAAGAGATCTTTCCGCAAAAATTTCAAGATTCCACCAGAGTCCCTTCATTGATTGTTTTCGCTATCGACCATTATCACTGTACAGTACAGTAGCATAAGCACTCTGTGTGACTTTAACGCCGGTAACTGAATACAGTTCGCTTAAATTTGTTAAACCAAACTGCAAGTGACTCCTAATATAATTCTCACTTTGTCGTTAATGGATGCTGCTTTTTCATATTTTGAGAATCACTGTAGAAAATGACTGAATGAAAGTAAGTGCGCCTCAGTATCGATCTCTAGCACTAGGAAAAAGAAAAAGGGGGAAAGAAGCTTTAAAGAATGTTCCACGTCTTGATGTTTTTATGAAATTCCGAAAGAATCCAGGTAAAGAAGAAACTCTCCCCGCGCAAAATTGTAGAGGTAGCGCTTAACACAAATAAACCCAAAGACGAAGAAATATCACTTCTTGTAAACGAAAGTGAAACTGGAACGCCCATTATGGAAGTATTGAACTGTTTTTCAAAAATGAAAAACTGATGAATCCCGGTACTACATAGCAATGAACGGGATAAAACAAAATAAGGAAAGTGATTTTTCAAAATCAAAACAGCACTTTAAAAAATGGTACCACAGGTCACTCTATTAGTGTAATTTTCCAGAGAAAGCTGGCAAACAATGGAACTATTGACAAATATTATTTAGTATATCCACAAGTCAGGGAACTGTATTTTGTGTGCTGTGTATTGTGTTCTGCAAACTTCAGGCTTGGCAAGCCCTCGATATTTCTCTGACTGGAAGTATCCAGAGGTTATTGCAGGTGATGAAAACAGTTCAAGGCAATAACAGCGTGATCTTGGTCTTAAAAACAGAATTTCGGCTCTGACAGATTTATGGAAAATTTCTCACAAACTTAAAAATAAAGTGCATCAAATGTAAATAAGTTGTTACTCTTGTACAAGAACTTAGAAGTGTTCATAAAGGTAGCGTTTCAATATGCATGGAACTTATTACTGAATTTGATCAACGTCTTGCTGGTGTATTGAATCATATTAATTTTCTTTCTTTTCTTTTCTTATATATAAGCTATATGTAAACTGAATGAACTATAAACCAATGACACCGCCAGAAGTAAATTAACGAGTTGTTTTGTGGCAAAGATAATGTTTTGATACATCGTTAAATATCTGTATGAAACAAAGTAAGATATATGCTCTTCAAATTATTAATTCATGTATCTTCACAATCTTGTTTTGGGAAGTGGCAGAGTACGGATGAATGCTTGGATCTGTCGTACCAGCGTTGTTAAAAATGTGTATTTTTACCGTTCATTAAAAGTATTATAAAAAGTTATTAGAAAAGGAATATTTATTCGCAGCGTTATAAGTTCAACTCCTATCTGTTCATCACTTCACTCGCCGCCGAGATCCAGCATCAAGAGGTTCGGTGCAGACAAGAATAATTAACGCCGTATCTGGAGGATCGGTCCTGCATATACATTGTCACACTCATGACTAAACACAGTGGAACGTAATGACTCAGACTTAATAGGAACCTAAAAACTTCGTTTACTTCTACTAAAAGTATTGTGCTTCGTGCGTTTAAGAACTCGTAGACAGATCAACAATTTAAATGGTTGCGGTGATTATTTGGTACCGCACGTTAGTGGAAGCAGCAATACGTAATGCAAATTATGTTTAATGACCTTGAATGTAATGATATTCAAGGTTCGTTGATATTAGTATCAGTTAAAGTTCATCCAAGATTGTGCACAGATTCATAAATTATCTTCAAAATTTTCTAAAATATACTTTCCAATCAATTTCTCAAATTATTCAAGCAATTATTAATCCATTTTCATTTACACATCCCTATTCACTAGCCAAATGCCTCAATATAAGGATTCTGGACATGGAGACAGGTCGTAGCTGTCTTTCGTTTCGTATGAGGAAGTAATCAGAATCGTGGAAAAGAGAGGAAGAAATAATGCCACAAATTATGGCAGCTAAATATTATTCTGCCATAGATGACTAAGTCGTAACACTGCACATAATGTTTAGTTCAATTGTGTCTTGCTTTTAGTCAATAAACTGGTATTAGCAAAAGGGAAATTTGTTGTATTTGTATCCAATTAAGGACATGATGCCCAGGACCTGGTAGATGCAGTATTTCACTTTCTTGAGACATATGAGGTGGACATAAGGAACTAATTAACAATGCACAAAATACGAGTATGTTAGATATTTACTCTGGCGTGTGAGCCTACAATTAATGCTCTCACTTCTTACCCTTACTAGATTCCTTGTTCAGCGCACACACTGAATTTCATGGATTCGAGTGCATCAACCCTGTAACCCTGCAACTCCTTTATTTTACATT
Organism: Schistocerca nitens; assembly: GCF_023898315.1. Classification (NCBI taxonomy): domain Eukaryota; kingdom Metazoa; phylum Arthropoda; class Insecta; order Orthoptera; family Acrididae; genus Schistocerca; species Schistocerca nitens. The sequence continues at coordinate 761,096,570 of NC_064617.1, read as the reverse complement.
CTGCAAAAAATACTTAATTTTTTCCGAGTTTCTGGTGATGTGTGGAATCATTTCAGAATATTTTCAGGAAAGACACCATGTTTGTTAAATCCATCTCTCCAACTCGATGGTCTGCTAGAGAAGAAGCCTACGGAAGTTTCAGAAAAGATGGCAAGACAATCATCAGAATAGTGTTGTCAATCGCAGGCAATAAAAGTGATGAGCCTTTTTTGAATTCTGAAGCTAGAGTCGTAACGAAGAAACAGTGTAGTTGTCAGACATTTTTAGGACTGTAATATGAGATTCAACTTTTGAAAATTTCGTTGTCGTAAGTAAGCAGTTACATGCTGTAGACTGGGGCCTAGCCACTGTTCTGAAGTTGTACTGTTCTATGGTTAGGTTCTTAGAAGAAATGGAAATGAGATATTAAGTTTTCAAGAATAAAGGTATGAAAAATTTTAATATCTTTGTAATAGTGCTAGAATTCAACTACATCAATTTCAGGAGAACAGACGCAATAAGAAAATCAAAAATTTTTTCATGAATGTGATTCACGAATTGGATATGATACTATAAGTAGGCTGTTTAGGTTTTTATATTGGTAACGCCACGTAGCGCTCTGTATGAAAATCACTGGCTGTGCTGTGTGCAGTCTGTGGCTGGTTTGCATTGTTGTAATATTCGCGCCATTGTGGTGTTGGGCAGTTGGCTGTGAACAGCGCGTAGCGTTGCGCAGTTGGAGGTGAGCCGCCAGCAGTGGTGGATGTGGGGAGAGAGATGGCGGAGTTTTGAAATTTGTAAGACTGGATGTCATGAACTGCTATATATATATATTATGACTATTAAGGTAAATACATTGTTTGTTCTCTATCAAAATCTTTCATTTGCTAACTATGCATATCAGTAGCTAGTGCCTTCGGTAGTTTGAATCTTTTATTTAGCTGGCAGTAGTGGCGCTCGCTGTATTGCTGTAGCTTGAGTAACGAAGATTTTTGTGAGGTAAGTGATGTGTGAAAGGTATAGGTTAATGTTAGTCAGGGCCATTCTTTTGTAGGGATTTTTGAAAGTCAGATTGCGTTGCGCTAAAAATATTGTGTGTCAGATTAAACACAGTCAGGTATAATTGTTCTGAGGGGACGTTTCATATGTCGACCCTGCCAGGATACCTCACAGGAATCTTCTGATTTTTTCTTGTAGTTTCTGTAATTAGTGTAGATTTTGTTTATTGCTAGAGTGTAATTGTAAACAGAATCTCCTTTGTAGTTGCAGTCTTTCATTGTTGTGCAGTAAAGCAGTTGTGGCATGCATGTAGATTTGCACAAAGTATTTCGCAGCTGCGCTTGCAATTAACAAGATATTATTTTCAGTGCTATGTCAATGTGTTCTCTTATTTTTGCTCTTCAAATTGTGTTTTTCTGTGTTGTCGTGTGAAATATTGTGACAATAATGGCGTGGGAAAAACGTAATACTAGCTCCAAAGTAAACTGAGAAATTACAGTGAAGACGAAAGCAGTGTGTTAGCGCCACCATGTAATGAATTAACTAATATTCAAAGTAGTAATTTGGAAACTGTGCATAGGGAAATGGAGCGGGCGTCAAATAATGGTGTAGACAGTGAAACAGGTAGTGTGAACAGGGAAGCAATATCGATCGATCGGTCGGCAACAGCTCGCCTCAGGAATCGGGACTGACAGAACACAATATTGCAAATACTGTAGACTCAGGTTTTGGGTTCTCACCGTTTTCTCAAATGAGTCAAGACACATTTTCCGCTTGTCAAAATGTGAATGTTGCAGGTGCAAATTCACTGCCGAAAAGCACTAAGGAACATGTTTCAGACACCAGTGCATTGTTATTACAATTAATGCAACAAATGAGGTAAAAGCTTCAAAAGTTAGACACAATGGAACAAAATCTTCAAACGTTAGACACAATGGAACAATACCAGAGACAAACGCAGCAACAGTTAGGCACAATGGAACAAAATCTTCGGAAGTTAGACACCACACTTGAAGAAACACGTGAAGATGTAACTACTGAGTTACATAACATTGATTCGAAATGGCAAAAAGTCTGTAATGACGTAAAAACACAAATTTGTGAGCATTTCCAACCTATTTTTTCGCGCCATGAAAATGCATTACAGAATCACGAGGCAGCCATAAAAGAACTGCAAACTGTTGTTTATGAAAATCACGACACCTTGCAATCTAAAATTGACTCAGTTGCATCTACCGATTCGGTTACACAACTTGCAAAAACTCAGGAAAACTTAAAGGACACAGTAGATACGATTTCAACACAAATGGACACTCTGAAACTTTTTTCAGAAAAACACACAGAGGAAATAATTTCACTATCGGATAAAGTAGCCGAACTTTCAGGTCAATTCACTAACTTATCTACAAAGGTAGATCTGAATGACACAAGACCTGTAGCTTTCACTGACACTGAAGAGTATGAACAAATTAGAAAATTTAAACAAAATCAAAATCAAATCAATACATAGTACAAAAGAGAAATCCAGGAAGTACAAGATCAGTTGGCACAAGTAATACAATATTTACATATTCAGAGGACACTCGCACTCCAGTACGGGAAGAGGGACATAGAAATACGGAACAACCACAAAATAATAACACATGACACTTCGGAAATTATGAAAGAAATTGGCAAGGCGCATTGGATTTTGAGATGGAACCGCCGAAACGAAGTAACAATGAGCGATGTGCGACTCGCCGACACGATGATTTTGACTATAAGCTGTTCATTACTACACGTAAATTCAAAACATTTAAGAATTCTGGCAACGACATTCATCCACGAGTATGGCTTCATCAATTCTCTCATTGTTTTCCTCCCAACTGGTCATTGCAGCACGGATTAGAATTTATGTGTGGCTACTTAGAGAATGAACCAGCTGTAAGAATGCGATCGGTCATTCACGATTGTCACAGTGAAGGTGAATTTTATCATGCCTTCCTCTCAGCGTATTGGTCACAAGCTACACAAGACCGAGTATAACATAGCATCATAATGATGAAACGTTTCGAACAATATGAATTTCCCAGTCTTATGAAATATTTTGAAGACATGTTGCACAAGAATCAGTACCTGTCAAACCCATACAGCCCCTCAGAACTCATCTGCATTTGCTTAATCAAATTACCTGAACATTTACGACATAGTATTTCAGCAGGACGTTGCAAAGACGACATTGAAGCTTTTTAGGGACTGTTACAAGAACTGGAAATTGACACTGACAATCGCGGAACGCGAAAATTGGAGCATAAAAATTACAGGTCACATCTGTCACAATTCCGCGACGACAGAAATAATACACGACAAGGCTATTCTTACAACGTAAATCGTGACTAAAACAGACACCACCCATATGACAACCACTGGCAGAGTAATAATAGAATGAGATTTTCACTCTGCAGCGGAGTGTATGCTGATATGAAACTTCCTCGCAGATTAAAACTGTGTGCCCGACCGAGACTCGAACTTGGAACCTTTGCCTTTCACGGGCAAGTGCTCTAATAACTGAACTACCGAAGCACGACTCACGGCCTGTCCTCACAGCTTTACTTCTGCCAGTATCTCGTCTCCTACCTTCCAAACTTTACAGAAGCTCTCCTGCGAACCTTGCAGAACTAGCACTCCTGAAAGAAAGGATATTGCGGAGACATGGCTTAGCCACAGCCTAGGGGATGATTCCAGAATGAGATTTTCACTCTGCAGCAGGACAGCTTCTGTAAAGTTTGGAAGGTAGGAGACGAGATACTGGCAGAAGTAAAGCTGTGAGGACCGGGCGTGAGTCATGCTTCGGTAGCTCAGTTGTTAGAGCACTTGCCCGTGAAAGGCAAAGGTTCCGAGTTCGAGTCTCGGTCGGGCACACAGTTTTAATCTGCCAGGAAGTTCCAGAGTAATAATAGTTACAGAGAAAGATCGCATTTCCGTAGTAATGAAAATGACAAAGATTACCATAGAAACAGACAATATGGGAACAAAAACAATTATTATCAAGGGAGACAGTATACCTTCAGATGCAACAGTTCAGCATGCAGTTACGATTCCGGGAGAAATTCTCCACCACATGACCGACAAACAAGAAACTATGTAAACTACCGACAAAACGACAGACATGAATTCCATCAGACCTGGCGGGATTCAAACAGAGCAGGGCACTCTCGACAAGGTGAATTTGTAGAAGTTAGGTCTCCTAATCCCAATAACGACGCACGCCAACAAAGAGACAGACAATGACTCGCACCGCAGGCAGCCACGTGCGCCGGCTGGCTCAGTGAAAAATAACATAGATGCTAACCTTGAGAAAAATTCCAGTATTCCTTACCGACGTATACCACATGACAACTGCGTTCAAGTTGAAACTCTGAGTACTAGGAAGAGTAAAGGATTGCACCACATTTCACACGTAAAACTGTTTATTGAGAGATAATCTGTTTTTTTTAACTAAGTCTTTGCTATAAAATTTTTCACTTTACATTACTAGTATGCTTTGTCAGACTTAGAATCTGCTAACATGCAACAATATTTGAAGGTAAATATCCAGTCAAGAACCAAGAGAACTTATTTAAACAGAAATTACCACTGCATTGTGATAGTGAACAGAGGACACAGTGTTATTGTGTGTGTACATTCTTGCTTGTTAGTTGCACGATTATGTAACGACTATAAGGCTTACATACTTAGAACATATACTGCTAATGAGATTTTAATGCAACTTTTTGGTTTACTTGAAAAGACATTCCTTATTTGAAGTAGTTTTTGTGAGATTAAAGATGACAGTATTTGGTTTCTTTGACAGCTACACGATTATATCACGACGCTACTAATGTCTGACACAATTTACATTGTTGTTTTTGCAGTGTTTCTGTTTTATATCTGCACAGTTTTTCTGAATTATTCTGGAAAGTAAAACATGTTTTAGTAGTAACTTTTGTGGTATAGCTACAATGAGACAGCCTTTTTCGTGGCACAACAATACGTAACATTATAGTACTTTCTTGATCATGGTAAGGTACGTAATAACTACGATATCTATACGCAAAGCATTTTACTTTCGTTTATGATGAGGTAAGTACATTGACTTCAGCAGAACTTTGCTTACAGAGAACAATAACTACGACACTTTCACAGAATTATCTTACAGCAAGACGCACATTTAGCGCTACAGGACACGCATTTGAGTGATTAATTTTTTACTTAAACCATTTATTTTTCAAGGCTTTTGAATTACAAAGAAAGTTTTCCATGATACATTTCATTCCATTGCTGTAATCTGTAACACCTGAGGGTATAATTACATTAATCCTCAGGGGGGTGCATGCCTACTTTGTGTACCATGTGTTTGGCAAGCACAAGGAGCCCTAGCTAATATGGTATTTGCTTATACAACTTTACACATCGGTACCATATTTCTCTAACACACAAATTACACAGCTATCTGATCATTTAACTGAGAGATAAACATTTTTTTTACTTCATCAGTGACACATGTTTACGCAATTACACAGTTGGGTAACTTCACACTTATGAAATTGTATTCTGTCTGTACTTTGTGAACTGTTCATATTTTTTCGGAACCATTGTGATACTATGAGAGCTTTGAATGATGTATTTGGTAAGGGAACATGATTGTAAGGTACGTTTGAGGTAGATAACACTATTGAAATGAGCAGAGAATTTTTTTTAGGTTTTGACATTATTGCAGAAAGCTACGACGTTTTTGATATTTGACTGAGGTGTTATGATGTTACTTTTACAACGACGATGTGTATTATGCTGTTGAGGTATGTTTATGATCAATAAGCTGATGCTATATGAGGAATGTGATTACGTGTTTATATGTATATGAATAATGAATAGAAGTTAGGGACTCTGGTTTGTGAAAAAGGATGTTGGAAACCGAGAATCGTACTTTAAGAGTTATGAAATGTGTGTATATGCGTGAATGTATCACTATGCTGGCGAAAATTTTTTGGACACTGTTATATTTACAGGATTTTGTTTCTACAGTTTTGAAATGCAAATTTTCGACCTGCGAAATTTTTATATGAGACTGTCACTGTAGTGCAAACTGGTGTCATAAATATTTCGGTAAGAAAGTTAAGTGACCACCTGCACGTAATGCGTCATGGGCACCCAGCTGCCCAACAGTCGCCTGGAAAAAAGCCATTAGTGTGTGACTTTCAGAGGCACAGGTGAAAAAAAAGGAGGCCATTATCCTCGCTATTGACATTCCTTTGTAGAAAGCACCGCAAATACGACACGCTCAATATTGAAAACATATGATTATACTGTGGAGCTCTTAATTTATGATATTTACTGTAATGAAATGATGAGAAACATTTCACGTCTATTGTCTTGCTAGTTGAAAGATTGTTTACTGCATTATGAAACGCCATATGGCTAGTGAATGATGTTCCACGCCTTCCTTTGCCTATTTTGTTTAATATCTAGTTTCTAGCTGCACTGCAGCATTGGTTACAATAGAATTTAATGGATGTACTAATATAGATGTTTTATGCCTACAGATCCAGTAAATAATAACTTTATGCTTTAAAAAAAACGAAGGAGCACAAAAAGTCATTCCCTTTACAGGAATTGCATACAGAATTTTCTTTTCAAGTACTTGGTAATTTCTTTTGTAGAATAAATTGTGATGAATCACTCTAGTGTTAAGATGTGACATAGGTATTAGACATGGCCACTTTTAGTGTAATATTTTTTCTGCTTGAGCTATGTCATGTTTAGATATAAGTTATTGCATTTGCTGCTGCTGTTTGTCAGGCATAGTGCTACTAAATTTCACTTTGTATTACTCTGTTAAGCTAGTTTTACTACTGATTTATTTTTCTTGTTGCTGCACATTGGCTCATATTAGTTGTAATGTTGCATTGCTTGGTAATTTAGATTTACTGTAGCTTGCTTTGACAATTTCCATTTTTTTCATTGCTGTTTGTATTAATTGTTGTATGCTGCTGCATTGCCTTGTCCCTTAGTTTAGCATCTGAGCTCAGTAGATTTAAGTTAGCTTTAGAGGGGGTAGACTATATAAGAGAATGAGTCGCGATGAATTGGAAGAAATGCATTGAGAAGTTATTTGGAAGAAGTACAGAAAGCAGGTACAGATAGGACTTTTTGGGAACAATGATGAATGAAGGGAGATCTCCAAGGAAAAAAAGGTTTTGTTTGCAAAATACTGCAGTACCAAATTTTACACTGAAAACAAACGCTGTCCTTTCCCCCTGTGTTATTCTGCTATGTGTTTGTGTACTCTTGTATATTTGTGTTTAGCTAATAAGATTTATGTTGTAGAATTTTTCCAATACTATGTTATTTTCTTTGTAAAGATGTTTAGACATTATTTATTCTGTCTTGTTTTAATGCTCATGTGTGAAGTTGATGTTTCGAAAGTTATTCTGATCTTTTATGTATGTAGTCATGTCATAATTCCTGTAACACTGATGTATATGTTATTTCTAGTCTTTTGTAAAGCCTGCATTACCACAAATGTTATCTGTATTGTTATGTTCATTAATGATGTATTTTGCACCTTTGTTATTGTATTCTTATGTTATAAAATTGTAATTGACACCACTTCATCAAATTAAGTAACTTGTAAGTTATATTTCACTGCACACATTTCTGTTGATCATAGTATATGGACAATATGTGAGAGGTAGGGACTGTTAGTGTTTGCACGTGTGTTCATAATTCAGCAAGGGACTGGATAACAGCATTGCTGTTTCTAAGGACATTTCAAAAAAAATTTTTTTTTTGTGAGTGCATGAGTGGTGGTTCATGGACTTTCTATATTATCCGCAAGACTCTTCATTGGTGACTGTGCACCTGCACAGTCACAACAGATGGCTGCTGGTAATCTCTACCAGGACTACAGTGGGTCTGCATCTTTGATGACCCACCAATACCGTTATTTCTACAAGGACTACAGTGGGTCTGCACATCTGGTGGCCCGCCAATACCGTAATCTCTACCAGGACTACAGTGGGTCTACTCCGTGATGGCCTACCTACCATGGCCTACCTACCAATGTCCTTCAAAACGTCGAATGACTCTGCTGTGGGTTTCCTCTGTTGTGGCCCATTACCTGTCTGCATGTCAAGAGTCAGCACTGTCTTTCCGTTGGAAGGACAACACTACTTCTTTAAGACTGCATGGAAATCCACTACTTCCGTGTGCATTGTCTTTTACTGCTCAGACTTTGAGAAAAGAAACGGCAGTTTCACTGTGATGAATGATCAGGACTGTCTTTATGGACTGTGAGAAAATTTTAGCTTTTGACCAACATTGTATTAATAAGTGTGTGCATTTGATATCTTTCTTACTGTAATTATGAAAAAAAAATTTTCAAATCTGTATCGGCCAGTGCCCATAACAATTTGTAAAATTTTTTGTGAGGAGCATGGGGGCTATGTAAGTAGGCTGTTTAGGTTTTTATATTGGTAACGCCACGTAGCGCTCTGTATGAAAATCACTGGCTGTGCTGTGTGCAGTCTGTGGCTGGTTTGCATTGTTGTAATATTCGCCATTGTAGTGTTGGGCAGTTGGCTGTGAACAGCGCGTAGCGTTGCGCAGTTGGAGGTGAGCCGCCAGCGGTGGTGGATGTGGGGAGAGAGATGGCGGAGTTCTGAAATTTGTAAGACTGGATGTCATGAACTGATACATATATTATGACTATTAAGGTAAATACATTGTTTGTTCTCTATCAAAATCTTTCATTTGCTAACTATGCATATCAGTAGTTAGTGCCTTCGGTAGTTTGAATCTTTTATTTAGCTGGCAGTAGTGGCGCTCGCTGTATTGCTGTAGCTTGAGCAACCAAGATTTTTGTGAGGTAAGTGATTTGCGAAAGGTATAGGTTAATGTTAGTCAGGGCCATTCTTTTGTAGGGATTTTTGAAAGTCAGTTTGCGTTGCGCTAAAAATATTGTGTGTCAGTTTAAACACAGTCATGTATAATTGTTCTAAGGGGACGTTTCACTATCTTTCTTCTGTCTATCAAACGCCAAAATCAATCCTGAACCTATCGCTCTTTCTGATTTCCCTCCCTTTGGTAGTGCAGTCGGCAGCTCTGCTTATTGTCTGTAGGACAAAATGAGACTGCTAGAAATCTACATTCAGAGACACCTTGTAGGTATTATGAATTGTTGAATATTATTTTCTTCCAGCGCTATGACTGCTACACTGCAAACAGCAGAGAACACGAATAAAAGGAAACCTACATCTACATGGATATTCTGCAAATCGAGCCGCCTTCTCAATAATCCTCTGTTATGCCACTCTCGGACAGCGTGAGCAAAAATCGAACACTTATGTCTTTCCGTGTGAGCTCTGATTTCCCTTATTTTATTATGATGATCGTTTCTCCCTATGTTGGTCGGCGTCAACAAAATATTTTCACATTCCGGGGAGAAAGTTAGTGATAGAAATTTCGTGAGATGGTTCTACCGCAAAGAAAATGCACACCCTCTCCTCTATTGCTCGATAGTACAAAACGTGCTGCTCTCCTTTGAACCTTCCCTATCTGCTAAGGATCCCAGGCCTTGAAGCGGTACTCCAAAAGAAGACGGACAAGTGTAGTGTAGGCAGTCTAGTAGATCTGTTGTATTCTGCGAATAAAACGCAGTCTTTGGTTTGCCTGCCCCACAACAGTTCTATATGTTGTTTTCAATTTTAAATGAATAAAAGGAAATCTTTGGACTACATTTTTTAAGTATTCTTTCCAATTTAAATTGTACGTAATTGTACTTCCTATGTATTTAGTTGAATTTACATCCTTTAAATTAGACTGGCTTATCATGTTACCAAAGTTGAACGGATTCCTTTTAGCAATCATGTGGATTACCCACACTTTTCATTATTTAGGTTTAATTGCCCATTTTCGCACCAGTCAGATAACTTTCCTAAATCGTTTTGCAATTTGTTTTGACCTTCTTATGAGTTTACTAGACAATAAACGGCTGCTCACATTGTCTCCTAAATCGTTTATACAGATAAGGAACAGCAGAGGGACTACAACAGAAATCAATTGTGTTTTACTCGATGACTTTCCGTCCGTTACTATTAACTGTGACTTGTTGGACAGGAAAACACGAATCCAGTCACATAACTGAGACGATACTTTATAAAGACGCAAGTTCTTTACAAGCCGCATGTGTTGTACAGTGTCAAAAGCCTTTTGGAAATCTAGAAATAAAGAATAAATTTGAAATCCCTTGACAATAGCACGCAGCGCTTCGTGCTTGAAAAGAACTACTGTGTGTCAGTAGACCGTTCTCTTCGAGGTAATTCATAATGGTCGAACAACACAATATATGCTCCAAAATCCTACTGCACATCGACGTTAATGATTTGGGCTTGTAATTTAGAGGATTACTCCTACTATATTCCTAGAATTTTGGTGGATACGGATCTTTCATAGAGCAGCGGTTGTATATGATTGTTAAGTATAGAGCTATTGCATCAGCATACTCTGAAAGGAACCTAATTGGTATACATTCTGGGCCAGAAGACTTGCTTTTATTAAGTGATTTAAATTGCTTCACTACTACTAGTTTCATTATCAAGTCGGAATTCTTTTTGGGGGAATAAATGAAAATAGAAAGACAGAACGCGTGCTGAAAAGGCGACTTACCTACAAGAAATAATTGCATAGCCGTCTGGTATAATGTGTTAACGAAAAAATATTTACTCGCAAAAACTCACAATGAGAAGAAACTAAAAAAAAAACAACAGAGAAGTAACAAAAACTAGGAGACTCTATAGTCTTACGGCAAAGATAAAAAAACAACACATCACAAAAAGAAACTCTCGCGCAATTTTGACATTATTTATTTATTTATTTATTTATGCATTTATTTTACCTGGCAAGATTAGGGCCTTCAGGCCCTCTCTTACACCTAACCAGGCATACTCAGATTCAACAAATTTCAGTTTCTACAGGACATTAAGGACATATTACATGTTATACAGTATTAACGTTAAGAAAAAAATAGAGATTATAAATGTAGTACAATGATAATTATAACAATCAAAAATTAATTATAACAATCAAGAATAATAATAATAGTAATTATAATAATAATGACTATGTATATGAAAGTAAACATATTTTTCTTTTATGAATGTCAGTCCTATTGCTAGTTGGGAATTTTCTCGTTATATTCTTGCAGCTTGTGAGTTATTCTCATCAAGCAGAGACAGAAGACGATAGAATGGGGTGAAAGAGATATAGAAGAGGTAGATAGGTTAGAGGAAGAGAAATAGAATGGTAAAATTCGAAGCTATGATGGAGAGGAGAAAGAAAGAGATGAGAGGGTCCCAACAATGGTGGCTATACCGTCCCTAATATGTAAGTCTTGAGTTCACTCTTGAATGTTGAGTGGTTCCGGATAAGACGCAGATCACAGGGGAGCGCATTCCATAGTCGTATGGCTGAGATGAAGAATGACAGGGAGAAAGATTTTGTGTTATGTAAAGGTACAGCCAATATGCTAGACGTATCCGATCTGGTATTGCGGTTGTGGAATGATGATAGGTGTTTAATGTGAGAAGATAAGTATTGGGGGCACCAGTGGCTAAGAAATCGATGAAGTATGCACATCGTGTGGAGATCGCGTGCCTTATGTGGGCGTATCCAACCTAGCTGGGAGTATGAAGGACTGATATGATCATACAACCGTATATTGCATACGTATCTAACGCAAGCGTTCATCACTAGCTCGAGGCGTCTCGAATTTTCACTATTTGTGCCGTGTTGAACTACATCACAGTAGTAAAGATTAGGCAAGACTAGTGTTTGGACTAATTTTTGTTTAACATGGGTTGGAAATAATTTTCTAAATTTCTGAATTGCATGTAGGGAGGAGAGCGATTTCCGGCAAGCTGTAACTGTTTGTTCTTCCCAGTTTAGGTGTTCATCCAAGATTATTCCAAGGTCTTTTACTGTTTTTTGGTATGGTAGTTGGGTACCATTGAGGTGTATTTGAGGGACTGTTTCGTGAAAGTACCGACTGATTAACTTTGGATGAGATATAAGTATGACCTGGGATTTCTTAGGGTTTAGTTTCAGACCTAGGTTCTGTGCCCATCGAGAAACAGAGCAAAGATCTGCGTTCATACTCGCTACTGCGTCAGCAATGTTCTTGGGGCTTGCACTTATGTACAGTTGGATGTCGTCGGCATATAGATGGTAGTTGCAGGAGTGAATCACTGAAGAAATATAATTAATGTACAGTGAGAAGAGTAATGGACCAAGGACGGAGCCTTGGGGAACTCCAGAGCGCACGTTTTTCCATGATGACTTTTCCGACCCACAAATGACTTGTTGACTTCTGTTTTTGAGGTAGCTGTCGAACCAGTGTATTGCGCTGTTTGAGAAATTCAGCTGCTTCATTTTAATTAGTAATATATCAAAGTCAACTGTATCAAAAGCCTTGCTAAAGTCAAGCAGTGTTAGGATGGTAGCTTCACGTCTGTCCATAGCATGTTTAATGTCATCAGTTACTTTGATTAATGCAGTTGCTGTACTATGGTGCTTTCGAAAGCCTGACTGATATTTGTCATGGATGTTATGAGTTGTGAGGTAATCCGTCAGCTGTTCATGGACGATGTATTCTAGGGCTTTAGATATTGCAGGTAGTATGCTGATCGGCCTGTAGTCACCTGGCGACTTTGGGTTGTCAGTCTTGGGTATAGGTTGAATTAAACTTTGCTTCCACTCAGTAGGATATGTACTACTGACAAGAGACAGGTTGAAGATGTCTGTGATAACTGGAGTAATAGTGTCTACGACGTTCTCGATCATGCCAATGCTCACTCCATCATTTCCTACTGCCTCGGAAGAGATTCTCGTAATTGCCTTGTGTACTGTGCCGGTAGTGACATGTGTTAGGAAAAACTTGTCTCTCGAGAGATTGATATCTTGGGGCTGGTAATTTGTCGCTGCGTGGCAGTTTACAGCTGTTGAGAAGAAATCGTTTAATTCTTCTGCAGACGCTTGATAAACAGCGTCAGATCTTCGCTTCCCTATACCGAAACTGCGCAGCTTTTTCCACAGTGCAGCAGGTTTTGATATGCCGCATACGACAGAGCGGGCATGTCTGATTTTGGCATTCCTCACGCTCTGCTTGGTTCTATTTCGGAGTTTCCTATAAGATTCGTACGCCTCGGGAGTTGGGTTACGCTTGAAGGCCCTATGTGCAGCATCACGTTTATTCATTAACTGGAGTAATGCAGTGGTGAGCCACGGAGCGGGAGCTCTCTTTACCTTGACAGTGCGTTGAGGAGCATGTTTATCATACAGTGCAATGATTTTGCGACATAATTCCCGAATTTTTCCGTCTAAAGTCGGTTCATTGCTTATATCATACCAAGGGATGTCTGAGCAATCCTTTTGAAGAGCGTCATGGTTACCATTTTTTAGGTTTCTGTAGGTTACCAGGTGAGATTTTTCTTTGGTAGTATGCACTGAGTAATTTAAGAATATCACGTCATGAGCATAGAGTCCTGGAGCGGATGTCTGATTGGCGCGAATTATTTTATCTGGTCGCTTTGTTGCCATTATATCTATGAGTGTATGGCTGTGTGGCGTGTGATGAGTTGGGTCCAGCGGTGTTAAACTCATATCATTGGAGTGGAACAGTCTCCTTAGTTTTTCTGCAGAGGGAGATTTTAACTGTAAGTCGATGTTTGTGTCGTCCATAATGATTATGTGTTCATACAGTGTCACGAGCGAGGACAGGGCAGACTGAAAGGAGGACATAGCACCGACGTTTGGAGGTTTATAGATTACTCCTATTAGCAGTTTCTGATTTGATGTATTTATTTCGAAAAACAAGAACTCTGCTTCTCCTTCGCACTTTGCATCCGATGTGCATAGTATAGTAGGTCTCAGATCAGAGCGAACATAGGCACCCACACCACCCCCGCGTCGTGTTTCACGATCTGCCCTTAGGAGAGTGTAACCAGTGATTCGGATAGCGTCGGAAGAGATGTTTGGTTTCAACCAAGTTTCAGAGACGAGGATAATATGAAACAGCGATTGGCAGAACAGGTTACAGAACTCGTCGAAGTGAGCCGTTAGCGACTGAGCGTTCGCGTGGGCCACAAAGAGCCCGCCGCCGGAACCGGTCCGTCCCATTGTGGCCGCCTGTAGGACCGACCGCGCTCCGTTTACCTGCTGGCCGGAAGAGGGACAAAAGCTGGACTTCGCGGGGGAAGACATATTTACAGGTGTGTCCAAGGTCGTGACTGACTCGAGCGTCTGTGGGCTAAAGGTGAAAGACAAGCTGGAGGTATCGGAGAAGGGAGCGAAAAGAAAGATGGAAAGTGGCAGTGGTGCTTACGAAAAAGATAATAGTAGTAGTAGTGGTAGTGACGAGGATGAAAATAACAGATATAGAAAGGCGGTTTTAAGGAGATTCCTGTTAATGGTGAATGTTAATTCCCATTTGACTGACAATATGAATATACATGAGCACTTATGATACACAAATAAAGAAGCAATATCTATGTGAAACAATTGACTGATTTTAAATAGAGTACTTATGGTACTTATAGAATTAACGAAGCAATATTTACGTAAAATAATGAAAAGAAAGAATACTAATTAACTTATATTAGACAGAGTACAATATGAGACTTTGTGTCTCGCGAGATTTCGCTCAGTCTTTCAGTTCCGACAAGTTCGTCACCGTTTTCCTCCCTCCTTCCATCTTGACTACGATCCTGCCATCCTGGGTCCATACATTTTGAAGGCCGAACTGTGTGATCGCAGTGTTCAAGATTTTTAGTCTTTCGCGCGTCAGATCTTCCCTCAGGGTAACCCCACTCTTGGCGAGTTTTCTTTTCTGAGCAAACACTTCAGCTCTTTTCCGATATGACACAAATTTAATTATGATGGGCCTGGGTTTCATGGCACCTGGTATCGTGCGCCCAACACGGTGGCTTCTGTCAATATCGGTCACGTCGATTCGCACGCCAAGTTTTTCACGCACGAGGCTAATGACCAGGTCGTCGGTGTTTTCGCGATCGTTTTCAGCTACCCCGAACAAGCGCAAGCTGTTCCTTCGCTGATACTGCTCGATTTCATCGGTGGCCGCAGACAGTTTAGCTTCTAGGTCGGCGGCTTTTTTCTCTTGTGCGGCCAGGGACTTTTTAAGAGACTGGATTTCGGTGCTGTTGCGCCCGACAGACTCTTGCAGTTTGTCCATGACCGCGGCCGTCACAGAATCCGTGATGGATTGCACGATTACGTCTAGCGTGTCTTTGCTGTGCAGCGCCGCACTCACCTGGGACCGGACGAGCTCCCCGATGTCGGGAAGCGAGGCCTCACCTGCCGCCGGAGACCGGGCGCCCGCGCCGCCTGCGCCCCTGTAGCCTCGCCTGCTGCCGCTTACTCGTGCTCTTCCCATTTTTCACTCACTTATCACTTATCACTTGTGGTAATCAACGGAGAACAACACACCACGGCAAGTAACTCTTGTTTAGTCGGATGCACACGTTGTGGACTGCCGCACTTGTCTGTAACACCTTCAATGAGCGGAAAAACTCGCGAGCCAAAGAAACGCGCGTCACTCAGTGGCCGCCATCTTGCATTTACTTTGCACCAGACATGAAAAATATCACTGCCACACAGCTCCCCCCCCCCCCCCCCCCTTGAAATGCGGAACCCCAGGGATATCTTGATACTTGAATTTTATTCGACGTCCAGCGCTGGTGTGCGTCGGGTGTCTCGGGGGCGGTGACGTTGTTGTTTTTGGTGATGATTCACCTGTCTCGGACGATGTACTGAGCGGTGTTTCGGTATGCTCTGCGTCCATGATGTGTTGATGCGCACGCGTGATGTCAGAGGTTGGAGAGGGTAAAACCCATGCTGGCTTGACATGTTTAATCCATACCTTTGTCGGAACTGCATTGTGCATTATGTCCACGGTATGCTTATTTCTACTCAGCACCTGAAATGGGCCCGTACATGATGGTTGTAAAGGCGATTTGACCGAGTCAGTTCGCAACATTACGTGAGAGCAATCGTATAAGTCTTTGTGTACAAACATCTTATGGTTGCCATGGCGAGAAAGTGGCGGACAACGTATATTCATAAAAAGTTAATCCAAACTCCGAACTGTAGATTATCTCTTTGCTTCAGGTGGAGCGTTTCTGCTGAACGAACGAAGCGGCTCGGCCGGCCTACTTCAAAGTTCGACTGCGTGCCTATCGGCTAATGATCTCAGGAGGCATTAAACTCGCGTTAGGCCCACATTGTGGCCTCGTTCCTTAGTCTCTGACAATGCTAATGTCGTAGAAACTTTGGATCCACTGTCCATAATGGGTTTTGAAGGGTAATTCGCATGAGGAAGTGATATTTTGAGCTGTACCATGTGTTCACGTCACAGAGATGTAATTAAAGTTTGGCGCTGCATGTCAAAAGAGAATAGGAAATGAGAACAACACTATAGTCTGATTTGTGATTCATAAGATTGTCACTGACACTTGAAACTATTTCACGAAAGACTGCTTACTTTGAGTTCTTGATTGAGCGTTATGGAACGGTGAACTTTTGCATAATTTAACAATAATTTATATCTTTTAAATACATAAATATTGTCAGTCAAAGTTTTTTATTTACTGTCTGCATTTATTGGTGAAAACATGTTCCGATTTTTGTTTTCGTTTATGGACCACATGAAAATTAACAGCAATTATATTTAATACGAGAAATGAAGCAGAGTGCACAAGTAGGTGTGCTTCCGCACTGTGCAAATAGTTGTTGGTAGACTGGTGTCTGATTTTACCTTCTTTTACCTGCGATGCGTTAATCTCTTCACGTAGGCATGTCTTTTTGTTATATCAATTTTTCCATATGTATTACAACTTGTACTAGAATTTGTAATTTCACCCTTCCGCTCTCCACCAGGTTTCAAATTTGATCAGAACAGTAATTGTCACGAAATTAAGAAACTTTAATCGAGTGCCTCAAGTCACAGAAAACACTACCAACTAACTGGTCGAAATGTTGTGACAATTGCTGTATATTAGTGTTACGAAATAATTGTTCTGACCCGCCAGGACAGCCAAGCACGTTAGCACGTCCTTTCCGGGATAGGGGAAGGCGCTCCGGCCCCGGATGGATTCCATCCAGTTAATAGACGTCGAGGGACGATGTGTCAGCCGCGCCCGGTTGTTGTTTTTGAGCGGTTTCCCACATCTAAGTGAATACTACCGTAGTAACGCTAGATGCAGACAGATGGCGTAGGCAGCTCTGTCCTAGGGGGGAGGGGGCAGGGGGGTTAGCCACAGAAAATGCATCCGGCCAACCTTAGCCACTGACATTAAGATTGACATTCTGAATCCGTGAAGGTACGAGAGAAGGCCAGGAGAAAAGGAATTGAAATAAATATTGCTCACGTGATCTCAAATATTAACAGCAGCGACAGGATGGCTTAGGAAGATTAGGAAAATTCAATGCGAATAGTGGGGAAGAGCTATAGAAACACCTCCCAAAAGAACAGTGAAATGAAAATGAATCGTCGAGACAGAAATATCATAAAGCTGCAGGGTATGAAATTCCGTGCTGCAGCCGATAAATACAATGGTGATAAACATTTAGTTGTGTAGCTATGAAAGAAACGTATTTTGGATAAAACTGTAGAAACCCACTAGCGAAAAACAACAAATTCATCTTACATTACTCTGAAGTAAATAATCTGTAATACAAAGAGTTCAAAAGGGATAGATTGTAGTTTGGAAAGGAGAAGTAAATTTTTTCGTGATGGCAAATGTCACAGATACAAAATTGTTGTGAAAAAAAAAAATTGAACAGGGTTCCCATCCATTGTTTCAGCAGCAAGGGAAGGTGCAAGATAGTATCGAAATAATCGAAGGTAAGACGCGAAACCAACCACAGTTCTTCCACTGTGGTAACACCTCCCTTTTCTGTAATATGTTACAATCTAAGAGGCCGTCAGCATAACGAATCGTCTTACAAGGCTTATGTGAGAAAAAGGAATGCCTTTGAGCCGGCAGGTGACACACTTACGGTAACTAATCTTCATCTGCAGTTTTGATTTGCTACTATACTCGACGCAGCTACATCGTTAATAATGTGTACGGCAATGTAAACTTGTGGTAAGTTCTATGGGACCAAACTGCTGAGGTCATCGGTCCCTAAGCTTACACACTACTTAATCTAACGTAAACCAGCTTACGCTACGGTCGCAGGTTCGAATCCTGCCTCATGCATGGATGTGTGTGATGTCCTTAGGTTAGTTAGGTTAAAGTAGTTCTAAGTTCTAGGGGACTGATGACCACAGATGTTAAGTCCCATAGTGCTCAGAGCCATTTTTAAACCAGCTTACGCTGACTTACGCTAAGGGCAACAGACACATCCATGCCCAATGGAGGACTCGAATCTCCGACTGGGAGAGCCAAGCTAACCGTGACAAGGCGCCCCAGACCGCGCTGTTACCCTGCGCGGCAATATGGGAATGGAGGAGGCAATGCGGGTAAAGAGTAAACAGAAGTGAAAAATAAGACTCTCGCTTAGTGAGCGATACCAGTCTCAGTAAAGTGCAGGATGACTTCGATGAAGATATCTTCTACTTAAATTAAGATAAAGACCTGGGTTGGATTTTAGCTTATGCATTGAACTTTTTAGGTTAAAAAAAACCATTCGACTTCAAAAGGGTATATAATTTTCAAGTAAGCACATTTAAGATTGAGTTACTTTTTACATATATGTTTAGGATGAAAGTGTGTAAGCTGTGTTGAAGTTCCTTAATAAATAAGTTACTATCAGGTGTAGTGAGGTAAGGTCCTGATATATTAATCTGTCTCTGTGAGTTTTTACTCCCCTCTAGACAACTGAAGGCGTGGTCTGTGTCACAGAACACCAACACTTGTTAAATAAAGAACATGCTTACTTCGCTGGGATGACTCGCATTCGAAAGGACGACGGTTCAGTCCCGCGTTCGGCCATGCTGATGTAGGTTTTCCGTGATTTCCCTAAATCGCTCCAGGCAAATGCCGGGATGGTACCTTTGAAAGGGCACGGCCGACCTCCTTCCCTGTCCTTCCCTCATCCGATGAGACCGATGACCTCACTGTTTGGTCTCTTCCCCCAGGCAATCCAATCCAATTCGCTGGGATGACGGCGGAGCTAGCCAGAGAGGTAGTTACAGAGGGAGCCGCGGAGCGATAACAAGCAAGTGCTAGCCGTATAAGGCGCATTACGTAGTGGAACGTGTGTGTAACAAGTGGGGCTACAGCAGCTGGTGTTCTGTTACTGACGTTGAAACTTGCACTGATTACTTTGGCCGAGTCAATGGAGACTCAGTCACTGCGTTCAGAGAGGAACGAGGCCCGTATAGCATGGGCATTACGATATGTTTCTTTTCATGGGAAGTAGATGGAAGCAGCTTCCTATTCACTAGTACGGATAGGCCGAGTAAATGGACTGTTACATAGAAGGACTTTTGAACAATGCCTTACATAAGGGAATTTGGTGCTCTGAACTGCATCATTAATTGCTTGTTGTTGCCGCAAACTCATGGGCGGTATAGTTGGTCTTTGTCTTGTGGCCATCTAAGCAATATAGATCTCACATTACGGAACAGACGTTGTTGGAGGTTGTTTGGCTATTGGGTTAGTGCTTATGCTGTGGTGCGATTATATAGTTCACAGTACGGTGATATGAGGACTGAGTCATACTGCATGTTTGGTATCAAATCGTTATAACTAAATGTGGAGTGCTAAATGGTTCAAATGCCTCTGAGCACTATGGGACTTAACATCTGAGGTCATCAGTCCCCAGAATTTAGAACTACTTAAACCTAACTAACGTAAGGACATCACACACATCCATGCCCAAGGCAGGATTCGAACCTGTGACCGTAGCAGTCGCGCGGTTCCAGACTGAAGCGCCTAGAACTACTCGCCCAAACAAGCCGGCGTGGAGTGCTAACTGTGTCCTCCGATCTCACGTGGATTTTTCTGCATCTCGCTGGGCAGCAGGACCTGTATCGTAACCTCTGTTTCAGTCTCAGGTACACTAACTACCTGTTATCCATTCGGACAGTAAACAGAAAGGCCATAACATGTAATGCGGTTAGAATAGTGCAAATGTATTAAGCTGGTGACCGACGATGCAACTGTATGAGCCATTTCGCCGATATTTGAAGTTATGTAAAATTTGTTTCGTATCTTGATCATCCTTATGTCCTATATTATCATGATTTTCAGTTTTTTAATGAATTTGATTTTAGTTGAGGATTTTAGTAATGCTAGAGCTAGTTTCAGATTTTAAGAATGCTATTACTTTAAATAAGAGTGCAGATTATAATATAGTTATGTATGGAATAGAAGGCCTGGGAATCTCTGTTTGAGTTATTCTGAGCAGCGCTTGTTTTGAAGTCACATGTGTCCTGTTAGTGTAAAGGGGTTGTTATCACTCTGAAATATGGAATGATTTACATGTCTTGAAACAAGTGTTAGGGAACCCGTGTAATGTTGCTTTGGTGTGGAATCATCATGAACGTTGTCTTTCTGTAACGGCTTGTTACTCATAAACTGTTCCTGCTTTAGAACTTAATGCTAAAATCTTTTCTATGAAGAATTTGTTATGATGTTCCTTTATACAGGGTGTTACAAAAAGGTACGGCCAAACTTCCAGGAAACATTCCTCACACACAAATAAAGAAAAGATGTTATGTGGACATGTGTCCGGAAACGCTTAATTTCCATGTTAGAGCTCATTTTAGTTTCGTCAGCATGTACTGTACTTCCTCGATTCACCGCCAGTTGGCCCAATTGAAGGAGGGTAGTGTTGACTTCTGTGCTTGTGTTGACATGCGACTCATTGCTCTACAGTACTAGCTTCAAGCACATCACTACGTAGCATCAACAGGTTAGTGTTCATCACGAACGTGATTTTGCAGTCAGTGCAATGTTTACAAATGCGGAGTCAGCAGATGCCCATTTGATGTATGGATTAGCACGGGGCAATAGCCATGGCGCGGTACGTTTGTATCGAGACAGATTTCCAGAACGAAGGTGTCCCGACAGGAAGACGTTCGAAGCAATTTATCGGCGTCTTAGGGAGCACGGAACTTTCCAGCCTATGACTCGCGATTGGGGAAGACGTAGAACGACGAGGACACCTGCAATGGACGAGGCAATTCTTCGTGCAGTTGACGATAACCCTAATGTCAGCGTCAGAGACTCTTCGTGCTCCTATTGTGGACGGCTGTGATACAATACGCCATTCTCCAGGGCTGCATCAGCGCATCAGGGATTCCATGCGACGGAGGGTGGATGCATGTATCCTCGCTAACGGAGGACATTTTGAACATTTCCTGTAAAAAAGTGTCTGAAGTCACGCTGGTACGTTCTGTTGCTGTGTGTTTCCATTCCATGGTTAATGTGATTTGAAGAGAAGTAATAAAATGAGCTCTAACATGGAAAGTAAGCGTTTGCGGACACATGTCCACAGAACATCTTTTCTTTCTTTGTGTGTGAGGAATGCTTCCTGAAAGTTTGGCCGTACCTTTTTGTAACACCCTGTATACTACATAAATGTATTGTCAGTGTTTTACTGAATGTCAGTCTGTACTCATTTTCCGAGTTTAATTTGAGCAGTTGAAGTTCCACGGTACACTTGCAATATACGCAACGATAGTGAATTTGTATAGGTATGCACTCGAACTCTGTATAGTAGGTAATCAATCATCAAATCCTCTCCTAAAGTTGTATAACGTGTTTACTTCCAGCTTTTACCCAAAAGCGTTGCCATTACGATATTTCCTACTATCTATAATCACTAAATCTGGTCTCCAAAAATCGATTTCTGTCGTGAGAACATGGCGTAATATAAAGCCAATATCTGCAGATAGGCATACTATTGAAAATAGGGAATGCCTCACTTCCATTTTTTGCGTGAAATATATCACTGTTATACAAAAGCCCAATAAATAGTCTTCCATAGCAATAGGCAGTACAGAAAGATCCAGTGACCTACCTCTACGCACTTGAAAGCCACTCTTACGAAAGTACAGAATATTATACAGGGTGTTACAAAAAGGTACGGCCAAACTTTCAGGAAACATTCCTCACACACAAAGAAAGAAATTATGTTATGTGGAGATGTGTCCGGAAACGCTTACTTTTCCATGTTAGAGCTCATTTTATTACTTCTCTTCAAATCACATTAATCAAGGAATGGAAACACACAGCAACAGAACGTACCAGCGTGACTTGAAACACTTCCTTACAGGAAATGTCCAAAGTGTCTTCCGTTAGCGAGGATACATGCATCCACGCTCCATCGCATGGAATCCCTGATGCGCTGATGCAGCCCTGGAGAATGGCGTATTGTATCACAGCCGTCCACAATACGAGCACGAAGAGTCTCTACATTTGGTACCGGGATTGTATGGACAAGAGCTTTCAAATGCCCCCATAAATGAAAGTCAAGAGGGTTGAAGTCAGGGGAGCGTGGAGCCCATGGAATTGGTCCGCCTCTACCAATCCATCGGTCACCGAATCTGTTGTTGAGAAGCGTACGAACACTTCGACTGAAACGTGCAGGAGCTCCATCGTGCATGAACCACATGTTGTGTCGTACTTGTAAAGGCACATGTTCTAGCAGCACAGGTAAAGTATCCCGTATGAAATCATGATAACGTGCTCCATTGAGCGTAGGTGGAAGCACATACTGACGAAACTAAAATGAGCTCTAACATGGAAATTAAGCGTTTCCGGACACATGTCCACATAACATCTTTTCTTTATTTGTGTGTGAGGAATGTTTCCTGAAAGTTCGGCCGTACCTTTTTGTAACACCCTGTATATTAATAGACCGAACCAGCACAGCCCGTCCGAATAGCCGTGTGCTTTAGCAAGCCGCTAATGCGCCAACCCCAGACGAAATGATGGTGTGCCTGCGGGCTGTTGGGATATATGTAGCTTTTGGAAAATTTCCCGCAACCGGCTATTTGCTACCCGGGTTTGTATCCTACCTCAGTTACACGATTGGCAAGCGACTGTAAAACGTTCTCACACTTTCACGACGGATAGCACTAGACGCGAACAGATCAGTACCTAAATTCCGTCTTATGTGTGTGTGTGTTTTGGGGGGGGGGGGGAAGGGGGAGGGGAGGAGGGGTGGTGAGGGAGCAAACAGGTGGTGACAGGAAGTGTATCCGGCGACACTATTCCATTAACAATACCAAATCCAGATTTAACGACGACTCCGTAACGCTAAAGGTAAACAATTAAGGAGAAAGAGAATGGACTCAAGTAACACCGAACGATTGAATTATTTGAGTATGTATACACTGACTGGTCACTGATATGGCAAAGACTGTTGCAAAAAGTGTGTGCAAGATGGTTGTATCAAATGTAATAAAGGAAAGACTTATGATGAGCGATATAATTAACTCAAACATCACAAATTATGTATGTATTGTCCTTAAAACCGAGCAGATACATTAGAAAGACCAATTAGGTTCTCAGTATACATGAAATGAACTGATTTTCTAGAAAAAGGTACGAAAATCACTTTCTTTATATAAGTCTTCCAGACAGACAATGAACTAGTCACAATGCAAGAGGGAATTATAAGATTGGATATATGTATAATTCAAAAGATTTAACAGATTTTTCCTGTCCTATAAATATCTTCCTGTGTCCGGAACGTGAGCAATCTCGGCGCCACATGGAAGGATACTGCTTCATATCACACACTGTCGGGGAAAAAAATAGTACACCTGGAAAGACGACGTCAAATTTGATCCAGTAACGGCATATGCCACCTGGTGCATAGTAAACGTACGGATAATGGTTTCAACGCTGTCCGCCTAGATGTGCATAGAGACTTAGCTACCACAGCGCCATCTACGTCTACCCTTTAACAGGTAATTTGTAACAAGGAAATGCAGATAGAATACCTTCTGCACAATCCAAAATTTTGCGCCTTTTAATGTCTGATGATAACTGGAACTGTACTGCTAATTCTGAAACTGTAGGCTATACTACAGAAACTATATTTAATATGTAACAAGATGTATAGTGTATTTATTACTGACTGTATATAACTGATGGCAATTATAATGTAAATATTGTAAATAGAAGGGTAATAATCAATGGAAGTACGTTTAAATGTATCGATAGCAACGAAAAAGAGGCAGTAGCTGTGCCTCTTTTCATCTTTGCGTGAGGAAAGTCCCTGTCGCACTGCGAGCAGAGAGGAAACAGGGCAGCTTGAGTCATCAAACAGTTCGGAACTGTTTGTTGGGCGCTCCCGCAGACAGAGTGTGCAACTATGATCGCCCAGTGTAGACGTACCTACTTCATTAAACGCGACTATGGAGAGCAGATCAGGAGTGAACAGGTGGAGAAAGCTGCAATTCTAACTGTTGCCTGTCCCATATTTATCCGTGGCTCTGGAGACGACTCGTGGTTCTCAACCAGCCGCAGCTCAGCATTATCGCCGGCTACATTCTTCGTCGTCCGCATAGCTACATCATCGTAATACTCATCACTGACAATGTATACCTAACATTGTACAGACATTATCTAGTGGCATTTCTTTCACAAACTTTAAAGACTAACTTGAATAATAGCCTGTAATAGATTAAGCTTGCAGGGCACCTGTGTTGTCACTGTCATCAGACATTATTACCAAGAAGGGTCCGTTTTCCTTTCATGGAGTCACTGAACGTCGTAAAAATATGAATATTGATTAACTACTTACTGCCAGTTTTGTTTGTTTGTTAATGGCCAGTATCAGTCTAAATTTTGCTCCCTCAGGAACTGTTCGTCCTTGTGTTTCATAAGAGAGGCTTAATAATTTGGAATTTTGAGTATTTACTTGACTCACTTGAAGTGACATAAAATATTATTAGAAAAACTAATAACTAAAGATACAGCAAAAAATTAAGAGTCCGCAATTAAAGTTATTCTGTATTTAGATTAGCGAGTATCTTCTTCTGGCTTGATAAGTATTTTATTTTTGCTGTGGTAGAACTAAATCGTTTCCTTAAACTAAAGTTCAGTTTTGCAACAATTAAAAATAAATTGCTTCCCTTTTTCTTAATTTGCTTTACGTTATGCTGAGGTCATATTTTTTTTTACGTAACCAAGTTTCAGCTACAGTCAGTTTCTTATTTAACTAGCAACTTCATTTAAATTTACTTTCACAATCTAGTATTTGAGCTTAAGTAACTGCAAACAAAATGCTTTCTGGTTCATTTATTTTTTGATGAACTGCTGTGTTGTGGAAAAGGGTGACAACCTTTGTTGCCACGTCAGTGATTATTTGCTTCAGTTTCTTTGCCATTACCTTTCTTAGGATTCTGGATATTAATTGTCGTAGCAGGCAGGGAACCTTTGATTATCCTTTATTTTGCTAATCAGTATTTTTTGTATTAAATATTTTCCTACTGTGTGCTTTGTGAGAGAATCCACTAAATTGCACCATTTCCAGAATTATTATTAATATTTAGATTTGGTTTAGAATAGATTTCCTTCCGTCAGAAGGGTCAGATGTACACGGTCCTCCGACTAACCGGTATTATTTTCCTTCGGTAACGACAACCTTACTTAGTGTAAAATTTCATTCGGCACGTGCGATCACGGTCAATTGTAACGCATTTCAGTAGGCCGAATAGTAAGGGGAAGGTTCAAATACTCCGTGGTGCAAAAGTGTGTAGCAAGTAGGAAACCATGCCAGGGAGACGCACTCATGCTTCCTACAGCCAACTGAAAGAGATTGAATGGGGTCAAATTGTGGCCTTCCAAGTGGCCGTGTTGGTCCTCTCGGAGAGCTGACGCAGATGTTGGACGAGCTGTGTCTCTTGTACAACAATGCTGGTATCAGTGGGTACGTGAACGTTCTGACACACATCCGTAGACGAGGTTCAGGACGTTCACGCAGCACAGAAGCACCCCGGGCAGCAGTGGCAGATCGTACAGCTACCAAAGTACAGTTTAGATATCTCGTGAGCCCGGACGTGTGAACCCGGACTGTTGCGAACCGGTTATTAGTAGTGCGAGCACTCCTCTAGCCTTCTTCCACCATGCAACAGCATCGACATGCACGATTCAACAAGCGCCGTTAGAGAATTACTTGTTAGATGAAACGGAGCGCCGTGGTCTTCAGTGCGGAAATCCGACCCCACGTGCACGCTTGTGATGGTCGTTTGCCCATACGACGTAATCCTGGTGAGTTCTGTCTCACTATTTCATCATAATTCGGGTCCGCCCCCGGTAGCTGAGTTGTCAGCGCGACAGAATGTCAATCCTGCGGGCCCGTGTTCGATTCTCGGCTGGGTCGGAGATTTTCTTCGCTCAGGGACTAGCTGTTGTGTTGTCCTAATCATCATCATTTCATCCCCATCGACGCGCAAGTCGCTGAAGTGGCGTCATATCGAAAGACTTGCACCCGGCGAACGGTCTACCCGACGGGAGGCCCCAGTCACACGACATTATATATTATCATCGTTCGTGAAAATGGCTAGATTGGACTGTGTAATGACCGGGACTTTGTACGGGCGCTGATGACAGCGTAGGTTAGCGCCCCACATACCAAAAATCATCATCATCAAGACGTATTGGCCCCAAACTAGGGCTTATGATTTGTGGTGCGATAAGCTAAAATTCTTAATCACCTTTGCCGTTTCTTGTGGGGGCACTAACCAGCTTTCGGTACATGCATAATTTCGTGAGGCCCTTTCTTTTGCCGTTCGTGGAACACGAAGGTAATGTTTTGTTCCAGTAGGATTATGCCCACACACTGCTCCTGAAAGTCAAAGTGCTCTCCAAGACGTGCGGCAGCGTTTTGGTCACTACGATCTCCGGGATTGTCTCCAACCGAGCACGTGTGGGATATGGTGAGACGAGAATTGAATCGTACGACTCGTCAACGAACATCTCTTACGGAACTACGCGGAAGGTCGAGCACGCTTGGCATTACGTGGCCCAGTACAATATTCGCCATCCGTACGATCGTCTGGATGCCGGAGTCAGCGCCTGCACTGTTTAGGCTGCACAATGAACTAATGCGGGTGTTCCTACATGGCTCGGTACCTACTTGTGCTATTGATTTGTAAAAGTAATCATTTCATGTACTCCATATGCACTGTTGCAACAATAAATGGAACCTCTAAAGGGCGTACTAGTTTCTTCCAGTAGTGTAATTGTCTGCAACTTCTGTACCCAGAATGACTGCTAAATAATTTTGCGAAGATTTACATTACTCGACTGAAACGAACTTAGCATCGGCTACTATACACCACGGCAAGTAATTGTGGAGGATCTCATCCAAATTCACCAACACTGCAGGATGCCGAATGGTGAACCGCGTCACACCGAACACTCAGAACGCCGAACGTCGAAATCAGGAAACAGAATGGCCAGTGCCCATAGAATTCACCTGGCTCCTGAAAATCGCTAATGTTCCTGAATGGCAGCACTCCAAAGACACAAACACGCTTCAGAGGTGCAACGGGGAGGTAACCCATAGAGCTTCGCCCGACTAATCCAAGCGGACAATAGGATTATCTTGAGATAAGTTCGTTATCTCAAAAAGTAAAAATATTGTGACCGAAAATGAAAGTTCACTGAATAGGCAACTTTAAAGTTTCATTTTAATGTCACAAACATTCAATTTGACCACCATCAGACATGCGACAAAAATCCTGACGCTGTCTCGTACTTTTTCGAGAATGTCTGCAGTTATTGCATTCACAGCTGCTGCAATGTGGGCCACAGTTCACCCAAAACTGTTAGTATGGGAGGAACTTATATGGAAAAAGAAAACGCATGCACGAGATCAGAGAACCTAGTAAGGTAATGGTGCAACGCAAGATCTGTTCGTCCATTACGGTTGACCCAACATTCAGGCAGCTCACGATTAAGACATGTTCTTAAATATATATTGGGTGGAGAAAAATATGGAAACACCAAAACAAAACACAATACCACGCATGATGTAGGAAACCCGCTGCCATTCAAATAGCTTCCAGTCGTCTGGAAAGGATAAATACACGTCTTGTATGGTTTTAAGAGAAATTTTATAGTTTTATACTGTTCTTCCTGCAAAAGAGTGGCGAGTTGAAGTAACGACGTTAGAGGTGGGTAACGATCATACACCCTGCTCTCCAAAGTAGACAACAAATCTCAATAATAAAGAGACCTTGGGACTGTGTTGGTCAGGGCAGATGTGACAGTTCATTCTCGTGCTCACAAAACCAGTCCTGGACGATGCGAGCCAGAGGTCCTGTCGTCTTGTAACACACAATCACAATTGGGCAACCAACACTGTACCATTGGATGTACTTATTGAGCCAAAATACTCACATAATCCTTGGAAATAATTCGACCTCGCAGAGTATCTATGTAATAACTCCATATAACTGTCCAAATCAACGAACCCTCACCATTTTTCGCCCTTGGCACGTAAACTCGGTCAGAAGTACGAAAGAACATGCAACACGACTTAAAGGATCAAATACCTTTCAGCCGTTACTCCATAGTCGAGGTCTTACATCTTCGGCACCACATTCTCGCGTTACAGGCATTTGCATAATTCAGGATGGGTTTAAAATTCCACCTAGCCCTGCAATTTCCTGCACATGAAGCTCCCTTCGTGATGTTTTGGTTCTGAGAGGGTTCGAGAGTGGGACATTCAGTCCGGCAGCGACCTTTGCAGCGATCGCTCCTCTATTTTTATCAGAAGTCTCTTCAGTGAGCGCATATCACGATCATTTAACACACATATTCGTTCGCGTTTTGACTCAACAGGGAATGGTGCTACCCGACATGTTGAAAAGTACACTGACATTTTTCACGTAGGAAGAATACGCTGAAAGGAATGTACTGACAAAATTTCAGCTGCTATCCTGCACTGTAAATGTGATTTTTTTTTATAATGTTAAGGTTATTCGTTTTTGCTGCGCTCTAATTTGAACAGCCTCTCCTGCCAATGGCGTGAATCGACGAATAAGTAAACGTACCCACGACAAGAGGACGTAGCACCGTGTAGCGTGAGGTCCAAAGTGCACGCACATGAATTTTAAGCAGTTAAACCATACCAAAAATGTCTCAAATCATCAACTGTTACACAAGTGATTAGCAGAGAAAAGAATATCAAGGTAGTGAACGATCTTACATTACAGACAATTCCTATCAATTTGGACTTTCTTGTTGACGTTAAATATTTTATAACAATTCCAGTAGCACAGTTATTATAATAATTTTTGAATAATGTATATTTTGCCAGTAATGAAAGAGTTCCTTGTTTATTCCTTGTAGTGGCCATAAAAATTGGAAGTGTCTTTTGGTTGACGAAATCACACATTATCCTAACAAGTAAGGCACACCTGATAAAAGAAATGCCAATACAATCAGGCATTTTACAGTGATTACTAATTTAATATGGAGAGATTTAGAATGGAGTAACAAATCCACATGGCCGTTGTTCTGCGTATTGTGCTGCATACTTGGCCCACTTGATCAAATTCGTGTGATGAAGCCAATTGAGAATACAAAATGACTAGAATATAACAATACTATTCCCCTCTCCTTCTAAAGACAGAGGTGTCGTTATGTCCATGCCATGAGTAGAAAAAAAGCAATGAGTCATTTTTTGCATAGTCTAAGAAGACGTTTCGGATATAACACTGAAAATTATTCTCTCCCATTTTTACAGAATTTTCTACGTCAATTGGAAGACTTTTTCATGTAAACGGTCTTCTTTTTTAAACTTCTGTTCGTAATTTCCCTCATGTTCATGAAGAGAGAGATAAATCTTCGGAAACGATAATCCACTGTTATTCTCGCTGGCTTTGTTGTATATGAATGTGTCATAGCATTTATCGACTGCGCAAGCGACTGTGTCTTCTTTTCTTTCGAAATGACAAACCTCGATTTTCAAGAGACCTGAATAATTGGCTTTAGACACAGCATTTACGGGATGACAGAAAGCTTCGTCTTCACATCAGTTACGAATGTATCTGTATTACCTATTAACGACATCTCCTCTACAAGTTTATTACAGATAAACTTCATAATTTTGTGACTTCATTTTCCGTATGATTTCCTGAATGTTTAACTAAGTCTAAGAAACCTGTAAATCAATACTGTTTATCTGACTTGCAATTCAGAGCATACACTCTCATAAATCTCTCTCGGTAACTGTGCGTTGACTCTCAGGAGCAGTTCTAAATCCCTCAACTTTGTTTTCTTTCACCTTCTTACGAGTTTCATTTCGGCGCTTATTTCGTATCTCATGTAAACCTTTCTTTTGTTTACAAATTCATTTTCGGATTATACGATACGAAATCGGCTTTGGACACTGCTTAAATTTAAGCGCTTCCTCACTCTTTCGTATAAAAAATATTCACGTCCTTTTTGTCTTTTTTCCTCATTGAGAGCTATTAACGTTTATTATTTATTTTTTCTTAGGGCTTGGAAGGTACTCTAAGTTTTGTTCCAGACTTTAATTAGCACAACAGTCATCGTCTGAACCATAATTCATGGAGTCATCTGAGTTATTTCATCTTGCTAATAAAGTTTCCACAATTTATAACAACATGTTGACTCACTGGAATGACTACCTAGAAACAAACTAATAATTAATACTTCTGGAGAAACTGGTGATTTCCATTTCATAAGACGGTCTTCATATTTCATCTTTGCAAAACATTAATTGTAGTAAATATTACTGTGAAACACAGAAAACTGCACAGAGACAGCTGCTATTAGCAAACATATACCAAGAATCCACAAAGACAATTAATTCAGTATTATCGCCTTTGTTAACAATTAGCGATACCGACATGGCAACTGCTAATTATTATAAATTAAAGAGTGTTTCAAATTCGAATAAACAGCTTTTACAGAAATTATTGTTAATATGTAATGAATGTAATATTGCACTCATTTCTGAATGTATATAATTGATTGCAATTATAATATAAATTTTGTAAATTGCTGGGGAATAGCCAAGAAAACGTTATTTTAATGCATCGATAACATCGACGAAATTTCAATGACTGTGTTGTTGTTTATCTCAGCGTATGGAAAGTCTCTGTCGCGTTTTGAGCAGAGAGAAAGCAGAACAAGGAGGGCGGAAGTTATTTGTTGAACGCTCCCGAAGAAGCGGTGTGGAGTTATGATCGCGCCAGTGTAGGCGATTATTTAGAGCACTGTGGGAGTGAACAGCCGGAGTAAACTGCAATTCTAACTATTGACTGTCTCATAGTTATCCGTGGCTCTGCAAACGACTCGTGGTTCTCAACCAGCAGCAACAACAGCAGCTCAGCATTGTCGCCTGCTACATTCTTCGTCGTCCGCACAGCTACAACATCGTAAGTCTGTTTTATAATATTGCACAGTCATTACCCAGTGACATTTGTTCCACAAACTTCAATAACATTCATCAATAATAACCTGCAATAATTAAGACTTGTAGGGCACCTACGTTTTCATTGTCCTCAGACATTATTGTCCATCCATGCAATCACTGAGTGACGTAAAAATATGAAAACTGATTTACTACTTACTGCCAGTTTTGTTTGTTTACTAATGAGCAGTTTCAATCTAAATTTTGCTGCCTTAGTCACTTTTCAGTATTCTGTTGCATAACAGAAGCTTAACTAATTTACAATTTTGAGTATTAACTTAACTCACTTAAAGTAAAGTAAAATTTCACAGACAAAACTAACAACTAAAGATGCATCACAAATTAAGAGTGTGCGATTTCATTTATTCTGCGTTTAGCTTAGCGAGTGACTTCTGCTGGATTGGTATGTACCTTATTGTTTCGTTGAAAGTAAATCAGTAGTTCATTTGCTTAAGGTAAATTCAATTCAATATTTCAATAATTAAAAGTCAATCGCTTGCCTTTTTCCAAATTTTGCTTAACGTTACGTTGAGGTTACTTAAATTCATTTTTACGACAAAAGTTTCGGTTATAGTCAGTCATTTACTTAACTAGCAACTTCGTTTAACTTTACTTTCAAAATTTAGTATTTCAGATTGAGTAATTCCAATGTCAGTGCCTTCTGATTCATTTATTTGATCATGAACGATCATGTGGTGGAAAAGGTGACTACCTGCTTTTGCCCTGCCAGGAATTGTTTGCTTAGGTTTCTTTGGCATTACCTTCCTTAAGATTCTGATTGTTCATTGCCCTAGTGGGTTGGCGACAAATTAATTATCTCCTTTCTGCTAATCAGTATTTCTTATATTATCAGTAACTTTTTTATTAAAATATTATGTGGTGACCTGCCCCCCCCTCACCCCCACCCCTCCCACGCCTGTGTGGCTTGTGAGTGATTGCACTAAATTCCATCCATTTCAAACTTATTATCAGTATTTGGAATAGATTTTTCCTTCAGAAGAGTCTGTTGTACACTTTCCTCCTATTAACCGGTATTATTTTCCTCCGGTAACGATTGCCATACTCACTGTCGAATTTCATTAGGCTTATGCGATCATGGTCAATTATATTGCAATGTAGGAGGACGATTAGGAGGGAGAGGCTACAAATTGTGAACAGTTGTGTCAGAGAGAGTTTGCATTAAAAAAGATTTTGAAATTACTGGCGTAATGAGTGAAGAGCTCAGAATTATCTGTGTATACAGATCCCCAAGTGGTAATATTACAACATTTCTGAAAAAACTAGAAAAATTATTATTGAAGATTAAAATGAAAGTTGTTGCAATACGTGGAGACTATAACATAGATATGGGCTAAGAATGAAAACCAAAACAAAAATTAAAAGTCATTATTACAGCTTAACATGAAAACAATAATAGATGTACCTAGGACAGTGACTGCTCATAGTCAGACCATCATTGACAACATAATCACAAATACTGAAAACAGCAAATGTGTAGTAAAAGCTCTACAGGCAGCAACCACTGACTATTATGAGTTAATAATTTACATCCCCACATAAATAGGAACTCAAAAACACAAGAATTGCAAAATAAGAAGTAAATCAGGATTATCAATGTAAAAAACATAAACATTTTCAAAACAATACTGAGGAAATTAAGATTACTTAATTCAAACGGACTACAAAAGATTTACTCAATCAGAGGTAGACAAACTACAACAATCAGCAAAGACACTTTCAGTTTCACCAGTCCACAGATCCAATTGCACTT
Organism: Schistocerca nitens; assembly: GCF_023898315.1. Taxonomy (NCBI): domain Eukaryota; kingdom Metazoa; phylum Arthropoda; class Insecta; order Orthoptera; family Acrididae; genus Schistocerca; species Schistocerca nitens. Next base: position 761,063,371 of record NC_064617.1, on the reverse strand, counting down.
GCATAACAAAGATAAAAAAATGTCACATTACACAGATGAACCATGGACCTTGCCGTTGGTGGGGAGGCTTGCGTGCTTCAGCGATACAGATGGCCGTAGCGTAGGTGCAACCACAACGGTGGGGTATCTGTTGAGAGGCCAGACAAACGTGTGGTTCCTGAAGAGGGGCAGCAGCCTTTTCAGTAGTTGCAGGGGCAACAGTCTGGATGATTGACTGATCAGGCCTTGTAACAATAACCGAAACGGCCTTGCTGTGCTGGTACTGTGAACGGCTGAAAGCAAGGGGAAACTACAGCCGTCATTTTTCCCGAGGGCATGCAGCTTTACCGTATGGTTAAATGATGACGGCGTCCTCTTGGGTGAAATATTCCGGAAGTAAAATAGTCCCCCATTCGGATCTCCGTGCGGGGACTACTCAAGAGGATGTCGTTATCAGGAGAAAGAAAACTGGCGTTCTACGGATCGGAGAGTGGAATGTCAGATCCCTTAATCGAGCAGGCAGGTTCGAAAATTTAAAAAGGGGAATGGATAGGTTAAAATTAGATTTAGTGGGATTTAGTGAAGTTCGGTAGCAGGAGGAACAAGACCTTTGGTCAGGTGAATACAGGGTTATAAATACAAAATCAAATAGGGGTAATGCAGGAGTAGGTTTAATAATGAATCAAAAAGTAGGCGTGCGGGTAAGCTACTACAAACAGCATAGTGTACGCATTATTGTGGCCAAGATAGACGCGAAGCCCACGCCCACTACAGTAGTACGAGTTTATATGCCAACTAGCTCTGCAGATGATGAAGAAATTGATGAAATGTATGATGAGATAAAAGAAATTATTCTGATAGTGAAGGGAGACGAAAATTTAATAGTCATGGGTGACTGGAATTCGAGTGTAGGAAAAGGGAGAGAAGGAAACATAGTAGGTGAATTTGGATTGGGCCTAAGAAATGAAAGAGGAAGCCGTCTGGTAGAATTTTGCACAGAGCATAACTTAATCATAACTAACACTTGGTTCAAGAATCATAAAAGAAGGTTGTATACATGGAAGAATCCCAGAGATACTAAAAGGTATCAGATCGATTATGTAATAGTAAGACAGAGATTTTGAAACCAGGTTTTAAATTGTAAGACATTTCCAGGGGCAGATGTGGACTCTGACCACAATCTATTGGTTATGAACTGCAGATTAAAATTGAAGAAACTGCAAAAAGGTGGGAATTTAAGGAGATGGGACCTGGATAAACTGGCTAAACCTGAGGTTGTACAGAGTTTCAGGGAGAGCATAAGGGAACAATTGACAGCAGTGGGGGAAACAAGTACAGTAGAAGAGGAATGGGTAGCTCTGAGGGATGAAGTAGTGAAGGCAGCAGAGGACCAAGTAGGTAAAAAGACGAGGGCTAGTAGAAATCCTTGGGTAACAGAAGAAATATTGAATTTAATTGATGAAAGGAGAAAATATAAAAATGCAGTGAATGAAGCAGGCAAAAAGGAATACAAACGTCTCACAAATGAAATCGACAGGAAGTGCAAAATGACTAAGCAGGGATGGCTAGAGGACAAATGTAAGGATGTAGAGGCTTATCTGACTAGGGGTAAGATAGATACTGCCTACAGGAAAATTAAAGAGACCTTTGCAGGAAATAGAGCCACTTGTATGAATATCAAGAGCTCAGATGGAAACCTAGTTCTATGCAAAAAAGGGAAAGCAGAAAGATGGAAGGAGTATTGAAAGGTGGCTACACTGAGCCACAGCGCCAGAGATCGCTAGAGAGCATTGTTCCGCCGCCTCCACTGGCACAGTGATTATTGAGATGTCGTAGTGGTCAGTGCTTGGGGAGAGCTCGTAGTAGTCAGTTCGTGTTGAGATGTGCTTGCTGAGATGTGATACTGAAAAATTCTTGTTGAGATGTTGTAATAGCGAATCGGTGTGGAGATATATTGTAATTATGAGAGTGATTTTGGTCAATATATGAAGGTAACGAAACTTGATTTATTTTTCATTATTTCTATGTTTTAAATAATGTGTCATAACAGGTTCAGTCAACAAAGCATCTGGCTTGTGTTCTTGGATTAGAGTGTAATTGTGGTTCTCTTGAGTAATTATGGTAGTCGTATTTTCTTTAATTAATTCAGTATAAATGGTATTTGAAATTCTTGTCTTTTGAAGACGAACCGTGCCAGATGTGTACGTTGAGTCATACTTCCACACACAGAACAGTTACATTTGTGCTTTGGTTTCGTAGGTTTTATAGTTGCTGGGGACTTAATTGATTAATTGTGTTAATGAAAATTTCCATTTCATTCCTTGTTGTTATTCTAAGCAGTCAGATTGCGTAATAATACTAGTCAGGGCCAACCGGTACGAGACTTCGTAATCGGACAGACTAATACTAAAGCAAAAATTAAAATTATTTGCATTTCACTTTAATAAAGCCCCCATGCACGTGGCGACCGCTGCTTCGGATCGTCCCTTGGAATTCTTCTGATTGTAAAAATAGTAGACAGTAGCATTGTTGTAGTAATTTGTAGTTTAGTAATTATAGTCTATTTTGCATGTGTAGATTTGGTAATTGTCATTCTTATAATGGTATTTTTTCTCTGAATTTGATTTGTTGTCTTGTATACGCGTTTGACGATTTAGTGCAATTATTTCAATTGTTCGTTAATCGTGTTTGAAGGAAACATTTCGTGTAAATGGTATTGTTGGAGATAAAGTGTCATTGTGTGCAATTTTCATATAGTAACGAGTTTTGTATATTCTGTAAATGATTACGCGGTCGATGAAAAAGGCAAAAATGATGGACAGTGAGAATGACGAAATTGTTGACATGGCGAACTCGCCAACACAGGACAACAGTATGATGAATAATGGAGTTGAAAACAATGTAATAAGTCGGGAAAATAGTCCGGAACCACTTCAAAATTTTTCTCAATCAGAAAATTCACAGAATCCGAGATTAACGGCAGAAGATTCTGGAATTGTATCGAACACAGATAGCTTTATGGCTATGCAGAAGGAAGTTAGTTTTGCGGGAAATGTTAGGGGCGAAAAGAATTTTGATCCATTTAATATGGAGCAGTTGATGGGTGCAATATTAAATTTGGGATCTCGGTTAGACTCACAAATGGGAACAATGGAAGCACGGTTTGACTCACTGGGATCACAGATGGGAATTTTACGATCTGAATTAAAAACTCATATGGGAACACTGGAAACACGGTTAGATTCACGAATAGGGACATGTTTCAAAAACATGAAAAATGATTTAAAGAAAGAAATTAGAGAAGAAGTACAACCGATTTTGAATTCTCACAATAATAGATTAATTGCAGTAGAGATTAGACAAAGGGAACGAGATAGAGAACAGGAAGAAAGAGATCGCGTGATAGTACAAAAATTTTCAGAGTTAAATTTACAACGTGCACACGATAAGGAAGAAATATTTGAGAGAATCGAGGAATCCGTACCAAATGACAGATTAAATAACCTAACACAACAATATGAACAGTTAACTACCAAATGTGTCAACACTGAAACCCGAGTCGCGACACTTACGGAAGACGTAGGTAAACAGAAAGAAAAAATAGGTGACTTATCGGAAAGAGTTGAGGAGATTTCAGATAAATTGACAAATCTTAGTTTACATGGGGACAGAGATTCAGATGATACAGCTCCATTACCATTTGCAGAAACCGAAGAGTACCAGAACATAAATAAGCATGTTGAAAATCAGGGAAAATTTAATGAACGCGTTAAAAGGGAAGTTGAGGCATTACGAAAGCAAGTCAAACAAATTGAAGGCGAAATCGTAGGAAAAGACAGCAGAAGAAATTTAGAATCACAGATAGCAGAGGGCTTTGAAGAAGATAATTTGTTTCATTTACGGGACGCAACAAGAGAGCGCCAGGCGCGCGAACTTGACAATAATCGACATTCAAACTGGGACAGACGCGGTAGGTCTTTGTCGCCACGAGGCGAAAACTTTGACTATAAACACTTTTTGACTGTTCGGAAATTTAAGATCTTCCGCAATTCTAAGAATGACATACATCCATGTGCATGGTTAGATCAATTTATGTATGCACTCCCACCAAATTGGCCACTAAGTCACAAACTGGAATTTATGTGTGGATATTTAGAAAACGAACCGGCGACGCGGATGCGCGCACTCATTAGAGATTGTAATAATCTGAATGATTTTTATCATGCATTTCTATCGGCATATTGGTCCGAAAACACACAAGACAGAGTCAAACATAGTCTGATTATGCAGCGTAATTTTAAACAGTCTGAGTTCCGCACGCCGGCAGAATACTTTGAAGACATGATTCGAAAGAATCAGTTCTTGTCCAACCCTTATAGCCCGACTGAATTAATTCGCATTTGTTTAACTAAGATGCCACAATCCATAAGACAAATTGCTTTAGCCGGAAGATGTAAAGACGACATTGAGACTTTTAAGACTTTGCTACAAGAACTTGAGTATGACAACGACGACGGGACTTCTTGTAATTTTTTCAGTAGCAGTAATTACAATACATTTTCAGAGAAAAGGGATAGTGATCGGAACGGACGTTATTTGGGTAACTTTGAGAATGACAGACGTAACAGACAGGACAACAGATACCAGCCTTATGACAATAACAGACGTTCTAACAGAGATTACACAGACAATTATAATAGCGGTAATTCTTACCGGAATGATCAATCATACGGAAACAGTAATCGGTATCATCAAGACAGAAATTATTCATACAATAATAGAAACTCTTACTACAGAAATAACCAGGGTAGTAGGTCTAACAATAATTTCAGAAGTGACAGTCGAAATTATACAAGAAGTAGTTATGCAGACACACAGGAAAACAGAAATTTTAATAACAGACACAACCAAGAATTTGCATCTAACAGACAGGAAGGACCTAATTGGCATCCTCCGCGTGACAGAAATTCAGAGAGACAAGTGGAAATAGTAGAAATTGATCCGCGAAATGTCGGGAATAATCAAAGACGTGACGCAAACAATCGACAATGACTAGCAGCTTCGGCTTCTGGCAGCAATATAGACGGTTCAGAAAGTAATGACACTACGACTTTACACTACGTACGCCTGGAAGACATGAGAGACATTTTGCTAGATGAAAAGGAAAATAATGTAGACGCATTTTTACATCCTGTTATTGAAGTATGTGTGGGTAAGAATAAGTTCACTGCAGTTTTAGATTCTGGGAGCCCATTGAACGTCATTAGTGAATCAGTTTTTCGTATATGTGAAAGAACTATTGCCTGTCCTGTGTTACCTATTTCTAAAACTACAATTCGAGGAGCGATTTCTGGAAAAGGTGTGGAAGTTAAACAACAGACCAACCTAAATTTCATTTGTCAAGGATACGAATTTTCGGCTAATTTTATTATTGTTCCATTACTCAGTACACAGATTATATTAGGTATGGAGTTTCTTAACACACATAAGGCAATTTTGAACTTTAAAGAAGGAAGTGTGAATTTGACTGTTGCCGGAATGCCGAAATGTTTGAAATTTTTCGAGTGTTTAGCAAGATCTGAATCAGATACAAAATGTTTAAGGTTTCTTACTTCTGATGCTTTCGTTGAGCATTATGACGACAGTGTGTTTATTCATGACAATGACAATAGATACAGAGACGCGATGGAGGATATAATTAGTAGCGAAGAATTAATTAATGAAAAGGTTAAAAAAGCTGAAGTGCCAGATGACGTTGCAAGAGAAGAGCTGCACCATATTTTGACTTCACATGCTACAGTGTTTAGTCATCACACAGGAACTATACAAGGCTTACAATATTTATTTAAAGTAAAAGAACACACACCATTTCGCGGGAAAACGTACGCTATTCCTTTGGCTTACACAGACAAGGTTAAGAATGAACTTCAATACATGTTAGATCAGGGCATTATTGAGCCAGCAGTCAGCCCTTATACCAGCCCATCACACGTTGTTCTTAAAAAGGATGGGTCAATTCGTTTGGTTCTGGATTCCAGACAGATAAATAATATTATTATTCCTGAAACTGACCGTCCACAAAATTTAGATGAACTTCTTCAACATTTCCATGGAATTAAAGTTTTATCCACGATTGATATGCGCGCAAGTTTTTGGCAAATAGAACTCCACCCTGATTGTAGAAAATATACTGCCTTTTTAGCCTTTGGTAACTGTTACCAGTTTCGGAAATTACCGTTTGGACTTACTGTATCTTCTGCAGCATTCATTCGTAGTTTAAATGAAATTTTACCTGTTTATCTTCGTGACAATATTACTTTATATGTTGACGATATTCTTATTGCTAAACGTTCTTGGAGTGAGCACAACAAAATTTTGGATTCATTATTACGTATTTTTGCACGAGTTGGCATGACAGTGAACTTGGAAAAATCTGAATTTGGTCGATCTCAGGTGAAATTTCTCGGTCACATTATTTCTACAGAAGGTATTCTTCCTGATCCAGAAAAATTAGACGCTATTCGTAATTATGCTGTTCCTACCACAAAACGTGATGTACGTAGTTTCCTTGGTGTCTGTAATTTTCTTAGACGCTTTGTTAGATTGGACAATTTGGCCACACCTCGTTTATGTGAATTATCTGGAAAAAATTCTAATTGGTGTTGGGATGAGGAAGCTCAGTCAGAATTTGAACAACTTTGTGATGCTTTAGTTGCTGCCCCACTTCTTTCACATCCGGATTTATCTAAAGATTTTTGTTTGGCGACGGACTCATCATACAAAGGCCTAGGTGCACATTTATTTCAAGAGATAGAAGAAAACGGCGTTGTAGTACAGAAGACTATTGCATTTGGAAGTCGTGTTCTCTCTAAATCCGAAAAGAATTATTCGATTACGGAACTTGAAGCTTTGGCTGTTGTTTGGGCTTTCACAAAATTTCGCACATTTTTGTTTGGCAGACATACTAAGGTTTACACCGATCATCGAGCTCTGGAATTTCTTATGTCGACAAAATTAACTCATGGCAGATTGTCACGATGGGCGTTGTACCTACAGGAATTTGATTTTCGTATTGTTTACATACAGGGATCTTCAAATATTGTTGCTGATGCTTTATCACGTGCACCTATGGGTTTGAAACAATGTGCTGAAGAGGACTGCAAAGAAAACCATTATTGTTTGATGTACATTCAAGGTGTTGCGTTTGAGAACTTTATTTCGTCTTCGCTCCAGGACATCGCTAAGGAGCAAAATAAGGATCCAATCTGGAAGGACATTAAGGAGAAGTGGAGGAGAAAGGAAAGCGTAGCGATTAGACAGCATTATTTAGTTCGCAATGACATTCTTTTCAAACGAAAATCGGTCGACAACTCTGTTTGGTTAGTTTGTATTCCTGATGAGTGGGTCAATAAATTGATTTGGTACACACATTTCAGTTATGCGCATTTTGGTCCCAGAAAATGCTTTCATAAATTACGAGAAAATTGTTACTTCAGTAATATGGAAAAACGTATTCGATCTGTTCTTGCCAAATGCAAATTATGTCAAAAGGCTAAGCCGCCAACGGTTTCTCACAGAGCACCGTTGTTTCCTATCATTCCAGCGAAATTAAAGGAGATGGCTGCAGTCGATTTGTTCGGTCCAGTGGTTCGTTCTACTAATGGTTTTGCGTACATTTTCGTAGTAGTGGAGTTGACATCAAAATATGTGTGTTTTACACCTTTACGCAAAGCAACAGCTCGTTCAGTATCTAACGCTTTCATCAAACATTTTCTTAAAGAAGTTGGTCATGTTGATAAGGTTATATCAGATAATGGATCACAGTTTCGCTCTAAAATTTGGCTTCGTACTCTACGGCGTCGGAAGGTTAAACCAATTTTCATTTCACTTTTTCACCCTCAATCTAATGCTTCAGAGAGATGGATGAAGGAAATCAATAAATTGTGCCGTCTTTATTGTCATCAGAATCACAGAACTTGGGATCAGTATCTTCATATTTTTCAAAACATTCTGAATGAACTTCCTAATGACTCAACTTCTTTACCGCCTCTATTGATATTAAAAAATAAAGTACCAACAAATCGCATTTCTGAAATCGTTCCTTTTCCGCCTTCACGGAAACTGCGGCATTCTGAAGTTGTCAACCTGGCTCTACAAAATATTGCATCGGCGGCTGCTAGAAGAGAGAAATCAGCTAAGCGTCCTGGTCGTTTAAAAATCTTGTCAGTTGGCCAGAAGGTGTTAATTAAGTCCCACCGTTTATCTCATAAAGGAAAAGGCTTATGTCGCAAATTTTTTCTGCTTTATAACGGTCCGTATAGAGTTCGCAAAATTATTCATGATAACACTGTTGAAGTAGAAACTCTTAAATCTCGGCGCTCTAAGGGAATACATCATATATCGAACGTAAAAATTTTTGTAGAATGACATACTTTAGAGAAACTAACAGCTACGTAAACATGCGGAGAATGTAAGAGTACCGCGCTGTGTTTTGGCGGCGGCACATACTCAAAGCAACAGTCAGTCTGCGCGCCGCACAAGGCAGTCGTTGACCGCAAACAATCACTTCCTACGTCACGCGCCTACAGCTGATCGAGCGCTCAGTGCGAATGCACTGACAGACGTAAATAAATACACAGTTTAATTTCTCCGAATAAATTCTGTATAAAGCTATAAGGACTTCATAAATTATGTTATTAACGTTCAGTATTTTTCAGGATACGGTTGTATAAAGTATTTAAGACCTTCAGGTAAATTCTGTGCGTGTCCGACGTTAAGACGACTTGCTTTGGAGAAAATTTTCAGGAAGAAGGTCATTTCGAAGAAGAAAGTAATAAACAAAAAAAGGTAACGGTTAATTGAGTTTATTTTTCAGGTAACATAATTCCACTTAGGTACGTACTTCAGACGTAATTTGCTGCTTGCGATTACGTGATTCATACTTTGTGCTAATTTCATGTTCTATGAATTTACTAGTGAAGCGACGTGCTTACGCATATTAACTGATTTTGACAATGATTAATTAATGAACAGGGTTGTTATTTGTATATATTATGCATCGCTTGGCTGCTATGCTTTTTCACTGACGTCATATTTTTTTAATTATGTGCCAGCTGTGCTTATTTATTTAAATTATAATTGTCACCTGATTAATTTTGCTGATGTGGTTAGATATGTAAGTTATACTTTGTGATTTATCTGCTTGCGCCTTCATGTTTACTTATTAAGATTACATATAAACATTTATTTGCTTATGCTGATATGATGCTAATGACCTGTTTATTATGATAGATAACATATTTGCTGCCTTGCTTATGGATTGCATATTTACACATTTCTGTTTTGTTGTCATAACTACTCTTCAATTTAGAATATAGAAATGCTGATATACTGTGTACGTACATAGAGTTTAGGTCACACTATTGTATTAATTATAGATTGTTCGCTTGGCCGAGCCTCGTTGTAAGAATTGTGCTGCATCCACTTGTTGACATTCTGTTCTCTACTGGTATATTTACTCGCTATTGCATGTTTTGCTTACGCTCAGTGCCTTATATTTTTAAGATAAGAAAATGAACTGCTAGAATTCGACGAACGACATTAGTACAAGAAACTTCATAGAAGTCACATGAGCTGAGGTTTAGGGAAGCTGTATAAATTTATGTTACTAGGAAGGAAGCTAACGACATGACATACCAAAACTAGGTTTAGACCATTGACAGTATTACACTGCATTTTTCGTGAGCAATTGAAATAGGAAGTGACACTTGACACAAAAAATACTCCACATGTTTGCTTCTGCTTTGATTCTTGAAGTGGTGTACACACTGTGAAATATTATGATCATTCACACTCCGTAATCGTACTTAATTACTGAGAGTTATTCGAACTAAAGTCTGTTAGAGGTCATGTATGCATTTCTTTTATTTAATGATGGACAAGGAACCAAAATGTATCTTATAATTTATAATGAGTAGAAAATTTGGGTCAGATGGATTACACAGAGGTTGTGTGTGGACACTGTGTCTTCGGATTGTATGGGATGATGAATTGAAGTTGCACTAGGATTTTGTCTGTACTTGTTCGAGGAGACTGACTAGAGGAAAGAGTTGTTATGGAAGTGAAATGATATTGGTGCTGATACTTGTATGGACTGATACTTGTACCTTTTCTACATGATTGGTGCCACTAGGACATGTTTAATTTCTGCTTATAAACTCTGATGAACAGTGTGATCAGTGCTAGTGATATGTATCGACGTATTATTGAGGTATTGAGATTAGGTGAAGTTGATGATTATTGGAGTTTTGGTGGATAAGAGGTAAAGTAAATGAGGAGCATATTGTTTTGTTGGTTTATATGGAACAAGGAGGATGAAGATGGCAGACTAGAACACTAAAGTGGAAGGAAGATTGTCTATACACACACTTTGTCAAATCACTAAGCAGTATACACTTTTTTTTGAAGAGAGGAAGTATTTGCATATCTTGGCTCACTGACAGTTGTTCAGCAACAGTACAATTTGATCTGGCTTGGCAAACATTGGTCTAGACATGATGACTATGACGTTGACTAACTATTATTGACTGTTATACATTGCTGCCACTACTACTTGATACACATAATGAACATAAAATTTCGACAGAATTGCATTTACACAGTTAACACTATTCAATTACACAGTAGCACTAATGTGGATGAAAGATGAGTGAGTGTGTTTTGTGTGTTTTCCTTTTATAATCCCAGAGAAGTGATCCCAACCTATCTCCTAAATATTATTTCACTTGTTTGTTGTGGCTTGCACTGACACCCATAAATATTATAGGTTAACTGTTATTGTGTACTGTAATAGTTAATGTGACAATTACCTGATATCATTTGTGTGTTTATTATGATTTTTATGTTTAGTGTAAGAGCATTGATAATAATTTGTTAAAGAAATTGTATGTGCATTCAAACTATTGTTCATGACTGAACTGTCTCAGTAGTTATGGTGAATAGTATGGACTGTTACTTGCACTTTTTCTACATGATTGGTGCCACAAGGACATGTTTAATTTCTGCTGATGAACTGTGTGATCAGTGATTGTAAAAAATTATGGACTGATACTTGTACCTTTTCTACATGATTGGTGCCACTAGGACATGTTTAATTTCTGCTTATAAACTCTGATGAACAGTGTGATCAGTGCTAGTGAATTTTATGGAACTGCTTCTGCTGAGAAATGTGACTTGTTGCTGTGTGCACCTGATCAACATTGCTGGTGCCACTAATGGACTGCTTCTACTGAAATGGTGTTACTTGTTGGTGTCTGCACCTACTCAACATTGCGGGTGCAACTGATGGACTGCTTCTATTGAAAAAATGTTACTTATTGGTATTTGCACCTGTTGACCATTGCTGGGTGCTACTGCTGGAACTGTCAACTGCTTATTCTTGGGCTATGGAAAGCGTTTATGTGAATATTTGTATAAACTGATTTATTGTGTATTACTGTTTGTGGAAAGTTATGAGACTCTTACCTGCACATATTCGTCATTGCTGACGCTATTGATTGAACTGTTTAACCACATAATACTTGTATAAACTGTTATGTAAAGTCACATGTATGAAAGAATTTGTATTGCTTACTGTATTCTATATAATAGGTTATTGAAAGGTCAGTGCAAAGCCAAAATTTTATCTAGTTATATGATATTTACGTATTAATATTATCTTTTATTTTTGTCTATATTTTTTTGACGAATTTGGTGGTATTTTCACCACCAATGCTGGCAAAAATACCATCAAATTCTAGCCGTGGAGGAAGGGCATATGAAAGGTGGCTACACTGAGCCACAGCGCCAGAGATCGCTAGAGAGCATTGTTCCGCCGCCTCCACTGGCACAGTGATTATTGAGATGTCGTAGTGGTCAGTGCTTGGGGAGAGCTCGTAGTAGTCAGTTCGTGTTGAGATGTGCTTGCTGAGATGTGATACTGAAAAATTCTTGTTGAGATGTTGTAATAGCGAATCGGTGTGGAGATATATTGTAATTATGAGAGTGATTTTGGTCAATATATGAAGGTAACGAAACTTGATTTATTTTTCATTATTTCTATGTTTTAAATAATGTGTCATAACAGGTTCAGTCAACAAAGCATCTGGCTTGTGTTCTTGGATTAGAGTGTAATTGTGGTTCTCTTGAGTAATTATGGTAGTCGTATTTTCTTTAATTAATTCAGTATAAATGGTATTTGAAATTCTTGTCTTTTGAAGACGAACCGTGCCAGATGTGTACGTTGAGTCATACTTCCACACACAGAACAGTTACATTTGTGCTTTGGTTTCGTAGGTTTTATAGTTGCTGGGGACTTAATTGATTAATTGTGTTAATGAAAATTTCCATTTCATTCCTTGTTGTTATTCTAAGCAGTCAGATTGCGTAATAATACTAGTCAGGGCCAACCGGTACGAGACTTCGTAATCGGACAGACTAATACTAAAGCAAAAATTAAAGTTATTTGCATTTCATTTTAATTAAGCCCCCATGCAGTATATAGAGGGTCTATACAAGGGTGATGTACTTGAGGACAATATCATAGAAATGGAAGCGAATGTAGATGAAGATGAAATGGGAGATACGATACTGCGTGAAGAGTTTGACAGAGCACTGAAAGACCTGAACCGAAACAAGGCTCCTGGACTAGACAACATTCCATTAGAACTACTGACGGCCTTGGGAGATCCAGTCCTGACAAAACTCTACCATCTGGCGAGGAAGATGTATGAGACAGGGGAAGTACCCTCAGACTTAATAAAGAATATAATAATTCCAATCCCAAAGAAAGCAGGTGTTGACAGATGTGAGAACTACCGAACTATCAGTTTAATAAGTCACAGCTGCAAAATACTAACACGAATTCTTTACAGACGAATGAAAAAAATGGTAGAAGCCGACATCAGGGAAGATCAGTTTGGATTCCGTAGAAATATTGGAACACGTGAGGCAATACTGACCTTACGACTTACCTTAGAAGAAAGATTAAGGAAAGGCAAACCTACGCTTCTAGCATTTGTAGACTTAGAGAAAGCTTTTGAGAATGTTGACTGGAATACTCTCTTCCAAATTCTAAAGGTAGCAGGGGTAAAATACAGGGAGCGAAAGGCTATTAACAATTGGTACAGAAACCAGATGGCAGTTATAAGAGTCGAGGGACATGAAAGGGAAGCAGCGGTTGGGAAGGGAGTTGTAGCCTCTCCCCAATGTTATTCAATCAGTATATTGAGCAAGCAGTAAAGGAAACAAAAGAAAAATTCGGAGTGGGTATTAAAATTCATGGAGAAGAATTAAAAATGTTGAGGTTCGCCGATGACGTTGTAATTCTGTCAGCGACAGCAAAGGACTTGGAAAAGCAGTTGAACGGAATGGACATTGTCTTGAAAGGAAGATATAAGATGAACATCAACAAAAGAAAAACGAGGATAATGCAATGTAGTCGAATTAATTCAGGTGATGCTGAGGGAATTAGATTAACAAATGAGACACTTAAAGTAGTAAAGGAGTTTTGCTATTTGGGGAGCAAAATAACTGATGATGGTCGAAGTAGAGAGGATATAAAATGTAGACTGGCAATGGCAAGGAAAGCGTTTCTGAAGAAGAGAAATTTGTTAACATCGAGTATAGATTTAAGTGTCAGGAAGTCGTTTGTGAAAGTATTTGTATGGAGTGTAGCCATGAATGGAAGTGAAACATGGACGATAAATAGTTTGGACAGGAAGAGAATAGAAGCCTTCGAAATGTGGTGCTACAGAAGAATGCTGAAGATTAGATGGGTAGATCACATAACTAATGAGGAGGTATTGAATAGAATTGGGGAGATGAGGAGTTTGTGGCACAACTTGGCGAGAAGAAGTGCCCGGTTGGTAGGACATGTTCTGAGGCATCAAGAGATCACAAATTTAGCATTGGAGGGCAGCGCGGAGGGTAAAAATCGTAGAGGGAGACCAAGAGATGAATACACTAAGGAGGTTCAGAAGGATGTAGGTTGCAGTACGTACTGGGAGATGAGGAAAATGCACAGGATAGGGTAGCATGGAGAGCTGCATCAAACCGATCTCACGACTGAAGACCACAACAACAACTGAGGAAAGAACAATGGTCCGAAATAATGCAAGCACAAAGTACAAATGAGAAGTATGATGCATTTCTTAACACACTAATGCATCACATTCCTGTAGTCTTCCTCAATATAACCTATCAGAAAAAGCAGGGTCACAGTAAGAAATGAATTACACAAGAAAACGCCGGCCGAAGTGGCCGAGCAGTTCTAGGCGCTACAGTCTGGAACCGCACGACCGTTACGGTCGCAGGTTCGAATCCTGCCTCGGGCATGGATGTGTGTCATGTCCTTAGGTTAGTTAGTTGTAAGTAGTTCTAAGTTCAGGGGACTGATGACCTCCACTGTTAAGTCTCATAGTACTCAGAGCCATTTTTGAACACAACAAATAATTGAACTCAGGACTAGAGTGAAGGAACTCAGACAAGTAGGGAATATGGAGACAGGCAGTTAATAAGAGAAGCAAAAACCATTTGAATAAAGAGAGCAAAAGCAAATTCAAATCCAAAAAGTAAAACAACATGGGATAGAATCAACAGTGAAAGATATAACCAAAAAGAGTGTAAAAAGCAGCAATTTAATTAAGTCCGTCGTGAAAATTTAAAAGCGGAAACAAATCATCAGTGGTCGAAGCATGCTAAAACACTTGGCCAACCATCCCACTCAATGATCCTGGAATCAGTGAGAAATATAGAACTCACGAAAACAATCCAGAAATTAAAACCCAAGAAGTCTCAAGGAGATGATGAAGTATCAAATTATTTAGTAAAACAAGTGAATGAAGAAATAATCAAACCTCTTTTGGATATTGCAAACTGCTAATTTGGAGAAGGAGTATTCCCAGAAAAAAATTAAAAGTAAGCAGAACTGTACCAATATTTAAGAAAGGAGACAAAAATGATCGAAATAGCTACAGACCAGTGTCTTTAATCTCTGGTTCCTTGAGGAACCAGAGATTAAAGACACTGAGATGTTCATGCATAGTAGGTTGACCACATTCCTGGAGATACACAGGATTCTCATTCTAGCATAACATGGTTTCCAAGAAGGAAAATCTACAGAAACCGCCATCTCAAGCCTCACAGAATCCGTTACAGATGTATTAGACAAAAGACTCTCTGTGTCCGCTTTGTTTCTGGATCTGTCTAAAGCGTTTGACACAATCACCCATACTACACTTATTGAAAAACTTGAAAGCTATGGATGCAGATCTGAAATCAGAAATATTAAGTACGGCGTGCCTCTAGGAGCTGTACTTGGCCCACTTCTGTTCAACTTATTTGTAAAGAACACTGATGTCAGTAAGAAAGATGAAAAATACTATATGCAGATGACATGACACTAATGAATGCAGGAAAAAATCAGGAAACTCTGGAAAGAAGTGCATTTATGTCAATAAATAACACAGCACAATGGCTTACGAAGATGACTTAATTTTAAATCTAAAAAAGACAATGTTCACAGTGTTCACAAAGAGAGAAAACGAAGAACACATGGTACATTCATAGATGAAACAAGACTGGAAGAAGTAGCCATTATTAAGTTTTTGTGGATTGCAGTTGCCAGTAAGCTCCAGTGGTGTCAACGTATTGCTTTAAATTAAGCACTGCAATATTTGTTATGGAACAGCTCGCACATTATGCCAACAAGAAGTTTCTATGTACAGTGTACCAAGCTGTATTTGAGCCATACCTACAATATGGAATATATTCCAGCAACAAAAATACAAAAAGAATGCTTACATTGCAAAAAATGCTGTTAGGACCATCTTGAACAAGAAACAAAGAGACGCATGCAGAACTGTTTTCTAAAGTCTAGAAATACTGACATCTCTATACATTAACAAAACAATAATATCATTATTAAAAGGAAATGCAGTACTAGAAATAAATGCAGACGTTCATACATATGAAACAAGAAACCGACTGAGAGTTTCTGAAAAAGGTCCTCGTTACACGGGTATCAAACTCATAAAGTGTGTTCCAAAGAGTTTACAGAACAATGTGAGCAAAAAGACGTTCAATAAACTCTTAAGGTGAATTGGAATGTCCCTATCCTGACAATTTTATATCTAGTGAGATGACTTCCCTGTATTTCACGGTCCACTGTAGCTACTGACATGAAACTTTTACAGGACATTAAACTCTATGTTCTGACTCTACTAAGCTACAATAATTGCATTTCAGCCACTGCTTTCGGAAATGCAATCTTTTAATTACATGGTTAAAATTTCGTGTATTTTTTTCTACGTTTTCCCAAATAATTTCAATTATACATAATATTATGTCCTTCTTTTAGGCCAATAGACTCAGGATATGAATGTTATTACACCCTGAAAATTTGAATATTCTACTGGAAGTGATTTCTGAGATTTAGGGGAAAATGCAACAGAAAATGTAAATTTTCAGGGAGGACTTCTAAAGTTTCAAGTCATTCAGAAGCACCCTGCACCATATTATATCATCCTCTTCATCTATTTCCAAGTTTTTTCTTCTTACCTTCTTTCTGGACTCCTTAATAGCCAACTGTGTTGCATACTCTGCTTTATCAATGTGAACCTTGTCCATTCGTTCAAGCTCTCTGAGGCAATTTGCTCCAGGAATAATCATTAAAAGCAATAGCAGTATAACTGACCCCCGCTTTACCGTCTTCATTCCAACAAAAGAATTTTTTGGTAAGCATGTCCTTAGAAGATTATTGAAAGACTCATGGGGATTCTGAGTCTGACCATGCAGACCCTTCTTCAGTAATTCAGAATTTGCCAGGTCTCTGTAAATAGGTTTTATGATATCCGTGACTGCTGCAGGGATTGAATGTTTATTGCTATATGAACTCTTTGAGTATTAGGCACTGCGGTAATTGTACCATGAATCAGGTCCAGGAGGGCAAAGGTGGTGTACTGGTTCTTCATCAGTGACAGTCTGTGAAGGAATGTAGCAAATAGTGCTTGCTTCATTTTCAACAAATCCTAAGTATTATTTCTAATTGCCATTCCATAATACTGCTGTAGTTCATGAATCATTTTTGTCTGTCAGCATGCCTCTTATGCTTTTAATATCAGAAAGATTCTTGTCTCTCAAACTTTGTTTCAGCTTACTCATCCTGGTGCGCATCCTCTTCTGGACATGATCAACACATTCTAGTTTTGTGATAGTCTTCTTACCAAAGACCAGAGTGGCTACTACGTTGTTATATGCTTTTGTGCCTCCATCACCTAAGAACTTAGTCTAACACACTCCCCTTTCGTTCACAGATCGACTAAAAATTTAAATAGTTGCAGAGGCTTCCATACAACCACTTGTTCCTTCATAATTTCTGTCACAGATGTGCCCTTCTTCATTCCCTGATTTACACTTATAACAATGTTTGGTTAAAATCTGGAAACCTATTACCTTTCCAGTATCCATACTGGTCACTGTAGCAACAGAATTCTGCATCTACATCTACATCTGCATGATTACGCTGCAATTCACACTTAAGTGCATGGCAGAGTGTTCGTCGAACCATTTTCATACTACTTCTCTACCATTTCATTCTCGAATGGTGCGTGGGAAAAAGGAACACCTAAATGTTTCCGTTCGAGCTCTGATTTCTCTTATTTTATAATGATTATCATTTCTTCCTGCGTAGGTGGGTGTAAACAAAATATTTTCGCATTAGGAAGAGAAAGTTGGTGATTGAAATTTCGTAAATAGATCTCTCCCCAAAGAAAACCGCCTTTGTTTCAGTGACTGACACCCCAACTCGTGAATCATATCAAAAATGGTTCAAATGGCTCTGAGCACTATGGGACTTAACATCTGAGGTCATCGGTCCCCTAGAACTTAGAACTACTTAAATCTAACTAACCTATGGACATCACACACATCCAATCCCGAGTCAGGATTCAAACCTGCGACCGAAGCGGTCGCACGGTTCCAGACTGAAGCGCCTAGAACCGCTCGGCCACACCGGCCGGCCGTATCATATCAGTGACACTCTCACCCCTATTTCGCGATAACACGAAACGCATTTTTTCGATGTCCTCCGGCAATCCCACCTGGTAGGGATCCCATAACGCGCAGTATTATTCCAGCAGAGGACGGACAAGTGTAATCTAGGCTGTCTCTTTAGTGGGTTTGTCGCATCTTCTAAGTGTTCTGCCAACGGAGCGCAGTCTTTGTTTCGCCTTCCACACAATATTATCTATGTGGTCTTTCTAATTTAAGTTTTTCGCAGTTGTAATTCCTAGGTATTTAGTCGAATTGACAGCCCTTGATTTGTGCGATTTATCGTATACCCCAAAATTTACCTGATATCTTTTAGTACCAATGTGGATGAACTCGCACTTTTCTTTGTTTAGTACCAATTGCATCTTTTCGCACCATACAGAAATTCTCTCTAGATCATTCTGTAATTGGAATTGAACGTCTGATCATTTTACTAGACGGTAAATTACAGCGTCATCTGCAAAACAATCTAAGGGGCTGCTTAGATTATCACCTAGATCACCTATGTAAATCAGGAACAGCAGAGGGCCTATGACACTTCCTTGCGGAACGCCAGATATCACTTCTGTTCTACTCGATCATTTAGCGTCTATCACTACGAACTGCGACCTCTCTGAGAGGAAATCACGAATCCAGTCACACAACTGAGACGATACTCTATACTCATGCAATTTGATTAATAGTCGCTTGTGAGGAACGGTATCAAAAGCCTTCTGGAAATGTAGGAATACGGAATCGATCTGAGAGTCCTTGTCGACAGCACTCATTACATCATGGGAATAATGCGTTGCACAAGAACGATATTTTCTGAATCCGCGTTGGTTATGTATCAATAAGTCATTTTCTTCAATGTGATGCATAATTCTTAGACCTGTAGCCGCACTTCTGCTAAGTGCCGTCAAAAGCTACTGGTATGTCAGTCATACCATCATTTATTTCAACAGCTTCGTTGGCAGCGCCCTTCATTGACTCACATGCAACAGATTCCACAGCAGCTCCAATAAATTTTGCCTACTTGTCGATTTTACAACGTGGGAGTGGCATCCATATTCATCCCATGCACTCGTTATTTCTGCTGCAGCGTGTCCTTTGGCAATAGCTCTCAATCCATAAAACCATCTAACATTTACTTCAAAATAATTGTCTTTACACATATCAGATTGCCAAAATGAATGAGTATATTTGCAACCGTCACATTTAATGACAAGTTTCCTTGCTAGTTCATTTGGTACCACACTGTCTTCATGCAAACTAAGCGGCCCTCGACATGTTTTACAACACGCACAGTCACCTGACACCCATGTTAGGATGTGTAAATCTATCAGAATATAACTTAACTTATCATTTACATCACTTTCGTTTTGAGAAAACTGTGTATTACAACTTTTTATTTTAATCTTAGAAGCACTAATGGGTGTTTCTCTAGATACTGACGAGTTTGCCCATATTTCACTGACTGTAACTTCACACACCACATGTTGAACACAATTATTCCCTTTATTCGAAAAAGTATTACCATGTTTTTTAAAAACACTTCGTTTTGGTGCCATACTTTCATTTTTGAAAGATTTACCAGTCTGTTCGTCATTTTTCCTCGGAAAAACGTTAGCACATCGATGTACAGCGCGTGTTTATACTATGGAGCGATACGGTACTGTTTTTGACAGTGCTACGTAATTTAACCTACATAATACAGCAATCCACAGTCAAAATTACCGATTTTCTTAGATTTTGAAGTAATGCAGGTAAAAATTTTAACATTTTCAACATTATATTTGAAAAAATAATATACTTGCCGTATAAGTTTATAAGTGATATATACAGGGTGAGTCACCTAACATTACCGCTGGATGTATTTCGTAAACCACATCAAATACTATCGAATCGATTCCACAGACCGAACGTGAGGAGAGGGGCTAGTGGAATTGGCTAATACAAACCATAAAAAAATGCACAGTAGTATGTTTTTTAACACAAACGTATGTTTTTTTTAAATGGAACCCCGTTAGTTTTGGTAGCACATCTGAACATATAAACAAATACGTAATCAGTGCCGTTTGTTGCATCGTACAATGTTAATTACATGCGGAGATATTGTAACCTAAAGTTGACGCTTGAGTACCACTCCTCCGCTGTTCGATCGTGTGTATCGGAGAGCACCGAATTACGTAGGGGTCCAATGGGAACGGTGATGGACCTTGGGTACAGAAGAGACTGGAACAGCACATTACGTCCACATGCTAACACTTTTTAATGGTCTTTTTCACTGACGCACATGTACATTACCATGAGGGGTGAGGTACACGTACACACGTGGTTTCCGTTTTCAATTACGGAGTGGAATAGAGTGTGTCCCGACATGTCAGGTCAATAGATGTTCAATGTGGTGGCCATCATTTGCTGCACACAATTGCAATCTCTGGCGTAATGAATGTCGTACACGCCGCAGTACATCTGGTGTAATGTCGCCGCAGGCTGCCACAATACGTTGTTTCATATCCTCTGTGGTTGTAGGCACATCACGGTACACATTCTCCTTTAACCTACCCCACAGAAAGAAGTCCAGAGATGTAAGATCAGGAGAACGGGCTGGCCAATTTGTGCGTCCTCCACGTCCTATGAAACGCCCGTCGAACATCCTGTCAAGGGTCAGCCTAGAGTTAATTGCTGAATGTGCAGGTGCACCATCATGCTGACACCACATACGTCGACGCGTTTCCAGTGGGACATTTTCGAGCAACGTTGGCAGATCATTCTGTAGAAACGCGATGTATGTTACAGCTGTTTGGGCCCCTGCAATGAAGTGAGGACCAATGAGGTGGTCACCAATGATTCCGCACCGTACATTTACAGTCCACGGTCCACGGTCGCTGTCGCTCTACCTGTCTGAGCCAGCGAGGATTGTCCATGTTCCGTAGTTTCACTGCCCCGTGGTTTGTGAAACCCGCTTCATCGGTAAACAGGTAGAACTGCAACGCATTCTCTAAAAAAAAAAAAAAAAAAAAAAAATCAAATGGTTCTGAGCACTATGGGACTTAACATCTGTGGTCATCAGTCCCCTAGAACTTAGAACTACTTAAACCTAACTAACCTAAGGACATCACACACATCCATGCCCGAGGCAGGATTCGAACCTGCGACCGTAGCAGCCGCGCGGTTCCGGACTGAGCGCCTAGAACAACGCATTCTCTGTTAATGCCCATTGACAGAATTGCACCCCATGATTAAAGTCATCACCATGTAGTTGCTGATGTAGCGACATATGAAACGTGTGAAAGCGGTGACGATGCAGTATGCGCATGACACTACTTTGACTCAATCCACCGGCTCTCGCAATGTCCCGTGTACTCATGTGTGGGTTCATGGCAACAGCAGGTAACACACCAACTGCACCCGCTTCTCCTGTGACGGGCCTGTTACGCACCCGTTTTCGTGCTACGACCATACCTGTTGCATACAGTTGGCGGTAGATGTTTTGCAATGTGCGCCACGTTGGATGCTCTCTGTCCGGGTACCGTTCTACATACACCCTGCAGGCTTCAGCTGCATTTCGTCGACACTCGCCATAGATGAGTATCATCTCCGCCTTTTCAGAGTTCGAATACACCATGGTCACAGTTCCTACAACACTACACTATCGCAGACGTCTGGTAACACGGTGTACTACAGTTGGTCTGCGTGCGGAGACAAATGCAGAATAACAATAGCAGCAAGCGCTACATGCGGACACTGCGACAGCTAGACCAAACCACAACAGTGCACTACAGCCACACTCGTAAACACGGTCGTCATCGTAAACATGTTGCTGCAGAAGCTGCTCGCCGACCGTGGCCCGTGTTTGTTACAACACGCAACTGAACGTTGGAGGTTTCAAGTGTCAACTTTAGGTTACAATATCTCCGCATGTAATTAACATTTTACGATGCAACAAACGGCACTGATTACGTATTTGTTTATTTGTTCAGATGTGCTAACAAACTAACGGGGTTCCATTTAAAAAACGTAGGTTTGTGTTAAAAAACATACCTCCGTGCATTTTTGTATGGTTTGTGTTAACCAATTACACTAGCCCCTCTCCTCACGTTCGGTCTGTGGAATCGGTTCGTCAGTATTTGATGTGGTTTACGAAATATATCCAGTTAGGTGACTCACCCTATATATATATATATATATATATATATATATATATATATATATATATATATATATATATATATATATATCATTTTATTCCGAAAATTGCAAATTTTGTAATGAGATAAAAATCCGAAAATGTGAAGAAAGGGTTTTTCCTTTCCAACTTCCCTTAAAGTATTAATTAATGGAAAAATAATTTTATAGTGTAACAGAGTACATGTATCAATGAATGAAAAATGCTACTATTACTGTTATAGAGGTACTGTAACTAATTGAACATATTATGATATCCAAGTGACTTGAGAGGATGAATACTGAGAGAAAAATGTAAATATGAGAATAATGTACTCGTATTATGTAAATAATTTTCAGAATCTAAAAAGTGGGTGACAATTGTATGCAATATTATTATAATTATTGCCGCTTTGATGTATTAAATTGTAATAAATACGTTAAATATTGCCAAAAAAGTTAATCAATCAAGGGAAACTGAAATTCTCGTTACAAATTATGATCACGTATCGCAATGTTATCTGTTTATCGATGAACGTAAATCAAGGCTATGTAATAGCCATCTTGCGCATGCCTGCTACCGATATGGTAGGGATTAACGCTTATCCAGCTGCCTGACGAACTAAAATTTTAACTAATAATGCAATCACACGAGTATCTCATTGAAAAACATTTTAGAGGGTAAGACTCGTTACACCAAACCACATCTGATAATCTGTTACTACGCTTCTTAGGGGGAGACATGATCTTCATTTATCGACGTCTTATTAACGTTCATCACTAACTATCACACCATTGGTTCCTTCAGCACACTGAAATAAATTACCTAGTTCGTCAATAAAGACAAAGTAAAACAATTTCCCTACAACATATTGGGCTTTGGTAAGGCTTAGGATTGTGCATAGAAAACACATGGAAATATTGCTGGTAATTACATGGCGGGACAAACTGTAATTTTTGCAGGAGGAGAATGAAACGTTTTGTGGACATTTTTTGAACATTTAGCTATATTTTGGTATACAAAAGTATTTTCTTTTATTTGCAGGTAAGCCATAATGGACCGTGAAGTAGATGTCAGGTTGCGACAGAGGTCGGTGACGGAGTTCCTCTTCAAGATCGGCGATGACCCTGCCACACCGATTCACAGGAAGTTGCTCCCTGTTTATGGGGAGGACACAGTGGATTACAGCAGTAGCCAGCGGTGGTTGAAGAGGTTTGAAGAAGAAGGTGATTTCTCTCTAGTGGACAATGCACGACGCGGTAGACCATCGACGGCAGTGAGGTATGTCAATAAGGAGAGCACTGATCAAATCATCCAAAACGACGGATGTGTGACGACGCGAGAGCTTGCTGAAATGATTTGTTTGTCATTGGGTAGTGTGGTATCACTGGTACAGTCACTAGGGTACTGAAAAAACTGTGCACATTGGGTGCCTAGATTATTGACAAGACAACTGAAAACGATGATGAAGAACGTGTGCGAGGGTCTCATGAAGACCTTTACTGAAGATTGGAAACACTGTTTTGAAGGCGTCACTACACAGGACGAAACATTGTTAATTTTGTCCGAACCTGAGAGAAAAACCCAATCCATTGGGGGGGGGGGGCGTCATCCGGTCCCCTCGGAAGAAGAAATGAAGACTTTAACTAACAGCAGGCCGAAAGGTGATGGCATCCCTCTGTGATTAGTGTGGTGTCATTTTCGTTGACTTTTTGGAATCTGGCTCCAAAAATTAACCGAGGCCGTTACTGTTTGCGAATGGACAAGCTGCGACGTGCCATCAAGATCCAAAGACCACAGCTACAGGGTCAGCTCATCAGACTACACCATGACAATGCCAAACCCCATACAGCCTTATGACGCAGGAGAAAATTGTTCCTAAAATTGGCTCCGTCTGATTTCTACCTCTTTAGTCATGTGAAGCTCAACCTGAGTGATAAATCATTTGATAGTGAGAAAGACCTTATTTCGTGTGTCAAATTAACCGAGACCGTTACTGTTTGCCAATGGACAAGCTGCGACGTGCAATCAAGATCCAAAGACCACAGCTACAGGGTCAGCTCATCAGACTACACCATGACAATGCCAAACCCCATACAGCCTTATGACGTAGGAGAAAATTGTTCCTAAAATTGGCTCCTTCTGTTTTCTACCTCTTTAGTCATGTGAAGCTCAACCTGAGTGATAAATCATTTGATAGTGGGAAAGACCTTATTTCATGTGTCAAATTAACCTAGACCGTTACTGTTTGCCAATGGACAAGCTGCGACGTGCCATCAAGATCCAAAGACCACAGCTACAGGATCAGCTCATCAGACTACACCATGACAATGCCAAACCCTATACAGCCTTATGACGCAGAAGAAAATTGTTCCTAAAATTGTCTCCGTCTGGTTTCTACCTCTTTAGTCATGTGAAGCTCAACCTGAGTGATAAATCGTTTGATAGTGGGAAAGACCTTATTTCGTGTGTCAAATTAACCGAGACCGTTACTGTTTGCCAATGGACAAGCTGCGACGTGCAATCAAGATCCAAAGACCACAGCTACAGGGTAAGCTCATCAGACTACACCATGACAATGCCAAACGCCATACAGCCATATGACGCAGGAGAAAATTGTTCCTAAAATTGGCCCCGTCTGGTTTCTACCTCTTTAGTCATGTGAAGCTCAACCTGAGTGGTAAATAATTTGATAGTAAGAAAGACCTTATTTCGTGTGTCAAGTCATGGTGTAAAACTTAGTCCCCAGAATTTTACCAAAGTGCATTTACTTCATGGACAGAACGTTGAGCCAGATGCGTCACAGCTGATAGAGGCTACATTGAGTAAACTCAATGTATAGCTAAATGTTCCTAGTATGTTCACAAAAATATCATTCTCCTCCTGCAAAAAATGGAAAAGTTAGAATCGACTGTGCAAAAATTTTTGAACGCCCTTTGTAAATGACACGAAAAGTATCCACACTCAAATACGAAAGGAAAAGCCCGCATATCTGGGAATTTTAACAAAGGCAGCAGGCGCGATAATTATCATAAAAGGTAAGAAACTGAATAAAGTAACTGACAAACGTTTGAAAAAGATCAAGAGATATGCTGTAGCGCTGATTAAAAGTTATTAGTAAAAGCTAAGGACTCGAATTGCTCGTGCCAACACGTGGCACACATGAACAAAGCAAGTTTCTGAAATACATAAATTTAGAATTATATTCACAAGGAAAAAGTGTCTAATCGTATAATACATTGTAACTAAATTTAAGGAATGGAATCAGGAAAACTTGGAGCGCAATGCTCGCTGAGGGAAACGCGTTCATCGGGAAAAATCACGCTGATAGGAGATACAAAAGAACTCGAACAATTTTTGAAACTATAGCAAGTAAAAGAATGACAAGCATATTAAGAGACAATTCGCAAAGCTCCAGTGGAAAATAGCAAGCCCCTCACGAAATCAATAAATCATGAGTACCTTACCTCTGGCTCCTCTAAACGAGACATGGACCATGATCCCGAAAAGAACGCTGAAAAATTAAAATGCAGTTAGACTGAAGACTTACACAGCCTCATCACGACTCACAATGTCACGCTTAACCTACGATATACCTTCATCAAGACCCAAAAAAAAGCGTGCCTTTCCACTACCAAATCAACAGCATTCTTATGACTTACACAGGGGGGACAAACGTCTTTGCCCTGGTCAAGCTACTGGAGGTCGGTCATGCTGTTACCACAACATACCATAGCAGACGTACGCTGATCAGCCAGAACATTATGACCACATAACCAGTAGCCGGTATGTCAATCTTTGGCACGGATAACAACAGCAACGTGTCACGGCGAGGAAGCAATGAGACGTTGGTAGGTCGCTGGAGGGAGTTGTCACTACATCTGCATACAGAAGTCACCTAGATCCCGTAAATTCCAGGGCGGGAGCGATGAGCTATAATGCCACATTTAATCACATCCCAGATTTGTTCGATAAAGTTGAGATCAGGGGAAGTGGGAGCAGGGGCGGGGCGCGGCAGCACATCAATGGAAACTCGCCACTGAGTTCCTCGAATCACTCCATCACACTCTTGGGCTTATGACACGGCGCATTATCTTTCTGAAAAATGCCACTGCCGTTGGGAAACATAATCGTCTTGAAGGGGTGTACGTGGTCTGCAGCAAGTAAACGACACCCATTCGCCGTCCTGGTGCCTTACACGAGCTCCACTGGACCCATGGACGACCACGTGAGTGTTCTCCAGAGCATAATGGAGCTGCTGCCACATGTCTCTGTACCGCAGTGAAGACGTCAAGGAGCTGTTCCCCTGGAAGATGACGGATTCGCGCCCTCACATCGGCATGGACAAGAAGGTATCAAGAATTGTCAGACCATTCAATGCTCTGCTGATTGTTACGTGCCCATTTCAGTCGTAGTTGCCGATGTTGTGGTGCTGACAATGGCACATGAGCTGGTCGTCGGCAGCTGTGGCCCACTGTTAGAGTGTTGCGGGCTTTCAAATAAAAGAGTGTGACCCTCAGCTACGTACCCTTGCACTCAGAGTTTCAATATTAGAAGTTTTGGCTGGTTTCGTTGTCTAGGGACTGGGATAGGTAGTTGCCGCATTACAGGCCAAATACTGCTGAGTCTACAGTACACAATATGAATACACACATGAATCGAATGGTTGAAGGTTCCTATCACTCGGCAATTGCGAATGTTGAATGTAACACTGAAATTTATAAATGAAAGATTTCAATTACATAAAATCTGCATGTACTATTTTAATGATTTTAAATGATGAGTACGACAGCAGAAGTACATTTAAGAATGCCATTTATTACTGCAAAACACTTATTGGTGTCGATGGTCCACCAATTAAATGAAATACCCGTTGAATAACAGGGAGACTATAGATTCCTACTTCGCGTAATTAGTTATAAACAACAATATAGATCGCGAGATATTCACTTCTAAATGCATACTACATGTTCACTGCAGAAGCCATGGAAATCTCCCAAGTGGACAAGTCGGCACTATGAAGTATTTCTATCTCCCGCGACCACGCGCAAACTGCTCAACACTCTCCAAGTATTTCCTGCGACCGTCCATCGCACCTTGCCGTCCAGCACTCCCCAGTGTCCTCTGCGACCCGATGCTCCTCCCCCACTTCCATCCAGTCTCTCCATTGACTTCGGTAGTCACCCACCACAGTAACGAGCGCTGTGATTGGCTAGAGTGCTCCCGCCATTCTCCAAGCCAATGCACACTCGGAAACATATTGAAGCACGTATGAAATACTGAATTTACATATAAATAACTTGAAATTAAATAATATTCCTAAGGCTGGACCATAAACATGCTCTAACACATATTATTAAATATATAAACAAATTAAATAAACATATATCAAAGGAACAGAAGCAAAAGTAGGCCAGTAGCATAATGTCTCTGTTCTTCCTAAAGCACAGTAAATATTTGACCAATTTCTTCATGAATAGTATATATCGGATATAAACAAAGGCATAGACGAATATATAAATTTATAAGCATGCTGGTATCGTTTTTTCGTGTAACTGTGGAGTACTTATGGCCTGACGCGATCAATAGCAATCGGCCACTTTGACCTCCAATAATTCGTGTACTGTTCGATTTACATGCCTGTAATTCATACCAATTTAGGTTTACACTAATAGCTTCTAAAGACACGCCGATCGACAGAATCTGATGAACTGTTTATATTTTGGAAATTCCTTGCTGGTGTTACTTGTATGATTTACAATCAGATACTAAACTTTAAACTATTAAAGATATTGAAAATATCATTACATCATCAGAATCGTCATGCAAATAATGGTAATGTACATGTTTCTTTTTGAGGTATCATGATTCCTCTGGCTACAATTAATTTCTACATGGAGTGTGAAATGTCTGCCATTATGGTATCACAATGTCCGCCATCTTTGGCACCCTCGGGACACAAATCTCCTTCATTGACACAAAGCACCTTCCTCGACAAAGCGTCACCATGGAATTCCCAGCCACACGGTTGGCCTGGACCAAGCACTGGGGTTACCCCACTTGCTCCAGCTAGTGTTTAGCACCACACATTTGCTAACGAGCCCCGGCTTGCCGAGCGGCCCGTGCGGCCACGCCATCTACGAACTTAGAATATTTTCAGGGCTGCACAACTCGCCCGTTACCTCACAGTGTATTCAGACACACTTGTACTGTGCCCACGATTAACGCTGAAGTTAGTTCCGCCACAGTTCGCTGCCTGTCCTGTTTCATGAGTCTGCCCAGCCTACTACGTACAACACCTGTAATGAGTAGTGACTGCGTAACTCCACAGCGTCTGGACATGGTTTCTTCTTGGTTTCGCCACACTTTGAAGACGCTCACCATAGGACTCCTCCAACACCTGACAAGTCGTGCAGTTTCCGAAGCCCTCTAGCCAAGCCTCCGGGTCATCACAGTCTGTCATCAGAGAAAGTCAGATAGATGGCGCGCCTTCCCCTTTCTGCCCAAGGACTACTCATCAATGGTACTGTTTGGTCGTGTGTATGTGGGACTAGCAGTCGTTTCTTACCAAGTAATGGTGCTATCGTCTGGACGGATTTATATCTATAGTAGGTCAGTGGTCATAATGTTGTGGCCGACCAGTGTAAAACACTGCACTGCACCAAATATGGAAACATAAGCAGATACAAATTCTCTCACTCTTTCATGGAAGAAAGAAAGAATATGGGAATATAAGAGGCACATAATGTAAGATACAGTTGTGAGGTACGTAAGAAAAAATGGATCTACTTATAAATACTTAAACAGGACCCAAAGTGATATGGAATACATTTAGTTTGCATCATAACATTAACTATGGTTGAAATAATAAACAACGTTTCGGTCTTAAACTTTTGCCAGGTTAAATTAGGAAGAGTATTGAAAATTACAAGTGCTGCAAAGGGATACAGCAACACGGTGAACCCAGGAAAATGTCTTGTAGCAGCTGTTACAGACACCTCTCACCCTTAAAATCAAGCCCGCATCTCGTGGTCGTGCGGTAGCGTTCTCGCTTTCCACGCCCGGGTTCCCGGGTTCGATTCCCGGCGGGGTCAGGGATTTTCTCTGCCTCGTGATGGCTGGGTGTTGTGTGATCTCCTTAGGTTAGTTAGGTTTAAGTAGTTCTAAGTTCTAGGGGACTGATGACCATAGCTGTTAAGTCCCATAGTGCTCAGAGCCATTTGAATCTTAAAATCAACAGCATCAACTAGCAACTAATAAATGGCGTCCATCTAATTTTCTTTTAGATTCGATATTCTGATTAAAATCCACAACAAGTTTCATTCATGTAGCGACATACAAGTACTAGCTGCAAAGTTTTCAACAGGTCGAAAACATGAAACCTGGCGAAGGTGTTGATGCTGCTCTAGCTATTCACGTAAGAGTATGACATAGTGGTGATCCGTCTCTACGTACTCATCTTTGAATGTGAGACGGTGGATATCTTCGTTGTAGAAATCTGTTCTTTGACTCTTCATGAAACAGTCTACTTCGCACTTTACCCCATATTGCATCATCATCCGATAAAAGAAAAAGACGCTACTGGTTGCCATGTCGACATGACACTGGGAGAGGATAAATTTTATAGCCCATAATAGCGGCAAGTTTGGCTGTGTCCTGTAAACAACGTCTTTATCGATTATTAGTTTCAGATCACTGACGAGCCATCTTCAGATCTAAGATACCGGTCATCAGTCTACTGACTGGTTTGATACGGCCCGGCACAAATTCCTCTCCTGTGCTAACCTCTTCATCTCAAAGTAGCATTTGCAACCTACGTCATTTGCTGGATGTATTCCAGTCTCTGTCTTCCTCTCCAATTTTTGCCTTCCACAGGTCCCTTAGTACCACGGAAATCATTCTCTCTTGTCTTAACAAATGGGTTGTCATCCTGTCCCTTCATCTTATCAATGTTTTCCACATATTCCTTTCCTCTCCGATTCTGCACAGAGCCTCCTGATTCCTTACCTTATCAGTCCACCTAATTTTCTACATTCGTCTGTAGCACCA
This sequence comes from Schistocerca nitens, assembly GCF_023898315.1. Taxonomy (NCBI): domain Eukaryota; kingdom Metazoa; phylum Arthropoda; class Insecta; order Orthoptera; family Acrididae; genus Schistocerca; species Schistocerca nitens. Next base: position 761,033,106 of record NC_064617.1, on the reverse strand, counting down.
CATCTCAAATGTTTCGATTCTCTTGTGTTCCGGTTTTCCCACAGTCCAAGTTTCACTACCATACAATGCTGTACTCCAGACGTACATTCTCAGAAATTTCTTCCTCAAATTAAGGCCGATATTTGATATTAGTAGTCTTCCCTTGACCAAGAATGCCCTTTTTGCTATTGCTAGTCTGCTTTCGATGTCCTCCTTGCTCCGTCCGTCAGTCTTTATTTTACTGCCTAGTTAGCAGAATTCCTTAACCTCATCTACTTCGTGACCATCGATCGTGATATCTTCTCGCTGTTCACATTTCTACTACTTCTCATTGTCTTCGTCTTTCTTAGATTTACTCTCAATCCATACTCTGTACTCATTAGACTGTTCATTCCATTCAGCAGATCATGTAATTCTTATTCACTTTCATTCAGGGTAGCCATGTCATCAGCGAATGGGATCATTGATATCCTTTCACCTTGAATTTTAACACACTCCTTAACGTTTCTTTTATTTCCGTCATTGCTAACTCGATTGAACAGTTGGGACGAAAGACTACAACCTTGTCTTACACGCTTTTTAATACGTGCACTTCGTCCTTCGCCGTCCACCCTTATTATTCCCTCTTGGCTGTTGTACATCCTGTATATGACCCGTCTCTCCCTATAGCTTAGCCTTATTTTTCTCAGAATTTGGAACATATTGCACCATTTTACATTGTCGAACGCTTTTTCAAGGTCGACAAATCCTATGAACTGCATATTACAGTTTAACAATAGCGTAAGTCATTTCAAACTTGCGTTCTATGATACAAGCCAACAAATTTTTCAATGTGTACATGACAAAAAGAGCGATTCATCTCACCAGATTATGACGATGTGTAATGCATGGTGGCCGGCCGAAGTGGCCGTGCGGTTACAGGCGCTGCAGTCTGGAACCGCAAGACCGCTACGGTCGCAGGTTCGAATCCTGCCTAGGGCATGGATGTTTGTGATGTCCTTAGGTTAGTTAGGTTTAACTAGTTCTAAGTTCTAGGGGACTAATGACCTCAGCAGTTGAGTCCCATAGTGCTCAGAGCCATTTGCACCATTTTTGTAATGCATGGTGGCTGATACACAATGAATTAAGTAATAATTTTTATTCGTATGTCATAGAATGGAACTTTAAGCCCTTAACGTAACGATATTATCTTCAAATTATGTCCCCAAAATTAATATTTATTATTAATGTAAAACGTGCTATAACGAATGAAATAACACGTAGATATATAAATACAGCTTTTAAAGCTCAAAATAGAGAGTTACAAAATTTTGATGCTCACCAGTAATAAAATGCTGAGTTTACTCGTGTACTGGACTTTGAAATATTCTGGAACTTGAAACCATTTTTTTAGCAGCTATAAAATCTAACCATGTATTTCATAACGGTGTCCCTTGAATATAAATACAGTAGGAGCTGGCAGGAGCAGTCGATGTATTAATCTTGTACCACTGGCGAGCACTTCTCAGTGAACTGGCGAACTGTCGTCACTTTCAGTCTCTGTTGGAATAACATCACATTCTTCTTCACTTTCCGAACCGTTAAATTCAGATTCACTATACTCAATATTTTGTGAAAGCATTGCCTAAACAACAATACAGGAGAGCGTCTGAAAGCGGTAAAGACAGTAAAGACGATATCTAGTGGCAACCAACTCAACCAAAACAGGACAGCCGGGCTATAAATGTAATACCAGATGTTCTCTAGTGGTCGAACATTTAACTATCAGTGCTGAAACTGATGTAGCGGGGAGTTTATTTTTTCGAATGTCTGTTCTTAAGTTTCGCGCGTATACTCGGTGTTTTATGTTTCTGTCAAAATAAAATAAAATGTCGCGTGGCGAGGGCCTCCCGTCGGGTAGACCGTTCGCCGGGTGCAAGTCTTTCGATTTTTAAGTTAAGGTATATAAAATGTATTGTTCTATTCTTCATCTCTTTTATGTAATTTTGGTCTGAAGATGGCTCGTCAGTCTGGTGAAACTAGCAGTCAGTAAAAGACCATGATCTAGGATTTCTATCCGCACATCACATTATAACCGGTGTTGTAGATTTGACAGTGTCAAATAACAACGTTAGGTATCTCTGTCTTGACATATCCGCTTAAACTCTTTAGAAGCAATATGTCATGACTATTCCAATGAAGTCTCAGTAATAACGCTTCGGTCTTGGACTTCTTCAGTGGTACTGAATTCACATGTCTCCACAGTTCGCCAGGCTCCTTTGTGTAGGGATCATACTGACACAACCAGTGGTACACCGTTGGTGACAAATTGACTGAAAATTATCTGGATTCACCCTAACATGGTTAAAACATTTCCACTGATACGCCATTCGGCGTACTCACCGGGCAAGATTTTCCTGACCTTCAAACCGTACTCCAGTCTTCGTGCACCAGGGCTTCCTCACCTCTTGCGATGTCTTGTCTTTACAAGTAGGAGGACTTCTACTTCTTCGTTATTGCAAATTACTCGAGCGTCCTCGAAGTATCGGCCCAACCCTGCATTTATAGTGCATTGCCGACATACATTTCCACCAACTGAGCGTGGGTCGTTGCAGCGACACTGCGTTTTCGAAAGCAGAAACGAATTACTTTATGATACCTAATTTTAACAAAGTGTTGAACCATTTTGTACCGATCTCTCTAGTCATGCACTACAGTGCCTTGGTGCAAGGATTTCAATGTAACTGGTTTGTGTCCTGGCAAACAATCGAATAATCTATATGAATAGACATTAATGACGATTAACAGGTATCTGAAATTAATTCGAACTAATTTCGCTGACTCCGAGTAGCTTGGTATCAGCTGTGTTGCTTATAGATTTACGACCTAGTAGCGACATATATGGTTCAAATGGCTCTGAGCACTATGCGACGTAACTTCTGAGGTCATCAGTCGCCTAGAACTTAGAACTAATTAAACATAACCAACCTAAGGACATCACACACATCCATATCCGAGGCAGGATTCGAACCTGTGACACAAAAAAAATTTGTTTAATTTAATAACGCAGTTAATACGTGGTGACAGTTCAAACGTTATGACACTCTTTGCGGTCAACTGAAATCGGATGATTGTTTGCGAAAAAGATTATGTATGTATATATCAGCCGCCCTCACAGGAACTATTTAAGCGATGAAAGCCCAAAAGCATATGACAATCGTACGTCATACAGGCAAACTGTAATTTCGTGCTTCAGTTAAATTAAAAATCGTATGTTTCTACATAATAAATGTCTTCAAGAAATTCATATATCTTATTCATTGTTTTGTTAATGGTTATCAGTTGTAAGTCTCCATCCACTGACCGGGTTACCGGGTTCGATTCCCGGCGGGGTCAGGGATTTTCTCTGCCTCGTGATGACTCGGTGCATTGTGATGTCCTTAGGTTAGTTAGGTTTAAGTAGTTCTAAGTTCCAGGGAACTGATGACCATAGATGTTAAGTCCCATAGTGCTCAGATCCATTTTTTTCCATCCACTGAAAACTGTGTAGTAGGAAAAAGTTCTAACATGGAATTTACCGCAATCCGGCTAACCGAATCGCTGCTTAAAACAAATCGCTACTGCGTAATTATTTCAGTTATTATTTCCTCTGGGACTTGCACGAATACGGTCTCCACAGAGCGGGTCCCTCATATTATAATCCCCGTATCCGCGAGTAACGGCTTCACAGAGCTCGTCCCTGGAGAGAATTAACGGAATAGTAATGGCTTGGTGTTTTAATCGCGGGTAAGGCCGCAGCTCCGCTCGCGCTGCCCTGCGGGCAGAGCAGACAGCCCGCTCACGCTGTGAAGAGGCCCCTCGGCGCCCCTGGCCGCCACAGAGCCGCTCCCTCGGACCGTACAGCGCATAATCGCTGCTGGTCTGCACAAATTAGTGGGCACAACGAACGCTGGGACATCTGGTACGGCTCTGCCAAGACAATGAACACTGCAGTATTGTACACGTACTAAGGAAAGAACTAGGTGGATCTGTTTGCGTACCCAGTCCGTATTGTTTACCTCCACGATCAGGGTACGCGAGAATATTATCCTTCTTATACACTCCTGGAAATGGTAAAAAGAACACATTGACACCGGTGTGTCAGACCCACCATACTTGCTCCGGACACTGCGAGAGGGCTGTACAAGCAATGATCACACGCACGGCACAGCGGACACACCAGGAACCGCGGTGTTGGCCGTCGAATGGCGCTAGCTGCGCAGCATTTGTGCACCGCCGCCGTCAGTGTCAGCCAGTTTGCCGTGGCATACGGAGCTCCATCGCAGTCTTTAACACTGGTAGCATGCCGCGACAGCGTGGACGTGAACCGTATGTGCAGTTGACGGACTTTGAGCGAGTGCGTATAGTGGGCATGCGGGAGGCCGGGTGGACGTACCGCCGAATTGCTCAACACGTGGGGCGTGAGGTCTCCACAGTACATCGATGTTGTCGCCAGTTGTCGGCGGAAGGTGCACGTGCCCGTCGACCTGGGACCGGACCGCAGCGACGCACGGATGCACGCCAAGACCGTAGGATCCTACGCAGTGCCGTAGGGGACCGCACCCCCACTTCCCAGCAAATTAGGGACACTATTGCTCCTGGGGTATCGGCGAGGACCATTCGCAACCGTCTCCATGAAGCTGGGCTACGGTCCCGCACACCGTTAGGCCGTCTTCCGCTCACGCCCCAACATCGTGCAGCCCGCCTCCAGTGGTGTCGCGACAGGCGTGAATGGAGGGACGAATGGAGACGTGTCGTCTTCAGCGATGAGAGTCGCTTCTGCCTTGGTGCCAATGATGGTCGTATGCGTGTTTGGCGCCGTGCAGGTGAGCGCCACAATCAGGACTGCATACGACCGAGGCACACAGGGCCAACACCCGGCATAATGGTGTGGGGAGCGATCTCCTACACTGGCCGTACACCACTGGTGATCGTCGAGGGGACACTGAATAGTGCACGGTACATCCAAACCGTCATCGAACCCATCGTTCTACCATTCCTAGACCGGCAAGGGAACTTGCTGTTCCAACAGGACAATGCACGTCCGCATGTATCCCGTGCCACCCAACGTGCTCTAGAAGGTGTAAGTCAACTACCCTGGCCAGCAAGATCTCCGGATCTGTCCCCGATTGAGCATGTTTGGGACTGGATGAAGCGTCGTCTCACGCGGTCTGCACGTCCAGCACGAACGCTGGTCCAACTGAGGCGCCAGGTGGAAATGGCATGGCAAGCCGTTCCACAGGACTACATCCAGCATCTCTACGATCGTCTCCATGGGAGAATAGCAGCCTGCATTGCTGCGAATGGTGGATATACACTGTACTAGTGCCGACATTGTGCATGCTCTATTGCCTGTGTCTATGTGCCTGTGGTTCTGTCAGTGTGATCATGTGATGTATCTGACCCCAGGAATGTGTCAATAAAGTTTCCCCTTCCTGGGACAATGAATTCACAGTGTTCTTATTTCAATTTCCAGGAGTGTACATGCAAAATACGCCGATGTAAATGCACCAACGCTATGAAGCAGCATTTCGATATTTATCATACTTTCTAGAGATGTTTGTTGCATAACGTGTACCAAGTCAGTTACGAACTATTGATAACACACTAAATATCACATGCGCACATGGGCACGAAAACCGTTCGTTCTAGAACATAGATATTTCGATCCCATTTTCATATGTTTTTGTTATATCCTCACTAATGGCCATTAAAATTGGTACAACACGAAGATGACGTGCTACAGACGCGAAATTTTACCGACAGGAAGAAGATGTTGTGATACACAGATGATTAGCTATTCAGAGGATTCACACAAGGTTGGCGCCGGTGGTGACACCTACAACGTGCCAACATGAGGACACTTTCCAATCGATTTCTCATACAGCAGTTGACCGGTGTTGCCTGGAGAAACGTTGTCGTGATGCCTTGTGTAAGGAGGAGAAATGCGTACCATCACGTTTCCGACTTTGATGAAGGTCGAATTGTAGCCTATCACGATTGTGGTTTATCGTATCGCGACATTGCTGCTCGCGTTGGTCGAGATCCAATGACTGTTAGCAGAATATGGAATCGGTGGGTTCAGGAGGGCAATACGGAACGGCGTGCAGGATCCCAACGGCCTCGTATCACTAGCAGTCGAGATGACAGGCATCTTATCCGCATGGCTCTAACGGATCGTGCAGCCACGTCTCGATCCCTGAGTCAATAGATGGGGACGTTTGCAAGACAACAACCATCACCACGAACAGTTCGACGACGTTTGCAGCAGCATGGACTATCAGCTCGGAGACCATGGCTGCAGTTACCCTTGACGCTGCATCACAGACACAAGAGCCAGCGATGGCGTACTCAACGACGAACCTGGATGCACGAATAGCAAAACGTCATTTTTTCGGATGAATCCAGGTTCTGTTTACAGCACCATGATGGTGGCATCCGTGTTTGGCGACATCGCGGTGAACGCATATTGGAAGCGTGTATTCGTCATCACCATACTGGCGTATCACCCGGTGTGATGGTATGGGGTGCCATTGGTTACACGTCTCGGTCACCTCTTGTTCGCCCTGACGGTACTTTGAACAGTGGACGTTACATTTCAGATTTGTTACGAGCCGCGGCTCTACCCTTCATTCGATCCCTCTGAAACCCTACCTTTCAGCTGGATAATGCACGACCGCATGTTGCAGGTTCTGTACGGACCTTTCTGAATACAGAAAATGTTCGACTGCTGCCCGGGCCAGCACATTCTCCAGATTTCTCACCAATTGAAAACGTCTGGTCAATGGTGGCCGACCAACTGGCTCGTCACAATACGCCAGTCACTACTCTTGATCAACTGTGCTATCGTGTTGAAGCTGCATGGACAGCTGTACCTGTACACGCCATCCAAGCTCTGTTTGACTCAATACCGAGGCGTATCAAGGCCGTTATTACGGCCAGAGGTGGTTGTACTGGGTACTGATTTCTCAGGATCTATGCACCCAAATTGCGTGAAAATGTAATTACATGTCAGTTTTAGTATAATATATTCGTACAGTGAATACCCGTTATCATCTGCGTTTCTTCTTGGTGTAGCAATTTTAATGGCCAGTAGTGCAGTTTGTTGATACGTTTGAAGTAAGGTCTACTTCAGCCAGACTATTCTTGGATAAAGTTAATCACATAATACAGTATATTAGCGACTATCAGAAACGCCATTGTCACCTACTACGTAGATTTCCTACCAAAATTGTGGATTTACTAGCAACTTCTATACAGCCAAAGCTTATATTCTCTCTCAAGCACAAAGCACACTATACAGTAAGATATTCAAACAACATACCACAGTTTCAAATGAAGAGATAAGTATTAGTAATATAAGCAAAAAGATAAATATTAGCAATGCAAGAAAAACTGCGAACTGTAACGCTTCCTTGGATAAGAACAGGTGTTAACAGAAGACTGAGACAAACAATTCTTACAACTTCCAAATTCTGGAACTTCAGAACTACTTGATAAATATGAACTATTTTCTGTTCACTCTTAGATACCTGTACGAAATAGTCAGTGGTCGTGCAATGTCTTTGTGGTTAGATGCTGGTCAAAGCAGTGAAATAAAATTTTTAGTGCTTAATTTACTAGATTGGTGCTTTAATGAAGACATCTCAAAGATTCGTAATAGATATTTGACTGGAAATATATTTTTAAAAAACCTTTGGCCGTCTGTGCCTGCCGCCACTCTCTTCTCCGTGCCATGATACGTCCCTTCTCTACACCGGATTTAATCTGTTAATTTTTTGGCCACACGTCGAAAAGAACTGCAGATGTATCTAGAAGGCTGTGACGAAGATCTCACCAATCCGTTTCCTTTCTTTCATTTCAAATGTGGTTTATTACAAACCGATTTCAGTTTTTAGTTTAGCTGTTTTCGCTCAAAACTGGCAGTAACTGTGATCATACGTTTAAAAAATGAGAAAATGCCTAATTTTACTTGTAAAGCACACACAAAGTCTAAATAAGAGTATACTAAATGTTGTTCCTTAGTCTGAATGACAATTTTCGATGAAATCAACGATTCCATCGAAGAATGGTTCAAATGGCTCTGAGCACTATGGGACTTAACATCTGAGGTCATCAGTCCCCTAGAACTTAGAACTACTTAAACCTAACTAACCTAATGTCATCATACACATCCATGATCGAGGCAGGACCGAACCTGCGACCGTAGCGGTCGCACGGTTCCAGACTGAAGCACCTAAAACCGCTCGGCCACACCAGCCGGCTCCACCGAAGAAGAAAATCAGTGAAGGAAGTGATGACGCCATGTACAAGGCCAAAGGCGAATTTTGTAGTGTATTTAGGTTAATTAACTTAGAAATACTTGCCCATATGACGAATGTTTTAGTGCGTGTAGTGTGTGTATTGTGTATATTGAACCAGGAACCTAGAAATGACGGAGAGACTTCGTCCTGCCATAGTCTTCAGTGGTTCACAACCCCACAACAGGCCCCTGCAGCCCACCACCCACCTCACCGCCGCCCTATACCGTACCCAAGGCTATTGTGCGATTCGGCCCCCAGTTTACCTCGGCGACAAAGCCTATGAACATGCCTTGATTTTTCTTTATCTTGCTTCCATTATCAACCGCAACGTCCGAACTGCCTGTCTTGCCTTTACCTTTCCTGTAGCCAAACTGATCTTTATCTACCACATCCTCTATCTTCTTGTCAGAAGCTTGGTTGATGAGCCGTTAAATTAATGGTGCGGTAATTCTCGCACATATCAGCTCTTGCAGTTTTCGGAGTGGATACTTTTTCGAAAGTCAGATGCTATGTCGCCAGACTCATACACTCTGCACACCAATTTGCATGGTCGCTTTGTTGCCACTTCACCCAATGATCTTAGAAATTCTGATGGAATGTTATGTATCGCTTCTGTCTTATTTGATCTTTATGACCTCCAAAGTTCTCTTAAATTCTGATTTTAATACAGAGATCCCCGTCTCTTCTAAATCGACTCCTTCTTCTACCACATCTTCCCCCTCATAGAGGAATTCTATGTACTCTTTCCACCTATCCGCTGTCTCCTCTGCATGTAACAGCGAAATTCCCGTTTTACTCTTAATGTTGCCACCCTTGCTTTTAATTTGTTGTTTTGAGGTCCTTATATGCTGAGTCAGTCCCTCTGACAATCATTCCTTTTTCGATTTCCTCACTTTTTCATCTAGCCATTTCGTCTCAGCTTCCCAGCACTTCCTATTTATTTCATTCCTCAGCGACTTGTATTCTGAATTTCCCTGAACGTTTATGTACTTCCGTCATAAGTTGATCAACTGAAGAAATTCTTCTGTTACCCATGGTTTCTTCTCAGTCACCTTCTTTGTACCAATTTTTTCTTTCCAACTTAGTGATTCCCGTTTTAGAGATGTCCATTCCTCTTCAACTGTACTGCCTACTGAGGTATTCATTATTGCTGTGTCTTTAGCCTTACACAGCTTCAAGCGTATCTCGTCATTCCTTGGTACTTCCGTATCCCACTCCTTTGCGCAATGACATTCCTAACTAATCTCCGAAACTTCAGCCTACTCTTTATCACTACTACATTGTGATTTGAGTCTATATCTGCTCCTGGGTACGCCTTACAATCCAGTTTCAGATTTCGGAATCTGTGTCTGTCCATGATGTAATCCAACTCATATCTTCCCATATCACGCAGTCTTTTCAAAGTATACCTCCCCTTCTTATGATTCATGAAAAGAGTATTCCCTATTACTGGCTAAAATTTATTACAGAACGCAATTATATTTTTCTCCTCTTTATCCCAAGCCCATATTCTGTTGCAAGCTCTTTTCAATATCCTCACATACTTTCTGCATCTCTTCATCTTCGGTTTGTGACGTCGACATGTGAATCTGAACTATCGTTGTTTGTGTTTATTTGCTGTCGATTCTGATAACAGTCCTATCACTGAATTGTTCACAGTAACACACTCTCTGCGCTATTTTCCTATTCATAACGAACCCTACGCCAATTACATCATTGTCTGCCGCTGTTGATATCACCCTCCACTCACGTGACCAGAAATCCTTATCTTCTTTTCATTTCACTTCACTGAGCTGTACTATATGTCTAGCTTGAGCCTTTGCATTTCAAAAAATGGCTCTGAGCACTATGGGTCATCAGTCCCCTAGAACTCAGAACTACTTAAACCTAACTAACCTAAGGACATCACACACATCCATGCCCGAGGCAGGATTCGAACCTGCGACCGCAGCGGTCGCGCGGTTCCAGACTGAAGCACCTAGAAGCGCTCGGGCACACCGGCCGGATATTTGCATTTCCCTTTTCAGATTTTGTAGTTTCCCAACCACTTTCAAGCTTCTGACGTTCCACACCCCGACTCGTAGAACATTATCCTTTCGTTGGTTATTGAACCTTTTTCTCAAGGTCAGCTCCTTCTTGGCAGTCCCCTCCCGGAGATACGAGGGGGTGACTGTTGCGGAATCCTTTGCCACTGGAGAGATAGTCACGACACTTTTTCATCATGACACGTTATGTGTCTTTAATGCAGTGGTTTCAGTTCCCTTCTGCATCCTGCATCCTATACTACAAACTTAAAGTAGAAGAAGTTTTCCACATACAGAAAGCATTAGCAGAAGGAAAACTGGTTGTTAACCGCTACACTACACTACACTGTACACTGGCACGCTGTTGAACACATCAAAGGAGCTGTACATGAAAAAAAAAACGCACGCCATCACACGCACACTCACACGACACAGACCTACACACACACTCGCGCACGCGCGCGAGCGGGCGCGCACACGAACAAGATGAGAGGAAGTAATCAAAATTCAAACTTGACACCAAACTAATGCGGATGAATTGAATACCAACAGGATCAGGACACACAGCAGCAACATAAACATTGTGTTTTTGAAGGGGAGACGTGAAACTTACGAATGAAATTCCCCAAAAACATGTGTCTATATTTGCATTTCCGTAACGGAAGTTACCGTAGATGAGAACGGATATTTCGAATCCAACTGTAGCTAAGCGCAAAATATAGTCGCGAAATATTTTAGTGAAATAAATTTATGTTCATTAATTTGTTTACTTTCTAACCAAACTCACGTTAACACCATTTGACTTGATTACAAGCTACCCTTGTACAGTAACGCAAAGAGCGCCTGCAGATACTAATAATGTAGAAAAATTTAATGACTAACAAAAACAGGCAGAAACTGTCTTCAGGCCAGATTTCATTAGGATCAATTATTGCTTAAAACATGTATACATTTTACAGAATTATATATAACAACACCCGGGTGATGAAACAAGATGCAAAAATATTCTTGAGTATTTTCAAAACAAATAGAGGAACCTGATATCACGTAATTTTTGTCTGGAAACACGGTTACTGCTATACCTTCAGAACCAAATGATGAATAAATTCAGTTTTACGTTTTTAGCGGCGTACTTCATCATCCTCTATCATGTGAAAAGAGGGGGTTGATGAGATAATTTTGCGCGAGAAACGCCCACTTTAAAGTTAAATTACTGGTTACACGAAAGTGACATTTCAGAGTTGAATGAGAATGCGGCCCATTAAACAGGAATATTAATACGTGAAGTCGTGTCACACGCGGCATGGGGTAATGCGAGACATTAATTTTCTCTTACAAGTGTTACTGCGTGTGTATACGACAAACAGAAGGATTTATTTTCGCTGTATAATTATGCTTGCTTTGAAATATTGAGTTCTCGTATCAAGTCACTGAGCTCCTTCTGGTCGAACTGCTGGGGTTGTGTCTCACGTCCTTCGTATTCCGAACCACTACTTGTACATTCCTCGCCGTGCACATCGTCATCTGATGATGTTAGCGTGGGTAATGTTGTGAAGGTTGGTACAGGAACATCGTTGCTATGCACCACCGGTCTTCTTGCTGACTCCAAATCGGGATATTCCCACTTTCGTTTTTTGAACCTATTAAAACCTTTCACATTACCAATGCAAAAATAGCAATCATCTGTATGGTTCTTCTGCTCTCGCCATACCATAGGCACTCCGAAGTTTAAGCTTTTACTTTTTCGTTTTGTCCACTGCCGTAAGCACTCCACACAGCATTTACAAACTTTATGGGGTGCCCACGCCTTGTCTTGATCTCCAAGTTTAATTCCGAAATATGCCAGATACGCTTCCTTCACAAAAGGAGTGATATTCTTCATGTTCTTTTGAAGAACGTATTCACTACAAATGTAGCAGAACTCATCTGGATGGTTCACGCAAAGACGGCGTGAAGAACTCATGTTTTCCTAAAACAAAATTGCACAAATACTACATATTATGCAGAACATTCTTGTATTTGCATGTCAATCACATCCAACAAACATCATTAATTGTTTTGTGTGAAATGAATACTCACCTCTTATTTGCTACGTCACGATGAAAAGGTTCTATCTCCTTGAAGCTGCTCTGCACATGTGTGTGACTTTCGACCATCGCCATTTTTCTTGTTTACACTGAACGCTACCTATTGGCTGTTGCGGGGATTACCTCGGCCAACAAATGAATGTCGAGTACCGCCGAATTCAAATCTGCACAACCCTCGATATCTTCAACACACGCACCGCACAACAGGACTGAACACATGCTGACAGTGTGATGTTTGCATGATGTAATCCTCAACCACACAGATGCACTCCCTGAGCACAATTGTTTAATAAAGATAGTACAATATCACTAATTAAAAAACAGGAAGCAAATACATTACACCATATATGGACCCTGCAGTCGATATTATCCACATGAAACTCTCATTTCCACAAATAACCTATATCTCAAAAACCAGAGCCAATGTGGAAAAAGTACAAATATACTCGGAATGAGTATCATAACAATATCCCATTTTCGTTCAAACTTCCCTGGCAACGAAAAAAAAATTATTTTGTAGAGCTGTGTAATCAAAGCGAATAGAAACAGATTACACTAACACTTAAGATTGATTGTTAAGTGGGCCAAAAATAATCAGATGCATTTCATAGCAGTACCTACGGCAACAGAACTCGAACTGTAACGTTTTTCTCGGCACGCTGCAACCACACTATGTACACGACCTCATTTTCTATCAAATTACGAATATAAACTACATAACCAAAATTTATTGTGTAGCAAAGTAACAGTGAATCACGCCGGGAAGCAAAGGTTTTGTAAACCATTATTAAGTCTCTAGTGACTGCGTAACCAATAGTTCAACGACCCGTCATCGAAGTTATGAAATATTCTGGGCAATTGGCTTTAATCCGACTAGAAATGAAAATGCAACTAGGCCGGATTATCCACTGCTCCTCTGTGCTCTGTGAGGGAAAGCAGTGACTTAAAACGTACGTCATGTTATTGAAAATGGAACGGTATTTCTTAAAAATGTTGGTAATTTGTGCTATTTTTTAGGAAAATCCAAATGCGAAGTAATTCATGAATACGATTTTTCTCACTTCCTAATCCAGGTTCTGAACTCATGTGGCAGCAGACATTAATTAGGTAAATCCTTTATACAATACTTCTTTTATACCCATTGTGGTTACTTTAAATTCCTTTGTACAAGGAAAAGAATAGATCTGGACTGAATTTTAGTGAATGATTCTGAAGTTCAAACGACGGCTAAATAATTGTCTTCCACGACAGCCGACTAATGAGTAAACTCCATATTCATGAACTATATCTCACGCCAAATTCTGATGTTCCTTAACATTTACTTGGAATTTGAGTGATAAATGATGACCGAAAGTGGTAGCACCGTTTTGCTCTCGGAAGTATCTTTTTTGATGTAAAGGAATTAGTTTCATTCAAATGCTGTGAACCGCCATTTCCAGCCTTCTACCAGCCATTACGAACTTCCAAATGCCTCATTTCCTAGTGTTTGCAATGGGATTGGATTGTGCTCTTCGTATTGTAAAACTGGTTGCGAGATATTTGAAAAAGGTTAGAATTTATGTGCTATTGTCTGTTTCACACAAGTAAAGTAAATAATCACATTTCACTTATCTCTTTCATGTCCGCTTAGCATATGATTTGCTATGTGTAAAATATTTTACTTACTATTTATTTATGTATTTATCTATTTATTACAGCAGGAAGGCCTATCTGAACATGTGCCGTTATTACTAATCACTAGAATTCGTGTTCAGTTTTTCAAATTTTGCCTGTACTATTTTCCATGTGGGCGATCCATTCAGCTTTAATCTCTTCCACGCAGCTAGAGACAACATGCTTCACAGTATACTCATCATGGTATTGAGCGTATGGCGTGAGGGAAAGCTGGCAAATTCAAATTGTCTGAAAGGTTACGAGACATGTTTTATATGTCGTAATGCGATTGCGAGCGACTGACAGATTTTAGGTGGATTCGCCTAAAAGGTCCCCAAGTCAGCTAATGTTCTAACGAGAGGTTCACATCCAGTAGCGACAAGGAAAGACAGCAAATGGCTAAGACTCGTGTCAATAGCTGAAGATTTTTGATGCGCTGTGGAAGAAACATGACTACTTTTAGACTCTGCTGAAATCATTTAAACGTTTATGATAGCCAGTTTCGTATACAGATCCTTCGTGAAAGTGTTATGCGTACAAGTTTAAAAGTAGCGTCTGTATCATTGGTCATACACCAACTTTTGATTTGTTTGCAAGTCGTTCATCGAGTAAGCACCGAACCTGCAGATGAATGCAAAACCGTTGTCTTTAGATTCTGCACGTATTTTGATTTGTGTGGAAACTGGAACACTGTATAATTCATCTAGATTCCGTAACACACAAATCTTGAGAGAAGGTGGTGCAACTTTATGAGGACACATATGTGACGCGACAAGTAGTAGGTCATATAGGACTTGCAAATTTCATTATATGTTGGACAATGTATTAAAAAAATAAAATGAGGAAGGAAACCAAAATTTGCTTTTGTGGAATAATGGCAGTTCATGTACTCTCCTGCGCCAGTGGACCCTTACCAAACAACCGATGTATAAAGTTCAAGTGTCTGAAAAGAGGTACCTCAGAGATGTGAAACTATGTACAAAATTAAATATAAGAAGAGACGAAGATATTAGTAAGCCATTCAGTGAGGTACCCCTAGAAGAAAAATTGTCAGAGTGTTGGTTGTCACGACAAGCCATGAAATATGTGCCTTATTGAAGTAGAAGTCCTGGAAGACCCAAGAGGAGATGCGACGAATAAGGCTGTCCCTGAAAGCGGAAAACGCTTCCGTCTAATTACTGAAAATGAAGAAGATGGTAAAAGCGATGATGAGTTCCAAAGAGCTGGTCAAACAAGGCAGAAGCGTTAGAGCATGTTATTTCAATATTTTCTAGAGATCATTAGAGGAAGTGGCTTCCAAGTTATTAGCTATGAGACAGCAGAAATACCATCTCACTTTCGCAAGAATATCGTTTACACATATCCGAAAACAGCAAAAATAGGTAAGTGCCAGAATTATTCCACAATAAACTTAACAGCTCCCAAGGGACTGATACGAGTAACGTACAGTTTTGGCAAAGTTAGTCACCAGATAGCTGCGCTTGGTAACAGACGCAAGAATAAAGGCAAATAAAAATACGATCAAATCGTCAACTCGGAAAAAGAGATTTCGACAACAGGGCATGGTCAGTAAAATAGTTATAAACTGTACGATGAAGTATCATATGAACGATACGTAGAAGAGAGAGAAAAGGGATGAAATACGAAGGCAGAAGCACACGAACTGGTAAAGGTATAAGGCAGAATGCTATGTTTGTTTCGTACTATTCAACCAGACCATCCCAACAAGCATTGACGAAAACAAAACACAAAAAAAAAAAATTATGAGCTGGTTGGAAATTCAACGTGAAGGAACGTCAGATTCGTTACTGATATTGCTTTCTCAGTGAAAGGGGGGAATAATTACGGGACGTTTTGAATTGAATAAATAGTCAATAAATAGTCTGAGAACAGAAAATGGATTAGCTCTACAGCAAGGAAAGACGGAAGTAATGAGGAATAGCAGAAATGGGCACCGCGTAGTAGAGAAAATAAAGGAATTCGGGTGCCTTGGAAGCATTATTTTTTTTTATTACAGGTGGAGCCCCTCCACGCCCACACCGGCATGATGGCCAACACAAAAGCTCTACTGCCATCTCTGCATAAGGGTTAGTTTTCACTAAAGTGAGGTGTCGCAGGATGTGGGTACTGCGATGTTTGCGTACGTCTGGTTAAGATTAACCATTAATACGCGCTCATCTGGAGATAGATTGGTTGAAATCTGACGAATGGTAGCAGTTTTAAGGGCAGAGGAAAAAAATTGCCAAGGCAAGAGCCAAGGGAAAAAAACCTCTGCGATAGTTAGGTCGGGTGGTAAGAGCAGTAGCGGTTGTCTTGCTGCCTGCGATAGGTTGTGCAAGGATAATCTTTGTTAGTAGTGGGTATCATGCATGTCGATACCTTGACATTGTGCGTTTGTGCTGCTCGGCGGCTGGCGCTGGGTGCTGGTACAGAGTCCTCGGTCAGCGTCAGCAACCTGCAACAGTTAGGTTTGTTATCGATCTTGTGTCCGATAGGTCATATACCGGAAGCACAGTGTGAGGGAATGTTGGCAGATTGTTCGTGCGTCTGTGGGCGAGCTCGTCGGTGTCCCTGCTGTGGCCTGTTGGTCGGTTCTAATAGCAGCTGGTAGTTGCCAGTCAGTATTGCTGATATGCAGGGGCTTACCGACGTTTGTCGCTGTTTGCGTATGTTAGTTTACCATAGGTGGCTATGCCCAAGCTAGCAGTGTCTTTGGCCGCTTGTGCTTCCACCTATGGTTGTGATGGAAGCATGATGGACGAAGGAAGGTGGATATAAGTACTAGAATAGCACAGGGAGAAAGGATGTTCCTTGCTAAGAGAAAAACTTGGGCCTTAATTTGGGATAGATATATATGAGGAAGTAAAGCAAGGATCCTGAAAAATCGAAGAGTTCGAGATATGTTAGAGAAGGATACGAAAATTAAGTGGATTTGATAAAATACGGAATACGCGAGGAAAGGGTAGCGTGGGGTACATTGCATGGGGGTACATCGTGATAGGACGTTAGTTAAGACAGCAGGGAATAACTTCCACGGTACTAAAAGGAGCCGCAGATGACCAAAAATATAGTGAAAAAAGGCATTAAAATATACACGATAAATTGTTCAAAAAATGTTCAAATGTGTGTGAAATCTTATGGGACTTAACTGCTAAGGTCATCAGTCCCTAAGCTTACACACTACTTAACCTAAATTATCGTAAGGACAAACACACACACCCATGCCTCCACCGGGACCAGCCGCACAGTCCATGACTGCAGCGCCTCAGACCACTCGGCTAATCCTACGCGGCGATACATTGTTGATCACGTCGGTTGTAGGTGCTGCTCTGAGAGAGAGTTGTGGTGACCCATCTGCGACGGCACGCTTGCGGCTCTGCTCTACATGGTGAAATATGAATGCAGCTTTTTGAATTAGGTACTCATTAGCGTTCATGACGCAGTGAAACATTACTGAAGCACTTTTGGTGATACTGAATGGTGTCGAAAGTAGTCACTAGTATTAAATCTGGAATATTTTCTGAATTATTTTCAGATCGACTGTGTTTACACAAAAAGTCTGAATAAAAACGCCGTCAGTCATAATTTTCTTTATCTCATATTAAATTAAATGGAGCATTTCGTATCCTGTGGAACCATCTTCATGTGCAAATCGTCTAATATATAATTTAATTTTCTACAGAGTGATGCGAACTGTGTTTTCCCCTTTATGAGAAAGTTAGACGTTAAGTTTTGTATTTCGTGTATCACGTGTGGAAAATGTGTGAGAAACAGTGGAAGAAAAATATAGTGAGAAACTTACCGAAACAAAAGGAAGAGCATTTTTAACCTTTTGAGGTCAACTTAAAATTCAAAAACCTCAAAAATCATTCACTGGGTTAAAAACGATCTTCCTTGTTAGTTCGGTGAGTTTTCCATTTTTTTTCCTATTGTTTCTCACACATTCTCCGCACTCAATTCACGAGATACAAAACCTAACACCTAACTTCTCCACCATAGGAAAAAGCTTTTCACCTCACCAAAGAGCAAGTGTAACTTACGTACTAGACGATTTGATCTTGAAGATGGGACCACAGGGTCCGAACTGCATCGTCGAATTTAACAAAAAACACGAAAAAGGAACGTGACTGAAGGGGTCTTTATTGAAAATTTCTATGTATTGAATGCAGTCACGTCCACAGCTGCAAAATATGGATGATTTTAAATCGACTGTGTTTAGTCTCATTGCAATTATGTGACTCGAAAATCCATTTATTCTTTGCTGTATATTATTTACAGAAAATAAACAGTTCAGAAAAATAGAACTTTCACCCATAATGCCAATTCGTAATTGGTCCATTTATGGTCAGTTTGTGTAGTTTCCATTCCTCATTGAGCGTGGTAGTCGAGTCTGGAGGAGTGTTTATCCTGAAGCTCGGACTGCATGCTCCCACTGCAGGAAGCGCAGGTAGGCTGCGTGCGCGGCATGCGAGGCCGGTGGTCGCATTCCGGACAGGGCCGAGGGGCGCCGAACGCTGCCAGTGCTCGGCGAGGGCCGTTTCTTGCTCTGCGCAACGCTCGCCTTGCCACCCGACTCCCAACGTTACCTAGGCGTAATCATACTGGGAACTTCCTCCTCCCGTTTACTTTGAGACCCATTTTGTTTTACCGTTTTGTATCTGCTTTCAGGTATACATACACTGTATACTGTCATATGAACAGTAACCTGACACCTATTTGTGGAATGATAGTGGGTGTATCTATCCTGCACCCTTATGACGGCTTAACTCTTTTCGAGACAGTTTTAGCGAGGAGTTTGAATGTCTGTGAAGTAACGGCAGCCAAGTCCTGCGCAAGAATTGAAACCAAAGAAAATTAGTGATGATAGGCGCTGGAATCCGGAGTGATGTCTACGTTCTAACTCATCTCAAATATGTTCCCTTGGTTTCGGATCGTATCTATGGGCAGGGCAGTTCATTTCCGGAATGTTACTGTACGTAATCTACTGCTTCACAGATGCTACTTCATGATAGGATGCATTGCTACGCTAATTGAAAGAATCATCGTTTCAGAATTGTTCCACTACTGTAGGTAGCACAGAGTGCTGTAAAATTGGATCATATCGTTTATGCCCAATTTGCGTACCAACCCTAACCACCAAAATCATTCCCATTCCGCAACACCATCTCCTCCCTGCTTCACTGTTGGCACTACCCATGGCGCCACGTAACATTCTCTACGCATTCTCCTAATCCAAACACCTTTATCTGTCTGCCACAGGATACGGAGTGATTCATGGCTCGTAATGATTATTTTCTAGTCATTCATTGTCCAGGTGTGTTGCTCTTTGCACTACCTCAAGCATTGCTTACCACTTACTAAATAAGACAACAAAGTATTCCTATTCCTTATATATGGATGACCTTTCACTTAACATTCAACAAGCAGAACCGGTACATTTTGCAAACGATGCTAGTGACACAATAAATCCAGCTGGACAGAAAACCACTGATGATATTGTTAATGATATTTTCTCAAAAAATTATCATGTGGTTCCTTGAGAATGGACTCTCTTTAACTTTTCAGCCAACACACTTTATTCATTTCTGTGTACCAAATATAGTCATACCACTAAGTGATGTAGCACATGGATTCACTGAATAGGACAGAATGCTATAAATATTTGGGTGTACATACCGAAGAAAATTTTAACTGGAAGGAGCATATCGCTGAGATTCAGAAACTATTAAGTTCAACTACTTCTGCTATTAGTATAACTACCAGCCTTGGACACAAATGAATCAACATCCTGACATATTTTACGTATTTTCACTCAATAGCGCCTCATGGAATAATTTATGGGATACATGACAAGATCTTCATCTTTCCGCAATGCACAGAGCCCATCCCCCTCTGCTAGGCTGATACTAGATTTGGGCGGCTTGGCTATGGCTAAAATGCGAGCAGTGGTAAGTCTTATGTCGTCGACATCGTCTTGTGAAGATGCCGCACAGCGGTGAGGTCCTTGATGAATTGACGTCGACATATCGACCCTCTCCTAGTCGAGGAAAGAGAGGACTGTAGATATGAGAGGCGGTAATTATGTGAAATCACGTGTGAATTAGTATCGAGTTTGTGCCCCGTATGTCATATCCTTTGTTTGTCGATGGATAATCTCGTATTCTCTAAAATATTATCCAATCCTGCCGTCTTACATGATGTCTGACCACATCAAACTTGGGAACGATCTCCTTATCCCGACAGCGTTCCAGAGAGGTCAGATTACTCCGTAAATGTGCATATTTCGCGCGTAACTTCTCCAGTTGGCGAATCTGGCGCGCAATGTCCTCCACCTAGAGGAAAGTTATGTGAGAAGTGGAGAAATCTGCAGTTGCTGAGCACCTGCCCTCTAACGAAACAAAAGTTTTGTCCGACGCCCCCACATACCGTGACTGTAAGCAAAGAGACTGTGGAAATGAAAATCTTGAACCGTGACAGCAGATATAATCTTAGCGATGCGGCAGCTCTCGATGCAGAGAAGAGCAAGATATATTCGTCGCAATGTTTATGCTACGATGGGAGCTTTGGTGTCACCAATGGAGACGTTGACACCATCTGCAACAGCATGATGTAATTATCGACCAATCAGAGGCTGTCTTAGGACCACCACAGCAGTTTGACAGAGAGTTGCTCCTGATAAACAGGATGGAGGTAATGGTTGAAATCTCGAGGTTTGACCCTGCATTGACGTGGCAAAAAGTCCAAGAACTGCTGTCAGTAAAGACTTCGTTCTCATATTTCCACAGGGATAGTTTACAATGTCACTGTATAAAGCTTGAATACGTAGCCAGCGCTGTAAATAAATGGATAGGTCTTCAGATTTCACCCTGAGTGCTGCCTCGTTGTGTACTGATGTGGTAGATAACACCAGACCAAGACAGTAAATGTCTGTCTGGGGGAGAATGAGACGGGTTATACACTATAGTCATCTGAGTATTGGTGTATGGCATTGCATGACATACCTCATCCAATTCTCACTGAGTACACCACACTTTAAAACACTTCATCAGGTTCTTTATTTTCATCGCTGCACACCAGTCACCATCTGCCTCTGTGCCTGTGTACAGATGCTTTGACTCACTAGCAGTTAAATTATATGTAGATGTGAACAGCAGTAGCACATTAGAAGCAACTGATATCTTCTCATCTACTATGTCCACACTCTATCCTTGCAATATCACTGAAATATTCAGCATTACAATGGATCGTGCGTATATAGTAGTCCAGTACCGTTTGCGTCCCCCAGTGCTCTACTGTGAGTCATGGACAGGTACATCAGTGCTCTGCTGTTGGGTGTCTTCATCACTCAAATCGATTAGTATCACAGGCAATAGGAGATCCTTGTTCTGATCCAAGATGCTGACCAGATAGGCTACAGGATCCCATGGGCCAGGTGTTGCTGCTGCTGCTGCAGGTCTTGACAAGCTGGCTTACTGTGCTGCTGCAAGTCTGGACAAGCTAGAGAGCACTGCCACTGCATGACCCCCTTGGCCTGTTGAACAAAGAAGAAGAAACCACAGCATGCAATACTAATAACAGCAACTAGCGACATAAACTGACAGACTCGATGTAATACTGTTAAGCAGAGTGTACTTCCTTTTCTACTTCTTCCTGTTGTGCTGGGAGACACTGGACAATATCGTCTGCTGCCTCATGGTCCTTCCTCTGACTGAGTGCAACTGAGACCAGTGAACTATCCTACCTGCCTTATATCCCTGATGTCAGGTAAGGTGACTGGTTGTATTATTGCCAGATCACATTTCCTGCCCTCCAATGAATATATTGTGAACTAACTCGGTAAGTCAGTAGATAGACAGTGCCAGTACAAGGAACCACCTGTAAAGCTACGATATGCATCTCCAAGCCATGGCACTGCATCACCATTATTTACTGAAGAAACTATCATTATAGTCCAGTCCTCAAGGAGAAAGCTATGGGTGGAGACCTCAGCTGCATACTTCCAGCTGACACAGTTACATAGGTCCTCTCCGTCCATCACCACCATTTCCCCATTTTAGCATATGGTGATCACCACTAAAGCCGACAGTCCACTGAACTTTTCCCAGAGCGCCCTCTGGTGGTGCTTTTGCGAGAACACGTATGTGCACAGTTCGAATTTTCAGCCAAAATTTGTAATTTCTCATCAATTTCTGTTATTTCTGGCCAATGGTGAAAGGGGTTGGGAGGAGTTGGGAGGGGGAGGTGATTTCCCAGGGTAGAGAGGGAAAGGGGGTTGATGGACTCAGTTAATTAACTAGAGAAATTATTTGATATCAATTTGATATCAAAACTGAACCAGAATGCCCTTTGTTCAGCTACTGCCTTTGCCTGTTATAAAGCCTCCACCATCCCCAATCTCATTCTCAGATTTAGGCCATTATATCTGCATTACTGCTACTGATGGAAGGCAAGCTCTATTAAGTTTCAGGATGCTATGATGAATTCAGTGTGAGATGGGCAATGATCTATTCAGTGCAGATATTCGAATCTGCGAAATGCCACGAATAATGAAGAAAATGGGCTAAGGGCACTACATCATTAGTGCATGGATAAGTTAAGAATTTGGGTTTGACAGGAGGCATGCTAGGGTAGTCCATGCAGTTGTGATGACCAATGTGTTTGGATGACTTAGGGTAACAAATTATCTCAACGAAAAACACTATGTATTACTTAGGGATCATCTTTAATGATACCCTCATATGTGGAACATCCAAGCTATGAGAAGCTGAAAACTGATCTCATCCCTACCTGAACTGAACATAACCGATAATGGCATCTATTCCCACTCAACAAACATTTGGATATACTGGTCAATAAAAGACCTGCCAATCAAGGCTCTCATATATATATTTAATTTTTGCGACTCCCCTTTGGTTTCCTAACCTTTAACCCTTTCACATCCTCCAATAGCTGTAGGTTAGTCGTACTGGGAACAGGATTAGATAGTGGCCAAGGCCTCAAGTGTTGATTTTCTTTGTTTTGTTTTCACCGAAGGACTAAAATGGTACTGCCAGATTTTCCTTCCTTTTCTTTGAAATCCTTTTCTACTCACCAAGGGAGCATAGAAAATGAAGATGAAGAAGAAAAGGATAGCCAAATAGTAAGGAAAAGTAACGAAGGAAAATGGGGTAGCGTGTCTGCCTGTAACACCGGAAATGCATATCCACCTATTTCCATCTATTGTACTGTAAGTTTTTTCCTTATTTTGTTACCTGAATATATGACATTTCTGTGCCTTTATATATTGTAATTGTTTTACTATTTGTATATATATATATATATATATATATATATATATATATATATATATGCATTTATGTCGATGTATAATTGGTTTGTTTCGTAAATATTATTTGTATTTTTACGCTGGGTCTTGCCTAGGGAAAACTGCTATCGAACGATTACATCGATAGGTCGTGTGAAGAATCAAAGTGTGTAGGATCTTTGGTAGTGTTAACTCTGCCGCGTGGAGCGCGGGCAGGGCAGTCGGGGTCTGGCTGGAGTAGCGAGTGGAGCAGGGGTGTTGTGTGACGCTCCCGCGAGTTGCCGCGCTTTCGGGGTTTGGCAGCATGTAATTGCGCTCGACTCG
Organism: Schistocerca nitens; assembly: GCF_023898315.1. Taxonomy (NCBI): domain Eukaryota; kingdom Metazoa; phylum Arthropoda; class Insecta; order Orthoptera; family Acrididae; genus Schistocerca; species Schistocerca nitens. Next base: position 761,009,414 of record NC_064617.1, on the reverse strand, counting down.
CGATGATAGTTTCTGACATGGTGTCGCGGACGGGAAGCATTAGCCGGCGCACATCAAGAGCCCGTTTCGACTGGTGACCGTGTCGAGAAGAACGCGCGCCAACATCCAGCTTCTGCAACAGCGACGGCCGACAATGAGTGACTGTCGCCACCTCCTCGATCGACGGCTTCAAACCTTCAATCAACTAACAAGGAAGACCAAAAGCACGTAAAGTTTCAGAACTGTATGGCAGACCTCAGCTTTTCACATTGTTCCATTTGCCTCGCAAAATTACAGCAACTTAGCATGAACCTTTGTTGCTCATTGTCCCAATTGCATTACCAAGCAGGGTCCCTTCCTTTTTCCGAAATGAAACCGAGTGTCGTTGAAATTCAGACGCCAGCATTAAAGTACTATCATTGCATTTCATTATTTTAGTTTCAAAGTGCAGTTAAAGCATAGCTGGCTACAATAGTTAGATTACACAAGCACAAATTAAGAGTGCGAGTTTTGTTAGCATATTTTAGCTTACCTGTGACTGCAGCTCAGCTTGGTACGTACTAAATTTTACTATTGTTAATTATTCAGAATCATTTAATTCAAGTTCAAAGTTAAATCTCTTGTTTCTAAATTGCGTAGAGTCAAGTTGCATTTGAAATGATTGTTGAGGTAGTCCAAGGCTAACCGTATTCTGCTGGATTTCGATGTGCTTCAGAAAGAAAGCTCACTATTAACTTCAGTCACTAAATTAACTTTCGATTTTCCGGATTTATTAATTCTTTTGCTAAATTAAGTCAGAGTGTAGCGAAATTTATTACTTCTGACAAACTTTCAGTTTTCACACTACACGTGTCAACCTTCAGTTGCCACGCTTCTAGTGCTAATTATATGTGTAATAACTTTTCTTTTTCAGTTACTGTAGTAATTGTCCTTAGGACAGGCGACCGTGATTTCCCCCAAATCTCAAATATCTAATTACCGCTAGTTAATTGTTGACGTAACGGCCGCACATTTACTTTCTTTATTAACTTTACCCCTTTTCAAAATTAATTTCCACCAGTTTCATTTGCATTTTTCCTTTCATTTAGATGTAACCCTTTCCTCCCTCTTTACTGACAGATTAACTTCGGTGGCGATTGCTTTTCCAAAATTCCCATTAGGTACACGCGGTTTAATTTTTCACTGTCATTAAGGTCGATAAGTGAGGGGGAGGTTACATGCCTAGTGAGCAGGAGACCCAGGTTAGAATCCGTTAATATTCAGAGAACAGTAAATTGTTCCTAGGAGTGATGGGTATGCCCAAGATCTTCTAACGTTGTTGCATCTCATGTTGCAGCTTTAGGCCGCAAAAGCAGTTGTGTTTTAGCGAACATCACTTTTACTAGCTGAGTGGAGTTCTTCCTAACATAATGCCCATCAACAATTGTGGTTGCCTGGAATATAAATAGTTTACGTTAGGCTACTGTCGCAATACCTGAAACCACATCACATTTAGCCTGTGACTGTACCTAATGGAGCCTAATGGGAGGATCTGAACCACATTATATCCCACCTCCTTCAATTCACGAACACCCACACTGTCTTGTCCTCAAGTGCTCCATTCCCAGATACCCAGATAGGAAACCAGCCGCTAAACTCCTGGCAACCTCGTGATATTCCCATACCTCAGCCTTCCTCCAGCAGACCTTGTCTGATGCTATATCTGCTCGATTCCTACTAAACCCATATATCCTCAGGTGCTCCACTCTCCCACCATAAGACATACTGCTTCTCAATGCATCCCAGAGTTTATATCTCTCTTTCCTGCTGACTCATGACCGGGATAAACTGACATGCCACTGGAAAATGCAGTGACACATTAGAAATTTGCTTGCTGTCAAAAAACGCTTGGACTGGCGCAGACATGCTCCACACTCAATACTAATCTCCCAGTTAACTCCATTTACTGGAAATCATTCCACCGACTTATTGGAAACCATCCTAACCTTCACTACCCAATGTTTCTCAACATCCTTCCCTTACCTGACTACCTAAGCAAAGCCAATCGTTTGACATCGAAACTCTCTGATATCTTCTCCAACCCTGATGATCCTCACTTTCACTTCTCTCAGTTTCCTACTGTCCATGAATGCACAGACTGCTTAGTAGCAGCCCTGGCTCCAAATTACTGGTATTTGAATAACATACCATAAACCGAATTAAACACTCTAATCAAAGCATGCGATATGAAACAAGTACTTTACATGATGACTATATTACCTGTTAACACATCAATGAATGCGCTCTTTGCTTCTTAATCACACTTGCCACAATGTGTACCATTATCCTTTACACAGGCTAATATGGTGACCTGTGGATAACCTACAGAATTATCTTTCTTGCAAACCGAAGATACCCCCCACTGATATCTCCTTGTAGCACCCTATCTGCTTCACTCTAGTGTTTATCAAGATCTTTGAATCCATCATCTCCCAATGCATCCACCGACATCTGCACCAATCCCATCTGCTTCCAGTTACCCAGTGTGATGATCAACTCCTTAACCTCACCTATCTCCTATCCCAACAGGTCAACAGCCTTAAACCTACCATATTTGTTCTCTCGACCTAGAGAAAGCATATGACTGCATATGACGTTTTGGTCTCCTTCTCAGACTCCAGACTTATGTTCTTCCAATCAACTATGTCTGCCTTATTGAATCCCTTCTCACCATTCTATGTCACTGTTAACAAGATCCCACTACAGCAGTGTTATGAGAGTCTATTGTCTCCCCTGTCCTTTACCTCTTATACACCGCAGATATGCCCAAACCACTTCCTCCTATTCGCCTCCTTCAGTATGCTATTGACACCACTTTCCTTGCCATCTATCCTATCCTCTAGAAATCCCAACCATTCCTCCAAATGTCCCTCTGTCAGTCTAGTTCCCAGTGTAACAAATGAGTCCTTAAGATAACCCAACAATAACTTAGGCAATAAGAAAATTTTTGGCAGATTAAACCGTGTGCCGGACCGAGACTCAAACTCGGCACATTTGCCTTTCGCAGGCAAGTGCTCTACCGATTGAGCTACCCAAGCACGACTCACTCCCACTCCTCCAAGCTTTAATTCCGCCAGTACCTCGTCTCCTACCTTCCAAACCTCACATAAGCTCTCCTGCGAATCTTGCAGAACTAGCACACCTGGAAGAAAGGATATTGCGGAGACACGGCTTAGCTACAGCCTGGGGGATGTTTCTAGAAAGAAATTTTCACTCAACAGCGGAGTGTGCGCTGATATGAAACTTCCTAGCGGATTAAAACTGTGTGCCGGACCGAGTCTCGAACTCGGGACCTTTGCCTAGGCAATCATTATCAGACACACCACCTCAGTCAGTTTAGTTCCCAGTGTAACAATTGATTCCTTAAGATTAACCCCTCCAAAAGCCTAGGCAATAATTATCAGACACAACACATGCAATTTTTATCTCCACAACTTCAACCTCATCATTTATAACTCTCCAATGCAGATACCTAAGACACTAAAATACCTTGGACAAATCTTTAACTAGCAAATCATGTGGAAACCTTACCTGCTAACGATTCAACGTAAAACCCGCAATAGATAAAGCTACTGAAACTACTAACCAGCTGAATATAGGGATTACACCTGTCCACTTCCATCCATGTTCACAAATCCATGATCTAACCCTTCTCTTGCTATGAAAATACTGTGTGGATATCCAACCCTCCCAAATTCTACAAGTCCCTCCGGATCCTTCTTGAATGCCATGCACTTTACCTCACTTTCCACATACATTTATCTTCCCCCATAAGGATCCTTCACCAACTCATCGAATTCCCACCTCTCATCACTCACTCTGAATACCTCTGAATGGTCTATACCATCTGCAAACTCGACTCCAATAACCCTATCATTTCGCCTCTATTTTGTAATCCTCATATGCTGCTGCACTTTTACCAATCCTCCAACTGCTCTCCAAAAGACAATTCAACCACATCCATCTCTCAGATCGTAAACTTCACTCCATCACTTACCCATCCTACCAGCTGTATGTGCACCCCTCCCCTTCCACCTAATCAAAGCTTCCTCTTCCTTCCCTCCCCACATTTACTTATCCCCATTTTCCCCATATGTCTTTCTTTTCGCACCCCCCCCTATTCCCAAGAACTTAGTGTCACCAGATCCCCTCTACTCCACCCCTCTTCTGTCCCAAAAGCCACTTCTACTCCATCGCTGTCATACACCTTTCTTCCATCTTTATACCACCACATACGAATCTTCTTCACTGGACAATGTCACTCCCTTTAACAGCAGAGGAGGAGGAGGAGATAAGTTTTTAATGTCATGCTGATAATAAGATTATTAGAGATGAAGCACAAGCTCAGATTAGGGAATGATGGAGAAGGAAATTGATTGTGCTTTATCAAAGGAACCATCCTAGCATTTTCCTTAATCGATTTAGGAACCACAGAAAACCTAAATCAGGATTGCCAAGAGGCCATTTGAAGTGTTGTCCTCCTGAATGGGACTCCAGGGTTTGACAACAGATTCTCTACCCCTGCGTACCTCCTTCCAGTTCTTAGTGACAGACAACTGCTTCTTTTAAATTTCAGTGTTTTGGCAGGAGGTTAGACGTGTTTTTAAATATGTACTTATTGTGTTTCGTTTTGCCTTTTATTGTCATTATATTTAACTACCAGTGCTACAGATCATACATTTCTCATACGCCTCAAAACTTCTATTTTATTTTTCCTCTCAAACAAGTTTTAAATTCAGTGGAAATATCTCTATTTTTGTTTCTTTTTCATCTAACTAAATTTTACTGTCAATTGGCTGATGAAAAATTTACCTGTACCACTAACAGCCAACCCCCATCAAATATGGACTGTAGCGAGATAAAAAAAGCTAGAGAATTTTATTCAAATTAACGCAGCTGGAGCGTGGAGGGTAAAAATCGTAGAGGGAGACCAAGAGATGAATACACTAAACAGATGCAGAAGGTTCTAGGTAGCAGTAGGTACTGGGAGATGAAGAAGCTTGCACAGGACAGAGCAGCATGTAGAGCTGAATGAAACAAATCTCCACAAGAACAACAACAACAACAATGCAGCTAGAAAACACGGAAGACTTTATTCAGACATGCCACTGCAAAAGGTTCTGACAACACGTATGTTGAAAGTTTCAAGTCTCTAGTTAATTGAGAAGTGATAGTGGAAACAAAGTATCCTGTGCTACACATCAGACAAGAGAGCGAATTATTGTCAACCCATTCTGACTGAGCTGTGTCGAATGCTTCAAGTCCCTGGCTCACCAAGAAGTTAGTTAAAAATCAATTTCAAAATCTGTACCGGACATACTGTACAGACAAGGAGAGGGCCTGATAAATATTGGTTAAAACAAAGGAAATCTTTATCCAGCAGTGTATTGCAAATGGTTGAAGAAAACACTGACGATAGGTATACCATATGCGTATTCTCCATGGCGTTCCTATAATTGTGGGCAATGTTCGTTGGCCTGGAATATCATGGTGGAGTTGTACTATATTTTGGTGTTACTGAAGGTTAATATTCACTTGTAACTATTAATTGTTGACAACTAACTTTATTTTTCACAGTAAAGTGTGGAAATTAATATACATTGTCCTGTAACATAAGCTGCGCTACTTAAAATCTCGTGGAAAGCAGCTGCTTCCTCCTGCATTTTGCCATTAATCGTATTGTTAGTTCTTAGCGTATTCTACCCATGAACCTCTCGCAACCGTCTGTGAGCCGTGGTTCCAGTGGCTTTAACCGTTTTGCAATGATGTAATAGTAACAAATCATCATACACTAACCACCTTTTAAATTTGTTCGATACGTAATATAAAACTACATTTTTCATTGAATACTTTTTCTTTCTACGTCTGGTCTAACTAATAATTTTAAATGTTGCATTTAACCGTTTTTCTGTTTCAGAATGTTTTTCATTATGACCTCATTTTTTTACATACCCCATGTAATTTAATTTGTTACACTGGCTTCTTTAAAATTATCGTATGTACTTCTGACTCGAAGTTATAACAGTAATCTAATATGCCTAGACCATTGCTCACGAGATTTATTTAATCGTTGCTAAGAAAGTTGCGCATCTTTATCTTTAGTGCGTCTACATCTGCTGCTCCTTCCACTGTCTGCAAGAAGTGGTGTACATTACCATGTCTGGGACAGGTATCACAGATTGTACCAAAACCACTGAAATCCTGCATGTACTTGATTTTCTACTATGTTAAGAATACCTCAACCCAGTTTTATTTTCAGTAGCAAACATAAGATGCAGCTATTAGCCAACAATGGGGTATACAAAACTACCTGTTCTGATTGTGGCAAGTTTTACATTGGTCAGACACAGCAACTAGTCTGTGTGAACATGAGTGCAGCTTAAGGTCGCAGAATTCTGACTCCACATTTCCTGAGTATGTACTGAGCGCTGTCTACATCTACCAGCCAGCATCCATGTTCCTCATTTAGCAAACAAAAACCATCAACTCAGTCTGCTAGAAGTCCTGGAAATTAACAAACTTGTAGCTCATAGTCCAGACCAAATGTTAAATGACCAAACACAATTTAGTACCACCTCTCTTCTAAACTTTACGTAAATCTCTCAATTTTTCATTACTTCCCGCACTGTCTGTTCCTTCATATCACCCCATTATCCTGCATTTGGTGAGATCTTTTGTTTTACTGAAATTCCCTATGTAATACATATATTTTGTAGTTACAAATGTTAAGTCTTTCTTTTACTTGCATTAATTTAAATGTTTAATAGATCTTGATGTTGTCTTTCTAGTACTGGTTTTATTTCACTTGGTTCATTTATTTAATGCAAAACGTATATGGGCACACTTTTTGTGTATAGTATTAATGTTATTCCAGTTTGGACCTTTATATTTGTGCATTGTTCAACTTTCTGCTTTCTGAAAAGCAGTAACACCCCACTCTCATACATGGCATTTACTGTATTTTCTCTCACATTCTTCCATTTTCCTGCAGTCATTAATTTCTGTTTACCTTATTGATGTTGCTTAAGTTCTTCATATTTTCTATAGCTACAATTGATATTTCTCACTTTTCTTTGGTTCGTTTCTCACTCTCCATGTTTTATAGCTCCTTAAGTAATCTTGTCAAGTACTAATTTTATGTTATTGTATTGGTTATTTTTTTAATACATAAACTGTTATGTAGGCATGCTTTTCCACTTTTGTATTAAAGTTCGTTCCTGTTTACTCCCTCTATATTTACTCATACTCCGACTTTTTACTTTTTACATTGCATTTTCAACATACTGTCAAAGATGTCACTTACTGTGCATTTGTGCTTTAATCTGTATGTGTAACTTCTTTTCCAATGTTGTTTCCAACTATTGGAACTTCTTTGGCGACACTTATCAGTAAACGTCTGATGATAGCATTGTAAACCAAAAGCTGGCTAACACGGTAAATTAACACTGCAGAAGAAAAGCAAACTAGCGCATATCATTTATTATATCAAAATACTTTATGGCAAATAACTAACTCATCAAAATGAATATTTATTGAACATATTTCCTACATGATGTCCCAGTTTACAGCGAATTTCTTAATTTAAATCGAAAATAGAGCGTTAATCTCATAGTATTAGAATAAGAACCCTTAATGGAGCAAAAGGAAAGGGGATGTAAAACTGGTTGTATTCGACTTAACGACTAGGCCCGTGTGGTGCCGTTTTAAATTCTCCTTGTCATTAATGAGTAAGTACTTCGCTATTGTGTTCATAATCTATTAATCTCTAGTAAATGATTCTCGGCAGTAAGTATTCTAATACTACTGAGAAAGATCACCTTTATAGAAGTGACATTCGTAAAATTACCTAATATTTAACTACGATGGACATTAACAAGCAGGTCACAGAACGGTTTTGTGTTATTAACTGCAACCCATGATCAACGTTTGTCTTGTAAACGTTCATTCTTTTAAGACTGGCGGTGGAAAAAGGATAGAAGGGCACATGTTTTGGAGAAAACGACGCAGATCTGAAGAAATATTCCTAGCCTACTTCTTTGTACAGAACGTCTTGTCTACAGTACATTCAATAAACTTAGCTCACTATTTCAGTTTCACATACATGAAGAAAATAATAGATCCTTGCACAGCTGAAAACCTGCAATACAGTTTGTTTGGAATGTTTTGTAAGGTGCAGTGATAGTATGTCAGGATGATCGGAACGATATTCGAAATTATCCTAATTAGATTAGTGACAATGGTAGTTTGATCATCCATCTCAAGTGCGAGATAATTAGTAGTTATGCACATAAAATACTGTTGGTCCTCACTATTGACCTCAGAGGATCATATGTAATGCCATTGATCCTGTAGAGCTTCTTACGTACGAAACATTTTCTTCATAGCCGTAACTGTAAATATCTGACAAATTTCATTTAAAACATGAGACACCTTCTTCAATAGCATGTCTACCATTCTTGTAAGTGACTTCCACGTACATAGTAGCATAGAGAGGTAACATGAATCTCTAGTTAATGGTTCATGACTCGTTAATGTCTTATGATAAATTGTGTAGTGCTATTTTTACCCACGATACAATAAACTCCGAGTTGCTTTTATTGCTTGTTGAGCTTCCTCCAAACACTTTCTGCTAATGAGTTGCTATTAAAGTACAAACTTCAGCTCATCATCTTGCGGAGTGGGCTGTGCCTTTAACTTTTATTTTTCTTCCGGGCGCCGCTCTCTGAAAATAGACGGGAGTCTGTAAACGGATCTTCTTCCCGCTGCCGTTACGGTGGCTGCGGCACCTGCCCACGCGGCCGCTTGCGGTGCTCTCGAGGGATTACCCGCAGAAGATTGGCTATCGATCATTTTCCTGCAATTCTTTCGTTGTTCACTTTCAGCAAACTCAGTTCCGATGTTCCTTCGAAGTTCCTAGTTACCTCTCAGTTCCCATTTGGACAAGGTTTCAGACTGATGTCTTTTCCCATGTAAATCTGGGTAAATTTGCTATTTAAAGCTCTGCTTGCAGAAACAGTTATGAGAGGCAATGTCACAACTACTGACTGCTTCCTCTACTAGTTTGCCTTGTCCTACCGAAATACAGATTAATAGCAAACACAACATACAAGATACAAGGGAATGACAGACATTGGCTGCAAGCGGACATTGGTTATAAGTGGAAAATTTGTGTTGGACTGGGATTCGAGGCCCGGTCTCCCGTTTATTAGGCGGATGGTATGACCACTGAGCCATCCAGACACAGAGGTAATTGCAACTGCGCGGACTACCCTGGCACGCCTCCCATCATACTCAGTTTCTTAGTTTATCCACACGCTGCTAATGTAGCTGCTCTTTCCCATTATCCTCACTACTCGCCATATTTCATCCATTCCCGTAAGAGTTCGAACCTGGTGTGCATCAGCACTGAAGAGATCATTGGTTGCCACACCTTAATTATATATATATAAAAGTTCTGCTAATACCTTGTCATTGTAAACTGTGGCACCAACCGAAATGTATGACAGACTGATTAAGTTTAAGAAAGTCTTCAGAACCTCCTTTTCCTTGCCATTGATGGTAATGTATATGTATAAACTTGTCAAGAATGTTTCGCTTCTACATCACATAAACCGCGATATATGTTCTACCAGTTAGCTAGTAATCCATCTCGTGAAAGTTTTCCATCTCCTGATAGAGACTATTATTAATTTATTGAAGTACCTAGTTACTCTGATATCCCATATTGCAAATAGTTTCGAATACTTCTTTTACGCCCCCTTTCTTACCTTTGCTGCATGATTTGTCAAATACTCCTACATTCATATACCCCACTGCTATAACTGGTAAAGGGTTTCCTCTCAAATTAAAAAAAACTATAAATCTCACACTTCTCAGTTTCGTTAAAGTTTCAGAAGAAGTGTCCACCACTGCTCGTAGTAAATCATTACATGCCTTACACATTTTATGTTCTCCAGCTACACCATTTGAATATTATTAAATGGTCTCCTTTTAATAGCATGGAAAAAATTTGTTACACCATTTCAATGAGAGTGCAGGATCCCGTTTGCAGTCTTCTGGCTGCTCTGATGCGGTGCACCACGAATTCGTCTCCTGTGACAAACTTTTCTGCTCATATTAGCACTTGCGAACTTCGTCTCCAATTTTTTTGCTGGTTGTGTCACTGTATCACTCTTCCTCTACAGCTTCTGTCCTCTACAGCGCCCTCTACTGCAATGGAAGCTATTCACTGATGTCTTAACAGATGTCTTCTTCTTTTCAGTTTTCCTCACCGATTCTGCGGGGACCTCCTCATTTATTACCTTATCAGTCCACCTAATTTCCAAAATCATACTCTAATACCACATCTCAAATGCTTCGCTCCTCTTCCATTCCAGTTTTCCCACAGTCCACGTTTCACTACCACACAATACTGTGCTCCAAAGGTACATCCTCCGAAATTTATTCCTCAAATTAAGTTCTATCATTAATACTAGCGTACTCGCCTTGGCAAGGAATGCCTTTTTTGTCAGTAATAGGTTTTATGTCTTCCTTTATCCGTCTTTCATGGGTTATTTCGCTGCCTAGATAGTAGAATTCCCTAACGTCGTCTACTTCGTGATACCCAATTCCCATGTTAAGTATCTAGCCGTTCTTATTCCTGCTACTTCTCAAAATTCTCCTCTTTCTTAGATTTACTCTCAATCAAATGTTCAAATGTGTGTGAATTTCTAAGGGTCCAAAGTGCTGAGGTTATCGGTCCCTTGACTTACACACTACTTAAAATAACTTAAACTAACTTATGCTAAGAATAACACACACACCCATGCCCGAAGGAGGACTCGAACCTCCGGTGGGAGGGACCCCGCAATCTGTGACATGACGCCTCAAACCACGCGGACACTCTGCGCGGCTACTATGAATCCATATTCTGTACTCGTTACACTGTTCATTCCAGTCAAGCGATTCTGTAATTCCTCCTAATTTTCACTGCGAATAGCAATGTCAACATCGAATGTTATCATTGATTCCATTTTGCCTTGAATTTTAATCCCCCTATTGATCATTCCTTTCATTTCTGTCATAGTTTCTTCGATGTAAAAATTGAACAGTAGACGCGAAAGATTACATTGCTACCTTGCACGTTTGTCTTCCGTAACATACACAAACCTCGAGTTGTTTATTCAGACTTTCATGTGTTTTCACATAACTTTGAAAACTATGAGGCAATTACTGAATATCCAGTTGTTACGGACAACACGTTATTACAGTTTCGTAGCAAGTGGCTTTTTAAGAATCTCTTCACCCAATAAGGTTAAGTTATTGTCAGAAATTGGACAAACAAAAGGCCACATCTTTTAAATCAGTCACGGCGTAAAGAATTAATAACAGCGGTGCCTGTCAGAAGGACAAGTAGTTGTAGTAGCTATAATCATCTGTAGATCTCTTTTTACAAGAATATGGGACATGTCAAAGTTTTTGCAAGTTAAGACCAATTTAAAATAAGCTATTTCGTGTACACATACATTTAAAGACTTCTAGCTAGAGACAATCATTAGATTTACTCTTGGTATACAATACTTTTATTACAATGAACTTATTAAAAAATGTAATACCACACTGTTCACTCATATCTCACTACCAGTCACTACTTACATTATACACACATTGTTTCATAATACTTCACTCACTACACTCAAAAACACACACACTGCTGATCTCTGGGCCGTTTTCTGTACTGCAGCTTCCCATGTGCTATCCTGAAAAACTGAGTCAGCATCCTTCTATAATGACTGAGCTGTTGAGTTCAGAAATAGGAAGAGCTGTTAGTATTGTGCTATGCATAGGTTGAGGGTAAGTATTTTTAGAAAAGGAAAAAAGAAGGAAAAAACATAGTGTGAAGTGTTGTATGTTTTATAACATTATTGTTATTTATTTGTATAACTCTTTATTTTACCAAACCCCTACTCTGTTTTATCTAAGTAATCCTTCAATATATATAACGTATTGCATAACAGGTAATTTTTAGTTGCCTTTTTAAATAAATGTATTAATGCAGTTCCTTTAATCTCTTTTGCTAATTAATTGTACAGTTTTATAACTTGGTAGAAAATGCAGTTTTGAGTTTCATGTTTATTTTTTCTTGGTAAATGTAAGTTGAGTTTAACTCTTATTCCATAGTCTTGAACAAAGCTGTTCGTGCAGTAATTACCAATCTTATATTTGATGTGTACAACTGACTGGTAAATGTATTCACGTGGAGCAGTTAAAATCCCAAGTGTTTTGAACAGATCTTTGCAATGGAGCTCGACTACTGTATTTGGTTATTATTCTTATAGTTCTTTTCCGGAGTTTGAAAACTGAGTTCGTATATTGTGCATTTGTTCACCAAAGAAGAATGCCATAGCTTAGAACTGAGTGCACATATGAATAGTACACAACTAAAAGACACTGGGTGTTACACAACGATGATAGGACCCAAAGGGCATAATATGCTGATGACGTTTTTTCTTCATGTATCTTTGTGTGTTAACACTACTTCAACTGAGAATCAATATTCATTCCTCGAAATTCTGCATTTGTTACATAGTGTATAGATGTGCCATCTACATTTAATTAAAAATTGTCATTTTCCCTCTTCAAACTGACATTCATGGCATTCGTTTTCTTTATATTCAATGTCACTTTATTACTTATTGACAAATCGTAAGCTTCCTATGGAGTTTAATTTGCTTTCTCTGCAAGGAGTTCTCCAGTTTTCTAAGTGACTACAATATTGCTGTCATCAGTGAAGAGAATGTTTTCACCATGAGTAACGCTACTGGGGAGATCATTGATGTATATCAGGAATAGTATTGGTCCTAATACGCTACCTTGTAGAACCCCTATATTAATGTATTTTGGTTCTGATAGGTGTTTTACTAAATGTATAGATCTATTTGGAGTAAGTATCATCTCTACTCATTGTACCCTATGTGCTAGGTATGATCGCAAGCAGTCATCAGCTACCTATCTTATTCCTAATTCTTCTAATTTATTTAATATAGTCTTGTAGTAGACTGTATCAAAGGCAATGTAATATCCAAAAATATGTCTGTGACACACTCATCTTGGTCAAGAGCATCAAGTACAACTTTTGTGAATTCTACTACGGCCGACTCCGTATTTTTGCCAAGCTGTGATTCGTTTAAAATATTTATTTACTCAGGTAATTCATTAAGCTGTCTTTCGTAATTGCTTCTATCATTTTTGACAATGGTGACAGCAGGGAAATGGGCATGTAATTTTCTATGTGTTTTTCAGTACCTTTCTTAAGCAAAGGTACAACTCTTGAGTGTTTTAAATGCTCTGGAAATGTCCCTGATGGGAAGAATTCATTTATTATAGTTTAAGGGCCTTGTATAATCTCTGTGCATTGTTTCAGTACAATAATTGGTACTTCAGCTAAGCCCACAAACGTTTTGTTTTTTAGATTTTGAAGAGTTTTATTGATTCAATTTTCTGTGGTTGGAAGCAACATATTGTATTTAGTGCAACGCTTTTTACAGGTGTTGTATTTGCTTTGGGTAATTATTGCTGTAACTTCACTGCAACATTTGAAAAATGCTCGTTTACGTAGTTTGCTAAGTGTTGTGGATCATTTATTACCTTATCCCCCTCCCTTAGCAGTGAGTTATTTGGCGTTGTTTGCCTCTCCCCATTTCCTTGTTTTGAATATCCAAGACTGCTCTTCTTTTGTTCTCTGAATTATGTATTATTTTGTCATTAAATGACTTTTTAGCAGCATTCAGCACCTTCCTATAGATCTTTTTGTGTCTACGACAGAAATTTAACCATTCTGAATCATTGCGACTCTTTTTCGTTTAAGTGCTTGGGAGGACTTCTTAATACCTGCTGTTATCCATCTATTTTTGTGAGATGTTAATACAGATATACATACTTTTGGAAATGCCTTTTCGAAGTTCCATGTAAATAATATGGAGAATTTAGAGAGTTTCATATTCACATTGGTTTTCTTATACACTTTGTTTTTCTAGTTCTTTTGAAAAATCTTTTATTTTGATTTCTGATAGATGTCGTTTGTAGGTTTGTAGTTTAGGGAATGATTCGATGCTTGATTTTACTGTTATTTGACAGAGATGGTCTGATCGTCCGAGACCTATTACAGCTACGTCATATTTTTCCCTGTCCATATTTGTGGCTCTATGTTCAATTACTGACGCAGTCATTGTAGTAACCCTTGTTGCGCTGTTGACCTTAAGGACATGCCAAAACTTTGAAAGATATTTATGAGGGTGGTGCTGAAGTCATTTATGATATTAGAATTGAAATTAATGTCCCCACACAGAATTATGTTGACCTTTGTACTTGGGGCTTTATCTAGAACTTTTGTAAGCCCTGTTAATTCAATAGCAGATAATTCAGAGTGTTTTTCTTTACTTACTGTAGCGAGGTCATGTCTTGATTGGAACAACTGTTGTCCATGTCCATTTTAGTAGGATCCGATTTCCATCCTGTTAATCGTGCTCATAGTTTACGGAAAGGAAGTCCACTTTTAGCAAAAAACGGAAATGTTTTAATGTATTTTTTCCTTTCTCCGAGCATCATACATTTAATACATTTAGCGGCTTCTAAAAACATGAAAATTAGCTTTCTATTTTGAAAGCCGAATCATTAAACGGGGAGTGTTATTATTAACAGCCGAAGGCGCTAATTAAGAATTACTTTTTTGTTTATGTGAAACAGGCATGACATATATACATCATTTGCATAAAAACTGTGAAAGCTTTCGTTGTAATATCACGTTTTTACACTTCTACCTAGAACATTGTGTAAATCGAAAATTATCTCACACCAGTTCCCTTCGTCATACGCTCACGGTGTACACAAGAAATGTGCTTTATGTATCACATGTTTTCAAAGGTGCTGTAGATATTGTTACTGTTTACCTATGTTAGGACTGCACGTGCCGCACTGCGCAGTTTCTTTACATCAGCATTGTGCCAGGCTTCTTAAGTTGTGGCAGTTCGCTTAGTATAATGGCGTTTACTGTGACTGACCTATCGTCCAGCGATTACACCTTCAGAAGACTTTCCAATATTTGCACTTTTTTTTAGATTATTTCATTATGTGAATATCGGAAAGGAATGCAGAATGCGAGAATCTCACCACCCGGGTTTCTTTTTTAAACAAACTACGTATTTACCTTTTCAGTTCCTATGTAATGAAGTTATTCGTACAACTGTCTTATGCGGACTTCTGTTATAACGTTATCTCGATATGTTCTATATTTTTCTGTGTTTCTAGTTGTTTTTACTACATTTTCCTGCTTCATGATTATACAACTCGTAGAAGAGAATATGTTGATTATCATGTATATGTCGTCAGCTCAGAGTTTTTCATATTGCAGTTCGTCATAATTTACACCATTAACTTTCACACATTGAGGATCTCAGAATACAACTTAATACTCTGCAAAAAACTTTACAATATTTTCAGACCACAAAAAAGGTATGCCATTGCAGACGGAAAACTATTTACTATAAAGGTACCGAAATTTATAGGAACAACTTAAAGACGGTGCGGTGCAGGATTTGCATTGTTAGCAGAGGTAATGTTATGACTTACTGTTAGGCGCCGGCGCTGGTAAGGCGACGTAGGTTCGAAATACAAATGTCAGTGTGCATTACAGTTGCAGACAGTCACAGTGAGTTTGCACAATGTGAGCAGGGCTGTACTAGAACAGCTGTTTTATCAAACAAGAAAGAATAGTGGTGGTGCTCTTCGCGAGTAGCGACGCACAATATGAATACGGAGAGATCGTCTTTCCGCACCGGGACTGAAGAACAGGATTGAGAAGTTCGAATTAAATGGCGAATACGGAATTGCTCCTAGGGGAGGCCGACAGCCAAACGCACCACAGATTGTTGAAGAAGTTACCATTGCCATGGCTGACAATGCAGTGCATGATCTTCGAAACGTGCACAAGCTGTGTCACGACAGCTGACCATTCCATGATCCATCGTTCAAAAAGATCGAACACTAGTGAGGTTTCATTCTGTTGTAGATTCAGATGGTTGTGAGATTGATCAAGTTCGTAAAATAACGTTAAAAATGATACGCAATTAACAAGCGTTAACCGCTTATGTGGAAATTAAAACGTATTTCTCTGATGGATGTCTTTACAAATGTTTCCACAAAGTCTTCTTACTCCGTCGATTGCTGGTTTCTGGTACCCTCTGAAGTAGCGAAAGTTTAATTAATCCATCCTGTACTACGTATAAATAGAGAAATTCCATCAAAGTTTAAAATTCTAGTAATACAAGTAAATGCGAAATTTTCTTCCGAAAAGAGAGGTTTGTGGATTCTAGATGTGGCACATTTTCTAAATACCTACAAAGATAAAAGGAGCTGTTTGGGTCCTTTCGAAACTTAAAATTTTGCTCACCCATGTTTCAGCTTCATAAGTTCATTTAAAACTGAGTGTAGAGCACCAAACGTCTTTCAGATTGTTGTGTGCGTGTCCTCATGACATATCTTGGCTGTGTACAGGAGGTTTGAAAACTTAAATTCCCTAAGAGAAATACTGTTGCATCGTTATTATTTTGTACATTGGAAAAATATGTCACTTAAATTTTCCGTGAATAAGTTCTCAGCGTGTTTTAAATGAAATTTAAAACTCACTTTTTTTCTTAAGATGTTTCCACATACGCCATCCCATATTTCTCTTTTATTTTCGTCATAAAGAAGAATTGCAAACAGAAAATGCACTCATAACATTGTGAAACCCTTGAAACCAGACGCATAATGAATAACTTCGACTCTAGTAGTGGTTTGGCTAAACGACAAACCCACAGCCTTTAGTCAGATCAACATTACACAACGGACGAAATAGCTATAATGGCGAAAGTGTTGATGTTTTTAATTAGCCCCTGAGGTGGATTCCCAAGGGAGACAGATCTGATCTTCGTAACTGATTAAAGCTAATGATAATACCATGAAACCTGTTAAGTCTTTCAACCTATTACAGAGGACCCATGAAGATGTATAATGAGCAAACTTCTTTCATATTACATCGACCACACTTCTAGAAGTAACATATAACAAATGGGACTGTGGGCTCTTTTGATAGACGAACTGAGATATCCATTTTTATCTACTAATAGCCAACTGTGTTTGTTGTATGTGCCGTTAACGAACTGTTGCTGCAGTTTATTAGTAGTACTTTAGTTAATTCAGTTTGTGCTGACCTAAAATGAAGGAACATGAGATTCAGTTAGCCCAAAGAAGGTAAAAATCATGCTGACAGATTTGCTGCATGTTTATTTGCGGGAAGTAATTTCGGAATACACAAAAGAAACACTATTGTCACTCCTTACGAAGACCAGCAGCATGCCTTGTGGTTTTAGTAATGCAGTTCAGAACGTTTCTTTACCGCCTCATATAAGTTGTATAACGAGGACTTTAGTTTTAGGACCTCCACAGGTTACTCAAGATCATTAACAACATATGCTAGACAGCAAAAGGTAGAACGTTTCTTGCGACATTTGTCCTTATCTTAAGCATATCAACTGTATGCCAAAGCGATTTAACCTTGTCTTTCGTACTTTCACTTAAGCTTTTCTGAAATATTTTTTTTTATTTCTGACGCAGAGGAATTCTTGGAGCACCCTCGAGGGATACCCAAAGTTTAGAGGAAAATTATTCGGAAATTGGAGTGTGCAGCTCAAGCCCCGCAGGCGACGGAATTGTATGCAAATCGAATTCCTGCTAGTTTGACTGTCGCCTCGTCAGCATCGGGTGTCGCATATCAATGAACGCTGGGATGGCCAGAAGCCGCAGGAATCCGGAGGGGCGTTCCTGCCCCAAGGGGCGGCGGACTTTGTCTGCTGGACTGCCAAGATGCCGGGCAAAGCGAACCCGCCACCTGACTAGTCTGATGCGGACCGACACGAAGCCCTTTCCTGCGTCAGCCTCTTCATCTCAGACTAGCATTTACAACCTATGTCCCCAATTATTTGCTGGATTTATTCCAATCTCTGTTTTCCTCCACAGTTTTCGCCCTCTACAGATCCCTCTTCTGTCATCTGGTTGTAGGTTTTGTGCGATGGGTGCTATTCGGCCTGCTATGCAACATACTCTATTACCAAGTTTAAAGCCTTCAACCTATGTTTATCACAAAAGGAAATCGAAAATATACTGGCCGCAGCGTGAAAGTCAAAAACATGAAATTTGATTAGTTGTTATTCGTACTGAGCCCCATGTAACACCTCGGGTATGGAAGTCGTGGAAGTCAACTGTATTTAATAGCCAAAAACAGGTTTCCTTAATATAAAAGTGCAACAGACAAAAATGCAGTAAAAGGCATTCCATTTTCCACTTTGCCTGTGTTATAGTCAGAATTTCCATTACACGAGCAGCTGATTTCGGCAGTTTTAATTCTGAAGTGCTTACTTTTTTTTTTTATCATCAGTCTTCTGACTAGTCTGATGCGGACCGACACGAAGCCCTTTCCTGCGCCAGCCTCTTCATCTCAGACTAGCGTTTACAACCTATGTCCTGATTTATTTGCTAGATTTATTCCAATCTCTGTTTTCCTCTACAGTTTTCGCCCTCTACAGATCCCTCTAGTATCATAGAAGTCATTACCTCATGTCTTAACAGTTGTCCTAATATCCTGTCCCTTCTCCTCATCAGTGGTTTCCACGTATTCTTTCCACTCCGATTGTACCCAGATCCTCCTCATTCCTTAACTTATCAGTCCACCTAGTTTTCAACATTCGTCTGTAGTATCACGTCTCAAATACTTCATTTCTCTTCTGTTCCCGTTTTCCCACAGCCCATTTTCACTACCATACAATGCTGATCTCCAGACGTGCATTCTCAATAATTTCTTCCTCAAATTAAGGCCTATATTTGATACTAGTAAACTTCTGTTTTCCAGGAGTGCCCTTTTTGCCACTCCTAAATCTTTCTTTTATTTCCATCACTGATTCTTCGATGTACAGATTAAACACTAGGGGGCCAAGGACTGAATCCCTATATTACACACTTTTTAATCCGAGCACTTCGTTCTTGGTCGTCCACTCTATTATTACCTCTAGGCTGTTGTACATATTGTATATTACCCTTCTCTCCTCTATAGCTTACCCCTACTTTTCCCAGAATTTCTAACATCTTGCACCATTTTACATTACAGAACGCTTTTTCCAGGTATACAAATCCTATGAACGTCTCTTGATTTTTCTCTAGTCTTGCTTCCATTATGAACCGCAATGTCAGAATTGTCTCTCTCGTGCCTTAACCTTTTCTAAAGCCAAACTAATCGTCATCTACCAAAGCCTCAATTTTCTTTCCACTCTTCTGTATATTATTCTTCTCAGCAACTTGGATGCATGAGCTGTTAAGCTGATTGGGCTACAATTCTCGCACTTGTCAGCCCCCGCAGTTTTCGGAATTATGTGGATGACATTTTTCAGAAAGTCAGGTGGTTTGTCCCCGGACTCATACATTCTCCATATCAACGTGAATAGTCGTTTTGTTGCTACTTTCCCCAATGAATTTAGAAATTCGATACAATGTTGTCTACTCCTTCTGCCTTGTTTGAACTTCTCCAAAACTCTTTTAAATTCTTAGTACTGGGTATCCTATCTCTTCTAACTCGACTCCTGTTTCTTCTTCTAACACATCAGACAAATCTCCCCCATCAGAGAGCCTTTCAGTGTATTCTTTCCGCTTATCCTCTCTCTCCTCTTGATTTAACAGTGATATTCCCGTTGCACTCTTAATGTTACCATCCTTACTCTTAATGTCAGCTCCTGGTAGCTGAGTGGCCAGCGCGACGGAATGTCATATATAACGGCCCGGGTTCGATTCCAGGCCGGATAGGAGATTTTCTCCGCTGGGTGTTGTGCAGTCTTTATCATCATCATTTCATCCCCATCGACACGCAAGTCGCCGAAGTGGTGTGAAATCGAAAGACTTGCACCAGCGCAAGGTCTACCCGACGGGAGGCCCTAGCCACACGGCAACGATTACTCTTAATGTCACCGGTGGTTGTTTTGACTTTCCTGTATGCTAAGTGAGTCCTTCCGACAATCTTTTCTTTTTAGATTTCTTCACATTATTCATGGAACCATTACGCCTTAGCGTCCCAGCATTTCCTGTTGGCTTCAATGCTATGTGACTCGTGTTTCTATATTCCTGAACTTGCCTGAACAGATTTATACTTCCTCCTTTCATCGATCAATTGATCTTTGATCGCCCGTTTTAGAGGTGCCCATTCCGCTTCAACTGTGCTGCCTACTGAGCTACTCCTTATTGCCGTATCTGTAGCCTTAGAGAACTTCCAGCGTATCTCGTCATTCTTTAGGACTTCCGTATCCCACTTCTTGTGTATTGATTCTTCCTGATTACGGTCTTAAGCTTAATCCTACTCTTCATCACTACTATATTGTGACATGAGTCTAAACCTGCTCGGTGTACGCCTTACAATCGAGTATCTGTTACGGAATCTCTATCTGACCATGATGTCTCCCGGTATCACGCGGCCTGTTCCAAGTATACTTTCTATTCTTGTGATTCTTGAACCGAGTATTCGCTATTACTAGTTGAAATTTATTACATAACTCAGTATTTCTCCTCTCTCATTCCTTGTCCCCAGCCTACATTCTCCAGTAACCTTTTCTTCTACTTCTTCACTGCAGTCCGTCATGACTATTAGATTTTCATCTCCTTGGGGTACTGTGTTACCTTTTAAATTTTCTCATATACTTTGTCTGTCTCTTCATCTTCAGCTTACGTTGTCGCCATGTATACGTGAACTGTCGTTGTCGCTGTTGGTTTGCTGTCGATTCCGATAAGAACAACCCTACCACTGGACTGTTCGCAGTAGCACAATCTCTGTGCTACCTTCCTGTTCATAACAAATCCTACTCGCGTTATATAATTTTTAGCTGCTGCTGATATTACCTTATACTTATCTGACCAGAAAATCTCCTCTTTCCGTTTCACTTCACTGACCCCTACTACATCTAGATTGAGCCTCTACATTTACCTTCTCATATTTTCTAGTTCCCCTACCACATTCAAACTTCTGACATTCCTCGCCCAGCCCCGTAGAACATAGTCCTTTCGCTGATTATTCAGTCTTTTTTTCATGGTCGTCTTCCCCTCGGTTGTCTCCTTCCGGAGATCCGAATGGGGGACTATTTCGGAAACTTCTGGCAATGGAGAGGTCAGCATAACACTTTTACAGGCCACATATCTTGTGGATACACGTTACGTGTCTTTGATTTCCATTGCATTTTGCATCATCATGCTGATTCTTCCATCTTTAGGGGCAGTTTCCCCACCCCTAGGACATGAGAGTGTCCGAACAACTGCCAGTTCCTCCGTGCTCTTGACAATACCGTTGGCAGTGGACCATGGACGTTTTGATTACTAATCAAAGACCGGGGAGTAATCCTCCTCTCCTCCTATCCTCCTAGTTTTACGCGGTTACTTAGACAGGGTGATTCGAAAGACATGTCCCATGGGATAAATTCTAGATTGGTTTTACAATAGTCGTGGCCCAAAGGACAAACTGTAATTCAGGGATAAGACAGGAACGCACATTGTGACCAAATCAGTCTAGTAGACATGGAATCTAAAATGCATACCTTAAAGCTATAAAAACTTACTGATTTTCGATACTGAGAAATGAGTACCTCCTGCTCAAGCTGTTTGCTTTCCAGATTGCACGAGATGGACCAAAATAATTAAATCTTTTTCTACGTAACATGGGCTCTAAAATGCATGCTTTTAGAGCTATGAGTGAGAGAGATGTGATTCACGGTAGCAAAGATATACATGAACTCACAGATTAAGCCGTGCGCTTTAGAGCCACCATTTGCTGAAATTCCTATCCGTCTCGAAATATGGAAAGTAAAGAGCTTGCAGAAGAAGAGGCTGTTTTCACAGTATCGAAGATGAAGAATTGCTCAGGGCTCGTAAGGTACGCATTTTAGAGCCCACGCTCACTACATTTTTTGGCTTCGAATGATCTTTCCTGTCTTATCACTCAGTCCGACTTCTTCCTGTGGATCAAGACTACTGAAGCAGCAATGTAGCCTTTCCACTATGCCACATAACTTTTGAATCACCCTGCATAATTGTTGGCACAGCAGACTGCAACGAGAAAAACGACCTATACTCATCAGTAATTTAAATAACACTACTGCATCGGAACGTAAATGTCAAAATTCATGGCATACTGGATACGATACTGGGAGCCCTCATCGGAAATCTCAGGTGGTGAGGGAATGCAGAGCAGCTAACTACCACCGCAACTGGAAAATGGAAGCCGTAGCGTGACAAAGGAGACCAATAGTAACATTCTTCGAAAACTATACAGACAAACGTGAGCCAAGACGACGAGATACGCCTCACGAATTCCAGCGATGAGACGAGCTGCGGAGGAGCGGGTTTCGATTCTCTTCTTATTGATATCACATTCATACAGTTCAATCTACCTAACACCATAGGCTTCTTCTCTGCTCGTTATCCCTTCACTCAGTCGTAGCAGGTACTATCAAGATGATGCAAAGCAACGTTAAAGAAATCACCATCTAATACCGACCAAATACAGGCCGCAAAACTCTAGAAGAAAATCAGTTCCTGAAAGTTCATAACAAATATATCGGGCGTTCGGGTTTTATCTTGTAGTAGCAAGATGCTTAAAGTTCTGTTGACTATTCATTATCACTAAAACTCAAGAAATGACAATCAAGTCAGTATTTACTTCTGCACTAATATTGTTTCTGCAAGGTTACAGTTATAAAGATGTGCTACACACAGTCACACGAATGGAACCAGAAATTTTACAATTCGACACGAATATTATTCATGATCTCGACAGGTACTGACCTACAGCTTTACGCGACTTAAACATTCGGGTGGTTCAGTGATCTTCCTTTACAGAAATGCTCGCCGTATTACAAATACGAAACATGCCACGCGGATTTTGTGAGTTCGACCAGAATGTTTCACACGCGATTATATTTCACACGGAAGCACATAAAATTACTAAACGTTCACTAAAATGCTTCCCACTCAAGTCGCTTTCTGTTACCGATAACCCAACCCAATTTGAGTCTCTAATTCTTCAATTCATATGAGACTTGCGAGGAGCGATGTAATGTGTTCGGTACAACGGTTTAGAGGCGACTCCCCTAGGCAGTGACTTAGTAAAGGTAACATCCCTCTCTCCACTCGGGTAGTTCTCATTTCTGATGAAAAGTTGGTATGAATGATGAATCAGAACTTTCTTTCTAAATAATTCTCGCAGAAAAATCCTCTCTTATCTAGTGACAATTTAGAAAGCAATTTTACTCAAGCAAAACTTCAATTCATCACATTAAATTTAATTATAAACCAAGTAGGGTATGAAACAATCCCAAAATTAAATAACAAACTTATTACCTCCTTAACATTTCTCCTGGCTTTCCTTTACAAAAGCATTATCATTACTAATACGTCACATGACTCGTTTTTCTTCCCAGGAGTTCTCCCCACGATTTGAATTCCATATAGATATCCTTAAAATAAAACATTTCGAATCACATACGTTCTTCATTCAGACTCTCAATCACTCCCACGCATTCGCATAACAAAATATACATGAATATTAATTTTAAAAGATTCCAATATTTTGTCAAATAAAAATTACATTGCTTATAAAATGAAAGATTGTAATTAATTATTTTTAGGAGCTGCGCTTTCATAATAGCATCATCTGATATTGAAAGTTAATCTCTTGCAGTTACTAGATCAATTATGAAATATCAGAATCGTTTTTAGCGATTTTTGGGTGCAAGATTTTATCTTAGAAACTATGATAAATAACGAAACGAAATTTGGACAGTACAATACTCGCATTAACAAAAAGCAATGTGTAAAGTTAGAACAAAATCGGAGGAAAACTAATGTAGTTTATTTAGATTCCTAGGAAGTATGAATATTCGTAGTGTTCCATAGGAACTCTGAGTCACTGCCATTGGCGGCGTCTGACATAGGTGCGTCAGGCGCCAAAGAAAAAAAAAACTAGCAAAAGAATCTTCTGCAGATACTGGATCGGAGGTGCTCACGACTCCTTACTTTACTGCACTTATGACAACCCACAGTATCTTGCTACCATATAGAGCTTACTGCAAATTTAACTCTGATACTAAACGTAATACGTAATTGACATTTTAATTGCAATAGTTTATAAAATTTATAAAAACTGAAGCAAATATACCACATACACTTATCATCAAGTTAAATGGAATATTGACGAAGAAGTAGCAAACGTCATGGATACAAAAAAATTGCGAAAATCTTTCCACTACACGGCGCTTTAAACGGCAGAATAGGCAAAATAAAATACGCGGGGTACACGGTAGATTCTCAATTTGCGTCTGAGACGCTCGGCATGATTATTCAATGTTGGGTAGTGCACTTCTGGCAAAGTTCTTTTACAAGAACGGTGACTGTGCGTCTGCAGAAGTTCCGGACAGCGTGTGTAAAATTGCGTTGGTCCCGTGTCTGATAAGCGTCTGGAGAAAACTGTCACGAAATTATAAAAGACAGGCTTTGTTGAAGTGCAGCATGGCAAAGGGTGGAAGAAAATTAATCCGACTTCAGCAGAACGTGTGCCCATAGCACTGCAGGGGGGGGGGGGGGGGGGGGTCGGGGAGGTGAGGGGTGTTGTGCACACATGCAGTGCACACATAATTGCCCAAACTTTGGACATGCTTGTAAGCACGGAGCGTAAAATTCTACTAAACATTCTGCATTGCTATTCGCACAAAACGATCAAGCTTCAGGAACTGCTTCATGCTGACGTGCCAGTAAAACAATTTTTTTCTCTAGAACTTCTTGCTCACATGCAGCTGGACAATGATTGGCTATGGTACTTTCTGTGGGGAGAAGAACCCCATTTCCACATCCAATTACATCACTACACAGATACACAGTATATGGGCAGCGGAAAATCCGCTCGTACATCAACCGGAAATACGTTATTCTGCAAAGGTACTGTTAGATTGGGTTTGACAACGTCATTTAATAGGACGATATTTTAAAGAAGATATGGGTTCTCCCGATCCTCTTACTTGTACTGTCACTGGTAAATGTTATGAGAGTCTTTTGCAAACCAACGTCGTTACAGCTCTTCAGTAGCGTGGTTGTGTGGGTAGGATAATTTTTTTGCAAGATGGCGTTCATCTGCACATCGCACGGCAAGGGAAGCAGCTGTAGCACACGCATCTTGGAAATATAGGAGTTAACAGCCGTCATTTTCCTACAGCCTGGCAATCCAGGTCACCTGATATCAATCCACGTAACTCCTGGCTCTGGGGTTATCTGAAAGATGCTGTATTCAGTGCTCCGATTACAATCGCAACTGAATAGAAGACACAAATTTTGCAATGCACTCGGAACTGACCCTGAGACACTCCGATTCGTTGTCGATCATGCTGTTTCTCGCTTTCACCTTTTGTCAGAAAAGGGTGCACAGCATACAGAAGGTGTGTTGCGCCTGTCTCGCGACAGTTGAAAATCAACTTCATTGCTGCATTTTAGGCGGTTTTTGACCTCAACACAATTAAAAACAGATTTTTTACATTGAGTGTGTTGTGGCCTGACCATGGTGTGCCACAACTGTTGAATGCCAAATTCCCGCGGTCGTGCACATTGCAAGGTATGGTGTCTTCAATTTGCAAATCATACCATAGCCGTCATATTACGATACATCAGTCATTTGTAACCGAAGCCTTTTACGGTGTAACGCTTTACAGCACCATATAGTGAGAAAATTTTCGATAATTTATTTTTGCATATTGTTTGCCGTTTCTTCGAGAACATTCCTTTGAAATTTCGTCATTCTGAGCAGCGGCTTTTTTTTTTTTTTTTTTTTTTTACAAAATTTTGAACTTGGAACTTTAGTTATAACCACCTTGTACAAAGAACTATAAAATAATTACTAAATTATAACCAAATTTCTTAGTAACTACGATTTCGCCTTATACAAACGTAGTACGGTATCAGAGTGAGTATTCATGGCCATTTTTAAATATGTATTTGTAAATTTTTAACCCGTTCAGTGCTACATGTGGAAAGTTATATGTGCATTTATTCGTTTGTATTGAATAATATACAAAAGATTTAATGCAAAGTCACGAACTGACAATGAGAATTTGATCTGTACACTAGTATTTTGCATATATGTGAAATTATTATCTATAATCGGATGGCGGCTTTTTTCAAACTCTGCTGTTGGTTTCAGTAGTAGTCATGTGACTAAAACTTAAAAGACCATGCAGGGCAACACTGGTAGTCTTTCGTCGTGGAGCATTCAAACACAGCTTTGATAAGCGCATTCAAACACAGCTTTGATAAGCGTATTTGGGCAGCCAGGGAACAGCACGGACTAAGAAAGCGTTCGTTAGACTTCGTAAATTACGGATGGTAGCGAGTTCAACACTTATAAAATTTTTCGATACTTACGTGAGCGTTAGTTCTGGACCTAAAATTTTCTCTGGACTCAGAGTTTTTCGCATGAATTTTATTGATTGTTATTAGTGACCATTTGGCTTACATCGTTGTTTAAACAGTTAAGGTAACTATAATTTCGCTGCATTTATTACTCTAGCTGTGTGACGACCTTGTTCGGTATTTGTCACGATGGTAATGGCGATTCGCCTACAGATTTCAGAGAGTTAACATGCTGCAGTATAAACTTTAAATCTTGGAAGCTACTTTATTTTATACTCCACATGCACTACTTAACTACATTTTTAACAGCTTAGTTACCTGTTATTCAACTGGATTATAATTTATACTTCTAAGGTCACCGTGGCATACCAGAGAATATGTGCGGTATAATACTTGATTTGAGCTTTAGACGATTTGGAATAGCACAAATTACTTCCTGCAGGAATTTATTTAACCATTTGTTCCACATTTTAGTTATTTAACTGTTTTATATTTTATTTTTGCTAACTTGCTTTTACTTTTAACATCTGAAGAATACCCAGATGTGTTAAGATTTGGGATTAAAGGCGATGGTGCATGATTGCTGTCTATGGACTTCATGAGAGCCTCGCTGAAGTTTTAGATTGGGCATTGCCGACAGAAATCTGTGTGTTCGACTCGTTATTGATGATGCTCAGTGAAGTAGTAACGCCATAATTGGATTGACTCATCTGGCTGTAACTGGTACTCTTGCTATTATTTGGGCTCGTCCAGGATAGGGATGCACTTTGGATTACACAATGGGTTTGGTGCTGTGTTGGTTGTGCCACTATAACATTTTTCCAAAAATTAGTAGAAAACAGTTCCTATGGGGCTGTAGGTGGTGTGACAACAGAAGTAATGGGTACAGTGCAGAACTTGATGTGGGAGCTTGTCTTAGTAGAATCGGCAGCAGGAGGAACAGCACTACAGCGTGACAGCAGGTAGCTGGCAGATCAGCACAGCAGAGAGCAATGGCTGCAGCCGTGTGTGTGTGTGTGTGTGTGTGTGTGTGTGTGTGCCCACACATGTGGTACTGTGCACACTTAGCAGTTACAGGAATGGCAGTTTTTGAAGCATGAGACAGCAGTGTACACGACAGGGGCAGCATTTCCATGTATCAAGCGGCAGTTCACAAAACGAGTAATGGCTTGCATTATTACAGGCAGCTTTTCCACGTGATAGTATCTTCACACTGCAGTCTTTCCATGTATCAGTGTCACAACGCAGTAGTGTTTCCATGTAGTACGTGGTTGTTGGCACAAAGCGGGTGGTGTCACCACATAGCAGCGACCCCCACCGGGCATCGTCTATATGCAACAGAATTTCCATGTGGGAAGTATTTCCATGCAGCAGTCAATGCAAACGACAGCTGTCCATTTCACTGGTAACACCATCACAAGCCGCGTGGGAGTAGCCGAGCGGTCTAGGGCGCTGCAGTCATGGACTGTGTGGCTGCTCCCGGCGGAGGTTCGAGTCCTCCCTCAGGCACGCATGTGTGTGATTGTCCTTAGGATAATTTAGGTTAAATAGTGTGTAAGCTTAGGGACTGATGACCTTAGCAGTTAAGTCCCATAAGATTTCACACATACACACACACACACACACACACACACACACATACATACATACACACCATCAAAGCAGTAGCGGACTTTCGCACTGGCTTTGTTAGTATGTTACACTAGATGCAGATCAGTACAGGCAGTAGCTGCTTTGTACACTTGTGTGGCTAGTCGTCAATAATTGTCGACAAAGTAAAGAAAATTGGGAGTGGGTCAAAGGGTGTACATAGTGATGCTGGCAGCACTATAATGCTAAGGCATTGTCAATAAAAATTTCTTATTTTTAATTCCATCTAATGGGTTCAAGGAAGAAGGAAAAACAGATAGGAATAGAACTTAAACGAACTTTAGGGAGACTGCATTAGATTTCAGAGTCAATAACTAGATAAAATAAAATCAGAAACTGCTGAGGGCAATTTATGGGAAAGAAGGGAAAAAGAGATCTGGTTCCAGATGTAGCAGATAAAATAAATATAGACAGCGGGAAAACTAATCAATTTCAAAGCCAACTCGAGGAAATCCACACAAATATTGAATGTTAACATGTTGGAGGGAATTAATACTAGAATGAGAAGTAGAGAAGGGATCAATAACCGATGTGGAATCTGCTGAAAATGATTTTAGAGGATAAATTTACGCACAAGAGCATGACTGTAGAAAGACTGAATTAACAACATATGCCCAATTAAAAATTATGAATGTAAAAACCACGGAATGTTAAAATGAATAAATATAATACAGAAGAAGTGGAAAAAGAGAGGTATGAATAATGTAGCAGCTGGGCAGGAAAGTTTATTCATAGTATATTCCGTACCCTAGAGTTTATGCACTAAATCATTCAGTGGACAATGTGGATGACATTCAGTGGATTTTTTTCCTGCATGTAAGGACAATTATGTTGCTGTGAGTCAAGTTGCAAAAGTTAAGCTTGTCAAGAGGCAGTTAGAAGACATTGGCTGCTAAATACGCTAAGCAGTCTCCTAATTAATAAGTTTTGAAGTGATACCCGAAGAACCATGGACCTTGCCGTTGGTGGGGAGGCTTGCATGCCTCAGCGCTACAGATAACCGTACCGTAGGTGCAACCACAACGGAGGGGTATCAGTTGAGAGGCCAGACAAACGTGTGGTTCCTGAAGAGGGGCGCAGCCCTTTCAGTAGTTGCAGGGGCAACAGTCTGGATGATTGACTGATCTGGGCTTGTAACCCTAACCAAAACAGCCTTGCTGGTACTGCGAACGGCTGAAAGCAAGGGGAAACTGCGGCCTTAATTTTTGCCGAGGGCATGCAGCTTTACTGTATGATTAAATGATGATGGCGTCCTCTTGGGTAAAAAATTCCGGAGGTAAAATAGTCCCCCATTCGGATCTCCGGGCGGGGACTACTCAAGAGGACGTTGTCATCAGGAGAAAGAAAACTGGCATTCTACGGATCGGAGCGTGGAATGTCAGATCCCTTAATCGGGCAGGTAGGTTAGAAAATTTAAAAAGGGAAATGGATAGGTAAAAGTTAGATACAGTGGGAATTAGTGAAGTTCGGTGGCAGCAGGTACAAGACTTATGGTCAGGTGAATACAGTGTTATAAATACAAAATCAAATAGGGGTAATGCAGAAGTCGGTTTAATAATGAATAAAACAATAGGAGTGCGGGTACGCTACTACAAACAGCATAGTGAACGCATTATTGTGAACAAGATAGACAAGAAGCCCACGCCTACTACAGTAGTGCAAGTTTACATGCCAACTAGCTCTGCAGATGACGAAGAAATTGAAGAAATGTATGATGAAATAAAAGAAATTATTCAGATAGTGAATGCATACGAAAATTTGATAGTCATGGGTGACTGGAATTCGGTAGTAGGAAAAGGGAGAGAAGGAAACGTAGTAGGTGAATATGGATTGGGGCTAAGAATTGAAAGAGGAAGCCGCTTGATAGAATTTTGCACCGAGCACAACTTAATCATAGCTAACACTTCGTTCAAGAATCATAAAAGAAGGTTGTATACATGGAAGGAGCCTGGAGATACTGGCAGGTTTCAGATAGATTACATAATGGTAAGACAGAGATTTAGGAACAAGGTTTTAAATTGTAAGACATTTCCAGGGACAGATGTGGACTTTGATCACAATCTATTGGTTATGAAATGTAGATTAAAACTGAAGAAACTGCAAAAAGGTGGGAATTTAAGGAGATGGGACCTGGATAAACTGAAAGAACCGGAGGTTGTACAGAGTTTCAGGGAGAGAATAAGGGAACAATTGACATGAATGGGGGAAAGAAATACAGTAGAAGAAGAATGGGTAGGTTTGAGAGATGAAATAGTGAAGGCAGCAGAGGACCTAGTAGGTAAAAAGACAAGTGCTAGTAGAAATCCTTGGGTAACGGAAGAAATACTGAATTTAATTGATGAAAGGAGAAAATATAAAAATGAAGTAAATGAAGCAGGCCAATAGGAATTCAAACGTCTCAAAATCCAGATCGACAGGAAGTGCAAAATGGCTAAGCAGGGATGGCCAGAGGGCAAATGTAAGGATGTAGTGGGTTATCTCACTAGGGGTAAGATAGATACTGCCTACAGGAAAATTAAAGAGACAATTGGAGGAAAGAGAGCCACTTTTATGAATATCAAGAGCTCAGATGGAAACCCAGTTCCAAGCAAAGAAGGGAAAGCAGAAAGGTGGAGGGAGTATATAGAGGGCCTATACAAGGGCAATGTACTTGAGGAAAATATTATGGAAATGAAAGAGGATGTAGATGAAGATGAAATGGGAGATACGATGCTGCGTGAAGAGTTTGACAGAGCACTGAAAGACCTGAGTCGAAAAAAGGCTCCGGGAGTAGACAACATTCCATTAGAACTACTGACGGCCTTGGGAGAGCCAGTCCTGAAAAAACTCTACCATCTGGTGAGCAAGATGTATGAGACAGGCGAAATACCCTCAGACTTCAAGAAGAATATAATTATTCCGATCCCAAAGAAAGCAGGTGCTGACAGATGTGAAAATTACCGAACAATAAATTTAATAAGTCACGGATGCAACATATTAACGCGTATTCTCTACAGACGAATGAAAAAGCTGGTAGAAGCTGACCTCGGGGAGGATCAGTTTGGATTCCGTAGAAATATCGGAACACGTGAGGCTATACTGACCCTACGACTTATCTTAGAAGCTAGATTAAGGAAAGGCAAACCTACGTTTCTAGCATTTGTAGACTTAGAGAAAGCTTTTGACAATGTTGACTGGAATACTCTCTTTCAAATTCTGAAAGTGGCAGGGGTAAAATACAGGGAGCGAAATGATATTTACAATTTGAACAGAAACCAGATGGCAGTTATAAGAGTCGAGGGACATGTAAGGGAAGCAGTGACTGGGAAGGGAGTGAGACAGGGGTGTAGCCTCTCCCCGATGCTATTCAATCGGTATATTGAGCAAGCAGTGAAGGAAACAAAAGAAAAATTCGGAGTAGGTATTAAAATCCATGGAGAAGAAATAAAATCTTTGAGGTTCACCGATGACATTGTAATTCTGTCGGAGACAGCAAAGGACTTGGAAAAGCAGTTGAACGGAATGGACAATGTCATGAGAGGAGGGTATAAGATGAACATCAACAAAAGCAAAACGAGGATAATGGAATGTAGTCGATTTAAGTCGGGTGATGCTGAGGGAATTAGATTAGGAAATGAGACACTTAAAGTAGTAAAGGAGTTTTGCTATTTGGGGAGCCAAATAAGTGATGATGGTCGAAGTAGAGAGGATATAAAATGTAGACTGGCAATGGCAAGGAAAGCGTTTCTGAAGAAGAGAATTTTGTTAACATTGAGTATTGATTTAAAGTGTCGGGAAGTAGTTTCTGAAAGTATTTGTATGGAGCGTAGCCATGTATGGAAGTGAAACATGGACGATAACTGGTTTGGACAAGAAGAGAATAGAAGCTTTCGAAATGTGGTGCTACAGAAGAATGCTGAATATTAGATGGGTAGATCATATAACTAATGAGGAGGTATTGAATACGATTGGGGAGAAGAGAAGTTTGTGGCACAACTTAACTAGAAGAAGGGATCGTTTGGTAGGACATGTTCTGAGACATGAAGGGATCACCAATTTCGCATTGGAGGGCAGCGTGGAGGGTAAAAATCGTAGAGGGAGACCAACAGATGAATACACTAAACAGATTCAGAAGGATGTAGGTTGCAGTAGGTACTGGGAGATGAAGAAGCTTGCGCAGGATAGAGCTGCATCAAACCAGTCTCAGGACTGAAGACCACAACAACAACAGCTCTTAAATAAACGCTGGTAGCGAGCTAAGCCGTTATGATTGCGCAATACGTTTTTTGAATGGCTCAGATTTTAAAAGCTGAAAGAAAATATGAAAGAATTTTGTGTCAGGAGTTAAGTAAATTATTACCTTGGGACAGTACTCACAGAAATTTCAAAGTTAAAGAGGAGACTTCCACGATCATCACAAAGGGAACTCATCCACAATCAAGCTGATTCTGTGGTGGAGTTGCTAAATTTTACTGTGGATATGGATATAGTTCTGCACTACAGCCCAGAATTTGTAGAGAATAGAGAAAATAACAGAAAACAGGATAGGACTAACTACTATAATTATAACTCAGTGGGAAGTCTTGTAATTGGCAGAGATGTAATAGGAATGAATATAACGATCAGGACAAGTCGTGGAGAAATAGCTAGCAGGAGAATATTGGAGAGGTCCAGAAGGGGGGGGGGAGGAGAGGGAATAAGGGGAGAGATCATTTCGAAGAGAGAAGAGCTGACAGAAGGCAAAGGTCAAACAAGAGGGTCCAGAAGCACCAACTTTCAGAGCAGGAGGTCAGGCAAGTAACTGGTACCTCACTTAAGGTCGGCGGGGAGGCTTATGAATATTTAAGGGACAGGACCAGAAAGGGTTCCAATGTGCAGAATCATTATTATGAGAAAGAGAAGAGAGACACTGGCATATTCAATATAGCTGCCATTATAGGCGATGAAAAGATATGGGGAGGCTATAATGTGTTCAACAGAGGGAATAAAGAGAAAAAGTGTAGAAGAAATAATTTCGACAGTCGTGAAGAGGTTGAACCAGAAGGTAATGAAAATAGTATGGGGTTAGCTTTTACTGAAATCTCTTTAAGATCTCTTGCACTTAGTCTGTGGCATAGGCAGTGGTCCCAGAAGTGGAAACAGATGCTGACATGAAGCCAAGGGGCATATAATCAAAGGCAAGCAAGTGATAGATATTGAATTAACGAGTGATGAGCTGGACGTGTCTCGTGTTCGTGCCATTTCTCATTTGACTTCCTGTTTTTACTGTACTACCACTTCGTTATGTTAATTTCAATTACTGGTGTAACTGAGTTGCCGCCTTGCCTGCCCATGAGAGGCGGCAGCGGCGCTTATCGATATAAGCCCTGGCGCATTATCTTTGCTGACTGCTATTACTTCCCGGTTGTCACGTGTTGGGAGTGAGTTCAGAATGGGCAATGGAGTCAGCTGGAACGTGCCAGCAGTTAGTTAGGACCTGGCAGTGTTTGAGTTGACACGCGGCACAAGTTCAGTTGGGGCGTGGCAGCAGTGAGGTCTGGACTGCCATTACTCACCCGGCAGTTGCCGACACACATGATTGGAGTGGGGACAACTTTGGTTGGTCATCAGTCTTTCGTGTTGCCGGACGACGTGTATTTGGTTGGCGATCGCTTATGGGTTGGCTGTGTATGCCAACGTGTGATTCTTCCCTGTTATTGTAGAGTCACTACCGTTAGCATTGTCTAGTTCTTCGTGCAAGTGTTCATGATACTGTGAGTTGTTTGTGTGATTTTAACTGACAAGATATTTTAAATGTCGTTGGCGTACTGGCTCTGAGGAGTCGATTGGTCGGTTTGGATCAGCCAGGAAATCTCCGCGCGGCGCAGTGGGCCTGGCCCGCTGGCATTCTACACAGTGTCGGAGTGTGTGGGAGCTCTTCCGTTTGCTACGAGGTTCGTGGCTCACCGACCCAGGACATCAAGGTTGAGTGGTGATTTAATTACCAAAGCCAATCTGTTCACATTGTGCCGTCTGTTTCCACGGCTAGCTGTTGGGGGTGTTCCCATGAGAAACAGCCAGTGTTCGAGTTGGTGGAAGTTTGGCCGCCATCGGGTGGAGTTTAACTGTATTTTGGTTATTTGAAGTCCAAGTGCACCAGCGGAATTTTCTGCCTTGTGGCCGTTAATGTTCCGGTTACCTGCCCTGGCCACTGACGTAAAATTCAGGCAGTGTCCTTTCCTTACTATGTTGTCGCTGTTCAACACGTGTGTGTAGTTTTGACTGCTTATGCATACTTGGTTGTGGGTAGCTACGCCTTTTACGTTTTGGCTTTGGAGTTCCTTGTGTACTGGTCAGATGGAAAACAAGTCGTCTTGTCGGTGGGTGCGTTGACTGTCTCTTGGTTGGGTTGTTGGTAGATCGGATATAGCTGGGCCGACTACCTGTCTCCCCTAAGCTAACGTTAGTATTTCAAGTGCAGACCGACCCCTGGAAATTTCTGAGCGCCGCTGGCTGTACTGCCTTTTCTTATTGGTATTTGATTGTGTATTTTAATGGCTCATAGCCGGTGGTTTGAATTTGTATGCTTTTTATTGGGTTTTAAAATTGAAAGTTCCTTACATGTCAAGTCTTGCATTGTTTGGGCCTTCAGTCTCCTTTAAAATAATCTTTGTTGGACAAAGCTTTGGGCCTTCTGCCTCTTGAAAATTCATTGTAGTTGTGTGTTTCAATCATGGGCTTTCAGCCATCTTAAAATTAAAATTCCTTACTTGTTAAGTCTTAGATTGTTTGGGCCTTCAGCCTCATTTAAAATGTTTTTGATGAAGTTTTAGGCCTGCTGCCTCTTCAAAATTTATTAAAGTTGTGTTTTTCAACAATGGGCCTTCAGCCATCTTAAAATTTAAATTCCTTAATTTTATATCGTAGATTGCTTGGGCCTTCAGACTCATTTAAAAAATATATATTTAAGGATACAACCTTGTGCTTTCTGCCTTGTAAAAATTTATTCTAGTTGTGTGTGGAACCATGGGCCTTCAGCCGTTTTAAAAGTAAAATTCCTTATTGTTAAGTCTTAGATTGTTTGGGTTTTCAGAGTTCTTCTGCCTTTGAAAATGTATTGCAGTTGAGTTTTTAATTCATGGGCCTTCAGCCGTATTAAAAATGAAAGATGTTGTCCACTTATGCCATAAGATTGTGTGACATATTCAGTCGATAGTTAAGCTCGGAAATTTGCGCTATAATGTCTGGGCAACTGAATAAAGTTATATGTGTTCGAGTGTTACTGACCGCTGCTCATTTTTGGCCCATGTCCAAAATTCCAACTATCTGTTATGTCCTGCGGATTTAACCACGTGTTTCGAGTGCAACAGATAAGCAGACAAATATTAGGGCTACACCTGTACCAGATGGTTTTTTATTATTTCGTTTGGCATCAAGGATACATTACTTGAATTGAACCGCAATGATGTTACTCGTAACACAATATGCATATACTACAAATAAAATAGATTACATTCATTTATGGTAATAAAAGATAAATCAATAATATACTTATGGATAAAAGACACTAGGAAGAGTTACATGTAAAAGAGAAAATGTCGTTTTTATAAACAGTAATACTGACAAACAGAGCTTCAAATTGTAATAAAAACTATAGGTTAATATCTAAAGTATCCAGCCAGGAGATTGCTGCCTCAGAGACCTCATGTATGCTGGTCAGAGTTGCAGCATATTTCCGTAGGGGACACTCTGTGACTATGTGGTGTATTGTTTGTCGTTGGTGTCCGCAGTCACACTTGGCACTTTCAGCGATTCCCCAGTTATGTTTCAAGCCCTGGCATCTTCCGTGCTTGGTGCGTATGCGATTTAGGGTGGACCACGACATCCTAGGTAAGCGGAATCCAGGAGGGACTCGTGTAGGATCAGCAATGAGACCTGCAGAATCGGGATTGGCTGCGAACCATTCTTCCCGCCATGCTGTTTCTGGTTGGAATCCTTCAGAAGTAAGCCTTTTTCCAAGTCTCCAGGAGGGTTTCTTGGGCTTAAGACGTTGCCTTTCAGTGGCATCACAGTCCTGGTGTAGCGGTAACTCGGGATTCTTGGAGCATTTCGCCCATTCCCTTTTCGACGCTGCTTGACGTCGTAACTTCGGTGGTGCAATATTAGACAGAACAGGTAGCCATTCTGTGGGTGTGGATTTTATTGTCCCGGATACGATTCTCATGGCTACATTCAGTGTGTCTACCATCGCCGTATGAGCGCTGTTCAGCCATACTGGGCTGCAATATTCCCCCACAGAGTATACAAGTGAGAGGGCAGTTGTTTTGAGTACTGATGCCTTAGCTCCCCAGCTTGTTCCGGAGAGTTTGTGTAATATATTGTTTCTGGTTCTCATTGTTAAAGCAGTTTCAGTTAGGTGTTTTCTATATGTTAGCGAACGATCCAAGGTCACGCCGAGATATTTGGGGAATGGGTTATATAACAGCAACTGATTTCTAAAGGAAATTTGCAGTTTATAGCGAGCATGCCTATTACTCAGATGGAAGGTGGAGGATTCAGTTTTATTTCTGTTTACTTTGAGTCGCCATACATTATAAAATTCATCTATAATTCGCAGATCCTGAATGAGAGTCATTTCTGAAGTTGTAAAATCGTTAGCCTGCGTCACCAAGGCTATGTCATCAGCATAAATAAATGTTCTTGGTTTCGTTTCTGGCAAGTCAGCGACATATAAATTGAAAAGTAGGGGGGCCAATACTGATCCTTGTGGTAGTCCGTCATTTAAATTGTATACCTTGCTTACTTGACCTTTTAGGTGAACTTGGAATTTCCTGTTGGACAGCATGTTATTGAGTAGTTGTGCAATTCTTTTACATGGAATTATTCTTAAGAACTTAAGAAGCATGCCTCTCCGCCACACTGTATCATATGCTGGTGTTAGGTCAATAAACACGGCCATTGTTTTATTCAGGTCTTCGAAGCCCTTTTCTATGTATGTTGCCAACGCTAGCACTTGATCGCTACAACTGCGGTCTCGTCTGAAGCGAGCCTGTTCTACAGGAATGTATTTCACGATAGTTGGTGCAATTATATTGTAGAGTACTCTCTCCAGCAGTTTATAGCAGACACTTAGAAGTGCAATTGGTTTATAGACTTCAGGATTGTTACCAAATTTTGACGGTTTCAGGATGGCAATTATTTTCATTTTCTTAAAAAGATTTGGCAGTCTTCCTGTTGTGAGAATTTCATTAAACAGTGCAGTTAGCCACTGCACTGCACCTTCGCCAGCATGTTTAAGGAACTCCGGGTGTATACCATCACAACCAGCCGCTTTACCAGATTTCAGAGTATCTAGGGCTGAGACAACTTCGGCTGCAGAGATTTTCTGTGCAAATTCGGAAGGCTGTGCTTGACACATTTTAGACTTTAGCTCATGTTTTATTTCTTTGGCTTTCTGTTTGTTGTTGTTGCTTGGTGTTCTTGTTATATTAACAATCCTGACTGCTATTTTGTTAGGATTTATTTTGTCTGATAAGATATTAACTTTTGTGGCACTGCCAAGCTTTCTTAATAAATTCCAAGCTTTCTTACTCGAGTGTTGGAAAGACATGTTTTCAGTTAGTTCCATCCATTTCTTTTGCCTAGCTGAATCTAGGGCCGAAATCAATTCATCTGCTATCTTGGTGTCTCGAGTCGTTTTAAATTCGTCATACAATTCTTGACATATAGGGCTCCATCCAGGAATGTAGTTCTCTCTGTAGTCTCTTGGAATATGTTTTCTGGCAATGGAATGAATTAGTGTAACAAAGCGGTCGTAGTGCTTAACTTTAGGTGGAATAAACTGAATAATATGATCTACCTCTTCAGAGAATTTTTCCCATTTGGATTTTTGGAAGTTCCATCGTGGCTTTGGTATAGACTCCACAACTGGGATTTCGAGTCCAATTTTCACCAGAGCAGGTCGGTGTTGGCTTCTAGGGAAGTCACTGAGCACCTTCCTGCTGCTCTGCAAGGGTAATCCTTTGTTGTTAGTGGTAACGAAACAGAGATCGGGAGTGTAGTCCTGGGCCCATCTAGCTGAGCGGAATGTCCCTTTGTCCTTCCCGTCAAATAGTAAGGAAAGGCGTTCCATTTCAGCCCATTCTGATACTTTCTCACCATCTTCAATCGTGGTTCTGTAGCCCCATTGTGTTATGGCTGTTGAAGCCTCCAATTACTTTTCCTGGATGTGGAATATTTTGAGCAGCTTCATTTACCCATGGTTGCGCTGGGGGCTTATAGATGTTCACACTCTCTGTGTTGGCGACTTTCAGCCTGATGGTATGGATGTTATTTTCCGTTTTTGTTTGGACATCTGTTACCTCTTAAACATCATTCTTGATATATGTTGCAGATCCGTAACTTGCATGGTATGTCGCAGCAGCTAACGTGTAGCCAGGGAGCTTACATCTGGAATGAAGTTATGTTTCGTCTGAGCAGTGGGTTTCCTGTAGTAGAACAACGTCCACCTTGTTTTCAATCAGTATTTGAGTGAGATACTCACTTTTTGCTCTGCTTGTTCCCTCTATGTTTAGCTGTAAGAGCCGGAGGGTATTCCTTAAGTCCTTTGTCAGGTAGTTCTTGGCAGAACTGTTTTGCTTCATTGCTATGTATCCTCTAACAGCTGGGATATCCTAAGGTAATTTGCCACCACCAGAGGTCCAGCAGCCTATATCTGTAGACTATTTAGCCGTAACTTAGTTACGTTGCCCGGGGTACACCAATTGGATGCTAGTCTACTTTGTACCAGATGGTGTAAAGATTACATTGGTGATGGAATGGTGAGTGCAGTGAGATTTGACTATTGTGCTGTATGTGTTAACGATGAATCTCCCCTAAGGCATAAGAGTAAGCATAACATTTTACGTAAGATGGAGATCACATGTTTCTGAGCAAGGATATCAGTAACATTTTGACAGGGAAGGAGGAAGTAGAACAGATTGAAATGTAAAAAGTATGAAGGAGTGTCAAATTATTAGTTTATCTGTGTGCTGTTATATTCTGGGGTTTTTCACTGTATTGTTAGAGGTAATCAGCTTGGCATATGTATGTTATGTCAAATGAAATGATGTGCACTGCTGAAATAAGATAGATGAGAATTTCTAATACGAGCGAGAAAATCAGAAAACGAGCTGAATAATTTACATATGACCTGTGCTAGAAGTCATATTTAAGTGAGGATTCCTTGGGAATTTGCTACTGAAGTTTATACGGGTGCATATGGGTAATCAGATTTTAAACTGAAGTAAGCACATGTACTTTTAGATAATGTATAAGACAGGAGTTTGGGGAATTTATTATGGATGGGCATGTGGACATATGGATGATAAGATTTTAATGTGCAGTAAATACATACACATGTTTGTCATGTGTAAAGAAAGAATTTGGGGGATGTTATTGCTGATGAATATATGGATACATGGGCTGGAAAGATGTCCTTAATAATGCTAATGAGCAACTGTGAACTGAGATAAGGCACCTGGAGCTTATGCCTGATGTAATTATAAAAATATTAATGGAAATGTCAGTGTAAATTTGATTTTGTTAAAGGGGTATGTATAATTATTTATTTTCTTTCACATTAGTATATAGGTGTTAAGTGTTGTAAATTAGAATTATGGAGAGCATGGATTAGACTGGGTCATTTTGCGGATGTCTGTTTACCTGGGCAATCGGGAATTAATTTGTGTACTTGGTTAATGATGAATTACGCTTTGGTTACGGGAAAATTATGGGGTGCAAGTAAGTTTTGTCTGACCTCTGGCCAGCCAGATTGTGTGACGTTCCACATATCACTGCAGGATGTACACACATACGAAGGGAAGAGGGCTATAGTCATAACAGTGAGACCTGAGTGCGAGACGCTGGTAGAATTCGTAAGATGCAGTCACAAGATGCAGTGACAATCATTAAAAATGTTAAATGCAGCGAAATCGTGATCAACGACTACAAAGACTGACGTTGACATGCCTATTTGATTTATAAAACTTGTTTATTTTATAACCCCAGAAACGTACTACGTAATCCATAAGTAGCTGCTCAATACTTGCTTTGATTCAAGGTATTATTTATGGTTAAACCTATATTTATGAATGTTTCCAAGTAGCACTCACAGGTTCATTCGCCAAAAAGTATTATTACAAAGTTATTAGCACAAATAGATATATATGTATGGTAGTGTTACAAATGTGACACTTGGCGCTACTTCATACTGCATTTAGGTGCTATTTGAGGTATGGATTTGTAAAATTACGAGTGACTGACTCGCAAGGTGTAAGGCATTGACGAGATCATTTGAGAAGGACAGTGTGGGTAGCCAGGTGAAGAAGAGATACTGAACACAAGGTGAGCACAGGCAGGTTATGACCAGTCAGTGGAAATCTGAGTGGTAAAGGGGAGAAGGGCGACTCATATCCAGAACAGCAGGAAAATGCAAGTTATACTGTGAAAAATAGTAACGTCCCTAACAGACATGCTACAGGAAAGGACCTACCTGTACTACACGAAGCGCAGAGGTGAGACAAGCTGATTGCAGATGTAATCTTGTTTCTAAAGATAATACTTTAGAGGGAATTGGTGGTTTAATTATATTAGTTTATAAAACTTATATAATATGAACCAAATATTTAAGCGTGTAAGCTGGAAACATGGGCAGTCACAAAAATATATTACTTGGACAATCAGGCAGATAAATAAATAATAATAGACGACTACTACTTCTCGTCATACAAGCATAATATGATTTCAGCACGAGTATTCCAGACTAATAGCCTACAAACTATGATAATTCAACGACCGTTAGTCGATGTTTTGAGACGTATTTGTAAATTCTGAACACGTTGCAGGTCGAATGTGGTGAAGTGTTGGTGTATTTATTCGTATTAGTTGAAATAATGTTTAAAGCTTTTAAGGAGAGATTACAAACTATTCTTGAGAATGTAATCTATGCACTAGTATCTTGTATACGCTGCAGTTCAGACTGCAGGTTGTCGTCGTCAGAAACAATCTTTGTTCTAATGACAACGTACTTATTGTAGCGCAACGAATATCATGTGATAACGGATGTCACAACGATGGGATTGCCATTGTTTCCGGCAGTCGTGAATTTCTTCATGGAGATCACTGAGGAACGAAGCTGCGTCTGTCTTGCTCCCTACGGTATGTTGGTGACGTCATCCTGATAAGTCCACACAGTGAAATTGCGCTGCTGCGGTTCTTCGATGACATGAACGGTGTCCATCCCAACATTAAATACACTAATGATATGGAGAGGAACGTAAGCTACCGTTCTTGGACGTTTTAGCTGCTGATCGGTTGCTGAACACCGATAGTTTTTACCTCCATGTGACACGTGGATCTGAGGAAGTGGATGGACTAGGAATCAAATATGCATCACACATTTAAAATATTTTTATTAGACAAGGACTACAAAAGCTATGGAAATCCGTTTGACATTGCTTTGGTGATGGTATTCAAACAATAATGACCCAGTTATTTCGCGTGCTAATACTAAATGGGACGAGACTCCAACCTAGCCAATAACTCCAGAAAGCTGACGAAAGTTAACAGGAGGCAGACCAGTATAGCGCAGTAGACAGTACTTCTGTAACACAACGATACTTAAGACACTGGAATAATTAAGAAAAATTTAACGTCTTGTAAACACATGACAGACTTCCATAGGCAGCAAGGCACGCATCTTTACTGTGAACTGATTTAAAAACACTGAAAAATGAATCAGACCATTAAAACTAGTCTTTGATTAACAGGTTTCTAAATGCGTGCACTCGTAGTATGAAATGTTCCAAAAAATTAATAGTAATGGCTAAATTAAGATACACACATACACAAGCATTCATGAAGCCAGAAGTAAAGACCACCACAGTGCCTGCTCATGTAGTGAGAAAACTTTTAAGGTTCATAAACATCAGTTACTACAAAACAGGCTGGCTGATGCTTGAGCACGA
Source organism: Schistocerca nitens (assembly GCF_023898315.1). NCBI lineage: Eukaryota > Metazoa > Arthropoda > Insecta > Orthoptera > Acrididae > Schistocerca > Schistocerca nitens. The sequence continues at coordinate 760,967,289 of NC_064617.1, read as the reverse complement.
AACATTCAAACAACGCGAACAAACACATTTGTAACGGCACGAGCAGAAACAGTTACTAACCGTGAACTTTGTTTGCATATAAGACCAACCAGCTGCACCAGCAAATTAAACTCGTTCATGTAAATCAAAATTTTCAATATTCTTTTGTAGCGCCAGATCTCAAATGCTTCAATCCTCTTCTTTCCTGGTTTTGCCACAGCCCATATTTCACTACAACACAACGCTGTACTCAAAATGTACATTCTAAAAATTTCTTCCTCAAATTATTGCCATGTTTGATACTAGTAGACTTCTCTCGGTGCGGAATTCCCTTCTTACCAGTGCTAGTCTTTTGATGTCCTCCTTGCTCCATCCGTCATTGGTTATTTTGCTCCCTAGTTAGTAGAATTCATTAACAACATCTGCTTCGTGACCATTAGTCCTAATGTTAAGTTTCTCGCTGTTCTCATTTGTGCTACCACTCATTACTTTCGTATTTCTTCGATTTACGCTATATCCATATTCTGTACTCATGAAACTGTTCGCTCCATTCCGGAGACCATATAAGTCTTCTTCACTTTCACTCAGGATAGCATGTCATCAGCGAATCGTGTCACTGATATCCTTTCGTCCTGAATTTTAATTCCACTGCTAAATCTTCAGCGAAGGACTACATCCCTGTCTCACATTCTTTTTAATCCGAACACTGCGTTCTTCGTCGTCCACTCTTATTATTCACTCTTAGCAGTCCCTTGGGTATTAACTGGTTGAGGGATGCACCTATCTGTGAATTATACGACAGAAAGTTTCGAAAAAAAAATTCACCATCCCGACAAACTCAGCAATGTCCTTCTTGCTCTTTCATATTGAACATTTCTGTACCGCTGGGTTTCGTAGCTGATCGATGCGTAGGCCTAGAGCAGAAACTATATGCACCAAAAAGGAATTTCCTTACTCACTAAATTGACTTTGGAAGGTTTAAATGTGAGAACATGGTCACGAAACCTTTCCAAGACCTCGGAAATATCTACATCTACATGGATATTCTCCAAATCACATATAAGTGCTTGCCAGGGGGTTCACTGAACCACCTTCACACTTCTCTATTATTGCAACCTCGTATAGAGCTCGGAAAGAACGAACACCTATATCTTTCCTTATGAGCTCTGATTTCCCTTATTTTATCATTGTGATCGTTTCTCCCTATGTAGGTCGGCGTCAACAAAATATTTTCGCATTCGCAGGCAGAAGTTGGTGAAAGGAATTTCGTGAAAAGATTCCTCCGCAACGGAAACGCCTTCTTTTAATGTTGTCCAACCCAAATCCTATATCATTTCAGTGACCCTCTCTCTTATATTTTATGATAATACAGAACGTGCTGGCTTTCTTTGAACTTTTTCAATTGACTCCGTCAATCCTATCTGGTAAGGATCCCACAAGGTGCAGCAGTATTCTAAAAGAGGGCGGACAAGCGTAGTGTAGGCAGTCTCCTTAGAAGATTTGTTACATTTTCTAAGTGTCCTGCCCATGAAACGCAGTCCTTGGTTTGCCTTCCCCACAACATTTCCTATGTGTTCCTTCCAATTTAAGTTGTTCGTAACCGTAATTCCTAGATATTTAGTTGAATTTACGGCCTTTAGATTTGACCGATTTATCGCGTAACCGAAGTTTAACGGATTCCCTTTAGCACTCAGCACTCATGTGGATGACCTCACACTTTTCGTTATTTAGTGTCAATTGGAAATTTTCCCACCATACACATATCTTTTCTAAATCGTTTTGCAATTTTTTTGATCTTCTGATGACTTTATTAGTCGATAAACGATAGCTTCATCTGCAAACAACCTAAGATTTCTGCTCACATTGTCTTCCAAACGTTTATATAGATAAGGAACAGCAAAGGGCCTGTAAAACTACATTGGGAAACTCCAGAAATAACTTCTGTTTTGCTCGATGACTTCTCATCAGTTACTATGAGTTGTGACCTCGCTGACTGTAAATCACGAATACAGTAACATAACTCAGACGATATTCCATAAGCATGCAATTTGACTACAAGCCGCTTGTGTAATACAGTGTCAAAGGCCTTCCGGAAATCCAGAAATACGAAATCAGTGTGAAATCCCTTGTCAATAGCACTAAAATTCATGCGAGTATTGAGCTACTTGGGTTTCACAAGAACGATATTTTCTAAATCTATGTTGACTCAGTGTCAATACACCGTTTTCTTCGAGGTAATTCATAATGTTCGAACACAATATATGTTCCAAAATCCTGCTGAATATCGACGTTAATAATTAGGTCCTATATTTTCGTGGATTACTCCTATTACCTTTCGTCAATAGTGGTGTGAACTGTGCAACTTTCCAGTCTTTGGGTACGGATCTTTCGTTGAGCGAACGGTTGTTTACGATTGTTAAGTATGGAGCTATTGCATCAGCATACTCTGAGAGGAACCTAAGTGGTATACAGTCTAGACCAGAAGACCTACTTACATTAAGTGATTTGAGTTGCTTCATCGCCTCGGGGATGTTTACTTCTACGGTACCCATGTTGGCAGCTGTTGTTGATTCGAATTCTGGAATATTTACTTTGTCTTCTCTTGTGAAGGCATATAGTAACTCTACTTTGGTAGCACTGTCTTCGCTATTATCTCGATTGCGATCGCGCAGAGAAGGCACTGATTGTACCTTGCCGCTAGCATACACCACATATCACCAGAATCACTTTAGATTTTCTGCGAGGTTTCGAGACAAAGGTTCGTTGTGGAACCTATTAGAAGGATCTCGCATAGAAATCCGAGGTAAATTGAGAGCTTCTGTAAAAGATAGACAATGCTGGGGTTTTGCGTCAGTTTAAATTTGACATGTTTGTTTCGTTGTTTTTGCAACGGCGATCTGACCCGTTTTGTGTGAGAGGGAGGGTCAGCTCCGTCGTTTGCTAATTTATTTGGTATAAATGTCCCGATTGTTCCCGATACTATTTCTTTGAATTCAAGCCACATCTGGTCTGAACTTACATTGTTAATTTGGAAGGAGTAGAAATTATCTCTCACGAATGAGTCAAGTGAATTTTTATTTGCTTTTTGGATTGGCATATTTTTCGTTTACGGTTGGAGAATTTTTGAGTTACAATATTGAATCTCGCTACCGCAACCCTGTATTTACTAATCCTTGTATACGTTTTGATGCTCGTTATTAACTCAGGACAATTTGCTGCTAAGAGGTCAAGTGTGTTTTCATAACCGTTTACTATTCGCGTGGCCTCTTGAACTAACTGCTCGAAATTACACTCCTGGAAATTGAAATAAGAACACCGTGAATTCATTGTCCCAGGAAGGGGAAACTTTATTGACACATTCCTGGGGTCACATACATCACATGATCACACTGACAGAACCACAGGCACATAGACACAGGCAACAGAGCATGCACAATGTCGGCACTAGTACAGTGTATATCCACCTTTCGCAGCAATGCAGGCTGCTATTCTCCCATGGAGACGATCGTAGGGATGCTGGATGTAGTCCCGTGGAACAGCTTGCCATGCCATTTCCACCTGGCGCCTCAGTTGGACCAGCGTTCGTGCTGGACGTGCAGACCGCGTGAGACGACGCTTCATCCAGTCCCAAACATGCTCAATGGGGGACAGATCCGGAGATCTTGCTGGCCAGGGTAGTTGACTTACACCTTCTAGAGCACGTTGGGTGGCACGGGATACATGCGGACGTGCATTGTCCTGTTGGAACAGCAAGTTCCCTTGCCGGTCTAGGAATGGTAGAACGATGGGTTCGATGACGGTTTGGATGTACCGTGCACTATTCAGCGTCCCCTCGACGATCACCAGTGGTGTACGGCCAGTGTAGGAGATCGCTCCCCACACCATGATGCCGGGTGTTGGCCCTGTGTGCCTCGGTCGTATGCAGTCCTGATTGTGGCGCTCACCTGCACGGCGCCAAACACGCATACGACCATCATTGGCACCAAGGCAGAAGCGACTCTCATCGCTGAAGACGACACGTCTCCATTCGTCCCTCCATTCACGCCTGTCGCGACACCACTGGAGGCGGGCTGCACGATGTTGGGGCGTGAGCGGAAGACGGCCTAACGGTGTGCGGGACCGTAGCCCAGCTTCATGGAGACGGTTGCGAATGGTCCTCGCCGATACCCCAGGAGCAACAGTGTCCCTAATTTGCTGGGAAGTGGCGGTGCGGTCCCCTACGGCACTGCGTAGGATCCTACGGTCTTGGCGTGCATCCGTGCGTCGCTGCGGTCCAGTCCCAGGTCGACGGGCACGTGCACCTTCCGCCGACCATTGGCGACAACATCGATGTACTGTGGAGACCTCACGCCCCACGTGTTGAGCAATTCGGCGGTACGTCCACCCGGCCTCCCGCATGCCCACTATACGCCCTCGCTCAAAGTCCGTCAACTGCACATACGGTTCACGTCCACGCTGTCGCGGCATGCTACCAGTGTTAAAGACTGCGATGGAGCTCCGTATGCCACGGCAAACTGGCTGACACTGACGGCGGCGGTGCACAAATGCTGCGCAGCTAGCGCCATTCGACGGCCAACACCGCGGTTCGTGGTGTGTCCGCTGTGCCGTGCGTGTGATCATTGCTTGTACAGCCCTCTCGCAGTGTCCGGAGCAAGTATGGTGGGTCTGACACACCGGTGTCAATGTGTTCTTTTTTCCATTTCCAGGAGTGTATTTTCAGAGAATGCGTTTAACACAATTTCGGATGATATTTTATGCGTACCTCCGGAATTAAACATGTGTTGCCGTCAATATATCGAGGGTAAACTAAAGTCACCTCCAACTATTATCGTATGATTCGGGTACGTGTTTGAAATCACACCCCAGTTTTCTTTGAACCTTTCAGCAACTGTACCATCTGAATTGGGAGGTCGGTAAAAGGATACAATTATTATTCTGTTGCGGTTGCCAACAATGACCTCTGCCCATGCTAACTCACAGGAAGTATCTACTTCAATTTCGCGACAAGTAAAACTACATTTGACAGCAACAAACACGCCACCGCCAACCGTGTTTAGCCTCTTCTTTCTGAACACTGTTAGGGTCTTCGCAAACATTTCGGCTGAGCGTATGTCCGACTTTAGCCAGCTTTCAGTGCCTATAACGATTTGAGCATCAGTGCTTTCTATGAGCACTTGGAGCTCCGGTACTTTCCCAACACAGCTACGACAATTTACAACTGTTATATCAATCGATCTAGGTTATCTATGTTCTTCCTGTGTTCAGATTGCTCCCTTTATGACTGAAACCCTTACTGTGTTTTCCCGAGACCCTCTAACCTAAAAAACCGCCCAGTCCACGCCACACAGCCCCTGATAGCCGTGTAGCCGCCTCCTGCGTATAGTGGACTCCTGGCCTGTTCAGAGAATTCCGAAACCAAACCATACTTTGGCGCAAGTCGAGGAATCCACAGCCTACACGGTCGCAGAACTGTCTGAGCCTCTGATTCAGACCCTCCACTCGGCTCTGTACCAGAGGTCCGCAATCGGTTCTGTGGACTATCCTGCAAATAGTCAGCTCTGCTTTCATCTCGCAAGCAAGACTGGCATCCGTTACCACTTCTGTTAGCTGCTCGAAACCAGAGAGGATCTCTTCTCATCCAAAGTGACACACATCATTGCTACCGATGTGAGCCACCACCTACAGTTGGCAGCACCCAATGCTCTTAAGGACATCCAGGGGGACCCGTTCCACATCTGGAATGACTCCACAGGTATACACACGGAGTGCACATCGCCTTTCTTCCCCTTCTTGGCAGCCATGTCCCTAAGGGGCCCCATAATGCGCCTAACGTTGGATCTCCCAACTACCAATAATCCCACCCTCTGTGATTGTCTGGATCTTGCAGTTTGAGAAATCTCCTCTGAAGCAGGACAGACGGCAGCATCTGCCTCACCGACAGTGTCAGCCACAGACAGCACCTCAAACCTGTTTGTCAGACCAATTGGGGAGTCCTTACATGCCGCCTCTGGGAAGTCTTTCGCCGCCTGCTACGCCTAGGGGCGACATCCCACTCGATCACAGGTGAGGGGGTAATCTCAATGCGAACAGTAGCTGGGCTGGCCAGCGATCAGGACCGATCAGAAGACTCGGACTTTCTGGACATCCGTTGGATCCCCATGGCTGGCCCACAACAATGACACCCTACAACTGCAACCTCAAGCTGTGTAACCAAAGCCATCACAGCCTGGAGCTGAGAGCAAAGTGTCACCAACTCAGCTGGCATCCATACGCAACAATCACAGTCCCTAGGCATACTAACTACCTAGACGTACAGACTATCGACATGTGCTCTGGTACTCTGCTGTAGACAATGACGAAAACGCAAGAACTGTGTTTAAAAAATTAGAGTAATACGCAGAGTTTCAAAAACCTAAGTACCAAAGCAGTGAGGTGAAACTAAATAATTCGCTCCTGGTTAGGAACTTTTAATGTGTCAAAAAATAGGTTTAACTTCCGACGCATTCGAAACGCCAGAACTGTGGCTATCAGATATTAAATTAACACGATTTAACTTAAGGAACTAAACTATTAAGGCACACAGATGATATTATAAAACTCGCTCCTGGTTAGGAACTCGTAAAAGTCTCAAAAATTGGCCACTTCTCCGCTGCTGCGTCTGCTTGGGCTGGCTGCTGCTGCTGCCTGACTGACTGCAACAAACGATTGTAAACAACGGCTATAGATCACAACGTCATCAAGATAGTTTTAAACATCTTTATATTTCAGGTCTTCCAAAAAGTAATATAATAAACAACAACACCGCCACTATGGCAAGATGAAAAGGTATCCGATTAAACCGAAATACTAGTCGGTCGTAAATGCAGTCACCGCTTTAGTTTCTTCAGCCAAAGGAATATGATGAGACTCCTGGTTTACGTGCAAGGAGGAAAACTACATAGCCCCAGAAAGCCCAGCAAAAAAATTATGCAAATGGATAAAACGGACAGATTCCAAACCACCTTTTTCTTTATCACTCTATAATCCACAACCTGTCCATAACCTTGCCCTGGAGGTTAAGCCACTGACAACATAGGACACGTGCAGGGAGACACAGACGGTCTAATCATTCCCTCCGCCAGTATTTTATCCACCAACTGCCTCATCTCCATCTTAGGCGATCAGAAGTCACCCTCCTTCTGCCAATGGAGTTGTCAAAGAGTGCAGAGAGGACAACAGAGGTTCGAGACACTCTCTTGCCTTTAGGATGGGAAACTGCTCCTAAATGTGGAAGAATCAGCAATGATCAACGGCTTGAGGATACAGAAGGCAATGGTAACCATTGCATTAAAGACACGTAACATGTAAACACAGGACATGTAGCCGGTAATTGAAAAAGTGTCACGATGATCTCTCCATATGCAAAAGAGTCCAGAATAGTCTCCCATTTGGATCTCTGGGAGGGAATTGGAGGAGGTGACAATCAGGAAAAGCCTGAATATTCAACGAATGGATAACATTCTACTAGTCGGGGTGTGAAATGTCAAAAGCTTGAACGTAGTAGCGAAGCTAGAAATTCTGAAAAGGGATATACAAAGGCTCAGTCTAGATACAGAAGGGGTCAGTTAAGTGAAATGGAAACAAGACGAGGATTTCTGGTCAGGTGAGTATAGGGTAATATCAACACCAGCACAAAATGGTACAATGGGAGTAGAATTCGTTATGAATAGGAAAGTAGGGCAGAGAGTGTGTTACTGTGAACAGTTCAGTGATAAGTGATAGGTTTATTCTTACTAGAATCGAAAGAACACCAACACCGACAACAACTGTCGCAAGCTAAAGATGAAGAGAGATATAAAGTGTATGAGGATACTGAAAGGACTATACAGGACGCATAAGGGAGATGAAAATCTAATAATCATGGGAGACTGGAGTGCAGTTGTAGGGGAAGGAGTAGAAGAACAGGTTACAGGAGAATATGGGCTTGGGACAAGGAGTGACAGACGAGAAAGACTAATTGAGTTCTGAAATAAATTTCAGGTAGTACTAGCGAATGCACTGTTCAATAATCACGAAAGGAGGAGGTACACTTGGAAAACGATGGGTGATACATGAAGATTTCAGTTAGTTTACATCAAGGTCAGAGAGAGAGAGATTCCAAAATACGATTCTGGATTGTGAGGTGTACACAGGAGCAGATACAGATTCAGATCATAATGTAATAGTGATGAAGAGTTGGCTGAAGTTTAAAATATTAGTCAGAAAAAATTCGTGAACAAACATGTGGGACACGGAAGAACCAAAGAAAGAGGAGATACGCTTGAAGTTCTCCAAGTCTGTAGATACAGAAATAAAAAATAGTCCAGTAGGCAGTACAGCTGAAGAGGAATAGACATCTCTAGAAAGGGGAATCACAGAAGCTGGAAAGGAAAACATAGGTACAAAGAAGGTAACAGCAAAGAAACGATGGGTAACACAAGAAATACTTCAACTGATCGATGAAGGAAGGCCGGCCGCGGTGGCCGAGCGGTTCTAGACGCCTCAGTCCGGAACCAAGCTGCTGCTACGGTCGCAGGTTCGAATCCTGCTTCGGGCATGGATGTGTGTGATGTACTTACGTTAGTTAGGTTTAAGTAGTTCTAAGTCTAGGGGACTGATGACCTCAGATGTGAAGTCCCATAGTGCTCAGAGCCATTTGAACCATTTTGATGAAGGAAGGAAGTACAAAAATATTCACGGAAATTCAGGAGTACAGAAATATAAGTCGCTGAGGAATGAAATAAGCAGAAAGTGCAGGGAAAATGAAACGAAATGGCTGCATGAAAAATATGAAGAAATCGGAAAACAAATGATTGTCGGAAGGACTGACTTGGTATATAAGAAAGCCAAGCAACCTTCGATGAAATTAAAAGCAAGGGTGGTGACATTAAGAGTGCAACCGAAATAATGTCGTTAAATGCAGTGGAGACAGCAGATAGGTGAAAAGAGTACATTGCAGGCCTCTATGAGGAGGAAGATTTTGAAGAGATAGGGGTTTCTGAGTTAGAATCAGAATTTAAGAGAGATTTTCATGACTTAAGATCAAATAAGGAAGAAGGGATCGATAACATTCCATCAGAATTTCTAAAATCATTAGGGGAAGTGGCAATACAACGACTATTCACATTGGTGTGTAGAATGTATGAGTCTTGCAATATACCGTCCGAATTTCGAAAAAATATCATCCACACAACTCCGAAGATTGCAAGAGCTGACAAGTGCGAGAATTATCGCACAATCAGCTTAATAGCTCACGCATCGAAATTGTTGAAAAGAATAATATACAGAAGAATGAAAAAGAAAACTGAGAGTGGGTTAGCTGACGATCAGTTTGTCTTTAGGAAAGGTAATGGCCCCAGAGAGGTAATACTGACGTTGCGGTCGATAATAGAAACAAGACTAAAGAGAAACCGAGACACCTTCATGGGAAGTGTCCACCTAGAAAAACAGTTCGGCAGTGTAACATGGTGCAAGATGTTCCGAAAATCTGAGGAAAATAGGGGTAAGCTATACGGAGAGACGGGTGATACACAATATGTACAACAGCCACGAGGGAATAATAAGAGTTGACGACAAAGAATGAAGCGCTCGTATCAAAATGGGTGTGAGACAGGGTTGTAGTCTTTCCCCCCTACTGTTCAGTCTGTACATCGAAGTAGGAATAATGGAAATAAAAGAAAGGTGCAGGAGTGGGATTAACATTCAAGGTTAAAGGGTATCAATGATATGATTCATTGATTGCTAGCCTGAGTGACAGTGTAGAAGAACTACATGATCTGCTGAATGGGATGGAGAGTGTAATGAGTACAGAATATGGACTGAGAGTAAATCGAAGAAAGACGAAAGTAATCAGAAGTAGCAGAAAAGGGAACAGCGAGAAACTTAACATCAGGATCGATGCTCACAAAGTAGATGAAGTTACGGATTCTGCTACCTAGGCAGCAAAATAACCAATGACGAAGGGAGCAAGGAGGACGTCAATAGCGGACTATCCTTGGGAAAAATCGCATTCCTGGCTAGTATCAAACATAGGCCATAATTTGAGGAAGAAAAGTCTGTGAATATACGTGTGGAGAGCAATAACGTATGGTAGAGAAACATGGACTGTAGGAAAACCGAAACAGAAGAGAATCGGAGCATCTGGGATGTGATGTTACAGATTAATCTTGAAAGGTAAGGAATCAGGAGGTGCTGCGCAGAATCGGAGAGGAAAGGGATATGTTAAAACCACGAACAAGGAGAAGGGACAGGAAATAGGACATTTGTTAAGGCACCAGGGACTGATTTCTATGGGACTAAGGGAGCTGTAAATGTCAGAAACTGTAGAGGAAGACAGAGACTGGAGTACATCCAGCAGATAACTGAGCATGTAGGTTGCAAGTGGAGATGAGAAGGTAGGCACAGGAGAGAAATTCGAGGCGGGCCGCATCGAACGAGTCAGAAGTCTGATGACCTCCCCCCCCCCCCCCCCCAAAAAAAAAAAAAAAGAAAAGAAAAGGAATTAGAAAAAGACTACGACAGAACTGAAATCACAGAATTAGCTCGCTAGGACACTGGTAATGTTACTGCCTTGCGATGTGACGGCTGTATGAGCTGTGAGTTCAAAGTTAGCTACAGAGCTAGTCTACTGCATTTATGTTTTTGCTTTTCTTTAAACTACCATAAAGAAAATGGGCATCGATATCTAAAGAAAACCTCTGCTCTGTAATTTTTCTCATAACCTTGATTCAAAATAGTTTAGATCTCAACGTGAAAACTGACGGAATTCCTCAGTTATACATTTGTTAACAACAGCGTTTTTCAGCTTCACCCAACGAAATAAAAAGTTGTATTTTGACGTAATTACATTAAATACTCAGTAGCTTCGAACAACTGGTAAATAGTTAGGCAACTTCATTTCGTCTGTAGCAGAATGCGACCCCATCAGGGAAACGATAAAAAAAGTGTAATAAAATGAGGCACCTACAGCCGTCCGCACAATGTTATTTAGTATACGGCTACCAGTTTCGGTGCTCCAGTGCACTACCTTCAGACCTTAACTGACGCTGAGTGGTATTAATTCCAGTAGTTTGCACGACTCATCAGTGGCTCTCATCAGTGGCCAACATCTATGAACTGGTTCTCGTAGACTACCTATACCTACGATGTTCTGTTCTCAACCATCAGCTACCAACGGCATCGTTATTACAGTTAGTCTGCGAAAACCATTTCGGTGATGTTAGCTACTGAAGAAGCGTGTATACGATTGGAATTAACCATCTCAGCGTCATTTAAAGAACGAAGATAGCACTGAAACTCGTAGCCACATAAGGAATAACATCGGCTGCATTTGTTTCATGTTATTACATGAATGAATAGCCGAAGTCCCTCAAACGTCCAGTGAGAAGGACGCACATACAAAAACTCGATAAACAAAGGTTCCTGATGATCACGCACCCCTCCACCCCCCCCCCCCCCCTTAAACTCAAAGCATGTGAGATGAAAGTAAATTATGTACCTGGGAGTAATCTAATGTTCTCTTACGTAAATATCGTTGTCTGTTTACAGTGATGTAGCTGAAATGTCTAACTGTACATAAACGAGTCGTTTGATTTCACCCCATAAAGTGTTTGGCATCATCTAGTCATAATCCTTGCAGCCTATCGTAATGCTACTATTTTAGAAATACGTCCCGGGAATATCAATAATACCGTATACTACTGTAACATTTCTTAATTTGAACTGGTAATGATTTCATGGTCCGTTCTGCCTTTAAGAACAGCTCTCCACACACTACTATTCTGATTCTACGACTTTAGCGGCTTGAAGATAGTTATTTGCATTATAGCGAAGTCGATATGCAGTAATGCCAGCCAGCTATGTCATTTCTCTCACACTCGTTTTCATAAAAAGTTTAACACTGTCCGAAAGATCGACATCTTTTTTTTTTTATGGTAGTGAATTCGTGCAACCGATAAAAGAAATGGAAACGTGCAGCTTTGGTCACTGCACCTTCACATCATGACTCCATTCTTCTAACCGACGCTCCAGGAGAAACAGACGTAACAGTAGTCTCCTTCAACACATGAGAGCATACAACCGTGGAAGGTAATTGCGAGGTCTTGATTTTCATACCATTCCAAAATGTACGAAGTTATCTTTTCATGCTGAAAAAGACGAAGACAAGTGATTTCATAAAAAAATAGTCGTGTCGGTGAAACTGGTGTTTCATTCTTAGGTAATCGTCATTGGTAGATAGTGAGCAATCGAAAGCGCGTTTTTAAAAGTCTTGTAACGTCTAAAAACGGCTCTGAGCACTGTGGGACTTAACATCTGAGGTCATCAGTCCCCTAGAACTTAGAACTACTTAAACCTAACTAACCTAAGGACATCACACACATCCATGCCCGAGGCTGGATTCGAACCTGCGACCGTAGCGGTTACGCGGCTCCAGACTGAAGCGCCGAGAACCTCTCGGCCACTGCGGCCGGCTGTAACGTCTATGCCTCTTATTTGTTGGTATCAAGGTGCTGCCACCACAATTCAAACAAACAATCGTCCATAATCGGTGTTGTAAAGCAAGCAAAACATAGCACTCGCAGCATGGGTGCACACAAACTGAGTTTTGGATATCTCGCCTTTCCTAAATCAGTGGTCCAGTACTCCGATCTGAAGTCACACCTTGGCCAGGTACCACTGCTGTTTTCGCCAAATGGTCCGGTTTTTCTGCCGTTCTGTATACAGTAGTCCAAGTTCTTAGCTGTTGAGTGTAGCTTCTAACAACAGTAGCCAGTTCAGATTTTGTTTGATTAGTTAGCCATTTATAATAGAAAAAATATTGCTTGAAGTTTGCTACCCAATGGTTTAATTGCACGCATCGTAGAGAAACTGATACTGGCAATGGTCATTCATATAAATCCAGAATAATTCTGATTTCTGCCACTCGTAGTGTCCTAGACAGGATGCCATTAATACAGTTGGAGCTTCTCTCGTACACTTACGCACCTGCAGGGTGATCTCTCAGCAACATCAGCTTACAGCAACCCCATGACTTATAAAACATAGATGGTCGCCTACAGCTGCTAACATCAATTTTGCCAAGCTTCATACGATGTTGTAGAAAGCTACTCAATGGCAAAGGGAGATGTAACACTGTTTAAGTTCCTTAATTGTGGCATGCTCACTTTCACTACGAGGCAATGCATTTGTTATCTTTCTAATAGGATTGCTACACAGCGCAGCCAAATGAAGACATAAGACTTTGAGCACATGTTTTCGTAATCAGATCTCATAGAAGTTCCATTGCTGGTTGCGGAGGGAAACAGCACGATTACTTCACTGCCGTCATCGTTACCCTGTTTTTCAAGGATGGTCACTCATCTTCCTTCTTCAGTTAACCGTACAAGGTTAAGTACATACAGATGCGAACATAGAACAATCATAGAACCAGTGGTGTGGGAGGAATCGAAATGAAGTTCTCCACGAGGTAGAGTGGCACCTCGCCCAAAACGTCTGACTACCTGATGAGATTTATGTACAAAGAAGTGAATTATAGCGCGTTAGGGAAACGATATTGCTGCGCTCATAAATAATACGCCTTCGTCTTTCGGCTTTCCACTTAGTAGGATGAATGGCATAAATAATCGTTAAGGGACTTTGATAGGTCTATGTGGCAACTACTTACCTTGCGAACCTATGTCCGTTATCTAAATTTACTTTTCTTTAGCATATTCATTTGCGTTTCTCTTTTATTCTGTTCGATTGAGAGGACTGTAGTGTGTAGTTACATCGAGGCTAGACTTCATACCACATACAGCAGTGTGGTAAGTAGCTTAAGAAGTGCCCTAAAATTTAGATGAAAGTATTGGATGACTGTAGAATGTCAAGTGGCAATAAAATTCTTCTGGGCTGTTGATCGTATTGCCAATATAAGAAATTGTTCGACATTTCGGCCGCTATTGCAAGCGGCCTTCCTTAGGGCTGATCTGACTGCTGAATGAGAGTGACTTTATTTCTCGTATAGTAACAGCTACCTGACGTTTCTGTTTCGCCTGTTCCCACTAGTGGCATCAAATAATGTAAACTCCAGTCATGCACGTCTTTGTCCACCAATGACAAGGAATAACATAATGGCCGGCCGAAGTGGCCGTGCGATTAAAGGCGCTGCAGTCTGGAACCGCAAGACCGCTACGGTCGCAGGTTCGAATCCTGCCTCGGGCATGGATGTTTGTGATGTCCTTAGGTTAGTTAGGTTTAACTAGTTCTAAGTTCTAGGGGACTAATGACCTCAGCAGTTGAGTCCCATAGTGCTCAGAGCCATTTGAACCAATAACATAATGACCAATAAAGTACGCCTAAAACCACTCCTCCTATCCTCAAGTACCCTATCAAATTACGTGAAAAGATTCCTCCTCTACTACGTACGATGTAAAGTCTCTCTCATCCAGCAGTCAGGTCAGCCCTGAGGAAGGCCACTTAAATAGTGGCCGAAACGTCTGACTGTTTTTTATTGTGAGAAGGCGGTCAACAGTCCAGAAGAATTTTATTGAGAGTGATAACGGTAGCGGAAGCGTATGCTTACGAATGTTAAGTGGCTTCATCAAATCTGTGTACATTCATAAAAATCAGTTTCACTGGAAAGAGTAGAATACTCTTAGCACAAGGAAAACCGATTATTACGTTATGAAGAAGAAGAAGAAAGATTATCTTGTTTCTGTAGCCTAAAGGAATGTGGTAACAAAAAAACTGTACAATCTGTAAGGAATTTAATTTAATATTCGTTTCGTCTCAGCAATAAATAAATAACTCATGTCCATCGTGTTGCAATACAGTAAGCAGAAACTTACTATGATTCAATGAAATTACAAAAGCGTCAAAGCTGTACAGAAGGTAGTTTTTATTTAATTGTCCAGCAGTTTCAAAGTTTTGACAATTATGAAGCTATCGCGTGGGACTGATTGTACCGTGTTACAAATAAAATTTACATTACATAAGGTCAAGCAAAGTGCAATACGATTGATAAGATGATTACATACCACCTATGTCCTGGAATGGCACCATAATGTGTGTATGATGTCCACATTGCTTGTATGTGTGGCTAAGAGCAAGATACAACAGTCCAGTGCTGCGTGCAGCACGACTGTTTATTTAGAACGAATATCTGAAATGTGCTGTAAGATTTTTCTTTCGTATGTTTAATCTCAGCACTTCATAATGTGTCTTCGTCTCACAGAAGTAAGTGACTAGATTTCTTGAACGTCTTCCCTACTCAAATAATGAAATTATGAAATTACTTCAAGTTACTCTTTCTGATACCGTCTCCATCCTATGCCATTAGTCGTATATTGCCGGAGAGAGTGTTGTACCTAGAGGCCAGTGTGCCTAGGAGCACTTGATGTGGTTTGGTTGGTACTTCGGACCAGCCTCTGGTTTAAGAACAACGAAAAAAAAGGCTCGCCAGAGACCATAGGCAGTTTCTGCCCTCTTCTACAGATTCTGTTATTGTCAGACATGAGGATGTATTCTGTTCAGCATTCGCAAGTGTTTCGAATCCTACACATTTAAGTGCTTCATAATATATTAATGCTATTTGGAATATAATGTTAATTCTTCAGTTACAGATTTTTATGGTTAGTGAGAAAAGTGACGAGATAATTCTTAATATCGTGTCGGGCTTCCTTTTGTCCGGCGTAGTGCAGCAGGCCGACGTGCAATGGGTTCAACAAGTCATTGCAAGACCCCTGCGAAATTTTGAGCCATTCTACCTATACAGAAGTACATAATTTCGAAAATGTTGCCAGTGCAGGATTTTGTGCACGGACTGTCCTTACATTATGTCCAATAAATATTCGATAAGATTCATGTCGAGCGATCTGGGCACCCAAATCAATCGTTCGAACTGGCCAGATGTCCTGCAGACCGGTTACATGACGCATTGCCATCGACAAACATTCCATTGTTGTTTTGCGGGACATGACGTCCATGCATGGATGCAAATGGTCTCCAAGTATCCGAACATAGACATATCCAGCCGATGGTCGGATCAGTTGGATCAGAGGATCCAGTCTACTCCATGCAAACACAGCCCACACCATAACGGAGCCACAAACAGCTTGCATAGTGCCTTGTTGACCACCTAGGTCATCTGAAGTCTGTGCCACAATCGAACCCTTCCACCAGCTCTTACCAAGTTACTAGGCTATGATTTTCAAGTCGTCTAGGGTCCAACCGATATGGTCAAGAGCCCTCAGGAGGCGCTGCAGGCGATGTCGTGCTGTTAACAAAGGCACTCACATCGTTCGTCTGCTGACACAGCCCATTAACATCAGATTTCGCCGCATTGTACTAGTGGACACGTTCATCGCATCCCACATTGATTTCTGTGGTTATTTCACGGAGTGTTGCTTGTGTTTCAGCACTGACTACGGAAAAGCTACTACTATAGGCAGTTAAGTGAAGGTCGTAGGCCACAGTGTCGTCCCTGGTGAGAGTTAATGATTGGAATTTTGTGTTCTTGGCACACTTTTGACAGTAAGGACCTCGAAATACAGAATTCCTTAACGTTTTCCGATATGGAATCTTCCATGCGTCTAGCGCCAACTGCCATTCCGCGTTCAAAGTCTGTTAACTCAAATCGTGCGGCAATAATCACGTCAGAAAGCTTTTCACGTGAATCACCGGAGAGCAAATGACAGCTCTGCCAATGCACTGGTCCGTTTATACCTTGTATACGCGATACTACCGCCATCTGTGTATGTGCTTGTCAGTATCCCATGAATTTTACTACCGCCAACTGTATATGTGCTTGTCATTATCCCATGACTTTTGTTACCTCAGCGCACAGTTCTTAAAACTAGTTCTATAAAGTGTGTACTAACCCATACTTCGTCGGTCGCGCACCATCGTGCACCTTGAAACAGGAGAAGTTCTTTAACACAGAACATACGATATTTGCAAAGTAATTGAGTTTCGTTAATCTCTTGACATTATTAACTAGTTTGGAAATGGGAACTTGTGTTACTTTCCAATAGCTTCAGTTTCAAAGTCTATTTAACTTTTAACTGGTTTCTGATAATACATCTGCTTAATCTGATTTCACTAATCATTGGTGTGCTGTAGAGTAAAAAGTAACAGGTAGTCGACTAGATGAAGTATTTAAATGATTGTCTCGATGGCAACGCTTTCAAGTTTCAAGAGAATATCTCTTCCGGGGTACATGACTTGTTGTACCTTGCAATATGTTTTCACATTTGGAAATACATTAATTTTCAGGAGTAATTTTTTCTATTTCAGGAAAAGTTTTCTGCATATAAAAGTGAATTACATGAAAGGGAATGCTATAGTTTGAAAATGGAATTAGAAAATAATCTTCTATCACAGTGTGGGCTAGAAGCGAAACTTTGAAAAGCGTTCCATGGTACAGCACTCTCCCCTCATAATCTATAAGTGAGACATACCATACTTGTGAGCACAGTCATGACTCTCTTTCAGAGTTGAGGTATTTAATCATTATATTTGTTTTTCCGATCCGTTTCAACCTTCGTTGTAGACTCTTTAGTTCCCGTCAAAGTAATCCCGCAAATGTACAATGACGTCAGGCTGTTGCAAAATTTCTGACAGTATTTCAAAGAACTTGTGGATAACTAAAAATCTCGGAACTAAATTTTAATTTCTTATTTCATTTTCTACGTGCGGATCTCCCTAGTCTCACTGGCCCCTCTATTCTGCTGCCGTTATTTTACTAGTTTTTAACAAAACTAAGACAAAGTCTCTATCACTTTGTCGTATAGCAATACTACCTTATGGTAGTACTGCTGTCTTCGGTCTTTGTTGTTGATGATTTTTATTCAGTATTTAAGCAGCAGGCGGGTCAGAACATGGGACCCTAGACTTTTCGATGAATAATCAAGGGCGCTACGAACAGATCACAGGTGATGCGCTAATGGTCCATAACGCCCTAATTTTAGAAACACCCCAGGCATAGCAATCGGTAGACAGAGCAGTAGAGAATAAATTAGCAGTGACAGGAAAGGACTTTGGTAAAGCGATTATCGTGATAGAGGGTGTCGACTGTAGCAACTAGGCAGGGATGGATAGATTAACAAAAGATAGGGAACATGATGGAGGACAGCATCAAACCAGTCAAAAAACTTAGTGACATTAAAACTGATAACGAAGAGCAACATTTTCCCGTCAGAAAGCGAAGAATCTTGTGACCCCGCTTTACCACAGATGATAAGCAGCCATTCTTTATCTATGACCGAGCAAACTACAGGATGTCATGTACTTGACTTCCGCAGTACCACATATAAGAAAATTATATTCTCTTTCTGGATTAAAATCGTATTGTCCACTTTCCACTTCCCTACGAGGCTACAAACCATACATATGCATTCAGGAAACAATCAGTTTAACGTCTTCAGTAACGCTTTTTTGGCAGATACTTGAGAGAACCAAAAACAAAAGTCCGTATCAATTATACAACAGATTTTTTTCTAATTTTTGTATTCGACTGACGAGTAGAAGTTGGACAGGTAAGGTATCACATTGACCAGTGTTAGGACTAGCTCTGCAAAAAGCAATTTAATGTCTTGAAAGTAATCAGAATGATTGAGACGATCTTAATTACTAATTGAAGTATTCAACGTAAATGTCGTTGTTGTTGTTGTGGTCTTCAGTCCTGAGACTGGTTTGATGCAGCTCTCCATGCTACTCTATCCTGTGCAAGCTTCTTCATCTCCCAGTACCTGCTGCAACCTACATCTTTCTGAATCAGTGTACTCATCTCTTGGTCTCCCTCTACGATATTTACCCTCCACGCTGCCCTCCATTACTAAATTCGTGATCCATTGATGAGTCAGAATATGTCCTACCAAACGATTCCTTCTTCCAGTCATGTTGTGCCACAAATTTCTCTTCTCCCCAATTCTATTCAATACCTCCTCATTCTTTACGTGATCTACCCAACTTATTTTCAGCATTCTTCTGTGGCACCACATTTCGAAAGCTTCTATTCTCTTCTTGTCTAAACTGTTTATCGTCCACGTTTCACTTCCATACATGACTGCACTCCATACAAATATTTTCAGAAACGACTTCCTGACACTTAAATCTATACTCGATGTTAACAAACTTCTCTCCTTAAGAAACGCTTTCCTTGCCATTGCCGGTCTACATTTTATATCCTCTCTACTTCGACCATCATCAGTTGTTTTGTTCCCTAAATAGCAAAACTCATTTACTACTTTAAGTGTCTCATTTCCTAATCTAATTCCCGCAGCATCACCCGAATTAATTCGACTACATTCCATTATCCACGTTTTGCTTTTGTTGATGTTCATCTTATATTCTCTTTTCAAGACACTGTCCATTCCGTTCACCTGCTCTTCCAGGTCCTTTGCTGTCTTTGACAGAATTACAATATCATCGGCGAACCTCAAAATTTTTATTTCTTCTCCGAATTATTCTTTTGTTTCCTTTACTGCTTGCTCAATATACAGATTGAGTAACATCGGGGAGAGGCTACAACCCTGTCTCGCTCCCTTACCAACCACTGCTTCCCTTCCATGCCGCCGGCGGGGGTGGCCGAGCGGTTCTAGGCGCTACAGTCTGGAACCGCGCGACCGCTACGTTCGCAGGTTCGAATCCTGCCTCGGGCATGGGTGTGTGTGTGTGTGTGATGTCCTTAGGATAGTTAGGTTCAAGTACTTCTAAGTTCTAGGGGACTGATGACCTCAGAAGTTAAGTCCCGTAGTTCTCAGAGCCATTTGAACCATTTGAACCTTCCATGCCCCTCCACTCTTATAAGTGCCATCTGGTTTCCGTACTAATTGTAAATAGCCTTTCGCTCCCTGTATTTTACCCCTGCCACGTTAAGTATTTGAAAGAGTGTATTCCAGTCAACATTGTCAAAAGCTTTCTCTAAGTCTACAAATGCCAGAACCGTAGGTTTACCCTTTCCTTAATCTTTCTTCTAAGATAAGTCGTATTGCCTCACGTGTTGCAACATTTCTACGGAATCCAAACTGATCTTCTCCGAGGCCAACTTCTACCTTTTTTTCCATTCGTCTGTAAATAAGTCGTGTTAGTTTTTTGCAGCCGTGACTTATTAAATTGATAGATCGGTAATTTTCACATCTGTCAACACATGCTTTCTTCGAATTATCATCTTCTTCTTGAAGTCTGAGGGTATTTCACCTGTCTCATAGATCTTGCTCATCAGATGGTAGAGTTTTGTTAGGCCTGGCTCTCCCAAGGCTGTCAGTGGTTCTAATGGAATTTTGCCTACTCCCGGAACCTTGTTTCGACTTAGGACTTTCAGTGGTCTGTAAAACTTTTAACGCAGTATCCTATCTCCCATTTCATCTTCATCTAAATCCTCTTCCATTTCCATAATATTGTCCCAAGTACATTGCCCTTGTATAGACCCTCTATATACTTCCACCTATCTGCTTTCCCTTCTTTGCTTAGAACTGGGTTTCCATCTGAGCTCCTGATATTCATGAAAGTGGTTCTCTTTTCTCCGAAGGTCTCTTTAATTTTCCTGTAGGCAGTATCTATTTTATCCTTAGTGATGTATGCCTGTACATCCTTACATTTGTCCTCCAGCCATCCATGCTCTGTCATTTTGCACTTCCTGTTGATCTCATTTTTGAAACGTTTGTATTCCTCTCTGCTTGCTTCATTTACTGCATTTTTATATTTTCTCCTTTCATCTATTAAATTCAATAAATCTTTTGTTACCCAAGGATTTCTACCAGCCCTCGTCTTTTTGCCTACTGGATCCTCTGCTGCCTTCACTATTTCACCTGTCAAAGCTACCCATTCTTCTTCCACTGTATTTCTTTCCCCCATTCTTGTCAATCGTTCCCTAATGCTCTCCCTGAAACTCTCTACAACCGCTGGTTCTGTCAATTTATACAGGTCCCATATCCTTAAATCTAGACCTTTTAGCAGTTTCTTCAGTTTTAATCTACAGTTCATAACCAACAGATTGTGGTCAGAGTCCACATCTGCCCCTGGAAATGTCTAAAACCTGCTCCTCTACCTTACCATTATATAATCTATCTCCCAGTGTCTCCAGGCCTCTTCCATGGATACAACTGTGTTTCATGTTTCTTGAACCAAGTATTAGCTATGATTAAGTTATTCTTTGTACAAAAATCTACCAGGCGCCTTACTCTTTCATTCCTTACCCCCTTTCCATAGTCATCTACTACGTTACCTTCTCTTCTTTTCTCTACTGTCGAATTCCAGTCACTCATGAATTAAATTGTCATCTCCCATCACTATCGGAATAATTTCTTTTATCTCATCATACATTTCAATCTCTTCGTCATCTGTGGAGCTAGTTGGAATATAAACTTGTACTACTGTGGTAGGCGTGGGTTTCGTACCTATCTTGGCCCTAATAATGCGTTCACTATGCTGTTTGTAGTAGCTTACGCGTACTCCTATTTTTTATTCATTATTACACCTACTGTTGCATTATCCATTTCCATTTTTAAATTTTCTAACCTACCTGCCCGATTAAGGTATCTGACATTCCATGCTCCGATCCGTAGAACGTCCGTTTTCTTTCTCCTGATAACGACGTCCTCCTGAGTAGTCCCCGCCCGGAGATAGGAATGGGGGGCTATTTTACCTTTGGAATTTTTTTACCCAATAGGACGCCATCATCATTTAATTATACAGTAAAGCTGCATGCCCTCTGGAAAAATTACGGCTGTAGTTTCCCCTTGCTTTGAGCTGTTCTCAGTACCAGCACACCAAGGCCGTTTTGGTTAGTGTTACAAGGCCAGATAAGTCAATTATCCAGACTGTTGCCCCTGCAACTACTA
Organism: Schistocerca nitens; assembly: GCF_023898315.1. Taxonomy (NCBI): domain Eukaryota; kingdom Metazoa; phylum Arthropoda; class Insecta; order Orthoptera; family Acrididae; genus Schistocerca; species Schistocerca nitens. The sequence goes on along the minus strand of NC_064617.1, from coordinate 760,945,474 downwards.
AAAAGGCTGCTGCCCCTCTTCAGGAACCACAGGTTTGTCTGGCCTCTCAACAAATACCCCTCTATTGTCGTTGCACTTACGGTACGGCTACCTGTATCGCTGAAGCACGAACGTCTCCCCACCAACGGCAAGGTCCATGTTTCATTGGTAGTCAGGGGGGGGGGGGACAACGTAAATAACGCGTAGAAATGTTCACTTCTTGAAGCATCGCTGTTTTGTATTAAGTTGCGTTGCTCTGATATTTGATTTTTAAAATAGCTTCCTTCGTATCGAAATCTACATTAGGCCTTTTAAATAACAGCAGACAATAGGTATACAAATGAGGTGTTAAAAATTTCTTATTTCGAAGCCTAATGTTTTGGGCGTTTAAAATTATATTTATGTCATTTTTAACCCTCAAATTACGTCCTTTCGAAGCAAATACTAAATTCAGGATATTTCGAGAGAGAAAGACACTAGCAAAGGAAATAAGTTGTAAATAGGAATAAGCTCTGTGCACAGATCTTGAAAATATAAAATCTAAAAAGAAGTTTTCCATAAGCACGAAATGAAACAGAATAGAGAAGCATTTGACACGCGTTTCATTAATGCTCGAAATCATATACAACAAAAGAGTTGAATCAAACGTTATTTCTGTTTTACTTATGATATTGTTACAAATAATTGCACAATCTATTTGAGCGACTTTTTCGTGTCCTCTCTATTTCGGTCATCGTCAGTTATTTTGCTACCCAGATAGTGAAACTCAACGACTTCCTATTCTAATTATGTCCTGCATCATCTGATTTAATTTGACTACATATATTAACCTTCTTTTTTTATTTTCGATATTTATCCTGTGACCTTTTCTAAAAGCTGTATCCATTAAGTTCAACTGCCTTAGGCACACCTTTGAGGTCAAATGGTTCAAATAGCTCTGAGCACTATGGGACGTCATCAGTCCCCTAGACTTAGAACTACTTAAACCTAATGCCCGAGGGAGGATTCGAACCTGCGACCGTAGTAGCAGCGCGGTTCCGGACGGAAGCCCCTAGAACCGCTCGACCACAACGGCCGGCTCCTTTGATGTCACTAACAGAATTACTGTGTCAGCGACAAACCGCAAAGTTCTCTTGCTGAACTTCCGTTTGCATATTTGTGCTTTGTGTCCTTGACGATGGCTCTGGGTACAGACTGAATAACATCTTGAAGAGGTTACAAACCTGTCTCGCTGTGTTTTCAATTACTGCATTCAATCCGGGTTGTAGACAAATCTCCGCTCTCTGAATTCTGCCCTCTGCATGTTACAGCTAACTTGAAATCTGCAGCTGGATATATTCGTGAGATATTACTGCGTGTAAAATTTGTTAAACTCAAAAAAAGAAGGCTCAAAACTTAAAAAATGTTGTTGTTTCACGATTAAAACTGAGGTTTTAAGGGTAAATGCCGTCGCCATATCTCTTCGTCAAAATATGTAATTAGATTAGATTAGATTAATACTAGTTCCATGGATCATGAATAAGATATTTCGTAATGATGTGGAACGAGTCAAATTTTCCAATACATGACATAATTAAGTTAATCTAATAACATAATTAAGTTAATATAACAACTTTTCTATTTATTTATTTTTTTTCTTAATTTGTATCTAAAATTTCCTCTATGGAGTAGAAGGAGTTGTCATTCAGAAATTCTTTTAATTCCTTCTTAAATACTTGTTGGCAGTAAAACTCACCCCTTTCTGCGCCAAAGTTAGATTTAATCTTGAATAGTGAAGATCATCCTTTCTCCTAGTACTGTAGTCATGCACACTGCTATTACTTTTGAATTGGGTTTAGTTGTTAATAACAAATTTCATAAGAGAGTATATATACTGAGAAGCTACTGTGAATATCCCTACATCCTCAAATAAATCTATCCAGGATGATCTTGGGTGGACTCCAGCTATTATTCTGACTACACGCTTTTGTGCAATAAATACATTATTCCTCAGTGATGAATTACCCCAAAATATGATGCCATATGCAAGCAATGAGTGGAAATAGGCGTAGTAAGCTAATTTACTAATATGTTTATCACCAAAATTTGCAATGACCCTCATTGCAGTCCGCAGCTCGTGGTCGTGCGGTAGCGTTCTCGCTTCCCACGCCCGGGTTCCCGGGTTCGATTCCCGGCGGGGTCAGGGATTTTCTCTGCCTCGTGATGACTGGGTGTTGTGTGATGTCCTTAGGTTAGTTAGGTTTAAGTAGTTCTAAGTTCTAGGGGACTGATGACCATAGATGTTAAGTCCCATAGTGCTCAGAGCCATTTGAACCCTCATTGCATAAGTAGCTGAACTCAAACGTTTCAGCAGAAAATCAATGTGTTTCTTCCAATTTAATCTCTCATCAATGGACACACCTAAAACTTTTGAAAATTCTACCTTAGCTACATGCTTCTGATTAAGGTCTATATTTATTAATGGCGTCATACCATTTACTGTACGGAACTGAATGTACTGTGTCTTATCAAACTTCAGTGAGAGTCCGTTTACAAGGAACGACTTAGTAATTTTCTGAAAGACATTATTGACAATTACATCAGTTAATTCTTGTTTGTCAGGTGAAAGAAGCTACTGCGCAGTAATAGGTGTAAAATTTGCTACACTCCAACAGGGAAGCTCACAATTGTAAAAAAGAAGATATTTAAACATTTGAACTATGCTTCTGATTGTAAACAATCAAAATTGATAAGATATAGCATGTGCGCGATAATTTTATAGCTGTATGGGTTGTGAAGTAAATTGCTGATCACTGTGGACGTCGACTCAACTAATCGAGGGCTAAGGGTACTGTGTGATTGAGTTACGTTGTCCGACACGAGCGAATATTCGTAGACGTTAATATGGTTTGTCGTCTCGTGAACTGGAGCCACTACAGGGCTTTACACAAATGCACTGAATGTATGTATGGAAGACGGGGTCTAAAGGGAACCATAATCCAGTCACTGGATTACGATGCGGTCCAAATGAAATGAACGTACAGTAGTTCGGGCGACCAATAATTAGATGTTATAGAATGCTCTGTCAGACGTACCGGCTACAGGAGAGGATTATCTCTGGCTGACACCGAGAGCTATTTGGAAAACTAATGCACTAGGCAAGTGTCGTCATATGTCTGGTCGCACCTGTGCCCTAATTTTACTTTTATGATTGTCTGCTTTAGCATGACCGTATTACCAAACAGATGTGTGAAGAATTTTTAACTATTACCCTAAAGAGGATACGACTTACGATGTTAGTTTGGTTGGACCATTTTGCAGAGTCGCAGGAAGTGCGTCTACAACCACAGGACTACTCTGCAGTTCACACTTAGGTGCTTGGCAGAGGGTTAATAGAACCACCTTCAGGCTATATCACTACCGTTCTCCTACCGAATAGCCCACGGCAAAAAGAAACTCTTAAATCTTTCCACGCTACCCCTGACTTTTCTTGTTTTATGACAATAGTCTTTTCTCGCTATATTCGTGGGTGTAAAGTAAATATTTTCGCTTCCGTGAAAAGATCTCGCCGCAACGAAGAACATTTTTATTTAATGATTACCATCCCCCTCCCACATCATATCCGTCACACTGTCTTCCCTATTTGGCAATAATATAAAAGGAGCTGCCTCCTCCGAACTTTAGCTATGTTCTCTGTGAATCCTATCTGGTCAAGATAGTGCATAAGCAATACTCCAAATGAGAACAGAGACGAGTAGTGTAGGCATTTTCTTTACTATGTCTACGGCACCCAAGCATTTTATCAATAAAACGCAGTGTATAATTCACCTTTCCCAAAACGCTAAATGTGTGATCGTTCCAGTTTAAGTTCTCGGTAGTTGTAATCCCTAGATATTTAGTTGTATTGACAGTCTTTAAATTTGTGTGATTTATCTTATAACTGAAATTTAACGGAGTCCCTTCAGTACTTGTTTGACTGACTTCAAACTTTCAGCTGTTTACAGTCAATTGCCACTTTTCGCACCATTCTGGTATCTTGTGTAAATCATTTTGAAATTACTTTCAATCTTTTGATGACTCTACTACATGGTAAACGATAGTATCATGTGAAAACAATCCAAGAGATCGGCTTAGATTGTCTCCTGTTTAGGTGTAAAAATCAGGAACAGCCGAGGACCTGTGACAATTCCTTCGGGAACACCAGCTATCAGTTTTGTTTTACTCGATGACTTTTGTCAATTACTGTGGCCTTTCTGACAGGAAATCACGAATCAAGTCGCACAGCTGTGACCATACTCCAGAAACACGTGTGTAAGAGGTCCATGACTAAGGAATTTGTTGCTAGCGCACTCGAGCAGGTGTAATTTCTATGGATTGCTCACGCGCTGCCTGCGATATGTAAGCTATAAGAGAATCTCAAACCAGAGAGCAGTGTTGACTGCAGTAAGAGCAGTGTCAGTAGGCAGTTGGAGTAAGGAGTAGCTAGCAGTCGTGTGTATGGAGTCGCCTGGGGTAGTCGTGGGGAACGATGGCGGTGCCTGAGCGATGTAGTATAAGTTAAAAGCAGCTGCGCGCATATGTAATTACAACAAAATTTGTACTATTGTTATATCAAGTCCCATGTAACTGTTTCAAAAATCATTTAATAATAATCCTTTTTATAAAATTAACTTTTCGACAATCATTCATCTGGATTTAAAGAATTTACTAATTTCTGTAATCCATGGTCATCCCGATTATCGTTAAGAAAAATCAGTCGTTTCCTTTTATACATGACAACTCTAGCGGCCAGCATTACACTGGGCTGTGCCAGAAAAAATTCTTATAGGAGCAGATATATACGCGTTATCCGGCGACTTCATTGAGGTATGAATTTTCAATTTATGCAGTGTGATCTTTCAGGGCCATGATGCAGCGCTGCTGACGTCCAAATTTACCAGTTTAGATTCACAGTCAGTTAATTATTGAAAGATTATATATGAGTCACAATTTTTATTGGGAGGTTACACGTGGCATGACATTGTTAGATACACTCAACATGTAAATCACAATAACAAATAAGAACATATTCACAACTTGCAATACACGTCTCCTACAGGCAAGAACTGGTATGGATGTCGAGCGTGTAGGATTCCTTTGTCATTTTAATGATGTTATATGATGTGGTTGATACTGATAGTAGTCAGATTTTTAGAAGGACATTTACGTCACTTACGACTCTTAGAACGTCTTGTTTATAACATTCACTACTTTATTTTTGACTGTATATTGATGTTGAAGAGCAGTAAAGCAAAATTTATGTTTTTCTGTACATGCAAAGGTTGCGAAAATATCTGACGTTTATATACACTTAAAACTAAAATAATTCTAAAGCGCTTTTAAAACAGTGCCTCCCAATAACTGGCTGAACACCAGTCATATGGAATTAACTTAATCAAACATCTGATAAAATATTTTACCTTTACTTTAGAATAGTGAGCCGTGTGTACTTCCATCTTTTCACGGCTCGTTTCCTGAGCGTCGTGTGGAGCCAATATTTTTGGTAATCGACAGTGTTTGGGCGCGATCGGGCTCTAGCACCTCGTTGCTGTCTTTTATTGCTTCGCTTCTATTTCGTTTTTCCGCGGTTGTTCAGGGTTGGTCTTTTATGAAGCTCTTTCGTTTGAAGTCCCGCCCGTAGTGTACCTACTATCGATTGCGAGTCTGTCTTTGGTGTACTTAGAAACCGTAGGTTGGTAACACGACCGACTCACGTGTTTACTGCAGCAGACTCTTTAGCCTGTACTATTTATAGGCGAGCGCGGTCACGCAGGAGGAGGTTGTCGCGCAGTGGCCTTCGTGTCTGCTCTGGTGACGTCGACATGCTACCTTCCGCGTACAGGTGTTGTTATCGAACCCGCACTTCTATCCGTGGAGGCACGCGGGCCTGTTTGTACCCCTCTGTGCGCTCTTCACTGGTTGTCCGCGGGAGGCGGATGGCAGTCTAATCATCGCCTGCGTCGATGAAGGCAAACAAACAGTAACCATCATGGGATGGTGGAGCCGCCGTTCGGCGAGGGTTTGAGGCCGGGAGCAGTTCGGCTGGGTCGGTGTATGCCAGGACGACTGGGGACGGCTCAGAATTGTGCACAGCAGTCCCGGACAAACGACGAAGTGCGCCGAGGGAAAGAAGAAAAGAAGTTAAGTGTGAATGTTTCAAGTTGATCGTCCTTTGGGACTGAGTTGATCCAGTCGTCTTTCCCGCCTTGTGGCCACCGCTGTGGCATTCCTCTGTTATGTTCACTGGTGCAATTCTGACAGTGCAGATTCCTCCACGCATCGTTGCTAACCGGTGTAGTGGTGTGTTTTGGTAGTTATTTGTGTACGTTTACACTTCTATGGTTTGGTAGTTCATCCTCCTGCCCTGTGGTTGCAGAATTTTGGGTGGGGAGTTAGTTCCTTCTCTCCCAAGATCTAGTGCTGTATTATTAAGGTTAATTCTAGTTCAGTCTAGTGTTCTGTTAATCCATGGGTATATGTGTCCGCCATACTATTTGCGCTGTATTTATTCTATGTGAGTTGCACTGACAGCAGTTGGGGGTTCGAGTCCTGTCACGGAGCTGATAAGGGGTCACATTGGTTTCGGCTTGACAGTTGGAGGGTGTTGGCTTAGATGTTTGTTAACATTGGCATGTCAGCGTTGTCTAGCGCTACCGGGACCTAAAGAAGAACATAGTTCTGATTAGGGAATGTTGTTACACGTTCTTGTTTTCATTTCGATACCTGTATTTGTGAAGGCAACCGCATGAAGTAAGATCTGTTCTGAAGGTATGCTGGATGTTGCGCTCTTGGGATTTTTGGTTTTGTTTTGATCCCGACTATTTGGGTGTCAGGAAAATGGAACTGTGTTATTAATGTTTGGCTTGAACAGCGGATACGCGGCTAGTTTAGTACGTGTGTAGTGGCATGGCGTCCTCGTGAAGCCGTGCCCGCTAGATTGCTATTGCGTCTCCTCAGAGTGTAATTTCCACCTTACTAAAACCCCTTGTTAAGAGGGAGGAAAAAAACTTTAGAAATACCTTCTATTTGCATTAACTATCTTACCTGTCGCTTAAGTAAATATCTGCTAAGTGATTAAGGTAATGGGAGCACCTGTCCTAAAAGCAACTAGCGCACTTCTGTTATGGTGGCCCTCGTGCCTATATTGGTCCGAAAGATTGTGTAAACAGTCTTACATGCTCCGTATCGAACTTCTGATGTTGTTTTTTGAGTGATTGTGGATTATTAAAATTGATTATAGTGCAAACGTTTGTATTTTACCAACCGTGCTTATAAGTTATTAATGTGATTGGCTGGAATGTAATACGAAGGTTTTAGGACCATAGGTTTGTCCAGGTAGAAATTTTGAAGCCATGCTGTGTTGTGAATTCATGTATTTATGTTCTATATTGCAATGAGAATTTAAATGTGGTAAACGCACGCTTTGTGATTAATAATTAAAGATTTAAGAGTGCGTTTACTTAGCGCTTACCTATGTGTTGTGCTATTATTATTTTTAAAAAATTATAATCGGCGTTTTAGTTTCTTAAATTAAAGCCTTTCCAATTAGAAAGTGGTGGCCTTCTCATTTTGGGCAATTGTAATCATCGAAGCAGGTTTTACGTAGTTGGTGTTATGTATTATATGTTATGAATAAATTATTTATGTGTTAAATCACGTCTGATATATCAATTCCTTGGCCCCGTCCACACTTTGGTCGTTGTCGTTTAATATTAAATGATCAGACCACCGTTCCAAATAGTCTAGTGGTAAGGTCTTTGAATCACAATCAAAATTTCTTCGGCCCCGGGTTCGAGTCCCGACGCTGCTTAACTTTTGATTAATAATCAGCATTGGCGGCCGAAGACTTCTGGCATAATAAGTCATCCCCTCATTCTGCCAACGGCCTTGTCAAAGAGGGCAGAGGGGCAGACAGAGATTCAGGGCACTGTCTTGTCCTAGGGGTGAGACTACCCCTAAAGGCGGAAGAATCAGCAATGATCAACGGCATGAGGATGCAGAAGGCAATGGAAGCCACTGCATTAAAGACACGTAACGTATATCCACAGGACATGTGGCCTGTAACTGATGAAGTTTCATGATGATCTCTCCATTGGCTAAAGATTTTTATCACAACACAAGAAACATCCACAGATAAATTTAACAGATCAGGAATATATGAACTCACGTGCAACACTTGCCAGTCAGTTTACTAGGAGAAACATGCAGAAACTTCAAAACCAGGTACTCAGAACATCTCAGAGTTTTAAAAAGCAACCGCTCCCATAGCACATTTGCTGACCACCTTGTAGCCCACAATCACCACCCAACTACAATAGAAACAGACTTAAGAATAGTAAAACACAGCCATAGCCAACACAGCAAACTGACTATTGCGAAAAACTTCCACATACTGAAGGCAAAAGCAGAAGGAAAACAAGTCTTAAATGAATACACTACGCTCAGCAAGGGCACACTATTCCACACATTAAAGGAACTTTCCAAAACAGACAGAAAACACCCATATACACACAAGGAAAATGGGTACACTATAATCTGCAAGGACTCACCATTTACATTCAAAAGGAACACCATGTAAAATGGGCTGGGGGTCACCACAACCACAATTACACTGTGTTTTGGTGAAGTGGAAAGTGCTTTTACGACCATATTTATGCAAAACACGTGTTATATTTTCGTGTGCATCATGAAACCTCACCATGATGAGGAGAATAAAAGGGCTTACAACACGAAAACGGAAGTATAAACGAATACGGAAGCGAAATATCGCAACAAACTAAATTACATTTTAGATGATAGGTTAACACCCAGTAAAATTTCTCGTCAACATCGTTTGGTTCCAGATGACAAGCAACTTGTAGTAAATAATACACAAGTGATGCGGAAAAATCATGCACACTAAGTGTAAGGGTATTAACAAAAAGAAACGAACTATTTTTTGAACTAAACATCCACATAATTTTGTAATAATATAATAAAACTGTTCACATTACAGAATAAATAAAACGGAAATCCACTGACGATGGCACAATGGTGCTGAAAAATGTTTGGGTACTTGAAGAAAACGGTGTTTTACATAACTGGCGGACGTCACATCCTACAATTTTAACTGCATACACGCTCAAGACAAGGAGCTGCAATCCAAATGATGAAGAGAAGAACATCTGGTCAGATGAGTATAGGGTAATATCAACAACAGTAGAAAATAGTATAACGGGACTAGGATTCGTTATGAATAGAAAGTTAGGGCAGAGAGTGTGTTACTGTGAACAGTTCAGTGACAGGGTTGTTCTTATTAGAATCGGCAGCAAACCAAAACCGACAACGATAGTTCAGGTATACATGCCGACGTCGCAAGATGAAGATGAAGAGATAGAATAAGTGTATGAGGATACTGAAAGAGTAATAGAGTATGTAAAAGGAGATGAAAATCTAATAGTCATGGGGCACTGGAATTCCGATATAGGGGAAGGAGGATAGGAAAAAGTTACACTAGAATATGGGCTTGGGACAAGAAATGAGAGAAGAGAGAGACTAATTTAGTTCTGTACAAGTTTCAGCTACTAATAGCGAATACTCTGTTCCAGAATCGCAAGAGGAGTAGTCTGGAAAAGGCCGGGTGCTACGGGAATATTTCAGTTACATTGCATCATGGTCAGTCAGAGATTCCGAAATCAGATACTGGATTGTAAAGCGTACCCAGGAGCAGACATAGACTCAGACCACAATATAGTAGTGATGAAGGGTAGGCCGAAGTTTAAGACATTAGTCAGAAAACTTCGAAAAAACTATGGTTAACAGAGGAAAAACTTCAATTGATAGATGAAAGGAGGAAGTACAAAGATGTTCCGAGAAACTCAGGAATACAGAAATACAAGTCGCTCAGCAATGAAATAAATAGGAGGTGCAGCCGAAGCTAAGACGAAATGGCTGCAGGAAAAATGTGAAGACATCGAAAAGAAACTGTAGTCGGAAGGACAGTCTCAGCATGCAGGAATGTGAAAACCCCTTCGGTGACATTAAAAGCAAGGGTGATAACATTAAGAGTGGAACGGGAATTCCACTGTTGCAAAGGAGACAGCGGATAGGTAGAAAGAGTACGTTGAAAGCCTCTATGAGGGGGAAGATTTTTCTGAGGTGATAGAAGAAGAAACATGAGTCGATTTAGAAGAGGTAGGGGATACAGTATTAGAATCGGAATTTCAAAGAGCTTTCGAGGACTTAAGATCAAATAAGGCAGAAGGGATAGATAACATTCCATCAGAATTTCTAAAATCATTGGGGCAAGTGGCAACAAAACGACTATTTACGTTGGTGTGTAGAATGTAAGAGTCTGGAGACATACCATCTGACTTTCGGAAAAACATCATCCACACAATTCCGGAGACGGCAAGAGCTGACAAGTGCGAGAATTACCGCACAATCAGCTTAACAGCTCATACATGTAAGTTGCTTACAAGAATAATATACAGAAGAATGGAAAAGAAAATTGAGGATGAGCTAGATGACAATCAGTTTGGCTTTAGGAAAGGTAAAGGCATGAGAGAGGCAATTCTGACGTTGCGGTTAACAATGGAAGCAAGAATAAAGAAAAATCAATTCATGTTCATAGGATTTGTCTACCCGGAAAAAGCGTTCAACAATGTAAAATGGTGCAAGATATTCAAAATTCTGAGTACAGTAGTGGTAAGCTATAGGGAGAGGCGGGTCATATACAGTATGTACTGCAGCCACGAGGGAATAATAAGAGTGGACGACCAAGAATGAAGTGCTCGTATCGAAAACGGTGCAAGACAAGGATGTAGCCCCTATTGTTCAATCTGTACATCCACGAAGTAATTATGTAAATAAATCAAAGGTTCGTGAGTGCAATTAAATTCATGGTGAAGGGATATCAATGATACGATTCGCTGATGGCATTTCTATCCTGAAGTGAAGAAGAATTACATGATCCGCTGAACGGAATGAACAGTCTAATGAGTACGGAGTAGGGACTGACAATAAATCGAAGAAAGATGAAGGTGAAATTCGTTCAAATGGCTCTGAGCACTATGGGACTTAACAGCTATGGTCATCAGTCCCCTAGAACTTAGAACTACATAAACCTAACCAACCTAAGGACATCACACAACACCCAGTCATCACGAGGCAGAGAAAATCCCTGACCCAGCCGGCAATCGAACCCGGGAACCCGGGCGCGGGAAGCGAGAAGGCTACCGCACGACCACGAGTTGCGGACTGGATGAAGGTGAGGAAGAGGAGTAGAAATGAGAACAGCGAGAAACTTAGCATCATGACTGATGGTCAAGATGTAGATGAATTTAAGGAATTCTGCTACCAATGCCGTAAGACAACCACTGACGGACGGAGCAAGGAGGACATCATAAGCAGACTATCAATGACAAAAAGGGCATTCTTGACCAAGAGAAGTCTACTAATATCAAATATCGGCCTTACTTTGAGGAAGAAGTTTCTGAGAATGTACGTCTGGAGTACAGCATTTTATGATAGTGAAACATGGACTGTGGGGAAACTGGAACAGAAGAGATCGAAGCATATTAGATGTGGTGCTACAGACAAACGTTGAAAATTAGGTGGACTGATAAGGTAAGGAATGAGGAGGTTTTGCACAGAGTCGGAGAGGAAAGGGATATGTCGATAAAACCCATAAGGAGAAGGGACAAGATGACAGGACATCTGATAAGACATGAGGGAATGACTTCCATGGTACGAGAGGGGACTGTAAAGGGCAAAAACTGTAGAGGAAGACAGATATTCGAGTACATCCAGCAAATAATTGAGGACGTAAGTTCCAAGTGTTAGTCTGAGATGAAGAGGGTAGCACAGGAGAGGAATTAGTGATGGGCCGCATCAAACCAGTCAGAAGACTGATGATAAAAAAAATTGCAATATTTACGTCTTTATTTGAAACTTTTGATGGACAAGTTGCACCATGAAGGTAGACCCTTGCAGAGATATCAGAAAGTAGTTCGGTTTTTCTTTGACATGTTGACCTATGTGCGCCGTATTTTTGAAGAGCTGATTGAACGTTCATTAAATACTGTTTCACTTTACGAAATGGCTTGCGAGTACTGATTGTAGCTACCGAGCAGGTAACACTTGGAACTGACTGTACACTAGCCTCTCGGTTAAATACTGCCAGCACCCTTAAGTCACCACGTATTATCGTCTTATTTTCTTCAGTGATAACATATTTTTTCTCGTAGTAAACTGAACTGTTTACCCGAAGAAAGGTTTAGCGAACACGACAGTGATTTCTGAACGTATTTCTTTCTAATAATGCTATCCTATGAGTCATCATAAAGCAATAAGAAACTAGTATGAACGAATGTAGTGATAAGGTTAATTTCTACGTCATAGTTTCCTTATAAATACGTTAATGAAAAGCAATGAATCACAACTTTACTATATTGGTATCCTTCACGAATCACTAATCCGCCATAGTCAGTCTTTGATTGACTTAAATAATGTAACATGTTTTTTAGTCTCGTACCTGTTTAATTCAATGCATTTCTCATAGGTAGCACGTTGTACTTGATAGAAACCTCCTTTTTGATTCATCTGAACTGTCCTGAAAGAACGGTGTAATTTGTAATTACGTTCGTACTTAGAAACACGTCCTGGAGCACAGATACGCCATTTTTAATTTTGGGTGTACTCATTCGCGTGAGGAGTGTACAATGCGGCTTGCTGCGTTTCATCCCGATCGATATTCAACGTCATGGGCACGATGTCTGTTGTCGAGCCGTCAGAATTAATTGGTTATGAATAATGCAGTTGGGCACCAAAATTCTCTGCACACGGTATTAACATACATGTTTTCCTTCGTGACGGGAACTGCCATCGGTGTCAGCCATGTCCGACATAATTTTCATCGACAGCCTGTCTGTGCGTACTTACCCACACAGTCTTGCTAACCGAAAGAGATAACGTCTGGAAAGATAGCTGATTCAGCTGCAAACCTAATTAGTTCCTCCACAGGGATTATCAGATGTCCAGATGCGGGCGTATTTCGGGCGTAGAGCGCAAAAGCTCAGTTTCCTCAAGTAATATAGCGGCCGCATAGATTTCCACCATCTTGCGAGAGAGAAATCCGATGCATCAGCCAACGCGACGCGAAAACAAAGTTGTATGACCAGTTGTGCTGTTTCACTGCTCTGGAGAAAACGCCAGTACTGTCTCGTAATGCAAACTTTTTTTTAAATGAATAATAATGGGTGTATAATACTTTTGTGGAACACTGATATACTTATTCATTTTGCATTACGTGCATCGTGAAACCATTTCCACGACAGTAACTTGTAGGGACCGCTACTATTAATCAAAAGAGATGCAACTGTTACCTATATGTGACGGGTTAATCCAACTAAAACCTGATTACAGCGCAAGTTAAAGCTCCACAATCTTCCTTTCGTTGACAGTTATTTTGAAAAATAACTTTGAACCACATTTTTTTATCATGAAGTTAACGTATCTGCAGCATTGGTAACTACTATGATTCCTTTCTTATTCCTCTTTTTTTCTTTCTCCAGTTCCTTCTCTCTTCATTTTCCAATCCAATGAAGATGCATTACTTCTAAATTGCCATACGGTCATCATCTTCGCTTCCGAAGTTATTTAGTTTGTAACGATACTGCACAACTGCACAAATGGACCTGTAACATTTATATTCCAGTGTAAATTTTTTTGATACTTTTCTGAACCTATGAGGCGAAATATCGTAATGGCTGTAAGCCAGAAGCTATACTCTACCAACGTTTGTTACTCAGTGGAGCAGTTAGGTTATTTACAGCTGCTTATAATTATTTTCGAACCATCTGATGGTAGGTAGAGTAATAGCTTTCGCAATGCTTTTTTGTTTTTTTCAGGGTTAATTTTACATGCCAGGAAATTTAAAAAAGAAATATAGTAATTTTAGGCGCATAAGGATTTTGTACCAAACGTGCGGTGCGGACAGACAGTATTGTGAAGTAAACTCATGTCCAGAAAAAAAAACAGAATATTTTGAACGAGTAAAGAAGGACGTTCACATTCATATAATACGTGCATTAGTATGTTCCGCAGAAATGATCAGCAACTCAATAACGTCGGCCAGCGATATCGCGGCGCAACACCACCTACAGGATCAGAGTGACTTGAGCAGACGTGCAGAATGCCTCACAGACATGCGCGAACTCTAACGAGAAATCAGCGAGTTTGAAAGAGAGCACGTTATTGGCATGAAAGAATTTGTTCAATTTTTTTTTTTGATAGAACAAAATTCGTTTAAAAAAGGCAGCTAATAGTTTCATCAGTGTCTATTGTCGCGATGAAATTGTAATTAAATGTTTCTAAATCGTATTTTAACTTACACATTTCGTATTGTTTTCTAGTTACATACACACTAACTAGGCCTAAATTTTCCGAGTTATTAACGTTTAAAAACATGACCAAACACGCTTGATAACGTAAATTCTCTATAAGGAAAGTAAATTCTAATACATTTTCTGTCAGTGTGAATCCAAATCAGTACAAAAACAACACCAACCGCACATTAGACCTTTGTGTCACTTTTTGTTTACACACAGGCAGTCTCGCGTCTTCACGAATTTAAAACATTCCTTAAACTTAGTTATTCTTTCGAAAATGACCATGAGTGAGAAATGTGGGAACTGTTATAGGGTAGTGAGTAGAGGGATTTGTGGCCAATCTTGTATGAAATATTTTCACCGGGGGGTGGGGAAAGGGGGGGGGATGCAGTGGGGAGAATGTTGGGAGAACAGAAGAGGCTCTCTCCTGGAACTGCAGAGTATGCAGTAGCAACATTTTCATTGGGGAACAGGAAAGAAAAACCAGTGCCCTTCAGGTACAGTTGGAGGAAGCAAGGAAGGAACTGATAATGATCAAGGGAGATAGGGGGGAGGAGGGTGGATGGGAGCTGGCAGCTGGTTGGATGATAGGAAGAAAGAGAACGTGATCTGACAATTTTATCATTAACACCAAAAACAGGTATCTATCACTTCCAGAGTTATGTGAGAAGAGCCTCAGGTTGAACGAGGAGCAGGAAATGTGCAGTAAACTTCAACTGAGGCCGTGAAGCCTAGGAATGTACAAAGTGTTAGGAAGAAAGAAGTGCTGCTGCTAGGTAGTAGTCATGGGCGAGGTGTAGGCCCTCAGTTACAGGAAAGTTTAGGGGCTGTGTAGCAGGCCACCAGTATCTTCAAGCCAAATACAGGGCTGACATTTGATAGAGGACTTAGGGTCTTTATGTATGGACTTGGCCAAATACCTGTTGTCATAGGTAGGAAAAGTAGGTCGTTTTAGGATAAATCCAGACAGCAGGTTCCCCTGCCTAAACAGAATCTCCAGCAGTTTAAAAAATACTGACACAATCACTCACAAGAAAGATTTTAACGCTTCAAATACCACACATACCAGATGTCACAAAGAAAAACAAATCATTGGAAAGGTTAACATGGGGCATTTCACAGACCTAACATTCCACCATCGAAACATGCAATCAATAAAAAATAAAATACAAATATTAGAAGTTGGGCTCCAACCTTTGCACAGCACAGTTGTTTTTGTTACTGAGCAGAAGCGTAGAGACACAGAAATCCAGCATGTAGAATTACCACTGTATGAATGGGCAAACTCTCACTGCATAATTGCTTCAAGGTGTGGAGGATCATGCACTTATATCAGAAAAGGAACATAGTCCAAATCAAGATATGACCTGAGTACAAAGTGAAGACAAACACTTTGAAATATCAGCTAAGTTAACGGGGCTTATATCACCAAGAATTAAATCTTTTTGTTTGCGTATACATCTCCCAGTGGTAGTGTGGACACTTTTTTCAATAAATTAACAGAAGTTCTAGATAAAGTCTCAAGTACAAAGGTCAACATTATTCTGTGTGGGGACATTAACATCAACATTACTATCATAAATGAATCCAGCAGCACCCTCGTAAATATCATTCAAAGTTTTGGCATGCTCCTGTTGGTTAATAGTGCAACAGGGGTTACTACAATGACTGCATTAGACCATGTGGCCACAAATATAGAGAGCGAAAAATGTGATGTAGCTATAAAATATCTCGCACTATCAGACCTTCTCTGTCAAATAACAACAGTAAAATCAGGCATCGAATCAGTCCCTAAACTACAAACCTACAAACGACATCTATCAGGAATCAAAATAAAAGATTTTCCAAAAGAACTAGCAAAACACAGCTGGGATGAAGTATATAAGGAAACCATCGTAAATACGAAATTCTCTAAATTCTACACGTTATTTAAATTGAACTCTGAAAATGCATTTCCAAAAGCAAGCATGTCTCTATTAATATCTCACAAAAATAGATGGATAACAGCAGGTATTAAGAAGTCCTCCAAAACACTTAAATACCTAAGATCCATGAAAAAGAGTCACAATGATCTAGAATTCTGAATTTTCTATAATATATACAAAAAGATCTATAGGAAGGTGCTGAATGCTGCAATAAAGGCATTTAATGACAAAGTAAGATATAATGCAAAGAATAAAAGCAAAGCAGTCTAGGATGTTATAAAAAAGGAAACAAGAAGAGGTAGACAAATGCAGAATAACATACTGCTAAGGGAGGAAGATAAGGTAATAAATGGTCCACAAAACTTAGCAAACTACATAAATAAGCATCTTTCAAGTACTGCAGATAAGTTACAGCAAAAATGGTCCAAAACAAATATAACTTCTGTAAATAATATTGCACTAAATACAGTGATGTTACTTCCAACTGCAAAGAATGAAGTCAATAAAACTTCAAAGACTAAAAAATAAAAAGTCAGTAGGTTTAGATGAAGAACCAATGTGTGTAATGAAACAATGCATATGGATTATACAAGGCCCCTCAACAAATATAATAAATCAATCCGTCACATGAGGGACATTTCCAGAGCAGATAAAACAGGCCAGAGTTGTATCTGTGCTTAAGAAAGGTAATGCAGAAGACATAGAAAAGTACCAGCCCATTTCCCTGCTGTCACCATTCTCAAAAAGTAGAAGCAATTATGAAAGACAGATTAATGAATGACCTGAAAAAATACAATCAGGTAAGCGAATCACAGTTTGGTTTCCAAAGTGGCAAAAGTACAGATCAGACATAGTAGAATTCACAAAAGTTGTACTTGGTGCTCTTGATAAAGATGAGTGTGTAACAGGCATATCTTTGGATATTTCTAAGCCTTTGATACAGTCGACTACAAGATTCTATTAAATAAATTAGAAGCATTATGAATAAGAGGGGTAGCTAATGACTGGTTTCGACCATACCTAGCAGATAGGGTACACAAGAGTAGAGATAACACATACTTCAGATAGATATAAACATTTAGTAAAAGACCTATCAGAACCAAAATACATTATTATGGGGCGTCTGCAAGGTAGAATATTAGGATCAATACTATTCCTGATATACATCAATGATCTCCCCAGTAGTGTTATTCATGGTGAAAACATTCTCTTCGCTGATGACAGCAATATTATAGTCACTGAGAAAACAAGAGAACTTCTTGCAGAGAAAGCAAATGAAACTCTCAAGGAAGTTTACGATTTGTAATAAGCAATGAAGTGACACAGAAAGTAAAGAAAACTAATGCCATTAATTTCAGTTTGAAGAGGAAAAACGAAAACGTTAAATTAAATGTAGATGGCACCTCTATAGACTCTGTAACAAACGCAAAATTTCTGGGAACGGATGTTGATTCTCAGTTGAAGCTGTGTGAACACACAAAGGTACTTGCAAACAGAATGTCATCAGCATGTTATGCCCTTAGAATCCTATCGTCAGTATGTAACATTCGTGTCCTTTAGTTACATACTACTCATATGTACACTCAGTTCTTTGCTTTGGCTTTTTTTGGGGGGGAGAGGAGGGGAACAAATGCACAAAATATGAACACCCTTTTATAGCTCCAGACCCTTTTATAACTCCAGAGAAGATCCATAAGAATAATATCCAAAAATAGTAGTCAAGCTCATAGTAAAGATCTGTTCAAAATACGGAGGATTTTAACTGCTCCATGTGAATATATTTACCAGTCAGTTGTACACATAAAATATAACACTGGTAATTCCTGCACAAACCGCTTTGTCCATGACCATGGAACAAGGGCTAAAATAAACTTACATTTATCAAGGAAAAATAAACATAAAATTCAATACAGCATTTCCTACAAAGGAATGAAACAGTGATATAAATAACCAAAAGAGATAAAAGAAATTGCGAAAGTACGTTTATTTAAAAACAACAACTAAAATGTATGTGTTATGCAATACACTTTATTGATTGAAGGATTACTTAGATAAAACAGAGCAGGGACTTGGTAAAAAAAAGTTATACAAATAAATAACAATAATGATTATAAAACGTCCAACATTCCACATAACACCTTCCTTTTTTTCCTTTTCTTCAGATATTGACCTCCAAGTTATCCATACCACAATACTAACACCCTCTTTCTGAGCTCAATATCTCACTCATTATAGAGGGATACTGACTCAGTTTTTCAGGACTGCAAATGGTAATTTGCAGTACAGAAAGTGAAAATGGCCCAGAGGTCACTAATGTGTGTGTGTCTGTGTGTTTTATTACATTATTTAATAAGTTTACTTTTGAAACAAAAAAGTATTGTATACCAGGAGTAAATCTGATGATTGTCTCCAACTAGATGTTTGTAAATGTATGTGTATTAATAATTAACTTATTTTAAATTGGTCTTAACTTGTAAATACTTTGACATGTCCTATATCCTTGTAAAAAGAGATCTACAGATGAATAAAGCTACTACTACTGCTACAACTACTACTACCTTAAACATGGTGGTGCCATCACGCATGGAACAAGTTACGAGGGCTCGCGGTGGACCCTGTGCCTACTAGGCAACAGGACATGCTGAACCGAGGTGACTGAAATCCTAGTCACTTCTTTAGAACACACTGATGTACATGCCCTGTGAATATGAACATCCTGTCTCTAGGCGTTCTAGGTATTCTGTTTTTCTAAGTATGGGTGTGGATCTGAACAAATTTTGCGAAAGCTATCCTTAGCAGATGTTCGACAACGAACGTCCAATGGAAATTTTACACCCCGTACATGTAAACAGGCCTGATATTATGTACGGCATTAGTGTAGAGAAAAGAATGTGAAGATGATGTCGTCAGTGCGACGAGGCTTTCGAAATTTAATTGGTGTGTCAGTAAGGCTATGTGTGTTTTATGGTGGACAGAGAAAATAAGACGTTGTCTGCATGCTGTTTAGACAACGAAAGGGTATAATTTACTTCCAGTCTGACGAACGTAGAGAAAGAATTGGCAAACTTCAAATTGCGTATGAATCGCACTCTGGAGAGTGATGTGCCGAGCGACTGGATTAAGAACGAAAAAAAGGCTCACCGTGATTTAATAACAAAGTTAGGAAAATGAAGAAGGAGACATTGTAGCACTTCCTGTTAAAACAAGAACGCTCAAATGTCGACGAGCAAATTTTAGAAATTCGTCCGGCAGTAAGAAGATCGATGCAAGGTGCATACAATTTGCACCGTCGTACCTTGGCGAAAAATCTTGACCCGAATCAGAAAAAATAGAATTCAGATCCTAGGGAAAATCACTCAGTGGTTCGAAGGCTATTGTCCAGCCACTCGTGGATCAGTCTGATGTAGCAGCAAGTGACAGCAAAAGAAAAAGTGAAGTTTTTAATTTCGCGTTTAAGAAATCCTATACGCAGGAACGTCGTACACACATAGGAATATGCATATCTGGCTGAGAGATGCAACTGAAAGAGTTGAAAATAAATATGTCGTCAGGTCCGAATGGAGTCCCAGTTTGGTTTCTGAGACGGTACACTTCAGCGTCCTACTTTACTCAGCTTGAATTTATCGGGGATTCCTTGCCCAGCGCCAAGTCCCAAGCGACTGGAGAGAAAAACCAAGCAACTTCTGCTTATAAGAAGAATAGAGGAACACACTGTCAAAATTACAAGTCTGTATCTTTAATATCGGTACGCAGAAGAGTTCTAGAGCATATTCTAAGTTTGAATATAATAACTTTCCTCGAGGCAGAAAAGCTTCCGTGCACAAATCGGCACTGACTCAAAAAGCATCGCTCACGCGAAACTCAACATGCTCCTTTTCGCAAGATACCGTTGTCTACGTTAGTGTCTTTAGTAATAAAAACGTCCTCGTTCCCAAGTTTAAATAAAAAATCATCAGGAATGGTGGCCTAAAACTTCCGGCTTAGGAAGTCACACTTATTGTGCAAACGGCCTTGTAAAAGAGGGCGCAGTTTCAGGGCACTCTCTTTTTCTTTGAGATCGGAAACTTATGCTAAAGGCGGAAGAATCAGCAACGATCAACGGTGTGAGAATGCAGAAGGCAAGGGATACTACTGCATTAAAGACGCAATGTGTACGCACAAGACATCTGGCCTGTAATTGAAAAAGTGTCATGTTTATCTCTCCATTGACAGAACATTCCTGAATACTCTGTTACTCAGATCTCCTAGAGGAGTCTCCGAAGGGGGAGGGGGACCACGAGATGAAGATTAAATAATCAAAGTAAGGATAACATTCTAAGAATAGGAACTTGGAATGACGTTTGAATGTAGTAGGAAAGATAGAAAATATGAAAAAGGGAATGCTAACGCTCCATTTAGATTTACTGGTGGTCAAGGAAGTGAAATAGAAAAAAGACAAGCATTTCTGGTCAGACGAGTATAGAGTAATGTCAACAGCAGCAGGAAATAGTATAATAGGAGTAGGATTCACTATGAATGAGAAGGTAAGACAGAGAGTGTGTTTCTGTGAACACTTCAGTGACGATGTGGTTCTCATCAGAATCAACAGCAAACCAACACCGACAACAGTAGTTTGGGTGTACATACCGACGTCGCAAGCAGAAGATGAAGATGCAGAGAAAGTATATAAGGATACTGAACGGTTAATTCGGTACGCAAATAGAGATGAAAATCTAATACTCATGGAGGATTGGAATGCGGTTGTAGGGGAGCGAATAGAAGAGCGGGTTACTGGAGGATGTGTATTTGGTAATAGAAACCGAGAGATGAGGAAGACTATTTGAGTTATGAACTAAATATCAGTTAGTAATAGTGCATACTATGTTCAAGAATCACAAAAGGAGGAGGAATACTTGGAAAAGGCCGGGAGATGCCGGAAGATTTCAGTTGAATTACATCATGATCAGGCAGACATTCCAGAATCATATACTGAATTGTAAAGCCTATCCTGGAGCAGATGTAGACTCAGATTGCAACGTTGAAGGGATAAAGAGTAGGCTGAAGTTCAAGGCATTAATCAGGATTAATCAATAGGCAAAGAAATGGGGTACGGAAGTAGTAAGGAATGAGGAAATGAGCTTGAAGTTGTCGAAGGCTCCAAATACTTTCACAAGGAGTAGCTCAAGAGGTAGCACAATTAGAAAGGAGTGGACATCTCCGAAACGGGCAGTCACAGAAGTCCGGAGAAAAACATAGGTACAATGGAGGTAACCGCAAATGAACCACAGACAACAGAAGCAGTACTTCAGCTGATCGATGAAAGGAGTACAAAAAAGTACAGGAAAATTCAGGAATACATAAATAGACTTCGCTGAGGAATGAAATAAATACGAAGATCAGTGAAGCTAAGGCGAAGTTGCTGCATGGAGAATGTGAAGAAATTGAAAAAGAAATAACTGTCGGAAGGACTGAGTCAGCACATAGAAAAGTCTAAACAACTTTCGGTGAAATTAAAATCAAGGGTGGTCACATAAAGAGTGTAATGGAAATAGGTAACGTACGTTTGGAGCACAACACTGTATTGTAGTGAATCATGGACGGTGGGAAAACCGGAACAGAAAATCGAGTCATTAGAGCCGTGGTACTACAGAAGAATGTTAAAAATTAAGTGGACTGATAAGTTGAGGAGCGAAGCGGTTCCCCGCAGAATCGGTGAAGAGAGGAACAAATGGAAAACAGTGACATGAAGAGACAGGATGATTGGATATCCGTTAAGACGTTAGGGAATATTCCCCTTTGTGCTAGGGGGAGCTGCAGAAGATAAGAACTGTAGGGGTAGACAAAGATTGGAATACAACCAGCAACTCTGAGATGAAAACACTAACCCCGCAGAGTACTTCGTGACGGTCCGCATCAAACCAGTCACAATTTATGGATCACTGATCAAACTCTGCAACAAATATTTGGCCAAATTAATGAATAAATTTAAATGAAGGGGCAATAAATGAAATTCGGAAGATGAGCGAAAAATGGATCACAGTTTTCTCATGTTATGCGTACTTGTTGAGGGGGAGCAGACCTTTAAATTCATGTAGTGAGTTCGCTGCAATTGACAGAACGCCCTCACAGTTGTCAAGTATTTTTATGGTCAAAACATATGTTACCACATTATTTTCAGTCCGATTTAATAATGAATTACTTTTTGCTCACAAGTAAAACAAATATTGAATATGTTTGACTTCCATTTCTAATTACATACTAACAGTTACACACTGCAGTTCCGTATAGGTAAGTGTCATACATATTACACACTTTCTAAATAATTAAATGCATTTCTTGCGCCATATATCATACATTATATACAGAAATATGATTTTAAATTGTTTGGAAGTTTATTGTTCTTCATGGGCTTACTTTCAATTCTGACGCTCAGCAATATCATTTTTACTGTAATACGTGACGTACTCAGCAGAATTTGTTGACAATAATAAAAGTCGTTGAGTCCATCACGAAAAATGACATTGAGCCAGTTTAACTTTGCTAAAGGAAAGAAAAGATGGGATTACACTCAGTGTCAGAGAAACTATGATGGAATGTTCTTTATATGGCCCTTAGCAGATAATGTGTTGAATCAGATGTCCTGCGAGCAACGGACAATGTTTGCGTCAGTGTACTCTCCGGGAAATACTGCCTTGCCAAACATGCAGTGTGTGGAAATTGTTAAACAGACTGACAGCGGGTTTGTCATTGTCTCGGAGCGAGTACAGGCTGTTTCCAGACCAAACAGAATTAGTTTCGCACACGTCATATACGACCATGTTTGAAGCAGGGAATCGCACGGAAACGTGATAAAACCCCATAAATTGAAGTCGAGTAACAGGCAACGTGCGAAACTAAATTGCACCAGGCTAACAAAAATATTTAATCTAATACATTTTATATGTAATTGTTCTCATTAGATAGCTTGGTAAGAGCGACACCATCATACACCTTTTGTGAAAGAGCAGTCCTAGTAGCCACTGACGCTTTGTTCGGCGTCAGAGGTAAAAGCAAGTTTCACATAACTCTAGTTCTCATTTTTGGTTAAATTACAACGTACAATTGACTTACTCTTTATCGTTGCTTACATTAAGATGTGTACCTAAGTATAGCCCGCTGCAATCGAACAGAGATCGGAGGCAGATGTACGATACTAAAACTCTTCACCTTCAACACCCGTTATTAATCTGGAGTACTGCTGGCACTGCATTCCATTTGCAGCCATTCGAGAAAGGAGAATTCCACAGTAAGTTCTGTTACCTCCACCCTTATATCAAGTGCTGAGTTTCCTGAACGAAGAAAAGTCCCAGAAACTCTAATAATTCGGGAAATACACTGATGAGACAAATCATTTTGACCACTTGCTCTAATACAGTGTTAATCAACCTTTTTAACCCAATAAAACAGCCGTGGTATGAACTTGATAAACCATTAATAGGTTTCTGGAGTTATGTAACATCACATATCTAAGCACAGTTGAAGAAGTGACCGTAAACTACGGTGCGGTGATTAGTGGCCATGGAGCTGGCACCCGCTAGTATCCCAGATGTGTTCCATCTGATACAAGTTGGGTGAATTTTGTGTCCAAGATATAGATTTGAGTTCACTATCATCATACTCAAAGCACTGTAGCACGATTCCTGCCTTGTCAGTGGCAGTTACCATGCAGGAAGATTACATCGCCATCAGGGAAGACATGAAGCATCAAGAGATGGACGTGGTCTACAATAACGTTTACGTAGTCGAGAGCGGTCATGTTGGCATTGATTACTACGACACGTCCGTGGGCAGCACATGCTACAATTCTTCTCAACCCGCCTGCGATTGCAGCGCCGTGCATGCTTCAATCAGCAGTTCGCCTGAATTACTGCGTATCCTGGGGTAATCAGAAACATGGTTCATTCTATCAGGCGATGTTATTTCATTGATCTACGCTCCAGTTTCGTTAATTCCGATGTCGCTCGGCAAACATGGCAACATGAAGTGGTCGTCTGCTGCAGAGCCCCATGCGCTCAACGCAGAGCTCTCAAACACTTGTCCTTACGCCACATTCGTCAGATTTGTCACAGATTTCCAACGATCCTAAGCTTCCAACTTCCGTCGTGAGGTCCAACACCTTGTCACTTAGCATTAGTTTCACTGACCTTAAACCACTTTTCGCAGACGCTCACCACAGTACCATGTGAACAGCCGACTATCTTCATCTTTCCCGAGACGCTCTTTCCCAGGTGCCGGTCAATAATAATCCCCACTGTAGACAAGTCACTTATGTCGCTGAAATGATTTCTCACTCATCTCTTCACCGCATATGTACGTTCTTTTCCGTCATGTGCCCGCAACACCAGACGGCACTACATACTGATCAGCCGGAACATTATGACCACCTACATAACAGCCGGTACGTCCACCTTTGGCACGGATAACAGCCGCGACGCATCGTGGTATGGAAACAACGAGGCCTTGGTAGGTCGCTGAAGGGAGTTTAGATTAGATTAGATTATATAGATCCGTGCTGAGGAGATCCTCATAGACGTGGAACATGTCAATTTTTTTTTGAAGCTGAAATAACAATACTAATAGTATGAATATATACAATACATCTCTTGTTTCTATTAAAAAATTCGTCAATGGAGTAGAAGGAGTTGGCCACTAGTAAGTCTTTCAGGATCCTTTTAAAGTGATCTTTATTTGTAACTAAATTTTTTATGTTTGCTGGCAAATTATTGAAGATGAGTGTGCCTGAGTAGTGGGCCCCTTTTTGAACTAAAGTAAGTGCTTATAAGTCCTTGTGCAAATCATTTTTGTTCCTGGTATTGTATGTATGAACTGAGCTGTTTGTTGGAAAAAGAGATATATTATTTAGGACAAATCTGTGAAGAACCATATGACATTATGGAATGAAAGGAGGCAAATTATGCAAGCTTTTTCATTTTTATGTCGCCTACTTCAGCTAACACTCGAATTGCAAATATAGATTTGTTAAGGCGTTTCAGCAGTTCTGTGGTATGCTCCTCCCAACTCAATTTATTATCAAGTTGTAATCGAAGGAATTAAAGACTGTCAACCTCTTCTACCTGCTCTTCTTCATACTTTATGCATATGGTGAGTCTTTTCGAAGTTTAATATCAGTGAGTTGGCTGTAAACCATTTATTAATATCCATGAAAATATCATTAGCAGATCTTTCTAGAACCACAACTCCACACACAAGTCACATAATTCCCGTAAATTCCGGGAAGGATTGCAATGAGCTCAGACAACACGTACAGTCACATCACAGATGTATTCCATCGGGTTCAGATTTGGCAGTTTGTGGGACCAACAGATCAACTGTAACTCTCCGCTCTCTTCCTCGAACCACAGCATCAAACTTCTGGCCGTGTCATGGACTGTGCGGCTGGTCCCGGCGGAGGGTCGGGTCATGTTTGTGTTTGTCCTTAGGATAATTTAGGTTAAGTAGTGTGTAATCTTAGGGACTGATGACCTTAGCAGTTAAGTCCCATAATATTTCACACACATTCTGGCTGTGTGACAGGGCGCATTATCTTGCAGAAAAATGCCACTGCAGTCGAGAAACATGTTTGTCAGGAAAGGATGAATGTGGTCTACAACCAGTGTATGATACCCTTTGGCTGTCATGGTTCTTTGCACGAGCTCCACTGGAACCACGGTTGCCCACGTGAATGTTCCCCAGAGCGTACTGAAGCTGCCGGCAGCATGTCTCCATCCTGCAGTGCAGATGTGTAGGAGCTGTTCCCCTGTAAGTCGATAGCTTCGCGCTCACCCATCTGCATGATGAAGAAGGTACTGGGATTTATCAGATCATGCACCTCTCTGCCACTGCACCAACGTCCAGTGCCGACTGCCACGTGCCCATTTCAGTTGTAGTTTTCGATTGGCTCGTGTACTAGTCGTCGGCTGCGGAGGCCCATCGTTAGGTGTGTTTGGTGCAGTGTGTGTTTAGACACAGTTTTAGTTTGAACAGCATTAAAGTTTGATGTTAGTTTCACCTGTTCCCCGCCTGTCCTGTTTTAACAGTCCGCCAAGCCTACTGCGATCGACATCTTTAATGAGGGGTGGGTGTGGCTTCACCTCGGTTTCGCCACGTCGTGAAGACACTCACCACAGTACTCCTCGAACGCTCGACAAGTCGTGCAGTTTCTGAAATGATCGTGCCGAGCCTCAGGGCTGTCACAATATGCCCTCGGTTAAACTCAGATAGATGGCGCGCCTTCCACATTCTACACGGACAGCACGCTTACTCATACTACATGTACCGTTCGTGTGTCTGACTGGTAGTCACTGCAATCGCTGCTATCGCGTGGGTGAGTCTGTATCGATAGTAGGTCGCTGGTCATAATGTTCCGACTAATCAGTGCATCTTTCGCTGGGCAGCCGTCATAATGCTTCGGATCACCAGTGTTTAGTGCAGTTATCGAAAAACTTGAGTACGTGTTACCACGAAACTGCTGCAAAAACAGGCTGCCCATTTTCTCGGGCTGCTTGCCAAGTGAGATATTCAGTGATGTATCAGGAGTCGTACGTGGTATTTTACATGTTCTCAAGTACGATATATGCATTTCGAAATGTCGCTGACTTACTGAAAATTGAAGCAGCAACAGAGCTGAGATGGTTTCATTACACTGACACCCCATGATACGGGTATTTCTATTGATAGTGCACGTAATATAGGAAAATATAGATTGGTTAAGTAAAAAATAAGAAGTGAAAAGAAATTAAATTTATTATTTAAATTATTTGAAGCCCGCAAAAGAGATCTATTGTCGAGTGTATTTTTCATAATGAATTATTGTGCTTCGTATATCTTGTTGGCCAGGTGGGAAAGTTGACAAAATTTCAGAAATACAGCAGTTACAATGGAAACATTGGCAGATTGTGAATCATTATGTTACTTGTGAAACAGTTCCTCGAAGAGGAACAAGTTTCAAATGTTGCGATTCGACCAACAGTGTCAATGAAAAATAAAGCATCATACAGATTGAGTATGATATTGTCAGATTGAGAGCATTATGTTACTATTGAAATCGTTATGTATTACATTACGTTGACACATTCCGGCAGTCAGGGAGATAAGACGCGAAACGTCTCGCCAAATAAGACGTTGGTGTCTCAACATTGTTAACAATGGAGATATACACACCACCG
Organism: Schistocerca nitens; assembly: GCF_023898315.1. Taxonomy (NCBI): domain Eukaryota; kingdom Metazoa; phylum Arthropoda; class Insecta; order Orthoptera; family Acrididae; genus Schistocerca; species Schistocerca nitens. Next base: position 760,918,000 of record NC_064617.1, on the reverse strand, counting down.
CAGCAACAGTAATCCATCCATTATCATGTCCAACGGTACGTAAACAATAGCATGATGAGGTGCATGTCGTCGACGTCCGTAGCGTGTACCTAAAGTACGTGTCTCATTCCCTGAATTACCACGTTTGCTACTGAGCTGGTCGTCAGAAGTACTAGGCTTTTTTTTAATTTAAATGTTTGCGCTTAATTAAATTCACGATTCTATCCTGTGGACTGAGGAATTCTCTTAAGTATACTGGGCACACGAGCTGTTTGGTACAATGAATTACCAAATTTTTGAAGAATTTTAAACACACTTTAATTTTAAACATACTTTTATATATCGTTCTTATATACGAGGGTTGGAACTTTAATAGTGGCAACTATTTATTTACAGCTCGTACAAAATAGATACGTGCTTCAAACTTTTACTGACCTTCAAAGTAGTCACCTGGATTGTGTATAACCCGTTGCCAGCGATGTGGAAGTCGTAGGATACTCTTAGCAGTGCCAGCTGTGTTGACAGTTCGAGCGACGCGGTCTATTGCCCGCCGAATTTGCAGCAGTTCTGAAGCGAATGCAGTGACGTCTTTCCTTGAGTTTTGAAATCGAGTTGAGCTCACGAGGGCTTAAGTCAGGGGATTCCAGTTGGTGGTATAGTATGGTATAGTACTTAACAGCCCCCTCAGTCAAACAAATCAGTAACAGCTTGCACTGTACATGCTTGGGCACTGTCCTGCAAAATGATGGTCAGGTCCTACAGAAAGTGTCATCACTTCTGTCTCTAAGGTGGTCGTAGATTTTGTTCCAAAAATGAAAAGCATAGAGACAGAAGACAATTATACACAATGCTGGTGACTACTTTAAAGGTCAGTAAAACTTTGAAACACGTATCTGTTTTGTACGAGCAGTAAATAAATAGTTGCCACTATTAAAGTTCCAACTCTCGTATGTATGAGCTGGAATCCACCTTCAGAAGCAATACCACGAGAGTTTTCAATGCAATGATTTGCTGCTCGTTTATTGCTTGTAAAGGTCTTCTGCTCATATGTGATGGTCATATTTCAAAATGAATTTAAATTGCGCACATTGTGTTAACTGTTACTCAATTTTTTCGTTTTATAAAAATTTATCTTCTGTTCAGCAGTTCTGAACTCTAAAATAAAATTTTAGGGCATGAAGTCAAACAACAGGGATGCAAGCCGTCTTCCATCTTGATATTTAAACAATAACATTATTGAAACTTCCCGACTGATTAAAACTTTGTGGCGGACCGAGACTCGAACTCGGGACGTTTGCCTTTCGCGGGAAAGTGCTCCACCGACTTCTTATTGTGCCGAACCGGGAATCGAACTCAGATGCTTCGCGTCTGTGAAACGGTTGCCTTAACCGCTTTTTTTATCAGGTGCTTAACAACTTTTTTTTGCGCTCTGACCACTTTTATATATATATATATATATATATATATATATATATATATATATATATATATATATATATATATATATATATTACTGACGTAAAGTGAACATTGTGATAAGTAGTAAGTTTTTGAAAGGTAATCATACGTCAGAAATGAAAAACACAACAAAATTACGTTAAAATGGAATACTTCTCTATTTCAAGGAATATCTTTCACAAATTGAAACAAATCCTAGTTAACATGTAACATTTAAGTGAAGTTAAAGTCTTGTAATAACCACTGCATTGGCATACCACAAATAATATTTATGTATTGCTTGAAGGCTTTTAAACTGAACATTATTCTCGCATTACATAAAAGAAGAAACACACATCACAATGGAGAATCGTATTTCCAATCCCCACGGTTGTTCTGTCATCTGGGTATGTCTTCTCGTAAGTATAATGTACCCACCGATTTTTATCTTCCGTTAATTCTTTCTTCTCCTACCCTGGACGTTCCAGCTATAAGGGGACTCTTGAAACGCACTCCATAGGAAGTTAGCGAAATGCAGTCGGTATTTCGGATTGTTCACGGTCTTTAGATATCGGTCCAGTAAAAAGGTCCGAAAGTTCATTTCATTCTTTCGGGCTTCACTGAACAAACAGAACACCGTCTGCCCTCGAAGCCACGTCACGGCATTCGTTTTGCTACGTGGGTAGTACGTCCCATCCGGGCAGATTATAATCCCTGGTTCAATGTTGTGTTGTCCCATTCGAAGAAAGAAAGCGATCATTTGTGTCGTGAAACGTCACACTTCTGCCGAGGGGCCGCATATGAAGCGGTGTTCATCGTTGTCCAGAGTTTGGCACTGAGTCCTCAGTGGTGAATATATGAATCGCATGGAGTCTGGTTCGGGCGACTTTTTCACGATTAACTGTTAGGTGCCACGTTGCACGTGTCTCTGTGTCTAAGGAAACATTGTGTATCGATCGCCATTCTACTTGCCAATTGATATGTGTATGCTGCCTCTCATTAGGAGCCGGCCGAAGTGGCCGTGCGGTTAAAGGCGCTGCAGTCTGGAACCGCAACACCGCTACGGTCGCAGGTTCGAATCCTGCCTCGGGCATGGATATTTGTGATGTCCTTAGGTTAGTTAGGTTTAACTAGTTCTAAGTTCTAGGGGACTAATGACCTCAGCAGTTGAGTCCCATAGTGCTCAGAGCCATTTGAACCATCTCATTAGGATTTCTGTGTCATCCGGTTGCTAGTATCCGATATATGTCACGCGCCGTTGTAGGGCTGGTTTCCGACAGAGCTGTCTGAACGTAGCTGTACTCTACAAAAAAAGTGGGTATATGCTGAGGTGACTGGGAAATGTGCTGGACCGGCACTGGTGCCATTCGAGAAACTGGTGCTACTTCTTCTACTAAGACTCCTGTGAGACAAGTCTGATGTCGTCTCCACAGCTTTAACATTGTGCTGATACATAGTGCCACCGCTCGATCACGAACATGCGCTAGACCTAGTCCACCCCTACTAAGAGGAAGGGTAAGGGCGTCGTATCTTACTTCAAACAGTAGACCTGCAATCGCAAAGGAACCGAACGCCGCCAGTATTTGTCGTGCTATCGTCACCGGCATTGGGAATGCTTGAGCAAAATGCGGAATTCGTGACGCAAGGTAGGTGTCCCTCATATCGTTTTCATTCCGTACTATCAGTACCAGGTCATCCGCGTATGACTTCCACGTAAATGTGTATCGTCACAAAGCCAATCATGTCAAGTGGTGTCGAAGGCCGCAAAATTACGGCTCGAGAGGCCGTGCATATAATGTCGTTGATAAGGGACATCCTTGTCTGACCGATCTCGTTACGACTATAGATTTTGGGAGGAGACATTGCTGAGTGGCAGCTTCACGACAGTGGTAAATGGTCATGGAAATCGCATGTGTATCAAGACTTCTGCAAGATAATTATGGCAAAATCTATGAAAGACTTGATCAAAATCTATTGACGCTAGTGCTGCACGGAGGCGGCACGTCTTTGCTAGGGCGATCAAATCGCGATATTCAACAAGCTCCGTCTGGATGTTGTTATCTCTGCCAGGCGAAGTTCGATCAAGTGAGAGTACTTGGCGTAATACTCTTCAGACGAAAGCTGCTAATTATCTGGTGTATATTTTGTAGTCGCTGTTAAGGAGTGTCAGTGCTCGGTAGTCCCGTATCCGTGTACCACCCGAGGGTTTGTGTATCGGGATAGTCACCACCTCCACAAAAGCCGGCGGTAAGGGCACGTCAGGAGACATTAATTCGAGGCAGATAGTAGTCCATCTGGTGCGGTCACATAGCTCAAAGTCCTGTGGAATTCCAGAGGGAGGCCATCTGGACCCAGCGATTTGTTCTCCGCTCCTCTACTAATGGCATCCATCACTTCCTCCTCTGTTAACTCCTCCATCAATTGTACTTTCGCCTCTGGATCAATCGTGCCCAAAATCAAATGCGTAATTTCGTTAATGGCCACCATTTCAGTATCCACTGCGGTGTAAAGTTGCGTTTAATGTTCTGCAAAGGTATTGCCTATTTCTTGTTGCGATGTTAGGTTTCTGCCATCATCCGTGTCCACAGCATTTACTATGGCTCTTCGTCGTCTTTTCTTTTCGTCGATGATGTGATACATGGATGGGCGTTCTCCTGCAACCCGATCTAGTGTGCACGCCCTGACCACCGTTCCTTCAAAGGTGGCGTCGCAGGATGGATATAATTTTAGCCTTTGGTGGATGTACCGCCTCTTACTGCTCAGGAGAAGGCATTTGTTCGGTGCATTCCCGTAGCACCGTGAAATAGAAGTCCGTCGTCAGACGTCGCCACACTGCCTGCTCACGACTTATATCATTGCACGGCGCAGCGGCGGTTTGGTGCAACCCATCCACCAACTTAGGGTCGTGGTATACGACCGAAGGCGTCGTTGGCAAGATCTCCGAACATCTTTAATGACGTCTCGACAAGCTGGGAGCCGCAGGAGGGCGACGTTCATTTTCTAAGGACTGCAGCTACCCTACACTAGCTGCGGCTGGAGGGAGATTTTACATACGAGTATTAATGCTGTATGGGCGGTGTAGGCTGTAGGCAACAGCTCTGCTTCCAGGACGTCAGAGTTAAGATTACGTGTGACATACAATCGGTCGGAACAGCTAGGGTAATGAATTGTTTTATGTGTGTATCTAGGACGGAGGCCATGGACATGCTCCCAGATGTCAATCAGATGCATACTCTGCACCAACATTCGTAATTATGGGCAAGTGGTATATCGCGGAAATTGGTCTTTCGGTGTAAGTACACAATTAAAATCGCTGCCTAGGATTAATAGCGTCGACCTTGAAAGAGCGGGGCAATTTCGTCTGCGAAGAAGTGGGAAGGCTTTCGCTTCCTGTCTGTACCGGACGGTGAATATATGTTGATGAGTCGTATATCAAATACGCCCCTTGCGAATGCCCGGGTCGACGGTAGATACAGTGCATCCTCTGCTGTGATGTCTTCTTTAAGAAGTATTGCTATGCTGCTGCCAGTTTCGGAGGCTTGTGATTTGAAGGATATATACCCGTACGTGACAGGAAATTCATCGACGTTGAAACTTCTATGCTTTTATTTAAATTACTGAATGCTACTGAACATACTGAGTGAAACGTCTAGTCTTTACCACGAGATGAAACTGCTGAGTGCAACAGAACCTATTGAATGATTACTTGTTTTTATCGTTTCAACATGATCTATAGAATTTTTCCTGACCAATACAAGACAAACTTATTCATTCATATATGACCTACAATATACAAACGCAACGAAATCTGACTACAAATAATTAACACAAAAGAATGGCCCTGAATTAAAAGAAATCCCAGCAATAACCTATACGTTTCACAAGTCACTCAAGAAACTTATCTCACACAAAATCTTCATAACACGAACTAAAGCTCTAGCAGCAAGCAGCTACTACAGCCTGCTAAATAAAAAAGATTCTAACTACAATAGGCTCTAACTACTAATAGGCATGTAGTTATCACAGGAAAGTTATGTTGCAGAGCTAACAATGTATTTATCAGATTTTACCTTAATCGTGTGACATCCAGTTCCAGAAATTATATAATCGTCAATAATTCCATTTCCAAGCATTAGCAAATACATCAATCATCATTTTACAATCCATTTCCAATCAGCACTAAATCTCCATGACCAGCCACAGACTCTCTTACAGAGGGTGCCCAGCGCTGTCAGTGATATTAATGCAGCCTATAGCGCTGCCAACGTTCAAACACATAAACAGTCTACTTACATAGCCCACCTGCTTCTCTCATTAAATATTTCAAAGAATTTTGAGGAGTGGCCATGACTAATTTGTTAAATAGTTTTTATATTAACAATATCAAACAGATCAAATGCAAAATATATGTGAACAGTTCACAAATACAGACAAAGTACTATTTCTTAAATGTGAAGCCATCCCACTGTGTAATCATTTAGAAATATATCTGAGACGTAGGAAATTGGTCAAACCTCTCTCCTAAATGACCAGATAGCTGTGTAGTTCTCTCTTAGAGAAATATGGTACCGGTGTGTAAAGCAAATACCATATTAACCAGTGCTCCTTGCGCTTGCCACACGCATGTCACGGAAAGTAGGCGTAACCCCACGAGGGGTTATGTAATTGTACATCAGATGTTAGAGAATAAAACAGCGGAATGACATTTATAGCCGCAAACCTTCTTTTTATCGTTATAGTTCAAAAATATTACTAAAAATGTTCCAAGTACAAAAGGTAAGCGCTCAAATGTGTATCCTGTAGTGCTAAACTATGCTTCTTGTTGTATGAATGTTTCTGTCATAGCTTAACTGTACAAATGTGCCAAGTGTCGTACTTATCGTCGTTCATAAGCCAAGTTCTCCAGAAATCAGTATACTTACATTGTCATATACAAAAGTAAAGAGCTATGCATACAAATGTCTTATTTACGTTCACTGCCACGACCTTGAAAGTAATATACTGTAACGTATTGTTGAGTTACAAAAATAACTGTCTCACTGTAGCTGCGCCACAAATGTCATTACCAAAACATGTTTTACTTTCCAGAAGAACATAGAAAAACTGTGCAGACATAAAACAGATTCAGCGTAAAAGCAATAATAAAATTGTGTCTCTCGTTAGTAGCGTCGTAATATAATCGTGTAGCTGTCAAACAAACCAAATACTGTCTCATCTGTGATCCCCCAGGAAGTACTTTAAACAGAAATGTCTTTTCAAGTAAAGCTAAATGTTGCAGTAAAACCTCATTAGCATAATATGTTCCAAGAATGTGGACTATATAGTCGTTACGTAATCGTGCAACTAACAAGCACAAATGTACACACAATGAGACTGTGTCATCTGTTCCCTGTAAATGTGAACACGTAAGGTTACTGTGTTAATTGATAGTCATAGCAGCTACATCGTCAGTTCCGTAGGCACGTTTTGTGGGTGCCTACGGTATGAGTCATTGTCTATTATTTCTTTGTTGTCGCGCTCAGTTACTGAGATTTGGAGGTCTAATTTCTACAATTTCAGCCTGTCGAGAGGGCCCTGCCCTATCTGAATCACGCCAGATCTGAGTAAATTCAGGTCGTCATGACTATATCGTCTGTCGTCACGTCTGTAATTTCTTTCTTGTCAATCACGTGATGGAGAATCTCTCCCGGAATCGTAATTATGAGGGGGACTGTTGTGTCTGAAGTCATTTTGTCTACCTGGATAATAACTGTTTTGGTTCCCGTTTTGTCTGTTTCCACAGTTGTCTCTGCCATAGTCATTACCGCAAAAAAGCGATCTTTCTCTGTAAATGTTGTTTTTATGCCAATGGTTGTCATACGGGTGATATCTGTTTTGGTCACGATCTGCGTTATAAGAACAGTCTTTTTGAAACAAGAGACAGCATTGGTCGTATATTTTTTACTATTGCAAAATCGATTTTCTGTCACTGAGTGACCATCTTCAGTGCTATATTGTATAACTTAAATTGGGATGCACTGTTGTCACTAAGCTTACGGCAATCTATGTGATTGCCGTAAGCTTAGTGACAACAGTGCATCCCAATTTAAGTTATACAATATAGCACTGAAGATGGTCACTCAGTGACAGAAAATCGATTTTGCAATAGTAAAAAATATACGACCAATGCTGTCTCTTTTTTCAAATATACCTGTTATCTGGTCGTAGTGCACAAGACAACATGGAGTCGCCAATCAAAAAAAAGAACAGTCTTGTTGTGTCCGGTTATTATTTCTGTCGTCACGTGACGGATGTGACGTGTAATTGTTGTTTTCCTGTTTTCGCATCATGTGATTCTCAGTGTCGATTTCCAGTTCTTGTAAAAGCCCCTGAAAAGCTTCGATGTCATCTTTACAACGTCCTGCCAAAATAATATGTCTCAAATGTTCAGGCAACTTAATTGAGCAAATACGGATGAGTTGCGAGGGACTGTACGAGTTTGACAAATACTGATTTGTCTGTAACCTCTCCCCAAAATATTTTACGGGGCTAGAAAATTCGGAATGTTCGAAATGTTTCATCACTATAAGACTGTGTTCTACTCGATCTTGCGTAGCCTGAGTCCAATATGCAGAATGGAAGCCATGATAAAATTCTCCTTCACTGAGAGTGTCGCGAATAACCAATGCATTCTTACACCTGGTTCATTCTCTAGATAGCCACTCATAAATTCTAGTCTATGCTGTAATGACCAATTCAGAGGAAAACAATGAGCAAATTGAGGAAGCCAAGCTTGTGGATGTATGTCATTACTAGAATTCTTGTATGTTTTAAATCTACGCGTTGTGATGAAGAGCTTATAGTCAAAATCATCGTGACGGCGAGTTACAAATCGGTCATTGCCACGTCGTGTCGTCGGTTCCATTTCAAGGCTCGCTGCACCTTGTCCTTTGCCAGCTCCTTTCAAAATCTCAGAAATACCATGCCTCACTGCTTTGTGACTTTTCTGCATTTCTAAATCCCTCTTCCCGTGTCGGAGCGCGAGTATCCTCTGAAGTATGCAGTTCTTGTATCACGTGTGCCAACTGATCTTGTACTTCCCGCATTTCTCTTTTGTGTTGCGTATTAATTTGATTCTGACTTTGTTTCAATTACCTAATTTCCTTGTACTCCTATGTGTCAATAAGGGCTACTGGTCTTGTATCATTCAAATCATCCTCTACCCTCCTAGATAAATTTGTTAATTGATCTGAAAGTTCGGCTATTTTTCCGATAATGTGCGGATTTCCTACGTGTATTTTTGTGGACCAAATTTTAGAGTGTCCATTTGTGTCATAATCGTTTCTACTGTGTCCTTTAAGTTTTCCTGATTTTTGCAAGTTGCGCGACCGTATCGGTAGATACAACTGAGTCAGTTTTATCCTGCAAGGTGTCATGATTTTCGTGAACAGTGATCTGCAGTTATTTTATGGATGCTTCATGATTCTGTAAAGTCGCAAAAAATTAGGCTCAAAATTCTCAAAAATGTGTGTTTTTACATGTTTAGAAATTTTTTGTATTTCTATCCAATTTTGAGTAACTCAGGGGTTTAACCTTCACGTGTTTGTTCAAGTGTTTCTTTAATTCGTTTCTGATTTAGTTCCATTTGCTGCAGTAATTACAATAACAATGTATTAGTGAATGAAACACGTTGCATTTTGCTAGTCGGCAGTGCATTTGCACCGGCAATATTCGTATTTTGAAGAGCAAAGAATGAATCTTGACTTAAGTGAGAAAAGGGTAATGACGCAAAATCTGAATCTAGGTATTTGGAAGATTTTCTTCTGTTATTTCATGTTCCTGAGGCAAACAGTTACCGACCGATCGATCGACAACAGTTCCCTGTTCATTCAATGTTTCCATTTCTACAACGTTATTTGCTACCTGGTGTACGTCCCTATGCTCACAATTATGAAATTACTGTTTTGAATATTTATCACTTCGTTACACGGTGGTACTGACACGCTACGCATGTAGTTGTAAAGGAAAGATACGTTGCAGAGCTAACAATGTATTTATCAGATTTTAACTTAATCATGTGACATCCAGTTCCAGAAATTATAGAATCGTCAATAATTCCATTTCCAAGCATTAGCAAATACATCATTCATCATTTTACAATCCATTTCCAATCAGCAATAAATCTCCATGACGGGCACACATCGAAACCGTCCGGTCACGTTAACACTGGTAACCTTCAACGCTGCTAACTATTAACATCCAAGTACTATCCGGCCAGCCACAGAGTCTCTTACAAAGGGCGCACAGCGCTGTCAGAGATATTAATGCATTCTATAGCACTGACAACATACAAACCCATTAACAGCCTACTTACAACGAATACTTATTGTAGGAGGAGGATGTCGATGTCCGCTGCATTTGGCATGTCTTTGAGTAAGGATACCCTAATCTGCGACTGTATATTATTGGTACTGATGTAAGGAAGCCTGTATGCTTGTCTTCGCTCCATCGCATGTATATCATCCATGGGAGCTTACGCCGTCCGCTGTTGCACTGGCACATTATGTGACCCCGTCCTGCCCGCCGTTGTTGGTTATAAGTTGAAGTTTAGAGGTGCGCCTCCCCCCCCCTCCCACCGCCGTGACGCTTGCTGCGACTGACGGTGTGTCCCCTTAACAATCATCAGCCTAGTCTCCTTGGGACAAGTTTTCCGTCGGCCGGGGCTCACCGGGGCTCACCAGCACCCTCTCTCTGTGGCTCCACTTCTAATGATCGGGAGTGGCAGTAGACTGCTGTTGCCGTGCGTTGTCAGGTTTTTCAGGTCGCTCTCGACGTATGTTGCTATTGAGACGATGGTGTTCTGGATGAGGAGTCTCTGGATCCTCTGTAGTGTGGCCGTCTTCCTCGGTAGTTTCTGGATTGTCACCCTGGGGGTTAGATGTCGTTTTGTACACTGTTTCTGAGACCGTTGCTTACGTGAGTGCGTTTCTGTATCCGAATGTGGGCGAGTGTCTCTGTTACCGCTCCAGTCGGACACGAAGGCAGCCGTTGGCACTATTCGACTGGCGACGACCATTTGCTCATCCGATCTCGGTACTGGTGGTATTGCCTGCCGGCTAGCCGTGCAGTATAACGCGCTGCTTCCCGAGCGGGAAGGCGTGCCGGTCCCTGGCGCGACTACACCCGGTGGATTAGTGTCGAGGTCCGGTGTGCCAGTCAGACTGTGGATGGTTTTTAAGGCAGTTTTCCATCTGCCTCGACGAATGTGGGCTGGTTCCACCTTATTCCGCCTCAGTTACACACTGTCGGCGATTGCTGCGCAAACACTGTCTCCACAAACGCGTACACCATAATTACTATACCACGCAGACATATGGGGCTACACTCGTCTGGTATGAGACGTTCCGCGGGAGGGAGGGGGGGGGGGATCTTCACTGGGGGCCGAATCGCACAATAACCCTGGGTTCGGTGTGGGGCGACGGTGGGGTGGGTGGACTGCTGTGGCCCATTGTGGGGTTGTGAACCACTCAGGTCTACGGCGGGACGAAGCCTCGCCGTTGTTCTAGGCCTCTGGTTCAGTACACAATACACTGGCGGTTTGGGTCAGTGCTGTTCGGTGCGTGGCGTCGCCGATCTCACCATGCTCATGTCGTCATTCGCCGTCGTCGGCTTTTCGACTGACCCTGCCCAGTTGATGGGCGCTGTCACTGTTCGTTGGGGCGTCCTTCCGGAACGCACAATAGAGGGACTTCGACACAGGTGTTGCTACATATTCACTTGTCGGTGTTTGTGCAATTCTTAATTTGAGACAAGTTGAGCGATTATAGACTTCCTGTCCACAACCTGAGCTAGTTTTCGGCCGACCGACGTAAATGCCTATCGCTCTGCAACCTCCAATTGTGAAATAAGACGGAACATGTTTTGATATCTCGATCCGTATTTGTCACACACCATTAAGTATCCGGTGTGTGGCAAAGGTTGTCAACTTTTCCCCTCTGAGTACCTGACCATAGGGTTGTAGCGCGTTAACGACGATCTCAAACCGAACCTCAAATGGTAGCTCAAATACTCTTACAGTTCTCAATCCAAATCCCACATGATCAATAGGTACCAGTCCGACATGGCTATCTGAATGTTTAAATTTGAGTCCATCTTTGTGGTCGCTTACGATCTTGTCAGACACCTCGTCGTTGATCAGTTTGACGTAGATCACACTGCCTGTGATGGAGAAGTGGATGCCAATCATATCTTGTGACTCAATTCTAATTTCTTCACGTATAAATCGGTCTGCTTCAAATGCCTTCTGTCGTGCAAGTTAATTATTAAAACTGATCTTGATAGTAGATTGTCGGCATGAGTGAGGCATTCTATTTCGAAAGTCCAAGCACTAGCGATGGCTTCGCGGCAGGGACGTAAACAGACGCCCGATCCGCACGACCGCGGAAAGCAGACTAGCTGAGCTACCCAAGTACGACTTAAAACGACCGTCCTCACAGCTTCAGTTCTGTTAGTACCTCGTCTCCTGCCTTCCAGACTTTACAGAAACTCTTCTGAGAACCTTGCAGAACTAGCACTCTTGGAAAAAAGGGTATTGCGAAGACATGGCTTAGCCACAGCTTGGGGGATGTTTCCAGAATGAGATTTGCACTCTGCAGTGGAGTGTGCGCTGATATGAAACCTCCTCCATAATATCCTTTCTTCCAGGAGTGCTACTTCTGTGAAGTTTGGACGGTAGTAGACGAGGTCCTGGCAGAATTGAAACTGTCAGGAGGCAGCGTGGGTCGTGCTTGGGTAGCTAAGTCGGTAGAACATTTGCCCCGTAATGTCGAAGGCCCTGAGTTCGAGTATCGGTCCAGCACACAGTTTCAATCTGCCAGGAAGTTTCATATCAGCGCACACTCCCCCACAGAGTGAAAATCTCATTCTTCTAATTCTACTAACATTATTTTTAAACTGGATTTTCCAGTGCAAAATCTCTCGGCTGAAACCACAAACCTTATTCAGCACTATGAGGTAACACATACATAAAAATGCTTTAATATAACAGTAACATTTACGTGCTTAAGGAAGTGCTTAATACATCACTGCTATGTAAGTTTCAAGAATTTTAATTTGCATGATATGAAAAGGACTTTCTTTCCCTTCATTGCCATTTCATCCCCCTCATTGCATATGAGCGGAGTGTGGGCTGTCAGCGAACACAAGTCACTGCTCTTCAGCCATATGGGAATACAACTTCTAGTACACAATACAAAATTGGACATAGCAGTTGACAAAAGGAATTTTTGAGAGAATGAAAAGACCGAACGTCACTTGCATAAGTTAAAATATAAAAGACTGATTTGTAAATTAATTATAATACACTAAATAAAATATTGAAACAGATGATTTGCGAATGTATATTTCACAAAATATAAAAGACGGAGGGACAGTTACATAAGCTAAAAGGTAAAACCCGATGTGTTGACTAATACAGACACATAGACGAGTAATGTTATGAGTGGGTGTAGACTGCCAGAGAGAGAGGTATCAGACAAACGTAGCAGTCGGGACAGTGCATAAGAGATGTTTGTGGGCGGACGCTAGGAGGAGGAATGTGGGAGAGTGAAGGATGGTTTTATGCACCATGACTTACGATATGGGTGGAACGGATTGAGGAAGGGAACCATTACTGGGGGAGATGGAGCGGGTTCCTGTAGTTCTGTCAGGAGCGGTATAAATCAGGGCTAATTTCACGTTCGGATAATGGAAGGCTATTAATGTCACGTTAGGAGAGGACGTGGACGTAATGCGGGGGGAAAATGTGTTGGTCGACAGAGTACATGAATAAGTGAGCAAGAAGGTAACTACAGGGTAGGTAGCGTCGATTTTAAGGGAAACGTAGGATATTCGGAGGTATTGAAGATTTCCGTCTTGGAGGAGAGTTGGAAGGGGAATTTTATTAGTAGAGGTTGAGGGTGGGGGAGGGTAAGCGTATCCGGAAGACAATGTGGAGTGCATGGCGTTCGACGCTCTGTGGTGCGTGATATATGGAGGGAGATCATGCCTCATTTACATGGCAGAGGAGGGGTCGGATCAAGAATTTAGAGGTGTGGTGGAGTGTGGAAAGGTTCAGTCCCCATGTTCGACCAGTTAGGAGTTTTAGGGAAGGTAAAAGCCGCTGTGTTGACTAAGACACACACATAGACGAGCGAAGTGATGAGTGGGCGTAGACTGCCAGAGAGAGAGAGGGGTTTCTGTTGAATTTTGGTCAGGCATTTTAGTGTGTTAGTTAACGGGATACGACGGCCGTAAAAGCTAGAGTCAAAGCCATACGCGGGACGGCTACGGTCGCAAGCTCGAATCCTGCCTTGGGCATGGATGTGTGTGATGTCCTTAGGTTAGTTAGGTTTAAGTAGTTCTAAGTTCTAGGGGACTGATGACCTCAGATGTTAAGTCCCATAGTGCTCAGAGCCATTTGAACCATTTTTAGTCAAAGCCATAGGGACAGTAGCTGTGGGTAGTTCGTGTATAGCTATTGTTTGGGTTTTGGTAGGGTTGCTTTTGAAGATCCACGGTAGCGCAAAGAGGTGAACTGATGAAATTAAGCTGGAGGGATCCTTGGGATTTCTGGATTGAGAGGTAGTGGGCTAGGAGCACTGTGTCATCGGAATACTGGAGGAGATAAACAGGAAGAGGGGGCTTGGTTTAGCGGCGATGTAGGAGACATATGGGAGAAATGAAAGGAAGAAAAATGCGGGAGTTGATGTTGCAGATACTGACGTAAGACAAGCAATTACAGAGAAGGGATGCGATGAAGTGGATGCATTTTTAGGAAGTACGTAGGTCTGGAACTTAAACAGGAGGGTGGAATGCTTTTTCGAGATCAAGGGAAACAAAAACGGCGGACTTGCTGTTGTTGAGGTGATGAGATAGGAGATGAGTAAGGTACAAGAGTTTCTCCTCGCAAGAGAATTTAGGACGGTAGCCACATTGACGGACAGGAACGGATAAGTGCTGTTGTGCTCGGTGATTGATATGTCGGGATAGGATGGATTCAGGAATCTTGCCAAACAGGGAGGTAGGATGAGGCGTCAGTAGCAGGTTATTCTGTTTGAGCAAGAGGAGGTTTCTAGCGGTTTTGCACTGCTCGAGATTGAATCCGATATTAAGAATTGTAGTATAAAGTGCAGCGAGGATTTCTGGGAAGGAGGGGAGGCATTCATTTAGTTGGCTGTTGGTCATACAGTCGTGAACGGAGTCAGTGTTGCGTTTGTTACGGAGTATCTGTTAGACGTCTTGTGTTGTTACAGGAGTAATGAGTTCTGTCTGTGGAATGTTGTCAAAGTACTGGAAGGTAGGAGCGAGGGGTGGGAGGGAGGTATTGGTCCTCTCATTGACTGTCCGGAGTTAGGAGTTATCGAAGAGAGAGACGTCTGGAATGGTGAAATTGTCAGAGAGGTAGGATGCAAAGTGGTCCTCATTGCTTAGGTTGTCTTGGAGAATGTGATTATCATGCAAGAGGAAGCAGAGGAGCAGTGGTGTTGCCAGTAGGTACGTGAAATGCCTTCCAGTACCATGAGGAGTTAATGGGCAGTTTGGCGTTGAACTTCGTGCATGTTTGGCGGTATTTCTTGGCTGTCGACGGATGTCGGATGTGTCGTTGTAGTTACCCTTGATAAAAAGGACGTGTTCACTCACCATTACCAGTATTTCACTTAGCACTACGACTGTGAGCACAGGTCTACAGACTACCGATCCGCGAGAGTGTAAGTGACAGCAAAGGTGTTTATTTTAGTAAACTATGTTAAAAACCTTCGCTTAAAACGTCCAGGCTGATAGGCCGCGGTCAATGCATAAAACTCTCCGCTGACGTTTCATCTCCGACTGCGGGAGACATTGTCCGAGGTAAAGCGGTGAACTGCAAGGAGAACTCGAGGAAGCGCTGATTATATAGGCAGTATAGAGGGCGCCACTGTCCATCACGTGGCGTCAGGTATGAGAGTGTCTCTGGTAATGCCAACATTACCGATTGAAAGTAATCAATCGTCACGTATCCGGTGCAACACTGACATCCAAATATCCAGTTTAACACCTTCGTCTTTCCTGTTAAAATTATTACTGTTTATCAAGCTTGATAGCCTCTCTCTACGTGTCCGCATAATAATGCAAGGTTTTAAGATGTGACGCTTGTCTCGCTAAATTTTATTTCACGATTATCTTCCTGGTAAACATGTTCTGCTACGGCCGATTTATCCGTGTGACCCAGGCGGCAGTTCCTCTTATGTTCAACAAGACGGGCGTTCACAATTCTCTCTATGGTACCAATATAAACCTGTCCATAACTACAAGGAATTTTATACACCCCCGGTGTAGCCAAAGGGTGTCGTGCATCTATCGCCGATCTTAAATATTCTTTTCCTAGTGGATCTGAAAATCTATTCCACCCCATACTTGCTTAATGCTTTCCCAATGCGATCTGTGACCTTACTAACGAACGGAAGAAAACCATTGCCGTTGGGTGACTGTTGTTCGCCGTTGCTCCTGATTCTCCACCTACAGCGAAGTGCTCGATCTATATCCTTGCTAGAATAGCGATTCTTCAGGAAAGTTGACTGTAGATGTTCAATCTCATCTTTTAAATACACAAGTTTACAAATTTTGTACGCCCTTTCTACCAAGGTTTCTTTTACACCCCTTTTTTGTCTAGGGTGGTGGTTCGAAACCTTATGCAGATAGCGGTCGGTATATGTGGCCTTTCTATACACCTTACAAGGTTCCTTCCGTCGTTTAATCACAGACACATCCAGGAAATTCATCAATTGCCCATTACTCTCCGTCTCCATAATAAGTTGGATTTTCGGATTAATGCTGTTTAGATGTGTAAGGAAGGCATCAACTCCTCCGCTCCGCGTGTCCATACTACGAACGTGTCATTGACACAGCGATACCACGTGGCTGCTCTCTTACTGACAGTGTGCAGCGCCCATCGTTCAAAAGTCTCCATAAACATGTTATCCACAGCAGGTCTAAGAGGACTGACAATAGCCTCCCCGTCAATCTGTTCATAAAAGTCACTATTGTATTGCTATTAGGTTTTAGTGTGACAGTGTCGGAATAAAGCCACATTATCGGTAGGAAAAATATTCGCTATGCATAAGATAGCTTTGCTTACCGGAGTCATGGTAAATAACGACATAATATCAAAACTGACGAGGATATAATCCGGGCCCACGCTCATTTCCTTTGAATTGTCAATGAAATGAGCTGAATTTTTAATATGACTGTCCGTCCTACCAATATCATGTTGCAGCGGTGAGGCAAGGTGTCTAGCTAACTCGTGGGTGCGTCCGCCTATAGCGCTGAATACTGGCCTCAACTGAACCTCACGTATAGTCATCCATAGAGACTAGGTGGGTACACTTCTGTTTTACATAGCAGCTTCTTATCGTCGGAGGAGAATGAAGACGCTTCCACCAGTCTATTGGTCGTTTTTAAAATCTTTATGGGCGGATTCTTCTGAAGTTGTTTGTAATTGGAGGGACCCAAAATATCATAGATCTTTCCTTGATAGTTTTCACTGTTCAATATGACGTTGACATTACTCTTATATGCATAAGAACAATAATTTTTCTACCTGCATGCCGGCCGGATTGGCCGTGCGGTTCTGGGCGCTACAGTCTGGAGCCGAGCGACCGCTAAGGTCGCAGGTTCGAATCCTGCCTCGGGCATGGATGTGTGTGATGTCCTTAGGTTAGTTAGGTTTAAGTAGTTCTAAGTTCTAGGGGACTGATGACCTCAGATGTTAAGTCCCATAGTGCTCAGAGCCATTTGAACCATTTTTAGTCAAAGCCATAGGGACAGTAGCTGTGGGTAGTTCGTGTATAGCTATTGTTTGGGTTTTGGTAGGGTTGCTTTTGAAGATCCACGGTAGCGCAAAGAGGTGAACTGATGAAATTAAGCTGGAGGGATCCTTGGGATTTCTGGATTGAGAGGTAGTGGGCTAGGAGCACTGTGTCATCGGAATACTGGAGGAGATAAACAGGAAGAGGGGGCTTGGTTTAGCGGCGATGTAGGAGACATATGGGAGAAATGAAAGGAAGAAAAATGCGGGAGTTGATGTTGCAGATACTGACGTAAGACAAGCAATTACAGAGAAGGGATGCGATGAAGTGGATGCATTTTTAGGAAGTACGTAGGTCTGGAACTTAAACAGGAGGGTGGAATGCTTTTTCGAGATCAAGGGAAACAAAAACGGCGGACTTGCTGTTGTTGAGGTGATGAGATAGGAGATGAGTAAGGTACAAGAGTTTCTCCTCGCAAGAGAATTTAGGACGGTAGCCACATTGACGGACAGGAACGGATAAGTGCTGTTGTGCTCGGTGATTGATATGTCGGGATAGGATGGATTCAGGAATCTTGCCAAACAGGGAGGTAGGATGAGGCGTCAGTAGCAGGTTATTCTGTTTGAGCAAGAGGAGGTTTCTAGCGGTTTTGCACTGCTCGAGATTGAATCCGATATTAAGAATTGTAGTATAAAGTGCAGCGAGGATTTCTGGGAAGGAGGGGAGGCATTCATTTAGTTGGCTGTTGGTCATACAGTCGTGAACGGAGTCAGTGTTGCGTTTGTTACGGAGTATCTGTTAGACGTCTTGTGTTGTTACAGGAGTAATGAGTTCTGTCTGTGGAATGTTGTCAAAGTACTGGAAGGTAGGAGCGAGGGGTGGGAGGGAGGTATTGGTCCTCTCATTGACTGTCCGGAGTTAGGAGTTATCGAAGAGAGAGACGTCTGGAATGGTGAAATTGTCAGAGAGGTAGGATGCAAAGTGGTCCTCATTGCTTAGGTTGTCTTGGAGAATGTGATTATCATGCAAGAGGAAGCAGAGGAGCAGTGGTGTTGCCAGTAGGTACGTGAAATGCCTTCCAGTACCATGAGGAGTTAATGGGCAGTTTGGCGTTGAACTTCGTGCATGTTTGGCGGTATTTCTTGGCTGTCGACGGATGTCGGATGTGTCGTTGTAGTTACCCTTGATAAAAAGGACGTGTTCACTCACCATTACCAGTATTTCACTTAGCACTACGACTGTGAGCACAGGTCTACAGACTACCGATCCGCGAGAGTGTAAGTGACAGCAAAGGTGTTTATTTTAGTAAACTATGTTAAAAACCTTCGCTTAAAACGTCCAGGCTGATAGGCCGCGGTCAATGCATAAAACTCTCCGCTGACGTTTCATCTCCGACTGCGGGAGACATTGTCCGAGGTAAAGCGGTGAACTGCAAGGAGAACTCGAGGAAGCGCTGATTATATAGGCAGTATAGAGGGCGCCACTGTCCATCACGTGGCGTCAGGTATGAGAGTGTCTCTGGTAATGCCAACATTACCGATTGAAAGTAATCAATCGTCACGTATCCGGTGCAACACTGACATCCAAATTTTATCCAGTTTAACACCTTCGTCTTTCCTGTTAAAATTATTACTGTTTATCAAGCTTGATAGCCTCTCTCTACGTGTCCGCATAATAATGCAAGGTTTTAAGATGTGACGCTTGTCTCGCTAAATTTTATTTCACGATTATCTTCCTGGTAAACATGTTCTGCTACGGCCGATTTATCCGTGTGACCCAGGCGGCAGTTCCTCTTATGTTCAACAAGACGGGCGTTCACAATTCTCTCTATGGTACCAATATAAACCTGTCCATAACTACAAGGAATTTTATACACCCCCGGTGTAGCCAAAGGGTGTCGTGCATCTATCGCCGATCTTAAATATTCTTTTCCTAGTGGATCTGAAAATCTATTCCACCCCATACTTGCTTAATGCTTTCCCAATGCGATCTGTGACCTTACTAACGAACGGAAGAAAACCATTGCCGTTGGGTGACTGTTGTTCGCCGTTGCTCCTGATTCTCCACCTACAGCGAAGTGCTCGATCTATATCCTTGCTAGAATAGCGATTCTTCAGGAACGTTGACTGTAGATGTTCAATCTCATCTTTTAAATACACAAGTTTACAAATTTTGTACGCCCTTTCTACCAAGGCTTCTTTTACACCCCTTTTTTGTCTAGGGTGGTGGTTCGAAACCTTATGCAGATAGCGGTCGGTATATGTGGCCTTTCTATACACCTTACAAGGTTCCTTCCGTCGTTTAATCACAGACACATCCAGGAAATTCATCAATTGCCCGTTACTCTCCGTCTCCATAATAAGTTGGATTTTCGGATTAATGCTGTTTAGATGTGTAAGGAAGGCATCAACTCCTCCGCTCCGCGTGTCCATACTACGAACGTGTCATTGACACAGCGATACCACGTGGCTGCTCTCTTACTGGCAGTATGCGACGCCCATCGTTCAAAAGTCTCCATAAACATGTTATCCACAGCAGGTCTAAGAGGACTGACAATAGCCTCCCCGTCAATCTGTTCATAAAAGTCACTATTGTATTGGTATTAGGTTTTAGTGTGACAGTGTCGGAATAAAGCCACATTATCGGTAGGAAAAATATTCGCTATGCATAAGATAGCTTTGCTTACCGGAGTCATGGTAAATAACGACATAATATCAAAACTGACGAGGATATAATCCGGGCCCACGCTCATTTCCTTTGAATTGTCAATGAAATGAGCTGAATTTTTAATATGACTGTCCGTCCTACCAATATCATGTTGCAGCGGTGAGGCAAGGTGTCTAGTTAACTCGTGGGTGCGTCCGCCTATAGCGCTGAATACTGGCCTCAACTGAACCTCACGTATAGTCATCCATAGAGACTAGGTGGGTACACTTCTGTTTTACATAGCAGCTTCTTATCGTCGGAGGAGAATGAAGACGCTTCCACCAGTCTATTGGTCGTTTTTAAAATCTTTATGGGCGGATTCTTCTGAAGTTGTTTGTAATTGGAGGGACCCAAAATATCATAGATCTTTCCTTGATAGTTTTCACTGTTCAATATGACGTTGACATTACTCTTATATGCATAAGAACAATAATTTTTCTACCTGCATGCCGGCCGGATTGGCCGTGCGGTTCTGGGCGCTACAGTCTGGAGCCGAGCGACCGCTAAGGTCGCAGGTTCGAATCCTGCCTCGGGCATGGATGTGTGTGATGTCCTTAGGTTAGTTAGGTTTAAGTAGTTCTAAGTTCTAGGTGACTGATGACCTCAGAAGTTAAGTCGCATAGTGCTCAGAGCCATTTGAACCATTTTTTCTACCTGCATTTACATTCCTCAGTGCCTGCGACAAATTAATGTTAGGAGGCTTACATGTATGTAAAATCCTAGCTGTTTAAATCCTAATTACATGAGCAGACTGCTGTGGAAGCTGCCGGATATCTGCCTCAATATTTGCTACAATGTCCTCTGGGGGTACGTTTTGGGTCGTCACAGCAAAATTGCCTCTGAGGGGACGATTTGGATGGGAATCGGTTAATGGAAAGGGGACATACAATTCAATATTTATTTCCCCAAAACAATTAATTAATTGTAATAAATTACATTGTGGCTTACAAATTACAGTGACACAAACATATCAAGCTGCTTACAATATGAGTTAATAAAAATGTTATATACCACAGGTAAACAGAGAAGCTTCAAAACTGTTAACAACTTTATACATTAACAAATAATCATTGTGCATTAAACTACATACTTTCACCTAATACAGTTAAATTTTTAAATGTGATGCACAAATGTATAATTTATAATTAAATTTTCAGTTGAAGTTACTCCTTCCTATACCTTCTTTAAAAGAGTGATAAAATTTCCAACAGGTATCTCAATTAAAAGTGCCCTAAAATCCTTAACACAACAACACGTCCATGACTTAATATATGTACGGCAAAGCCCAAAATCAACTGCGCAAAACACATTCAAACTTTCGCCAACATTAGCCGCTTGCCAGTCATAACATGTTACGACTACATCAGCGGGCAAACTTACATAGGTAATAACACAGGCCACCTAGCAATCTTGCCAAAATCAGTTTACATGAAGGAGGACGAAGGGGGGGGGGGGGGTCACAATAAATACCATACTCAAGTGCACTTGCCAAAGCTACTACTAAAAGTACAGTATAAAAGGCTCTCAATTAATGACAAATCCGGGATAGGCCCGGCTATATTGCACCTGGGCGCTAGTAGCCAAAATAAGGTTGACAGATACCAAGGTCAGACATCATCTTAGGGCTAACTGGCGCAACAAATAAATAAGAGTAAAAGAACAAGCAACTGCCAATGCCAAAGAATTTAAATAGGATTAAGTACACACGAGGCTAAAATCAGTTGCTAGCACCTTGGACATCGTCTTATGCTTCATTGACACAACAGATAAATAAAGGTAAAAGAACAGACAAATGACAATGCCCAGCAATGTAAATAAAAATAAGTAAGCACAAGGCTAAAAGCAATTGCTAGCAACTTAACAAGCACACATAAGAATATCAGACTCCTGCCACATCACAAACGGAACAGGCGCGCGCGCAGTCCCCAGCAAGCCTGAAAACCAATAACACACACTCCAGCAACCGAGCCAGCCTGACCACAGTAATTTCAACTCAGAATCAGGGCGCGTGAGCACACCGGGTCCACGCAAAACACACACTGCCAAATAATTCCCACCAACAGATACGGCTGCCCCCCGGGCGGGAAAACAGGGGCGACGACCGAGTACATACCAGCAGAAAACTCGACACCTACACTCCGGCCAAAACGGAATCACGCAGATAACATAAAAAACAGCTGCAGTAAGGTGAAACGAACCCCACCACGCAGACCGGACAGAGCAAACACACAGAAAGCCTGCCCTGCAGTCCTTACAACTCCTGGGTGTGGAAACCCAAGCGATATCGTGGCACCCTTTTCAGAGGCGGAGAACCTCGAGCGATCGCGTGCGGGGACCCATCAGTTGTCCACTGCAGCACGCCACCAACACGCCACACCCCCCAACAACGGGCAAATCAACGAGGCCCGCCAACAACGAGACCTCACTTCCGTGCCGGGGCGGAAGGCAAAATACCACCAGCTCTGTGCTAATCCAACTGCCGAGCCGAGCGCGCGCGGCCCCTCCGCGAAAAACGCTCCAGAGGGCAGCAGCCGCCTCAGCGCCTGCGCAGGCCGAACCAGACGGAAACAGAAATACACGTCACTATCGATAGTGTCGGATACGCAACGCGCCACAGAAATGGCACAGCCTCCTTTGGCTGGTACAGACATTTCAACTTTTGACAAACCTTTAGCAGACAGGTTAATAACAGTTCGAGAATTGTCCTAAACTGAACCTCTCGAAATGTTCTGTAAGTTAGCGAACTTCTTCTTGTGTCTATTTACTGTTATTACTGTACTAACTTCCGTAGTTTTGAATCTTAGACCGTCAATCGTATTCCAATCACCACACTGCATATCATTACTGATAACTAAGTGGAGATGAAAACGCTTACTGCTGGTTTCCGGCAATGCTCGTCGCGTCTGATGAATCCTCTCCAGTGACATTGCAGATTGCATACAGTTGTAAATACAGTGAGCCAGAGCCGAGCAAATCATCCCCTTCACCTTCAGAAATTTCTGAACCGTCGAAGTGTCCCTACAGCGTAAAAAGAAGGTGAGGGTAGGTACTTGTATGGGGTGGGAACTATTTTCAGACGCACAAGGAAAATAAAAGAATATTTAAGATCGACAGAAGATGCACGACACGCTTTGGCTACACCGGGGGTATATAAAACTCCTTGTAGTTGCAGACAGGCTTATATCGACACCACAAAGAGAAGTGTGAACACCCGTCTTGTTGAACATAAGAGGAACTGCTGCCTCGGTCACACGGATAAATCGGCCGCAGCAGAAAATGTTTACCAGGAAGATAATAATGAAAGAAAATACAGCGAGACGAGAGTATAGAGAGACTATCGAGCTCAATAAACACAGTAATAATTTTAACAGGAAAGACGAAGGTGTTAATCTGGATAAAATTTGGATGTCAGTGTTGCACCGGAAGCGTGACGATCGATTACTTTCAATAGAGAATGTTGGAATTACCAGAGAAACTCTCATAGCCGACGCCACGTGATGAACAGTGGCGCCCTCGAGTTCTCCTTGCAGTTTTCCGATTTAACTCGGAGGACGTCTCCCGCAGTCGGAGACGAAACGTCAGGGGAGAGTTTTATGCATCGATTACGGCCTGTCAGCCCGGAAGTTGTAAGTGAAGACAAATTGGCCGTGAAAGGCTACATTGGATGATATGGTTAGAAAGCCAGTGTATTTATTTCCTTGACCTTTCCTTTCTGCGTCGTCTAAATCATATTGCTGTGGTTTCCCTGTTCTACCTAATGGAGGTACTTGTACTGTTCTAGATATCAAAAGACAATCTGAGAAAATTACAAGGTTATGAGGCACAAGGCTAAATATTCATGCCAGCTGGTATTGCTTGGCGAATGCTTTTCCGCCAAGGTCTGTCAGATGTCAACACGGCCGCGGAAAGCGGGAAGCAACTGCACTCCTGCCTTGACGCTTGTTCGAGCCTTTGAAGCTCGAATGCCCGACAGACTAGTTACCCCACCGCCACTCAGTTGCCCGATGAAGAATCGTGGTGCCTGAACACAAAGGAGTGTTTCAAAGCGAAACTTGACTCGAAAGGCTGTATCCTAATACAGTAAATCGTCGTAGCACCAGACAGAGACATTTTCATTAGTGACTTACGATGGAAGATCCGCCAGCATTTGAAGACACTTGTCTACAGAACACTACAAGGTTGTGAAAGACCACCAGTTTTAGCGATCGCTTTGGTAAGTAAAAATGCGTATAAACGAGTGTCGGAAATATTCGGTATTTAACTTAATATCGGGTGGACAACTTCATGAAGTACGTCGGGAGTTTGTAAACTTAGATTCAGAGCTGGATCATATGGATGTCCCCAATATTTGGCAACAGCCTACCACATTGAAAAACGAACCCATAAAACAGGGCGAGTATGATATCCAGCGCTATCCAGGCGGTAAGCACGGATGAATATGCGTGTTCAGATGTTACCTGCTTCTTACTGTACATTTTGTTTATAAAGTTTAGCCACTACGAAATATAGTTCTGATAACAACTGAATTTTCTGAGACCGAATAATATAGGAAATTTATAAGGATAAAAAATGGTTCAAATGGCTCTGAGGATTATGCGACTTAACTTCTGAGGTTATCAGTCGCCTAGAACGTAGAACTAATCAAACATAACTAACCTAAGGACATCACACACATCCATGCCCGAGGCAGGATTCGAACCTGCGACCGTAGCGGTCGCTCGGTTCCAGAGTGTAGCGCCTAGAACCGCACGGCCACTCCGGCCGGCTATAAGAATCAAATTCAGGAAATATTATTTAAATAAAATCTCTCCACTCCATAACTACCACAGTACAGATACAGGAAAAACAGTCTTTGTATTACCAGGCAGGCTTGTTTAATCTTCACAAGTGATGTGCTTCGCCTGTTCTAGATATCAAAAGACAATCTGAGAAAATTACAAGGTTATGAGGCACAAGGCTAAATATTTGTTTCAGGGGGTGGTCAGGTAAATAAATATCAACTCAAAAATTGAACCATAACTACGCTTACCGATAAAACTCTTGGTAATCGTGACCAAGGCGTCGAATATAATTAAAAGTCCCATAGAGTGCTACATTCCATCATCGATAAAAATCTTCTTACTCGCAACCGAGTGATTAAGAGTCCCAATGAACTGGGTGGAGACAGCGAGACAGCCACTGACAATGCTTCATTACATTGCCTAAAAGGAACACGATAGAAGGTAATTAAATTAGGCAAAAGAAAGCTAATAAGGCGTGCTAAGACTGTCTAACTTACGGAAACATGCAAATTCAGTGAGCAGAAAAGAAACACTCGAGTGAAAAAACACCAATATGGTGGCCAGACCAATACTCCTTCGACAAATGAATGGGCACTAATAAGAATAAAGAAACAACAAACAAATTTTAGCAAGCCGTAAGCGACTCTAAACCGGAAAACTAACCGTAACTATGAGAACTCACCGATGAAGAATTCGCCCCATCAACACAACTGTGGTCTGTTTACAACACTGTGAGCACGAGCTGTCATGCCGGCAACTTGACTGCCCAACAACTGTCAAGGCACCGCGGAGACGTGGTAAGAAAAGGCCCCTAGGTTTAGGGAACCTGAAAATACCTCACGTAAACAATATAGGTTAGAAACGGAATTTATTGGACGGTTTTTAATTTCTAAGCATATGTTTTCCCAGTCTCCGAATCTAATTAATAAACGAACAAGTCTGTTCGAAACATCTAACTTATCTTCAAATTGTAGTTGCCGTCAGTACTACTTACTGAACATTTTATTTAAGCCTTAGAAGTAAACTAGTTAAGTTTTAGCGCAAAACCTTGCGAGCCTTTTCTTACTAAGGCTCCACGGGGCCTAGAAACGTGCTTGGTGGTCTAGTTGCCGGCATGACAGCGCGTGCTCACAGTGTTGTAAACAGACATACATTATATGATCAAAAGTATCCGGGAAACCCCAGAAACATACGTTTTTCATATGAGACGCATTGTGCTGCCACCTACTGCTAGGTACTCCATATCAGCGACCTCAACAGTCATTAGACATCATGAAATAACAGAATAGGGGGGGGGGGGGGGAGGGCTCCGCGCAACTCACTGTCTTCGAACGTGGTCAGGTGATTGGGTGTCACTTGTGTCATACGTCTGTCCGCTAGATTTCCACACTCCCAAACATTCCTTTGTGCACTGTTACCGATGTGATAGTGAAGTGGAAACGTGATGAGACACGTACAAAGCAAAAGCGTACAGGCCGACCTCGTCTGCTGACTGACAGAGACCGCCGACAGTTGAAGATGGTCGTAATGTGTAATACGCAGACATCTATCCAGACAATCACACAGGAATTCGAAACTGCATCAGGATCCACTGCAAGTAGTATGACAGGCGGGAGGTGAGAAAACTTGGATTTCAAGGTCGAGCGGCTGCTCATAAGCCATACATCACGCCGGTAAATGCCAAACGACGCCTCGCTTGGCGTAAGGAGCATAAACATTGGACGATTGAAAAGTGGAAAAACATTGTGTGGTGTGACGAATCAGGTACACAATGTGGCGATCCGATGGCAGGGTGTGGGTATGGCGAATGTCCGGTGAACGTCATCTGCCAGCGCGTGCAGTGCCAACAGTAATATTCGGAGGCGGTGGTGTTATGGTGTGCTCATGATTTTCATGGAGGTGGCTTGCACCCATTGTTTTCCGTGGTACTATCACAGCACAGGCCTACATTGATGCTTTAAGCACCTTCTTGCTGCCCACTGTTGAAGAGCAATAAGAGGGTGGCGACTGCATCTTTCAACACGATCGAGCACCTGTTCATAATGCACGGCCTGTGGCTGAGTGGTTACACGACAATAACATCCCTGTAATTGACCTGCATAGGGTACTGACCTGAATCCTGTAGAAAATCTTCGGGATGTTTTGGAACGCCGACTACGTGCCAGGCCTCAAAGGCCGACAACAGTATTTCTTCTCAGTGAAGAATGGTCTGCAATTCCCCAAGAAACCTTACAGTACATGATTGAACGTGTCCCTGCGAGAGTGGAAGCTGTCATCAAGGCCAAAGGTGTGCTAACACCGTATTGAATTCCAACATTAGTGATGGAGGGCTCCACGAACTTGTAAGTCATTTTCAGTCAGGTGTCCGGATACTTCTGATTACATAGAGTGTTTGTGTTCATGGCGCAGTCTCTTCATCGTTATAATAAGTTCCCTGGCTTAGCAATGCTTATGGCGTCGTTGCTTCATCTTTTTACTAAAAGTTTTTAGCTGTTTCCTTATTCTTGTTCGTGCCAATTCATTTGCTAATGGAGTATTAGCCTAGCGATTATATTGGTGTATTTTTCATTCAAGAGTTTTTTTTCTGCTCACTGAATTTGCCTATTTGCGTAAATTAGGCACCCCTGGCACGCCTTTTTAGCTTTCTTTTTCCTACTGACGTTACCTTCTGTCGTGTTTCTTACAGGTAATTTAATGAAACATTGACAGTGGCTGTCTCGCTGTCTCCTCCCAGCTCTTTAGGACTCTTAATCACGTCTAACGCCTCGGTTACGAGTAAAAAGAATTATTTTGATGATGAAATGAAGAATTGACTGTTGCTACCTGGCTGTTACCTTCCGGTTCTGTGGGGCTTTTAATTACGTTCGACGCCTTGATCACAATTAGCAAGAATTTTTATCTGTAAGCGCAGTTATGGTGAAATATTTTATCAGTTGAATTTTATACACGTGTCCATCCCCTGAAACACAGTTCTATCGATGTTTGTCTTCCTTGTGTTATTTTTAATTTATTCAATTACAATTGTCTTTAACGGCATTTCATAGTTATACCACTTTGTAATTTTCCCATATTGTTTGATAATACCTAGAACAAACGAAACGTATCTCATGTGAAGATTAAATACACCTCTCTTGTGCAACCAAGACCGTTTATTCTGTATCTGTTATTTAACTTGTTAGGAGTAAATTATCAGCATTGTAACAAGATTTCATTTCTCAATAGGACAGGCTCTAATGCAAGGAAAACGATCATTATAGGATCATTCACTCATTACACATTACACAGTCCTGAAACACATTTTAGATGACGATTGTTTCAAAAGTGATGTTGAAATCCACGACTTGTGGTGCCAAAATATTGCCCGTGTCATAAAGGAATCTGTGGACAAGATTTCGCTGCAGGAGAGCAAGAAGCAAATGTCCTCAAGATGCAGTGTCTGGAGGTACAGATATGCTTTTAAATTACTGTAGATCGAGTTTTCTTTTTTAATGCACCCAGCGCATCCAAAAAATAAAAACGTTATGCCAGTTTCAGAGGCATTTGTGTTTTGGCAGTATAGTAGAGGACCAGGACACATTTAAGCGGAATTCTTTCGGAACTTTTTAAATTACATTTTGTTTTCATTTACGGTGTTTAAATTTGTTTTATGAGATGATTGTTAAAGTATAATTTGATATAGCTACTTCTGTCTCAAAATTACATTTCAAAGTTCAAAATAAGTTAATATAGACTCAAGTCGCGTGTACAAACTTTCCCCGGTTATGGTGGAAGTTTACGCACCTGTGGGAACACATTCATACATATCATAGGACACAATAATGATTAAATATATCACATTATGAAATCTTTCAAAGTATGTTTTATTGGCAGTAAACAAAGTTAAATGTTAAAGTACACAAATTAACATGCTAAAATATAAAATTTTTACTGGCAGTAATCAAATTCCTCGTGAACGTCGACCTCTTAGCATAATATGGTCTTCATAGATGTCTGAAAGCTAAGTAAAGGAATATTCATCATCACTGTCAGAGTTAAAATTTAAACACAAAAATAATGTGCATCTTTTGGCCTGTCGTTGTGAGTCTTCCATTTACATCTAAGGCACTGAACCCATTCTTAATTTCGTTTCGATTGCCTGTATTCTTTCAAACAGTAAATGAAAAGCCAATTTTCACCCTCTTCATCAGATTGCTCCAGATGTAAGAGAAAGGAAGATGAACTGGATAGGACTTTCCTCGAGACGGGAGTGCTTGCTAACAGACGCTTTGGAACTTATAGTTGTCAGAGGAGGCTGAGAGAAAGGACGAGGCAGAAGATTATGAAGAAATAAAGGGAAGCGGAAATTGCGCGGACCTGAAGATGATGGCAGACAACATGAGAGCATGGGAACTTACCACCTGAAAAGCTGCATCTGGGATCAACAGTAAGGATGACATCAGAAGTAAGCCTCTCCTCATTTTTGCTTGTTATTGACAGCAGAAATTTCTTGCTCTCATGACTCCTTGCTCTCGAACAATTAAAGTCTTCTGTTTCAGACTCATAAGGTTCAAAAAGCTTTGTCAGCTTCTGCTTTCGTGGTCATTTGCTTCACTTTTTAGATTGCATTGTTAATATTTCAGAAGCCTCAGACCGTTTATAACTAAAAAAGGTCGAAGAATTGATGGGATTCAAAGACTCTTCAAACCGCCTCAGCTCTCTTGTAATCCTGTAATGAGAACACTATCACTTCCATACCGCATAGGGTGCACACTCAATGGATGCACTGAAAATTAAAATGCAACTTTTAGAATAGGTTGTTATAAAAAGGGGAATATAATTTATAAAAAAATCTTAAAAATATTTTTCTACCGTGCATTAACTGAAAACCTGTACCAATTTTTTTAAATCATTAGTCACATGATTAGGCCTTCAACAATCGCCAACCACGATATCCTCTAGTTCAGCTGCGAATCGAAAACGTTAATCCCTTAACGGCTGTTGTCAATAGTCAAATTGGCATTAATGACCAATAGGTGAATATGAAGGTGGTGACATGGGATGGTAAGACTTAGTGTAAAAAATACTTACAGCCGCTAAAATTTGTGGCTGAAGCGTGTGTTTCATAACCCAAGCATGAATTATTTCAAACAATTTGTTATCAAAAGAAGGTCACAAAAACTGATGAAATATATTCTAACTAAAACACATACATCAAAGAACTTCGCATCACCTCGGTTCCGAGAGTTCCGTAAACTGTACAGAAAATTGGAATAGAGATCAACATAAACATCATTTCCGCCCTTTTTATTGCTAATTACAACCACACATCGCTTGTAGTACCACCATACAGCGAGACCTTCAGAGATGGTGATCTAGATTACTGTACACACCGGTACCTTTAATACCGAGTGGCACGCCCTCTAGCATTAATGAATGTCTGTATTAGTAGTGGAATATTATCCACAAGTTCATCAAGGCACTGCTGGTCCAGATTATCCCACTCACCAACGGCGATTCGGCGTAGATCCCTCAGAGTGGTTGGTATTATACGTCGTCCATAAAAAGCCCTTTTCAATCTATTCCATGCATAGGGTTCATGTCTGGGGAACATGTGGGACACTCTAGTCGAGCGATATCTTTATCCTGATGGAAGTCATTCACAAGATGTGCACGATGGGGCCGCGAATTGTCGTCCATGAAGACGAATGCCTCGGCAATATGCTGCTGATATGGTTGCACTATCTGTGCGTACCGTACAGCCGTCACGGCCCCTTCCATAACTACCAGCGGCGTACGTCGGCCCCACATAACGCCACCCCAAAACAGCAGGGAACTTCCACCTCGCTGCACTCGCTAAGGCGTTCAGCGTAACTGGGTTGCCTCCAGACACGTCTCCGACGATTGTCTGGTTGAAGGCATATGTGACACTCATCGGTGAAGAGAACGTGATGCCAATCCTGAACGGTCGATTCGGCGTGTTGTTGGTCCCATCTGTACCGCGCTGCGTGGCGTCGTGGTTGCGAAGATGGACCTCGCCATGGACGTCGGGAGTGAAGTTGCGCATCATGCAGCCTATTGAGTTGTAACACGACGTCCTGTGGCTGCACGAAAAACATTCAACATGGTGGCGTTGCTGTCAGAGTTCCTCCGAGCCACAATCCGTAGGTACCGGTCACCCACTGCAGTAGTAGCCGTTGTGCGGCATGAGCCAGACATGTCATCGACAGTTCCTGTCTCTCTGTATCTCCTCCATGTCCGAACGACATCGCTTCGGTTCACTCCGAGACGTCTGGACACTTCACTTCTTGAGAGCCCATACTGGCACAAAGTAGCAATGCGGACGCGATCGAACCGCGGTATTGAACGTCTAGGCATGGTCGAACTACAGACAACACGAGCCGTGTACCTCCTTCCTGGTGGAATTAACTGATTGGCTGTCGGATCCCCTCCGTCTAATACGCGCTGCTCGTGAACCGTTGTTTACATCTTTGGGCGGGTTTAGTGACATCTCTGGTTACAGGGAGTGTGTTGGCTCTGAGCACTATGGGACTCAACGTCTGTGGTCATCAGTCCCCTAGAAATTAGAGCTACTTAAACTAACCTAAGGACATCACACACATCCATGCCCGAGGCAGGATTCGAACCTGCGACCGTAGTGGTCACGCGGTTCCAGACTGACGCGCCTAGAACCGCACGGCCACACCGGCCGGCCAAAGGGAGTGTGTCTGTGATACAATATGCACAGTTACGTCTGTCTTCAGGAGTTCCGCGAACCGGGGTGGTGCAAGACTTTTTTTGATATGTGTGTATTTCACACATTTTTTGCATTTGAATGTTACATGATTACTCATTTTTTTCTTGTTTCCCTCTTCTTTTTCCAGTTCCCAGAACCTCGTCATTCTTTGGCTGTGTTCCTATTTACCTTTCTTTCTCCGTTCAAAAAGTTCAAATGTGTGTGAAATCTTATGGGAGTTAACTGCTAAGGTCATCAGTCCCTAAGCTTACACACTACTTAACCTAAATTATCCTAAGGACAAACACACACACCCATGCCCGATGGAGGACTCGAACCTCCGCTGGGACCAGTATTTTGTCTGTTCTCTGCCAGTCTTTTACTTCAAATTTCGTGTTCGTGATTTTGTTTCTGATTTTGCTTCTTTCGTTTATCATTTCAATACTGATCCCTGCTTATTTTAGTGTTCTCCTATTTCATAGAAGCTACGGCTTTTTTTTTTTTTTTGGAATAAACGGTCTACTACTTCAAAAGGCCTCTTTGTGAATCTGTTGTGGCTCATTCTACGTATGTGTCCATATAATGTTAGTCGGAATTTTCTGATCATATCTGTGAGCCAGCCTGTGTGTTCACATTATTCTTTGGTTGGTCTTTTCATCCATTTTACATCTCTGTGTACTGCTCCAAAAAAATTTTATGAGGATTTTACGTTCTACTTTTACTCTATCTGGGAAACCTGGTCGTTCTGATGCGTAGAGAGCTTCTGGTAATACAGCTGTACTCTAGTGCTTGAGCTTCACCTGTCTTTTGTGTACATGGTTTGGTTGTTGTTGTTGTTCTTTCTTTCCATATACTGCTTTTTCTCATACAATGTCTGTTGGCCTGTCTTAGCAGAATTCATGTAGGCATTCCAGTGCATCTTGTCTATTGTTGTTGAGGTCTACCATGTCATCTGCAAATACTAGGCATTTTATGATCGTCTTGTTTGCACCGGTTGTTCCTAACTGAATGTCTTTTACTGTTTCTTCTCATTGTTTGGTAATTTTGACCAACACCGTATTGAATAAACGCAGTAAGAGACCATCACCTTGTCTGACTCCTGTATGACTCATTGTTTGGTAATTTTGACCAAGACCGTATTGAATAAACGCAGTAAGAGACCATCACCTTGTCTGACTCTTGTATGTATCTCGAATGGTCTTAAATTTCTCCCATAAATTTTACTGTTTGATGTGGTGTCTGTGACATGTCTATTGTACGAGTGTCCTAGTTTTACTGTCTATTCCTTATTCTTCGAGTGTGTTAAGCGGTATACACCTGTCTACGGAGTCGTAGGCCTTCTTAAAGTCCACGAATATAACTACTGTAATGTTTGTCTGTCTGACCTTCAGGAGTGTTCGCAGGTTCCACATCTGTTCAATGCAAAATCTTCCTTTTCTGAAGCCTGCTTGGTATGTCTTTGTATCAACTTATGGTTCTAATCTGCTGATTAATGTCTTGGTGAGAGTTTAGTAGCTGACCAGTAATAATGAGATAGCTCTGCAGTTTTTAAGGTCTCTCTCGTTACGCTTTTCGTGGAGTGCGTGAATCAACGCACATTTCCGTCCCCCTGGCAATTTCTCTTTGCTCCGTATTTAAGTGAGAATTTTGTGGATTCCATTTGTCATGATTTGGTCTTTGAGTTTCCAGATATCGGAGATAATACCGTCCTCTCTCGGGGCTCTGTAGTTTTTTAATTGTTTTATAACCCCTTCTAGCTCGGTTATTGAAGGTGATTTTGAATCTGGGTTTGGTACGTTTTTCGTGAATTCTCATTTTTCTTTAGGGTTCTCGCAGTTGAGGAGTTTATGAAAGTAAATTTTAGGAATTTTGCAAATTTTCTTTATTATTTGTTTCCAAAGATCCGTCTGTTGTTTTGAAGCAAAGATGCGCAGAATGATAATCTTTTATATTTTCCCTGAATATTCTGTAGACATTTCTCGTGTTATTTCTATCGAAGTCTTCCTCTATTTCACTTAGTCTGTTTGTGTCGTATGTCCTTCTCACTCTTCTAACATGTTTTGAGGGTTATTTCTGGACTTTGTGGCAATCTTTCAATGTCTCGTATACTTGCTAAACTTCTTTCAGGCCTGGATTCTACGTTCAATAGCCTGATCACAAGTTGCGTTCCACCATCTACGTTTTCGTTTCCTTCTAGGTTGACCCCAACGTATAGCGTTCTTAATTGTTTTCGCTAGGTCTATCGTATTTTCTGTTGATCGTTGATTAATTTCATCAATAATTTTGTCTTTGTTTATATTCAATTATACTGGATCGGGTCTTATAACTTTTTCCTGTGTTGCGATTCTGTTTCTTGGGAATGGCCCAATTATTCCTTGTAGCAAGCGACGATCGGACTCGAAGAATTCTATGCAGGTTCTTACATTCCGAATTTTTAAAAAAATGGCTCTGAGCACTATGGGACTTAACATCTATGGTCATCAGTCCCCTAACCTATGGACAGCACACAACACGCAGTCATCACGAGGCAGAGATAATCCCTGACCCCGCCGGGAATCGAATCCGGGAACCCGGGCGCGGGAAGCGAGAACGCTACCGCACGACCACGAGCTGCGGACTTCGAATTTAACTCGTAGCTTTGTTTGTTATGGCTATATAATGTATCGGAAATCCTTCCCATTTATTTTTGGATGTTTTCCATGTTGTGACTTCTATTTTAGGCTTTTGAAAATGCGACGACGTAACTTTTAGGTAAAAATTTTGATATTAAAGTATGAGATGTTGTTGTGTTTGTGTGCTGTGAATGGTCCTGTGATATGCTTGCACTCTTTCTCTATGCATAGTTGTGCACTGAAGTCTCCTACTACAACTGTAACATGTCTCTCTGGTACTTTACTTGTTATTTCATCCATGTCTTCCCAAAAGTCTTCGACTTCTTATGGTTTCTGTCTGTTGTCATCGTTTGTGGCTGCATGAACACTGATGATTGTCTATCTTCTGTTTCTGATTTGAAGGTTGTTGTAGAGATCCTTTCTGAGACTGAACTGAAAAATGGTTCAAAACGGTTCAAATGGCTCTGAGTACTATAGGACTTAACATCCGAGGTCATCAGTCCCCTAGAACTTAGAACTACTTAAACCTAACTAACTTAAGGACATCACACACATCCATGGCCGAGGCAGGATTCGAACCGGCGACCGTAGCGGTCGCGCGCTGAACTGAAACGTAGGATGTTGTCTAAGACTGATTTGTGATCCGCAAATAGTGTGCCAAACGTTGTCGTAAGTAATTCTCTTCTTCCAGTGGTATTCTGCTCCTGATGACCTTGTTCCGTCCGTCAAGGTTTATTTTGCTGACAAATAACAGAATTCCTTAACCTCATGTACTTTGTGACCATCAATCCTTTCGTTTTGTTGGCACTTCCTCAAATGATTTTCGAAGTTCTCATGAAATGTTATCTATCCCTTCTGCCTTATTTAATCTTAAGTCTTCCGTATCTCTTTCAAATTCCGATTCCAATATTGAATGCTTTATCTCTTTTATTTCGACTTCTATTATGTCTCTATCCTCGTCATCAAATATGTGGAGTCTAGGAATCACACGTACTTGGTTCACTAGACAAACAATTCAAAAAATCGTATCAATGACTATTATTACAAAAAAGTAAATGACAATACTTAACTTTGACAAATATACAGATGTGTCGCAAGCGAAGGGCAACATACAAAATAAGCAATGCCTTCAGTATAACAAATCCGACGCCTGTGTTGCATAGAGTGTACAAGCGAAGTAACGAGCGTTGACGCTTCTGTACAAGTCGCTAGTCTTGAAGCTACTATTCAACGCGAGGGTCCCTAGTCGGTCGCGAGAATATGTCCTCTTCACATAGCGGCCGCTGCTGTCGCGTTGTCGTACTGGAGAGGGGTCGGCCAGCGTGCGATTGGCTGACGTCTCTCACAGCCATCTCTTCTCTATCGTTCCCAACTGGCGTGCCGACGCGTGACTTTATGCCGTAACTCTCTATCTCCACCTAAAAGTGTCCTTGACGGTGCTCTTTCCACTTACCCGCTCTTCCCTCTGCATTTAATAGCGGAATCTCATTACACTCTTAAAGTTATCACTCTTGCTTTAGATTTCACTGATGGTTGCTTTGACTTTCTTCTATACGGAGTCAGTCTATCCGACGATGATTTCTTTTTCGATTCCTTCACATTTTTCATGGAACCATGGCGCCTTAGCTTCCCAGCATGTCCTGTTTGTTTCATTGCTATGTGACTAGCGTTTCTATATTCCTGAACTTGCCTGAACATATTTATACTTCCTTCTTCCGTCGATCAACTGAAATATTTCTCTTGTTACCCATGGTTTCTTCGCAGATTCTTTGTATCTATGTTTTCCTTTTCATCTTGTGTGATTCATCTTTTGGAGATATCTGTTCCTCTTCAACGAAACTGAGTACTGACTTTTCATTATCGCAGTATCTATAGTCTCAGAGCACTTCGAGCGTCTATCTCATCATTGCTTAGTGGTTCCGTACACCGTTTATTTGCAAATTCATTCTTCCTCACTAGTTTCGGAAACTGATCTGTGTCTGTATTTGCTCCTGGGTACGCCTTAGAGTCAACTGTCTGGTTTTGGAATCTCTGCTTTATCATGATGAAATCAAACTAAAATCTTCCGGTACC
Organism: Schistocerca nitens; assembly: GCF_023898315.1. Classification (NCBI taxonomy): domain Eukaryota; kingdom Metazoa; phylum Arthropoda; class Insecta; order Orthoptera; family Acrididae; genus Schistocerca; species Schistocerca nitens. The sequence goes on along the minus strand of NC_064617.1, from coordinate 760,881,897 downwards.
TCCAGGCCTTTTCCAAGTATAACACCTCATCTTGTGATTCTTGAACAGAGTATTCGCTATTACTAACTGAAATTTATTGCAGAACTCAATTACCTTTTTTCCTCTCTCATTCCTACTACCAAGTCCGTATTGTTCCGTAACCATTTCTTCTACTCCTTCCCCTACAACAGCTTTATTGTCCCCTATGACTATTATATTTTTGTCTCCCTTTACGTAGTGAATTAATGTTCAGTATCCTCATATGCTTTATCTATCAATTCACATCAGCTTGGGACGTCGGCATCTATACCTGAATTACCGTTCTCGGTGTTGGTTTGCTGCCGGTTCTGATGTGAATAACCCTACCACTGAACTGCTCACATCAACACATTCTCTATCCTACCTTCCTAAAGTCTTCGGCTTCCTAAAGTCTTCGGCTTCCAATGCTGATGATTTTTATTCAGAATATAAGTGGCAGTGGGGTTGAATCACGTGAACGAATATGTTTTCATTAGTACTCAAATACGTTACATCTAGATCTACTGCTGCTTAATGTAATTTTTTTTATTGAAAACAGCCTGTAGCAGATTGTCATTATCGATTTACGTCTGAAAAAGGGGACATAATGGCTTTACGATTGTTTAAGGGCTAATCATGTGAGTAAAGGATTCTAAGAAAACAGTTCATAATTTTTCAGTTAACGCACGTTTGATAAATATTTTTAAGAACATTTATAATTCTTTTTACCTTTTTTATAAAATCCACGTCACCTGAAGATGCACCTGAAACGGTGTGAAACTGCTAGTGTGCCCAATGAATGACTACAAAGCCGCTAAAGCGGTTTGAAGAGTCTTCATTCATTGTGAATCTCAGCAATTCGTAAGACCGTTTTTAGCAAAAATAGGTTTAAAAATTCCTAAACATTAACAATGTTCTCATTTACCTGTGGTTGCCCTATGTGCAAAATAGTATATCTCTAGACTGTGTTTCCAACTGCTGTTTACCTACACTTTACTTGACTGGATATTGGTTAGTATTGCAATGCAAATAGTGCGTAAACCAGCCCCAACAGAACTATATAAACTTGCCCCATAGCCATGTTTGAATTATTTTCATAATTATGGCTTTCAAATTAAACAAGTGTATCTTGTGAAGAAGAATAATCTTCTGTAAAGAAACACATATCAGTCTGTTCTCAGTTCCAGAACGTATTCCCCGCAGCAGATTCGATTTTTGAGTAGGAAAATGTACTCGCCTTGCACAGACAAAAATACGTTTGTCAAGCTAAGACGTTCAGCAAATGACGAACTTTGTCGAAGACTTCGAGAGATAGCAGTACTAGACATCCAGTTCCGGTAGCGCTCTAGCAAGAACGGTTCGCTAGAAAAGTTCTCAGGGTAAATGTTCCCCATGAGTGTACATCTCTCCCATAACTGCCGTATTGTCGTCCACTAACTGTCGATACTATGAGCGTTGGAAGAAAGCTCTCTCCGTGTCAGACAATAAATTCGAAATGTGGATCTGCCTGCAGAATGTCAGTCATGTTTACCAGCCAAAAAAATCGAGTAATTAGATTGTGGGCCGTGTCATAAGCGGGTATTTAATATGAATGGGCAGTGGTGACGACGATCGGCTTGAAAGGTGGAAGTTTAAACGTAGTTTCTTTGCCTAGCTATCTAACTTAGGGAGAAGAATGTTTCATTTTCCAGCCTCAAATGTCGATAGCGAAAGGAATTTCAAACTGCGGAGGTCCTTATTTCGGACAGACGATGCAATCTTGATCCTAAACGGATTCAACGTATCGTTATAATTTATTTTAATTACAACACTAACCGAAAATATTGTGGCTTCAGTTTTGCTCCTCTTAGGATTCTAATTTGTGATGTGATACAATTCAAATATATAAATTTGAATCAATTATTTAGATGGTGTTATAAAAAGCAGCAATGTAACTTTGCACTCCGAGACTGAACGCCTTTACATAAGTCGGTACTTACTTAGTTTTCCTGTGAAAATTAAATTCGTTCAAAATCTTAGTTATTGTGTAAGGCAGAGTATTTTCTTTAATGGATCATATTGAGGACGCAATTAGGAACTACCGCCACCACCGTCACGATTAAGAGTTTACAGCAAATTAACTGGATCTGAGTTTAGTTCCATTAGCTGTTGAGAGTATGCCAGGAGCAACACAAATCTTCAGACACAAAGAATTAGCGCACAGTCCAGTCATATTAATGTGACCACCTGTCAAAAGCCTAAATAACCGTATTTTGCAGCGTGTAGGTGCAAGAAGTCAGCAAATGAATTTCTGAAAGGTACCGACCTGGATGTGAAGTCATGCTGACTACAGTGCCCTGCACTGTATTCCTCTATTGAGGGTCCGTGACGCGAACACCCCGGTGGAAGTAGTACCATACGTTCTCGTTTGGGTTGAAATCTGTGGAGGTAAGTGGGTTAAACACATGCTGGTGCTCTTTGAACCACGCACGAATACTGTAGGTGAATGCACAGTGCATGTAGGAAATTTTCTAAATTTGTGGTAAGTTCCTATGGGACCAAATTGCTGAGGTCATCGGTCCCTAGGCTTACACACTACTTAATCTAACTTAAAGTAACTTACCCTAAGGACAACGCACACACCCATGTCCGAGGAAGCACTCGAACCTTCGACGGGGTAGCCGCGCAAACCGTGTCAAGACGCCCGAGACCGCACGGCTACCCCGCGAAGCCTGCATGTAGGGATTAACATGCTCCCCAAGGATAGAAAGATACTTGTGTTAATCCAGGATGGCATGATCAGACAGCGAATGTCACAGAAACATCCCCAAAAAATGGTTCAAATGGCTCTGAGCACTATGGGACTTACCATCTGAGGTCATCAGTCCCCTAGAATTAGAACTAATTAAACCTAACTAACCTAAGGACATCACACACATCCATGCCCGAGGCAGGATTCAAACCTGCGACCGTAGCAGCAGCACGGTTCCCGACTGAAGCGCCTGGAACCGCTCGGCCACAGCGGCCGGCGAAACATTCCCAGATCAAAACCAGTTGCGGTATAGATCTGTAGCTTCCAGCATATTTCGCCGATAAGAAGTAGTCACCACGGGTGTGTGAACACGGCGCTTGCTGTGGAGGAACACACGCAGCAATGGTCGCTGATCAGCCGTCGAAGAGACACTGTCGGTAGGCCGTTGGTGCATCTGGGCCGTCGGTTGCTCAACAGTTGTACGTCTGTTCGTCCGCAGACGTCGTTCACCCCTCTCATTTATGGCCTACGGTGTAACAAATTAGTCTCGGTGCCGGTTTTTGGTAGCGCCGTTGTGCCGTGCACGGGATAACCACAACGGTATTTCAGCAGTTTACAGATTTACCGGTTTCGGCAATGCTTATACCCGTAGCCCGAAACTTACCCTTTTGGGCATTATGACGAATGCACTGTATATCCACCAGACGACGTTTATATAGCCTCAGCGGTAGTTTGTCACCTGCTGAGTGGTTGCTGTACGTTCACGTCGCCGGTGACTGGACTGTGTTCTGCGACGGTGACAACAGCATCACGGTGAGCGCACGAGGCCGGGCAGACTCTGACGTGCTCACAGGGTTTCAGTCGACGACAACCTGCGCCCAGCTTTGATACCCACGCTCGCCATTCCAAACGCCCTGCGCTCGAGCGAGTACGAGTGCGGATAAACGTCCATTTTGCAGACTACTACTACATACTGACTCAACACCGGCGTCCAACTTGTTGTTGGCAGCAGGAGCCGTCAACCTCTAAGTTGGTGCCTCTACCTGAGTGGAACTTTCTTGGCAGTCGACCAGGCCACTAGTACATCCACATGTACTAACAAGTGAAACATATCCTATATTTCCGTAACTCTGTGTCTCTTTCGAGACATAGTTTACATGTGTCTTTAGTCTCCTGAAGTTTGCCGAGAAATATGGAGATAGATGTATGTAAAAATATAAACACTTTTAATAATATTTTAATGGGACTCATGACCACCATGAGTGCCCCTTCCTGCCGTAACCGCGTCTTGATCCGCGTCTGAAGTGATCATCACTGACTTCTGTTGTTTGATCTGCCCGCTAGTACCGACACCAGATAGGAGCATATCTGTGACCAGCAAGAACTGAAACTGCTTCGAGAAAACAGGAGGATTCTATACTCATTTGAACTGAGAGATATGACTGCTAACGATGACTACGAGTATTACTCTCACACCACCGAAAAATGTCTGTCGTCGTTAGTGTTTTACAAATGACGAGGATCCTCTAGATGCTTTCTAGTCACTGTTGCAGAAGCTACGAAGAAACTCCCTCAGCGATACAGTGTCAGACGAAATCATTTTAAGAAGTATCCGAAAACTGTAACTTTGATATATATACAAAGTAAAAGATCTTAATATATGTCCTATTCCTCCATGTGTGAGCGAATTCTTTATAGCCCCATCGGTATTAATTATAGAATTTATTTCGTTTTGGAGCCATTAGTCAGAGACTTCTGCCACGGATGCATGCTGAGTCAACTCTTGTTCTTGTTACATATAACGTGTAGACATACTCTGTAAAAGAATGTGCAGCAGGTTCCTTTGCTGAAGATGCAGTTATTACAGTCAAACCTAGTGAAGATTATCCATCACTAACGTGTTAATAAAACTTGCTTCAAAATTAGTAATTGCCCATCTATAAACGCATTCTCAAGGAACTTACATAAAACACAATACATTTACTTTAGTATTGAGCGTGATCTGCAACACCTACAAAAATAATTACTTGGGAATATCAACAACTGAAACAAAATATCTTAATTGCCTAGGTCTCCATAGAGACAATAAAATGAACTGGAGTGTTATAGGTCTTATAAGTCGAAACACTGCAAATCTGCATTACGAATAACAGCAGCCTTTGGAAATCGAAATGTTCAAAAGTTGACTCACTTTTCCGGTTTTTAGCGCTTGTATATTATGTAGTCAGATATAAAGGAAGGCAGTGTTTGCTTCGCAGAGGCCTGCAATAGTGTTATACTTGTATGTGGTCTAGAATCTCACGTAGACAGCTCATTAAGCAGTTGAGTATAGTACCTATGTGGTACGTTTACTCTGTTAGTTGTCAACGATCAGTAACAATTCGTAAACAACAGCAACACTCATAAGTTTTGAACTACAAGGAGAAATAACTTACAACAATCCATCACTCAGAAACTACTGCAGATTGAGCATTGTAAATCCCAGTTATCAAGTGAAACTCAAACGTAAACTGACATAGTACGTGCTTGACACCTCCTTCCATACAAGGTTGTGTCCGTGAGAGAGAGAGACAGAGAAACAGACAGAGTGATACGAAAGGGGGTTAAAGAGACAGAAACTAATACGAAAACAATAATGAAAATGGTAAGCATGTGGCCATGGCTCCCTCTGAGAATGTGTATAATAACTGTAAACTGAAGCATGCCGTAAGATAGCGAGAGATCGCAACTACCCTCACATGGCGAGAAGTGTGGAGACTTAATCCGCTCAGGAACATTATCGGACATGATCGTTTTGGTTGTCCAGGAGTTATAATGTAGGGGGAATAATGTTACATTGGCCTTTCTCCTTTTTTATTTTTTAGTTTAGAATAGTCAGTCTTCTGACTGGTTTGACGCGGCCAGCCAGTATTCCGTCTCCTGCGGCATTTTCATCTCAGAGTAGCACTCAGTTATATGCTGGATGTATTAAAATCTCCGTCTTCTCCACAGTTGTTACACTCTACATCTTCCTCTACAGCCATGGAAGTTAATTCCTGATGTCCTAACAGCTATCCTATCATTCTGTCCCTTCTTCGTGTTACTGTTTTCCACACATTTATGTCCTCGTCCTTTTTGTGGAGAACCTCCTCAATCCTAACTTGTAAGTCAATCTAATTTTCAACATTCTTCTGTAGCACCATATCTCAAATGCTTTCTGTGGTGTCACTGCCAGACACCACACTTGCTAGGTGGTAGCTTAAATCGGCCGCGGTCCATTAGTACATGTCGGACCCGCGTGTCGCCACTGTGTGATCGCAGACCGAGCGCCACCACACGGCAGGTCTCGTGAGACGTACGAGAACTCGCCCCAGTTGTACGGCGACGTTGCTAGCGACTATACTGACGAAGCCTTTGCTCTCATTTGCCGAGAGACAGTTAGATTAGCCTTCAGCTAAGTTAATGGCTACGACTTAGCAAGGCGCCAATTGTCACAGTACATGTATCTTACGAGTCTCATTTGTATAGTCAAGAGAGATGTATCACCAGGATTGATTAAAAGTTAAGTATATTCCAAAGCTACGTATTTTCTTTATAGCAGTCATAACTTATCCTGTTCCAGACTTGACGCCAGTCGGCGTGTGTGTACGCGTGCCTTTCGGCTTCCTCCTCAGTGTGGCGTGACTAGTTTGTTACGCAACAACACTTTCATTCCCTTCCTTTCAGCTTTTCACGCAGTCCATGTTTCACTACCATACAATACTGTGCTCCAAAAGTACATTCTCAGATATTTCTTACTTAATCCAAGGTTTATGTTCGGTACTATGGTCTTCTCTTCGCCTGGAATGTTCTTCCCAGTGCTGGTCCCTTTTTATGTCCTCCATCTGTCATGGGTTATTACGCTGTCCAGATATCAGAATTTCTTGACTTCTTCAACTCCAATTCTGATAAGTTTCTCCCTGTTCTCATTTCTTTCTGCTACTGACTGACGGACCACTCACTAGTCAATGTTATCGTGACATTAAACCCTTTCCCCATGTGCTACCCTTCAGGTAGCATTCATTCCTGACTATATTTTTATAGCAAACAGTGAGCGAACGCAGCGAACAGCGTTGGCAAAGGAGCTCTGGGAACGAGAGGATATTCGGTGAATGGACTCACCAGTCCATTTGTCCCGACTTAAACGCCATCGAGCAAGTGGGAGATTCATCGAGAAGACGAACTGCACCACGCCCAATTACGCCAACGAGGGCGATGCAGCTGTCAATCTTGTTGTTGCGGAATGGAAACACTCTACCACAAGAACTCCATACCAACGTCGTGGCCAGCATGGTGGTGTGTTGCAGAGCATGCGTTGCCGTCCGTGGTGATCACACACGCTATTTAGGAAACATGACTTGCCTTTTGTAATACCGAGGGGTCCATCATGAATCGTGATTGCTTCAGTGCAATTAGTGTCTTAGAATAGTCATTTCTGTTTGTCACATTGCGTATTTCTCTCAGTTACCTTCTGGACCTTACTGTAGGAATTCATGAAATGTATGGTCCGAATTTTCTTTGAGCTATGTTACTTAGTATTCATACTTCATGCGAAAGTTACTGCCGTCCATAGGTTTAGCTCACCAGTGTATAAACCAAGAATCTTGAAAACAACTTACGAGGGCCGTTCAATACGTAATGCAATAAATTTTCTATTTGAAAGCGGGTTGGTGTACTCAAGATTCCAGTACACCTTATTATTCCCTACTCTTTTGTCCTTTTGGCTACAAAATCCTGTTTTTCAGAGTAGTCTCCGTTCAATGCGACAGAATTATTCGTCCTTACTGGGAGGGCCTGTATGTCCACATACTATCACTTCACTGGTCGACATCAGAGCCATCTTCTTGCTGCGTCAGTAACCTCCCTATCATCGACGTAGTGCTTCCAGCGTAGTGCATCATTCACTGGGCCAGACAGATGGAAGTGGGAAGGAGAGAGACGCAGGCTCTAGAGCTGACGAGGAAGACTACCCGATTGAAGTTTTCTGAGCTCCTGTCGGGTGTGCAATATAGCATGGGGCCTTGAATTGTCATGTAAAAGGAGAAGTTCGTTTGCATTTTGTGGCGACGTACCAATTGTAGAAGTCACAGCTGTGTGTGGTCGGTCGGCATGCGGGAGATCGGACAGGTTTGCGCGACCTTGCTGCGGTAATGACCGACGCCTCGTTCAACGAATCACCGTGCATTTGTTCACTGCCAGGTCTCCACATTCAGTAAGAGGCTGTGAAAATTTGAGACGCTTTGGTTTTCCGCCAAAACAAACTCAATAACAGCTCTGTTACAGACGTCAGTTTGAAGGCCACGTATAGCGCCGCCACCTACCGGAACTTCGTGAAATTATGGAGGCTGAAGCTGTCCATTAACAAATTCCGCATTTTTCAGTTCAATAAAATTTACCAACAGCCGTATACTATAGGTTATTTTACTTTATTTCGAACTCAACCAGTTTGGGTAGTTCATGTTGCCATCTTCAGGCCCCATATGCTTTTTTCGAATCCACGAGCTTACCATAGAGCGCCATTAAACTGGATACCGTGAATCCCAATCTTTGTGCAACTGGATCATGTTGTTGTTGTTGTGGTCTTCAGTCCTGAAACTGGTTTGATGCAGCTCTACATACTACTCTATCCTGTGCAGGCTTCTTCATCTCCCAGTACTTACTGCAACCTACATCCTTCTGAATCTGCTTAGTGTATTCATCTCTTGGCCTCCCTCTACAATTTTTGCACTCCACACTGCCCTCCAACACTAAATTTGTGATCCCTTGATGCCTCAGAACATGTCCTACCAATCGGTCCCTTTTCTTGTCAAGTTGTGCCACAAACTCCTCTCCAGTTCTATGCAATACCTCCTCATTAGTTATATGATCTACCCATCTAATCTTCAGCATTCTTCTGTAGCACCACATTTCGAAAGCTTCTATACTCTTTCTGTCCAAACTATTTATCAACCATGTTTCACTTCCATACATGGCTACACTCCATATAAATACTTTCAGAAACGACTTCCGGACATTTAAATCTATACTCGATGATAGCCAAATTTCTTTTCTTCAGAAACGATTTCCTTGCCATTGCCAGTCTACGTTTTATATCCTCTCTACTTCGACCATCATCAGTTATTTTGCTCCCCAAATAGCAAAACTCCTTTACTACTTTACGTGTCTTATTTCCTAATCTAGGCTAATTCCCTCAGCATCACCCGATCTAATTCGACTACTTTCCATTATCCTCGTTTTGCTTTTGTTGATGTTCATCTTATATCCTCCTTTCAAGACACATTCATAAGACAGCATATGAGTTGGTGTCACGCTGCCGTATGAATCAGTTGCACAAAGATTGGGATTCACGGTATCCAATTTAATGGCGCTGTATGGTAAGCTCGTGGATTCGAAAAAAGAGTATGTGACCTAAAGATGGCAAAATGAACTGCCAAAAGTGGTTGCACTCGAAATAAAAGAAAATAACCTAAAGTATATGGATGTTCGTAAAGTTTATTGAATTGAAAAGTACGTAGCAGCCTATGTCCCCTGGCCATAATGGACCGACATAGAATTCCACATTTTGTCAACCGAAATTGGCCGAGAAAAAAATGTATTGCATTACGTATTCAACACCCCACGCAAAAGCAATGTTTGCGTTAGTGGGGTCATCTACGGGATGGAATTGCTTGCAGTTGGTTTCAGAATAAAGATAGCACGTTTGGAACATCTTCATGACCGAGCCATTTTAAATTCAGTTACTCAGAAATGTTAAAATCCCGCGCATATAAAGTAAACTTGTAGCTTTTCTGGAAAAAGGGTTCGTAATCCTTTAAGCTCATTTCAGTGCTGCTTATTTGGTTACGGTGATTAAGTAATCGGCTTTCGAAAAAAAGACCTCGTAAGCTGCTGCTGCAATATTATTCAGTCTCACACCTTTTAAAATCCTAGGATCACCTGTGACTCTCATTTTTGTATGTAACATATTTTCTTTGCGGCGTCATTTATAAATTTTTCTCGTGGTGCCATATAGAAAGTTTTCTGTATGGTAGTGTTACAGCTGAGAAAAAAAAAAGAGCTGTGGGTGTGTATAGTGCACAGCGAAAGCGAGAGCGCGCTGTCGCCGTGCCTTACAGCGTGAGCCGCGGGCTGAGGCGATGGCTGAGCCGCGAGCGACGCAAGCTGCTTTGCGTAAGCCTTTAAAAGCCCGGCCTAGACAGGCGACTCAGTGCGCCTTGGCCGCCGCCACCGCTGGTAATTGTCTTCAGCGCCGAAGCGATGGGGGCGGCTGCTGCTGCAGCCCGCATCTCACCTACAGGTAACAACCACCCCAGCGCACGTACAGGCCAGTGGGCAGTTAGTTACCGGGAGGTGGCTTGTTATCACTTACTAAACCGAAATTAATTAAAATTTCGCGTGTTTCTGTAAGACCAACGATCTTTCCACGGTGGTAAACAACGTTGCTCGTCAGGCCACCGAAGCCAAGCGCTTTCGGGCTTAGCTAGCAGTCGGATCGGTGACGGTCCGGGTCTGTCGAGCGCTGTTGAAAAGCGGGGTTCACTTAGCTCTTGCGAGGCCCATTCAGGAGCTACTTGACTGAGAAGCAGCAGCTATCGTCACGACAAGTGACAAGACGTGAAAGACATGCCGCTGTGCGTATTTAGATGGGGCTGAACCCGGTTGCTCAAATGAGCAAACGCACTGCGTTTCTTAATCTGTAAACTCTTCATTGGGTATTTACGGCAACTGAGAATCGCATCTACTGGAATGCGTTACTATTACAATGAAACACACAACTTTGCTCTACGATATAATTTAAGATCTATACTCGACATAAATTGTGTAACGCATTCTTCATAGCATCCAGTCTCTTCTTGTTGATGCAAAATGTGATCAAAAGTATCTGGACACCTGACTGAAAACGACTTACGAGTTCCTCATTTTTCTTTTCAGATTTTCTAACTTCTCTTCCATGCTAAAACTTGCGACATTCCATGTCCTAACTCACAGAACAATACACCTCTGTATTTAATCTTTTTCTCATGGTCACCTTCTTCTTGGCAGTCCGTTCCCAGAGATCCGAATGGGGGAATATTTAGCAGATGGAAAGGCCATCACGACGGTTTACATTCTAAATGTCCTGTGGATACACAGTGGTTTCGACTGCCTTCTTTATCGTTATGGCGTTGATCATTGCTATTTCTCCCGCATTTTAGGATTAGTTTCTCACCCCAATGGCAAGCGTTTACCCTGAAACTCTGTCCACATCTCTGACCTCCTTCATAATAACGGAAGTCATCGGTTGCCATTGCTGGTGATCTTTATTCAAAACTAGCCGAGAAGCCCGACGATGGCCTGGTATTTTTGTATTCCTGTCTTCTATTAGTCCATCTCCTCGTCCCCCCCCCCCCCCTCTCTCTCTCTGTCCGACTGCCCACTCACTCTGTACATCTTTCCCTCTCCCCTCTCTCTGTCCTTCTGATTCCACCTCTCTCTAGCCAGCTCTTATTCAGTCTTGAATCCAACCCCATATCTCTGCCCATCTCTTCTTATTCTCCCTCTATCTATTTCCTTCTCCCCCCCCAATCTCTGCCCATCTCTTTCCCCACCTCTCTTACTTAATTTTCTCCTTCCGAAACTCTTCCTCCCCTCCCTTTCTCAACCCATCTCCTTCCCTCGTTTTGCACGTCCTCCTGCCCATCTCTGTCCTTCCTTCCATTGACACCGCCACTCCGCAATGGAACGTTGGTGGTTTCCCCACCCCATATCCCCCATAGTGTTTCTCTCAAGGTAATAACAAAGATGTACACCAAGTTCGGTTGAGATCGATCCAGGGCCTAGGAGAAGATTTTGAACATATATGGCTTATATTGGTCACATATTTTGTAAATTTCTTTAAATATGATATTTTACGATAATGTTGAATGAATGTCTGATCTATGGAATGAGTGTAGAACTCGAATTGTCGTGTTGCGGGTTGCAAGTGCAAATGATGTGCTTACTTCGTTTTATTGCTAGCAAGATTTTCCGATTCGACTGGGCAATGGAACTTCCAATATTAATAAAGAAATACAGTCACTGAAAAATACATTCAGCCCCTTAAGCATTGAATCCTAAGGCCCTGTTCAAAAATACTAACATTGGTCCCTGCGCACATAAAAATGTAAATACGCTCACTCCACGCTCTGCAGTGTGCAATGCTGACCATAATACTTGAAATGCGCATGAATTACATTTGGCTGATAAACGAAAACATTTAAGAAAATCGACCTTATTAGAAAAATATATGACCTGGACTGGGAGGCGGTACTGATAGTGGTACGTTACTAACACTCAGTTATTTTAGCGAAATTGTATTACAAGTTAAGTTTGTCTTTTCAGAAACATCTGACACTTGAAGTTACATTACTCACAACTGATTCACAAACAATGAGATTTAAACAACAAGTATTATCTAACTTCATTAATCCAACATAGATGCAAATCATCAAATTACACATAGCTTTGTTAACAAATCTTAAAAGCATTACAAAAATGAAATATCTGACTAGTCTTTTTATCAAAACCGTTTATGCACATTCTGGGGTTACTCAACAGTTAAAAATTATCAGCAAACTCATCCATACTAACGCGGGGGCAAAAACAGATATCATATTTATTGAACATCTTTACCTTAACTGCATGAAAACTTCCACTTCCATGATCAACGATATTCACATATCTACATTAATCTATCTCTTGGTGGCTTCACACACCACACCCTAAAGACTGCCTAACCCATCGTGTTTCCCTCACAGCTACCTACAACTGTGCGCCAAGTGCTCTCTTACTCCAACACCAGCAGTATATTTGGCTCTGCGGCCGCGCACAGTCAGCAATCCGCATTATCGAGTCTTTCAGAGACATTCATCGTTTATAGTATACTAGTTTCATTCTAATTTATTAATATACTCCTTTCAATATCTCTGATTCTCTGCTGTTCTATACTCTACGACTCTAGAGAAGATCTAAATTTATCTTTGGTAATAACTTGTGCTTGTTCTCAGGAACCGAAACACATTGACAAAGTCGCTGGCTCGTTACAGGACTGTTTCTCCCGACCTGGCATGCGGAATGAACGACACAAATAAGAGACAAATTGCATTTCATAGTCTTCAAAGGCTTCCAAGTTAACTGTATGTAGAAAATAAATACCAACAGGTCGTTTTCGAACATTTTTACGTCATCCTCCAACTCACTCTCCTAGTGACCACGGTGAATATTACTCCCACTTTTTTTCATGTTTTTCGGTTTCTCTGCTCCTTACGGCGTTCGTTGTCGTTCGTTGGGAACTTAAACGTTCTTTGTGCTCTTCGTCTGTTTCGTTTTTTTCGTAATTTTATTATTATTTAGAACTCGCATGACCTCCTCGTTTACCTTTGGGCGTTGGTTAAATTGAAAACCAAATGAGCTTCTTATTAACAAATACATTAAGGACAACTTACAAACTTTTCACTTTACTTTATATTTGTAATCATTTATTGGCATTTAGATACAAAAATCGACGAAAGGCACAAATAGAAATTATTAGACGCAGTGCCCACAAGGGAAAACCATTAAACGAATTTAAAAATGTTTCGTCTATAAATATGTGCACATATATCTCTATTTCTACCAAAAATGCAAAACAGGAAAATAAATACCTTCACTTGGCTTATCTACTGCAGACGGAAAAAAGAAATTACATAAAATTGCCAAAATAAAAGGCACGTAATGCACAACTGAAACAATTAAGCGATATCTCGCGCGCCGCGCGGGATTAGCCGAGCGGTCTTCGGCGCTGCAGTCATGGACTGTGCGGCTGGTCCCGGCGGAGGTTCGAGTCCTCCCTCGGGCATGGGTGTGTGTGTTTTTCCTTAGTCTAATTTAGGTTACGTAGTGTGTAAGCTTAGGAACTGATGGCCTTAGCAGTTAAGTCCCATAAGATTTCACACACATTTGAACATTTTTCGATATCTCGCGCATCAGGGGCGAAAAGGTGAGACTGTTGGCTCAACACTGGACCGCAGTACCAGAGAGATGTTGGGCTTTCTTATCCCTGTGGACTCAGGGAAATAAATTGGTATGTGGGACACATATGTCCCGCAGGTAACGAAAGGGTTATTGCGACGTCTTTCTATGACGTAAAACGAGCCACGTTTATTTTTATAGTACGGTTTATTAGCGAGGAACAAGGTAATATGCTGACTGACCATTTAAGTTATTCCTTAAATTATTACTTTTGCAGTCACATTTTTTGTCATGAGTGAGCACAGGTGTTTTTCTTTTTTGTGTCATACTACAATTGTGATTACAGTATGTTTAATATTTGATAATTTTATTTCTGTGATTTAGGACCAAAAACTGTGGTGGCAAATGTTCTTCCTACTACCATTTTGCGAGCGCTTATGGGTTGCCACTACACAAACGCCGAAACAGCCTTGATGACGCTAGACATCTGTAGAAAGCAACTCTCTATGCGCCAGATTTGAAATGTTGCCGAATTATGATTGTTCCCATTTGTGTATAAAAGCCTAGTAAATCACAGTTGTATGTACTGTAGAAAACGAAGCAATGTCTTTTGACTTATAACTGACAGCACTAGTGATCTCACGACATACTGTTATAGCTGTATTCATGCACATGGTACAGAGCATTACCATAAATTGTGAGGCACACAATTTTTATGCATTTGGTACGGTGTACTACCTAAAGATGCCAGGAACGTCCTGATCCGTTGGTCCATGAGCACCTGCCGAAGACTAGGTGGCTCCTGAGACGGAGAGCAAAATACTTAGAACCATACGTAATATGTATGTAACGTCGTCCAACAAATCCTTAACACGGGTAAGTTAGCCATTAACATTCACAATAACAGAGAGGCAAACTAATAACGTTGCGAAGGTCCGTCTGAATACCACGATTAAATTGGTTTGCGTCGGTGAGGCGTCTTCTTAAGCGCTCTCGGTGCTGGCGTTATTTGCACGTGTAGCAGAGGTCGTGCCTACGAGTAGGTTGCGGCCTAGCAGGGCAGTCACATGTGGTACGGCCAACCGCTGCACTTAGAACGCCTGGCTCGCGGGCGGCAGTGAACGACACCACACACCAAGAGCTGGTAAGCCGTATTCCAGTGAGCACATCAAAACAGTTAAGCTGGTGGTAAATACGTTTCCCAGAATCTACAAAGATACATATTAATTTGGTGGTAAGCATGCTTCCTACGTCTCGTGGAAAAATTACTTTGGTGGGGAGCATGCTGTCCACTACCCTTTGAAACGATGTTAATGGTGGTACAAGTACTTCCCATTGACCTTGAAAGGCACAAGCAGCATTTCATGACAATTATAACTACATTTTACAACAAACAGAAACTAAGCTGGTGCAGTAAACTATCAATAAGATGCCGGGAGCGTACAGACTGTATATACAGGGTGGTCCATTGATAGTGACCAAGCCAAATATCTCACGAAATAAGCGTCAACCGAAAAAACTACAAAGAGTGAAACTCGTCTAGCTTGAAGGAGGAAACCAGATGGCGCTATGGTTGGCCCGCTAGGTGGCAATGCCATTGGTCAAACGGATATCAACTGCGTTTTTTAAACAGGAACCCCCATTTTTCTTACATATTCGTGTAGTACGTAAAGAAATATGAATGATTTAGTTGCACCACTTTTTTCGCTTTGTGACGGATGGCGATGTAATAGTCACAAACATATGGCTCACAATTTTAGACGAACGGTTGGTAACAGGTACGTTTTTTAAACTGAAATCCAGAACGTAGGTACGTTTGAACATTTTATTTCGGTTGTTCCAATATGATACATGTACCTTTGTGAACTTATCATATCTGAGAACTGATGCTGTTACAGCGTGATTACCTGTAAATACCACATTAATGCAATAAATGATCAAAATGATGTCCGCCATCCTCAATGCATTTGGTAATATGTGTCACGACATTCCTTTCAACAGCGAGTAATTCGCATTCCGTAATGTTCGCCCATGCATTGACAATGCGCTGACGCATGTTGTCAGGCGTTGTCGGTGGATCACGATAGCAAATATCCTTCAGCGTTCCCCACAGAAAGAAATCCGGGGACGTCAGATCCGGTGAACGTGCGGGCCATGGTATGGTGCTTCGACGACCAATCCACCTGTCATGAAATATGCTATGCAATACCACTTCAACCACACGCGAGCTATGTGCCGGACATTCATAATGTTGAAAGTACATCGCCATTCTGTCATGCAGTGAAACATCTTGTAGTAACATCGGTAGAACATTACGTAGGAAATCAGCATACAGTGCACCATTTAGATTGCCATTGATAAAATGGGGGCCAGTTATCCTTCCTCCCATAATGCCGCACCATACATTAACCCGCCAAGGTCGCTGATGTTCGACTTGTCACAGTCATCATGGTTTTTCCGTTGCCCAATAGTGCATATTATGCCTGATTACGTTACCGTTGTTGGTGAATGATGTTTCGTCGCTAAATAGAACGCGTGCAAAAAATCTGTCATCGGCCCGTAATTTCTCTTGTGCCCAGTGGCAGAACTGTACACGACGTTCAAAGTCGACGCCATGCAATTCCTGGTGCATTGAAATATGGCACGGGTGCAATCGATGTTGGTGTAGCATTCTCAACACCGACGTTTTTGAGATTCCCGATTCTCGCGCAATTTGTCTGCTACTGATATGCGGATTAGCCGCGACGGCAGCTAAAACACCTACGTGGGCATCATCATTTGTTGTAGGTCGTGGTTGACGTTTCACATATCGCTGAACACTTCCTGTTTTCTTAAATAACGTAACTATCCGGTGAACGGTCCGTCACTTGGAAGATGTCGTCCAGGATACCGAGCAGCATACATAGCACAAGCCCGTTGGCCATTTTGATCACAATAGCCACACATCAACACGATATCGACATTTTCCGCAATTGGCAAACGGTCCATTTTAACACGGGTAATGTATCACGAAGTAAATACCGTCCGTACTGGCGGAATTTTGCGTGATACCACGCACTTATGCGTTGGTAACTATTACAGCGCCATCTATCACAAAACGAAAAAAGTGGTCCAACTAAAACATCCATATTTCTTTACGTACTGCACGAATATGTAATAAAAAATCGGTATTCATATTTTAAAAAAAACGCAGTTGATATCCGTTTGACCTATGGCAGCGCCGTCTAGCGGGCCAACTATAGCGCCATCTGGTTTCCACCTTCAAGCTAGACGAGTTTCGTTCTTTGTAGTTTTTTCATTTGATGCTTATTTATTTCGTGCGATATTTGGCCCGGTCGCTGTCAGTGGACCACCCTGTATATATTGCTGCCCACGAAAGGGCTATAGTTTTTACTCTTATATATCTACAGTGATTTGTATATAATTGTTATACAGTCATTATAATTTGGCTTTCCAACTACTCAGAAATACGCATTTATGTTACCACAAGCATTTTGCGTTTTTGAAGTGAAACCTTTCCAGATATAGGAATTGTGTCCGATTTCTGCTTCTATCTCGAAGCATCACCTGCCTCCGTATTTTCCAGGCATTCGTGTGCTAGGAACAACTGTTTTTGGTTTAATTTCACTTTGAATGCGGTACCAGTAGTGTTTGGTTACGTTTGCCTGGGTAAACATGTATCTGTATGGTTTTTCCAGAAACCTTTCTGTAAGCGGAGATGAAAAAAACGTTCGAAGGGCATACAGCGCAGAATGGCTGTTCAAATGTGACAAAATCGCCGTGACCATTTGAGGCAATCATCCTACGGACGCACCGCGTTCAGAATACCTGTATGACAAAATATCATGTCGTGCTACGTGAAAATGCCCGTAACTGCCTGCTGCACATCCTCGTTTTCTGGTTACGTAATATGAAACTATAACATTCTCTTTCAGCTTCTTTTATTTAATATGTATAAGGCATTTGTTAGAGACTCGGGGTTTGACTGCCTGATTATATCACAAGTATCAGAGTCCATTTTGTGCTTGTATTTTCTTACTATTTAATGTGACATTCTCCTCTGACATTGTTCTGTGTGTAGATCTTCATGTCTAGTTACAGAGTTGTTATAAATTTGCATAATGTTATAGGCCCCTTATAAGTGGAAGCGTGAATATGTTGAAGGCCAATGGGAGACAAGAACACACATATCTCAGGCTTGTTGACTTTTTTTACCTTGAAATCGATGGTTTAAATTCTATTAAATCTGTCATCAAGCCGAATGATTATGATTGCTGTCTTCTGTTTCGAATCACAGCCTATCAAATAATTCACAACTTTTAACACGAGCGCAAGAAGCAGATTATACCTAGGAATAAACAATATATAGCTTACAATCAGCATATTCATAAATGTCCACTAGAGTAAGAACAAAAGTTTCTTTCACAGCAACATCGAATGCACGTTGCATCCTGACGATAAAACACAGGAATACTATGAGGATACTGCCAGTTAACCTCTAAGATCCTCGAAAGCAGTGACGGCGATATAAATTATTAATTTGGTGTTCAAGTTTAGTCGAGCGTCCTCTGGCAAGTTCGAAGCGCTTCTCTTGGGAGCTAAGTTGCTCCGGCTCTTTCGTAAAGAGCTCTTTGAAGTTGAATCTGTTACGCTGAATCACAAAGCGACGTCAAACTAGTGTGAGATAGTTTCTCTCGGAGTTTGCCTCTGTAGTAATATGTACTACTATTATGAAAAGTAGACTAGTCTGAAAGTGATCCAGCGCAAGACAACGCAGTGTTAATAAAGCCATTTCACGAGCACTTCAAAATGAGCTGAGCTGTTATTAGTAGCACTAGCTACGTAGATCGTAGTCCTTTAATATAAATCGCTAACTGAAGTCATTATTATTGGAATAATTAACTACGTAGTAAAGGAATCTACTCATGAGTAGTGGAATAAACACCGGTATCAACGTTAAATCCTAGTCGTGAAAGTGAGGCCACAAATAATTTCCGGGTATTTACATTTGTCAATCACATCAAATGTTGAAGTTGTTGAAAGCTTAAGAAAATGCTTGCAATACGTCACTCGTAAGTTCAAAAAAATGGTTCAAATGGCTCTGAGCCGGCCGGAGTGGCAAAGCGGTTCTAGGCGCTACAGTCCGGAACCGCGCGACCGCAACGGCCGCGGGTTGGAATCCTGCCTCGGGCATGGATGTGTGTGGTGTCCTTAGGTTAGTCAGGTTTAAGTAGTTCTAAGTTCTAGGGGACTTATGACCTCAGCAGTTGAGTCCCATAGTGCTCAGAGCCATTTGAACATTTGAACAAATGGCTCTGAGCACTATGGGACTCAACATCTGTGGTCATAAGTCCCCTAGACTTAGAACTGCTTAAACCTAACTAACCTAAGAACAACACACACATCAAAGCCCGAGGCAGGATTCGAACCTGCGACCGTAGCAGTCGCGCGGTTCCTGACTGAGCGCCTAGAACCGCTAGACCACCGCGGCCGGCTCACTCGTAAGTTCACTGACGACATTGTTGTTGTTGTTGTTGTTGTCTTCAGTCAAGAGACTGGTTTGATGCAGCTCTCCATGCTGTTCCATCCCATTCCATCGAAGCGTCTTCATCTCCCAGTACCTGCTGCAACCTACATCCTTCTGAATCTGCATAGTGTATTCATTTCTTGGTCTCCCTCTGCGATTTTTACCCTCTACACTTCCCCTCAAATACCAAATTGGTGATCACTTGATGCCTCAGAACATGGCCTACCAACCGATCCCTCCTTCTAGTCAAGTTGTGCCACAAGTTTCTCTTCTCCCCCATTCTGTTCAATACCTCCTCATTAGTTATGTGATCTACCCATCTAATCTTCAGCATTCTTCTGTAGAACCACATTTCGAAAGCTTCTATTCCCTTCTTGTCCAAACTATTTATCGTCAATGTTTCATTTTCATTCAAGGCAACACTCCATACAATTACTTTGAGAAACGACTTCCTGACACTTAAATCTATACTCGATGTTAACAAATTTCTTTTCTTCAGAAACGCTTTCCTTGCCATTGCCAGTCTGCATTTTATATCCTCCCTACTTCGACCATCATCAGTTATTTTGCTCCCCAAATAGCAAAACTCCTTTACTATTGCAAGTGTCTCATTTCCTAATCTAATTCTCTCAACATCACCCGACTTAGCTCGACTGCATTCCATTATCCTCGTTTTTCTTTTGTTGATGTTCATCTTATATCCTCCTTTCAAGACACTGTCCATTCCGTTCAACTGTTCTTCCACGTCCTTTGCTGTCTCTGAGAGAATTACAATGTCGTCAGCAAACCTCATGTGGTTTATAAGCAGCCGCTCGACCATAAGTTTTCTCGCCTCCCGCCGAACTGTCATAGTACTTGCAATGGATCCTGATGCAATTTAGAGTTCCTGTGTGATGGTTTGGATAGATGTCTATCTATTACACGTTACGACCCTCTTCAACTGTCGGCGGTCTCTTTCAGTCAACAGACGAAGTCGGCCTGTACGCTTTTGCTCTGTACGTGTCCCTTCACGTTTCCATTTCACTATCACATCGGAAACAGTGGACCTAGGCACGTTTAGGAGTGTGGAAATCTCTTGTACAGACGTACGACACAGGTGACACACAATCACCTGACCAGGTTCGAAGACCGTGAGTTGCGCGGAGCACCCTATTCTGCTCTCTCACGATGTCTAATGATTAGCTGATATGGAGTACCTGGCATTAGGTGGCAGCGCAATGTACCTTAATGAAAAACTTACGTTTTTGGGGGTGTCTGGATACTTTTGATCAAATAGTGTGTGTACGTTCCTGACCATTATAAATGCAAAACAAGGAGCGACAACAAATGATGAAACGTTACTGTTGTACAGTGTGGTAGGAAGAAATCAATGGTTTGGGGACATAAATTCTGAGATATTAAGTACATAGACCAGCCACATTTGGCAGTATCAATCGCTCTCTGCTGGCCATAGATTCTAGCTAAACTTTTATGACAGATTCAGGTACGTCATTTCGTTATGGCACAAAATAATAGAGGCAGAAATTAGAAAATTATTATTAAAACTCATTCATATTGTCAGGGACAGAGGCGGAAAGAGGAAGCGAGCCAGTGTGTCACGAGTTCGTCAGGTAGTCGACACATTTCGACACTGTATAGATAGTGAAGATACGCGTTCAGCAGAAAGGAGACTGCGACAGAAAATCAAAGAAAGCGAGACAAGCATTTTCGTTACTTCGTACGATATGTTTGCAAGGAACGCTATCTCTTTTACAAGAGCACATGGCGAGAAACTGATACTGCGTTTAACATCTAGTTAAGTGAATATAACAGAATAAGGATGAAGCGTGTAGTCCTTACGAAACGAGGCTTGCTTTATAGCCTTCCCTTATATACTCCCGCTCTCGTCATGAGTTGCTCATTGATGTCGATGACTTTCACAATAGTAGCGCTTTATATATTGTTGCGAATTTACACTGCAGATGCTGCCAGTTCTAGAGTTTAACAAGGAAGTCAGCAGCATGGTCTGTTGTGGTCGATGTTCCTGTCCTATACTCAGGCGCCTTCGGGTGCTGACCCCTACCAGGGGTAGAAATGAGGTCAACCGACCAGACATCTATCGACACCAGCTACACAGCAGTTGGCTCATCAAGGGTCGCTGCAGAATTTGGTGCGGGACCGAGTAGACCCCAATACCCGGGTTGAAAATACTTCATGCTTCATGCACTGGCCGCTCCTACACGCCGGTAATCGGCTAAAGGGTCACTGGCATGGCATCTTCTTCTGGGCGTGCAAGAGCTGAGCTGATTCTTCAGCTGGAATCCAACAAACAGCTGAATGAGCAATAGCCGGCGAAGGTACAGAAGAACGACGTAAACACGACTGAACTCTAACAAGACTTACTAGCATCGAAGACGGTTCCCTGGTTCCCAACAGCTATCCTGACTTCACGAAGAGGAGTCTCGATTCGCCCCTCTGTAATTCGATACTGCTTCAGCTCCACGCCAGAGTTCATCAGCTGTAGTGGAAGTTCTGACTTTGGGGTTGGCAATGGAAGCAAGAGTAAAGAACAATCAAGATACGTTCATAGGATTTGTCGACTTACAAGAAGCGTTCGACAGTTCCAAATAATGCAAGATATTAGAAAGCCTGAGAAAAATACGAGTAAGTTATAGCGAAAGTCAGGTAATATATCATATGTACAAGAAGAAAAGAGGCAACAGTAAGGTGGAAGTCCAAGAACAAAGTGATCCGATTGAAAAGAATGTAGTCTTCAGCCCTTACTGTTCAATATGTACATGGAAGAAGCAGTGAATAAAAGGAAAGATTCAAGAGTGCAATTAAAGTTAGTGGCGGAAGGACATCAATGATAAGATTTGTTGATGACACTGCTATCCTCAGTGAAAATTACGAAGAATTACAGGATCTGCTGAATGAAGTGGACAGTCTAATGAGTGTAAAATATTGGACTGAGAGCAACTCGAAGAGAAGCAAAATTAATGAGGAGTAGCAGAAATGGGAACAGCAAGAAACTAGACATCAGGTCTGGTGGTCACGAACTAGATGAAGTTAAGGAATTATGCTATCTAGACAGCAAAATAACCAATGACAGACAGAGTAACGACATAAAAATCAGACTAGCACTGGCAAAGAGGACATTCCTGGCCGCCGGCCGGAGTGGCCGAGCGGTTCGAGCCGCTACAGTATCGAACCGTGTGACCACTACGGTCGCAGGTTCGAATCCTGCCTCGGGCACGGATGTGTGTGATGTCCTTAGGTTAGTTAGGTTTAAGTAGTTTTTTAAGTTATAGGGGACTGATGACCTCAGCAGTTAAGTCCCATAGTACTCGGAGTCATTTGAACCATTCCTGGCCAAGAGAACTCTACTTGTATAAAAAATAGGTTCAAGTTCGCGTGCGAATTTAGTTTAGCGAAAGTTGTGATGAGTGGTCCAATTACAGCGGACGACATCTCGGAACGAGAAACATGCGACAATCGGCTTACTCAGTCATCGAAATAGGACGCTAGGTAAACAGACCAGCACAAGCAATCAGCAGAGGACCTATTGTGTCCACTGTGATGTAGGGGTGTTTACCAGTACATGTCATACACAGCATACCAGCGTCCTATGTAGAAAACAACAAAGTAGAGTAATGTTCTGTGTTCCGGAGTTTCACGCTGTGCGGTGATTCCGGGCATTCGTGTGGCTATCGTAAATCGGAAGTGACGATGGCGGTCGTTAACACAAGAACACAACTGCAGAATACAACGAAGTGTTTCTCGTCTGCGGTGGAGCACAAAGAAAAACAAAAGAGGCTTGTAGTCTCTACTAACGTTACGCCAACAGCTGCCACCCTCTCCATATCATGTTTGAAGATTTGCAGACTGAAGACACTAAACGTAAACGGACAGCTTACTTCTTAGCGGTCACGACATTGGACGCCCGCGAACACTCCGTACACTAGAGTTCGAAGAAGCTGTACCTCAGCGTTTTGCAGAGCAGCCTCCTACGAGCACCCGAGTTGTAGTGCACGCCACAGGTGTGAACCACACGCCAGTGTGGCACGTTTTGCCCGAGGGGAAATGGTTCAAATGGCTCTGAGCACTATGGGACTTAACTTCTGAGGTCATTAGTCCCCTAGAACTTAGAATTACTTAAACCTAAATAACCTAAGGACATCACACATATCCATGCCCGAGGCAGGATTCGAGCCTGCGACCGTAGCGGTTGCGCGGCTCCAGACTGTAGCGCCTAGAACCGCTCGGCCACTCCGACCGGCCGCGAGGGGAACCTTCATCCCTACAAACCCCAGAAAACTCATTTGAGGGAATTTTCCCTTTGCGTTAACTTTTGCCGAACGCTGCTCGAAAAACGTAGGCAGGATTCTCACTTCCTGCGACGTATCCCGTTTTCTAATGAGTTCACCTTTTTCCAGGGATTGCAAATTCAACACCAGAAGTATCCACATTTGGATGTAAGAAGCCCTCGTGGGCTGCATAACCGAATCCATGGAGACCACTTTGCTACCAGGCTATGAGCAGGTCAGATTGATGACAATGTCATATGTCAGCACCTCACGCTCCTGCTCACAATCACCTTGTAATTGTACGAAGGGTTTTACTCGGATAATTGGACGAGGTACCTTTGAATGTTTCCCGTTCCACATCGCTCCAGCAGGACAGTGCTCCAGCACATTTCGTTAATGTAGTAAGTGGCCACTTGAATGACACTTCTGGCAACAGTGAATGTGACATGGAGACCCAAAAGCCTGTCTCCTTCTCTCACGGGATCAGCCACTATTGGATCTACATTTTCAGCAAGTACATGGAAACTCTGGAGTACGAGACACCTGTGGAGTCGGCACAAGATCTGGTGGCACGAATGCAAGTAGCATCTAGAATCATCCATGACACGCCAGGAACCATTTCAAGGGTTAAGAAAGACGTAATCAGACGCTACACAAAATGAATCGAAGTTGGGAACGGTCACATTAATCACCTTCTGCAACTGAATTAAACCGTTGTTTCTTTTTCTTTTACCAGTCTTCTGACTGCTTTTATGCAGCCCACCGCAAATTCCTCTCATGCACTAACCTCTTCATCTTAGAGTAGTGCTTGTAACTTACGTCCTCTATTATTTGTTGGATGCGTTTCGATATCTGTGGTCCCCTACATTTTGTACCCTCTGCAGCTCGTTCTAGTACCAAGGTATCTTCACTCATGTCCTATCATCCAGTTTTTGTTGTTAAAAGTGTTTTCCATCAGTTCCTTTCTTCGTCGATTCTGTTGTGAAGCCCGATTATTCATCTTAACAGTCCATCTAGCTTTCATAATTCTTCATTAGCATTACATCTCAAACGCTTCAATTTCCTCTTTCCCGATTTATCCACTGTCCATGTTTCACTACCATACAGTGTTGTGCCCCAAACGGTAATTTTCAGAGACTTCATCCACAAATTAATGTCAGTGTTTGATACCAGTAAATTTATCTTGACAGGAATGTCCTCTTTGCCTTTGCTAGTGTGCTTTTTATCTTCTCCTTCGGTACTCCGACATGGGATATTTTGCTTTCAAGACAGCTGAATTCCTTAACTTCGTCTCTTTCGTGAGCACCAGTTTTTATGTTAAGTGTGGTGTCCTGCCCACTCGTCTCCTACAGGGTGCCTAAAGGAAGTTGCTTTCTTGAAGCTATTCAACAATTCAAGCAATACACATTAATGGTTTTCACTACAATATAGTAGAGTGACAATACTTAACTTTGGTTACTACGAGCTAAGCAAGCGATGGGCCACATGCAACTAATCAATGTTCTTCGCTATTATATAATGTCCACACAAGTTATCACACAAGTTCCTATGGGTCACTAATAACGGTTCTGCTAGTGCCTCTGCTAGAGCGCGTCTTCTACTGTCCTGGTGACGGTCTACTACCATCCGGCCGAGGCTGGCAAGAGCGGTGCTTACATTCTCTTAGGGTAGAGGCCGCTCCTGTCGTGGTGACGTCCAAGGCAGCGTGCTATTAGCTGACGGCATCTCACAGCCCGTGGAGCGGCGCTTGGAGAATTTTGTCTATTGTATTGCCATTCACAACACAGGCTCTCTAACTACAATGTTGGCAACCAGAAAGTGATTAGCAAAAACGTGATGCCTGTAATTAAAGTTCATTGTACTCCCTCTGATGGAGAAATAAAGTTATTGATCATTGAAGTTCATTACGCTAAGGATTTAGGATGATGTCTGAGATTTGTAAGTAGGCTGTTTAGGTTTTCTTATTGGTAACGCCACGTAGCGCTCTGTGTGAAAATCACTGGCTGTGCTGTGTGCAGTCTGTGGCTAGTTTGCATTGTTGTCTGCCATTGTAGTGTTGGGCAGCGGCAGCTGGATGTGAACAGCGCGTAGCGTTGCGCAGTTGGAGGTGAGCCGCCAGCAGTGGTGGATGTGGGGGTAGAGATGGCGGAGTTTTGTAATTTGTCATGAACTACTATATATATTATGACAATTAAGGTAAATACATTGTTTTTTCTCTATTAAAATCTTTCATTTGCTAACTATCCCTATCAGTAGTTAGTGCCTTCCATAGTTTGAATCTTTTATTTAGCTGGCAGTAGTGGCGCTCGCTGTATTGCAGTAGTTCGAGTAACCAAGATTTTTGTGAGGTAAGCGATTTGTGAAATGCATAGGTTAATATTAGTCAGGGCCATTCTTTTGTAGGGATTTCTGAAAGTCAGATAAACGTCCCCTTTTTGAACAATTATACAGGACTGTGCTTAACCTGACACACAATATTTTTAGCGCAACGCAATCTGACTTTCAGAAATCCCTACAAAAGAATGGCCCTGACTAACATTAACCTATGCATTTCACAAATCGCTTACCTCACAAAAATCTTGGTTACTCGAACTACTGCAATACAGCGAGCGCCACTACTGCCAGCTAAATAAAAGATTCAAACTATGGAAGGCACTAACTACTGATAGTGATAGTTAGCAAATGAAAGATTTTAATAGAGAAAAAACAGTGTATTTACCTTAATTGTCATAATATATATAGCAGTTCATGACAAATTACAAAACTCCGCCATCTCTACCCCCACATCCACCACTGCTGGCGGCTCACCTCCAACTGCGCAACGCTACGCGCTGTTCACATCCAGCTGCCGCTGCCCAACACTACAATGGCAGACAACAATGCAAACTAGCCACAGACTGCACACAGCACAGCCAGTGATTTTCACACAGAGCGCTACGTGGCGTTACCAATAAGAAAACCTAAACAGCCTACTTACATAGCCCCCATGCTCCCCACAAAAAAATTTTACAAATTGTTTTGGGAAGTGGCCACTAATGATTTGAAAAATTTTTGGAACGTTTCAGATTCATAGAAAATGCAGTTTACTATAACAATTTTCACTATATTCTGAAAACA
The DNA here is from genome assembly GCF_023898315.1 of Schistocerca nitens. NCBI lineage: Eukaryota > Metazoa > Arthropoda > Insecta > Orthoptera > Acrididae > Schistocerca > Schistocerca nitens. The sequence continues at coordinate 760,855,253 of NC_064617.1, read as the reverse complement.
ATAAAGCGTAAAGTTTCAAATGGTTCAAATGGCTCTGAGCACTATGGGACTTAACGTCTGAGGTCATTAGTCCCCTAGAATTTAGAACTACTTAAACCTAACTAACCTAAGGACATCACACACCTCCATGCCCGAGGCAGGATTCGAACCTGCACCGTAGCGGTCGCGCGGTTCCAGACTGTAGCGCCTAGAACTGCTGGCCACTCCAGCCGGCTTAGAACATCTTGCACCACTTTACATTGAGAACGCGTTTTATAGGTCAACGAATGCTATGGACGTGTTTTTATTTTTCTTCACCCTTGTTTCATTACCAATCGCAACTTCAGTACTGCCTCCCTGGTGCTGTTGCCTTCTCTGGCAGAACTGACCATCATGTAGCTGATCCTTAATTTTTTTTCAAATGGTTCAAATGGCTCTGAGCACTATGGGACTTAACATCTTAGGTCATCAGTCCCCTAGAACTTAGAACTACTTAAACCTAACTAACCTAAGGACATCACACAACACCCAGCCATCACGAGGCAGAGAAAATCCCTGACCCCGCCGGGAATCGAACCCGGGAACCCGGGCGTGGGAAGCGAGAACGCTACCGCACGACCACGAGATGCAATTTTTTTTTCTATTTTTCTCTATATTGTTCTTGTTAGCAACTTGGAGGCATGAACTCTTAAGGTGATTGTGCGATAGTTTTCGCATTTACCTGTCCTTAGTGGCTTCGGAATTATGCGGACGATGTTTCTCTGGAAGTCTTGCGGTACGCCGCCAGTCTGATAGATTCTTCCCGCCAACCTTGGATAGTCATTTGGTTGCCACTTCCCCCAAGGATTTTAGAAATTCCGATGGATTGTTAGTCATTCCTTCTGCCCTATTTGATCTCTTGTGTTCCAGAGATCATTTTTTGGTTCTGATTCTAATACTGGATCCCCCATAACATCGCTATCGACTCCAGATTCTTCGAACATGTCATCAGAGCTATCTGCTCCCTCATTGAATAGTGGAGTTACTATTGCAATCTTAATGTTACCACCCTTGCTATTAATTTCACCGATAGTTGTTTCGATTTTTTTAAATGCTGAATCAGTGCTACCGACGATCATTGACAACATTTTGTAGGAAATCAGTACCGGCATTGAGAGCTCTTCATCGAATTTGTCAACAACGAAATGGCAAATGAAACGTCTACTTACTTCCATTGTTTCGACGACGACGACGACTATCAGTGTATAGTGGTTATTTATATAACGCCGAGCATTTTTCAGAGACTACTGGTAACATAAATCTAAATATTTTTTTTCCTTAATGACGATTCAACAATAATCCTTTACCCGCAGTACTTTTGTAGAAACAAGCAATATTTAGGCACGTGAAGCTTACTGAACTTCATGCAGCTCTCTAACTGCATGCGAGAGCACACATATCACTGTTTTTGTCCGTTGCTGAGATTTGAACTTGACGCAGCTCTCGAACTGTATGCGAGAGCACATATCATGTTAAAATTAATTTGTAGAGTTTGAAATCTTTTTGACTCAGCGTCAGTAACATTTGTCTCTTGGAAGATCTGTTTTTGTCCTTTGCTGTAGTTTGAAATTCGCGCAGCTCTCGAATTGATTATTGGAAGTTACACAAAGAGCAGCCTCTCCATCAGTAGTGAGAGCGTGGGCCATTGCAATTTCAAGATCTTAATGTAGATGATGATGGTGATGCAACAGGAGGCGTCATGAACTCAAACAGTAGCGAAATTTTAAGGCCTACCATGTAGTAAACTTTTGTAGGCGCGCACACACCTTAGTTATGAAACGGTAGAAGTCGCTAGTGGTCGCAGAATTTTTGTTTGCTCCACTGCTAATTTCGACAGCACACGAACCCCCTTACTACACATGGTAATGGCTATAGCATTGCTAGAGACGGTATTATTCTCGCATCTGCTTTGCTTTAAATGAAATATTTCAACGCTGGCAACATAATTTGTCAAATTTACACTTTTAACGTGCATACGAGCGAAGGACAAGAAACAAATCACGGTATTACTTAAAAATCCGGGCTGTACTGATAACTATTAAAAATTTGCGATTCAACGCTTCTTCACATACGTATCGTGGTACATGATTGTATCAGTTCGATCACAGAAAACAGCAAAATTGTGTCTTACTGATTCCGAAGAAAGTAGTCTTTAATATCTCACTTGCAGACAACTAAGTCGTAAACAAAAAGATATCACCGTTGCCTTTGTTAATATCACTGTTGTGTGTAAGTCTGAAAAACTAAAAAAATTCAGGAAATGATTACGGACTGTATGTTCTCAAATTTCATATGATTTAACCCGTAGCTTGGGATTCCCATAAAAATATCAGTACTGATAAAATTATGTGAAAAAAGGAAACAATATTTCCATGAAATGGGTAGGGTTTTACGAAGCACTAAACGTCTAAATTATTTTTTAACACAGCTGACTGCGTAACGAACTCAAGCAATGCCCACTAGTAAAACAATAATAGCAAAAAAGTGACTTTTTCCAACAAGACGGGCTATTCTTTTGTTCCATAGATATAGGAGGTCGTGTTGAAAGAGAATGGCACTGATTTTTTACGTGGAATTAAAGGTTATTAACATCCTACTTCTTTATTCTTCATGTCTATATATTTTCAACCCACTGCTGATTTCTAATGTAATTATATCGGTGCGTGAGAAAGAGCGTGCTGTATTAGAGTTTCAAATTTGAAGACTTCGTCCACAGATCGAACATCCTCTCCTTCAGCGTGACAATGGCAGAACTAGTTGTGCGACATCTGCAACAGTCCGACGCCTTGGGTTCACTGTCATCGATCGTCCTCCATACAATCCCGACTTGTCCCCATTTGATTTTTATCTGTTTCCAAAACTTAAAGAACACTTTTGAGGACTTCACTTTGATAGAGATAGAATGGTGCAAGTAGAGGCGATACTGTGTGTGTGTCAACAAAGTCAAACACTCATCGACGAAGCTCAACGAGCATTCGTAGGTCTAAATTGATTATTAGAATAGCGGAAGCGCTTTCAGTGTACTGCACAGAAGCTCGTTAAACTTACGCGAAAGACACATATTTTGCTACCTAGAGAGGTCAACAGGTTCACTGTCCCAATTTAGAATTTATGAATAGAACCAACCGTGGCGTTTGTTTCCTGATTTGTTAGGTGTGGGTTTCCTTAATGCCATCACCGAACATGAGGACAGAGAAATGTTTACTTAAGACAGAAGTTTCTAGAACTATTGAGCTGTACGTTTTTAGAGTCACTGAAATACAGTCATCAGTCCACTAGGACATACGATAATTCGAAAGCTTTGATTGTACACTTACACTTTTTTTCTCCAGTGCAAATATTTCAGTCAAACTTAGAGTCTACTATACGCAGATTATAATTTGTGCCTTATCTTTCGCTACAACAGTCAACTTCAAAAGGACTGAAAATCTCATCAGTTCAAAATCAACGAAAGAATAATTTGCGTATATAGATAAATTATCACTCAGAGTTATCTTTATTGTGGCGTGGACTACATTATACAGGACGTATCAAAGCGTATGTTACAACGTGTGGTTTTGTTAGACTTGCGATCATACTCTGCTACTGAACTTAAGTCCAAAAATGCTCCGTTCGCGTGTTGACCTCCATGAAATATTGCGGAGGACGTAGTCAGTATGGAACACTCAACCTACACAAGGAGTTTGGAATTAATGTGGATAGTGCGATAACAAATAACAGTCACTCAGTTGCAGAGGAATGGACGTCCGTAAAAAGGGCAATCACAGGTACAAGAAAGGTAGCCTCAAAGAAGCCTTGAGTAATAGGTGAAACCCTTCAATGGCTCAATGAAAGAATGATGTACAAACATGTCCAAGGAAACACAAGAATACAGCAATATAAATGCCTTATGAGTGAAACAAATAGCAAAGGCAGGCCAGCCAAGCAGATTACGCTACAGGAAATATCTGGAACACACAAATCATTCAACAGTAGGTTGTTTTGTGAATGACAGTCTAGGTGCTTAACGTGAAGTAATTCAATAGAAAAAGTTCTTGTTACGTATTCCGATGTTGCGACCTACATTCTGAACGCAGTAACTGCTTTTTGCCTATTCTGTCCGAACTTAATCCACTTCACCTGTCTGCCCTGTGCATTGCAGCGTGTGGCTGAAGATGTGCGCGGCAGCTATCTGGAAGTAAATAAAGTAATTTCATACACAAAGAAATTGTTTCTAAGATATCCGTATCGTGTGTCGGTTTATAGAGAACTGCTGCCGAACCTGGCATTGCAAATGTGACCGAAAGCCTTTTCTTTCAGTAGTCCAATATAGAAACTGAAAGAAAAGTAACGTAAACTGTGCCTTCATTGTCTACTTTTCGTTCTACTTGAAGTGTATTTAGAGGCTATAAGGTAGGCTGTGCTGTACTTCAGAAGTTGGTTTCAGTGGAAACTGTTTTATGTGAAATATTCAATAAAATATTTTCGTGATTTTAACATATTCTTACATATTTTACCCACATTCATTACATAAAAATGCAGATGTCTTGCATGTATGTATTACATAAAAGCCCGAGACAGTTTTGCTAAGGTTTTCAAACTTATTATGTGCGATAATGGATAACTTTGAGACTGAATTCTGTACAACTAGAAAAAACATTTTTCTGTCAGTTACTACACATTTTACTTTATACTTTCTTCTTCGTAATGTTGTTCTGAGTGAATTTAAAAACTTGAACTTCAGCGTTAGGCTCCGGTGTGAGAGCTCCTGCGTATTAAGGGTTACGGGTAAATGGCAGTTACTCTTCAGAAATATAGTCCCCCCCCCCCCTCCCTACCCCCTGCCACGCAATGTATATTTAATTTTCAGGAGTTCACCTATATGCAAACCGCTAGCTTTGGGACTAGAAATGTAATACTTAAGAAGAGCCAGTATATCAATCCTATTGCTGGAAGAAGAATTGAAACTAAGAACCTCGAGAAAATTACGCGAAAATAGAATTCATTTGTAGTGTCTGGCCTTTGCAAACGGTCAAATAATTCTTTCAAGTAATAGGTGTGAAGAAACTGACTCTTCATCAAGAAGGATATCGGCTTTGGAAATTTCAGAGGAACAAACCTGACATTTGCCTTAAGCAATTTAGCGTGACCATGGGAAACCGAAGTGCAGGCGTCCTGACAGGTATTTGAATAGCCTCCATCCGGAAGGCATGATCATCGTCACAACACTGCACCGCCTCGCCGGTGGCTTCTACAAAGAATGACTGGTGCATGGTAATTATGTAGGTCCTTTACTATAAGGGTACAAGTTACTGGCATACATTTTAAGAGATGCCCGAACACCTAACAGGGCTGTAGATTAATCTGTGTAGGGACAATTTTACGAAGGAATACCATAGGAGAAATAACTATAACATGCATTTCCACGTGGTTTGGCTTGAGGTTTCATGCATATGTGCTCTATTACCCATCGACAGAATTAGATTCGAGAATTAGGGTTCAAAGTCAATGATTAAATTTGGTCATATTATAAGAGGATGTGCAACACGATATGTTCAATGAAGTCGAGGAATTATCACCTTCAGAACTATTTTGTCGTTCAAACAATGATTCAGTGAGAATTCTGCTTCACTATTTCCTTTATTAATAGCGACTATCTCGTTCTTCTCTTGATTCCTTAAATTATATTATCAGCACATAGAGTCGTATTATTTTGAAATTGGAGCATTTGGTTAGGTCCTAGTTGCGCTTTCAATTGTCTCAATGTTTCAGTTGTCCAGCATCATGTCAAGACACACATGGTGATTCCAATAACTCGAGTAAGTTTACATAAACTGAAGAGCCGAAGAAACTGGTACAACTGTCTAATGTCGTGTAGGGCCCCCGCAAGCACTCAGAAGTGACGCAACACGACGTGACAGGTACTCCACTAATGTCTGAAGTAGTGCGTGAGGGAATTGACACCAAGAATCCTGTTAGGCTTTCTATAAATTCGTAATAGTACCAGAGGGCGGAGATCTCTTCTGAACAGCACGTTGCAAGGCATCCCAAATATGCTCAATAATGTTCATGTCTCAGGAGTTTGGCGGCCAGCAGAAATGCTTAAACTCAGAAGAGTGTTCCTGGAGCAACTCAGCAGCAATTCAGAAGTGGACGTGTGAGGTATCGCATTGTCCTGCTGGAATTGCCCAAGTCCTCGGAATGCACAATGGACATGAATGGATACAGGTGATCAGACAGGATGCTTACGTATGTGTCACCTGTCACGAGTCATATCTAGACGTATCTGGGGCCCGTACTACTCCAACTGCACACGCCCAACACCATTACAGAGCCTGCACCAGCTTGAACAGTCCCCTGCTGACATGCAGGGTCCATAGATTCATGAGGTTGTGTCCATACCCGTATACGTCCATCCGCTCGATACAATTTGAAACGAGACTCGTCCGACAAGGCAACATGTTTCCAGTCATCAACAGTCCAATGCGGTATTAACGGACCCAGGCGAGGCGTAAAGTTTTGTGTCGTGCTGTCATCGCTGAATGGTTCGCACGCTGATACTAGTTGATGGCCCAGCACTGAAATCTGTAGCAATTTGCGGGAGGGTTGCACTGCTGTCACGTTGAACGATTCTCTTCAGTCATCGTTGGTCCCGTTCTGTCTGGATCTTTTTCTGCCCGTACCCATGTCAGGGAATTGATGTATTTCCGGATTCCTGATATTCACGGTACACTCGTGAAACGGTCGTACGGGAAAATCCCCACTTCATCGCTACCTCGGAGATGCTGTGTACCGTCACTTGTGCGCTGACTATACCATCACGTTCAAATTCATTGAAATCTTGCGGCAGACACTTGTTGTCTTATAAAGGAGTTGCCGACCGCAGTATCGTATTCTGTCTGTTTACGTATCTCTGTATTTGAGTACGCATGCCTATAGCAGTTTCCTTCGCGCTTCAGTGTATGATTCAAGTCTATTACCAAGTTTCCATTTGTTTGCTATCGTCTGGGAATCTCTTCAATGCTGCATAGAAGCTACAGTCTTGTCTGACATACAACGTAAGAAAGTAGCAGTGTTTGTTCTCGCCTCAGTTACATAGTTGCTGATTTTACAAGCGATTTCTGCCAACCTTGTTTATTAGCAGCTCTTTGTTTTCATACTGCAAATAACAACGAAATTTCATTTTGTTTTCGGTTCACTGCTGTGTACTGAATAATCGTATTGTTGTTTTCAATGCTGTTTTGATTTACAATATGTAGAACCGCAGCAGCTGGTTTGTTCGCAGGAAAATGATACGCGAGACTGTAAGGGTCGTTCTCGATATGGGATTGATTGTTACACTCGTATATGTTTGCCCTGCTAATGTAATGAATGTTTACCAATTAATAAAAGAATGAATCAATACTGGGAAATGGGACAAGCTTTTTACAAACATAAATTAATGCTGCGCGTGGACAGCTCCTCTAATCGAGAAAAAGCCGTGCTGTTGCTCAGTTTGCGACGCTACACGCAAGGCAATTTCATAATGACAGTCCTGTAATTAGTAAAGGCTGTTGCTCAAGAGTCTAGTAACTCTCTCCGTCGGTATGCATATTATCCCGCAAATTTCCTTAATATCTTATACTGAGCTGAATAGGAAAATTATCACCACTTCTGAGGATTATCAATAATACATGGGTCGGATTATTGACAGGCGTTCACCGTATAATCTCCCCGAATCTCGATCGCCTACCCCGAAACAAAAGAAAGATGTAGCACACCGTCAGTGTGTACATTTACATCTACATCGCACTCCGCAAACCACCTAAAGGCGTGGGGTGGATGGCACCACTAACCGATCGACGTTTCCTGTTCCACGCGCGAAGGGTGTGTTTGGAAAATACTTGTGAGAAAGCTTCTGTATTACCTCTAATGTCTCGAATGTTCTCGTTGCTGTCATTTCGCGAGATGTTGTGGAAGGAAGCAAATTTTGACCCACTCTTCCCGGAATGTAGTTTCAATAACAAACTTCTCCGTGAATCACAACGTCTCTCTTGTAGCGTCTGCCGCTGTTGAGCATCTCTGTAAAGATCTCGCGCCAATGAAACGTACGGGACGCTCGGCTCTTCATTCGTTCTACAGTACCTTTCCTTTCAGTCCTGCACGGTAATAAACCCAGACTAATGAACAAAAGTCCCTGTTGATGGTGTACATTCCTTTAAGATTGTTACAATGAGTCTCAGCATGGCATCTGCTTTCGCTACTGCTTCTATAGCCTTTCAACTTAAAGTCGTTCTGGGTAGTTCCTCCAAGATATTTTACTGTAAATAAGTTTCCAGTAATTTGCCATCAAAAGTGTTATTGTACGGTACTGGATTTCCATTCTGTCGATGTGTCGCAAGGACCGCTCTGTGACACAGTTGATATCTTGTGTTGTGGCGCATTTTCGACAAACAGATCGTAAGTACACTGACTCATATCGAATGAATACAGTGGTATTCCAGTACATCCCAGTCTCAAGTACGCAGGAGCTCACGCACGGCGATCGCCGAATGGCATCGTGCGTTGTCAGTGCCAGAAGGTACCGTCGCTGTCTTCTCACTGCGAGACGAAGATGATACCACACGACATTGCGGTAGTAGGCTGCAGTGATCGTCTGCCTCTGCGGTAAAGCGTGATGAAGGATTAATCCGTGGGTAAGTCACAATAACCATCACTTTGTCACCAGCTAGTTCAAGGAACACTTTTACTGGATTGCCGCTTTAATCGTTGTTCGCACGATCGAGCCCATATTTCGTCATAGTGATGATCCGTCCTAGGAAGACTTCACCCTCCCTATGGTAGCGACTCACTAACTCTTCTGCAAGTGTGTAACCGATTCCACTATTGGACAACAGTCATCGCATGTGGTAACCAACACGCTGAAATTTTGCGGAATGCAACAAAATCATAAAAAATTTGTTTTGTGGAACACTTTTACCACAACGGCTAGCTCATACCCAGTGCTTTGCCAATCCACATCCAGCCAGGAGGCAAGGGGCTCAATGCCATCCCGAAACACCTTAACACATTTCACCACTGTTACTTTTTTTTATTCCAATCTCTGTCTTCCTCTACAGTTCTTACCCTCTACAGCTCCCTCTTGTACCACCCGAGTCATTCCCTGATGTCTTAACAGATGTCCTACCATCCTGTCCCTTCTCCTTGTCAGTGTTTTCCACATATTAATTTCTTCTCCCATTCTTCGTAGAAACTCCTCGTTCCTTATCAGTTCATCTAAATTTCAACATTCCTATGTAGCAGCACATCTCAGATGCTTCGAAACTCTTCTGTACCGGATTTCCTACAATGCATGTTTCACTACCATATATAACACTGTGCTCCAAACGTACATTCTCAGTAATTATTCCTCAAATTAAGACCGATATTAGATGTTAGTAGACTTCTCTTGGCCAGGAATGTGCCTTTTGCCACTGCTAGTCTGCTTTTGATGTCATCCTTGCTTCGTCTGTCGTGGGTGACCACCGATCCTGATGTTTAGTGTCTCGCTGTTCTCATTTCTTCTACTTGTCATTACTTTCCTCTTTATTCGATTTACTTTCAATCTCATTAGATTGTTCATTCCATTCAGCAGATCAGGTAATTCTTCTTCACTTTCACTCACGATAGCAATGTCATCAGCGAATCGTATCATTGATATCCTTTCACCTTGAATTTTAATCCCACTCCTGAACCTTTCATTATTTCCATCTTTGCTTCTTCGACACACGGATTGAACAGTAGGTGTGAAGGACTACATAATTTTCTTACACCGTTTGTAATCGGAGCACTTCGTTCTTGGTCGTCCACACTTGTTATTCACTCTTGGCTCTTGTGCATATTTTACATATTATCTCTCCCTATAGATTAACCCTATTTTTCTCAGAATTTCGAACATCTTGCACCATTTTACACTGTCGAACCGTTTTTCCAGGTCAATAAACCCTATGAACGTGTCTTGATTTTTCTTTCGTCTTCCTTCCATTATCAACCGCAACGTCAGAAGCGCCTTCCTGGGGCCTTTACCTTTCCGTCATCTTACACATTCTCAATTTACTTTTCCATTCTTCTGTATATTATTCTTGTCATTAGCTGGGATGCAGCAGCTATTAAGCTGATTGTGCGATAATTCTAGCACTAGTCTCCTCTTGCATTCTTCGAGCCGCGCGGTTTGAGGCGTAATGTCATGGACTGCGCAGCCCATCCCGCCGAGGTTCCAGTGCACCCTCGGGCATGGATGGGTGTGTTGTTCGTAGTATAAGTTAGTTTAAGTTAGTTTGAGCAGTTTTTAAGTCTAGGGACCGATTACTTAAGCAGTTTGGTCCCTTAGGAATTCACACACTTTTGAACATTTTGCAATCTTCGAAATTGTGTGGATGATATTCGACAGACTCGTACATTCTACACATCAATGTCAATAGCTGTTTTGATGCTGCTTCCTCCGATGATTTCAAAAATTCGGGTGGAATGTTATCCTTCCTCCTGCCTTGTTTGATCATAAGCCCTCCAAAGGTCTCTTAACTTTTTATTCTAATACTGGATTCCAAATCTCTTCTAAATCGACTCCCTGTTTCTTCGTCTATCACATCAGAAAAATCTCACTCCCCCTACCCTCGTGCAGGCCTTTGATGTACTCTTTCCACCTATCTGCTCTCTCCTCTGCATTTAACAGTGGAATTCCCGTCGCACTCTTAATGTTACCACCCTTGCTTTCAGGTTCACCGAAGATTGTTTTGACCGAGCCAGTCCTCCTTGACAATCATTTCGCCATCGTACGATGCGGCAGCGCTCTATCATCACACGCCTCAGGCTGTCTCTGAGAACAGTGTTTTGCGCTTCAACCACGAGCCACTTCAATCTTCAACAACGCACTTTGTTGGTTTTTCCTAAACATACTGTTAGGATGCTTGAACTGAGCTCCCATGTCTTCAAACAGTACAGCCTACAACTGACTTAAACACAGCCATCGCGGTCATTGCTCTGCTTCAACTTACCTGCCATCAGCTACAGACAGCGCGGAACCTGTTTGACGCATACCCCCTTGTTACGGCAGATTTGCTACTACTTTTTATCTTGTCCTTGTAATTGCACTAGAAGCTGTGGAGCTTACTTCTATATCCGTATTTCCCTTTAGAATTAGCAGTCTTAACCTGTCATGTGTGGCGGAGGGTACTTTGTGTACCTCTCTCTCACCCCCTTTTCCTGTCCAGTCACGAAGGGTGAGCACAAAAGAATGATTCCTGGTGTTCCTCTATCTGGGATCGATTATGTCTAATACGATCTTCATAGTCTTTCCGAACTATGTATGTAGATGGAAGTAATTTATTGGTTGACGATTTGGGAATTTTAATAGGAAACCACGCCCGTCATGCACATCGCATTTCTCGTAATGTGTACAAACTGAAGTTTGCTTAGGATCTCCGGGAAGCTTTGGCACAAAATGAACCTGCGACGATGTGCGCTGCCGTTCTTTAGATTTTCGCTATCTCCTTAAAGAATACTATCCAGTACTGGTCCCTGTCGGGCGAACTATATAGAAATGTGAGTCGAACGAGTGTTTTGGTGGCTACCTCCTTCAAAGGTGCAGTACAATTACTGAAGCTAGCTCCAATTATTCTCAGTCTGGAATTTTCGCTTCCTGCGACTGGTTTTATGTGGTCCTTCCACGTCAGATCCTTCCATAGATATAATCCCAATTTCTTTTTCCAGTCGCTGTTCATATATTTCGTAAGCATAAAAAATAGTTCTTTCTGCTTACTTATACACAGTGTCTTACGTACGTTTATGTCGAGAGACAACGGCCTACAGCAAGGTCGATCCTGTGCTGTTATTCTTGCATTTCACTACAAACTTTTAGAGTTGCGACTTCTCTTCGTCTCAGCATTATCAGCGAATAGCCTAATGGAAGACTTTTTATATTTATTGTGTAAAGTAATGGAACTACGACAGTCCCTTTGTGTCATGCCCGAAGATACATTTACGTCTGAAGGTTTCTTTCACTGAAATATGTGGTCTGTTTGCTAAGATCCCTTCCATTCAAACATAAAGCTACTGTGACAACACTTCTTCATTAGCCAAATGTTCCAATGTTCAAAAGTCTTTCAAATCTTATGGGGCTTAACTGCTAAAGTCATCAGTCCCTAAGCTTACACACAACTTTAACCTAAGTTATCTAAGGACAAAAACACACACCCATGCCCGAGGGAGGACTCAAACCTTCGCCGGGATCAGCCGCACAGTCCATGACTGCAGCGCCCCTGACCGCTCGGCTAACCCCGCGCGGCTCTTCATTAGCCGATAGCGCTTAACTGTATCTAAGGACTTCTTTAATCCTAGGACACAGCGTCAATTTAAGCGCCGATATTTACTGACTTTTGTGTCTCCTGGATGAACTCAGTTTAAATTTTATTAAATCGCTAAGATAAACAAAACAAACGAAGAACACAATTTTTGAAATCTGTTTTGAAGAGCATTCTTTTTGTTCTGAACAAAGATTCACTAGTGCAGTTACAATAAAGAAACCAAGGAAAATTGGGATGTTATGTACCGTGGGTGCATATCATTGATCATGTATAAATGAACTTCAACAAAAGTAAAGCGAGGATCGTGGAATGTATTAGAATTAAATCAGGTAATGCTGAGGGAAATGGACTAGGAAATGAGACACTTAAAACAGTAGATGAGTTTTGCTATTTGGGCAGCAAGATAACTGATGTCGGCCAAAGTAGAGAGGATATAAAATGTAGACTGGCGATGGCCAGAAAAGAGTTCCTGAAGGAGAGAAATTTGTTCGCATTGAATATAGATTTAAGTTACAGGAAGTCTCTTCTGAAATTATTTGTATGGAATACACCTATTTATGGAAGTGAAACATGTGCGATGAATAGTTTAGACTAGAGGCGAATAGAAGATTTTTATATGCTGTGATACAGAAGAATGCTGAAGATTAGGCTGGTAGATCACGTAACTAGTGACAAGGTATTGAATAGAATTGAGGAACAATGAGATCTTTGGCACAGCCTAACTAGAAAAAGGGATCCTTGGTATGAAATACTCTGACACATCAAGGGATCACAAAAAATGGCTCTGAGCACTATGGGACTTAACATCTGAGGTCATCAATCTTAGATACAGATATATTTAAACCTAACTAACCTAAGGACATCACGCAAATCCATGGCCGAGGCAGGATTCGAACCTGCGACCATAGCAGTCACGAGGTTCCAGACTGGGGCGCCTAGAACCGCTCGGCCACACCGGCCGGCAAAGGGAACACCAATTTAGTACTGTACGGAAATGTGTATGCGTGTGGGGGTAGGAGGGTGGGAGATCGTAGAGCAAGGTCAGGAGATGACTACAGTAATCAGATTCAGAAGGATGCAAGTAGCAGGTGTTACTCAGATATGAAGGGCCTTGCACGGGTTTGAGTAGCACCAAGAGCTGCATCAAACCAGTGTTCGTACTGAAGACCACAACAACAACGGCGATGTGAGCGAATGGAGAAGAAAATCGATCGTCCTTTTTCAAAGGAAACGTACCCGTTCCTCAGGCGATCCATGGAAATCAGAGAGAATATAAATCTAGATGCCAGAACAGGTAAAAACGAAAATAAAAGAAAGGTTCAAGGGTAGAATTAAAGTACACGTTTGAATGATATCAGTTATGTGATTCGCTGGTGACGTTGCTATCCTGAGAGAAAGAAACGAAGAAATGCAGGGTCTGCTGAATCGAAGGAACAGTGTAATGAATGCAGAATGTGAACTGAAAGTAAATCTAAGACAAAACTAATGAAAGGTAGCAGAACAGCGGGAAATTTAACGCCAGGAGTAGTGATCAGGAAGTAGATAAAGTTGAGGAAGTTTGCTATCTAGGTAGCAAAATAACCCGTGATAGACGGAGCAAGGAGAACATAAGAAGCAGACTAGCAAAAAGCAATAGAATCGTGATATAGGCCTTTATTGAGGAAGAAATGTCAGAGAATTTACGTTTGGAGCGCAATGTTGTGGTAAAACATAGAAGTGAAATATGGACTGTGGGAAAACTGGAACATAAGAGTATCGAAGCGTTCTAGGTGTAGTGCTACATAAGAATGTTGAAAACTTGGTTGTCTGATAACATAAGGAATCGGGAGATTCTCTGCAGAATCGGCTAGGGAATGAATATATGGAAAGCATACACACGAAGAAAGAACAGAATGGTAGGCCATCTGTTAAGACATCACGGAATTACTTCCATGGTACTAGAGGGTAGAAACTGTAGAGGAAGACAGAGATTGGAATACATCCAGCAAATAATTAAGGACGTAGGTTCCAAATGCTACTTTGAGATGAAGTTGGCACAGGAAGAAAAATTCGTGGTGGACCACATCAAATCAGCCTGGAGACTGATGACTTAAAAACGAAAAAGAAATAGTTTTACCACTGCATCATCTTGTTCGGTGCAACTGTTATAATTACTTGCCTGTAATGTATTAGGAATGTTAAAGGAATTTGTTGATTTCGGTTGGTTTACTCAGTAAGTTATAACAAACGTTCTCAGTGTAGTCACTTGTGCCACGGTAAAGTTTCTTACGCTCAGGTCGGATAGAACTAAATTTCCTAGGGTAAATGTAGACAACTATTGTGTTAAAAGTAGCAATGGAGTCCAATTTTTAGGGGGTGGGTAGGAGGGAAAAAGATTTTTATGTCTTTCTGTTAGACTGTCCATGTAACATACACGTACGTTATGATAACATAACTAATGTTGTTAATATCGTTTGTGTTGTCTTGTGTGCTGCCAAGGTAGACACATAATTATAATCAGAGAATTATGAATCATTATCAGTATCGATTTTACAGAAAGCAGGAACTCTTCTACCAAGCGTTAAATGTTGTTGTGTGAAAGACAGATGTATTTCGATGGTAGTTCACATCCAAATGTCACACTACTGCTGTTCGGTAGAACATTCTATATCATGACAACAAAAAGAATATGCGATCGATCGACTGGTGTCTACCCACATATATATCGATTATACTATAAGTACGCGATGGGTTAATATATTGCAAAGTGTTGCTCCATAAGTCACTAACGAACATGGTCACGATTGTATACGCAGCACACCTTAATTTGTTTCTTTGGCACAAGTAAACGCTTAATCGTATAATGATATTGTTGAAGTGGGGAAATGATAACAGTCCTGCGTAAAAAGAAAGTACACAGGACGGCTGCAGTTGGGTGGATTATTGTTGCTGTGGCCTCTACAGCGGCCAAAGCAAACACTAGATGAAGCGGAGGGAGTGGCGATGTCGACCAGGACACAAAGGGAATCTGGAGAGGAGTGGAGGCACACGTGCGGACCGGGGTTAGTGTAGCGAGCCCCGCTAAAGGCTTCAAACGGCCGCCTGCACAAAGCTTTGCGGCCGACTCGCCTTCTTGGCTCTCACTCCAGATTAGCGCAGGACGCAGAGGTGGTGAACGAATGGCCGCAAAGAGATGTCAGCTCTTTGAACGAGCTCTCATTTGAGGAAAAATTCTACTGTGTGAACTAAGTGGGTACGCTGGTTCGTGGCTCCACGGTGTGCGTCAGCTTGTTATGTGTGTATCGTTACACGTCGTCTTTTCAAAGTGTTGGACGCCTCGGACTTCAGCTGTACATCGGAAAGTTCACGTCACTAAACTTCCGTTACAATATGTCCGGCAAATTTTCTAAACAGTCTATTGAATTATGCTACGTGGAATCAGACCATACATCAGAGAATATTTAAATACGTATCACAGATGTTTGAAAAGCGTCATATTTCATCCACATACGAGAATCGGATCAACAAGTCTTTCCTTACAAGCAGTTTTGAGAATCTGGACGTCATAAGTTGAGATTTCGTAATTTTGTCACCCTACGTTATTACAGCGATACCAAATGAAATAAACGAGATAGTATGTCTCTGTCATCAATCGAAATACATTATATTACCAGTGCTAATAAGGACTAATGCAATCAGTCGTCTGCTGTTTGTGCCGACTCAAACGTCACTGCTATTTTGATGCGTCTGAACTCCTCGCATTCCGCTGCCGCTAGCGCTGTTGGGTGACGATGTCGGTGTCGCTAGTGGCAGTGCGAGTGTGGCACTTCTCAAATGCCGGCGCTTGCCGCCTCTTGCGGAGTGACAATACGAATTTTCTTCCACCACGATCCTGGAACTGGCAGCGAGTATCGACGAAATCCATCTATCTGGACCCATGGCTGGATATGTTTCTTTTGCTGGATAGATATCACCAACGTTAGCGCCTACCGTCGGGTGATCCAGTGTGGTAATGGTTACCTCTTCGGAGTTGTGAAACCTGGTGTACCTGGTCGCAAGCGCAGGAATGCTTGGTGGCTCTGGCCGTGATTGAGGAAGCCGGTAAGCCATTGGTATGCCCAGCTAAGCCAATTTAGCTGTGTTAATTTGTGACTACGGTGTTTCAAGTCATTCAGGTTGCTGTATTTATTTCAAACTCAGTCCTGGTACAAGTTACAGTACGTGTACCCAGTTAATTAATTGTTGTGCAAGATAAACAAGAGTGTAGTTGAAGGGTGGTTAGGACTGGTAGCCCAGAAAACAAATTTAAAATTCTCATAAGACATATATTTTAACCCAGAGACGTGTTGCAAGGAAATTTTACGTGTTACAATAACCACACAGTGCAACACAGAAAATTACATTCTTTTTGCAAAATTAAAAAAGGGTTGATAATAACTTTACTTTTATTGACACCAAATCTGATGTGATAGCCTAAAGGAAAAAGCCTAACTTCTTGTAACTTGAATCTTAAGCGACTCAAAATTTATACTGAGTGAATTAAAATGCAAAAAATAATTTGACTGAATCGAAGCAGTCATCTAACGTGAATACAAGGATTACTGCTAACAAACTAACATCTGAAAAATGTAAGCTACGTGTTTTGCAACATGGAAATTTTGCGAGTGATATATCTTTTCAGATGAAAATAATGGTACGTAAATCACTCTCGACAGAATGGATACAAATACATTTTTCCGCCACCACACGAACAGGCGGTACACGGTACAGGAAGTAGCAGAGAAACACAAACAATAGTGAGAACTTCTCTTGACACGAGAACACTCAATTGCGATAAATAATATGCAATCGAGTTCTCCGTGACATAGCAATTGAGAACAATTTGCAATAATGTTAGCTCAGTCACTGCAGTTAGTACAATTACGTGAAATATGGAGTGGAATATTAAAAGAAGCTCTTCAACGGACAATAGATCATGACCAGAAAACATAACTGAGGGTACTGTAAACGTAGGTTGAGTTTGTGTCAGATTAAACAATAATATCAGCAGCTTACAGAGAAGGAGCGGATCACAGCTGTAACAACGGGAGGCATGTTGCTGTAATCGGAGCACGTCCAGGAGCGAACTAGATATCAGGGGACACAGTGTTCAATGTTTTCAAACGCAAACCTTCACAAGTAACAACGACCGGCGAGCAATCACTCTGTTACAACTGTAGTTCTGACGTTTAACATGGTCCTTATGCCAGCAACGAATCAGCTTCAGAACGAGTAGGATCACGTGGTTCAGAAAACAAAATTTCTTCTCAAAACTGCACATCCATGTAGTGTCCCACTGCCAAAGGTTACTGGTTGCGCATGCACTGCTGTGTGCATCCTTCCTGACTGTTAGAACCGTCTCCTGGCGGAAGAGTCACACACTTGTCTCCTATGCTCACCCGCACTGCCCTCCTGCGGTCAGAGACAAAGCTCGCTAGGCATGCTATCCAAAGGTCTTTTGTACGATGAGGTCGGTTACTTTGATTCAATGGGATCTATTCGAGCCGACGACTGCTCAGTAAGTTATATTAACTGTTTTCATAAATGTGTATGTTTGTTGTCTATATGATAAGAAAATATTTTTTATCTTCCTAAAATTTAATATCATTCACGTCACAGCAATATTTATCTATTCACGTATAAAGAGGGACTTCGTAACCTGATTTATTACATTTGGTTCATCATGATACCTCTCCTAAAGCCGGCCGCGGTGGTCTCGCGGTTCTAGGCGCGCAGTCCGGAACCGTGCGACTGCTACGGTCGCAGGTTCGAATCCTGCCTCGGGCATGGATGTGTGTGATGTCCTTAGGTTAGTTAGGTTTAAGTAGTTCTAAGTTCTAGGGGACTGATGACCACAGCAGTTGAGTCCCATAGTGCTCAGAGTCATTTGAACCATTTGAACCTCTCCTAAATTATTGTAATTGAATATTGTAACTGCTGAAGAATTTATGGAGGTACATCCATTTCACTATCAATTTTACATTGACTGAATAGCGGCACTGAATACTGTTGTGTTCTTCAACGGGAGTTTTTGAAATAAAAGTGTTATGTGGTTGATGTACCGGTGATAAGGGATTGAGGGCGCACGACAGCAATGTTTTTATTGCCAGAATGTGTGTTGATTAAAAGTATCACCCTGGTCTCAACTTACCTCTTCCACTCACTTATCCCGCATCACTGTCATAATTAAGTTCAAACTTTACATTTTGAGGAACTGTACATAACGACTAACAACATATTCAATTCGTACAAATATGTTTGCAGCTGAACAACGCCTTTGGTCTTTGAGTATCTGTGGCCGCATGCACAGTAGCATGGCTAACGATTTTATTCTCTCTTTTAACGTACTGTCGTGAATGTTGTAGCTTTATTCCTTTGGCTCAATCGGAAGGAGCCCAAATACCATTTCAAGAAATGGGTTTTTGTGTGTGTGCACTCCCGAAACGCAATAGAGGCTTGTAGCAACATAATGAGACTTTTTGCCTATGGCAATATACTTTCACTTGTATTTAGGTTTTACATACGGCGCAGTCGATGTGTTTTGACAACTGAGTATCACAACAAATTGCGCGCGGTAGGCTTTCATTCTACGAGTACATGGGACTTTAAGCGAGCCTTGGGCAGATTTCGGCAACATTTGTGACTGAATTCTTCAGGACTGTTATTCCAGGTGATAACTGCCGAAGTTAATATGTTGATACCATGGTAAATATAGTTTACCATATCCACATCGTGAAGGATATTTACCATGGTACCAACCGCATGGAGCGGGGCAGCCGTAGGTAATGGGTTCCAGTAGAGTAATGTAACAATATAAAGTAAGTGTTTTTATATTTCAGAGGTCTGCACATAGAAAATTTGGCACATTCTTTTAAAAAATATATTCCAGTTAATTTAATACAGTTTAAGCCAAGCTCTCTGAACCAATTGAAATTATTTTAAATAAATATATCAAAGGCCTATTGTAAAGGTCACAGCTTTTAACAAAGAAATTGCAGCTATCAAAGTAGTTTTAAAATCAATATAAGACTAAAGTAACACACTTCAATTACAAAATGGCTCTGAGCACTATGCGACTTAACTTCTGAGGTCATCAGTCGCCTAGAACTTAGAACTAATTAAACCTAACTAACCTAAGGACATCACACACATCCATGCCCGTGGCAGGATTCGAACCTGCGACGGTAGCGGCCCCTCGGTTCCAGACTGTAGCGCCTAGAATCGCACGGCCACTCCGGCCGGCACTTCGATTACAGCTGGAAGTAATTGGTTACAGCGAAGATTGATAGACGAAGAGGTTTCAAAAGCAATAACAATACATTATCAGCTCCTCTGTACCAAGGACACAAATTCAACAAACGCATTAAGAACGGCTCTGTACAGTTGGTGTGTGTGCCTTGCCTGTTATGAATACCAGTAGCACCTAAGAGCCACTTGATCACAAGATACAAAAAGGAATGTTACCCACATGCTGTGAAATCACGTATAGATGTACAGTTAGCAACGGTATCGCAATTTACCGTCCGACACCGCCGTCGCGCGGGATAAACCGAAACCAATGGCCCTACCAGACAAGCGCCCTCTGCCACCGTGATACAGGACAGCTGGCGGCAGCCGCTCAGACCCACTCGCACTTGGAGCCTCTTCGCTGCGACACCACCGTTCGTGCTTAGTGCATCGAGCCTCATTCTTGTGGACACTGAGAGCTGGACTTCTTTTCTTTCTTCATTATTTATAATGCTTCTTCGTACACTTTCAGAGATACAAGTTAAGTAAATCTCCCGTTTGTTGTGTTAACTTTTTCGCTAACCATTACTGCTTCTGTCTAGCTGTCCTATGAGGACAGTTGCCGCACAGTTTGTAGCCCACATCTCTTTACTGTTGTGTATGAAGTCACTCGCAACACGTCCCATACACTTAAATACAAGAAATATAACCACTCAATGGTCAGTAAAACATTAAATGGTTGCCAAGAATAATTACTAGTTAAGTTGTGCTTCGCAGCGTACTGGACTCAATGACCCGAAATCACTAATATCGTAGAGTTTACACCATGTCAGATTCCAGTTGGCTGGTAGCTTAATTTAGTTGACTTCGGGAAACTAAGCACAATACAAACCGGTTTCACCATAGGGAAAGCCACTTTAAACAATGTTCAACAGGTATACTATTACGGCCGAAGTGCACGCAGCGACAGTACAGTCAAAGCGCGTCTCCCACAGAACAAGATGCACTTGCTCAGTTTATCAAATGAAGGCTCACTAGATCAAACAAGGTTTCTGTCGGCCCATTACGTCCAGGAGACATCGGCTGGTACGTACTTTTCAATTCAATAAACTTTACCGACAGCCGTATAGCCGGCCGTTGTGGCCGAGCGGTTCTAGGCACTTCAGTGTGGAACCGCGTGACCACTACGGTCGCAGATTCGAATCCTGCCTCGGGCTTTGATGTGTGTGATGTCCTTAGGTTAGTTAGGTTTAAGTAGTTCTAAGTTCTAGGGGACTGATGACCTCAGATGTTAAGTCCCATAGTGCTCAGAGCCGTATACTTTAGGTTATTTTATTTTATTTCGAAGTCACCCACTTTCGGCAATTCATTTTTCCATCATCAGGCCCTCTACTCTTTTTTCGAACTGTGAGCTTATCATATAGCGCCATAAAACTGGATACCGTGAATCCCAATCGTTGTGCACCTGACTCATACCAAGCGTGACACCTACTCATACGCTGTCGTATGAATCAATTGCACAGCGATTGCGATTCACGGTATCCAGTTTTATGGCGCTATATGATATGCTCGTTGATTCGAAAAAAAGCGTATGGGCTTGTAGATGGCAAAATGAATTGCCGAAACTAATTGCGTTCGAAATAAAATAAAATAATCTAAAGTATGCGGCTGTCTGTAAAGTTTATTGAATTGAAAAAACCCAACAAAGTCCTGCTGCGCAGGTGAGAATGGCCTAAAATCCACAGCAAATATGTCTCTGCAGCCAAATTTTATCCCTATTAAATGAAACATTGTTACTTTGCCTGTGGCCGTGTCTGGCAGAAATCTCAAATACAAGCGACGCAACGTGCTGCCGGACGACACTGCCCGATAAAACCGTTCCTCGCGGGTTCTCATATCCCGATAAACCGTCTGTACAACCCACTTACTGCAGTGCGTGTGGCTTCTTTCCCCGTCCACATCAGGTAGCGTACTGAGCAAGACCTCTAGCATAAGACCCAACGAGCAACACCTCTCTGTGTTTCCCTGTCTTGAGGCGTTGAATCCTCACTACTTCCCTTCTCTGGTGTCCTATCAGGACATGGCAAAGACCATTGCACAATGCTGCTGCAACACAGTCTTTGATTGTTCTCGTTTAAAATCGAAAGTAGCCGGTGCACAGCTCTACCTGTCAGCCCTAATCTGATGCCTGGAAGAAGGTATCAAGATTGGCTTCTTGTAGGTCTGAGCATCGTCCATCTTTAATTTGCATTAAATGAAACATTGTTACATTGTCCGTGGCCGTGCTTTCTAGCGAAAGGTTACTGGTGGAAGGGCCTCCACAACTTCAGAGACTCACGGAATGCTTCAATAGTTTTCTAAAAATATTTTATTTGCAGACTTACTTTCGGCATATAAATTTTTGACTCACCCGACTTTCATCGAGGCAGGAAGTCTTCCCTGGTTATAGCGTCAGTCCTCTCTCCGGTGTGGAAACCGAATATTTCTGAATGTCCTAGAACTGTTTTCAATCATTTCGGTGTAATTTTCTCTAGTAACTAGTTATTAATATTTCACAAAGACGCTAATGACGAATAAAGCAGATATACAAACATCAATCTTGCCGGCACAGTCCTATTGTTTCATGGACTATCGAATTCGGGGAAACGTTGACGCACTCCTGAGATATATCCCAAATAGTTTGCTGTTTGCCATACAGTATGGTCAGAGCAGATCTTAAATTATGGCTAACCCTCTCTAAGAGGCCAAACGGGCTAACCATGCAGTTTTCCGGAGCCTCAACAAAACCCAGGTGAGGACTTGGTTATTGGTCTCCAGTACGAAACATCTATGATCATGATAAAAATGAAACTTCTGTACCTCAAATACCATGGGGATAGCCTCCAACTCATAAGCAAAATATTTCATTTCATGGATGGGCATGGATATAAGGAAGTAAGCTCCAGACGAACTTTCTCCCAATTGTTCCTTGAACAGAATCACAGCTATCCCAGAATTGGACACGTCGCCTTGAAGAACAAATAACTTCCAAAATCCTGGGATCACTAGGACCTACATATTACTTAAATCCACCTTCAACACTTCAAACGCCGTCTGTTAAAGTTCTTACACTCCCTACAGAATCGATTTAACGGAACAGCTAGCTGCGCAGACCTAGAGATGATTTTTAAGTCAAGCTATTACCTTATTATCTTTTGGGGTGGCTAATCAAGTATGACTTCAGTTGACTCTGCATTGGAATTAATTCCTTGGGCCAACACCAAATTTCTAAAAAAATTCCCGGACACATTAAAGGAGTCTTATCAGGCTGTATTGTCAGACTAGTCTCCATTACGCGATCCAAAACCTGCCCTAAGTGATCAAGGTGTACTCAGAAGTTGCGAATGTAAATTACCACGTCACCCAAACAACTGAACACATCGCAATTTTAAAAAGCCTATGATCGAATCCAATAAACGGCATAACACAGCCACGCCTGTTGCTAAGCCAAACTGTATTGTGGAAAATTCCAACAGATTCTTGTCATTAGAGAAGGCTTTTGGAGGCTTAGATCATTCTTGTTTGATAATAAGTCTGATTCAAATTACTGTGAAATAATAGGCTCCTGCAAACCACGTAAAGCAATTATGGAGATCCGGTAACGGAACTGGTTCTAATACAACATTCTACTTCAGAATCGAATAATCTACAACGGGTAGGTATCCCTTGCCTTCTCCTTCGGGAACTGAAATATGGTTCCATCCTCCAACAACATACTGATAATCTACTTCAACTCCCCCATCGTGGGTGGAGAAAGATGGTAAGGCGACTGCCGTACTGGCACCTCATCCGTTAATTTATTGTTTCCTGAACTTAAATTTTTCAGTGCTGCCCAATTCGGACTCAGTACGACTAATTTCGTTGTGTAACATCACAAGAGAATCATCCGAATCTCAGTAATTTACAGTTTAAAGCAAGACAGTTGACTGATTACATTGCTCGCAGTGTCATTTGTTTAACAAACTGAGTCTTTTGTTGAAGAAGAAATTCATATGTTTTTAGCAAAATTTATCAGATGCTTCCAATTGGTCCTTCTCTTCCGCCTTTGTCACCTTCCACTAGAACGGAAAGGGAGCGGTCCTAGCACTATATTCCATCTTCCAGGTGACTCTCTGCAGAACTTCAGTTTGCCTGCCGTGTCATGCACCGTCGTATGCAAGCACGGAATACGGCTCCAGCTCAACGGTAGCTGCGCTGGCAAAGATGCTGCCCACATCGCGAAGGCAAAAATAACCGAAACTTTCTATTTGTTCAAATGGCTCTGAGCACAGTTGGACTTAACTGCTGAGGTCATCAGTCCCCTAGAACTTAGAACTACTTAAACCTAACTAACCTAAGGACAGCACACACATCCATACCCGATGCAGGATTCGAACATGCCACCGTAGCGGTCGCGCGGTTCCACACTGTAGTGCCTAGAACCGCTCGGCCACCACGGACGGTTTTCTATTTGTAATTAGTAACTTAGTGGAACATTGTGACCACTGAGCTGTGATCACTGACCAGAGTGGTCTGAATGCTGTCTACAGACGCTTGCAGAACGTGACACATTAACAGAAGTATATACGGGAGAGGAGACAAACAGTCATCCTAGCGACGACATGGGTTGATAATGGCGAAATCCACTGACGTAAGCGACCTTCATAAAGGTAAAATTTTTAGGGACCGATCCCTCTACATGAGCGTCTCGGAAACGATGAAACAGTTCGGGTGCTAGAGTAAGGAGCGTCTAAGGGCCGTGAGACCACGACTAGACGTCAGTGTGTTGCACTTCCACGCGTCATCTTAGAAAGTGGCTTGTAACAACAGGATGTTCATGGCGCCGCCGTCCAGACGAATGGCTGTTCGAAACGTAGACTGTACCTTAGACACAGGCCGCAGGAGGCGCTACAACGCTAAGTTTCTAAGGTAAATGCAGCAGGCACCACCGCAGCTGTGGGCTACGCAGTTAATGGGAACCACCCGCATCCATCTCTGCTCGACGTCTTCTCGATGGTACTGGAATCTTCTATCAGAATAATTGTCTGTGTCACAACACATACTTATGCTACAGTGATTTGTAAATCTCGATAATGATCTCACGTATATATGACTATAAAGTTTTCCTGATCTGAACTCTATGAAAGGCATTTGGAACGCTTCTGACGCCAGTCAGCCGCTCATAAAACGCCGGTTCGTAATTTACGTACATTTCGTGACATTTGCATTATCAGCTTGTGTCAAAATCCACAAAAACCGTACCAAGGAGTGTGGAATTCACAGAAACACAGCTATAGCGTGTGTCTAAGGTGATCCAACACGCTCCTAAGCAGGTGATATTATTTTCGCTCATAAATGTATGATCAAACTATACATCACGAATGACTAGATTTACCATAGAAAGGCTGGACATTAGTCTGTTAGTGAAATATCACATATTTACTTACACTGACAACTGTAAATACAAGAAAGGAATACTCTGGTGATATTAAGATAGTAGGTTACCTAAACCGCGAACTGCAAAGCATGACATTTCGGTGGTCTTCAGTCTGTGGCGATCGAAAATGAAGATATGTGTCTCGTGAGTGAACTGCAGCACAACTAAAGCACTTTACTGGAAAATATAACGTCTCCATACTCTTCGTTCAGTTATATCAAAAACTGGTACGATTTAAAATGCTATACTCCGTAGGGCTTCAGAAAATTTGCTATTCGTACCACGAATGCTAACACGTGTTCGATCCCTGCATGCTAAACGCAAAGTGATTCTTGATGTACACTACAAGAACCCGTAAAAACTGACTGCCGATCGTTATTTACTTTTGTCATCTATAAAAAAAATCCTTCAATTCCTTCTGTATGGCGCTGTAATGCCGTCTCTAAGCAAATTTTCGCTACCCGTCGGCTAAACGACTACACAACTCATATTTATGGTCCTCATCCTTCTTCTCTGTGATTCCCATTCACTTTTAAAAGATTGCGACGTTAGATCGTTAGAGTGTCTCTTTTTGGGCAAACAGCGACTGGATCTGTTACCTTCCTTTATACCACAAATGAATAGCGAAGGGTAAACAACCTTCACATCACGATTCTTCCGAACTGAAGAGAGCCATGTCGAGCTAAGTAAGCAGCACCAAATGCTGGTAGAAAGTGTCGTATCTCACTGTTAAATGAAACGTCATACTACACCGAAAATAACCGAGCAAACCGAGACATGCCGAGACAGGCCGAACCTCGGACTGCATGCGTACAGCGCACTGTGCCGTGTCCGACCCTAACATAATGCATCATTGAGAAGTTTTATAGTGGAATAAACGTAATTTATCTCCGAATATTCATTCAGGTTTACGTATTTCGGTGCGTTTTCTTTGCTGAAGCTGGTTTATTTGAACATGAGTGGACACTGTGGAAGCTGCCACAGGAAAATGAGTAGTGTTATACTTTGTGTGAGATCTAACAAGTAGGTTTTCTGGTGTGTGTGTGTGGGGGGGGGGGGGGGGTTACTGAGGCTCTGTCTTGGAGCTTAACATGCAATTGGAACAGATTGACATACGAGCAGGAAAGGAAGGTCTTTGCCCTTCAGGCACATTTGCAAGAAGCTAGGAGAAAAGTAGTGAGAATTAAGCAAGGCAGTGATAAAAGGAGTGGTTGGGAACTGAGAGATCCCACTTCTTGAACGTAAAGGCTTTGTGGAGGAGAACGCGGTCTGACACTTTTTTGTGCATACCAGTAACAGGTTCCAGCTGCCAGAATGGAAGGAAGAGGTGTAGGAAATTGGCAGCAGATTAGGTCTGTCAGCAGGAACACCACGAATATTAGGAAGAAGAGAGTATTGTTGCTAAGTATCATGACAGAGGTGTAGCCCTCAGTTAAAGGTCACTAGCAGTTTCAAACGTATTGCTGTGTTGACGCAGGTGGATGAGGGTTTAGGTGCATTGCATATCGAATTTACTAAATCAATTGAGATGCTGACAGCGAGTCGTAAGGAGCGTACAACTTGGGTAATATGCCTATGAAGACAGCTTTCCTAACTTTCTACACTAGCGTGTGCATGTTTGATAAGAACTGCCTCATCTTGACAGTGCTGTATAGCGAGTCAACGTGGACCCATAAATGGTGCTGACGACTGCTAACTGGGCGCACTTCGCACAGGTGTCGGTGCCGATGATCAGGAGATGGGCTTGCACCAGACAAAGTCTGCACTTCAACAGGACTGGCCAGGACTGGCCAGGGGACGTTGGTGGATTTGATTAGTGAGAATATAGCAGGCGATTATGAATCAACGTAAGGTCAAATGCGGTATCATCGGTTGGGAGGAGTAGGCTGTCTTCAGGATAAAACATGTTAACAGACCCCCAGCCCCACCCCTTAAAAGTGTCTCAAGTTATATAGAAATTTCTTCTCCGTGTATAAGGTTGATATAATGTACTACATAGCAGTGTAATGTGACCATTTATCAGAGAGGCAAAGGAAATCACTAACACACTGGTAACGTGTTCAGAATTACCTTTCCTCATTAAAATACGAAGTCTACTAAAAATAAAATACAGCGGCTGAAAACTGAATAACTGTTTTTCAATACACTGTAATAATTTGCACGCTGCTTGCCTGTGGCTGACTTGGAAATAAGGACCATGTCGTAAGGGACTGAACGTCATTGGTATCGATTTAATACATATAAGCATTTATTCATACCATCACAGTATTCTTATTACCTTACAGTTGACTTAATTATGAAAATGATTAAGCAAAATCTGAACATTAATTTTAACCAACTAAGGGAGCAAAAAACCAAGCATATGACTAGGTGCTGTTTTCTTCCTTTCCTTAAAAATCAGGCAAAATAAAAGGGTGAAGTTGAACGGAAATTTTGCAACCCCTCAAAATTTCATGAGTTAAATGCTTTTATGCTTTTAAAAATTTCGCATATTAAACAGAAACGTTTTAAGAATTAACAAGTTAAACATACTTTTTGCAGCCAAATTTACAACAAACATGACAATTTGAATCACAATAGAAAAATGTGAGGGACTTGTTACAAATACGGAAACGCTAGGGACATTTCGTGACGCCTTGTAACACGGCAACTTGGAAGAACTGGGAGATCCCACTTCTTCAACATAAAGAACAATATCCTTTCAAGCACAGGCATTTAATATAAAATGACAATGGAAATGTAGGACATACAAAGCACATATTAATTACGAGGTTAAAGGATTTCTCTAATTATAATTTAAGCTTAAACCATACGCCCACATCTTACGATAAAGGGCACAGGCCAACGACCCTTTAAAATTTGCTTAACAATGGACCCAAAGTGGACGAAGCTATCTCCCCCCCCCCCCCCCCCCCCCCGCAAAACGACAACACCATTTTAATGAACAACACATTGCGGAATTACATTAAAAACCTTTAATAAAAATAATTTCTTTGAGCAAACTGTCGATTGTGACCCAGTCAGGGAAAATACAGAAAAATTACCAGGTCGAACTTAATCACCAGTAACAACATATAAACATTACCAACTTTTAATACTTGAAGGTTCGTTAAGGCCAAATTATGCAGACTTATCAAACATACAGTCACTTTAAGTATTAAAAAATCGAGAAAATGCACAAGATAACCAGGCTCTAAGACTACACCAAATTAAGGAACAGGTTAACATCACGTGTTTCCCAAATCTTTGAGAAGGTTACGTAGCTTGCAGATCACCAAGCAGTACATGAAAATCCGCTCACCAAATAAAGTCTGTGGCGATGCTGAGACACAGAAGTCAAGGTGGGACCGTGCAGCGGCCGTAACGGACGCAGGCTCTAATAAGGCACAGTTGACTTTAAGAGACGGCGGCAGACGGCTGAAAACTTTACGAGAAAGGTGCGAGAAGCCCAGTCACAATAGGCTTCCTCGCGTACCCACGGCGTGGCCCGTACGCGTCGATTCACTAACGGATCCCGGACGCATCACTGAAGGCGATGTACAGCCAACTCAGCAAACACACCGTACCCAGGTTTGCCTCCATCCCCCTTCGTCCAAGCTCAGATGAGGGCCACCGTCTCTGCTCCCATCCACAGACCGCCTCAGCCCCGCTTGCAATTACGGAGTGACATGACTATCGATGGTCTTGGCACGGCTCAAAATGCATTACAGACCGCTGGCACAGAGACGCTGATATACAGCATAACAGTGCTATCGTCATGTGAATTAGCAGGTTGGTACTGAAGAACTACATAAGCCAGTGTGAGATCATCCATTTATATCAGAAGCGGCAGAGATCTGATATGCTTTTAGTGCGAGCTAGTGACGTAGCTCCTATGTGCTTTGCTCTAAAAAAGACGACCGACATAGGGCTAACGTCGACCGTTTCTCTGTTTTGTAAACATGTCCAGATGTTTGTTTTACTTCTATCATCTGTATAAAAGTATTCTGTGATGCCTTCACTACGATGAGCAAAAATAAATAAGTAAATAAATAAATAGATAAATAAATCACTCTTATTGGTGGAAATGGAATGTTGGAATGTTACTACCTGCTTTGCGGCCTTTCTATTCATCTGTGGGGCGCTCAACTGTGTGGTCATCAGCGCTCGTACAAAGTCCCAATTTTCCACAGTCAAATTTTCTACGCAGGCCACTCTAGTCACTGTCACGAATGATGATGAATATGATGAAATGATGAAGACAACACAAACATCCAGTCCCCGGCCAGAGAAAATCCCCAACCCGCCCCGGAATCGAACCCGCGACCCCTTGACGCTAGCAACTTGACCACGAAGTGCGGACTGACTGCCACGTTCAAGTCACAGGCGGAGTAGAGAATTTCGATAATTTTCTGCGCTTTGTGTTTGTCTTCGAGATGGCCTTACGTGGAAATGAGATAGTGTTTCTGTTGAACAACAGTGATTCTGAGCTTGATGATCAAATTTCTAAGTTCGAGAACAGACATGACAATCTATTTGTTTCATAATACTTTTCTGTAAGTGTATGAACTGTCTGCTGCTCACCATAGACCAATTTTTTATGATTTATTTTATAGAAGAAGAAAGAACTTTTGGTGATGAAATGACATCGAGCCCCTAAAATAAAGCTGCTCACATTTATGGTGTGTCGGAGACGAGATTCATCTCAGCCTAGCATTCTGGACAGGTAATGGCACTACGGCTCCACAGATTCCAGTTTCTGAAGTATCGCTCTCGGAGCTCTTCCGTGTTTGTTGTTTCACCTAAATTTCTCGTAATGATCTGCTGAATACGGTAAACGAGAGACAAACCGCTAGGCCAGAATAACTATTAACAAGCTAAATGCAGTAGGGAGTCCGAAGAGACACACGGTTTTGCGCAAGTGGAGTATTGTGAAAAAATGAAGTGTAGAAGATTTTTGGTGTGGTTTTATACATGTGCCCTTTTAGGAAACCGAAACTGATCGGCTATTTGTCTAAAAATTCCGTATTGCAGATTTCTTTTGCAGGGAAGTGTTTACCAACACTTCCCTCAATTCTGCAAATGTCGCCTGCAGATAAATCGGCTTGTATTCCTAAAAACAAAGAAGTGCACGATCCTATCCACAAGGTGAGTCCAATAGCTGGTGACAAAAGTGGTGGAGCGAACAAACATGGAGACAATTTCGCTATAGATGAAGGACTTCGTCTTTACGAGGAAGATTTGGTGTCATGATCTGTATGAAAAAATAAGCATAACAAATATGTCATAATTTTTTTAAGTTATGTGAAACTGAAAATGGATAAATGTGCATACTGCAGTGGCGCCAGTTTCTATTCGATATGATAGAGATCACTAGCTGACGGACACTATTTGAGCTGCACACAAAATACTATCAGTTTTATTTCCGGTTTTGTTTAATTTTCTAATTGTTCATTAATTACTACTATTAATGTGTTTAGTTATGATGGTGAAAGAAGGTGTAAATGTCAAATATTGTTTTATGTAAAGTTTTTGTATTATACAGTGAAGTAATTGGTCAGATGAGGAATGTTCGTGAATGATGTGTGTGTAAGTCACACATACCGGGGAATTTGTTATAAACTATTTCGTCAGTTTATGGTACTGGGGAAATGAGATTACGATTTCGGTAAAGTAGTTTTGTTAAGAGAGAATTTATTTTATATTCGTGGGTTTTCTAAATTTATTTAAGGCAATTTACTGTTGTGATTCAGTGACGAATTTTAACGGGTTCTGTATATATGCGCGGGATTGAGCGGGTTGGATGCTGCTTTCCGATTGGCTGGGATGTTTCTCCGCCAATCCTAATTGGCATATTTGCGCTGTTTTGGGAGCTAGAAGCTTCTTTTGTGCATAGAGAGGAGGAGAGTCAGGTCTTGGATCTCATAGTGATAAGACCTTCTGATATGTGGTTCCTTGAAAATACCTTTTCGGTATTAAAATGTTTGAGAAACGCAGTGAAGCGTGGAAGAGTGTTTCAGTTAATGCATAAGGTGAAATTTAGGACTTTTAGTGACGTTTAAAATAAATAAACAGCGCATGGCGTGTTGCTTACTCGAAAACGTGAGCCGTTTGTACTGTGAGACTGATACTAGCAACATCTGAATGAGTAGTTCTAATACAATCACTCCGTTTGCGAACTTTCGGTGAAAGATTATCATAACCTGGCTACAGTTATGAATTAGGTGTGCGTGTGAACTTTTCAGACTTTGTACAATTTGGAGTAGGGCTTGATAGTGACTGGTGTATGCAAGTTTAAAGTAATGGAGTGGAATATACTTACATAAATACTGTTATTTAAATATTCCTTTCACTGAAAAAACAAATTTCGTGCGACTTTTAGTTGCAATGTGTACAGCTATCTTTTCTATAGCTGTATGTGGCTGAGAACAGGATGCCAATAACTTCGGGGAGGCGTGCATGTTGAGAAGAGATTCACCACAAGATGAGTGGAACTTCGCAATTCATTGTGCCGCTGCAAATGGCGAATCATGAGCCGCGGACCATAGAAATCTGTAGAGAAGAGAACCGCTGTCGTGAATAAATGTGAAAGTGAACATCGTCGAACAGTGATCAAAAGACAGAATTGGAAAGTGTGTGAGAAAGAGGAAATGTAGGATACTGCGAAGAGAGTTGTAATCCTACGGTGGAAAGGAGAAAGACGTCATAGATCCGCAGAAGAAGAGGCGTGTAGTGGGCAGACGGAACGCCAAAGAACCACGATTTCACCAATTGCGTTGATGGTGTTGGCAGTAGATGGCGGCCCACGAACTGGTAGAGGTGGAGGTGGAGGACGGACCTGCTGTTACAGTGCACTGAGACTACAGTCGACAAATGGCGACAAGTGAAGTTTAGTTCATCTGTTGTTTGCTTCTATTAAAAGATTATTTGAAATGGAAGGGAATAAATAGTCTTTAGTAGTGAAGGAAGAGGATGTGTTTCAGTTTGATGGAAATGCCAGTCAGACAAGCACCGCAGGGCACAAAAACGTTGGTAATTAGAAATTAACCTTGTTCCTAATTTACAATATTTATCACCAATTGTGGGAGAGAAAGGAGGCAAACTGTTTAACCGTAGCCTTAAAAAAATCGTTCGGTAGTGTAAAATAGTGACCCTGGTCGAAATTGTGAGATAAACAGGATTACGTCATAGGGAAATACTAGTAATATACAATATGTACAAGAACCAGAGGGAACAATGAGAGCCGGCCGAAGTGGCCGTGCGGTTAAAGGCGCTGCAGTCTGGAACCGCAGGACCGCTACGGTCGCAGGTTCGAATCCTGCCTCGGGCATGGATGTTTGTGATGTCCTTAGGTTAGTTAGGTTTAACTAGTTCTAAGTTCTAGGGGACTAATGACCTCAGTAGTTGAGTCCCATAGTGCTCAGAGCCATTTTTTGAACAATGAGAACTGAAGACAAAGAACTAAGTGCTGGGATTAATAATGATGTATGACAGTAATAGGCTTTCACCCCTACTGTTCGATATGATCCATGAAGAAGCTACGACGAAAATTAAAGGAAGATTCAGGAGTGGAAAACATGTCAATGGCAGGATTCCCTAATGACATTTCGATCCTCAGTGAATGTGAAGAAGAATCACAGGATCTACTGGATGGAACGAACAGTCTAATGAATACACAAATGGACTGGGAGTAAACCGGAAAAGAGAAATATAATGACATGTAGCATTACCGAGAGTAGTGACGAAGATAAGGAGTTCTGCCGCCTTGGGAGCAAAATTTCCCATGACGGACGGAGCAAGAAGGACATAGAAAACTGTCAGGTACAAGCAAAAAAGAGTAAGGTACTGGTATGAAACATTAGCTTTAATTTGAGGAAGGCAGTTTTGAGAATATATGTTTGGAGCAGTGTACTGTATGGTAGTGTATAATAGACAGCTGGGAAGCAAGAACCGAAAAGAATCAAAGCGTTTGAGATGTGGTTCTACGGATGAACTTTCACTATCAGCTGGACTAATAAGGTAAGGAATAAGGAGGTTTTCCACAGAGACAAGGGTAT
Organism: Schistocerca nitens; assembly: GCF_023898315.1. NCBI lineage: Eukaryota > Metazoa > Arthropoda > Insecta > Orthoptera > Acrididae > Schistocerca > Schistocerca nitens. The sequence goes on along the minus strand of NC_064617.1, from coordinate 760,822,200 downwards.
CGTTAGGAGTGAACCAGGGAAGTGTGATAGGACCGTTGTCGTTCTCTATATGCATAAACGATTTGGCGGACAGGGTGGTCAGTAATCTGCGGTTGTTTGCAGCACGGTAAGATGTCGAAGTTGAGGGATTGTAGAAAGATACAAGACGACTTGGACAAAATTTCCAGTTGGTGTGACGAATGGCAGTTATTCCTAAATGTGGAAAAATGTAAGTTAATGTGGATGTTAGGAAGAACAAACCGGTAACGTTCTATTACAGTATTACTAATGTCCTGCTTGACACAGTCAAGTAATTTAAGTATCTGGGCGTAACATTGCAAAGTGATGTGACGTGGAATGAAAATGTGAAAACTGTGGTAGGGAGAGCAAATGGTCAACTTCTGTTTATTGGGAGAATTTTAGCAGAAACTGGTTCACCAAATAAAGGAGACCGCAAATAGGACACTAGTGCGACCTATTCTTGAGTGCTGCTCGAGTGTCTGGGATCCGTACCAGTTAAGATTGATTGAAGGCATATAAGCAGTTCAGATTCGGGTTGCTAGATTTGTTACTGTTAGGTTTGAACAACAAGTAAGTGTAACGGAGATGCTTCGGGAACTCAAATGGGAATCCCCGTAGTGAAGGCGACGTTCTTTTAGAGAAACATTATTAAGAGAATTTAGAGGACTGGTATCTGAAGCTGACTGCCAAACTATTCTACTGCCGCCTACACATATCGCGCGTAAGGACCATGAAGATAAGATACGAGAAATTATTGCTCATACGAAGGCATACAGATAGTCATTTTTTCCTCGCTCTATTTGCGAGTGGAGCAGGGGGCAAATGACAAGTAGTACTGTGACTTGCGTAGTATCTATGTAGATGTAGAAGGAGATGTAGATTGGCGAAGGAAGTTAGGTATGGAAAATGCTGTTAAGGATACGGTACAGGTCGAAAGGAAATGTGTTACTGCATCAGGGATAACCTTCATGGTACTAGAGCGAACCGTAGAGAATAAAAAAACCCCAGTAAATGCAGAGATTTGAAAACATGATACAAATAATTGAGAACTCAGTGTGCAAGTGTTACTGTGGGAAGAAGAGGTTAGCACAGGAGAGAAATTAGTGGCGGGCAGTATCAAAGTCAGAAGACTGGTGACCCAGGGGAAGGAAAAAGGAAATGGCCACTTGACGAGGTCGGTTCGTTTAAATATCTAGGCGTAAAGTGACAAAACGATATAAAATTAAATGAGTATGTAGGGCTTATAACGGAGAAGGTGAATGGTGGACTTCGGTTTGTTAGAGACTTTCAGGAAAATATGTTTCATATCTAAAGCAGATATTATTGCGACCCATTCTTCTTGAGTAATGTATAAGTGTTTGGGATTCCCAGGATGTTCAATTAAAGGAAGACATGGAAGCAATTCAGAGGTGGACTGCTAGATTTGTTAGCGATTGTTCGATGAACATGTATTAGGGAGACCTTCGGAAGCTCAAATGTGAATTTAATAATTTAGAGAATCGACAGCCAAAGCTGACTGCAAGACGATCCTACTGACAATAATGTACATTTAGCTAAGGAATACTAACGTAAGAGGTAAGAGGAACTAGGGGTCGTACGGATGCATATAGGCAGTCGTTTTTTCCTCGCTCTATTTGTGAGTGGAACACTAAGGGAAATGGGGAAATGAATGGTAGTGGTACAACTACCATACGGTGCCTTACGATGTATACATGTACGAGGAGGTGGCCTGTTTCAGGCCTTTCACCTTACATTTTGACATACTTACACAGCGAATTTGCATCTGGAACTCTCTTGCTTTATTTACTTTCCGACTCGGATTCTACTTGTCGACGTTTCACCAGCATTGCGCGGTGATTACACGAGTGGCTAGTGGCAGCTTGTAGCTACGCTGGGTAACCAGCTCACTGTATCTAACCTAACATTGCATTCTTGTAGTAATTCTTGCCATTAAATTCATCTGGTCTTGACCTGCGGAACTCACTTTCATTCGGTGAAAACAGAAGAAGATATCACATGCATTGGAAAAACTCACTCAGAAGGCAGATCCCACGCTAGCAGACGGAAAGACAGTCAGATGACTCTTTCGGGGATTATCCTCCTGTCTCAGTCTCCGCAGTCGCAGAACAGGAAGCTATTGGTGGTAGGGGTGAGAACACTGCGTGTTAGCAACCTTTTGGTGGAGTCCTCAGATGTCTACTTACCATTATCCTGCGGTGTGTGGTCTCAAGTTTCTTGGAGAAAATAAATAACCACTAGCGCGTCTGTAAATTTACAAACTTTACCCTTCTTGTGGGAATGCTGTGCGGAGTCCAACGAAGTTTCCAGAATTTCTGTCAAACAATTCTGCAAGTGGAAAAGGGGTGACTGTACATCTACATCTACGTGATTACTCTGCTACCCACAGTAAAGTGCCTGGCAGAGGGTTCACGGAACCACCTTCAAGCTGCCTCTCAACCGTTCTACTCTCGAACGGCTCGCAGGAAAAACGAGCACCTAAATTTTTCTGTGCAAGCCCTGATTTATCTTATTTTATCGTGATGATAATTTCTCTCTGTGTAGGTGGGTGACAACAGAATGTTTTCGCAACCGGAAAATGCAGAGTTTCAAATGGTTCAAATGGCTCTGAGCACTATGGGACTTAACATCTACGGTCATCAGTCCCCTAGAACTTAGAACTACTTAAACCTAACTAACCTAAGGACATCACACAACACCCAGCCATCACGAGGCAGAGAAAATCCCTGCCCCGCCGGGAATCGAACCCGGGAACCCGGGCGTGGGAAGCGAGAACGCTATCGCACGACCACGAGATGCGGGCAAAATGCAGAGGCTCAACCTAGATGTAGTAGGGGTCAGTGAAGTGGAAATAAAACAAGGATTTCTGGTCAAATGAGAATAGAGTTATATCAACAGCAGCAGAAAATGGTGCAACGCGAGTAGGATTCGTTGTGAATAAAAAGGTGGGACAGAGTGTGTGTTACTGGGAACAGTTCAGTGATAGAGTTATTATTTTCAGAACAGAAAGCAAAACAACACCGACAACAATAGTTGACGTATGTATGATCACGTCGAAAGCTGAAGGTGAAGAGACAGAGAAGGTATATGAGGATGTTTAAAGGATAATACAATACGCAAAGGGAGATGAAAATGTAATAGCCATGGGCGACTGGAATGCAGTTGCAGGGGAAGGAGTAGAAGAAAAGGTTACAGTACAATATGTGGTTCCGACAAGGATTGAGAGAGAAGAAAGATTTATCGAATTTTTCAATAAATTACAACTTGTAGTGTCGAATACTCTGCTCAAGAATGACAAGAGGAAGAGGTATAATTGGAAAAAGGCCGGGTGATACCGGAAGATTTCAGTTAGATTTCATCACGGTCTGACAGAGATTCCGAAATCAGATTCTGGACCGTAAGGCATGCCCAAGACAACTTATATACTCAGATCACAGTGTAGTAGTGACGAAGAGCAGGCTGAAGTTGAAGAGATTAGTCAGGAAGAATCAATAAGCAAAGAAGTGGGATACGGAAGTACTAAGGAATGACGAGATACGCTTGAAGTTATCTAAGGCTATAGTTACAGCAATAAAGAATAGTCCAGTACGCAGTACATTTGAAGAGGAATGGACATCTCTGAAAAGGGCCATCACAGAAGCTGGAAAGAAAAACATAGGTACAAAGAAGGTAACTGAAAAAAATCTTCAGCTGATCGATGAAAGTAGTAAGTAGAAAATTGTTAGGGGAAATTCAGGAATAGAGAAATACAAGTCGCTGGGGAATGAAATAAATAGAAAGTGCAGGGAAGGTAATACGAAATGGCTGCATGAAAAATGTGAAGGAATCGAAAAGGAAATGACAGTCGGAAGGACTGACTCAACATTTAGGAAAGTCAAAACAATCTTCGGTAAAATTAAAACATTAAGAATGCAATCGGAATTCCATTGTTAAATGCAGGGGAGAGAGCGGTTAGGTGGAAAGAGTACATTCAAGGCCTCTATGAGGGAGAAGATTTGTCTGATGTGATACAAGAAAAAACAGGAGTCTATTTAGAAGATATAGGAGATCCAGTATTAGAATCAGAATTTAAGAGAGCTTTGGAGGACGTCAGATCAAATAATGGAAAAGGGATCGATAACATTCCATCAGAATTTCTGAAATCATTAGGATAAGTGGCAACAAAACGACAATTCACTTTGGTGTGGAGAATGTTTGGGTCTAGCAGTACACCGTCTGACTGTCGGAAAACTACCATCCACAAATTTCCGAAGACGGCCAGAACTGAGATGTGTGAGAATCATCGCACAATCGGCTTAACAGGTCATGCATCCAAGTTGTTGACAAGAATGCTATGCACAAGAATGGAAAAGAAAACTGGGGATGTGCTAGTTGGCGATCAGTTTGGATTTAGGAAAGATAATGACACCAAAGAGTCAATTATGACGTTTCGGTTTGTAATGCAAGCAAGACTGAAGAAAAATTAATACACGTTCATAGGACTTGTCGACCTAGAAAAAGGGTTCGACAGTGTAAAATGGTGCAAGATGTTCGAAATTCTGAGGAACAAAGGGATAGGTCATAGGGAGAGACGGGTAATATACAATACGTACAAGAACCAAGAGGGAATAATAAGAGTGGACAACCAAGAACGAAATGTTCGTGTTAAGAAAGGAGTAAGACAGAGATGTAGTCTTTCGCCCCTAGTGTTCAATCTGTACACAGAAGAAGCAATGTTGGAAATAAAAGAAAGGTTCAGGAGTGAAAGTGTATCAATGATACGATTCGTTAATGGCATTGCTATACTAAGTGAATGTGAAGAAGTATTACAAAATCCGCTAATGAATACAGAATATGGACTGAGAGTACATAGAAGAGTGACGAAAGTAATTAGAAGTAGCATAAATGAGAAGAACTAGAAACTTAATATCAGCATTGATGGTCACAAGTAGATGAAGTTAAGGAATTCTGCTACCTGGGCAGCAAAATAACCAATGACGGACGGAGAAACGGGGCCATCAAAAGCAGACTAGCACTGGCAAAAAGGGCATTCCTGGCCAAGAGAAGTCTACTAGTATCAAATATAGGCCTTTACTTGAGGAAGAAATTTCTGAGAAGATATTCGTGTTTGGAGCCCAGCATCATATGGTCGTGAGACATGGGCCACGGAAAAACCGGAACTGAAGAGAATCGAAGCATTTGAGATGTAGTGCTAGAGAGGGATATTGAGAATTAGCTGGACTAAGGAGGTGAAGAATGAGGAGGTTCTGCGCAGAAACAGAGAGAAAAGGGATATGAGGGAAACACTGCCGAGGAGCAGGGACTGGATGATAGGACTTTTTTAGATGTCAGGGACTGACTTCTAGCTGTAGAGGACAAAAACTGTAGAGGAAGACTGAGACTGGAATACATGCAGCAGATAACTGAGGACTTACGTTGCAAATGCGACTGTGAGATGAAGAGTTTGGCACATTATAGAAATTTGTGACTGGCCGCATCAAACAGCCAGAAGACTGATGATACTGAAAAAAAATGTATTAAAAGTTTCCTTACCTTGAGCTGATTATTTATTGGTGGCTAATAATTTTGCAATAACCTTTGAAAACGTGATTTGTGTTCTTTGTGCGTCTGTGTACCATCTTCGTCATATTTATCCAGCACCATGCTTGTGGCGATCCTAAAAACCATCATTTTCTGATCGTTTACTATTTTAATTATGAAAATTAGTTCTCAAATTGTTTTACGATCTCGACGAACCCTTAAATTATCCTACTGAAATGCCGAGGTCCTCCAGCCACAAGTAATAGACGAGACCCCTGATGAGTTCAGGAACGTATTTCATAACGTTTTCCGGCGTGCGTGTTAGTTAATGATTTCAAGTAGCCTATTTCCTTCATGGGTGTAACCTACCATTTTACATGATAGATTCAGCAGCAGCCACACCTGGGTACTCACGGAGCTCCTGATGAGCAAGAGGTTGTGCTCACAGTACACCAGGCTTATAGCAAAAACCTGGCGACCCTGCCACTCCTTTTTCTTACTAGAGGTAAGGGATTCAGACTTGTTTTCTTCTTGCCATTGGTCAGATTGAAATCTTTTGCCCACCATAAATGAACAAGTGAGGATTAGTGAGTTGCTTCAGGAACACAAGTGCGGCCGCGCGGGGTAGCCGCCAGTCTAGGGCACGTTGCCACGGTTCGCGCGGCTACTCCAATCGGAGGTTCGAGTCCTCCCTCGGGCATGGGTGTTATTGTACTTAGCGTAAATTAGTTTAAGTTAGATTAAGTAGTGTGTGAGCCTAGGGACGGATGGCCTCAGCTGTTTGGTCCCATAGGAACTTATCACCATTACCATTAACACAAATGGGAATTCGAAGAATTCAGAGAACCGGCAGTTGAAGGAGAACGATCCTACTGACGCTAACGTACATGTAACGTAAGGAAACGAACCTAAGAGGAATTAGGGGTCGTACGAAGGCATGTAGACAGTTGTTTTTCCGTCATTCGATTTACGAGTGGAGCAGGAAGGGAAATGACTTGTAGTAGTACAACGTATCCGCTACTACGCACCTTACCGTGGCTTGCAACGTAAACATGTAGATGTAGACGATAGGACACTGTGGCAAATACTGGTGAAGTTTCACAGACATTTGGAAGGACGTTAAACCGCACAACACAGACGTATGTTTTACAACAGTAGAGTTTAGATAAGCTGTGATTGAATAGTAAGTACAGAATCATACGTTTGGCGCAAAGGCGCACCTGCAGAATCGCATGCAAACACTGAGAATTAAATGTAGGCCAGTCAGAAGGGCTGATGGCCGTCTGCACCTGACAGAATCTGCAGACTGTGATAAACCTTTTCAAGCTTCCCTGAACATGTACTGTATACAGCTAAAGCCGGTAGAAAGACGACCCTGCTGGAAATAATTAAATCTACAGGCAAAGGACAAAGAATACTAGTTTTGAATAAACGCACGTTTCGTTATTTTAGAATTGTAATGAACCCATTATCAACAGCATAGAAGCGAAAATAAACAGATAATCTTTGAATAGGGTCGGTAGCTTTCCGCTTTAAATTGTGTTCTGCGATGTTTAGCAAAGAACATTCTCTGTGAACTATATAGAGGAAAATATCTGACGAGAGACGATAGCGTACTTATCACGTCATCAAAACGACCGAGTGTGTCACGCGATGATATTGTAACGTTGTGTTTAACGCTCTGCAATAAGATGTAAACTTCAATATTACAAGAATAAGCCATGTGTCTAGAAATCCTTTATTAGTAACAGTAGTAGTGGACAATTGCTGCTACGTATGAATAATGATATACGTACGTCAAAGAAAGAAGAGTAGTAAATTAACATGCAAACACTAGAGTACATTCAAAATCACGCAACATGGGAAGCAAAGCATGTTGGCGAAAGAACCTGCAAATCTGAGAGGTCAATTTATAGATATTCCCTTCCTGTGGCGTACTAAAATGATGCTAGTCGTACTGTTTGCGCGATCGACGCCTCCCTGCAAGAGTCTACACAAGGGATGGGTGGGAAATTGTACTGATTATGGCAACGACACTCGCAAATGCTTTGGTCTCATATGGGAGTGCATTAACATCTCTCATGTACGTAATGTGTTGACATTTAGCTGAATTCGGCGTTGAACAGGCAATCAGTGTTTTATTTTGGTAGCGGGAGATCCATATCGCAAGGCGTGGAACTGTAACAAGCGTACGTCAGCTGCAACAGGTGGAACTGCGCGCATGAATGAAAGCCGCCGATTCATAATTTAGAAAGCTGAAGGGACAGCAGTTTCTCTTTACAGTGCAGTGACAACATAGCGGAACATCTAATGGAGATACCATCTGTTACTGACTGGGAAAGTGAGAATAACTGTTACCTTTATTTTGTTCATACTTTTGTCTTGTATAGAAAATCTATCTCTTCATTATCAATCCCACTGAAACTGATCACTTGTCACAAAAGAGTAGCGCTCACTAACTTTTGACACAAAAGAATGTTATAATCATTTCTGGCATATTTTGCCTTCCTGTGATGCAGCAATAATTTAAAATTCCACTCACAGATTTCCACATACTTATGAGGGCAACTTTAAATTATTACTATCACATATAAAAGGAAAAAAAAAATGCGGGAATTTCATGTAGCCTATATATACGACGTCCTAAATGTGAACTAAGTAATGTAGACAAAAGTATGTGTACATTCCCGGCCACAGAAGATGCCTTCCCAATTGAGCCGTAATTTTCAGCGCATTTGAGGAAGACAGTACTACAAACGTTGAATATCTGTTTATCATAATGATTTCATTCTTTAACTTCGTTCCCACGATTTAAGTTCTGGATGAAGGTTTTCCAGCGTTTCGCTGTTATTTCACAGTTTCCCACGCAGCAGGGGCCTACAATTTGTTGTAGTCGAACTTTGACAAGAGTTGCTGTTTACCACGTGTCTAATAACTGATATTTCGAGCGATATTTCGAGCGATATTTCGACTTACCAGTAACGGCAATTGTGTAATAATTGATTAATTTACAAGAAAAGACAAATACCATTATATATAACCGCTGATCTGCGCTGGAAGTTCTGAAATGTGTAGATCTAAAGCAAAGACTCAGAAGATTAGTATATGGTATCGAGAAATATAAAATGAAAGTATTAAATATAGAAAATCAAGACAGGCAATATTTGGTGAGAAATATTTATGGCAATGCTACAGCTTACCATTACTGATTTATAAGAAACAGTGAACAAAAGGAAAGTAAATTTAAGCAGTAAATAACACTTTTCTGCAAAAGATATACAAACACCAAGATCAGTTGAATTAGTTGACGGCGTAGTCCTCTCTTGCATAGTGTAAGAAGGTTTTAAAGACATTATGAATGGGAAAGTACTATACCTTACATACACTATGAGTCAAAGACTCATTTAAGGCAGAAAGTAGTAGGAAAGTAAGTAACAACTTGTTTAACCAATAAGGTATAAAAGACACAGTTGTAAAAGGAGCGAAACCAATCCTTTCATGCATGAAACATCCCTTAATGATTTAAGGCACGAAGATAACACAAGTAGAATGCCAGCCAGATGCAGTCACAGCTTTCTTCGACGATGTCGTTCTATTCGTATTATAGTATATTGGATGAGAACTGAGCAAAGACTCCATGAAATCCGTCATTTGGAACTCACAGTAAGAATTCAGAACGTAAAAAAAGAGAAAAAAGAAGACAGATGAATTATGAGGGAAAGATGACAGCCGGCCGGAGTGGCCGAGCGGTTCTAGGCGCTACAGTCTGGAACCGCGCGACCGCTACGGTCGCAGGTTCGAATCCTGCCTCGGGCATGGATGTGTGTGATGTCCTTAGGTTAGTTAGGTTTAAGTAGTTCTAAGTTCTAGGGGACTGATGACCACAGCAGTTAAGTCCAATAGTGCTCAGAGCCATTTTTGAAAGATGAGAGTCACACATTGCCAGAAAAGAATGTTGATTACCGTAGGAATACGGATAGTATCAGCTAGATAGACGATGACGTCAACGTAAGATTACTGATTTAAAAGAAGATGGTTTCATTTGGAAGAGACCAAAATTTAATTTTTTGTATGTCCATCGTTTCTACAGGAGGTCTTGGGGACGACGGCCGTTTACTATTGGGAGAAAATGAATTGCCTACAGCCGTCTTTATCATTTTATTTATTTTGTAGCTAACAGTTTCTGCGCTTCAACTCCTTTAGCATCAACTACAGCGTGAAGATAGTGCATTAAAGCACTGGAACTGTTGGCTACAAAATAAATAAAATCCTAAGGACGGCTGTAGTCGTTTTATTTTTTCACAAAAATTTTATTGGTAACTTCTTAAAACAGATAATTCTCGAGAAATCATAAACACGATTTAAACTGTGAACAAGAATCTATACACTTTTCATTCATATTTAGTAGTTAAAGTCGCAACTAGGACGATCAGGTAATAAATAAACAGCATCTGAAACTTTCTGCTACATTATTTTGAATAGTGATTCTCCATATCTCTACTAACTTGTTTGGAGTATGCGGCTACGTGAGGTATGAAGCGCTCTTAGTGAGCCTGTTGTGGACCTCGAAATCACTTGTGTGGTCAGACTCCCTTATTGCCGACATTATGGTATAGGACGTGAAAGGATGATAAACGCAAAACCTCTTGTGTACGTCTCCATACTTTAACTATCTAAGCCTTAAATCGTAATCCGAAGAACGAAATACCCTAAAATGACATCCGTGATGATGACTTTGCCACACCAGTTACTTCCAGCCGGATCGCAATCACGTCCCTATATTGAATTGTTCGGTTTAGACTACAACAGCAGTTCGTATTACACAATACACTGGATGATACGTGGAGTAAACACGTTTACAGAGCCATCGCTGTGGGTGGAGTGGTTCAGCTGGGAACATTTAATAAGCAGTTGCCCTCCACCGACGAGACAACGGATAAACAACAACAAAAAAATAGGAAAAAACACAAAAAATTACATCTTTCGAGGAAACCTACGTGTAATCACATAGCTTATTGCGTATATGGAGGATGTGTATCAAACTCAACGAATGAAACCGCATTTAATAGCAATATTTATTGTTCAAGTTCAGGTAGAAGCGGCGATTTTTCTATTAAACTATTAATTTTGCACATTATTTTCGTTGATATCTGAAGCAAATACTGTGAATTGCATCTACAAACCACTTTCGTGGTATATTTGGCGAATTGGTCACTAGCTACTTTCCATTAAATAGCTGAAATCTTTCCTGTGCCAAACTTTGCTATTGTCTGAGCGCCATTGAAACACGTTTATCTCACTATAGTGGGCGAACATTGTAACACAGTGGTTCAGCCACTCGACTTGGATTCTGGGCGAGACAACTTTTATACACATGGAGCGTGTATCTTAATAAGTACGCGCAGCTACAGTAACATCACATATATCGCTTTACGATAATGAGTAAAAATGAGAGATCAATGTTCTCAGTTGTTGTATCTGAGGTTGGCTCAAGCCCTTCCGTGCTGGGTTGCTAGTTCACAGAAGTTTTATGAGCCATGCTGGGTGGGTTGCAATGCCCGCGAGGCAGCGCTGTCTTGGAAATTATAGCAGTGTGACAGACCCCCTGAGCATTTCTGGTGATCGAATCCACAGTTCCTGTTGGCGGTCACAAACATGCGACACCTACGTTTTGCCATTAAAATGTGTGGAATAACCCTAGAATTTAAGTGTCCGGATGATGTTAGCGGATCAGAAGGGTCATAAGCAAGGCGTTCTATCCTAAACATCTGAAAAAATAAGTGGTGACATAGCACGTAAGTGTTCCAACCTCTGGGCAGTTAATGGGAAACTATAAGGGATTGTCAAAATGTTTTGGCAGTCTCACTTACTGTGATTAGCAATTTGCTGGATTAGGGCAATATAAGGTTTACACCAATTTCGAAATTGTTTGTGTGTTGAGCACTTAAGTATGTCAGGCAGGTAGCACTTTCCGTTACTGAGCCCCAGCATGCCATCCTCACAGCAAAAATCGCTACAAGCTGTACATTTCAACACATCAATGGGTTCGTTGTTTTTCCTCTGCATCGAACAGTCTTTCCACAGACACATCACAAACCTAAGAAGCTGGTATTTTCTGCGTGGTCATCCTACATCACTAAGTGCACTACACCTGTCAGTACAGACAACATTTTACGTCCACATGTCCACACTGTAACACCTAAACTACTGCCCAGGGTAAAATAAGCATTAATGGCACGCCTTTGTCACATGTACATGGGGGTACTACCCAACCTAAACATGTAATGGCTATAATTATTAGTCTGCAAACGACGTAAGCACTAATGTAATGTTGTTCAGTGGACCACCCTCAGTCACCAAGAGGAATCTCTGTGAAGGCTAATGTCAGGATGGAATCTTAAGGAAAGCAAGAATTCTGCATTCCATGACCATTCTCCAGGATATTCCTACTTCAATGACCAATGGTTTACCAATACTGAGATTGAATTCTTGTAAAGGAAAATCACTAACATGTTTATTTTATACTGTATTAACTAAGTTAACCGGTTTTTGGCTAAATCGGTCATCATCAGAGGAAATGGAATATCTTTATCCTAAACGACACAGAACTGTTGAGAACTAGAAGTGTAGCGTACACTGTGTGAAGGAACTAATGCCTTACTTTTTTGAAAATCCGTCATTTCACTCCGCACAAGTTTCAAATTAGGCTCAAAGTTGCCTAAAAGTCTTCTATGTAATGTAGCACGGCGAAACTTCAAACAGCAAGTTCGTGTGAGGTGTATAGTGGATTAATGATGTCACATTGACACCAACTCTACTCAACGATGCCGTGGACATGTCACACGACCGGTATGGCGTCAGACCCTTCCTTACCACATTTCTCCCCTCCTTTTGACGTCTCTGTGATGGAAGTAAGAACTGTGACCCAGTATTTAAACCTCGTCGTTTTAGTGTGACTGACTGAGGAAAACTTATAAGAAATATTTCTGCTCACAATCTACAAGCAAATGCCTCAGGAGATGGGATAAATGTCGCCAATCAAACAACTCCTTCTCTATGGGATGCCCATTTACACACATTTCACAGTCGCGAACGACAGTTTGCAGTATGATGGGGAAGAAAACCACTGTCTTGAGAACATCTGTGTCTGTCGAAGAGCTCCCCCCCCCCCCCCCCCCACACCCCCTTCCACCGTCCTCCCAGTTCAGCGACACAAACAGTACCACGCGCAAACCTTCATCGAACACTTTAAAAATGCACTTGTACATGACAATGCCCGACCGGTTCCTGGGCGCAAGCGGACAGGTAACCCATTCGACACCAAACAGTTAAGATTTCACTGCTGATCTTGTTCGTGCTTATGAGATGCAACTCTGTGTCAAAGGGGTTGCCTGCCTCAAAGGGGTTTCTTGCCTACAGTCACGTAGGAACTGATAAAGACACATTTTTAATGTGCCAACGGCCTTGCCGCAATGGTAACACCGTTTCCCGTCAGATCACCGAAGATAAGCGCTTTTGGGCTGGGCTAATAATTGAATGGGTGACCATCCGGTCTGCCGAACACTGTTGGCAAGCGAGGTGCACTCAGCCCTTGTGAGGCAAACTGAGGAGCTACTTGAATGAGAAGTAGCAGATCTGGTCTCGTAAACTGACAAAACCGCCAGGAGAGCGATTGCTGATCACCTGCCCCTCCATATTCTCATTCAGTGACGCCTGAGGGCTGAGGATGACACGGCTATCGGTCGGTACCGTTGGGCCTTTGTTCGGGTAGTGTTTAGTTTCAGTTTTACATTTTTAATGTGCTCAACAAAATGCATTGGTGGCACTGATGTTGTTGCTGACATGGATGGCTTAGAGGTAGCCTTTGCTATTGTATTCACGTGCTTGTCAGTGTCGCACATACTCATGATCATGCCACAGGAGGGCACAGAAAAGGGCTGAAAAAGAATAAATACACTTTCATGCTTCGGATCGCGCTCAGTTTCCGTCGAGTGGTTTTGAACAATTCCTTGTGGTTCCAACCTGTATCAGAGAGCTAAAACTGCTATCGCGCTCCGCTCCAAAGGGAACAGATCGCGTTCAGAGTTGATGCAGGCCCACAATGTCCTTATTGCAGAGGAAAATCGTCCGGAAGTGACAAAGATTGTCGAGAACGCCTTCTGTGGGACATTACATCGCAAAATGTGGATTTCGACCGAGAAATGTGTGTAAGTGACCACCCCAACGGGAAGCGGTGGTTTTACTGACGCCATTATGCTACTTCTTCAGGCCTTATCCTGTGGACTTTGAACGTCGGTATGTCTAAAATGTTTCCGTCAGCCTCCCATAAGAAAACCACATGAAATAAGGTCTGCGCCTCAAAGTTGTGACCTTCAGTGCAGAAGTGTACAAAGAAATAATGACATATGGTTAGCGAAAGGTGTGGTGACCTTACCGTTGTGTGTCACGTCCACGGTGACGTTGGACAGAATTTCGGTGATATTTAGTGTGAGTGTGACCTCGTTAACCCACGTTACATCATAAATGAGCCTCTGACGTCTGGCCTTGTTTCCGAGCGTGGATGTTATCTAGTAGGTCTCCATGCTTTTGCGCCACTACGGAGGAGGGCTGTAGGCACCTTGGAGCCACGTTGCGCACTTCTGCGACGCAATGGAGTACAATGACGTGTTTTCAAAGTGGTGTCACTTGCACTTTTATACTTTTTCACAGCGTATTTCAAACAGTTAAGCTAACCAGTAAATAAATATGAAGCAAAATATCAGAAAACTTAAGGAACCAAATATGAAACCGAAACTGAGCTTCCTTTTTAAAAATAATGTTTTATTTCTGAAGGATTGTCACCTGTCTTCTACACTGGAGCCTGCGTCTCACTTCCTGGCTACACAGAGGGGTCTGCCTGGTGGTCCACATTGTATAGAAAAGCGTACGCCCTGATCACGCTCTTCTGTGAAACATTACCCTTTCACTCCATCGTCACGATAGTGGCGCTACCACTGAAAACATCACTCTGAGTATCTTCAGTGTATTGATTTATCCGGGGATGACTCCTTCCACGATCCTATGAGTTAGAGTTAATCACGTAACTGAAGTACATATATTTAAATTTCATTCTCCATATTTCTTCCTTTTTGATCACTAAATCTATAGATACTCAGGTACTCGGATACAGTCTTGTGGTAAATCACATAACGTTGGCGTAGAAATACACTTATGGTAAACAATGTGTGGTTTTGTTGCTGAAGCTGTAGTCCTTGCTCTGGTACGAAAACGTACATCTGGAAATAAGGTATGGCAGTATGTCGGTGTTCGGTGACAGCAGTGTTAACTAGAACGACAAACAGATAACTCTGGTTAGTGTGAAAGGCGTAGAACGACATATGAAGTTCGCAAACATCACTAACATATTCACTTTATACAATGCCTATTGCCTAGAATGTAGAAATTAACGAAAAGGAAAAGAGCAAGAAGCTTCAAAATATGCGTTGCAGAAATTAAACTCCCAAGACCTCGACAATAAATGTACTGGAACCAGAATGAAACATCTTGCATTTCGAAATCTGGGTGTATTGTTAAAATGGTGTATTAAGTTGAAAACACATAATTAATCTTCAATGCAGCTGAATATTTTTTGAAATACTTTCCTGAAATGACACATTTTACTAAAACCGTGACATACTTGTGACGCTGTTAGTAAACGTACTCCATACTCTATATCACTTTACAACTCTAGACTTTTAGAGTAATGGAATGTAGATTAAACAAAGCCAAGGAATACGATGCTAATCTTTCCATTACTGAGATCTAATCATGACGTATACGCTTTCTGTGGAAGTGAAACAGATGAATGTTAAAGAACTCTGCGTTATTGTACAAAAGTTTATGTCCAGTCACGGTTATAACGGAACAATGTTTTCATAAACGAGAGAACCATTGTGGTGTAGGAACATTAGACTGAATAGAAAGTGAATAACGTTCCCTAAATTTTCCTATGCAACCAGATGTATTCAGAACGCCGCAGTACAGTATACGAGAATGATTACTTTTGATGCCAACGATCTTAACGAGAACAGTCTTAGTAGATTCAATATCAGTCTAGACTTTCGTTCAAGTTGTTTCTCCTATCGGGAAACATATCTTCTGGCGGGTTATAGTGCATCCTAATGTGGCTTACATACATCTCACAACGATTCATCAATCGAGTGCACATGTTGTCCGTTAATGAGTTTTCGAAACTAATTTCGTCCTTCCTCTTAAGTGAAGTGCGTGAATTACTTAACGTATACTGCGTCCGTGGGTATGCGACAGTAGTGAGCAAAAGCACATGCGTCTGTTACGCACGTTGGCGATGAACACTCGCTGCAGTAAGACAGGTGACGAAGGCGGAGATGTCCCTACAGTGCTCTGCCGCTTCATCAGCAGCGGCTGCACACGCGCTACGCGGCGGCCACTGGACTGCCGGAGCCGATAATCGAGTTGTTAATAATCCCATTATGACAGCAATTTGTGCCTGCGGTGAGATTGTTGGAATGTTTGTGGACGGCGCGGGCAAATAACGGCACGGGCGCCAGCGCCCCGGCCAGCGCCGCGGGCAGCCGAGCGCCGGACGAGTAGGCAACCGCGTGCTGCAATTCTCTGCTGGAGCCAGAGCTGTGCCGCGCGGGCAAAATCTGCTCCGTTACAGGATAATCCGCTAGAGCCAGCCACAAGAATGTGGTCCACTGATCCTCTTCATTACAAATTAGGTCATACACTTTCATCGTCAACAGGTTGGCTATGATTACCCTAATTCACGTCTTTCACAGCAAGTGCCTTACGTACAAGATGTAGATTGTATCAAGAGCAATAACTCGATTGCATTTCAGAAACGAGTTAAACTATAGTTTTATTGTCTATACCAGTATCAGGTAACTTCTTACCGAATCATAGTCAGACGACTTGTTCAAAAAGAAGAAAAAAGTTTAAGGTTATGGTTAGGTGGTTTCTTATTCTATGACTGAACACAACTGTGTAAGCTGTACTGTCATTGTTTAATATTGCAAATTTGTCACGGAAATACACGCTTTTACACACTTTACAATGTGACACTGTAAGACAGTTGTCAAAATGACGCATCTCTGCCTCTGAAGGTGAACTACGCCTAAACTCAACAATATTAAATTGTAACTCTCAGAAAGTTAAATAATTCTAAACACAACAATATTATATATAAACTATAAGTTTATTTACAAAATTAATGTTACTATTACATTATGATGTTGGCTAGTACTACGATAAATCATCCGATTCTGTTTCACAGTTCGGTACTATTTTTAGGATAACAACCAAGTCTACAGAGGAAGGTTAGTTTTGTGACTAGTCGAGCAAAAGATTACCCGAGGTCACCCGAGTTTACAGTGGACGCAAGCTGGTGAACCATCAAGTTTACGCCTCTCCACGCGGTATTTACCTTAGCTCCGATGAGTTGTCGTCTGCCTGGCTGCTCTCGCCCACTGAAATTCCTATAAAATCTAATTAAGCCTTTTATAAATTTTCCAGCGGAAATTCTTCCTATGTTTCTCGATATGTGAGGAAACATGAACTCGTCCCTAGTTCAGACTATGGCGATATACATGTATGTGGCTGGAGCAGCGGGCATATTATAATGCCCTTTCAGTTCTCGCAAGAGCAGTTCACTAACTGGCTGGTTCGTTTCTTCACGGTTGGAGCTCAACGCTGCTACAGCTAATTTATAGCTGGAGGTCGGCTGCTGTGAACGCAGTGTTCACACCAATTTCTCCTCTGTGTCGTACAGAGCGTTATACACTCCGTTCTGCAATTGACGCCAGTTCAGAGAAGAGTCCCCGAATATTTCGCTCTCGTCTTTCTCGTAGCCGAACTCTCTACCCACTTTGGTTCTTTCGTTCTCCACGTCACGGCTTTATTCGACTAATAGGAGCGTTTCTCTTAGTTCCTCTTATTTTGTGGCAACTCTCTCTACCTAACATAAGGGTCCTACCATTGAACTGCGTCGAAATCTCGGCACTTTAGTCCTTCTCGGTGCGTTTCCACCACTCGGACGTCTTGTGCCTGCTCCAGACGCCTAAAAATGTACATGTGTCTATGACATGTATAACACTTGCAGTTCACATGATCTAATTCGTCACTGGTTTTATTCGTATCTCTTTGGAATGCCAAAACACAGTTTTCTAAAGCTTCTTTCTGCCCTACTTCTGGTAGCCCCGGTATCGCCCTGCAATATGCGTCACCTGTCCAGTCGCTGGCTCTCGCTGCGGGACGCGCCCCCTTCAGACCTTTCTGTAGTGCCTCCCTGGGTGTGGCCTCTGCATCTGCCCGTGCTAGCATCCACAAAAAACGTTTCCTCTCCCTGCTTGTTTCCCCTTCTGCTCATTGGCGTCCATTATATATCAGTGATGTGTTAATACTGTCAATTGAGTGTCATCCCTTTTGCATTACATACTTATTGGCAAATCTGCTCATTACTACCGAAGTAAGTTAGTTGTCATATTCACCATCCTGTTATGATGTATAAAACCCTTATGTAAGGTGCGAGATAGACCTTCATTTATTCTGCACCTTACAAAGGGATAGTAAAATACTATGGAAGTAAATTACTAATTTAATTAACTTCTAATGACAATGGAGCTTACTTTAACATGTGAGACAATAACTCGTCAAATAAGAAGGGCCGAAGAAGCTGCGCAGTGTAAACATAGTGTATATCCGATCTGCATGTTGACAGAACACTTACATGATTGCAACATTTTCAAATGTGTGTGAATTCCTAAGGGACCAAACTGCTGAGATCATCGGTCAAAAATGGTTCAAATGGCTCTGAGCACTATGGGACTCAACTGCTGTGGTCATAAGTCCCCTAGAACTTAGAACTACTTAAACCTAACTAACCTAAGGACATCACACACATCCAAGCCCGAGGCAGGATTCGAACCTGCGACCGTAGCGGTCGTGCGGTTCCAGACTGTAGCGCCTTTAACCGCTCGGCCACTCCGGCCGGCTGAGATCATCGGTCCCGAGACTTACACACTACTTAAACTAACTTATGCTAAGAAAACACAGACACCCATGCCCGAGGGAGTACTCGAATCTCCGATGGGGATGGCAGTACAATCCGAGACATGACGCCTCAAAACACGTGCCCGATCCACGCGGCCAACATTTAAACTATTAAACATCTCCAGCCCTTTTCTGTTTACAGAATATTAGGTAACGTATTCAGCTACATAGGCTGTGAACAAAACTGGTCATCTACAACAATGTTTCTCTAATTGTGCTAATTAGTATTTCATACATAGACCTGTGTTATGAAATCTTATTATCAAATGTTTCCCTCCAGTTGTTTTGCATCCAGCTGTCATTTGACTGATAATAACCAGAACTGAAACTGCTCATTCCTGCCGGCCGCGGTGGTCTAGCGGTTCTAGGCGCGCAGTCCGGAACCGCGCGACTGCTACGGTCGCAGGTTCGAATCCTGCCTCGGGCATTGATGTGTGTGATGTGCTTAGCTTAGTTAGGTTTAAGTAGTTCTAAGTTCTAGGGGACTGATGACCACAGATGTTAAGTCCCATAGTGCTCAGAGCCATTTTTCTGCTCTTTCCTGAGGAAATATCAATTTACAGTCATCTGGGACACAGAACAACAGCTAATGAACATACGTGATAATGCCACAGAGATGGAACATAAAGTGCACAAAGAAACGAGAACGTCACTGAGTATCGTGAGGAATCACTGAATATTGTGAATCCAAAACTTTGGAAGGAGAACGTTCCAAAACTTGTCAAGATACTTGCCACTTACTCAGATATACAACTGTCACAAAGATCGCAATAATGAAATTACAAGAAAATGCAGCCGTGCTTAGGAAGACCGCTTGTCATTAACCCCATGTGCCATTCAAGAATAACAACGAGGGAAATGTGACTGACACAGTATATAAGCGGCACCACTTGCGATACGATGTCTTGCAGAGCTCAGATTTTCATGTAAATCCGTAGATGAATAGAAGACGGAAATGTAGATGTAGAGGCAGATCTGCTTTGTAACGCAGTGATTAGCTAATATACAACCCTTGGAGTAATCGTTGTCTTTCAACTAGTGATCTAGCACAGTTATTCGCATCTCGTCAAGCACTGTAGGCCATTGAAATTTTAGACAGCCTTACTACGAATTCCTCCATGTGTACTTGGTGCTGGTCAATAATGATTGATTTCATTGCTCCATGGGTCCTCTATCTGCATTCTATACATAATTTCATTCCAATTATCGATTTCAGAACATCATATCCCATCACCTAATGTGTCTGAAATCTCAAGTAAATCACTAAAAAACATTGGCCAGTGATTGTCACACAAGAGATTAGCATTAATAAAATAGAATGGCATTTATTTTATCCAGACAAGAGACATGGCATCCATTTTTGCGTGGAAAGTGAGATGAAGGGTCAGTCTCTCCGATGAATTCATTGTCTCTTTCATAATTAAACGTTTTAAGAGATAGATTTATTTAGAGCGGAATTCTGAGATGACGCTGTCTAGGACATTACCGTTTCTCCTGTATGCAAGAACCAGCTATATTTGTTTCATTGACAGTGGCATAATTTTTATACATTAATTACTGAGACACTCAACTCACAATTACGTTAATTCTTATCCTTAAAGCTGCTTCACAGTCAGACAGTTACTTCAGTAATGTGCACAACTCGGTAATGACTCTCTTTGAGTGAGTGAGAAGATTGTGTTAATATGATAGATTCCTCTGTTGCATTTGAGGCTATGTTACGGTAATGAGCCAACAAAATAGCTGGATGCAGGGCAGGAATACTGGACTTGCTTTAAAAGTCTCAACTCATATGTAATTACTTCTTAGACGATGAGAAATCAAAGCTGAGTAGCAGATATCGGGACAAAGGTAGTATCGTTGACATGTGTCAGATCAGCTAGAGATTCCACGCCAATAAGACGTTCATGACACCTTGTATTCACTTCCTTCGCGCGTCCTCATGGCCTCCACCTGATATTTGAAGACTTTTAATTCCTTCTCTGCTGTACAGCGGTGAACCTCAGACCCTAGCTGTCCATGACCTGATCTACAAAATGTTTCACCATATTGTCTTAGAACGGTCCTTTCATAGATCCTTGGAGAGGCTTGCCTTGTAACGCCCATACATGGCCAGACCCGTATATCCTTCAAGAGCTGGGGAGGTTTGGAATTGTATGGTCAAAGGTGATTATATTGTAATGGCCAGATACTGAGGTGCCATTAATAAATTACATACCCAACTGAGGCAATGATTGACAGACGGATCATGCTTTCGGAAGCACAGTGGTTCAGATCCCTTCCTGATTTGTATCTTCCATGGTTTCCCAAAAATGTTGAGGGAAAATGCTGATTTCCTTACCCCTACTTCCTCAAACCATATCTAATAATCTCCACAACGTCATGACATATAATGTTGACATTTCTTCCTTCCTTCGGTAGTGAAATAGCTCCAATATATAAAGTACAATACAAAAGGTCTATAGAAAATTTCATTAACAAGTAGTTAGCATAACAAAAGAAATAGCGTGTTATACTATCGCTAAAATGCCTCAAAATTAAATATCGCGGCAACGAACACTATTTGTGTAAGAAATAGTTACTGCAGAGCAGAGAGACATATTTGATTATTTCCTACACAATATGTTAACAGTTGTACACGAGCAAGCCATTATGTGGACTGCTTGTGGCTTAGACTTTCATCATTAAGTAATCACGCAAAAAAACGCATGAACTTTACGAAATTATCACCTCCATAAATGACCCATATAAAATATGCAAAGAAACAAACAGGTTTTATAAAATACTATTTATATAAGTATAATTTTAGTGGTCACAGATATATGCAATGCCGATCAAAAACGCCAGATTATTCACAACGCGGAAAATGAAGCGTAGCAGAAGACAAGAAAAGCAGAAACATATTCACTTATATATTCGTGTCAGCACAATTACACTCAATTCATATTTTCCCAGTCTTACTAGGCTGGTGATATACCGCAACTCTATTTATATAAATATGTACAGTATTGCCAAAAAATGTCGTAACTGTCCTGCTGTTACATGGTGCAGTGTAACGTAACTAGTCATTATATCATTTTGAGCAGGTAGCTGTATGAATGGATTTCGATTAATTCAAGCATTTAAATACTGAATTAACAATGGCTCACAATTCTGATTGTAAGTCCAGACAGAAGAACTAATCCTAATAGGGAGTAAAGTATTCCATAAGAAGAACACAGATACAGTTTATTTAAGGCACTATATATCCTCAAGTGTAATGTGTACCAAGTGATGAGTGGGGATTGAGAGGCAGCACTTCTATTGCATGCTAGGGTAGCTTATGACATTTGTACAGATGTTGCCAGAACATCCAACTTCGTCAATGAATGAATTGAGACTTCCCTAATGCACTGATTTTCTATACACACATCATCCTATAGATATTGCCCGTTCACAGAAGCTCTACACACCATCACATGTCCGCTCATACTCATAGCCAGCCAGACTCGTGCTACAACGTGCCCGTCTCGCAACCAAAAATTATTTCAAAACTGCTACAATGTTGTTTTAATCACTCTCAACTGTTGTTTACAAAGTTTGAGCAGCATTAAAGCTTTCATTACGTTAGTATTCTTCCATGGCAAATGATTCCACATGCATGAAGATTAAATAAATTGTAAATATGTAAATTTACATAAAATTAACCAGTTAAGTAAGCCCCCAGCATATTTGGCGTGTATGTATAAAGTTAATAAAGCAAATGAAGTTAAAAAAAATATGAGCGTGTATAGCCTTTGAATTATACTTCAGTGACTCGTCAGCATGTTCAAGTTGCCAGTCCCAAAGAAAGATTACTGTCACGTTTCTGTCTTGGTTCATGTGTTAGAAAGTAAAACTAAATTTAGTAACGTGTATTCACAGTTAGAACCACCTTTTCTTTGTAATCAGATAATGAGTCTTTTATGGAAACTTCTACCAAATCTTAAAGAACAACACGCACTTTGGATACATTTAGAGACAAATTTCGTACCTGTCAGTAGAAGCAGGTTGATATACACTCTAAGATAAGGAAAGCGGCGCACCACGAAGGAATCATTCGAATGTGTCGGTAATCGGTAGATGGGGCGTAAAGGTGCACAAATTTGAGAGAAATTCAAAGATTTACCGAAGAAAAAGGGCTTCACAAATTGAGCAAGTCAATAACACGTTGGTCCGCCACTGACGACGTGCAAGCACTTTTTCTGTTTGGCACTGATTGATAGAGTTGTTGGATATCTTCCTGAGGGATATCGTGACGAATTCTGTCAAACTGGCACTTTCGATAGTCAAAATACAGTAGCTAGCTGTTTGGAGGACCCTGATCATACTGCTCCAAACGTTCTTAGTTGGGGAGAGATCTGAAGACCTTGCAGGGCAAGGCACGGTTTGCAAGTACCAAGGCAACCAGTAGAAACTTTCGCCTTCAGCGAGTGGAGATTACCTTGCTGAACTGTTAGCCTAGGATGGCTTGCCAAGAAAGGCAACAAAACGGACCGCAGAATATCGTCAACGTACTGCTGTCTTATTGCAGAGACGCAAATCAGTTGAAAACAGAACGAATCCTGCTAAGAAGTGAAATGATATCCCTGACCATCACTCCTTGTTGCCAGCAGATATGGCAGGTGACAAGTTGGTATCGCATTGCTGTACAGAGGGTCTCCAGACACATCTCGTGGTTCAGATCGAAGCGGGACGCATCACTGAAGACAATTCAGCTCCAGTCAATGAGATTCTTGGCCCTATGACTAGCGAAGTCCTGTCTGGAGACGATCTCGAAAGCTGTGACTTACCAATCAGACTGTCGTCTTCCATACGGCCGACAACAAGGAGCGGTGCTCCATGGTGTCATTTCATTTCATAGCAGAAACCATTTCATTGTCATCCACGGTACAGTCAAAGCACAGCGGTATGTCGACGATATTCTGCTCACTGTTCCGTTGCCTTCCATGGCAAACCATCCTGGGCGTAAGTTTCAGCAAGATAACGTCCACCAGCACACTGCGAGTGTTTCTATCGCTTGGACAGAATTTGGCACGATATCCCTTAGAGTATATCTAGCAATACCAAGCCAAATAACTGCTTGCATTAGGGCCAGACTGACTTTCTCTTTCTCTTGAATAAATCATTCAGTTTTTATTAAATTATAATCGATTGTTTTTTTGTAAACTTGCGCCACATATACCAATTTCCGTTCCAATCGGATAATACCTTCAAGGTGTGTCCTTTGTTTATACCCTAAATTGTACTTTATTGAGGCATCAGTTTGCCATAAAATAATGTATTTTTAATGGGAACAATCATTTGGTGCTATCATTTGATGTGCATAAGAACTACATTCCTTTCCATTTTTATTCTAGAAAAAATTTTACTGATTGTGAACTCTGTCACTGTGTCATTAGTTTTCATGAACATAGAACCGGCACTCACTGACGGATTTCCATTTTTTGCGATGATGAACTAAATTCTAATTCAGCCTATATTAATGTTTTACAAAACATCACTCAAAGAACCCCATACTGTCGTTATCAAGCAGGTCGAAAAGCTATTTTCTCAGCTGAAGTGGATAGTATGTGGCAAGTACAGGGTGAAACACATGCATTATCTGTGTTTACTGTGTTGGTATGAAATAGAATTTATGACGGTAGCAGTTCTTTCAATAAATTTGAATTGCCAGCTAGTGTATAGGTTGATCTGTTTTTGGATCGCATGTACTGCACTAAATGCACAAAAATTTTGTGCAAAGTATACCGAGACCAGAAATTATTAAAGGCGTAGTAACACTCGAGATCCATTATCTCTATTAAACTGGCAGTATATCCGGAATAAAAGAAGAAATAAATCAGCATCACGCAGAACAAAAGGTGTGGTGACGCCACTGGGCGTGGAATTATAGCTGTTTCATGTTTTTATATTTTGTTATCTTTTGTAGATTCAGTTCCACATTCTTCGTATTAATTTTCTTCTTTATTTACACAGTAGGACAAGTGCTGTTACGAAAACTACAATGCGCTTGTTTTATTTTTCATTTAAATTTATCTGGGAAGCGCATTCCAAAACAGCTTTGCTATCAGGTAGCAGTTTCAAAGACCTACGATTTGTTAATTTTATTTTTATTAAAATTTATCTGCAAAGCGCATTCCAAACCAGCTTTGGCATCGGTTACTAATTTTATCTACAAACGAAACCGTTTCCCTTCCGATGAGTACCACAAATACTACTTTCTTTTCATTTCTGATCACACGACTGCAGTATCGTCGCTTTTATGAACTTCAGAAATTCCTGGTACTCTTGTATCTCGCCGACAATATTCAGGGCCTAATTTTGAAGCTAGCTTACATCATTAGAAAAATATTTCCGTTTATACAGGGTTGCAGTTCACAAGAGACTTCAAAAACATAATGATGTACTCTTAGTAAAGCGATCTTGTGCGTCCCATGCTTTGCGATGTCATTACCTACAACGTAACATACGGAACCATACAACTCGAGTCGAGTGTAGCAACCAAAACTTGTGCTCGATGATTTATCGTCCATACATCATACTGCATAAAAGGAGGCTAATAGCTACCCATTTCTCATGTGCATAACAACTCTCATTCGTACAGCGAAAACGTAACACTGGAAAAGTAGAGCTTGTCGTAATCAGTGGTCAGCCGTGATGCCTATAGTGATTAGCTCATGAAATGTATCGAGGGACTATTATCACATATAATTTGGAGGTCTTCCTAAAAAGATGAAGGTTCATGCTAACTAGAGTTACCCCGTTGCGAATGTGTGTCGTGGATGAATTCATTGGGCCAGCGAGAATGAAAGTCATGCGAAATTCAAACACCCAGTTTTGTAGAAACTCAAGTGGATTATGACGTTTTGTCAGCAGATAGGTAGCAGTCGATCAGTCCATCGACCAAATAATCAACATAGTAACCAGAAATCTACTGTAGAAATTCATCGAACGCTGCTGTGTTCAGAGCCCGAATACATATAAATCCACAGGTTCAAGACGATTTGTTTAGCAGGAATGTTGGAGAGTGACATTAGCCTTTCTTGACACATGGGTGAACTTTGGTATGTCCAGCACAGACTCGACGAAGAAAAATTCAGCAAATACCCTTAAAAGGACAAAGTGCAGTGGGGCAGCCTCATATTTTGGTAGAGCATTTCTTTGCATTTTCCAAAACATTAATTAATTTTGAGACACCTTCTGATCAATTTCATACATAGAACAAATTGACCCAATCATCATTCTCTCCCTGTGGAAGCTTCATCATTCAGTATTACTGTTCACCTTCTCAGACGTTTAGCAGTATCAAAAATTGCCTTTACCAATAATTGTCTATCCTGTACCTCCTACTTGTATCTTCAATGCTGTTTTAGTTGCATGTTTGTGTAAAAGGGAGAAATTATCACTGAAGATACGTTAACGTATTAGTGTCTGACTGAGTCACTGGGTGCTGTTCTGGCTGCTGTGGTACTCTGAAGGCAGACTGAGCTTGCAAGTGGTTATCGTAGATATACAGATGTATGAATGCAAGACACAAGCATCCACTCTTCAGATGGGAAACACTGATGGAAACCGATGCTGACTGCGGCTTGATGAAGTGAGAATGAAACGTTGCTCTTTGCGGAAGCAGCATGCAAATCTCAGGTGTCTCATTTAATATTGAAGACCCTGCGGTAAAAAGAAAAAACAAAAGAATCTAAAAACTCTAATGAAACTCAGTAGCGAAAAGCGACGGATTGTGACATGCAACTTCCGCTTCTTGTCTGCACGTAATTGGAAACTGTAGCAGTGGAGGGGCATGTTCCTTCTAGTGCATTTTATTTTCATATGTGACGTCACATGTGTAGATCAGTACCACTCCCATGAATTTGCAAACCATGCCCTTTTCTCTGTCATGCGACTTTGATGGAAATTTCACAGAATACTGTGAATCAGATAATCAGATAATACCTGTCATGCTAAAACCGAACAACTGGTATCATTTTTTTGAAATCTGGACGCTAGAACCAGTTGCTACTTGCAGTTGTAGTAATTCTTGTTCGTATCCCGATTAAGTACGCTGTAGCGTATTATACACACCGAGGAGACGAAAGTCGTGAGATAACGATATGCAAATGTACAGATATCGGTAGTATCGCGTACACAAAGTATAAAAGGGCAGTCCGTTGGCAGAGCTGTCATTTGTATTCAGATGATTCATGTGAAAACCTCTCCGACGTGATTATGTGCATACAATGGAAAATAACTGAACACGGAATGTTATTGGACCTACGTGCATGGGACGTTCGAAAATTAGTAGGAAATTGAGTATTCCGAGTTCCACAGTGTCAATAGTGAGCTGACAATGCCAAATTTCAGACACATCTCGCACCACTAACAGCGTAGTGGCCGACGGCCTTCATTTAATGACCGAGAGCAGAGACGTTTCCATAGAGTTGTCAGTGCTAACAGACAAGCTACACTACGTGAAATAACCGCAAGAATGAACGTTGAACGTATGATGAACCTATCTGATAGGACAGTGTCAGGAATTTGGCGTTAAAGGGCTGGGCCAGCAGACAGCCGACGCGATCGCCTTTGCTAACAGCCTCTCCTGGGTTCGTGCCCGTATTGGTTGGAACATAGACGACAGAAAACCGTGGCCGGGTCGCATGAGTCATGATTTCAATTGGTAAGAGCTGATGATAGGGTTCGAGTGTGGCTCAAACCTCACGAACCCATGGAGGCAAGTTGTCAACAAGGCACTGTGAAAGCTGGTCATGACTCAGCAATGGTGTGGGCTGTGTTTTTATGGAATCGTCTTGGTTCTCTGGAACTACTGAACCGATCGTTGTCAGGAAATGATTATGTTCGGCTACTTGGAGACGATTTTCAGCTGTTCATAGACTCCAAGACCCCAAACAATGATGGAATTTTTATTTATGACAATGCGCAATGTCACCGGCCACAATTCATCTCGATTGATCGATGAACATTCTGGAGAGTTAGAGCGAATTATTTGGCCCTCAGATCGCTCGACACGAATCCCATTGAGCATTCGAGGGAAATAATCGAGAACTGTTGCACTACGTTCGGGCAAAAGGATTTCCGATACGATACTAGGAGGTCTTGTATGACTTTTGTCCACTCGGTCTACATTGTAGCTGTGACAAATGATATTCTTACTATCACTAGATTTCAATCAAATGAAACTCTTTCTTTTCACCTCAGACAAGATGCAAATTAATTAGTAAATTAATTGCTTCGGTTTTGTATAACTTTAAGATGCAAATTAATTAATAAATTAATTGCTTCGGTTTTGTGTAACTTTAAGTGGAACAGCGGTCCAGCATTTGTGTATTATCATCTAAGTGCAACTAAATACTTATAGGACTAACAGATATATATATATATATATATATATATATATATATATATATATATATATATATATATATATATATATTCACAAACTGAATAAGGGAAGTTTCTTAAACATTTTCGAATAAAACTTAAATATATAGATATCACCAGAAAGAACCATATAAAATACTCATTATCCAGTGTGACATCAAGTATTTGACGACATAATCAGACTATCCAGTCAACAACAAAAATTCTTCAGCTTTGCTGTAGCACAATTTGGCAGCTGAAGAGTTAGCAGCTTGCTGCACTTGCTGGCATTGTGGCTGATTGTCAGCGTGGACCAAGGCAGATTTATAAGGTCTTAAAACACTTATTTCGCCCTCTGGTGAAAATTGCGTGTATTCTGTGTTTTACATGAATCTTTCACTTAAAGTTATAATACGATGTATCTGTATTAATGTTATGTGCATTTTTAAACTGTTTCTTAGTTTCAAGTTAATGTCGTTAAGTCCTTTCGACTGTTTTTTTTTATTTCAATTCTATGCCGCACAAACAACGCTTTTCCTTTCCCACCTCCTTCCCACTTTCCTCAGTCTCCTATCCGTCACCTATATGACATATGTCTGTACAATATGTAGTGGGTTCAGTAGAACGCTAGATGCCATTGAATATTAACAAAAGTGTTATATTTCGCTGTTGCCTTTATTGTCAAGCTTTCATTAAGTTCCTCTTAAGGAATTCTGATTTTTAATAACAAGTCATTAATCAGGTACCATATAAAAAATTTTAAATTTTAAGTATTCTCAATCAATTATCTGCTTATTCAGGTGAAATTTCATATAGTGTTAAACTGTAAATCTTGGCAGTCTATATTACCTACATATATAGTAATCTATTAGTGTTGTTTTAGTTATACATGTGAAGACGATCGTTTAATGTAATTTACAGTAATTAACAAGAGTGATAATTTGCTACTAAGACTGTTATAAATAAATTAAAAAATTTAAAGTGATGTGGAATCTTCCCTGACAGTATGTAATCCTCATTCAAGACATAAGCTATGTATACTTGTCAGCGATCATATGTGCCACTGTTGATAAAATCTGCTTTGACTGCACAGTATATCCAGTTCCGGCTTCCTACTGTCATCAAATCTGTTAAATCAAAAGTGAAAGTTCCTGAATAGAACATAACAGATCCCACTTTTTTGTGAAATGTTTTATATTTTACAATAACGAAAAGGAGGCTGACAGATAAATAAACAAGTATATGAATTCGTAGTGTGTTCCTTCAGAAACGTCCGAAAGAACAGACAGCAACCGAAAACCACAACTCTGATACATATTATGTAAATTGAACGTGGTTGGGCGAGAAATGAACGTAAAGAAAGAAAAGGAAGGGAATGGAAAGAAATTGCTGTCAGCTGCCTCAGGACGTTATGCAGCGACGAGCGAAAATATGTGTCGGACTGTATTCGAACCCAGGATCTCTGGCTTACTACTCAGTTCCGTTAATCACTGTGCCATACTGAAACAGTGTTCATCAGAATTGCGCGGACTACCTATGTACGCCTTTGGCCGACCCACGCTCCCATCCAGCGCCACAAATCCGCAATTCTCATCGATGTCCGCCATGCTCGCATCTTTAAATTCCCATAGGAGGTCGTATGTAACTTTGCATCACCACTGAAGGTGCTGGATTCATTACCCATCCAAGTGAATCAAGTATATGAATGCTTGTTGTTTGTTCTTTCGGACATGCCTAGTAAGCAGGAGATCTGAGGTTCGAATCCCGATCTGGCACACAATTCGACTTATGGCCACAGATTCCACATATCGTCCTGAGGCAGCTGACATCAATAGTCCCTTCCCTTTCCATTTCTTTCTCCCACCTCCACCTTCAAGGTACATAACAGAAACATGAGCTAGTGGTTCTCTGGAGCATGCTATGCTTAAGTGAACTCTAGTTACAGCCAGTAGAGGGTGAGGTAACATTATATGTGCTGAGAATCTCATAAGCAGTAATTTAATTAGGATATAATGATTATTAACTGAAATTGTTTCACTTGGATGGTTTTGTGTGCATGTGTCTAACAATATCCATGGTTATTAATTAAAATATTTTCACATGGGTAATGTATAAGACTAGCAATACACCTTAAAAGCTGTAATGCAATATGCACTACCTATGTGCATACTAACGTCATATGCAATAAAATGTCCAAAAACAGTAGACAAGCTACTTACAGAAAATATTTTTGCATCGAAGTATTACAAAAGGAAACCATAAGACTATGTGAAAAGTGATCAAATTAATTACATTGAATCAAAAAGCTTGATGGTTGATAGTTCTTTCAAAGGACTGTCCAGCCAACGCCAAAGTAGGCTTTTTCTGTACTCTTCATATCTTTAACACCTCTGGCAAATTCATAGCCACTGTTGAAATTGGAGGTTCTTTCGTAAGTTCATGTTACTTTGTTGCACTTTCAGTTGCCTTTTCAGCTGGTAAATGACATGCTTGAAATCACTTCGTGTTTCACGTGTCTTGTACAGTTAAATTTACATCTTAATTACGGCAGTAACCACTACAGATTGTAACACACCACATGTGGCAAAGTCAGGTTTTCACTCATTGTTACTGCTATTGAATATGAAAAGAAACGTGGATATGCTAGAGAATGGGTAAAGCGAAGTTAAGGAGTATACAGAAGGGTGTTGGCAGATTTACGTATGGTAGAAGAAAATTTTCATCAATTCAAAATAACAAAATCTGTGGTGAATAAATAATAAAATAAAACAATATTTTTAATGATCACGATGATAATCGAGGACACAGAGAGCTCCTTAGCAAATTACGAAGTACTGCGGAAGGCGGGAATTTACAAAATACCGTGTCAATATGGTATGGCCTATATAGGACAGACAATGCGCACAGTGGAAGAGCGTTGTACAGAACATGCCTACTGGAACCTAGTAAGTGTGCAGTTTCGGAACATTGTATTTCCAACAGACTTCCAATGGAGTACGACAAAACTTCGATTTTGGCCACAGTAACAACTTTTTGGGACTCCATTATCAAAGAATCCGTCGAAATACGCATTGTGGGAAATCTAATGAATCGTGACAGTGGTTACCAATTGAATAATGCATGCAATCCCGTCATCTCCTAAATCTGCTAAAGACGAAGACGACAGAAGGCTTTAACGGCTGCGGCCAGCGACAATTCCGACGGCAGCTGAGTACTGCCGTTCCTCCAGCGAGGGTGCTGCCACTGGGCGGTGTGGCCCTTCTGTCTACGCGACAGCAACGCATGCGCAGCAGTACTATCAGCACACTATATAAAACGGAGGGGAGAAAGTCTTCGTCAGTCCTCGTTCGGCTCACCTGAAGATGAGTGGCTGTTGTCCAGCCAAAATATGGTGCAATGAAGTTTACGCCCGAAATCTTTCTGAACAGTTGATTCGATGGGAAAATTTCAAAATTTTACAATTACGAAGTAATTTAAGAAATGATATTCAAGATACAAAGGAGGACCACACTTCCACTACTTCTTTGCAATCTGTTATGGAGAGCACTTTTTGCTGTAACAAGATACTTAGTTTTGTTTTGTGTGCCTTATTCGTGATTGGTTTCTTGAGATAAGATTAAAATCATCCCTTGACTTTTTTTCTAATTGTTAGTAGTAACAGTTGTTTTACAGCCATTTCCTATAGCTATATGCTTCAATATGCTGAGAATTTACTGATTTAACATTGTGGCAGTGGTAGATGTATAAGATAGTGAGAGAGTTGAAAAAAATTCTGCTAGTTCAGGATGATATGAATGTGTATTATCACATAGGTGTATTGTGTATTATCACATAGGTAAAAATCTGGTTTTCTGTAAAGTTAGAAAACATATTTATCTTTTTGTCAGATTATTAATTCCGTTTTAAAATAGTGCTAAATCAAGAGTAAAGTTGATTTTTAGGTGGATGGAATTTACAGTTTGTAACAAAATTGACTATGTTTGCCTTATTATCTTTAGAGGAGGATCATATAAACAACATACCATTTGCAAAACACGGGCTTCTGCTTTAAATTATCTCCTTTTCCGCCTAGTTTAGATCTGTAGATGTTTCCTCACACAGTGAAAACTGATTGTATCATTTTATAAACAAGTGACTTACACAAATAAAAGTTATATTGAAAACTCAGATGGATTTTCCACATTATTGACCATACCAAGACTTATAAAACTAGTGCAAAGCTAATGAGTGGATGTTTAAATAGGATGTTAAATATGTTCGACCACAGCAGCCTACTCTGAGTCATCGAAGCAGCCGCCGCCAGAACAGAGAGATGCCCACTCGTTGGAGGGAGGTTACAGCCACCACCTCGGTGTCGCTAGCTGCGCTGCCACACTGTCAACATTGTTGCAGCCAGAGACGTAGTCGCTGGCAGCAGCATTCGAGTGACTCTCTGAGCTGTCAGCAATGCCAGACGTCTTTTATTTTGCATGAGAGGCAACTGGACGCCTGCAACAATCCGTTCCTTATGTACTATGGCCAAGGACTAGGAAAATAAGTTAATTAAACAATGCAACTGTCGTCCTGACATCTCATTTCGTTCTCGATGGCTGACAATCAAAGGGTCATCTAACATTATGAATCTGTACAAGGCTTGAGTCAAATGAAAACCTTAAATTTGTAATAAAATTGTCCAAAGAATTTGCTAAAACAATTTTTAGCAAAAACTGCATTGCATAGCAGGATATGCCAAAGTTAATAGCAAACACATCACCACTAGCACAGTCAATGCAAACTGAAAGTAACTGATATTTGTCAAAATGCTGATACTAGAATTATATAAAAAAGACCTACCCAGAAACTTCATAGTTGAGATGTAACAATGTAACCTATAGAACGATTAGTCACCACGGCAATACAACAGTATTCTGCAAGGTACAGGGAACAAAACTGTGAAAGATGTAGAAATAATTCTCCAAAGACAAGACAAAATATTTCCAACCTATGTGAAGATCGTAAAAAAATGAGGAAAGAATATTAAGAATGTGCATCAGTTTAATGAAAAAGTTCCCTGTCTCACAAATGTGAAGTTAACGAGCGATCAACGGGCTCTGGCAGGTAGAAGGAAGCCAATACTAGCCTTGAAATTGGAAAAAAAATGAAATGGATAGTAGTAGAAAGAAATATTATCACTGTGGCAGTAAAAAAATGAATAAATCAATGAAAAAACGTGCTATCAGTTAACTTTGAGACTAACATTTTGAGAAATATTTCCATGTGGATTCTAAATAATCTATATAAGAATTTAGGACAGAAAGCTATCGTCACTAAATATGGCGAGGTCAACACTGCTGTTATTCTGTATGATACTGAATCTCTGGATAAACAGAAAAATTACATTTTAGAAGTTAAAAATGATCTAACAGATTTTCCTGTAATAACATATGGAAAAAGTGGTAGTATTTACTCTCAGATATTGAAAGCATGCCTTCTAAAGTAATGCACACATGGATTCCAAAACAAAGACACCAAATTAAAATTCATTATCAAGAGAAATCTGTTTGCCCTCTAGAGAATAAGATCAAATGTGCAGTTTGTGTGCTTAACATGTTACTAAACGACAAGGTGGAAAACGTGTACTGTACATATATAAAAATCATTAACATAAAAATCAGCTAATAATTTCCTAAAGCAGATGAGAATTTAGGAAGTCAAGGAAATGCAACCTTTGTGTCCTTAGACACAGCAAATTTACACACTAATTTTCCAGTGAAAGAAACTATTCAAATCATAAGGAAGAAAATTATAAACGCATAAAAAGATGATTACTGCAGAAATTTAGACTTGGTTTCACCCTTTTTTATTGTTTTACCAATGACAGTAACAATCTTCTGAAGAAAGGAGGGTGTTGTGATGGGCAACAACTTAGCTGGCACATTGACAAAATATTCATCAGTGATCTCAGAGAATAAGTTTTTTGAAAAATATTATTTTATGACTCACATTATCTCTAATAATACAATTGACAACACACTAATGTAATATGATTGCCATACCATTGTCTTAATTACTCAAACTTGTGACCCAAAAATGGATTTCACACTCAAATATGTCATCTTCTACATATAGAACACCCTTATCTTAATTACTATATTTTTGACCCAAAAATATGGCCACATATTATTTCCTTACCAAGACCGCTCTAAGTTATGATTTTCCCTCACTACTAATCATTACAGATTAACATTCAAATGCCTCTATCACTCATGCTCTGTATGTCAGTCGAACCACATTATCATGAGGTGACAGTGGTAACACAGATCAGCTATAGACCCTCACACAAAATAAAAAGAAAAAAAACTGCCACATTTAATTTCTTAAATAAATGAACGTTTCAATTAATATCTAATTGTCTTGTAAAGTGAAGATTCAATGGTCATGTCTGTGTACCTTATGCTTGAATACCATCTTTATAAGGACTGCTGGGAAAACTGACTATAGTCTAAAAAAAGGGGTAACATTCAAACCTTCCAGTCTCCTCTATATATCTTTTGTTACGCAACCTTCCCTTTTACAATAACCTATGAAACCTTCCCTTAGGATATCTACCTCTTGCTTAATAATAAGAAATGAAATCTTCCCTTTGAAATTAATTGTCTTTCTCAATCTCTGCATACAAATTTAATTGCTGCTTATTAAAAGTGATTTTCTGATTATTTCGTCGAAACATAGAATGTGTCGTCGTCGTAACCCTCAATCGTTATCGGCAATAACACAAAACTGTTCCTTACCTTTGTTACTGTTACTGGATCGCCATCTGACTGCTACATCGAACTGCGACATGAATATACTTACTCTGTTTTACTATACTCTATTAGCTGCTGGTGGGCTGTCATAATAAGTGGCTGTATTTATAACCAAACCTGACGTTATTCTTTAATAGCAAAGCTGACGTTATTCTTTAATTACTTTGAGTGAAGTTACGTAATTCATAGTTGAACTTTTTCTTGACAACAATACAATTTAGCGAAGTTTTACGTTGATGGTTTTTGAGAGGGATCATAATCAGTAATGCAATATTGCTGGCAAAAATTAATTATATTCAGAATGAAATGATTTTACAAAAGTTCAAATGGGACTTACTTTTTCCAACAATATTACAACTAGCAATGCGCAGGCATACCTTCAGTAGTCTTGAGTTTCTCAAAAAATTAATTGAATAATATTAGTTCCTCTTATGATAATAGTTAGCTGATGCCTCTGTACATCCGTTTATAATCTCTTGTAAATCATAGCTAGTGGCTGGCAGGTATACCGCTCCTCTCAACCTCTCGCTTCAGACCTGCTACCTACTCACTTCACATCTCCCTTACTACGGACTTCCTACAAACGCTAAAATGCGGTCTCTCCCGCCAACAATGCTTTCTGGTGCAGACAATCCCTGCTACCATTACAAAATATATCATTGCATTGTCTTTCACTCTCATTTCTTAAAATGTATCCATACGTCTCCCGTCCTTTATAAAATTATATCAATGTGAGTTCTCTCTTGCCAACAATACTATGGTGCAGACATTCCCTGCTACCACAGTTATTTCCAACATGACAAATATTAATTATTCCTACTTAATCCTATTAATAAAATATAAACATCTTTCATAAATTGTGGTTTGACAATAGACAATAGAAATATACACATCTTACATAACCCTCCACTGGGTTTCCTTAAAATTTTCCTACATCGTTAAGTCATTTGGACATGATGTAAGGAGTAAATGTGATTATTGAAATATGTGCAGTAATAAGTAAGTTAATGATGGAATATTTCTTTCAACAAAGCGCATACATATACTGTCATAAGAATTGGTTTTCCTAAGTCTAACAAAGAATATATTCAAAAGAGTATACATCAAAATATACAAATAATATGAGCCAGTATGTTGGAAGTGTGCATCGGGTAGTAAAAGTTATTTATATCTCTAATAGTAATAAATGGCAAAAAATTAGAACATCCATTAGTACCATATTCAAGGAAGGGGAAAAAAAATGAACCGCATAGCATGGTCAAAGTACTGGCAACTCTCTGTGAATGCACTCAAAAGTCTGTTTCTTTCCCTCACATAGCGCAACACCAGGTTTCGCCATGTGATTCCATCTTCTTCTTGATCCATAGTTTTAGTGTAACCAAACACTAAGTTAAACGTCAAATTGCCTGAGTTGCAGCAGCTACATCCCGTACAAGTTCTAACTCATTAGTACGGTGGTGTGCATCTTGGTATGCTAGCACCTATTGACGTACATCATGACTGTGGTTTGCATTTTGGTAAGTCGACACATAGAAAATATCATAGATTGAAGTTACGTGGGTCGTTATTCACTTTGTTTGCGCTCCATAACCATGGGGATGCACAGGAATTAAGGTACAGGTATAATCATTTTGTCAAAAGGTTCACGGATATGGTTGATACCGTTATTACCAAATTTTACATCATCTCTTTCATCTGTGCTCACAAAAATTATTTATTTCACGTTTAAAAGGACAAAATATGTCACCTTGTGTGACTGTAGAAAAAGTTTTTAGTTTTAAACAATTACATAAAAAACACATTTACTATCTGTAGTGACTTCAGCCTACACTACATATGACATTACGTGACAGTCAATAACATAAACAAATATTCCTGAAAGTGGAATTTAGTAGTACATTTAGGCATCAACATTTTAAAGAAAATAGACAAGTAACTTTATACAAACTATGTCACATTTTGTGACTTTAGCAGATACATTTCCTCTAAATAAATCATAATCTGGTGCTCATATAAATAATTACATAAAGACACAGTTATATTACTTCATAGGTTGTAAATTCACATTTTTTTGAAATATGAAAGTACATTTTGACAAACTATGTCACTTTCTGCGACTTCAGTATGTTTGGTAATGTGGTCGTCAGTTACGAGTCACATTGTCAGGCGACTATATATTATGTTTGAGTTGTGTAGCACACATCGTGATTGTTATTTAAGAGAAAACATTTGCATTTCACGCAGAGTGCGAATCGGTATGCTGACATTTGGCGTAATGGGTTTTTCCTATGTATGTATCTGATGTAAAAGATATCATGTTCAATGCAGCAAATTTTTTTTTGAATAGCGAAGTACATATAGTAAGCAGTTTAATTTGGTTTCTCCATCCATAGTGCTGCGCTGATTTGTGTCACCCGCTATCAAAATAAACCATTACTAAATTATATTCCTTACATACTAACATCTTCATTCTCCTCTCTCCTTTGTACCTCGTGTCGTCTCTCTGCATAGCATATAATAAAATATTCGTTGTTAATAATCATCAGCGTACGGCATGACTTCAATATCTCTCTGCATTCCCTACAGCAAAATATTCATGGTTAATAATCGTCAGTGCATGGCATGACTTCAACATCTCTCTGCATCTGGAAAAATCGCGTCAGCTCTTGGAATGACCTGTAAAGCATTTATCCATATTTCTCCATACTCAATACTTTTATTATAACTAAAACGACGTTTATTTTGGTGAACTATGGCAACAATGCTGCATGCACTGGTGAAAGAATACATCTAATTGCTACTACTGTATGAAAATCATTTGTATGTGTTATAAATATACATTTAAAGTAGTCCTGTTAATTGATTCACTTACCTTACATAATGTGAAATAAATGTCCTGCGAGAACGCTTTTAAGACTGCTATAATTGTTCAGTGTATTTATCTGCGGTCGAGTCGAGGTGACCTGTTGTGCACGTAAATAACCCATTAGTAGCTCACTGTGTTCAGGGTTGCTGGAATGTTTCAGAAAGTTCATTGTTATACTCTGTCTATATGTATCCCTGTAAGAAGGTTTTTCTGTTTTAAGAATTGCTTTATGTTTGACATATGATGGTTTCCTCTCGATTGTTTTGTTCTGAGTGTCTAAATGTGTACTACATTAGCGTGCGGAATATTTCGAGTTCTGTACGGTCCTGCATATAGAAGTTCAAATTTTTTGCATCGGTTCTTCCCTTCATGTGACAGATAATGGGTACGGAGTAGTACGTTATCGCCAGCCTCGTACTTGCGTAATCTACTTACCTGCTTATGCTGTCCCTTCCGACGATCTGCAGCTCGTTTAACGTTCGCTAGTTCCATGTCTATTATCTCACAATGACGAAGTCTATG
The DNA here is from genome assembly GCF_023898315.1 of Schistocerca nitens. Classification (NCBI taxonomy): domain Eukaryota; kingdom Metazoa; phylum Arthropoda; class Insecta; order Orthoptera; family Acrididae; genus Schistocerca; species Schistocerca nitens. Next base: position 760,784,025 of record NC_064617.1, on the reverse strand, counting down.
CTTCTTTGGAAAAGTAATTATTTCAGTAAGTTTTTTCTGTGGGTCTTTATTCGTCAGTATTACAGTTGGTTAGAGTATCGTTGACTCATTAGGTATTGCATTTATTACTTCCTGATACTGTGAAATGTATTCGTCCCATGCTGTATGCTTTCTGCGGCAATAAATTCTACATAGTTTCCCGATCTCTTTCATTATTCTTTCTGACGGGCCAGAAGAACTGTGACATCCTGATATGTAAATTGGTGTTATGTACTTACTAACATTTGTTTCCATATATCTGACCTAAACTGCGGTCCGTTATCTGAAATAACCTTCTGTACATGTCCTACTATAGATAGAAAATCTCTTACAAATGCTCTTGATACTGATCTAGCTGTTGCTTTCCTTAGCGGAGAAAATTTTACAAATTTGGATGTCAGTTCTACGGCTACTAGAATATAACTATAACCTTTACTTGTTCTGGGGATTTTACCGAAAATGTGTACTGCTTGCATGTGGCTCAACGTAACTGGTATGATAGGATACAGTGGTGGAATATGTGATACTGTTGATGATTTAGGTTTTTGACATATCTTGCAGGATGCTATAACTTTTCGAACGTGTTTTTCCACATTGATGAATTGACAATTTTGTCGAAGAATTAGAAAGCATTTCCTAGCTCCGTAATGTGCATAGCTTAGGTGCTTATACCATATCAGTTTGTTTCTGATCCCTTCTGGAATGCATAGAAGCCAATAGTTGCCGTCTGGGTATGAGCTAATAAACAGAATATTTTGATGTATAGTGTAATTATGTCTGATTTTTGCTTAGTCTTGTCTCGCCAAAGCGTTACAATCTCTTTTAGTGTTTCATCTTTCTGCTGTTCTCTCTCTATGTCCTGTAATGCTGATGATATAAAGTTTTCGAAAGCTACTTCTTTGATATACATAATACTATGGTTGTTGTGGCAGAAGGTATTTTCTTTCTCTAGTCGTTTATGGTGTATAGATCTCGATAGCGCGTCGGCAACAATATTCTGCATGTCTGGAATGTGTACAATAGTAAAATCTAACTCTTGTAGACATAATTTCCTACAGTTTAATCTATCATGTAAGTTTTGCTGATAATAAAAACTGGATTGCTCGGTGATCGGTGGATACTGTGGTGTGTCTTCCATATAGATAATGACGGAATCTCTTAGATGCTCATACTACGCATAGCGTCTCTAATTCTGTTCCATAATAATTGCGCTCTGCTGGAGAAAGTATCCTGCTTGCAAACGCAACTTGTTTAACCATTGTCTTACCTTCCTGCTCTACTTCCTGGAAAATATATACTCCTATTGCTGTAGTTGAACCATCTGTTGCAATGGAAGAGTTTTGTGTTGGGTCAGGATGTGTTAACCAAGGTGCCCTTAGTAACGCTTCTTTCAAATTCTCGAATTCAGCTTCGTCTTCATTCCACGAGCAAATTGTGTTTTTACTTGTGAACTGGTATAGCAAGGGTGTGTCGAATGCTTCATAGTGAATGAATTTTCTAAAATAATTCCCTGCTACCACCATTATTTCCAACATGACAAATATTAATTATTCCTACTTAATCCTATTAATAAAATATAAACATCTTTCATATATTGTGGTTTGTCAATAGACGATAGAAACATTCACGTCTTACAACATGTTAATGTACATACAACCACCAGTTACATGTATGAACATAATAGGGATACTTATTAATTTATATACATATATGTGATGCAGTGTAACATAAATTGAGTGAGTTCAAGAACAGGGAACTGTGAATTCAAGTGAATTCAACCGAGTGAATGTAATTTGCCTAGTAATTTGTTGAATGCCATCGTCAAGTTATGTCGAAAACTGTTCCAACGGTATCCAATGGGGCTGTGTCATAAACATTGCAGAGTAATACTGACAACATTCCAATCGCAGAAATAACATAATTAGAATAATGCATATGCTTAGTATAAATGAATTCTGTGTTCCCTTTTCAGATGTGTTTTGTATAAAGAACAAATTCTGGCACCACAACAAGTAGCTTTCTTCTTCTGGTCCCCTCTTGAGTGCACATTAGGAGACGTTATATGCTTTATGGTATATTATATGATAACTACAAACTTAGTGAGATACATATTGCTGTTTGTTACTGTTATTAAACTTTCCTTGTCCTAACTTTTATTAGTTCTTTTTTAGTAATATAGAGGAGAGCTTGAATCAAGTCGGTCGTCTTGAGACTGTGATTGAATTGAGGAGCTGCCAACTAGAAGTGTAAATTACATAACGTAAGACCAACACAAGAACCTGTCCTCACTTTGAACTTCCTTTACTAAGTTTGATACTATTTCTGAACGATTTTTACTAACAGGCCAGTACTTGCGTGCACGTCTCTCGGTCACGCGTTACCTTATGACGACGTGCCCACAACTACTAGTTAAGCCGATTTTCTGCTTTCTGCACTCATCAATATGATCGCACCTTCCCTGTTTGTTTAATTTGTCCCATACGATTAACAATTAAAATATCGTATGATTTGGAAAGAGAAATTATACGTTCTCATTACACAATGAAGTGACACAGGAGAGCGATATGGACGTATACAGATGGCGGTACCATCGCATACACAAGATATAAAAGGGGAATGCATTGGCGGAGCTGAAGTACTAAGGTGATTTCTGTGAAACGGTTTCCGATGTGATTATGGTCGCACGACGGAGATTAATGGACTTTGAACGGGGAATGGTAGTTGGAGGTAGACGCGTTTCGGAAATCGTTAGGGAATAACTATTCCGAGATCTACAGTGTCAATAGTGTGCCGAGATACCAAATTTCCGGCTTTACCTCTCACAACGGACAACACAGCGGCCGACGGCCTTCACGTAACGACTGGCAGCAGCGGCGTTTGCGTAGAATTGTCGTTGCTAACAAACAAGCAATACTATGTGCAACAACTGCAGAAATCAATGTGGGACGCACCACCAAGTTATCCGTTAGGATAGTGCGGCGAAAATTGGTGTTAATGGGATCTGGTCGCAGACTACCGACACTTCGTTAAGAGTACGAAGTCGCCGGCAACGCCTCTCGTGGACTCGTGACCATATCGGTTGGACCGTAGACGACTCGGAAACAGCTGACTAGTCAAATGAGTCCCGATTTCATTTCATAAGGGCTGACGCTACGGTTCAAGTGTGGCGTAGACCCCACGAACCCATGGACCCAAATTGTCAATAAGGCACTGCGCGAGCTGGTAGTGGCTCCATTACGATGTAGGCTGTGTCCTCTGGTCCAGCTGACCCGATGATTGATTGAAAATGGTTATGTTCACCTATTGCGCTATTTATTTATGGATGACAACACGCCATGTCACCGGTCCACAACAGTTCGTGATTAGTTTGAAGAACTTTCTAGACAGTTCGAGAGAATGATTTGACCATCCTGACCGCCTGACATGAAACCCATCGACCATTTATATGTCATAAGCGAGAGATCAGTGCGTGCACAGAATGATCTACAGCAAAATTTTCGCAATTATCGACGACGAGACAAGATGGTCAACGGCTTCATAGAAATTTGTTTGTGGTTGCCTACTGCAAAGAACTGGTTATGGTGAGATAAATCCCCTAACCGATCTTGGATCATATGAAATGTCCAATTTTCAAGTTGAAGACTCAAAACCAGAAATCCACTACCATATACCTATACAAAAATGTATAAACGTCAACATGTATTAGCAACGTAATTGCGATGACGATTATGGACTTTCTAAAATGATACGCACTGACCAACAATTATTTGTACTTCATTTTTGAAATCCATGTTTCAAAAGTGCTTTTGCCGAAATAGACCGTTATTTGATATTATGTTCTTTGCTGGAACTCATCCAAGATTATCCTGTAGACACTTATTTAAAGAGCTAAAGATCTTCACTGTAACCTCACAATATACATATTCACTTATGAAATTTGTTATTAACAATAGGGACTAATTCAAAAGTAATAGCAGTGTACATGGCTACAACACTAGGAGAAAGGATGATCTTCACTACTCAAGGTTAAATCTAACTTTGGCTCCGAAGGGGGTAAATTACGCTGCCACAAAAGTCTTTGCTCACTTACCAAATAGTATCAAAAGCCTCACAGATAGCAATATAGTATTTAAAAGGAAATTAAAAGAATTTCTTAACGGCAACTCCTTCTACGCATTAGATGAATTTTTGGATATAGTAAGTGGGTAATTTCCCCAACCCCACAAAAAAATTAAAAATATTAAATCTCATGTAATATTTTGTGTAATGTAATATCTTGTATAGACACCATTTATTAAGCTGACACGTTCCACATCGCTACAAAGTGTCGTATTCATGATCTATGACCGAGACCCTCTGGAAGATGCGTATGGGCTGCCAGGCGGAACTTCTGCAGCGTTCTCTAAACAGCATACGTAACATGTGGGAAGGAAAAGGTTTTTTATGAAGGCACTGGCTGACCTGTCTCAAGGCGGGATAAGTCCGCAACTCGTGGTCTAGTGGCTGCTGTGTCTGCCTCTGGATCATGCAGTCCTGTATTCGATTCCCGGCGGGATTATGGATTTTCTCTGCCCGGGGACTGGGTGTTTGGGTTGTCATCATCATATCCTCGTCATTTACGACTATGGCTAGATTGGATTGTGTAGAAATGGTCCGTCCCCGGTAGCTGAGTGGTCATCGCGACAGACTGTAAATCCTAAGGGCCCGGGTTCGATTCCTGGCTGGGTCGGAGATTTTCTCCGCTCAGGGACTGGGTGTTGTGTTGCCCCAATCATCATCATTTCATTCCCATCGACGCGCAAGTCGCTGAAGTGGCGTCCAATCGAAAGACTTGCACCAGGCGAGCGGTCTACCCGACGGGAGGCACTCGTCACACGCCATTATTATTATTATGTGTAAAAATGGGACTCTGTAAAAATTGGGACTTTCTATGGGTGCTGATGACCACGCAGTTGAGCGCCCCACAAACCAAACATCATCATGGCTGGATCAATGTATTAATTATGGTGTTTGCTTTTGGCATAAACAGTTCACTTACTAATTCCCATGTATCTCATTTTTATTTGACTCCAATTTATACGATAAATGACCCTAGATTGAGTTCCAGCAGTCATCGTCATGGGCACCGCCTGTCAATCCCTTACGATGGTGTAGCTTATCTTTTAAGGTGATGCCATTCACCATAACACACAAGCTAAATGTGAGTTGTAGAAAAATGTGGTTGTAGGTATGTCCACAGCAACGTCCAGTACTCAAATGACAGCAGTGTTACTGGCTTGTTACACAGTATTTCTTTTGGGGTACCCAAGAATAGTGACAATATATAATAACGAGTATCCCACGTAGTATATACGCTTGCAAGAATCAACGTCAGAAACTTAATGTGTGCTAACTCTGCCATCCAGTGTGCTGCATAAGCGCGTCTGGTGTGTTGGAAGTATTTGTACGTGTTTCTCAGAAATGTATGGCTGTGTGTATGAAGCTTACCCGTTGTGATCCTTCAGGGGAAGTCTTTGTTACTTCGAGGCGTGTTATGCTTTGGTATGCAGTAAGTATGATGTATTGCCATCAATGACCTGTGTGCTGTTACCCTAAAGCAGTTTAACATGCTGTTGAGCGATAGGGCTCGGCCTGAAGGCCTGAAAGCAGGGTTCACAATTGAAAATACGTATACATGGATAATCTTTCATTTAAATTGAGTAAAATAGCATTTAACAACAAGTTAGAAATCAAACTAATTGTCGAATATTAACGAGAAAATGAGATTAGAAATTGACGACAGCAAAATATCTTTCAAACTATTCAGAAGTTAAACAATTTATGAAATATTAACAGGGCTCTGAAGTCAGCCAAGCTGCATGCTAAAAATCGAAACCTTAATATTTACAAAAGTGTTCTATTGGCTTAATTAAATATCTTTAATGACTGAAGAGAATTTAGTACAATGAGCAATACAAACGCAAACAGATCGTCACATGCGTTGGAGATATAAGTTCAGAACTAGGAGAAGTTATACAATACAATTCAGCTCCACTACAGTCGAGATAACTCGGCGGACCGGGTGGGCGTTGTGAACTCGCCACCCACGTGTGCTGGTAGATGGGGCAGGCCACAAACAACGTTATCTACAACAGACTAAGAGCTAACCTTACAAAACTAGTAACAGTGCATTGCTTTACAAAGGATGGCACGTACTACATCACATTACTACTTAAGACACAAACATAAAATATAAAGCAAACATCTGCTCAGCCAGCTAATATGGTGATAAGCATCAAAGCACTTAACAACTGGGTAGTACTCTAACTACAGGATTGAGTAAACCAATCAGATTTACGTGCCCCCAAAATTAATTGGTAGACAGTTACTTGTACTAATTATGCAGCAGGAACAGTCTTTAAACACTACATTGAAGTGGAAAAAAATTCAAACTCTCTGACTTCTAACATGTTTAGCAGTAATACACTAGCCATAAGTAATGAATCGGGCAGCTCTTACTAACGTAAATTCCACTATTTCAGTTATCTAAAGGACTAAATCTTCGATCTCAAACTTGGGTTACCAGGCTAACGTAACAGCTACAGCGAAAAGTAAATTCTTATTTTAGCAGAATTTACCACATAAACTTCAGCACGGGTCAACTAAAAGCCACGCCAAAATCTTGTACAAATACTTAACTAAAATGATTACAATGAAAACACACTCAGATCAAATTTGACTTCGCGGTATTTAAAAGGAAGAACACGCAGTTGAGCCACCCCCTCCCCACCACACCTCCTCACATAGTCCGCAGTAAGCCACTCGAAATAAAACCAATTTAAACGGTCATTTCTGAGTAACGTACCCCTCTAGCTCTGCAACACAGACCATGCAATTTTCATCCAATTCACAAGAAGTTGCGATCAACGTCTGTAATGAAACTGACTAGCTTCCATTAAGGTAAATTTCAGTTCTTTCGTAACGGAACTATCGTGAAAAGCAAACACAACAGACCTTCTGGGAAGGAGAAATTTGTCGCACCACTACGACTTTAACCTACAAGGTGCAGAAGCCACAGAAAGTCTCATCAAAAATATCTGATGAATCGGTATCAAAGTGGCACTCAAAATCTTCATACGCTCTGCACAGGCAAATTTACAGCGTCCCGTAGCCAACACAATCAACCCAGAACATCGTGTTCCCGGGATGAGGTGTGTGACCCGCAAAAGCCGTTTACTGTCGCCCCCAGGCAGCGGAGGTAAAGCGGCGTAGCGCCCACAAGAGCTCCTTCCAATTCAGCATGTAAATTCGAACAGTCCGCCTTTGTGCCGCTCAAAGAATGCTTATTGTGTATTATGGAGGGTCAGTAATGGGATATATGAGATTTTTTTCGCCCTTTCACACCAGTGAGAGAAAATATAGCTATCAAAATAGTTCAAGGTTATATTTTATCTGCGAGAAAGAAAGCTAAAGTATCTAACTAACTATAGGATTGAATTAATGTTTATGAATATGGCAGTTTCATTGTGGTTCATAACCTGAGGCAGTTGTACGATCATACGGAGCTGATATAAAATGTTTTAAAATTTTATGTAGGACGATATAATGTACTTAACTGGAAGGCACGCTACTGGCTGTGACGTTGTTCCCTTGCTGGCGACAGCCGCTACAGTGGACTATCCTCCTGCCAGGTGCTACGAGCGTAGCCACAGAGCACCATCGATTGTCTGCAGCTTCCGCCAAGTTTCTCAAAGCACATACCATGTTACGAGAGCAAAAAAAGGTGTCTCATAAACAAAAGTGTTAGTCGCTGTGAAAAATGCATTCTTAACGTTAAAACTCATCCATATTTTTAAATGTTAGAGCTATTCATTGATAGAATGAAAGACCGTTGAAGTAACGGACATATCCTAAAGACCACACATCACGCAATCATCCGTTAAAGGTACTTTCCACAAATAGTATGTCTATAATGAACTTTGTTGTCAGGCTGTGACTACTAACTGGAATGAGAGTACGGAAAAACCACCACGAGTCACGATTTCCATTTTCTTTTTAGATCACTTCTTGTTTCGACGCAACACTGTCGTTATTGGGTGGAAGACCTTTATAAGCACTCTACGTTTCCTGCAGCAGTGTAATAGCTCAATTGTTAGTTGTGCGCCTGCCGGGGCAACAAAATATGCCCAGTGGAAGGAGCTAAAAAAATCCCCTGTCACCTCGCTTGCTGCCACAAATCATCTTCAGTAGTTTGCGCTATTAATTGAGGGGTACAAAACACCTCCCAACAGATATCCATAATATCATAGCAGAACTGGCTTTGAAGAAAATAAAAAAAATCATGAGATGCAAATTTTATGCTGTATCACTCCATGAAAAATGGGATCCTATCTTGGATGATATGTAAAGGTACGAATATTGACAATACTTCCTGTGCGTTATAATATTTTACAAAATACCTAGTTCGACTTTTTGAAGTGTTTGACGTAAGAAGAATATGTAAAATATGTGATCTAAGCAGTCTTTCTGTGTTTTTAATTACGTTTTCGGTAACTAACTGGCCAACATCTGACATGACTGTAAATTATTGATGATGTGGCTGTGTGATATACCATAGAAGGTGAACCACTCCACCCACAAAATTTCAAGGGTTGTTCAGCGATAGCTTCTGTGTAATTTAGTATAAGGACCCCTTCGTCGCCGACGGTTCGTTACCGATCAATTTCATCTCGTTTGATTTCTTACCCCGTTAATCTTTGTATACGTATTGCAATGAAAATATCAGCGTGACAGTACAAACGTGGATGGTATGATTTGTCTGTGTTATTTGGAAATAATTTTGTTCCATTCTCTCACGGCACTTGGTGGTGAAAACTTTATTCTTTACCTTAAGATAGTTTTCTGTGCAGCACAGTTCTGTTTCGGGTCTGTTAGTTCGCCAGAGTTTGTTATGAAGCAGAATGGAGGGATTTACCGATGAACGGTTGGGCGATACGCACTTTCTGAACGGCTTTGCTGATTGTAATAGCAGAGCGGCACAGCGAGGTAATGTTGAATTGTGTACTAGAATGCGAGAAGCAGCTAACCCACATAGACAAGCAACAGACATTTTGTTTTATTGCGATTCAGAGCTATTCAAAAACCTTTCTTCTGAAAAGTAGAAGCGTAAAGACGAGTACAATTTATTCGTATATTGTGGGTTAACAAATAAATAATAATAGTATCTAAATACGTCAGTTACTCATTTTTAACAATTTATTGCTTACCTCCCTCTCACATTTTAGCATAAAACTGTTGCTGCAGTCACACAAAGTATCCACGAATGTGATGGTTTTTGCATTGTTTTGCATTGGACGCTTCGGAGGTCGAACGTTACAGGCCTTTTACTGTTATAAAGATAGTCCCTAGTAACGTAGATCACGTAGGAAACCACTTTAACCGTAATTATTTTATTACTCCATAATGGAACACGGCGGACGATGCCACCTTGCACTGAAAAATGAAACATCTATCAAAACCATTCGTCATTTTGTACTTCAGGCTCACCGTACGTTACAGAATGAGAAGATAGCAACGAAAATAAGTGATAAAAGAAAAAACATTGATTTCAATGAGTCGGCACGACGAGTTACGTTAGCCTTAAGAGTGGCTCGTACTTTTCCCCATTGTAATTTATCATCAGGACAGGTTTCCCTGCTAATAATTCGATGTAGACGTTTGGGCCAGATGGGTTAACGGTGGGGAAGGAGGTGGGGAAAGGCGGGGGAAGGGTTGAAGTAAGTGAACTTCTGCAAATGCTAATGTAATTACATAGACAATATGAAATTTCGCGAAAGTGGCTTACAGCAGGGATTACACAGATGAGAGCACGTGATTCGAGCAGTAATCGTTTGTGGGCACAGCGCGGTTGCGGGACTGTTGTGTGGGATTACCTGTCGGGCTCGGAGCGGCGCTGCGAGGTGTAGCGAGGTTTAGTGCCGGCGGCGGCCGGCGGCCTGTGGTGTGCGTTCCGGGCAGCCCGCCGCGACCGGTAGGGGTAGTCGGTCGGTCGATAGCGCGCCAGCCTCGATGAGTGGACTGCTCCCAGAGTGTAGGGGGTGGCTAGCGATCATGATTAAAGGCTTGCAAGTTTATTCAAAAATAGCGAATTTATATCCAGAGAATGCGTACCTGATCTAAGCCCCTCACATGACACACACGAGCAGTAATCGTATATACGTTTCACAGAAAAAAACCGAAAGAGAGAGAGACAGAAATTGGAACTGCAGTGGCAAAGCTTGGTGATTTTCTGTTCAACAATTTATTTTCTGGTGTTCCCGCAACACGCCGCTAAAATGATACGTACAGCGTACAGAACCAAAACAACGTGGAATACGTAAAGATACAACAATAAAAAGAGAAGGAAAATATCATAAATAAACCCAGTGATATCACAGCATCATACATTGGCAAAATATCGTAAAAGTCGAAAAACTTTTGCAAGAAAAGAAAACAAAATCAGCATTTTGGCCGATTAACAATTTGAAGGCCAGAATAAGATCAACAGTAAACAATATCTCCAATTTTTCAAATTCAAGCATCTACCATCTTCTTTGTGACGATTGCAATAGATTTCTTATCGGAAAGCAACCAATCCACATTTTACTTGTGTTTAAAAAGCAAAAACATAATGGAGAAAATACTGAAAACGCCCTAAAAATTCTACACACAGGAGCTAAAGGAGGTACAATGAACGTTTTGGAAGAAATAGAAGTTTACTGAAATACGGTAGACACCCTCAGTAAACCGAAAAACTCCTACAGCTTTATTGGCCTTATAAAACAGAAAGGGTAAACTATCCCGTTCAAAAGAAAACAATAGAATATTTATCATTTACGTAAAAACCACAAAAAAATGGTTCAAATGGCTCTGAGCACTATGGGACTTAACATCTGTGGTCATCAGTCCCCTAGAACTTAGAACTACTTAAACCTAACTAACCTAAGGACATTACAGACATCCAAGCCCGAGGCAGGATTCGAACCTGCGACCGTAGCGGCCTCCGTATGAGCCCAAATTTCTTGTATCTTATCTCCGTCGTCCTTACGTGAAAAGGACAGTGGAGGTAGTAGAATCGTTCTGCAGTCAGCTTCAAATGTCGGTTCCTTAATTTTTCTTAATGGTGTTCCGTTGAAAGAACGTCGTCTTCTTTCCAAGGGTCTCCATTTCAGTTCACGGAGCATCTTTTTAATCGTGGATTTATGAAACCTACAGGAAACAATTCTAGCGGCACGCCTTTGAATTTCTTCTGGGTCTTTTTGAAGCTTAGCTGATGGGCATCTCAGGCGCTTGAGCAGTACTCAAGATTAGGTAGCACTAGTGTTCAGCCCGTGACCTCCTTTACAGAAGAACCAGAATTCCTACAGTGCTCCCAATAAACCGATGTCAACAATGACTTTCCCTACCGGTATCCTTACGTGCTCGTTGCATATCATATCGCTTTTATAATTACGCCTAGATGTTGAATCGACAAGACTGTGTCGAACAGCTGGCTACTAGTACTCTATTCGACCATTACCGAAATGTTTCTCCAACTCATCAGCGGTACCTTCCTTTTTTCTACGTTTACAGCAAGCTGAGATTCATCAACAATCTAGAAATTCGGTCTAAGTCGTCTCGTATCCTCCTACAGTCACTGAATGACACCTCCTTCCGGTAAAGCACAGCATCATCAGCCAACAACTGTACCTTGCTGTTCACCGTGTCCGTCAGATTGTTTAGGTATGGAGAGAATAAGAACGGTCGTATCATACTTCCCTCGAGCTCTCCTGAAGAATCCCTTGTCTGTAATGAACACTTACCGCAGAGGGCAACGTACTACTCATCGAGTCCCAGTTTGTTTCTATCATGTCATTAAATAGATCATCCCACTCGTAAAGGACTTCAGCGTATCTCTCTACCCATGGGTTCTCTCCTGTGCTTTCAACAGTGGAATTCGTCATGCAGGCACAATGTTAATATTTTGCTTTTAAATTCGCAAAACTTCTTGTGACTTGTCCACATGCCGAGTCCAATTTTCCGATGACCAATTATTTTTCTGTTTCTTTGCAGTTTTCCAACAGATATTTCGCCACCGCGCCTTGCCTGCAGTTAGCGTGTATTTTATTACTAAGTGACTTATATTGGTGTATTCTAGGCTTTTCCTGAATACTTTTGCACTTCCTGCTTTCGTTTATCGATTGAAATATCTCTTCCGTTAATCGAGCTTCGTTCAGAGTTGTCTCTGTATTGTCGGTAAGAGTTCTCTGAATGCCAATTATTAGAGAAGTCGATTCCTCTGCCTATTGTGTCATATAAACAACACCTTGGAGAAAGTATCAGCCTGCGGTCAAGAAACGTCGTGACTGTGTTATCTCTTCCCTACTGATTTACCGTCTAATGAGAGACGTGTTTCAAGACGACGAATAATTTGACGGTGACCATAGCTGCACAAGTCTACTTGAGACCTGTCGGCTCCGCTTCCTTCTACAATTTGTCTGCCTCTCCCGCATGCGTTCGCGGCCGCGGTACAGAATGCGCCGTTCATCTAGGGGTCGTGGTAGTCGTGTTGTTATCGGGCAAGCGAGGCGTTGTCGCGGTGAGTAGTGATCTGGGACCGGTGGTGCTCGGGCGGAGACGTCCTTATCTCTCGGTGTCAAGATGATCACGCGGCTCGAATATGTGGCAAGGGATACTGACTTTTGAAGTTGGGAAGCTTCTGTGTGTGGAACGGCTTTCCCAGTTCATTCCATTTCTAAGTGTAGAGCTTAGTCAAAGTCTTCCTCGATTGATTAATTTGCCGTGTAGTAATCTCGTTGCACATGGCAGCTGATTTGTAGCCGGAGAATTAAGCCCTCCTCTTGCTTATTCGCCTAGTGCGTATTTTGGCTCCTAGATTTTTCAAAGTGAGCGTGATTGTTCCGGGCGTGTAAGAGTCTCACTGCCGCGCCAGTCTCATTCCCGGTGCCTTTGTAAGTCGTAGAAGAGCCTAGTTTAGTTGCAGATATCTGGCAGTTTATGTTTCGTAGTCCATGCTCGGCAGTACTTATGGAATTATTTGTCCATTCTGCTATCTCCTGCCGGCCGGAGTGGCCGAGCGGTTCTAGTCTGGAACCGCGCAACTGCTTCGGTCGCAGGTTCGAATCCTGCCTCCGGCATGGATGTGTATGATGTCCTTAGGTTAAGCCCCATAGTGCTCAGAGCCATTTTTCTATCTTGTGTGATACCCACGTTGACTCAAGTTTAACCTTCTCACTGAGCTCTGTAACTACGGCAGTGTTGAGCATGCAGTGGTGGCCTGAAATTAGACACGACTTTGGTCTATGAACGGTATGGTATTCCCCCTTATGGGACTCTTGGACCGTAGTGCCATTGCAGCTGTTCTCCTACACGCCACGCCAGTCGGCGCAATCTTCGCCGAGTAAGTCGCCACTCACTGAGTTACGTAATTGTGATCTGTTAACTATTTCATGTAACAGCCGTTTTCCTCATTCTAAAGGCCTAGAGCATCAGAGACGTTTGCCACTCGCTTCGTTATGTAATTGTAACCTATTAATTTTTTCATGCAACCGCTGCTTTACTCATTTTAAGGACAGAAGCGAACAGTTAATCTATGCCAGTTTATTACCCCTTGTTTTAACTATGTGACATATTTCTAGATTTGGCTAACTTTTTACTGAATCAGTATTTGAAGCTACGCCTGTTGGTGTTTGCTCAGTCGAATGGTATAGTAGTTTATTTGACGGGCAAGCCCCTCCCCTCCCCCCCGCCTCTTTCTTTAAATTTCGGTGACTGTAACGGCACTGTCTTTGGGCACCTCGCGCTTGGTTTGCCAACAGTTGACTGTATTTCGTATGCGCAGTGACTACATGTAAACAGATTGTTTTTATTTATTCCTTATTTTGTCAGGTCATCGCCGTGGTGGGTTCTGTTTATTGTGTTTGGTGTTAGCAGTAAAACCTTGAAAAGCATATTATATGCAATACATGAAAAAAAGTGGCTCTGAGCACTATGGGACTCAACTAATGAGGTCATTAGTCCCCTAGAACTAGTTAAACCTAAGTAACCTAAGGATATCACACACATCCATGCCCAAGGCAGGATTCTAACCTGCGACCATTGCGGTCTCGTGGTTCCAGACTGCAGCACCTAGAACCGCACGGCCACTTCGGCCGGCGTGCAATACATGACTTAAACCTTGTGCTTAAGGGGTTTATCTCTGCCGAACATTCTGGCCGCGCGTTGTTAACTGTGTCCGGTCTTGCACTGTTTATAAGAGTTAATGCTGTACTCTTTAAAGGGGGGAAACGAAAAGACAGCACCGGCAAAAATTAAATTTGCTTTTCACTCATTGAATTCTGAGGTTAGCTATGGCACCAGAATTTGTTTCTCGGTGGAGATATACCAGGCAGTGCCTCATCCTCACATTTCATCTATATTTATTTATTTTTTAATTTTTAATTCTAAAATTCAGGCCGTTGCGCCATAGTTGTTTAAATGTTGAGTCAGCCCACTGGAGCAACTGGGCAACATTCTCGTCAAAGGTTATGGAAAACTGTATTTGGCTTATTACGCCCGTTACTGTTCTCCCAACCTGAGCCTTTTGTTAATATACAGCCTTTGCTTTAAATGCTAATAACATTTGGTCGTAATTTGACATTAGACGTTTCCAGGTTTATGGGCTTGTCTCTGAAGAGTTACAATTTGAGAAAAGGCCCTATTTCCTTTCGTAACTGTCACTGGTGCCCTTTTTGTTGATAATTTCTTTTATTTGTTGTTTAATGTAATTGTTGCAAAGCTGAAAATTTTTTCTCTTATTAAATATAGTGCTTTTTTAAGTGGCAATAAATTTTGTCAAATGGTGGATGACGCATACTTAAAAACCTGGCCAATTCCTTTCACGTATTTAATTTTGTTTAACTCGTACTCTGAAAGATCAGATTTCATTACTTCCGCAGTATTCAAGTCACCTCGTCGTCATTCCGGAAATGCCGAACACGCAATAAGTTCTTCATCAGAGGGAAGAGCAGGAACAGGACACCTTATAAGAGACGTAGAGAAAGGTAAAGTAAAATTTAATATCCGAAACAAGCAGAATGCGTGAGTACGACGTGCGGAATGAGATGAGGCGCTGTCACGGGCAAAAAGAACCTCTATAGCAGCTCCCTGCGACGCTTCGTCTTGACAGCCACTTGAACTCTATCTACAGATCTGCGTAGTAAACTCCTCTGATGGTTTGGCCATTACGAGCATAATCTGCTTGAACCACGCAATGGTAATTCCAAATAAAATAACATTACCATGCCCTATAATGGCTGCGTCTCCTCCATTTTCGGCAGTGGTGATTCCATATGGTTTCACTGCTCACTTAGCTTTTTTTCTCTCCGGGTCATAGTGATGATCCCAGCATCAGATCACAGTGATGATATGACTGAAGCAGACAGCTGGATTGCACTGGCACAGCCTCAACTTTCTGTAGATGCCTTTTCTCACCGAGCTCTTGCAGGTGAGCAGTCGCAGAACTTAGCGGGTGGCCCTCTTTGTCATCTAAAAAATTATGGTATAAGGTGTGGAAAACTGATCCACCACCGATTTTCTCTTTTTTCGCAGACATTTGAACACACAACAAGTGTCTTCCCCACCTTATACACTACTGGCCATTAAAATTGTTACACCAAGAAGAAATGCAGTTGATAAACGGGTATTCATTGGACAAATATATTATACTAGAGCCGACATGCCATTACATTTTCACGCAATTTGGGTGCATAGATCCTGAGAAATCAGTACCCAGAACAACCACCTCTGGCCATAATAACGGCCTTGATACGCCTGGGCATTGAGTCAAACAGAGCTTGGACGGGGTGTACAGGTACAGGTGCCCATGCAGCTTCAACACGATACCACAGTTCATCAAGAGTAGTGACTGGCGTATTGTGACGAGCCAGTTGCTCGGCCACCACTGACCAGACGTTTTCAATTGGTGAGAGATCTGGAGAAAGTGCTGGCCAGGGCAGCATTCGAACGTTTTCTGTATCCAGAAAGGCCCGCACAGGACCTGCAACATGCGGTCGTGCATTATCCTGCTGAAATGTAGGGTTTCGCAGGGATCGAATGTAGGGTAAAGCCACGGGTCGTAGCCGGCCGAAGTGGCCGTGCGGTTAAAGGCGCTGCAGTCTGGAACCGCAAGACCGCTACGGTCGCAGGTTCGAATCCTGCCTCGGGCATGGATGTTTGTGATGTCCTTAGGTTAGTTAGGTTTAACTAGTTCTAAGTTCTAGGGGACTAATGACCTCAGCAGTTGAGTCCCATAGTGCTCAGAGCCATTTGAACCATTTGAACCACGGGTCGTAACACGTCTGAAATGTAACGTCCACTGTTCAAAGTGCCGTCAATGCGGAGGTGACCGAGACGTGTAACCAATGGCACCCCATACTATCACGCCCGGTGATACGACAGTATGGCGATGACGATACACGCCTCCCATGTGCGTTCACCGTGATGTCGCGAAACACGGATGCGACCATCATGGTGCTGTAAACAGAACCTGGATTCATCCGAAAAAAATGAAGTTTTGCTATTCGTGCACCCAGGTTCGTCATTGAGTGCACTATCGCAGGCGCTCCTGTCAGTGATGCAGCGTCAAAGGTAACCGCAGCCATGGTCTCCGAGCTGATAGTCCATGCTGCTGCAAACGTCGTCGAACTGTTCGTGCAGATGGTTGTTGTCTTACAAACGTCCCCATCTGTTGACGCAGGGATCGAGAGGTGGCTGCAGGATCCGGTATAGCCATGCGGATAAGATATAAGATGTCTGTCATCTCGACTGCTAGTGATACGAGACCGTTGGGATCCAGCACGGCGTTCCGTATTACCCTCCTGAACCCACCGATTCCATATTCTGCTAACAGTCATTGGATCTCGACCAACACGAGCAGCAATGTCGCGATACGATAAACCGCAATCGCGATAGGCTACAATCCGAACTTTATCAAAGTCGGGAACGTGATGGTACGCATTTCTCCTCCTTACACTATGATCACGACAACGTTTCACCAGGCAACGCCCGTCAACTCCTGTTTGTGTATAAGAAATCGGTAGGAAACTTTCCTCATGTCAGCACGTTGTAGATGTCGCCACCGGTGTCAACCTTGTTTGAATGGTCTGAAAAGATAATCTTTTGCATATCACAGCATCTTCTTCCTGTCGGTTAAGTTTCGCGTCTGTAGCACGTCATCTTCGTGGTGTAGCAATTTTAATGGCCAGTAGTGTAACAGTGTCGCCGTACACTTCCACGACCTTATTCGCTGCAGCCTTATTCTTCTCAGATGCAGAAAGCTGATTACCGCACGATAGTGCACACTGTTGCTGGGCTGCCCTTATTGGTTTTGGACCACCTAGTGCGGTGCTACAGCACTGCTGCTCAGAGATTTCGATTTATCGCAGCTGTAGACATGCACCTGACAATAATCGAAAAAAATTACTTAATTTTATTTTTTTCAACATAAAATTAAAACTTTATAAATGAACGGAATTAGAGCATTTATTTTATCTTCATCTACATACATACTCCACAAGCCACCGTACGGTGGCTGGAGGAGTACTGCACGTAGCACTACCGGTCATCTTGTTCCTGTTCCACTCGTCAGAAACCCTCCTTACGACCCTGAGTTACTCGTATATTATCTTCGTGGCCCATGCGCGAAATGTGTGTTGGCGACAGTATAATCATTCTGCATTCTGCCTCAAATGTCATCCCTCTAAATTTCCGTAATATTGCTTTGGGAAAAGAGGGATGTCTTCCCCCTAGGGATTCCCTTTTGAGTTCACGAAACATCTCTGCAATAGAGGAGTGCTGATCGGACGTGCAAGTAACAAATCTACCAGAATGCCTTTGAACTGATTCGACCTCTTGCTTTAATCCGACCTGCTGGGGATCCCAAACGCTCGAAAAGTACTCAAGAATTTGTGGACCTAGCTTTCTACATGCCGTCTGCTTTTTGGAGATCCACACTTTCCGAAAGTTCTCTCAGTGGATCGAAGTAGAGCGTTCGCATTCCCTACTACGAGCCTGACGTACTCATTCCATTCCATATCGCTTTACAACGTTACGCCTAGATGTTAAATCGATATGACTGAGTCCAACAGCATCCTACTAACACTCTATTCCAGGATCACGAGACTGTTTTTCCTACTCATATGTTTTAACTTCCATTTTATCTATATTTAAAGCAAGCTCCCATTCATCACAACACATAGAAATTCTAAGTCACTCAAAGACAACACCTTCTTCTAACCACAGCAGCCGGCCGGGCGGCCCATGGTTCTAGGCGTTTCAGTCTGGATCCGCGCTACCGCTACGGTGGCAGGTTCGAATCCTGCCTCAGGCATGGATGTGTGTGATGTACTTAGGTTAGTTAGGATTAAGTAGTTCTAAGTTCTAGGGGGCTGATGACCTCAGATGTTAAGTCCCATAGTGCTCAGAGCCATTTGAACATTTAACCACAGCATCATCACCAAACAGTCGTAAATTGCTGCTCACCCTGTCCGCCAGATGATATATGTCTTTGGAAATGAGAGCGGTCCTATTACAGTTCCCGTAGGCCCTGCTGACGCTATCCATGCCCTAACGTACAATTGCCGTCGACGACAACATACTTAAAATATCCTCGTGTCACTCACATACCTGGAAACCCAATTCGAATGCTCGGACCCTATCGCCTGGTTATCCCGAATCCTATACCGTGTTTTTAGACGTCTTCGTAATCACCATTTGACGTTTTCAGAATATGCATCCGGCTGTATGAGTGCAACATCTGTCCATTATTTTTTCGACTCTGTCATTATTTTATGGTCATATGCATTTACGCCAATACCATTAAAAAGTGAGCAATATTCTCGCAGTCATATCAGTAAGAGGCATCACAGGTATTATCTAATAATGTAAGGAGAGCACGCACTTTTTTCTCCGTCATCATTCTTAAGATTGATTTCATTTGGCCGCCACAGCTTCAGATCCTATGGCAGCCTCTCAGTCTCAAAGTAGCATTTAAAGTCCTCAGTTGTTTGTGGAAACTGTTATAATCTGGCTTCCCCTACAGGTCTGCCACTGTGGTTCACTCTGCTGTCAGGGAAAACTATTCGCTGATATCCAGAATGAGATTTTCTCTCTGCAGCGGAGTGTGCGCTGATACAAAACTTCCTGGCAGATTAAAACTGTGTGCCGGGCTGAGACTCGAACTCGGGACCTTTGCCTATCGCGGGCTAGTGCTCTACCAACTGAGCTACCCAAGCACGACTCACGCCACGTCCTCACAGCCTTACTTCTGACAGTACCTCGTCTCCTACCTTCCAAACTTTACAGAAGCTCTCCCGCGAACCTGGCAGAACTAGCACTCCCGAAAGAAAGGATATTGTGGAGACATGGCTTAGCCACAGCCTGGGAGATGTTTCCAGAATGAGATTTTCACTCTGCAGTGGAGTGTGCGCTGATATGAAACTTCCTGGCAGATTAAAACTGTGTGCCGGGCTGAGATTCGTACTCGGGACCTTTGTCTTTCGCGGGCTCTACCACTTGCCCGCGAAAGGCAAAGGTCCCGAGTTCGAGCCTCGGCCCGGCAAATAGTTTTGGTTGGTTGGTTGTTTTGGGGAAGGAGACCAGACAGCGTGGTCGTCGGTCTCATCGGATTAGGGAAGGATGGGGAAGGAAGTCGGTCGTGTCCTTTCAGAGGAACCATCCCGGCATTTCCCTGGAATGATTTTGGGAAATCACGGTAAACCTAAATCAGGATTCCCGGACGCGGGATTGAAACGTCGTCCTTCCGAATGCGAGTCCAGTGTCTAACCACAGCGCCACCTCGCTCGGTGGCACACAGTTTTAATCTGCCAGGAAGTTTCATATGAACGCCCACTCCTCTGTAGAGTGAATATCTCATTCTGGAAACATCCCCCACGCTGTGGCTAAGCCATGTCTCCGCAATATCCTTTCTTTCGCGAATGCTAGTTCTGCCAGGTTCGCGGGAGAGCTTCTGTAAAGTTTGGAAGGTAGGAGACGAGGTACTGTCAGAAGTAAGGCTGTGAGGACGGGACGTGAGTCGTGCTTGGGTAGCTCAGTTGGTAGAACACTTGCCCGCGAAAGGCAAAGGTCCCGAGTTCGAGTCTCGGCCCGGCACACAGTTTTAATCTGCCAGGAAGTTTCATATTCACTGATATCTTGACCCACGTCCTACCATTCCTGCTCTCCATATCTTCCTTTGCTACCCGAGTCCGGGGGAACCTTATGTCTTATCAGGCTCCTTAGGTTCTTTTACATCCTTCTGTATTACCATGTCTCGAATGATTAAATTTTTTCCACACTCCACGATTCCAAACCCTAAAGTTCCGTCCTCCAGACGTACATTCTCAGATATTTATCGCCCACGCCTTTGTTTAGCAGCAGTAGCATTCTTTCACCGAGGAGTGTCCTCTGTGCCTATGCTGGTCTGCTTCTTGTCTCATCCATCTTGTATGACGCGCCATTTTGCTTCCAAGGTAGGATAATTCCTTAATTCCATCTATTATGTAGCACCAGTTCGGATAATATGTTCCAAAAATCCGTACGCGGATTCTGTTGATGAGAAAGATAAGGGTTAACTGTTATCGATAGCCCTTGACCTACCGATAATTTACACAGGGTGATTCTGCAAAGAGGTGCAAAAATTTAACATGACGTAGAGGATGCTCCACTTAAAAATTTTAGTTAGGGAGCCCGGGGTCGGAGAAGCCAGCTTAAGGAGATAATAGGAATAAAATCACATTACTGTGTACTTTTTAATTTACTTTTGCTATCTGCAAATACCATCATTGACACAATGAACATACCATTTGTACTATATCTTACAAAATGTGCTGAAACTGACGGCCATCAACCTCAACGCAAGTATGACATCGGCAAACACGAATCTGACGCACCCTGACAAATATCTCTGGTGTGTTTCGTATCCCGTGACAGGTAGCTACAGTTCTGGCAACTAATTCCATTTCCGTATCCACTGAGGTTTCATACATATCCACTGAGATCTCATACACAGGTGACTTTAGATATCCCCGTAGGAAACAATCAAGGGGATTCAGTTTAGGTGTCCGCGCAGGCCATGAAATAGGGACCTAACCTTCCAATCCAGCGACCAGAAAATACCTCTACGACCCCAGGTTCCCTATCTGAAACTGTTCAATGGAGCATTCTCTATGTCCTGTTATATTTTACCACGCTCTTGCTGAAACACCTTACATACCCGACGGAAGAACGGGAATACTGTACAGGAATACAGTACAAGGTCAAAATTTTAATTTTGTTCACTTTCTCCAATTCACGCAAATTAAGCAAATCGTTTAGTTCATAGCATCATGAGTGGTCTAGATTGGACGATACGCAGCTTACAAAAGCACCACTAGTCCATGAGCTGGACCTGAGAAATCCCCCCCCCCCTCCCTCCAAAAAATACCATAATTTTGGTAAAATCTCTATCCTTCATCAAGGTACTCTACCATCTGGTCAGTAAGTTGTATGAGACAGGCGAAATACCCTCAGACTTCAAGAAGAATATTATAATTCCAACCCCAAAGAAAGCAGGTGCTGACAGATGTGAAAATTACCAAACTATTAGCTTAATAAGTCACAGCTGCAAAATACTTACGCGAATTCTTTACAGACGAATGGAAAAACTGGTAGAAGCCAACCTCGGGGAAGATCAGTTTGGATTCCGTAGAAATGTAGGAACACGTGAGACAATACTGACCCTACGACTTATCTTAGAAGAAAGATTAAGGAAAGGCAAACCTACGTTTCTAGCATTTGTAGACTTTGAGAAAGCTTTTGACAATGTTGACTGGAATACTCTCTTTCAAACTCTGAAGGTGGCATGGGTAAAATACAGGGAGCGAAAGGCTATTTACAATTTGTACAGAAAGCAGATGGCGGTTATAAGAGTCGAGGGACATGAAAGGGAAGCGGTGGTTGGGATGAGAGTGATACAGGGTTGTAGCCTCTCCCCGATGCTATTCAATCTGTATATTGAGCAAGCAGTAAACGAAACAAAATAAAAGTTCGGAGTAGGTATTAAAATCCATGGAGAAGAAATAAAAACTTTGAGGTTCGCTGATGACATTCTAATTCAGTCAGAGACAGCAAAGGACTTGGAAGAGCAGTTGAACGGAATGGACAATGTCTTGAAAGGCGGGTATAATATGAACATCAACAAAAGCAAAACGAGGAATGTAGTCGAATAAAGTCGGGTGATGCTAAGGGAATTAGATTAGGAAATGAGACACTTAAAGTAGTAAAGGAGTTTTGCTATTTGGGGAGCCAAATAACTGATGATGGTCGAAGTAGAGAAGTCATAAAATGTAAACTGGCAATGGCAAGGAAAGCGTTTCTGAAGAAGAGAAATTTGTTGACATCGGGTATAGATTTAATTGT
This sequence comes from Schistocerca nitens, assembly GCF_023898315.1. Taxonomy (NCBI): domain Eukaryota; kingdom Metazoa; phylum Arthropoda; class Insecta; order Orthoptera; family Acrididae; genus Schistocerca; species Schistocerca nitens. The sequence goes on along the minus strand of NC_064617.1, from coordinate 760,761,555 downwards.
CAGGAAGAAGTTTCTGAAAGTATTTGTATGGAGTGTAGCCATGTATGGAAGTGAAACATGGACGATAAATAGTTTAGACAAGAAGAGAATAGAAGCTTTCGAAATGTGGTGCTACAGAAGAATGCTGAAGATCAGATGGGTAGATCACATAAATAATGAGGAGGTATTGAATAGAACTGGGGAGAAGGGGAGTTTGTGGCACAACTTGGCTGGAAGAAGGGATCGGTTGGTAGGACATGTTTGAGGCATCAAGGGATCACCAATTTAGTACTGGAGGGCAGCGTGGAGGGTAAATGTCGTAGAGGGAGACCAAGAGATGAATACACTAAGCAGATTCAGAAGGATGTAGGTTGCAGTAGGTACAGGGAGATGAAGAAGCTTGCACAGGATAGAGTAGCATGGAGAGCTGCGTCAAACCAGTCTCAGGACTGAAAACCACAACAACAACAACATCAAGATACACCCAAAGAGCTATGATTTCTTGGTATCGAAAGTGCCAATATTAGGGATGACCACTTGTCTGATTTATATTCGTGGCAAATAGTAAAAAATTTTATCATATGTTCTTAAGATGGTGTACTCGAGGGACATTGAAACTTACTCCGATATCATTATTTGTAACCGAGATCCAGACGGTCAAAAGTTACCCCATGTAGGTATGTGTGCACATAATATCTGGTCTGAGGCGTAAATGTAAACTGACGTAGTGATCTCACGACAAGGTTTCTAGACTTATCGCAAGAGTTCGGAAATCACCAAACTATCTTTTTATTCAGCATTTTTTCACCAATGAAACTTTGTGACACGCTGTCTCTGTATAAAGAGCATTTTCCTCCAAGACAGACATGCGCAAAGAGGTAATGCAGTTACAAAAAAGAGATAAAAAGGTACTTAAAATGCCAGAAAAGAACTTGAACGAGTGAAAAATATTGTAGAACTGATAAGGCTAAAAATTCAGTACAATATCACTAGTAACAATTTTATTCTTTTAAGACACAGATTATAAGCCTGGGGTTTTTCATGAATTGCAGTCGAAGAACGAAGTATCCAGAAGAGGTGTGAAGCGAACGATTTTGTGTTAACCCTATATCTTCCGTACTTATTTGTTGTTTATTTGTGTCAAAGTATATAAATGTGTCGAAATATATAAATGATCTATTAAACTTTTACTGGCCCATAAAATTCGTTATATATAAGCAGCATGCCCTGCTGTAGAAGGGAAAGAAGGGAACCGGCGGAAAATCTCCTGTCGGAGAGGGAAGTAGGGAACCAGCTGCCTCAAACATCACCAAAGTTTTGGAAGACGCACATATTCGCGGTTTTTGTTCTGAAAGAGAGTAGCAGAGTAACATTGACGGTGGAAGAGACTTGGGGACAGTGCCAGACAGAGACAAAGAGAGAAGACACAAGGAAAATGTGAGAGAAAATGTGACAGTGAAACAGAGACAGAGATAGATGCACACAGTAGTAGTGGGAACCCATAGAGAGGAAGTAGTGACGTTCAGTGAGAGACACTGGCCAGAAACGAGTAAGAGAGGTGGATGAGGATCGAAGCAGTGGGAGCAAAATTGAAAGAAGAGGCAGTGAAAATTAAAAATACAGGTTAGTGGTGACCACACATAGGCTTTGAGGGCACTGATCCTCCCAGACTAGCCAACTTTAACACGCAGATCTAGGGGAGGATATATTTCGGACCAACATTTACAACACGTGGGTAAAGGAGAAAAATTAAGTAGGACACCCCTCAGACCTAATGAGCTCGCTCGATAAGGTGAAGACAGTGGCAGTGTAAAAGAAAAAAAAAAGGAGACAGTGAAGTGTGAGAGCTACCAGTAGCCGTGGGATATACTGTAAATTAATGCTAGGGAGTGGAGACATATATAGCAGCAATGAGAGGGAGATTGTAACCTCCACTTTCCTAATCGGCCCACTAGATCGCGATATAACTGATCGGGGTCGCATATGCCAAATGCTACTTCACACGCAAAGGTAAACAGCGGCACAGCTACTACCATTTTATCGTTGCTATCGATGCATTTCAATATACCTCGCTCGGCTATTACCCAGCAATTTACAATATCTTCATTATAATTACAATCAATTATATACAGTCAAAATTAAATACACTAGTACATTGATTACGTATTAAATATAGTTTCTGTAATGCAGCTTATAGCTTCAGAACCAAAAGTACAGTGCAAGTTATCAACGAATATTAAACGTCGAAAATTTAGGATGCTGCAGAAGGTATTTTGTCTGCATTTTCGGTGTTGCACGTGCCCCACATAGCATGAGATTTTTCCTGGATGGGAACAAAATAAGGGAATGTTCGAAGATATACAAACGGAAATGCAGATGCGCAAATGCATTCAGTTTTGTCTACAAAAATTCTTTTAATCACTCACTAAGCTTCTAATTAATTATGTGGGGGTTCGTAATAGCATAGCAGTACTGTCTCATTATGACTAAAATCATCATAATGTACCATAACATATTTTAAAGAACAAAATTACATCTTTCAAGAAACCATTACATTTTAAATGAAAATTTCGTGTCTGTACTGCACAAGAAAACGTAAGTAACATAGTTAAAGGTATACAAAAGATGAGTACATAATCATTAACAGGTTGCATTTCTGGTAATGAGAGTTTGCGAACTTCAAGCAGGTGTCCAGTTAAAACTTAAATGTCTACAACAAAGCTTTACACTGGTTGCGCTGGAAAGTAGAACGCCGTGTTCCATAAGTGTATTTACAAAGGACGCCGCATCGTTCTAAGAGCCGGCAGCGGTTCAGTCCAGACATGGAATTGTTGCGCGTGCCACCGCGGCACGCTTGTTCTCTCTGTCTGTGCAGTGGAATTACAGAACGTCCACCTGTCTTACATGCTTTGAAAACTCACTCCCGAGTAATCTCAAGCAGTTCTTATATTTCTATCACAGTGGATAGCTCAACAGTGTTCATATTCACAGGCATATACAGACCTGAAACTTACACATTCTCTGAGTGCATCGGTATTCAGTTGCATAATACGTGGTATAAAGGAATTTTTACATTTTATTTTCAAAATTACAAATACACATATAACAGAGTGACATTTATACCCATTGGTCATGGCCTGGATTTTCCTTTCATTTCAGTTGCTTCCAGAACATCTACTCCACAAGCTGATGACAGTCTGGTCCAAAAAATAAATCTGGAACAAATTTACAAAATTACACTAATAATTAAGCCTTTATTTGGAATTATCTCTCAGGTTAATTAGTTCTTAATTAAGACAACTTCAAGCCAACAATGTTGCGTACACCTAACAGCTTGCCAGAATTAGGAAAGGCTAAACAGTAAGCGCTAGTGTGAGGTACACCGACAATCTTAAATGGTCCATTATAAATGAATTTAAATTTTGAAATCTCATTATCAATCTCGCTTGATTTCTAGTGCGCTCTAACAAGGTCACCAATTGCAGATTTAGCAAACTGCGATTTCGCGTCATGACGCCGTATTCGCGCCTCGGCTTTCCTTTCGATTACCTCTCGTAAACGTTCTTTCTTCGTTTCAATATCAATACTAACTCGCGGAGGGAAATCAACTATCTCTTCCACCAAACTCTTAGAGTAATGGTCTAATAGGATTTCCTCCGGAGTGAATCCTGTAGATTCGTGCGTCAAAGCATTCATAATCTTTTCAAAATTATTTATATATTTGCCCACGCTCTGTGACTGTAGTGACAATTCGCTCGACAAAACCGCCAAAGTTGCACATGTATCGTTCCGCTGGATTTCCTGCCTAGATGTGTATCACTTCAACCCCATTGCATTCCGTACCTTCATTCTATAATTTGGAAGTAATATGCGCTTTTGGTTTGCCGATACGCACAAAGTAAACGTTTGCAAATTTGTTATAAACCGCTTTAGCTGTTGTCTTTCTTATCGGATATAACTTAATGAACTTCGAAAATGGTTCCAGCACTGCTAATATGTAGGCTAAATTACCTCTAGTACGTCGTCAGGTCTTATGATCTGTATGGGGCCACGATTTGAGAAATTGGTCACTTTCACCCTCTGACACTTATCACAAGTCTTTATTCTGTTATTCTCTTTAACATATTGTTAAAATTTTCTCTGTACATTTCTTTGGCGCGCAATTATCGTAGGCTAAGTGATAATAGTCTACTACGAGGGCAGTTCAATAAGTAATGCAACACATTATTTTTCTGAAACAGGGGTTGTTTTATTCAGCACTGAAATACACCAGGTTATTCCCCAATCTTTAAGCTACACAACACTATTTTTCAACGTAATCTCCATTCAATGCTACGGCCTTACGCCACCTTGAAATGAGGGCCTGTATGCCTGCACGGTACCATTCCACTGGTCGATGTCGGAGCCAACGTCGTACTGCATCAATAACTTCTTCATCATCCGCGTAGTGCGTCCCACGGATTGCGTCCTTCATTGGGCCAAACATATGGAAATCTGACGGTGCGAGATCGGGGCTGTAGGGTGCATGAGGAAGAACAGTCCACTGAAGTTTTGTGAGCTCCTCTCAGGTGCGAAGACATGTGTGAGGTCTTGCGTTGTCATGAAGAAGGAGAAGTTCGTTCTGATTTTTGTGCCTACGAACACGCTGAAGTCGTTTCTTCAATTTATGAAGAGTAGCACAATACACTTCAGAGTTGATCGTTTGACCATGGGGAAGGACATCGAACAGAATAACCCCTTCAGCGTCCCAGAAGACTGTAACCATGACTTTACCGGCTGAGGGTATGGCTTTAAACTTTTTCTTGGTAGGGGAGTGGGTGTGGCGCCACTCCATTGATTGCCGTTTTGTTTCAGGTTCGAAGTGATGAACCCATGTTTCATCGCCTGTAACAATCTTTGACAAGAAATTGTCACCCTCAGCCACATGACGAGCAAGCAATTCCGCACAGATGGTTCTCTTTTGCTCTTTATGGTGTTCGGTTAGACAACGAGGGACCCAGCGGGAACAAACCTTTGAATATCCCAACTGGTGAACAATTGTGACAGCACTACCAACAGAGATGTCAAGTTGAGCACTGAGTTGTTTGATGGTGATCCGTCGATCATCTCGAACGAGTGTGTTCGCGCGCTCCGCCATTGCAGGAGTCACAGCTGTGCACGGCCGGCACGCACGCGGTAGATCAGACAGTCTTGCTTGACCTTGCGGCGATGATGACACACGCTTTGCCCAACGACTCACCGTGCTTTTGTCCACTGCCAGAACACCGTAGACATTCTGCAAGCGCCTATGAATATCTGAGATGCCCTGGTTTTCCGCCAAAAGAAACTCGATCACTGCCCGTTGTTTGCAACGCACATCCGTTACAGACGCCATTTTAACAGCTCCGTAGAGCGCTGCCACCTGTCGAAAGTCAATGAAACTACACGAGACGAAGCGGGAATGTTTGAAAATATTCCACAAGAAATTTCCGGTTTTTTTCGACCAAAATTGGCCGAGAAAAAAAATGTGTTGCATTACTTATTGAACTGCCCTCGTATTTTAGTGATGTACTTGATGGATCAACACACCCGCCAAGTGTCACTATTTTCATCTTTGCGTGTATGCAGAAAATTGTTGTACTTTCTGTAATATTTTCTAAACTTTTCTCCATCTTTACTCTTTTCGTCATACTTGGTCTCCACAATTTCAAGCGTTCGTCCTTCCACGTATTGAAAGCAGAACAATTTCAGTACACCTTGAGATTCGATATCCCGTATCAGGTATTCATTCACATGAAGGTCATTCCAGAAAATTCGGTCCGGCTCTGGCAACGACAGCGATTTATCTGGTGGTTTTTTAATTTTCTGTTTTTGACATTCTTAATTTCTACCTGCCTGTCCTGCGGTTGTTGAAGGCGTTTTGATCTCAACACTGAAACCTTTTTATCAATTTCTTCGATTAACGAACCTGGTATTACCAAGAAATTTTATACGGAGAGATGGCTACCATCTTCCAAATTGCTTGGAAAAATGTGCTCTGTTTTGGCCTCTATCTCTTCTCCCGAGATCACGCAACCCGTACCACTCTCGTCTGACTGTGTGACTTCACCCTTAACATTGTAGATGTCGTAATCTGTGAGGCCGTCAATTAGTCGTACCCGGTCACCATCGGCAAACTCGCCTTGCTTCTCTTCAGAACTTTCGCCTCGGTTTTCTTTAGGACCAGCGTCGTTGGGGTTGGCTACTTCAATTACTACAACATTTGGACAAGCCTGCCTCTTCAGTACAGAACTTTCTGCTTCCTCTTAAAAACTAATTTCATGGGGGCTGAGAAGCGTCAAATATTGTCCGCTCTCCCCATTAGCACACCTCCCATATAACCCTCTATAATTCTTCAATTCGTCTTATATCTGACCGACCTGACCTAATTACATCTCCTCGCATTCCACGTTGCCTTCACAATAACGGAAGTCTTATTCAATATCGGCTTCCTTAATTCCGTCGGCAAATCAAATTGTACTGGAGCCTGCGGTACCATTGTTTTCTTAACAGCGGCCGCCTCTTGCTCGTTGACCAGTGCTCTATTTTCACTGTTATTACCACAGTGATTGCTTTGTCGACTGCTATTTCACTCTCACATATTGTTATTGCGGGTGCGTTACTCGCTCTGTCTTCTTGCTCAATCTCCCATCGCCATTTTATGCACCCGGATATATCATAGTGATGTTTCCTAGGCTTTCTTCTGGTCCACCAACGTCTTCCCACGCCCAGAGGGCCCCAAACCGTCGCGGTTAATTGTTTCCCTGATTAAATGTCGGGGCTCAGTTTCTATCCGGGTCTCGCAACTGCTGATTTTTCGGCAACCATTTTGCTGAAAACCACATTCATGTGATACTGGACTCTGTCATTTCTACTATTGTTGTTTCTACTATCAGTGTTATTGTTATAGTTATGTAAGGTATTATTACCTTGCTGGTAGTTACCATTATTGCCATGGTTATTGTTATTATAATTGTTACCGTTGTGTTAACTGTCATTATTAACACAATTCTTAAAATTTTCGACTTGTCCTCATCTTCGACCTTTTCTAGGAATGCAGAAATTGTTCCTTAACTACTGCCTATGTACCTCTTGGAATCATCTGGAAGCTTCTTCCACAACTCCCAAATAATCTCTGATTCAGTCTCATGATGACGGAAATATTCTAATTCGCGGATCCAATTTTCACAAAACTGTTTCATAGAGCAGTGAGAGTCACGTCTTAGAGTTTTATCACCACAAAATCGGCCTTTACTCACCTGCTTCTGCTCTGACCAATATTCTTTCAAAAACGCATTCTAAATTCTTAAAAGCTTATTTTCGCAGTATCGAGGTATAAGCCCCATCGCTTAGCCTCGCCCGTTAGCACGTCGATTACAGCGTTCCTTTAACCGTTCATAATTCAGGCAATACCCTTTCGCAATTTTAATAAAGTCGGTAGCTTGCAAGCCACTCTGTCTTTTGAGGGCATCAAAACGCTCCTCCTTCGCTAAGATTTCATTGTTAATTGCATGGCATAACAGATAGCGCTGTTTTTCGTTTAACCCTTTTCTATTTCGGTTACTTATGTAACTATTTGACAAGTGGTCGTCGCTAACATTTCCACATTCCTCTTTTCCACATCACACGAAGTCAGCTGTTTCTTCACCCTAGTACCCATGTCTGATACTCAGGTTTGCACATTCGCAAAGTAACCCCTATATCTTTTCGTGTTAATCTACCTTTTCAGTTGCTTTGTTTCCAATAATAGAATTAACAGTCTATTGCAGTTTCTGTTCAATCCTCTGTAGTTCTGTGTCAAAACGTTTATGCATTCTTCTTATTTTCGACTGTACCTCTGCCATGTCTTGCTTAAGATTACCGACTTCACTATTCATTAGAGTTATTTCTTTCTTGATTTCATCTATTTTCGTGTTAACAACTCCAATACAGTTGTGGTTGTTGTCTTCAGTCCAGAGACTGGTTTGATGCAGCTCTCTATGTTACCCTATCCTGTGCAAGCTTCTTCATCTCTAAGAAACTGCTGCAACTTACATCCTTCTGAATCTGATTAGTGTATTCATCTCTTGGTCTCCCTCTACGATTTTTACCCTTCACACTGCCCTCCAGTACTACACTGGTGATTCTTTGATGCCTCAGAGGACGTTCTACCAACCGATCCCTTCTTCTAGTTAAGTTGTGCCACAGATTCCTCTTCTCCCAATTCTATTCAGTACCTCCTCATTAGTAACCTGATCTATCGATGTAATCTTCAACATTCTTTTATAGCACCACATTTCGAAAGCTTCTATTCTCTTCTGGTCTCAACTATTTATCGTTCATGTTTCACTTCCGTACATGGCTACGCTCCATACAAATACTATCAGAAAAGATGTCCTGACACTTAAATCTATAGTCGATGCTAACAAATTTTTCTTTTTCACAAAGGCTTTTCTTGCCATTGTCAGTTACATTTTATATCCTCTCTACGTTGACCATCATCACTTATTTTGGTCCTCAAATGGCATATTTCATCTACTGCTTTAAGTATCTCATTTCCTAATCTATTTCCCTCAGCATCACCTGATTCGATTCGACTACATTCCATTGTCCTCGTTTTGCTTTTGTTGATGTTCACCTTATATCCTCCTTTCAAGTAACTGTCCATTCTGTACAACTGCTCTTCCAGGTCCTTTGCTATACTGACAGAATTACAAGGTCATCAGCAAACCATAAGTTATTATTTCTTCTCCATGGATTTTAGTTCCTACACCACATTTTTCTTTTGTTTCCTTTACAAGATTAACATCAGGGAAAAGCTACAACCCTGTCTCACTCCCTTCCCAACCACTGCTTCCCTTTCATGCCCCTCGACTCTTAGAACTGCTATCTGGTTTCTGTACGAATTGTAAATAGCCTTTCGCTCCCTGTATTTTACCCCTGCCACCTTCAGAATTTGCAAGAGAGTATTCCAGTCAACATTTTCAAAAGCCTTCTCTAAGTCGACAAATGATAAAAATGTAGGTTATACCTTTCCTTAATCTATTTTCTAAGATAGGTCGTAAGGTCAGTATTGCCTCATATGTTCCTACATTTCTACGGAATCCAATTTGATCTTCCCCGAGTTTGGCTTCTACCAGTTTTTCCATTCGTCCGTAAAGAATTCGTGTTAGTATTTGGCAGCTGTCTTATTAAGCTGACAGTTCCGTAATTTTCACACCTGTCAATACCTGCTTTCTTTGGGATTGGAATTATTATATTCTTCTTGAAGTATGAGGGTATTTCTCCTGTCCCCGTACATCTTGCTCACCGTATGGTAGAGTTTTGTTAGGGCTGACTCTCCCAAAGCTATCAGTAGTTCTAACGTAATGTTGTCCACACCTGGAGCCTTGTTTCAACTTATCGAAATAGATCTTTCAGTGCCCCGTCAAGTTCTTCACGTAGTATCATATCTCCCATTTCATCTCCATCTACACCCTCTTCCGTTTTCACAATATTGCCCTCAAGTACATCGCCCTTGTATAGGCCCTCTGTATGCTCCTTCCACCTTTCTGCTTTCCCTTCTTTACTTAGAACTGGTTTGCCATCTGAGCTCTTAATACTCATGCAAGTGGTTCTCTTTTCTCCGAAGGTCTCTTTAATTTTCCTGTAGGCAGTGTCTATCTTACCCCTAAATCCTTACATTTGTCCTCTAGCCATCCCTGCTTAGCCATTTTGCACTTCCTGTCGATCTCATTTTTGTGACGTTTGTATTTCTTTTTGCCTGTTTCATTTACTGCATTTTTATATTTTCTCCTTTCATCAATTAAATTCAATATCTCTTCTGTTACCTATGAATTTCTTCTAGCCCTATGTCTTTTTACATACTTGCCTTCACTAATTCATTTCTCAAAGCTACCCATTCCTCTTCTACCGTATTTCTTTCCCCCATTCTTGTCAATCGTTCTCTAATGCTCTCTCTGAAACTCTCTACAACCTCAGACCTCCAGGTCCCATCTCCTTAAATTCCCAACAATATTGTTAACAATCTTGATTTTTTTGTTTAACTATCGTTCTTTCTGAATGGATTCCTCGTACCCACCGTCACTGGATTCGGTATTGATTTTTATTCCAAATTCCATAGCAACCGTCAATGCCCGGATTTCCATTTTCCTCTGTTTCTGCGTTTCAGCAGTAGCGTTTGTGATGCTAGCTACCGGTTCATCAACAGTGGGTTCCGCTGCCAGCGTTCCCCTTTGTTCTACCTATTGTTCCCCTTCAGGACAATCAAATTAACAGTTTCGCTTGTGTCCACCATGTTGCCAGTTTCACTGATTAATGCAAATTTAGAAATTTTGTGGCTTATTTGCACTATTTACCCCTACTGTGAGTGAGCGACTTCATTCCTATTGGAAGGGTTTAATTCCCTACAAATCTGCCAATGCAAAATTCGTGCCAAAAACATTACAAAGTTGATATTGTCCTGTCACGGTCGCCACGTGTAACCTCCCTCCTCTTAATCAGCCTACTGCATTGCGATATAACTGACCGTGGTCGCATATGCCAAATGGTATTGTACAGTGTGTAAGGCTATCGTTACCGAAGGTAAATAACACCGGATTGTTGGAGGAAAGTGTACAACAGACTCTTCTCAAGGAAGAATGTATTCTAAATTTAAGCTAAATACCGATGACAATTTTTAGATGGGTAGAGTACAGTGCAATTGTTCACCAACCACACAGGGGAAAAATGGTACCACGTAATATTTACTACAAAAATCACTGGTAACACAACAAAAACACTGATAACTAAAAAGGGTGTAACTAAACGGTCCCCAGCCCGCTAGATCAATGCATCTTCAGAATCTTCAGAAAGGTAATAGCAAAGAAATTTAGGTAATTAGTCACTGGTGTGGCAACAGAATTTTGTCACCCTTTCCTACATCACAAAGTTCACGGGAACATAAATGAATCCAAAAGCACTGAGTTTGCAGTTACTTACATTAAATGAAATTACTGGTTAAATAAATGACTGGATCAGCCTGAACTTCGTTAAGTAACAAATTGTTTTCAATAACGTCAGTGTAGCGTACTGATAAATTTAGAAAAAGGCAAGCAATTTACTTTTGATTATAGAAATAGTAAAGTGAATTTACTTTAAGCAAATGAGCAATTGGATTTACTTTTAAAATAACAACAATAAAATACATACTAAGACAGCAAAGTCACTCCTAAGCTAAATACACAACAAATGAAATTGTACGTTCTTAATTTGTGCTGTTTCTCTAGTTATTAGCTTTGCCAGTGAAATTTTACTTTACTTTAAGAAGTCTCTGTTACGCAATACCACAATTAACAGCTATTGTGCCACAAAATTTAGACTGAAACTTGATGTAAATAATCACTTTTAACATTCCTACGACACTCGGTGATTGCATAGAAAGGAAAGGGACCCTGCTTGGTAATAATGTGTGAGGACAATGACAACACAGTTGATCTAGAACTTTTAACTATTGTAAGTTATTATTCAACTTATTCATAATCTATGAAGGAAATATTGCTGGGAAAAGCCTCTGCATTACTGTGTTTGTCACTTAATAGTCTTATGAAGTTGTAGCTGTGCGGATGACGAAGAATGTAGCAAACGACAATGCTGAGTTGCCATTGTTGCTACTGTTGCTGTTCTTCGATGAGAAGAACCCCGTCTCCAGAGCCACCGATAATTACGGGGTAGTCAATAGTTGGAATTGTGACTTCCTCCACCTGTCTATTCCTACCTTGGTCTTAATACTCGCGGGTTAAAAAATCAGACGTGTCTACATTGGAGCGAGCATAGCTGCACGCTGCGGCGGCGACAGCGCCCAACAAACTCTTCCGTACTCCTTCATAAATAAAGCCGCTCTGTTTCCTTTCTGCCCGCAACGCGACAGAGAGTATCCACATGATAAGATAAACAGCAGCACTGCTACTACCATTTTGTCGTTGCTGTCGATGCATTTCAATATAGCTCCCTCGGCTATTACCCAGCAATTTTACAGTATTTTCATTATAATTACACTCAACTATATACAGTCCGAATTAAATACACAAGTACTTCGATTAGGTATTAAACATAGTTTCTACAGCTTATAGCTTCAGAATCAGAAGTACAGTGCAAGTTGTCAGTGAATATGAAACGGCGAAAATTCTGGATGGTGCAGAAGGTATTTTATCTCCATTTTTGGTGTTGCAAGATACTATAAAGGTTTCACTAAAAAGAGAGACAGGATAAAAGATTTAGGATCTTCTGTGCTAAAAGAAAGCGAGTATTTTCGCATAACAAAATACTTGGTGAGGTAAGCGATTTAAGATTGAGGCGGCCGTTTCCCTAATTTACTGTCGGGATCTTTCAAAGAGGAACGTATTTTTCGTTTTGTGCTGTGACAGATCCATTTCTACGTTATTAATGTAATGCTTGTTTATATTAGCACAAGGGTTCCAAAATTACTAACACCCCGCAGACATCAAATCCTGTCGGTCTATATCTTTGTTTTTGGTAGCAAGGAAAGTTGCTTCACAGATGTCGTGTCCTGCTGAACCTACTCAAGGATGAACAAATCACGTACAGCCACCAAACTGTGGGATGATGATTACTATGTCTCACCACTGTTCCAGACAGCACCACACTCATTTCGTGAGCATCAGCCCGAATTAGTTAGGTGATGAGCAGTGGTGCGATTGAGTGCCTGTGTTTTTGTGAAAACAGCAACGTATGAGTGCAGCCCTATTGTCGTCTTGGAAGGAGGAAGTCATATCATATTTAAGGCGAGAAAGAAAGTCACCTAAAATGTTTAACTGATCCACATTCGTGGTGACCTAAATGAGAGAGGACAAGAAAAATGTAATAAGAACGTGCCCAAAATACAAAACCATCTGTAGCTGGAAATGTCCTTTACACATTGTGCCTGAAACGCCATTGAACTCTTCTCTTTCAAAATTAGGTACTAGCGGCAGAAACTACTAGAGATCCGTTTGAAAACGGATGTCCTCTGAGGTTAGTATATAAAAAATGGCGTACTTAGCTATGAAAACCAACTATAAGTCACGCTGCATAAAGTTGGCAGTAGTTGCAATAAGTGCACAAATTACCAGAAGTACTTAATATATGTCGTTTCGTTTGTTTATAATGGACTCTCGTAATATTTAATAGAATGTATCGTCTCTCGCATGAATCTGTGAACAAAGTTCTAACAGTTGCATAAAAATGGCTCTGAGCACTATGCGACTTAACTTCGTAGGTCATCAGTCGACTAGAGCTTAGAACTAATTAAACCTAACTAACCTAAGGACAACACACACACCCAAGCCCAAGGCAGGATTCGAACCTGCGACTGTAGCGGTCACTCGGCTACAGACTGTTGCGCCTAGAACCGCACGGCTACTATGGCCGGCAACAGTTGCATAAACTAAGTGTTTTGCTTCTTTCTTTGTTTGCGGTTCGGTGGTTGTTCAGTCGTTTGCTGGCATCACTACACACTTGTGAACTATTGTCCATGCTCTATGAAAACCAAGATTTTCCTCTAAAAACTGATATTTTAGTTGTTATATCAATACAGCTAAAAGAAGTTTAAGTATCTGTCTCAAGCAGAATAACGAAAAGTCGGCAAATTGAATGCTCTTATTGCGACGTGATACGAATATCAGCAAGAGCCTGATTTCCCGCAGCTCTTGAAACTTAATAACGAATCATTGTTGACTCTACAGGAGAGTGAATCAGGAGCGGATGCAACCAATTGTACTCTGGGAACTCATATGGAAATTGTCATAGTTTTGAGTAAGGGGAACAGATGTCGGTATGCTTTCGTATAGAAAATGGGAAAAGATATAAGGCGTAATCATGCTGGCAGACGCCATTCAGGTAATGGCCTCTCGTGATCTAAGAAATCAACCTAAAATAAATTAACTTGAATTGGATGACTGCTTGCAGCTGAGTGCCAAAAAATGACTACGTCGATTCTATGATAATACTAGCTGTGAACAGGGAAAAAAGAGTGACAGTGTGTTAGTTACGAAACATAGTTGGTTCTTTCCATGTGACAGTGAACTTTATTGGATGAATGATTTCCCAACCTACAACCAGTTAACAAACATAGCAAGATCAGCTTCAGAGACCAGTGAGAGCAGCAACAAAGCCACCACCCAGCTGAACCAGGTACGCTTGATATCTGCACGTGGGTGTAGAATATCCGATACATATGCCTGCATTATAAATCACATGAGAGAGAGGAACAGTAGATATTTCAACCCCGGGATGTGTTATAAAAGAAAGGAAAGAAGATTGGGTTTAAGGAGAGACCCGGGTCCCTATCTGACACATGTTAACTCAGAATGTTAATGACCCATTATCTCAGAGACTGTTGTAGATACGGATTTGAAATTTCTGCCATATATTAACTACTGACTCTTTATTCTACTGATCTATGATGGAAGGTTTTACATCAAAACAAAACGTTTTACAAATTTTGTATTAAATGCCTGTATTTTTGCAAAAATATTGTTATCATAAATATACATAAAATATCTGATTTGGACTTATATTCTTGGTTGTAGATGCATGGCTTACTGGATAGTTATGCAGGACCCTGTAAAAGTTTCAGTGCACTAGGATGAGTAGTTTCTGAGAAAACGGGACACATGTAGTGAAAAATGTATAAACTGAAAAAAGCACGTTTAAAGTTTTCATAGGAAATTTCTTACCTTTATTGTTACATGATGTTATTAAAAGCACCCTGCTCCATATTCTATGTCATCTTCACCACCAGTTCTATCAAGTAACAGCTGCCTTCTCCTTTTCCTTGCCCCTTTGGTCACATGTTTTACTGAAACCTCAGCTTTTTTCACTCTTCCAATGTCCACTTTGTGAAGACCTTCCACTGTATGCTTCCCCAATATCACTTCTAGCTTCTCAAGTACTGCGTCTGCCACTACATCCATTATGAAATGTGATTACAGTGTCATACGTTCCTGACTGTAGGGTCTTCATCCCAACAAATACACTTTTTGGTATGCGAGTCCAGAGAAGATAACTGAAAGATTGGTTGAAGTTTTGTGTTTTCCCATGCAAACACATATTCAACAGATCTGGATGGGCCATATCTCTAAATATAGGCTTCAGAGACTCCATACTGCTTGAGGTACACGGTTTTTATGCTTAAAGTCTGCCAGAGATCCTTCAGATTCAGATTTTCTCTATTTGCACCATGTGTCAGGAGGAGGAGGAGGACACACACAATCTTCGGGGTTGTTATCAGTTGAAATTTTATGACACTAGATAGCCCACACCGCTCTCACCATCTTGTGCAAATCATTGGTGTTGTCGTTGATAGCTCAGCCATAATAACCTTGAAACTGATGTATCACCTTGTCTATCAGTCTGCCAGGACCTTTTATTGTTTTACCATCTGATAGCTTTGCGTTGCCAAGTTTTATTTTCAACTGTCTGAGACGTGCACCCATTCTCTTTTTCACGTGGCCTACACACTCTAGTTTAGTTATGGGCACATTGTAAGTTTTGCTGCCCACTACTGCTTTGAAAGACTTGCTGTCTCCATCTCCCAAGAACTGAATGTACCTAGCTCCCCTTCCTTCCTCAGATCGCCGAAAAATATTTACTGCAGCAGCCACTTCCATCCCTGCACTTTTTCCCTCATAATTTTTTCCACAGTTTGGCTCATGGGCTTCTACTCTCTCTCTATCCACGCCAGCACATGTGCGTCCTTGACAATATTTTGTCAAAATCTCAAGAACCAGGACTTTTCCTGTGTCAACATTTGTTGCCGTTGCAACTCAGGTTTGTGCCCTTGTCTCTGCCAGGAAGCATCAAAGGCAATATTGATATCAGTGCATCCATCATTTGCTTCCACTGCTTCTTTTGTTGCAGATAGAATCCAATCTGTAGCCACTTCCTTTACACAATCACCAATGACATTTGTGTAGTGTTCATACTCTGTAGAAGCACCTGGAAAATTCATGACGTTGCACAACATTTTCCCAGCTGCCCAACCCTTCCCAATGCACCTCAGTCCATATACTAATCTTACGTTATTAGTATACAAGTTGTTTTTGCACTTGCTTGATGTGCAAAACGATCTAGGGAATTCGCAGTTCTGACAGGAAATACGTAAATGACCAACAATTCCTTTCCTATGTGATTCATTTTCAGACAGTGTTACTGCACCACCACAAAGAGAACAACTCACTGCTTCACTTAGAACACGAGCCAAAATACGGAACTTCACAATTATATTTGTACCCATGTCTTTTTCTACACTGAACTCTTCATAAACTATAAAGCCGACTTTCCTTTTTGAAGCACTGGGCAGAGAGGGTGTAAGCACTGCAGTTTTCTAGTCACTGCTGTCGCTTGTAGTTCCTTGAGATATACACAAACAAGCTTCATCAGCTACCAATTTTGGGTAAAACCTGTTACCTTTGCTTCTTCGCTTCTTGAATATTCCGCGTGGTTTTGTCATTTTTCTTCTGCAAAATGCTGTCAATGACTGCTTACTGCGCGAACTAAAACCCACTAAACAAAAAGTTATTCACAAAATACTTCGCGCCATTCACACAAAGAGCTACGGAAACAATACACTGTGTAGAGCAGATTGTCAACTACAAAACAACAAAGCCACAGCCTTCTATAGTAAATAGTTTCGGAAACATGACCGTTCAAATGAGTCAATGTAAGGCACGAGGAGGAAAACTGACAATGCAGATGTACAGTACAGGACGATAATACCAACAAGATAATATTTCCACCAAATAAATAATGTATCAGAATGCTCAGGAGATTCCACAGATTTTAATGAAACAAAAAAATAAAATTCGATGTTTTCCATTTTTTTGCCCCAGGTCTCCCCTCAACGTCTTGACGACATCAAGGTCATTAGAGATGGAGCACAAGCTCCAATTTTGTCAAGGGCAAAGAAAGAAATCGGCTGTGCCCATTCAAAGGAACCGTCCAGGCATTCGCCTGCAGCGGTTTAGAGAAATCACGGAAAACCTAAATCTGGATGTAAAGATGCTGGTTTGAACCGTCGTCCTCCAGTATACGAGTCCAGTTTGCTAACCACTGCGCCACTCACTCGCTGGGGATTGTTGAAGTTCGTGGTAAAAGAGGAGGTTTTTTCATCGTAGCCTTGGAACTACTTATATACAAATCCTAAAACCTTTCGAGGAAAATTATGTGATAATACTTGGTGAAATACAGGTTTAAGGATGTACATAACAACTGGTTCTTCATAATAATTATTAAACATCAGTTTTTTTCCTTTATTACTATTTTCCTTAATAACTAATCGAGGGAGAGGTTAGCAGAACTTTGTTGCTCTATGTCTGTAGAATAAAATCACTTCACGAGAACCTATTAACTGCTCTGGATGACAATCGCCAAAGCACCAAATTGCTGCGCCTACTAATCAGATTATGATAGACGCAGTGTTTGTAGCGCGAAATCGAAATCTGGGAAAATCCTCTGGCGAGTTACACTTGTTGGCGTTAAAATTACAAGCAGTCACAACGTTTGATGTTGTTGTGCACCAGAATATTCCTCTGAAAAATAATGTTGACGAACTTTGTTACAATCTCTTATTACCTCGATACTGTAATTAGAGTAAATATAAAATTGTAGTTTTATATTTTATTAAGTATTCCAGCTACAATGTAACATCAGTAATCAACCTATTCTCAAAGTATAAGACACTTGATTTCTGAAGAAATCTGGATCATTTCTTTCTTTCCATGTAATTAATTATTTAATACCATCGTACACTAAACTTACCTGTACTTTGTAATCAGTTCCTAGTTTCCATTTGTACAATGTTATTTAAATCAGATTCGGCTAAAATGTGTATGTCATAAACTGTGTGACGATGAACTGTGAGTTGTTTCTCTTTTAATTTGACAGTCGTATATTCCATAAAGAGAAGACAGCTGTTGTAGGTAACATGTCCGAATTGATAGCAGCAACATTTACTAGATCGACTATATAATACAAAATTGTGTCTGTAACTTTTTGTCTCGTCCTGACTGACGACATTATAGACCACCCATGGTCATGGTAGAGTATGGATGAGGAACTGAGTGGACGTGCTTTAAGTGGTTTAAAAAAATATCACGAAGCCACTTCAACTACGCATTCGCAGTTTGCGATTGTGTTGCTGAACATCCGAGGAGCCACCACCAGCAGCCAGATGGGGCTCATTTTCTGAAGGTGACTTGTACATGAAGTCGAAACAGGTAATTAATAAAATGTTATTGCGATCTAAACTGTTGTTTCAACCAAATTGTATCACCAGATCACTGTTGCTCCTCTGTAATACGCCCCCCCCCCCCCAAGAAAAAATATATATATAACTGTAAATTGATGATAAATTCTAAAATGTAAATTGTCTGACGTTCTAGCAGCCTTTTGACGCTACAGTTTTAGATATCGCACCTAAACACGACCCTATGACATTACAAATGAAATTGGCTGCCCCATCTGCAGGCTCCATGGTTGACAGATTTACAGGATGTTGCCCAGTTCTATAACCTCACAGTTTATGGTAGCACACCTTTGGATAGCTCGCATCGTGGGCAATCCACGATGGTGGACTGTGGTGCAGTCCAGTGATGTCACAGGCCTCTTGTGCTAATCTTTCAGTTATGTCTCAAATTTAAAATTGTGGGAAATACAGAAATCCACTTGTCCTAAGTTTAAATACACTTCAGTTGTAAAGTACTTCCAACATCCCAGTTACCATCCCACTCGTTCTGTTCTCAAAGTAGCCACCAACACTAGTATAAAAATCACTCCGTCTTCAGGCCACGAATGGCCTACCGGGACCAGCCGACCGCCGTGTCAACCTCAGAGGAGGATGTGTATAGGAGGGGCGTGGGGTCAGCACACCGCTCTCCCGGTCGTTATAATGGTATTCTTGACCGAAGCGCTACTATTCGGTCGAGTATCTCCTCAATTGGCATCACGAGGCTGAGTCCACCCGAAAAATGGCAACAGCGCATGGCGACTGGGTGGTCACCCATCCAAGTGCCAGCCACGCCCAGCAGTGCTTAACTTTGGTGATCTCACGGGAACCGGTGTATCCACTGCGGCAAGGCCGTTGCCTCACCACTAGGATAGATTAACAATGACTGCATATTAGTGGAAAGGCTAAATACTTCGGTTTGCCGACTCTCAAAGCCGAGCTTACACTTCCTTAAAATTCTGATGTAAGGCTGCTGGACACTATGTGAGATATTATTCTGTCATTTTCCTCCCACAATTTTAAATCAGAGTATCTCACACTTCGTGGTGCAATTAAACCCAAACAATAATTTTGATGAAGTGTACATGCATCCCCTCTTGTACAACAGACATCTGCAATGCAGATATAACTGGACACTGCATGTTCTAACAGTCTGCATTAAAGTTCAATAAGCAATTAATTGAAAAATACATAAAGATAAGTTTGATGAAGAAAGAAACGCAGATGAGTAGTTGAAAAAGTAGACTTGTTTGAAATGTGCTTTTTCCTCAAAGCAGATTTTATAGATTATAATATTTTAATATGTATGTCACAAAATTAGGAACATTTCACAAATCCTCGTACTTCGTAATTAAGACAATACGTTTTAATACAAAGTAAGGTACTAAACTCTGTGTAGTATACAGAAAATTGTTTAAGATTATACAAAACATATGTGCAAGATATGCTTCACATGATGGAAGAGATTAATATGTTTTCATACAGTGATACACTTATATTTAACATCTTGGACAAGTTTTACAAACTGGAATAGTTGTGATACACTCCTGCAGTATACAATGTTGCAGCACAATTTTACAGCGTAATAAGTTTTCGAAATTCATCCAACATCTGACGTTGTAGCATGAGGTGAAATATTTTGGAAAAAAAAGAAATAGGATAATGGTTTTTATGTCAGCAATAGCAAAACCTACAGTAAATCACATATATAGTACGAACGAAGCTAACACACATAGCGAGCACTCTACTAGTATACACAGTCACACACACACACACACACACACACACACACACACACACACACGGACACGGACAATGAAAAGTGGACAGCTCTATTCCACATACACGCTCACAAACAGTTTTGGTATATACACTGACGTTCAGAAAGAAACAGAACAACTTGAACAGCTAGAGACAGGACGTCATTTTTCAGCGAGACCATGTAAGACCACATGTTTCTCCAGGAACACTCGTCTTCTTGGTGTCACAGGATATCAGCCTTTCTCCAAGGTCCGCCATTTCATCAGACTTGTCGTCAATAGAAGTTGTTTAGGATATGGTGGAACGACAGGTGATCCAATGCCAACCACCATAGATGAACTTTGGAACAAGATGAATGCAGCATGGATTGCTGTAACACAGGACACCATTCGCGCCTTTTACGCGTCGATGCCATCACGCATGGATCAAGACATCAAGAACCCTGGCTGACTCTGTGCCTCCTAGGCAACAAGACACTTACTGAACTGAGATGAATGAAATGTTGGTGATTTTTGCAGAACACACAGGAACCAACAGACATGTCCTCTGAATGTGAACTTTCCATCTCCAGTCCTTTAAGGTGTTCTGCTTTTTCTGAACATTAGTATATATAACACACACGAATCCAATCTTCCTATCTTTCTCTCTCTAGCATTGAAGTAAACATTGTTAATACGACTGGTTTCCAATTCGTTCCTCACAAATAACCCATTCATCATCACATTCATCACAATGTGACACGCCAGTATTCAGCTTCAGCACAATATGTACCACATGATCTCGGCTCTGAAAACTAATTGGGCATACCACATGTCGAGAGGTATAATCCGCAACACAAAAGAGTGAGTTCAAGTAATTATCAGCAATGAAATCCAATGAGGCTATACGCTGCACACCCTTTGCTCATCTCAGGGTGGTACTTGCCTCTGTACAGTTTGTGAGCAGACACCAACAAATTCCAGAGACTGTGATCCACTCACTTCATCTTTCATCAACCTCAATCAACTCACCTATGAAACTGAATCGACTCGGCTCAGAAACATGGAAACCAAATATTTCCCAACACGTTCTATTGAACTTTTTATACATTACAGAACTATATATTACACTGAAGATGTTCGCTTCAGGAATGTGTTAAATCTGTAGTTTCGTAAAATTGGTTGACGAATTCTTGAGTTAGTGACACTCAACATTTTCAATATGTGTGATACTAACCACAATTGCGTAACTTTATCTTTGTTTTACTTGTGTTACTGTTATTTTATTGTTGGGAATGTCTTATGTACGTAAAAAAGTTGTACAGCACTCTTAATTTGTGTCCGGTAGGAAACTATAGGTTTCTCAATATGCATCAGCTGATTTTGCGGCGAGAGAAAGATAGTTTGTGTAATGTTAAGCAGTATCGTTGAAACGAAGTTTCGTACCCTCCAATTCAATCTTTTTTCTAGAGATGTCTTATAATAGTTCATAAGACTAAACGAAGTTCCGACAGATGGAAGAGTGGCCAGCACATACTGAACAGTCGACGACAAGGTCATTAGATCTGAGGTACAAGCTCGTACAATGGAACACTGGAGAAGAAATTCGGCGGTAGAATTGCAACGGAACCCTCAATGACTTCGTTTTAAGAGAGGTAAACCACAACAAACCTACATCTGGGTGACTGGATGGAGATATATACCCCCTTTTGAACAATACGGCAACGGGTATCTAAACAGGTTACAAAGCAAGCTGTTTAGTAATACAGTATTGAATAATAGGCAGCAGCGGATTTAGTAATCAGAGATATGTACTTTAGAATATATTGTCTTTACAACTTATGGACTGGTTATGTACGAGACCGGTCCTGGAAACCGAACCATCACTTTTTCATACAAACTTACAAACTGCTTTGCTCACGCAGGACTTAAGACCAGTGCTGATAGCTTTAATTGTCAGTACTTCTCTCCCAAACTTCACAGAAGCACAGCTACATACCTTGTTGTACAAGCATTCCTGGAAGAAAGGTTGTTGCGAAGAAATGGCTTAGCCAAAGGATAACGAATGTTTCCGTGTTCCAGGTGCAGGCTCCAGAGTGCAGGACACACATTGGAAACAGTAGCTTAGACTGCGGCTAAGCCATTGCCCTCTATATCCTTCCTTCCACTAGTCCTAGTCCAGGGAGATATGGAGGACCACTTCTGAGAAATTTATAAAATAGGTAAGAGGTTCTGACAGAAGTAAAGCTGTGAAGTTGACCAATGAGTCGTTGAGCGCTTTGCCTGGAAAGTCCTGGCTGTATGTTGGAGTTTTCGTATGTCACACAGGTCTAATCTGCCAGGACATTTCAAAACAACTTACAGTCCCCGAGAGAGTTCAAAAAATGGCTCTAAGCACTATGTGACTTAACTTCTGAGGTCATCAGTCCCCTAGACTTAGAACTACTCGAACCTAACTAACCTAAGGACATCACACACATCCATGCCCGAGGCAGGATTCGAACCTGCAACCGTAGGAGCCGCGTCGTTCCGGACTGAAGTGCAAAGAACCGCTCGGCCACATCGGCCGGCACCTAGAGAGTGTTTAATTTTCGTGTGGCTTAATCTTTCATCTCCTGTTCGCCAGGAATATAAGTCCAGTTATGAAGGTGGTGCAAAACAATTTGTTGAGCAAATTAGTATCATACCTTCGCTATGGAGGAGACAGGAGGCGAGTCACCGCTGCAGGATTTGTAGCAGGGCGTGGAATGGCTACGCAGCAAAATTGGGATTCCGCAGACACCGGGCCGAGGGGCAATCAGCGTTTCATTAGGCCAACGCCGCGGTCTTATCTGGCGCGTTAAGCACCGCTGGCTGGCCGCGTTCTTGCGCTGCCATACGGCGCAGAGCGATAAGCTGCCACCCACTGGCGCTTTCTTGGCACAAGTAACAAATTCGTTCTGCTGAGCCGCAGAGGACGATTATGGTATACTGGGTCAGCCGTTGCTGCAGCAGCTGCTCTGTCGCTCGGTTTGCTGAATACCTTGCCCTCAGTCCTGTACTACATGTTGATACCGCAGGCCACTTTATTCGGTTGACTAGAGGAAGGTGTTCACATGTTCACAGTATGCTCTACTCATGTCTTATTGTCTTGAGAGATGAATCAATCGTCGAAGCGGAGGACTGTAGGGCTGGACGACATTGTGGAGGATCCGTTTCCGGTATTGTACAGCCCTAAATTACCCTGTACTACGATGGAGGGCGTCTGACAACCATACGTGATATCAGCCCTAATGATGACTGACCCTAATCCTTGGTGCTGAATGCCGGAAAGGTGTGTCGATACGAGTCACCTCCACACTCTTCTATAACGATCATGTGACATGAAATATTTCACTAGTTGATGAAGATAACTTGTAACTATTGGACTGTTTGTCTTTCTACGTGTTGCCTTACCTGATTTTTTCGCGCCCACTGTGTTTAAGATTTGCTCCTGTCCGTAACGGACGCTTAAGACCGAAGTCAATGTCAGGAGATTGCTGAGATATGGGTCGACACAGTGCTCCCATTTCTTCAGTAAGGAAAGCGCAGTCTATTGGTACCTCCTCGACCTACCCATGAGTCGTCATTTGTAGGTAACAGCGATCAGTTGATCTTTTTGAATGAAGCAGAGCACTGTGAACGAGATACTCCATTTTTTGTGTCACGAAACGACAGAATGTTTTACACTATGACGTCGACAATTCAGGGGGCAACTTCCCATGGTCTCAACGTTTCTTGCCATAGTCTGACAGTGTCTGGATTGATATACCCTTCAAATGACGCTTTGAAGCATATGAGTGGATAGTGGGCACAAACATAATTCTCTCGTTCATGATTGGAGACAGTGGGCTTTACTGAATTGTATTAAAAAGGCAGGTTTACGTTAAGCTCCATGACGTATGTGACTGTACATAGTGATTTCTCGTGGTCAGCAGAGTTCAGAGAAAAAGGTTTCCGATTAAAAATAATATGTGTAAATCTTGAAGGTTCGCAAAAATTTCTTTGAGCAGTTGAACATTTCGCATTCTACAAATTATTCTACAACTACGTTCACCTTGTATTAAAACAGTTTATGCTGAGATAAATGTACTAACCGACCTTGGATCATTTGAAATAGCCAGTTCCTAACTGAAGACTCAAAACCTAGATATCCATTATCACATAGCTATACAAAAACATATAAATGTCAACATTTATAAACACCGGAAGTAATTACAATGATAATTATGTATTTCTTAGACAGATAAACAATTATTTGTATTTTATTCATGAAACGTATGTGTCAAAGATGACCTGCATACATAAATCGACATACGATAGTATTATTTGTGGTATATGTTGTTAGAGGTAAATCTCTGTCTTTGGGTAGTGAGTAGTACGAGCTGGAAGTGCGAGGATGGAGTGCAAGTTCTGTGCATTGCGGTAGCATCTTGGATGATAATGATTTGTATTGTGGAGTGAAATGACTGAAAACATGTTTTCAACACCAGAAAGTCCGCCAGTGTTCATATTATTTAATATAATGAACCTAAACATCCTCTAGACCAGTACAAAGGGTTATACTTTAGAATGAAGTACCAGCCTTCAACCTGCAACAGAGAAGAAGAATAAAAGACAAGTATTTTGAAAACTATTAATTCTAATTCTATCATTGCTGTCTCTCTTTGTAGTGTTTCACTATTTCAGTGTGCCAAGTGCTATGCAAATGTGACCTGCCGCACAAATTTGTAACTAATATCAAAATTAATGAATCAGCTTTGGATTACAAGAGGGCGGTGGCAGTCTGTATATGGTGGTGTCATCTGAGAATTTCTGAAAGTGAAATGTGAATACTGTGTTGAGTTATTTCCATTGTCCCTCATTAAATATGATTAAATATGTGTAAACTGTGAAAATTTGGTATAAACAATCACCCAAGTACGAGTAACTGTTAGAAAACAGCAACAATAGCCACAAAAGGAGATCGCAGTAATCCTCAATAAAGGCTGAAAAATGAAGACTAATGTGTGCAATTAACGACATCGACATCCAGCAACAAAGTTAGTACTTGAAACATTTTCTTTAGTTTTTTTCTTCTCTCTTGTTTTCTTTTAGCAGTGAAGTGTTTCGTTGAATAATCATTAACAATGACAGTCACTGAACAGAAATCCGACATAATGGGGTAATACAATCATGGGAGACTTAAGTAGTGCTGCAAAACAAGAACAAGAATGCTTTACTGATGAACCATTAGGACTGAAAAAAGCGCCGATGACTCATGTACATTATTAAAACAAGATGATAATAATGATGTAAGTACAATGTTGGCATTGTTAATAAAAATGAATTTTCAACAGCTTCAAGATAATATAAGGATCAATTTGCACAAATTAATGAGTAACTTGAAAATCATAAACAAGGAAGTAAGAACCAATTCCAGAATTCATCCATTCAATAGGAGTGTTCTTTGATTGATTGGTAAAAATACAGCTCAACTAAACAATATCAATCAAAACATTGAGAGGTTAGATAGTCAAGTAGAGTCTCTTGAGACCAAATGAAAGAAACTGAACTTGAATTAACACTGAAGTCAAATAAATATAAATCATGACTCACTGAAGGTAGGAAAAAGAAAATAGAATTGCTTCAAAAAAGTGCACAAGGAAATAAGTACTGTTGGCAAAAATGTAAATCGTCTAATTTCGACTTTGGAAACTAATGTTGTCACCAAAGTGCCACTTGTTGAAAGCAGTTTTGTCATACAGGTGATGACAGTAGACAGCAAATTCACAGAAAATGTATTATTAAGTAACAACAAAACCAGCACCCTAGAAAGTAGTGTTTATGTTCTGTGCAAAGAACTTGAAGAAACGTCCAATGATGTAGTCAACAGATATCTTGTTCACAAAGTTTGCACCATGTTTTGCAACATGCCAGGGAAAAACTTTTCAGTTCAAGGTAGTTCACAACCTGTAGATTATCTGCAGTGTTTCAGAGATAATTTTGTGTCTAATATGACTGATATTACGAAAATCACTTTTGTTAAGAAGTTTGTAGAAGGTGAAGCATTACATTGGGCTGACCAGTACACTAATGACGATACAACCTACGCATATTTTGAGAAATGATTTTCAGACAGATTTTAGTTTTAGATTGAAGGGTAGAAGTGGGAGTGGGGTAGGAGGTCGAATGGCCTAGTTGGAGCAGGAGAGGCATCACAGGACATTTTAATTTCCATTGTCTGTACCTTTACTAATACTGTAAATTCATGCAACTTTATCAGCATGATCAGAAAGGATTTAGGATTCAGGATCCACACTCTTACCAGTGGAAGTTCAAAAACATAATAAAATACCTTTTTGCATGTAAAATATCATCATTTTTTCACTTCATTTGTTGCTACATGTAAACTTTTCTTCATAAGTAAGAGAGATTCTTAGATGAATTTTGCACAGCAAACAAGCCATACTACAGGAGTAGGAAACTCCAGAATTTTCCAAATCTATTGAAAGCTATGGTAAAAATTGAGATAATTAACAACAAATTTTGAGTTTTTTCTAAACATGAAATTTAAAATGTAACAGCTCATTCATTTTTTCTTAAATTAAATATATTCTAGAGTTTATAAAGTGAACTATATCTTATGAGAGGATAAAATAAGTGGTATACTATTTTAAACGACAGTGAATTGGTAATCAAAGATATGCCAGAATTAGGTACAGATGAAGCAGAATTTAGAGAACTTGCATACACTGATATTTCAGAAGCAAAGGGGTTGAATGATAATCAGAAACGGGCACAGTAATCTTCGTTGTGGGAGTATAGTGATACGTTTAGTAGTATTCCAGGTACAGTGAGAGGATATCAGTGAAATTTAAAGCTAAAACCATTTTTCATAAAGACGGCTGCAGTAGAGTTAGAGTTGCATAAGATCTTTCTTATGTGTGATATCGCTGAGAGGAGTATTAACATTATAACAACCCATTAGTCATTGTTTTAAAAAGAGATGGAGGAGGGAGACTGGTTCTGGATTCTAGGCATTTGAACAAGTTTTTGTACTGACAAACAGATCATTGTGAAAACGTTGATAAACTTTTATACCAATTTAAAAATATTCAGGTTATGTCTACTTTGGATAACCTTCCAATTTCACCAGGTACCTTTAGCTCCTGAATCTCGTAAATATACCACCTTTCTTGACAGTGGAAGATGTTACCAATGCTGTGTAGTACCTTCCAGTTTCAAGTCATGTGTAGCTGAATTTATGAGAGGATTAGATTATGTGATTGGCTAAGAACTGGTACGAAAATTTTCTGTGTTTGTAAATAACACTGTGATAACTGGACAAAGTTAGAAAGAACATTTTGAACTGTTGAAGCTTACAAGCAAAAAAATCTGAGGTCATATAATTACTAGGGAAGGAATCTTGGCAGATTTTGATAAAATTAAAACAATCTCAGATCTTCCAGCATCATGTAGTAGAAAGAGTTGAAATCACTTTATGGTTTCTGTGGATTTTATCATAAATTTGTGGGTGGGCACAGTTTGAATGCATCTAGTTTAAGCAATTTACTTTAAAGGAACACTAATTGGGATTGGACCCAGTGTAGTCAGGAAGCATTTTAAAATATCAAGAAAGAATTGAACAACCAAAATTTGCTACAAAGACCAGATTTCATCCTAATATTTTGTTTACACACAGATAGTAGTGGATATAGTTTGGGAGGAGAACTATTTCAGGAAAAAGAAGTTAATGGAAAAATCATAGATGACACAATTGCCTTTACAAATAGAATGCTGTTAAAACACGAGAAATCTCATACAGTTACAGTAAAAGAACTGTTAGCTGTTTACTGAACAATTGCTAAAATTCAGAACCTATTTGTTGGGATATAAAGTAATTCTATATTCAGACCACATAGCACTAAGCTGCCTACTGTAATGTAGACTGTAACACAATAAACTTACCAAATGGGGACTGTATATGCAACTATTTGATTATAAATTTGATATATTAAAGGTTCATACAATTTTGTTGCAGATGCTTTATCAAGATGTCATAGGGCAGAAGTAATGAAAATTTTGATCAAACTGAGGAAAAAGAATTTAAAATCAGATATATGATGTACATACATGATTTGAAAATTGTTGGGGCTATGTGTAACAAAATTAGAATGAACCAAAGTATGGTAAAATAGGTTATAAAAATAGGAATGGTATTATAAAGCATATAAAGGACCACTTTTCAGGAGAACAGATGTGTTCTGATTGGAAGCTATGTTCGCCAGAGGAAGAAGCTGGAAAAC
This sequence comes from Schistocerca nitens, assembly GCF_023898315.1. Classification (NCBI taxonomy): domain Eukaryota; kingdom Metazoa; phylum Arthropoda; class Insecta; order Orthoptera; family Acrididae; genus Schistocerca; species Schistocerca nitens. The sequence goes on along the minus strand of NC_064617.1, from coordinate 760,733,272 downwards.
TGAATAAGTGTATGCATAAAACTTATGGACTCTGTGGCATTGAAAAATGTATGCATAAGCTACAAGAAAATTTTTATATCTATAACATGGCTAAAAAGTTACAAAAATACTCTCTACTTGCTACATGTGTCAGACAGTCAAGGTCAGTAACAAAACTTATGGAGGTGAGATGCAAAATGTAACACCTGAGAAACCTGTGGATTTAGTACCTGTGTATTTTTATGGAAGTTTATCATAATGTAGAAATGGTTATTGCTATATTTTTGTTATAGCTGATATTTTCTCCAAATTAAAAAATATATCCTGTCAAAAAAGCTACAAGTAAGGAGATTATTGTTCAAATTGGAAACGGTTACTTCAAAAATTTAAGAAAACCTAAAGAAATTCTGCAATACAATGAATCTCACTTTGTATCAAAGTGTTGGAAGTCATTCATAGGAAAATCTGGCATCAGACAGATTTTAATTTCAGTTTATAATCCTTCAACCAATCCAGGAGAGAGAGATAAGGATGAAATTAAATGTCTACGTCAAACATACTGTATCCACAAACACCCAACATGATATGAATACATCAGTGATTTTGAAGATGTAATGAGTAGCTTGCAGCAAAGTTCCACAGGATAGTCACCTTTTGAAGTCATGTTTCACAATAAACCAGTAAGTCTTATCTCCGAAATAGTAGATTTCCCAACATGATCTGTCAATTCTAATGAAGGATATGAAGCAGTTGTGAGAGAAACCTTGAAAAATCGGGGAGAAAGAGTAAAGAAAAGACATGCTGATACAGTCAAAATAACAGCATTCAACTTTGAAGACTATGTTCTTGTTAAATCACATGAGAAATCCCAAACGTTAAAATCTGACTCAAAAAAACTTATTCTATATCTATATTGGTCCATTTGAGGTCTTGATCGCAATGCCTACGAGTTGACTTATCATGAATCTAAAAAGCTTCTTGGGCTAAGAAATGTTACCTCATTGAAACCATACAAACAAATAGGTAAAGATAACTAATTCTAACTGGAATGTTGTAGAAACAGAATTTTTCAACCATATAAAAAGAATGATATAGTTACAGTTTTTCATAAACCTTTAAGCTAACAACTTAAATGTACTTACATTATTTTTGCTTATGTTGTGTAACATTTCTAAAGGTTGTAAGTAAGTCATGATTTGTTTTTTGTTATGTTCTTCCATTAGAAGTAATTAGTTTTTTCAGTGTCATTTGCCATTGTTTAGAGTAATGTTTTAACCAATAAAACATTTGAAAATCTGAATCTGTCAACTGTTGAGAATTTTAATTTAGTTCTTAATATAAACGTCTTCGTGATATATAACGAATTAGTGTGTCATTTACAAGCTATGTTTAGTCATCACATTGGTGTAAAAAGACTCAGGAATCTGAAAAATGACGATTAGAGCATTTCTTTCTGCTGTCTAGAATTATTTGTCATCCAATGAAACTGCAGTATCTCTTGTGTACTAGTTTTGGGAAGGTGTGTGGAAAGCACCACGCCATTTCTCACAAAATAATTGCAATTTCTTGTGCAGCTTACAATTTACTTGTGTTTATTGTGATAGACATAGTTTTTTCATATTTAATATTACTTTTGTATATGCAGTGAATTTTAATGTTGCCCAATTGAATCAGTGTAGTTTATGTAGATGTGAAAGAAGAATTTAAATATAACAGTGACAAATAGTAAATGAATAGCACATTAAAGCAAATTTAAGTGTTGTAGACATTTTTGGCCGATTATTTTTGGAAAACATGTTTGAATGAGATAGATGTGTCATCCTGTCATCCAGTAACATAATCTGAAAGACCTGAAAAGCAATTTTTCATATGTTATTGTCTAATCTATTAGGTGAAATAAAAGATAATGCATAAAAAATGTTCGTAACCACCAGAGACTAAAGGACTAAATGAATGATGAACATGATGAGCTTGCACATGGAATAAGGTAGGAGGTCTGTTCACTTTGGTACACATACCACTTGGCGAGTGGTGCTATCCCTAGCTTCTGGTACCCATTCTTAATTTCTGGCAAACTCTGTTCTAACTCTTTCCTATCTCGGTTCTGTTCCCCTTGTGTTCTTCAATTTCCTTTAACTCTTTTGTACCCAGTGTCTATTCTATTTTATGTTACGACAGTTCTACCTGGTATTTTGTGCATAAAATAATTCCTGCCAAGTAGGGCAAATACACTCCTGGAAATTGAAATAAGAACACCGTGAATTCATTGTCCCAGGAAGGGGAAACTTTATTGACACATTCCTGGGGTCAGATACATCGCATGATCACACTGACAGAACCACAGGCACATAGACACAGGCAACAGAGCATGCACAATGTCGGCACTAGTACAGTGTATATCCACCTTTCGCAGCAATGCAGGCTGCTATTCTCCCATGGAGACTATCGTAGAGATGCTGGATGTAGTCCTGTGGAACGGCTTGCCATGCCATTTCCACCTGGCGCCTCAGTTGGACCAGCGTTCGTGCTGGACGTGCAGACCGCGTGAGACGACGCTTCATCCAGTCCCAAACATGCTCAATGGGGGACAGATCCGGAGGTCGTGCTGGCCAGGGTAGTTGACTTACTCCTTCTAGAGCACGTTGGGTGGCATGGGATACATGCGGACGTGCATTGTCCTGTTGGAACAGCAAGTTCCCTTGCCGGTCTAGGAATGGTAGAACGATGGGTTCGATGACGGTTTGGATGTACCGTGCACTATTCAGTGTCCCCTCGACGATCACCAGTGGTGTACGGCCAGTGTAGGAGATCGCTCCCCACACCATGATGCCGGGTGTTGGCCCTGTGTGCCTCGGTCGTATGCAGTCCTGATTGTGGCGCTCACCTGCACGGCGCCAAACACGCATACGACCATCATTGGCACCAAGGCAGAAGCGACTCTCATCGCTGAAGACGACACGTCTCCATTCGTCCCTCCATTCACGCCTGTCGCGATACCACTGGAGGCGGGCTGCACGATGTTGGGGCGTGAGCGGAAGACGGCCTAACGGTGTGCGGGACCGTAGCCCAGCTTCATGGAGACGGTTGCGAATGGTCCTCGCCGATACCCCAGGAGCAACAGTGTCCCTAATTTGCTGGGAAGTGGCGGTGCGGTCCCCTACGGCACTGCGTAGGATCCTACGGTCTTGGCGTGCATCCGTGCGTCGCTGCGGTCTGGTCCCAGGTCGACGGGCACGTGCACCTTCCGCCGACCACTGGCGACAACATCGATGTACTGTGGAGACCTCACGCCCCACGTGTTGAGCAATTCGGCGGTACGTCCACCCGGCCTCCCGCATGCCCACTATACGCCCTCGCTCAAAGTCCGTCAACTGCACATACGGTTCACGTCCACGCTGTCGCGGCATGCTACCAGTGTTAAAGACTGCGATGGAGCTCCGTATGCCACGGCAAACTGGCAGACACTGACGGCGGCGGTGCACAAATGCTGCGCAGCTAGCGCCATTCGACGGCCAACACCGCGGTTCCTTGTGTGTCCGCTGTGCCGTGCGTGTGATCATTGCTTGTACAGCCCTCTCGCAGTGTCCGGAGCAAGTATGGTGGGTCTGACACACCGGTGTCAATGTGTTCTTTTATCCATTTCCAGGAGTGTAATAATTTTAACACATTTTTAAAAGTTGAATTTTCAGTGATCTGTATGAAAGTTACATTTGGAACTAAGGAGGTTCTGGTGTCCACTCTGGATGACAAAGTAGTCATGTACAGTTTGCTTCATTGAAAGTGTGACAAGCCTGGTGATGAGGTAAGGCATTATGGAGGAAAGGAAGTTATCAACGAAAAATGCAAAAGACATTGTAAAATGTTGTTGCAAAAACATTTAATTTCTGTTCTAAGCAAAAGGTGTAAGTTCCTAACTATGTACATTAATTTTGTCCTGTGATTTAATGTATTTTGCTATATTTTATTTGAAGCACTTCAAAAAACTCTATGAGGACAAGTTGTTTTCTTTTGGTTATAGGGCATTACCAGTCAATAATATTTCACTAACTGGAGACAGACTGATAAATGTCGGTATATAAGGAAGTATAAAGAAATTGTTTTCTTGCAGTTGTTTCTAACAGGCGTTTGTTGATCACAGTGTTTTTAGATTTCTCAAAATGTTTAGAGACATTTTCATGATACAGTTTCTAATGTCATGCCAATATGATGAAATCGATGATCGTAGCCTTATGTTAAAGGACAGAATTACAAGTAGACATTTCTGTTATGTGTACCATCTTTTGCTTATCCCATAAGTCATATGCAAATGATGGTAATTATTTGAAGGCTACAGAATACGTAAAACTGTCTTGAAAACTTGTGAGAAAAAACTTTTCAATGTGAAATTTTACTTTTGACCTCATTTGAATGAAGTATGATGCTAAGGTAGTCAAAATCTTGTATATCACATAATGAAGAACCTATCAACATTGATTTGCTATTCACCAGATCTTGCTAGCGTAATCAGTTTTATTATTTTTCTCACATCTTACGCCTTCAAAGCTTTTTTTTTGGGAGGGGGGTTATTGCATTAAAACTGGTTATGGTCAGATAATTGTACTAACCGATCTTGGTTCATATTAAAGACTGGTTCCAAACTGAAATTTAAAATCCAGAAATCAACTATCACAAGACATATAAATGTCAACATACATAAACACTGATGTAATTATGGTGGTCGTTATGGACTACTTAAAAAGATAAACAAATACTGTATTTTGTAAAGTCCCTACATAATGAATTATGATTGCACTATTTCGGCTGCGAGTACCAGCGATTATGCGTTACCGGAATTTGGTACGACAAGGCTCTTAGCTGAAAAAATGAGGAATATCTATGTTTTCTTCTAATTGTAGGAGATAAGAAATGCCGATTGAACATTGTGCCTTTGAGGTCAGATAAGTTTGCATATAGAAATAATATGAAGTGCAGAGGTCAACTTGTAATGGCAATTATCAAGAACAAAAATTTAATTTATGAAAAAGGTAACTATCGTTGACGAACTTCTATTCGATGTTCGATCACCGGACCTCCATAAAAACTGTTAGTGTGTTTTTCAATACAGTCCATAGTGATTTTTCACGAATTAACAGTACTGGGCGAATCTGCTGCTATCACAGTCTGTACGACGCGCAATATTTCTCCGTCAGCTTGTGTGTTCAAGACGTTCCCTAAGCGACCAGTTTCTTAGTCAGAAGATACCACACTGCCACTGTTTGTTCAACTTCCTCATTTTGAAAGTGTTTTCCAGAACATCGTACGGCGACTGTGAGTACTTTTGTCGTCAAGAAAGACACAATGTCTTCATCACGAGTTGTAGTAGTTTTCTCCAATTTTGCCTGTCGTTCCCTGAGAACTGAAGAAGCGTAAACCTCCGACCGCCAACTCGCCCTGTACCTAACCCAATCTCTCCTTACAGCAGCCACAAAGAAAACATATTCATCTGTAGTCAAATTTATTTTCCGAGATTTTGTATCTAAGACAAAAAAATTTAGAATGTATGCATCTAGGAAAAAGAATTAAAAGCAAGTTAATTAATTAATCTTTCTTTTATGAGTAGCAGTTTCATTTCAGTTAGCATTTTAGGCGTATATTACAAAGATCATTTTACACCAATAGATTTATATGTAATATGATTATCTTTCTATTTATACTTACATGTGTTATTAGACGGAAATCTTTGTCTTTGCGTAATGAGTAGTACGAGCTGGAAGTGCGGGAAAGGAGTTCAAATTATGTGTGTGGCATAAGCATCAGGGATGATACTGATTTTTATGATGAAGTGAAAGGACTGAAAATATGTCTACACCAGGAAGTCCACCAGTGTTCATATTATTTAATAGAATAAACCCAAACATCCTCTAGATCAGTATAGAAAGTTACATGTGGGAATGGACAATGAGCCTTCAACATACAACAAAGAAGAAAAATAAAAGGTGAGTATTGCGAAATTCTAGGGCTGTTGTATCTCTCATTGTTGTGTGTCACTATCTCAGTGTGCCAAGTGCTGTGAAAATGTGACTAGCCGCCTAGATTCGTAACTTACTTCAAAATTAATAGCTTAGTTTGGAGATGAGGCCGCCGAAGAGAAATTCTCCACTGTCGATCACGACAAAATGATGGGAAACTACGTCGGTATCCTCATGGGTGGCCGACCAGCCCAAGCTCCTGCGGACTCTGGAGCATCATATTCAGTGATTTCGAAGAAGTACCGTCGCCAGTTGCAGAAAGCCGTATTCGTCGACAACATAACATCTCTGCTGAAGGTGGCTAATGGGAAATATGTAAAACCTACCGGAAGATGTGGAGTTCGTGTGGGTATAAGCGGCTATACAAAACCCTTAGATAGTCAGAAGCTCCACCAGGAAGAAGACTTACTACTACGGTAATTCGGTATTATTATTTGCTTATGCCTCTGAATTAGGCTAGTTAATTATCTCCGAACAGTTTTCATTGTTCCTCATTTGACTTATTATTGTACTTCCTCCTTCCCTACGTTTAATTTGCTCCAAGAACAATTATATTACTCGACTGAGGTGTAATAAATTACAGTGCAAGTGAAGGAAACAGTTAGGGTGAATATACAAGTTGTTTACTCCTTTCGAGGAATACAAAACTATTTGTAAAGCTTAAACTTCTACAGGCCCGATAACCATTCACAATTTTGGTGATATTTATTGCCTACCACATCAGTGGAGTGCATGGGATTCTGATTCCTTCTCCATTGTCCCCCTGCTCCCAATTACTGTCATTCCCCTTACCCTTGACATTTCCTTTGTTCTATATACGGTGTTTCCGTGATGGTACTACAAACTTCTAAACATCATCAAGAAAGCAAAACGCACAGTTTTAAACAAGGGACTGTGGCCCGACATAGACCGAGACGAAAATGACAAGCGTAGATAGTGTTAATACCTATGGCAGGGGAATACATGTAAATCTACTGTTGTTGCTATGATTATAGGGTAGGCAACATTCAGAGAAGTTAGTAGGGACCAAAATAAGGAAAGAAAAGAAGTTCAGTAAGTATGAGCTTAAAGACGCATACCTTAAGAGCGATGGCCATTTGTTTGGTAAACGAGATATGTTTCATAACAGAGGGAATGACCAAATGCTTTTAAGGTATGCATTTTCGAGCCAAATTTACAAAGCATTTTCTACTTGTTTTAGTTCACAGTACCACCTCCGAAAGTTGCCTGCCCTGCCGTCATAGCAACAACAATGGCAGCAGATGTATTTCATTGGCAGAGGTATCATAACGATTTAACTTATGTCGTTTCGGTCTTTGTTGTACCGGATTCAGTTATTTCCAGGTGATGCAATTAGTTTTCTTCAACATCTCTAAAAATTTGTAAATCCATCACGGAATCACCCTGCAAAACAGAAATATTGTCGCTAAAGGTGAGTAGCACCGTGGTGTTGTGGGTAGGATACTGAACTGTTGCATCAAGGGTTGTGAGTTCCAAATTCATATGGACTGTACAATTTTAATTTCAATATTCGGTTCGAGTACATTCTAGAAGTATCCACAAATGTCAAGAATCATTGTCCTGAAATGTTCTTTAGCTGTATATATACTCAATGTGTTCTGGCTGGAGGCAGTTCGCTCCGCTCTCTCCTATGTCCAAGTGCTGAATGAACCTTCGTTAAGTGAAGTTAGCGTTCGTCATTCATCTACTTACACTATCCTCTACGTGTCATTATTCTGATGGAGACGCTGGGTACTGGAACTTGTGATATCGCACATTATCAACGACACAGTGGCTCCCGTCAGGCCACGACAGAGCTGCCGTTTACGTGGTGAGGAACCCGAGTTTGAGCCATATTCGACAGATCGCTATCTATCGGAGACAGAAGAAGACGAGGACGTTACGATGACAGCAACTGTGTGCCACCAAATGAGACATCTCTCCTGGTTCACTGGGGACGACGGCCTAGATCCAAACAAGTGGTTGAAGGTATATGAGCGTATAGCCAAATTGAACAAATAGGATGACATCGTGTGTTTGGCTAACGTATTTTTCTACTTGGAGGGCACTGCGAGGCAATGGTATAAGAACCACCAGGAGAAGTTCACAAGCTGGGAAGTATTCCAGGCGGAACTGCGCAAGTATTTCGGCGACACACAACTACAGAAGCGCAAGGCTGAAGATTAATTAAAGTGCAGGGCGTAGCAGCCAGGAGAAACGACAACATCCTACATTCAAGACGCCTTGGAGCTGTGTAAATTAGTAGATCCTAGTATGAAGGAGGAAGATAATGTTGCACATCTTATGAAGGGTGTTGCTGAGGACATGTATCGAGCCCTACACCTGTAGGAGGTTTCGACAGCAGACGACTTTCGAGAGAATGCATCAAAAAAGAATTAGACGCAAGACGTTTTAACGGCTTCCAAACGTCGTATCTATGTCTGTGACGGAGGAAGAAATTTATTTCACAAGGTTTCTTCGTCAGATACTGAGGGCGGAAGTTCAGAATGCACTTCGATTGCACAGCGAGCTAAAAACCGAGACGCTGCTTGAGGTCATAAGGGAGGAAGTGGAACAGACATTGAACCCAATCTCTCGTCCCTAATTTCCAAAGTCGAGACCCAGGCGAAGTTACGTTCCTAGAATGCGGCATTAGGAACCAGTTTGGGCACCAAGGAAAACCGACGTCTGGAGGACCCAGGATAACCACCCAGTATGTTTCCACTGCGGACGACCGGGACATTTGGTGTGCTATTGTCGAGAAAGGCGGCGGATGACGCCAGTGCCAGAAGACAGCAGACCGATCTTAGCCGACGCCAACTCCGGGACGACGAAGATGAAGAAGAAGATGTCGGTGCAGAACGACGTAGGTGACCATCACCGCATGCTAGCCGCTGGAGAAGACGCTCCCCAACACTCGAATCAAGATCTCCATCGCCGTTTAGAGGCACGAGCCGATCACCTGGTCGCTGCAACCTTGCAACCTGGAAAACTAAACGGTGCGACCTTCCTTGGAAGTGAGACCGCCGAAGAGAAAAATTCTCCGCTGTCGATCACTACAAAATGATAGGAAACTACGTCGATATCCTCAAGGGTGGCCGACCAGCCTTTTACCGTCGCCAGTTGCAGAAAACCGTATACGTCGACAACATTACATCTCTGCTGAAGGTGGCTAATGGGAAATATGTAAAACCTACAGGAAGATGTGTCGTTCGCGTGGGTATAAGTGGCTATACAAATCCCTTAGAATTCATCCTCTTACAAGAGTGTAGTCATGACATCATTCTCGGATGGGACTTTTTGAAAGCTTCTATGGCAATTATAGAGTGTGGTCGCTGGAAGATTGTGCTAGACGAGATGAGATACTGTGGACAGGAAGATGGGCATCAGTTTGTGGAGACTATGTGTGCTGGATGAAGTGATCATTCCTGCAGTCAGCGCTAGAAAAGTAACTGTCATGTGTCATGCCATGCATCAACCCATGGATCTTGTAGTGGAGTGTTAGAGAAGCATACCACTGAAGAATAACATTGTCATCCCAGCATCTTTCGTCTCGTTTAAGAAAGGGTTCGGTGAAATGTGGGTACTTAACTGTCGCCGAGAATCGCAGAGCCTTCCAAGACGCATATGCGTAACAAACTCTGAGCCGTTAATTGCAGAACACTGAGTGTCATAGAAACCCCGCATGTCGAGTCTCTGGGCGAAACTGGCGCTACCGCTATGAGACAAGATCGTCTAGCTCGACTATCACCAGATTTCACTAAGGAACAACAGAAGAAGCTACTTGTCATTCTTCAAGAGCTTTTTGGATGCTTCAATCCACAAGTGAAGAGCAAATTAGACAAATCGACGGTGAAGCACCGGATTAACACTGGAGACCACCAACCAATAAGCCAGAGAGCATACCGTTTGTCAGCAAGAGAACCATGGACACTTCCTTGGGATACTGGCAAATCGAAGTAGATGAGACTGATCGGGGAAAAACTATATTCAATATCCTTGAGGGCCTGTATGAGTTTAAGGTAATGCCGTTTGGTTTGTGTAATGCACCAGCAACTTTTGAACGGATGATGGATAATCTTCTAAGTCACCTGAAGTGAACGATGTGTCATTGTTATTTAGATGATATTATAGTGGCCAACAAGTGGGTCTGAAACTTAATTCAAGATAGTGTCTCTTTGGAGCAAAAGAAATCAAAATACTTGGACACCTTCTGTCAAACGGAGGTGTGCTGCCAGACCCACAAAAGGTGAGATCTGTAACGGAATTTCCTATTCCTAAAAGTATTAGAGATGTGAGAAGCTTCCGCGAATTGTGTTCTTATTACCGTCGTCTTATCAAAGACTTTTGTATCAAAGCCAGGACAGTCCAAGAGTTGTTAAAAGCCGATGCTAAATTTATCTGGGGTGGCGCTCAACAAGATTGTTTCCATGTGCTCCGAAAAACTCTGACGACTGACCGTGTACTTGGTCTGTATGATGAGAGAGCACCTACAGAACTACACACAGATGCCAGTGGGTATGGGATCGATGCGGCTCTGGTGCAGATTTTGGAGGGAAAAAAGAAGTTTATAGCCTATGCTCCTAGGAAACTTACAAAAGCCGAGAGAAACTATTCAACTACTTAAAGAGAAGTCTTGCTGTGATCTGGTCCATGTGCTATATTTCGACAGTATCTCTATGGAAGGTCACTAATAGTTGTTGCAGACCATCATTTACTTCTTTGGTTTAAAGGTCTTAACGATCCAACAGAACGACTCGCCAGATGGGCACTGCGCCTTCAAGAGTATGATATTACCATAGTGTACAAAAATGGAAGAAAACATCAAGGTCCCGACTGTCACTCATGTAACCCTGTGCACGACCATCAAGACTTTGATGAAGACTGTGACTGTCTCGCTGTACTCCTGGATCTGTTTGCTGAGGAGAAGAAGGACGCCAACATATCTCAAATTATGCATGCGTTAAATCGGTCAGAGGATGTTAAAGGACATTTTAAGGTAGTTAATGGATTACTTTGCAAGAGAAATTTTGACCCGTTTGGAAAGAGGTGGCTAGCAGTGATTCCTAAACATATGTACTTTGATATTCTGCAGAAATTCCATGACACACCTGAGGCCGGACGGACATTTAGGATTTATTAATACATACGATAGGATCCGCAAGAGATTTTTCTGGCCAGGTTTATTTAGGAATGTCGGTCACTATGTGCAGCTCTGTCGAGAGTGCCAGAGGAGAAAGGCAGTTCCTGAGAAACACCAGCCTAAACGCCTTTCCAGCGTACTGGGATTGACCTCCTCGGACGATTTCCAAAGTCTGCTAGTGGCAGTAGACGGATTATCGTTTGAACTGATTATCTGGTACGCTATGCCATTACAAAATCCGTGAAAACAGCCGAAGCATTCGAGGTAGCCAAATTCATCGTAGAAGACATTGTATTAAAACACGGTGCGTCAAGGTTGTTAATTACGGATCGAGTGAATGTTTTTCAATCGAATCTTGTGACAGAGATAAACCGTCGGTTGAACATTACTCATCATTTGACAACTGCCCCCCATACGCAAACTAACGGGTTTACTGAACGCCTTAATAAGACCTTGGCCGACATGTTATCAAACAAATGTTCAAATGTTTGTGAAATCTTATGGGACTTAACTGCTAAGGTCATCAGTCTCTAAGCTTACACATTACTTAACCTAAACTATCCTAGGAACACACACACACACACCCATGCCCAAGGGAGGACTCGAACCTCCGCCGGGACCAGCCACACAGTCCATGACTGCAGAGCATTAGACCGCTCGGCTAATCCCGCGCGGCGACATGCTATCAATGTTCGTTAGTGTTGAGCAGGGCAACTGGGATGAGGTGCTACTTTCGTGACGTGACGTCACCATAGGATTTACGCCATTTTTCCTGATGCATGGGCGTGAGTCGACGACGTCGATGGACACTGTGTTTTCGTTACATCCTGATGTCATGATGGACGACGAGTACATCGGCCAGGTGTTAACCAGAGCAGGGGAAGCTCGTCAGTTAGCTCGACTCCGCACGCTGCAGGCTCAAGAAAACAATCGCCGGAGGTATGACGCGAGCCGCAGCCCTGTTGTTTACCAGCCCAGTGACCTCGTCTGGATCATCACTCCTGTTCGGAAGATTGGTCTCTCTGAGAAGCTCCTCCGGCGCTACTTAGGACCTTGTAAGGTTGTAAGGCAGTTGTCTGATGTGACTTACGAAGTTGAAGATTCTGATCCCGACACAAGACGACGAAAAATCAGAGATACGGTCCACGTCCTTCGAATGAAGCCCCATAAGGATCCTGAAACCCAGGGTAAATTCGAAGCTCCAGCGATCGGCAACAAACGGAAAGGTGACGAAGAGCGTAGCGACAAAAGAAGTTCTAAGAAGATCACCTGCAGGGCTAGGATCAGTTATCGGCAGTCGGAGTATGCAGGACCGATGACTAGTTCCCGGACTAGGACGACGTTATTTTAACACCGAGACGCTGTTCCCTTAAGGAGGGGCAATGTCGCACAACACGCTGACTAGCACTGTGGTGTAATGGGTATGACACTAAGCTGTTGCATGGGGGGCCTCGAGTTCAAAACTCACTTACAGTGTACAATGTTAATTTCTATATTCGGTTCGAGTACATTCTAGAAGTATCCACAAATGTCAAGAAGCATTGTACTGAAACGTTCTGTAGTTGTATATATACTGAATGTTTTCTGGCTGGAGGCAGTTCGCTCTGCGCTCTTGTGCAAGTGCTGAATAAACCTTAGTTAAGTGAAGTTAGTGTTCATTATTCACCAACTTACACCACCATCTACGTGACGATACAGTGGTAGTAAGAATATTTCCCAGCCACAAAATTCCACTCGGGGGTTCACAGCTGCAGTGACTTTGGCTGCAGCTTAAATAACGATAAGAGGGAAATTGTTAGCTTTTGCACAGCTAGGAATGTGTTTCTCGTGAAGGCTAGATTTGTGGTGACTTACTCAGTACGTGGAACAAATGATTTTCATAAAGTGACATGCAATCAGAACATATTGGTAGATAATACAAACATGGCATGTTAATACTGTGTTGGTTTGCAGTTACTAATTTCTCTACTCGTTCGGTGACTAGTATTCCTTGCATATGATTAGTGATGAATTATCTTCTACGCTTTTATGTCTCTCCATGGAGCACCACAACAGCAAATAACCGAAATACAATTCATGTTTTGAAAATGTAATAACCCCTGTGAACGAATGATGTATGCTACCCTGCATAATGAACACAACTAAGGCCAGCCGGTAGCTTAGTGGGTATATCCAGGTTGCTATTTTATATCTCCCACAAATATAAAATGTTGTAGATTCATACACCACAAGAACTCAGCATCGTCGCCCTACTATCATTACGTTAACTACAGATAAGTTGTACGTTTTCTGCATAATGCTTGCGTATCTTTTTGAATGTCTAGAATAACTTTCCAGCCTGAGATATTTGGACTCAGTGTAACTTTTCAAAGGCAAGCTTTACTCTTGTGCCTAAGTGAAACGTTTAGAGTTCAACCTGAATGTGTGCATGATTTAATTTTGCGTTGATTAATGGCTGTATGTAACCATTACTCATACTGCATATAAAGCTTCTATGTTCAAACTTTCTGCTTGAATCGTTACATACACTTTATACAGTACTTCTAAATATAGCTTATGTGACCTACCACGTGTGAAAATTATGTGTCTGAACAAACTTTACATGTAATCTCATTATTATCACTGTCAAAACACCTAGATAGCCACTGAACTAAGTAACATCAGAATGTAAGTCAAACCAATTACTAATTCACCAATTATTATTTCACTGGATGTAGTCTGAAAATCACTGCTCCATAAGGGTAGAAAGCAATGTTTAATTTTGGCCATAATAATTACTATGCCTTATCTGTATGGCAACGAAAAGCAGAGATAACGCTTTCCAGTGGCATTCGACTGCAGCTTTAACATTAATTAAATAAATATTGCCATCTGCAGTGCAAGAGTTATATGCACCAGCTTGATACACAGTTAACATCGGATCTCGTGAGCTGTGAGACCTACTTTTCTTTAAAAAAAAACTTTGAATAGCAAATGGGATGTAGAGGATCAATATGGAGGCTCATTGTCGAAAAATTGGAAGTAGTTAAAGTAGCTTTTCTGTATTTTTCAAGAAGACTTCGAGAATGTGAACATGTATACACTGTTTTGGACATGTGAAATGACTTTGAATATCGACCATAAATTTCGTAATATTATAATTTGAAACAGAGATTGTTTTGCAGTGACTATTTTCGAAGAATTGGTTGGGAGGTTTACAGCTATTTTTCCTGAATCCATACAGATTCTGAGTTATTAGAAACAACATTATCATAAAAATAAAACAATGAAGTCATCAAAATTTATAAACAAAAAATTAAAAAGTTCCCTAACTGCGACTTTCCACTTTCTGTGAAGCTTGCGCGCATTGAAAATTACCTTCTTTAACATATTACAAGTTACAGCAATAGCATTCCAAAATCAGGCCTCGAGATTCGTACACACGTCTGCTTCCAACCACCCTCGACTCACAAGTCCCTTCCTAGTGCAGACTGACAACAAACAATATAAATTTTGGAACCTAGAGAGCATCCTTTATATATGTATTTAGGAAAAGTGTTTACTGTGGCAAACATAACAAAAAACTGCCTCTTCTCACACTGTAACAACCTAAGTGCTGAAATAAATGCTATCATGAGAAGGACAGGATATGCTTCATGCATAGTGTATAAAGAACTATGAGAACAAGTAAGGAAACTTGTTACATTAGTGTCATCCGCATGGAAGATACTTGCAATCAAGCATAACTCTTAACTCACATTTGTTTTACAGGATCTTACTTGCTATTAACAATAGTAGTACAAAAATATCACTAATATCACTTTGGTTTTTTGCAATTCCTGACTACCTTTATGAGAGTAGTTATAAGCACTATTAGTCAGCTAATAGGCAAAATCACCTACACTATTGTATTTTCTTTGTGGCACATACAGGCACATACACACCGGAATAGGATGTAAACCCATCCACGTGTACCAGCAATGTATTAGATTGTGAACTGAAGCTTGAAGCTTAAAATATGAGCTTGGAAATGACCCACGGTTCAAATTGCCCAATTTCAGGCATAAAATACAGATTACAACCTATTTGGACCATATTTTCATTTTCAAACTAAAAAAAGTAAATTGAAAAACATAAGTATTATCAGGCATCTTAAACAATTTTGCAATAATAAAGCAAAAACTTAAAAACGACCACCAATCGGGAAACAGTTACAGTAAGCATAACTGCCACCTGTGGGCAATATGTTAAATTAATAGACTGTAGCGTCTTCGTCAGAGTTTGTAGGCGACGAAGATTCGGTGCGACGATGTATCCAAACAACGCTGCCAGTCGTCATGGAGACGAGTGGTTTAGAACCCATCCATGAAACATGTCTGCATAAGTGCAAACATCCATCCAAAGGTGTATCGACAGGGGATGCCGTCGATTATCATGGGAGGACAGCATCGAAGCATGTCGTATTGGCGTCGTTGCCATGGAGACAGACGGCTCAAAGCGCAACAATAAACATACGTACGTGACTATGGTGTTGCTCATTAAAAGATGTGTCACCACCAGACGACATCATTATTGACTTTGTGCGATATCGTACGTCCATTTGTAGTAAAACAGTGTACGAATTGGCCAGCTGTTGGCTGGTGACACTTCCTATAAATATTACATAAGATTGAGTTGATTATGTAAGATATTTAGGGGCTGCTTCTCTGAGCAATATAAATTTCAATTTCGTAGAAGGTATCTAACAATTATACTGTAGAGGCGTTACGCAAAATTTGTTTACTATCTTGGATTGAACCTTCAGAATATTTATTTTGTAACAAGTGTTGGGATAAGAGTGATTTGCTGCAAACAGCTACGGTAGTATGTTCTTTACAACGAATGAAGGAATTGCGGTCTGTTTGTCCTATGGTATATTGTTTGCATAGAAACAAAAACTGAAATATCTGCTATACTGACTTCCTGTTTGCGAGTTTAGGTTATTTTGAACGTGATAATTAGTCACAAAAGCCACTGTTATATTTTTGTTAAACAGTCAGCTTACTTTATGAGAAATGTTACTCATGTAGAGCCTTATTATTCCGAACGCGTTTTGAAAGAAATCAGCTCACTACATAATCAGGCATTTGGAAATACCAAGTAATTCCGAGATATCAGGACAAGTGTTAGGAAACAACATGAAAATTAACCTTAAGAAGTAATCTTTTACTTTTTGCCAATATACCTTAAGAAGTAATGTTTAGCTCTGCACATAATTCCTAAAAATGTACAAAATCATAATTTAGGTAAATTCTTCTGTTTCTCTCTAGTGTAACATATTGTTAAAATGATGTGTTGACCAGGGTACAAAGGACCTAATAATGAAGACTATTTATTTAATGTAATTTGGGAAACAGGGCATAAGTTTTGAGCATGGGATTTCCCTCTATGCGATAGTTGATTGAACTGCAATGGAGGCGGCGTTGCTATTGGACAGGGTGACGTGGGCGGCAGCTCGGTCTTGGCAACACTTTCTGCTCTTAATGTATTCTCTCTGCCATGGATACCCGCCTCTTAATTGCACCGGCCTCCTTGGAAGAAGACGGCCATGACAATGCATAAAAGAGTTTTGAAGCAAAGATGTTTAGAGTCAGTAGGGTATGCTATGAACTGTGACTCTGATCGTAGCGAATATATTTCAATTACACTTGTCAACAGACAGAGAATTGTCTGAAGTTGTTTCCTCAGTGTAAAATGGTTTTATTTCTTATATGGTATATGAAAGAAGAAAATTCTCTCTGTTATTAGTGTGCAGGGAAGCAGTCTATTGTTGGGATTTCAGCACTCAGCAGCCTGCCAAAAAGGAGAAGAAGTCAAAAGTACAAGCCATACAAGATATAGCTTGACACCGATTTTGAGAGAGAGAAATTTTTAACTCAAGAGGCAGGTATGAAAGAAAAAGCACTTTATCAGCCTACCCTCCAGCTAGCTTATTGAATTATTCAGCAAAATTATTATGGAGATACCTAGGAAACATTTCAGTTAACTAAAAACAGAGCAGCATATATTGAATCAAATCTGAAATTAGAGAAGCATATAAACTGAAAAACGATTTAAATAAGGAAAAGTATAATTTGGATTTCCTTTCCAGTAAGCAGACCTTTCCCACAACCTTTGGTTTGCTACTCAAACTTATATATTGCAAGATAAATCTTGTACATGAATTTATTAAGGATCAGTAACAGAAGAAAATTAAATGTTTGGTTAACATTCAGAACATAACAGTACAGGATGGTACAAATATCATACACAATTATTACTCAAGAGCTATTAATCCCAAAGATATAACATTTAATAAGTGTGAAACTTGCATAATGCCTAAAGCCCTTCAGTATTATTTTACACCACTTTAAATCAAGACCAATACAGAGACAATGTAAAAAATGCTAATAAATTAGTAAAACTCAGTAAATTTTTTTCTAAGTAGCCTTACAAACCAAAGAATTTACCAAAGAAAAGAAATCAAAAATTTAATAATGATGTTGTTACTGTAAAGAGTTTAGATTATAAGTGAACTACAGGTAAAACCACAGTAAGCATAGCAGATAAGGGTAGTATTCTTGCAATTAATGGAGAAGACAAACAACATCTAACACTGTCCAGTCTTTTAATGAGAATTACCAAAGTTCCCATTGCCAGGTCAAAGATGAAAACTAAGAAGTTAATGATAACAGCAACAGAGACGCAAAAACAGGAAAGAAACCGTTTTTGTGACATTTACGAGTTACTAACCAGGAGCGAATTTCATTACATCACCTGTGTGCTTTAATAGTGTAGTTTCTTGAGTTTCTGGGTGTAAATTCAATATCTAATAGCCACTGTTCTGGCGCTTTTCGTTTGCGTCGGAAAGTAATCCGATTTTGTGACATATTACAAGGTCCTAATCAGGGGCGAATTGCCGGCCGGTGTGGCCGAGCAGTTCTAGGCACTTCAGTCTGGAACGGCGCGACCACTACGATCGTAGGTTCGAATCCTGCCTCGGGCATGGATGTGTGTGATGTCCTTAGGTTAGTTAGATTTAAGTAGCTGTACGTTCTAGGGGACTGATGCCCTCAGATGTTAAGTCCCATAGTCCTCAGAGCCATTTGAGGGGCGAATTATTTAATTTCACCTGAGTGCTTCGGTAGTTAGGTTTTTGAATATATGCGTATTACCAGACACAGTTAGCGCGTTTTCGTCAGGATCAACAGTAGACTTTCGCAACACGTGCCGATAGTCCGTTTATCTGCATAGTCCACGGTCTTTAGTATGGACAGGGACTGCGATTGCTGTGTGCGGATGCGAGCCGAGTTGGGGACACTTCGCTCTGAGCTTCAGGCTGTGATGGATTCGGTGGATGGGCACCACTGCTGTGGACCAGTCGTGGGGATCCAACGGACGTCCAGCACGTCTGAGTCCTCCGATCGGTCCTCACCGGTGGCCAACCTAGTTACTACTCGCACTGAGGCTGACCCCTCACCTGTGCTCGAGTGGGAGGTCGCCTTGGGGCGAAGCAGGTGGCAAAAGACTTCCCAGGCGGCCGCACGTAAGGCCTCCCAGGTTTGTCTGACAAACAGGTTCCAGGTGCTGTCTGTGGCTGACACTCTCGCTGAGCCAGATGCTGTCGCCTGTCCTGTCCTGCTTCAGAGGAAATCAAACAGCCTGCAAGATACGAGCAATCACATTTTTTTTTTTTTTGTCATCAGTCTACTGACTGGTTTGATGCGGCCCGCCACGAATTCCGTTCCTGTGCTAACCTCTTCATCTCAGAGTAGCACTTTCAACCTACGTCCTCAATTATTTGCTTGACGTATTCCAATCTCTGTCTTCCTCCACAGTTTTTGCCCTCTACAGCTCCCTCTAGTACCATGGAAGTCATTCCCTCATGTCTTAGCAGATGTCCTATCATCCTGTCCCTTCTCCTTATCAGTGTTTTCCACATATTCCTTTCCTCTCCGATTCTGCGTAGAACCTCCTCATTCCTTACCTTATCAGTCCACCTAATTTTCAACATTCGTCTATAGCACCACATCTCAAATGCTTCGATTCTCTTCTGTTCCGGTTTTCCCACAGTCCATGTTTCACTACCATACAATGCTGTACTCCAGACGTCCATCTTCAGAAATTTCTTCCTCAAATTAATTATTTGATATTAGTAGACTTCTCTTGGCCAGAAATGCCTTTTTTGTCATAACGAGTCTGCTTTTGATGTCCTTGCTCCGTCCGTCATTGGTTATTTTACTGCCTAGGTAGCAGAATTCCTTAACTTCATTGACTTCGTGATCATCAATCCTGACGTTAAGTTTCTCACGGTTCTCATTTCTACTACTTCTCATTACCTTCGTCTTTCTCCGATTTACTCTCAAACCATACTGTGTACTCATTAGACTGTTCATTCCGTTCAGCAGATCATTCAATTCTTCTTCACTTTCACTCAGGATAGCAATGTCATCAGCGAATTTCATCATTGATATCCTTTCACCTTGTATTTTAATTCCACTCCTGAACCTTTCTTTTATTTCCATCATTGCTTCCTCGATGTACAGATTGAAGAGTAGGGGCGAAAGGCTACAGCCTTGCCTTACACCCTCCTTAATACGAGCACTTCGTTCTTGATCGTCCACTCTTATTATTCCCTCTTGGTTGTTGTACATATTGTATATGACCCGACTCTCCCTATAGCTTACCCCTACTTTTTTCAGAATCTCGAACAGCTTGCACCATTTTATATTGTCGAACGCTTTTTCCAGGTCGACAAATCCTATGAAAGTGTCTTGATTTTCTTTAGCCTTGCTTCCATTATTAGCAGTAACGTGAGAATGGCCTCTCTCGTCCCTTTACTTTTCCTAAAGCCAAACTGATCGTCACCTAGCGTATTCTCAATTTTCTTTTCCATTCTTCTGTGTATTATTCTTGTAAGCAGCTTCGATGCATGAGCTGTTAAGCTGATTGTGCGATAATTCTCGCATTTGTCAGCTCTTGCCGTCTTCGGAATTGTGTGGATGATGCTTTTCCGAAAGTCAGATGGTATGTCGTCAGACTCATATATTCTACACAGCAACGTGAATAGTCGTTTTGTTGCCACTTCCCCCAATGATTTTAGAAATTCTGATGGAATGTTATTTATCCCTTGTGCCTTATTTGACCGTAAGTCCTCCAAAGCTCTTTTAAATTCCGATTCTAATACTGGATCCCCTATCTCTTCTAAATCGACTCCTGTTTCTTCTTATATCACATCAGACAAATCTTCACCCTCATAGAGGCTTTCAATTTATTCTTTCCACCTATCTGCTCTCTCCTCTGCATTTAATAGTGGAATTCCCGTTGCACTCTTAATGTTACCACCGTTGCTTTTAATGTCACCAAAGGATGTTTTGACTTTCCTGTATGCTGAGTCTGTCCTTCCGACAATCATATCTTTTTCGATGTCTTCACATTTTTCCTGCAACCATTTCCTCTTAGCTTCCCTGCACTTCCTATTTATTTTATTCCTCGGCGACTTGTATTTCTGTATTCCTGATTTTCCCGGAACATGTTTGTACTTCCTCCTTTCATCAATCAACTGAAGTATTTCTTCTGTTACCCATGGTTTCTTCGCAGCTACCTTCTTTGTACCTATGTTTTCCTTCCCAACTTCTGTGATGGCCCTTTTTAGAGATGTCCATTCCTCTTTAACTGTACTGCCTACTGCGCTATTCCTTATTGCTGTATCTATAGCGTTAGAGAACTGCAAACATATCTCGTCATTCCTCAGTACTTCCGTATCCCACTTCTTTGCGTATTGATTCTTCCTGGCTAATGTCTTGAACTTCAGCCTACTCTTCATCACTACTGATCTGAGTCTATACCTGCTCCTGGGTACGCCTTACAGTCCAGTATCTGATTTCGGAATCTCTGTCTGACCATGATGTAATCCAATTGAAATCTTCCCGTATCTCACGGCCTTTTCCAAGTATACCTCCTCCTCTTGTGATTCTTGAACAGGGTATTCGCTGTTACTAGCTGAAACTTGTTACAGAACTCAATTAGTCTTTCTCCTCTTTCATTCCTTGTCCCAAGCCCATATTCTCCTGTAACCTTTTCTTCTACTCCTTCCCCTACAACTGCATTCCAGTCGCCCATGACTATTAGATTTTCGTCCCCCTTTACATGCTGAATTACCCTTTCAATATCCTCATAGACTTTCTCTATCTGTTCATCTTCAGCTTGCGACGTCGGCATGTATACCTGAACTATCGTTGTCAGTGTTGGTCTGCTGTCTATTCTGATTAGAACAACCCGCCACTGAACTGTTCACAGTAACACACCCTCTGCCCTACCTTCCTATTCATAACGAATGCTACACCTGTTATACCATTTTCTGCTGCTGTTGATATTACCCGATACTCATCTGACCAGAAATCCTTGCCTTCCTTCCACTTCACTTCACTGACCCCTACTATATCTAGATTGAGCCTTTGCAATTCCCTTTTCAGATTTTCTAATTTCCCTACCACGTTCAAGCATTTGACATTCCACGCCCCGACTCGTAGAACGTTATCCTTTCGTTGATTATTCAACCTTTTTCTCATGGTAACCTCCCCCTTGGCAGTCCCCTCCCGGAGATCCGAATGGGGGACTATTCCGGAATCTTTTGCCAATGGAGAGATCTTCATGACACTTCTTCAATTACAGACCACATGTCCTGTGGATACACGTTACGTGTCTTTAATGCAGTGGTTTCCATTGCCTTCTGCATCCTCATGTCGTTGATCATTGCTGATTCTTCCGCCTTTAGGGGCAATTTCCCACCCCTAGGACAAGAGAGTGCCCTGAACCTCTATCCGCTACTCCGCCCTCTTTGACAAGGCCGTTGGCAGTATGAGGCTGACTTCTTATGCCGGAAGTCATGGGCCGCCAATGCTGATTATTTATTACAGTTTAGGCAGTGGCGGGGATCGAACCCGGGACCGAAGACGTTTTGGTTATGAATCAAAGACGCTACCCCTAGACCACGGGTGCAATCACATAGGGTGGGATTATTGATAATTGGGAGCGCCAACGTTAGGGGCGTTATGGGGCCCCTTAGGGACGTGGCTGACAAGAAGGGTAAGAAAACTCTGTGTGCATACCGGGTGGTGCCATTCCAGATGTGGAAAGGGTTCTCCCGGCTGCAATGAATAGCACAGGATGCAGCCAACTGCAGGTGGTTGCTCACGTCGGTACCAATGACGTGTGTTACTTTGGATGAGAAGAGATTCTCTCTGGTTTCGAGCGGCTAACAGTAGTGTTAAATGCTGCCAGTCTTGCTAGCAAGATGAAAGCAGAACTGACCACTTGCATTATAGTCGACAGGACCGATTGTGGATCTCTGGTTCAGAGTCGAGTGGCCTGAATCAGAGGCTCAGACGGTTTTGCGACCGTGTAGGTTGCAGATTCCTCGACTAGCGGCAAAGGGTGGTTGGGTTTCGGCTTCCGCTGAATAGGTCAGGTGTCCACTGTATGCAGTAGGCGGCTACACGGGTAGCAGGGGCTGTGTGGCGTGGACTGGATGGTTTTTTAGGTTGGAGGGTGTCGGGAAAACACAAGAAGGGCTTCAGTCACAAAGGGTTCAGGCTGAACACAGGAAGAACGTAGATACAGGAACCATTGGTATAACAGTTGTAAACTGTCGTAGCTGTGTTCGGAAAGTACCAGAGCTCCAAGCGCTAATAGAAAGCACTGATTCTCAAATCATTATAGGCACTGAAAGCTGGCTGAAGCCGGATATAAGCTCAGCCGAAAGCATAGGCATAGGCTAAACACGGTTGCAGTGGCGTGTTTTTTGCTGTTAGAAATAGTTTAACTTGTCGCGAAATTGAAGTAGATATTTCCTGTGAGTTAGTATGGGCAGAGGCCATTGTTGGCAACCGGAATAAAATAATAATTGGATCCTTTTACCGACCCCCCAATTCAGATGATACAGTTGCTGAAAGGTTCAAAGAAAACTTGAGTTTGATTGAACACGTACCCGAGTCATATATAATAGTTGGCGGTGACTTTAATTTACCTTCGATATGTTGGTGAAAATACATGTTTAATTCCGGAAGTACGCATAAAATATCATCCGAAATTGTGCAAAACACATTCTCTGAAAATTATTTCGAGCAGTTAGTTCGTGAGAGCAGGCGAATAGTAAACGGTTGTGAAAACACACTTGACTTCTTAGTAAAAAATAATCCTGAGTTAATAAGGAGCATCAAAACCGATTCAGGGATTAGTGAACACAGGGTTGTCGTAGCGAGACTGAATATTGTAATCCCCAAATCCACGAAAAGTAAGCGAAAAGTATACCAATTCAATAAAGAAAATAAAAATTCACTTGACGCCTTCCTGAGAGACAATCTCCACTCGTTCCAAATTAATAATATAAATTGCATGCTTATGGAATATCGGCTCAGTTATGTGACTGGATTTGTGATTTCCTGTCAGAGAGGTCACAGTTCGTAGTAATTGACGGAGAGTCATCGAGTAAAATAGAAGTGAATTCTGGCGTTCCCCAAGGTAGTGTTATAGGCCCTTTGCTGTTCCTCATCTGTATAAACGATTTGGGAGACAATTTGAGCAGCCGTCTTCGGTTGTTTGCAGATGACGCTGTCGTTTATCGACTAATAAAGTCATCAGAAGATCAAAACAAATTGCAGAACGACTTAGAGAAGATATCTGAATGGTGCGAAAAGTGGCAGTTGACCCTAAATAACGAAAAGTGTGAGGTCATCCACATGAGTGCTAAAAGGAAATCGTTAAACTTCGGTTACACGATGAATCAGTCTAATCTAAAAGCCGTAAATTCAACTAAATACCTAGGTATTACAATTACGAGCAACTTAAGTTGGAAGGAACACATAGAAAATGATGTAGGGAAGTCTAACCAAAGACTGCGGTTTATTGGCAGGACACATGAAATGTTTTGAAATAAGTCTTCAAAGAGTTCTTAAAAGATCTAGTCTCTAAGATCAAGATGCTCATTTACCAAACTTTGTGGCTGTTTTTTCTCCGTAAACCGACTCGTTCTACACCGTTACACGAAACCTTGGAACTTTACCTAGAAAAGTAACAAGTCGTGCTCAGTTCGGCGCGCAACAACCGGAAGGTAGAGAGTGAGAAATCGCAAGCGATGACATTGCTGCGGGCCGGTCTTAACATGACTTATTATTTTCCTAGGTCAAGTTCCAAGGTTTGGCGTAACGGTGCAGAACGAGTCAGTTTACGGAAAAAAAAACAGCCCCAAAGTTTGGTAATTGAGCAACTTGATCCCAGAGAAGAGATCTCTTAAGATCTCTTTGAAGACATCAAAACATTGCTACCCTTTGGTCTTTCATTTTCTAAGAATTTTCTGACGGACTCCTCTTTCAGCATATGGTGACTTTCTACATTTTGCTGTTTTTTCAAATTCATTACCTTATTCTGTGAGCTTGATAACTGACATCACTCAATTGACCTTTAAATTTAATTTTTCTTATGTTCTGCCCAATTAATTTTAAATATTTATATAAAATATCAGCAATCAACAGCTGGCCATATGTTGTACTGTGTTACTAAAAATGAGATTATGTTGTTACGTGAAGTCAGTATTTGATATCTTTCGTACAATGATGACTGATGTAGACTTGTGGCGACGCATCTATGGACAATCAACTACTTAGCAGCGGATGTATGTTTACCATTGCACTATGGAACGCCTATCTTCATGGCAATGGACGGTTTCTCGGCATACTTCAATGCTTTGGTCTCGATGGTGCCCGGCGGTATTCCCTGTCCTGCTGTGGACACGTTTCACCAGTGGATTCTAGGCTACCTCTCTTGTCCTTGGTGACTGACAGCGTCGTTTGGATACATCCTTGCACTAAAGTTTTGTTTCCTACAAACTTTGACAAAGACTTTGAGTCTTACTTTTACTTTTAAGTGTTGCCCACAGGTGACTTAGTGCTTAGTGTTACGGTTCACTATTGGTTTTGTTTTACTATTCCAAATGTGTTTAACGTGCCCGACAATTAATACTTATATATTTCAGCTTAATTTTCATATTTTTCGGTTTACTCATTTGTATTTCTGGATGTATTTACTTACAGTATAATCTCAGTATCTTCTGATTGCTGCCTTCTACGATCGTACACTAGACGTTGGGCGGAGGGTCGCTTATATAGCTCATAGCGTTCTTACGTTACTGTGCAGTTGATGAACAAGCCGTCTGGCTTACAATGCGGCTCCGGTCAGCGTCTCTGCAGATCACTGAATGGTATAAATATTTTCAATTTTCTCGCAGCTTATATTGTCTTACCTATCCAGAGTTTGCGTCTTTAAATGTTCCTGATCTCTCGATAGAAAATTTGCTTTAGAGGTGCCATATAGTCTGAAGAAGACGAGTGGCGACTGAAACCACCACTAATAAAACATCTCCCTTGCGGTCAAGACAGATTATTATGTTAAGTACATGGTTTATTTTATTTTCTTTGGTTTTCCAAATCAAGTGACACCAAATATCCCTTGAAGCAAAAGGCTTAACACGATTTTGAGCTCCAAGTGCATCTCCAGTTAGCACAGGTAATGCAGTGTCCATTTAGAAACAATGTTAACATTAATGGCAACTACTCTACGTCTCGTGTGACCGGCCGTATCGTTGGACAACAACCTTTCGGGATCACCTTCACGACGTCTGAGGCTGTCTCTGGCCGCTGTCGACACGTCACGCCAATTCTCCGTAACGTCGGTGTTGTGCACCGCAGATTCCGCTGTTCGTTTGCTGTATACGCCATCACCGCCGTGTGTCGCTTTCCTCAGCTGATTAGCTAACCTTCTTCGAGAGCGCCTCCAGTAGCCATCCCTCTCCAGTGACCTCTGAACCTCGGTCCGTACAGCACGTCAACAAGCGATACTACCACCAGTTGCCAAAAGGCAGCCGCCTCTTCCGACGTAAATCGTGTATGAATAAATGGTGATACCTCCTACAAAACATACTGTGTTGACTGCAAGTAGTTAGTGATTTCCGCAGATAGTAATTAAGAAGATTCAAGGACTACTAGCTACATATGGATTTATTTACAACCACACAAATAATGTTTGCGCTTCTTGTGTAGAAGAAAGATACGTTTATGTAAAGGAAAGTATTCCCATGTAAATCAGATAAGCATTAGTTGCATAAGCTACAAGGTTCCCAAAATATACGTACCGAAACGGCAATGTGTATGGGTAAAGAAAGAATAGTATTCCATAACCTGCTCCTACTACAAGATAGCATGGAACATTTACACGGGAAAAAAGTATTTACTTATTTCATTACATACTACCCAGTGACATTAATGCCACCACCTGTGATAAGCCTGAATAACGACGTTTTGCAGTGCGGACCACCACGAGACGTATAAGGAGAGTCAGTGAGATTCTGGAAAGTACCGACATGGAGATGGAGCCATGCTGAATCCAATGCCATGACCACATGCACCAGGTTTCGCGGTTGATGATCTTTGGCGCATACAGCCCGATCTAAATTGTTTCATAGATTCTCAATTGGGTTTAAATCCGTGGAGTTTGGTGATGAGGGGAATACGGTAAATTTATTCTATTGATCTTCAAACCACGCACGTGCACCACGAACTGTGAGACACATGGAATTGTCCTGCTGGTAGATGTAATCGTGCAAGGAGACATAAATTGTATGCAGTGGTGGATACGGTCCCCAAGGTTTAGATGCCTACCTGTGTTGATCAACTGTGCCTTCCAGAATAGCGAAATTACCCAGAGAATGCCATAAAAATATTTGGAAGCCTCCAACGCACCCCCCTAGTTTGCTTTCAGTCATTTCACGAGACAAACGTTAATAGTCATCTGTTCGACGTAATAAACGTCAAGGCAAATGTCGCCAGTAATGGGCGTTCATTTGCGGTACTACCGTGCACATTGCAGCCTTTGTGACCAATGAACGGCTGTCAGCATGGTTGCATGAACCAAGCACCTGCTATGGAGGTCCACACAGACGTTCAGTGAAGTGTCGTTCAGGAGAAATTGTTGATAGCCCCATGGTTCATTAGCGCGGTCAGTTGCGCAACATCTGCACGTCTGTACGCCCATACACATCTCCACAGCTGTCGTTCACCCCTGCCATCTATGACCTTCTGTGCACCACAGAAGTATCGGCGAAGGTGTAGGATAGTGCCAATTTGCCAAGCACGATCCATTTTAACCACTGCAGCACACGAACAGTTTACAAATAGCCGTTTAGGAAGTGCTTCCATTCTTGACCCGAAACCCAATAATCATACCGTTTTGACGTTCAAAATGGCTCTGAGCACTATGGGACTTAACTGCTAAGGTCATCAGTCCCCTAGAACTATGAACTACTTAAACCTAACTAACCTAAGGACATCACACACATCTATACCCGAGGCAGGATTCGAACCTCCTACCGTAGCGGCCGCACGATTCCAGACTGTAGCGCCTAGAACCGCTCGGCTACCCCGGCCGGCCGTATGGTTTCTGGCATCCACTCCGACATGCTACATATAAACCTCACTGATATTGGTGCCACATGTTTTGTGTGAGTACGTATTGCACGTTGACGTTGAACATAGGCAGTGGTCAAATTAATGTAAGTGGATCATGTATAAAGTATATTAAAACACTGGCTTTTGTGGTCTAGTGAGTAGTACTCTAGACTGCAGCCTTGGAGTTCCTGGTTTCAATTCTGGGTCAAGTCGACGAATTTACCACATTTCAGTCTCTCTAGGATGGCCCCAAGTACAATCAGCCTGCTATCAAACTGAAAACCGGCGATTTCTCGCACGGATAAAATGTGGTGCAGGGTCGCCATCCCCCTCCCACTCCTATTACCACAGCGGACGAAATGCTGCAGTCAGGCTGCTGCAGTCAGGCCAGAAGCCCCTTCATGCCATGCCCTTCATATTTACACGTATTCAAACAAAGAGGTAAAAAAAGTAAAAAAAATCAGAAATACACACAAGAACATAAGTTTAGGATCACTCGAGTTCCGAGAACTCCTGAAGATGAACATTGACTGTGGATATTGTATCACATAGTCCCTTTGACTGTTCGGAGATGTCACTAAACCCACCCAAAGATGTAAACGACCATGCATGACTAGCGTCTATTGACAGCCGATCAGTTCCAGTCATTCCACAAGGAAGGAGGTGCACGGCTCGTGTTGTCTGTAGTTCATTCCTGCCTACACGGTCAACACCGTGGTGTATCGCGTGGGTATTGTTGCTTTGTGCCAGGAAGGGCTCTCAAAAAGGGAAGTGTCCAGGTGACTCGGAGTTAGCCAAAGCGATGTTGTTCGGACATGGAGGAGATACAGAGAGACAGGAAATGTCGATGACATGTCTGGCTCATGCCGCACAACGGCTACTACTGCAGTGGGTGACCGCTACCTACGGATTGTGGCTCGGAGGAACTCTGACAGCAACGCCACCATGTTGAATGTTTTTCGTGCAGCCACAAGACGTCATGTTACAACTCAAACTGTGCGCAATAGGCTGCATGATGCGTAACTTCACTCCCGACGTCCACGGTGAGGTCAATCTGGTGATCATGGAAGGCGCTGTAACGGCGGTACGATACGTGAATGCCATCCTCCGACCGATAGTGCAACCATATCGGCAGCATATTGCAGAGGCATTCGTCTTCATGGACGACAATTCGCGCCCCCGTCGCGCACATCTTGTGAAAGACTTCCTTCAGGATAACGACATCGCTCGACTAGAGTGTCCAGCATGTTCTCCAGACATGAACCTTATCGAACAAAACCTGGGATAGATTGAAAAGGACAGTTTATGGACGACGTGACCCTCTGAGCGATCTACGCCGAATTGCCGTTGAGCATTGGGACAATCTGGATCAACAGTGCCTTGATGAACTTGTGGATAGTATGCCACGACTAATACAGGCATGCGTCAAGGCAAGAGGACGTGCTACTAAGTACCAGACGTACCGGTGTGTGCAGCAATCTGGACCACCACCTCTGAAGGTCTCGCTTTATGGTGGTACAACACGCGATGTGTGGTTTTATGGAGCAATAAAAAGGGCGGAAATGATGTTTATGTTGATCTCTATTCCAATATTCTGTACTGGTTCCGGAACTCTCGGAACAGAGGTGATGGAAAACTTTTTAATGTGTGCATAAAAAATAACGTTTTAAATGACAAAGCAGAAAAGCATGTTTAACACTGGGACCTTAAGACGTGAAGTGTTTAATTTTGCAGTTCGGCTCGGAAATAGGAAGTGTGAGCATAGTGCGCGGTCTTGGCTGATAGTGGCATTTCTTTTCCTTTTACGTGGTTGCGTACAAGCAAATTTACAACCAGCTGAGAACTTATCACAGTATGATGCCGTTAGATCTCATTATTTTAAACAGACTCTCTCAAGAGACAGTGGGCAGTACTGTTATGCTCCCGTTCTCTCCTAGAAGACCTCTCACTTTTCTGAACTGGAGCGACCTCAACACAGCTTTGTCAATTGCTGTTTCAGTCTTCAACAATCTTTTTTTGTTAATGTCTCGTCTTCCAAGACCATGGGGACCTGTAACGTGATTGGTTGTTTGCCCACGATTTTTTCTGAAGAGCGATTCTGTTCTCAGCCCACAGCCCTGACTTCAGTTCTTAAAGCAACATAACCTTCTATGCACTGGACCACGTCTACCATCGACGTGTTGTTTAAGTATTAGCTGCGACAGGTAGAGTTAATTTTATGTATGATATGACCAAATTATCGCTTTCTCTTTCCTTGGTGGTACTGGGAAATTATAAAATCTTTATTCATATTCCGCAGTACTACCACATTTTTGACTTTACCTTTCCACTGTGTTCTTAATATTCTTCGACACGTTCACAATTGAATTGCTTCCAATCTCTTACGTAATACTGTGGTAAGTCTTCATGAAGTGAGATGCTGAACACGTGTCATCTAAGTAGTGGAGTGCGTAGTATAATACTTATGTCAGAGTCAACTGTCTTCCATTTCGTGTAAGAATTTCTGGACTGTTAATATCTTCATAGAATTTCTTTAGCCAAGTTCCAGTTATCGTTGCTAAGATACCCTAAGCATTTACAAGACGAAACCCTTCCGATCTTATCACTGCCAAATGCAAGAGAGCACTGCATTTCACCTCAGTTTCTGCTGACAATTATGCTATTCATCCTCTTAAAGTTTAAAACTAACTCCACGCTCTTCGACGATAGTAGTAGAGAATGCAGCCTTGGCAAACTCCTCTCACGGTCGACACTACTTCTGACTCCTCCTTCTTGAATGCAGATCGTGATGATGTCTTTACGTGTCCTGTCGACTTGCTGATAACACAAGGAGACGGCGGTTATCATCAAGTAACAAAAACTGAGAGGAAAGTTGTGACAAACACACACTGTACAGGCTCAAATTAGATACCTGCGCAAATAGCTTGTAGTCCTCAGCATGTACTGTATTGATCTTCACTTCTGAAGCCTTAATTTCAGCAAATGCATACCAGATAATACGCCGGATACACCTGGTAACCTATAAGCAACATAAGAATAATCTTTATCACAATAACGCAGTGGGCCTCTATTTCCCCAAAAGACGCTTCGTAAAACGCACATTTGTCTTCATTCCAAAATATGGAACATATATTCTGGATTCGGGTTGGTGGAAATAGACCTAGGGAATTTCGTAACTCTAAAATACCGACAAACTTGTCGAATATGACTTTTCGAAGCACGAATTCTAGCTCATAAAATGACAAGGCAACGACTTTGCACATTGGCGTGGACAATAAGAAATTGCAGAAACTATTCTTTCCTGTATGAAATTAGATAAATTGCACAATGAGCACTTCCACAAACACGCGTTATCACAATCGTCTCTGAAATCCTTCCCGTGTTAGTGTCAACATATAGGCAGAGATGTGTCTTATCATTTTCTTCGGTACAGCAGTGTCATTTCTCTTCGATTTCGTCAGAAGTAACAAATGACTCACATCAGCTACACAAAATATACAATATCCATCCACGTCTCTTGTGGATAACAGATACAATCAGGCACTTCGAACATAATGAACCAAACTAAAATATTGCAGTGCATATACGTCATATCAATACATGATAAAAAGGATGAAATTACAATATTACTCACTGATATTACACTGAAGAGCCAAAAACTGATACTCCTCCCTAATATCGTGCAGGGCTCCCACAAGCACGCAGAAGTGATGCAACACGATATGACATGGACTCGACTGATGTCTGAAGTGGTGCTGGAGGGAACTGACAACAAGAATCCTGGAGGGCTGTACATAAATCCGAAAGAGTACCAGGGGGTGGAGATCTCTTCTTATCAGCACATAACAAGGCATCCTAGATACTCAGTAATGTTCATATCTGGGGAGTTTGCTGGCCAGTGAAAGTGTTTAAACTCAGCGGAGTCTTCCTGGAGCCACTCTGTAGCATTTCTGGACGTTTGGCTTGTCACACTGCCTGCTGTAATTTCCCAAATCTGTCAGAATACACAATAGACTAGAATGGAGACAGGTGATCAGACAAGATGCTTACGTACGTGTCACCTGTCAGAATCGTATCTAGACGCATCAGGGGCCCAATATCACTGAAACTGCACAAGCCTCACACCCTTATAGAGCCTCCAATAGCTCGAAAATTCCCCTGCTGACATGCAGGGTCCATTGATTACTGAGGTTGTCTCCGTACCCTCCAAACGTCCATCCACTCGATACAATTTGAAACGACACTCGTCCGACTATGCAACATATTTCCTGTCATCAACAGTCCAATGTAGGTTCTGACGGGCGCAGGGGAGGCGCAAAGCCTTGTGTCGTGCACTCATAAAGGGTACACGAGTGGGCCTTCAGCACCGGAAGCCCATATCGATGATGTTTCGTTGAATGGTTCGCATGCTGACAAGTGTTGATGGCCCATTGTTGAAATCTGCAGCAATTTGCATAAGGGTAGCACTTCTGATACGTTTGACAATTGTCTTCAGTCGTCGTAGGTCCAGTTCTTGCAGGATCTCCAGCTGCATCTATGTTGGAGGATTGATGTTTTACCGGATTCCTGATATTCAAAGTACACTCGTGAAATGGTCGTTCGGGAAAATCCCCACTTCATCGCTACCTCGATGATGCTGTGTCCCATCGCTCGTGCGCTGATTATAACACCACGTTGGACCTCACTTAAATCTTGATAACCTGCCACTGTAGCAGCAGTAACCGATCTAATGACTGCGCCAGACACGTGTTGTCTTACATAGGCGTTGCCGAACGTTGCGCCGTTTTCTGCCTGTTTTCATATCTCTGTGTTTGGATACCCATGCCTATACCAGTTTCTTTAGTTCTTCAGCGTATGTGGGTGTTATGGGAGATAGTGGTACGCCTGTGTAGGGGGAGGGTGTAAAAGGTGTAGGTGGGGAAAAAAAAGTGAGGCATATGACAAAGCACTCTGAATAATTGAATACTGGTATTTGAAAGGCATAGTACAAGTGAATATAGTTGAAATCATTAAATTTATGTAGAATTTATATGCCCAATTTAACATAAAAAATTAATATAATAATCTATTGTAATAAAATACAAGTGCTCGTATTAGAAAACATATATACCTGTATGCTTAAGAGAAAAACATACAAAACCCAGTGACACCACAACACTGATAAAAACAAGAACCCACCCTCAAATTCAGGAGTATAACTAATCAAGTGTAGTAAATGTGAAAAAGTAAGAAACGGACGAAAAAGACGGGATATTGAAACTAGATTTAAAGAACGCTATAGTAATAAGATAACTTGGTCCAATACTAACACTGTGTTGAGTGAACAGGAGTAAATCTTACAAAATTTACATAGGAAATATGGGGTTGCACTCCAGATTAAAGTTCTTGTGATATGTCTATTGTGAGCGCACCCCCCCTCCCCTCTCCCTTCCTCTTTCATACAAACATGATGCAGGATACCGTAAAGGTGATAAACGATGAGAACGATTTCTCCCGCAGTCCCTTCAGCTTCTTTTGACCATCCTATCCTCCAGCGAAATGCGCAAAGACGGACTCGGAGAGAACTGGCAATTGCAGCAGTGGAGCGACCAGCGACTATGTTGGACGGGGCGGTGTGACGAGCTTGCTGTAAACTACTGAGGTGAGTAAATGGAAGTAATGCTGCACCAGCAATATATGGTATTGTAATACAAAAGAACACCAGAAAGCACTGCTAACCTAATGTCAACATATTTCTTGTAATTTCATATTAACAGTTTTTTGCAAATAACTGCATACTTTCTTATCATTGTGATAATATTTACAGCCGCTTTTTAGTAATCTCTCTTTATTCATGTATTCTATGACATATCTTTTATAAAAATACTTGAGTATGGCTCCTTTGATCTTTTGCTTTCTATAGACATATACGTGTTTTAACATGAGAGGTGATACCTAACACTCTACACCTGAGCAGAGCTGGCTACATTGCAAACGTATTTGTCTGACACATCCTGAAATCTTGATGACCCTCATTCTGATTACTTCGTTTTCCCTACCTTTCATGATCGCACAAACAGCGCTGTCTCGTCCCTGACTCACAGCTTCCTGTACTTGGACAATATTCCACAAACAGAGTTAAGTTCACCTATTACAGCACACGACATAAGACAAGTACTCCACCAAAAGGTCTACAACTCCCTCAGTCACCACGGTATTGCCTATCGACAACTTAAACAACACTCCCACTCCTTTCTAGTCACCATTGTCCCCTCCACAGGTTACTTTCCCCGACTATAGGAAACCTCAAAGATCCCAGCTTTTCTCAAACCTCCGGTTAATACCTCCTCCTACCGGTACTTGTGCATTTCCTCAGTGTTTAACTAATTCTTCGAATCCATTACTCCAGACGCATCCACTCCTTGATGATAACCAGTGTGGATTTCGTTCCAGTTTTACAACGACTAGCGCCTGCACATGACTCATATCCTATCCCACCAGTGTACCACCAGTAAATCTGCTATTTTTGCCTCTCTCGACCTAAAGTGAGCCTATGACCATGTATCGCATGCAGGTCTCCCTTTCAAATTGCAGATATATCCACTTTCCTCCTATCTACCGCTTATCTTCTGTATCTATTAACGACGCCAGTCCACATACATTCCATTCCATTGGAGGAGCGCTCCAAGGCTCCATACTCTGTTATCTCCTTTATCGACTCTGCATTGCTGGTATGCCCAAATCAACCACCAGTTCATCTCCTTCAGAACGCTGGTGACGCCGCTTTACTCGCTCTGTACCCTACATTCCAGAATTCACAAATATATCTCTAAACCCACTTCAATTAAATGAAACAACAAGTTCACTGTTACCAGTCACCGTTTTATTTATTTCCACGACGCGTTTCGAAGATTTAAACCTCCATCATAAGGTGGATTTACATTAGTAAGTATTACATATGTGTGTGTGTTGTGTTAAGATTTTTGGAGGAACTTGTGGCACTGCCTAGTGGAGAATCAAGACACTATTTGAGAATATGGTTTAGGATTACTTTTGACAAAAAATTAAACTGATATCTAATGGTAAACATTAAATAAGTAAACTAGAGTACCTTCAGTGGTCACAGGTTCCTTTTGCTGTCATAACACATCACATGTATACTGCCACATTTGTAAACAAATATGGCGTCTGGATTCAGCTGGGTGCAAAGTTCGTATAGCAGAAGAGAAGACTTAATCGCAAAGTGCAAAGAATATACATCGTAACAACATTATTGCAGAATAATAGTTTTAAGCATTTGGCGGTGTTTGTTTTGAGGTGTCAAACATATGTTGTAAGACGTATGCTTTGCCGGCGATGGGCGAGGCATGACAGAATCTCTGACCAGAGAGTAGTATGTCGTTAGTTGTTGCTCGTCGCTAGTCTGCGCTTGACTGCGCGAGTCGACAGTAGTAGTCTTGAGTAGTCTGGTGAGTCGGCGGGAGTCGGCATGCGTCGGCTGTGTGCTCTGCTCGCGACTCTGGTCAGGATTCTGGAGGATGAGTATTGTTGTAGAAGGTAAAGAAGCAGCTTTGCGCATATTTAATAATATACGTTAATTGTAGTTTAATTTGTTCAAAAAAATGCTCCAATAATAATTTTCATAATATAAAGTAACTCTTTTAAAGAAAAGCATTCATTTCAATTTAAAGAATTTCCAATGCATTATCATTGCATCCAAGAATCAAAAAATATATATACGCCAGCATTGCACGAAGCTGTGTCGAAAAATGACTAATTAAGAGCAGATATAAGTGCAGTTTTATTGAGGTAAGAATTTTTGCTTTTTTTATTCAGAATACAGGGCCGAAGATCAGGGCTGCTGTCCTCATAAAATTTATCAGGTTACTAAACATTTTTATTATTTTGGTGTTTAGGAATTTTTCTATTTCGAACTTGACATTAAATGTGAATGCATTTCTGCATACAGACAATAAATCGGAGCCAATTTTGATCAGAGGTTACAATATTTAAAAATCATTTAATTATTATTCTTTGGGCAGGCTACACTTGCCTCACATTTTTCATTAACATTTTTTGTGGGGAGGTTACATTTGGCTCCATTTCCATTTCCATTTAAGTATTTCTGCTGGGAGGTTACACTTGGCGACATCCGGCCAGGATCGTATTTCTTTGTGAATCTTCTGATAAGTAGTCATATATCTGCTCTTATTTACTTAAACGTGGTTTGCATCTGGCGCAACGCATTTACTAATTTGTCACTCTTTCTTTCACAGATCATCGGCAATTTGTTGCTCTTTGTTGTATTTGTGTTTGTTACATTTTGCATTGTGTTTGTTTCATTAGTGAATAATTTTGATTTGTGTAAAAATGCCGCGAAAAACTGTTAACAGTACATCGCAATGTGTAGTGAGTGAAATAGCCGACTCAAATAATTTGACCGATAGTACTTGCGACACTCAGTGTAACGATGACAATCCTCCATTTACACACAATCAGTGCGTACCGACCGCTAGTAATGATTTTAATGCTAATGATGAGCAAACAAACTCAGTTGTGTCGTCTGTTAATTTAACGATAATGGATGACGTGGCACGTTCTGTTACAATGTACGCTGCCCAGTTTAACACACCCGGTTTGCAAAATTTACGTAATGAACAGACAAATTTTTCTACCGAAAATGAACAGTGTAATCAGAGCAGGACAGATTTATTTGATTTCGAGGTAGTGACTAACAATCCACATCCGATTAGCAGACATTTTCAAGAATCACAAAATGACCGAATGGTTACACAAAACGTGACAATTGCAGGTACGCCATCAAACAGCACAGAGAATAGAGTAGGTAATATTGGGTTGGATCAAATTATGGCACTATTGGTACAATATAGTGCAAATTTCAAACAACTTAATGAAAATAATGAAAATCTCAAACAACAACTTAATGAAAATTCCAAACAACTTAATGAAAATTTCAAACAACTTAATGAAAAACATGACAACCTTAATGAAAAATTAGACAACAATTCCAGACAGCTTAGTGAACAGATTACAGCCGTTGCCGCGCAGTGTCATGATACTAATGAACAATTACGTGTGGAAATTGAGGCTTGTGCTAGGAAAAGTAGTGAAGAAATTAGATCTGTTGCACAAGAATTAAGTAATATACAAGCAGCCACAACAGAGTCACTTAGACACGAAATTAGTGCAGTCCGTAAACAATGCTCTGAAAACACAACACAGTTACGCGAAGAGTTTAAATTAATGTCAGCGGAACTTTCACGCACACTGGATGCAAAAGTAGATGCGAAATTCGACCAACAGAACAGTCAAATTGACGAACGCTTTAATCACCACCTACAAAACAGTAAAACGCGTTACCGTAAATTCATACAGGAACAAAATAAAGTAAAACGACAAGTTATGGAAACAATTATGGCTCAAAGACAGGCAAAAATATACGTAGACAACAATATTGCTATAGTATCACACGAAATTAGCACTATCAAAGAGTTGAACACCGAATTGCGTGATGAAATTTCCGATCTTAAATCAAAAACACACACACACACAGTAGACTTTCAGACAGTGACTCACAGACTCGAACAATTAGAACTAACACAGGATTCCGATGTCATCAAAGCTGACGTTAAAAAGTTGAACGAAAGCACATGTTAAATACAAAGACAAATTAATGCTTCTGACACTAAAAACGATGATCAGATAAAAATACTGACTGAAAAATATGATGAATTGGCCAGTCGTATTGACATTATTGAAAGTAATAATGACAGCAAATCAGACGATACTTCACCGATTTCGTTTAATCAAACACCTGAATTCCAAAATTTACAGCAGACAATCAGTGAGATAGATTCGTCTAATAATACATTACGTAGAAAATTTTCAACTTTACAGCAAGAAGTGACAGAGATAAAAAATAGCCAGACAGAGTGGCCGTGTGGTTAAAGGCGCTGCAGTCTGGAACCGCAAGACCACTACGGTCGCAGGTTCGAATCCTGCATCGGGCATTGATGTTTGTGATGTCCTTAGGTTAGTTAGGTTTAACTAGTTCTACTTTCTAGGGGACTAATGACCTCAGCTGTTGAGTCCCATAGTGCTCAGAGCCCATTTTGATAAAAAATATTTCAGTTAATAACACGGCACAACATACGGCACATTCCGAACATTTCTCACACTCATACAGCCGGTATAACTTAAGTAATTTACAGAGACTATGTGACTTAAAATCCGAAAAGACACAGACAAACAGATTCTTATGCAATCGTGAACCTGTTCACACATTCAGTGACGATAACGTTGATTATAAGTAATTTTTATCCGTAAGAAAATGTAAGGTATTTGAAAATGACAGAGCACAGGTACACGCATTGAACTGGATACGTAGATTTATTTTTGTACTTTCACCGCCATTGCCTGTAATGCAGAAACTAGCTTTGGACTGGATACAACAATTTACTTTTGAATTTTCTTCGGAATTGCCTGTAACGCAAAAGCTAAAATTTATTTGCAGCGCGTAATAGACCTCAGGGGATTCATTACGCTTTAATGAATATGTGCCGTAGCGTGCACAGGGCCCCGAGCTGTAGTAGTGCTGTTTCATCTTTAGTTTTCTGCACTGCTGCCTTCTCTTCTACTATCCTTTATATCTATCAAAACGGCTCTTTAACTATCGCTCTATCTAGGATTAAGAATGAGTAAAGAAAACCTGATACGACAAGTTTATACCGAAAGTGACAATTTTTCATTAAACGCTAAATTTACACACGACAGATTAAGTAGATGGTAACTTTATTTGCAGGAATTTAATTTTACAATTGTTCACATTCCCGGTACAC
The DNA here is from genome assembly GCF_023898315.1 of Schistocerca nitens. NCBI lineage: Eukaryota > Metazoa > Arthropoda > Insecta > Orthoptera > Acrididae > Schistocerca > Schistocerca nitens. The sequence continues at coordinate 760,694,808 of NC_064617.1, read as the reverse complement.
AAAATATTGTAGCAGACGCACTATCCTGTTCTCTCAGCAACAATCAGCAAGACATCGCAAACAACTTCTGCAAAACAAATTTCAGTGTCATGTACATTCAACAAGCTGCATTTGAAAATTTCATTTCGTCGTCATTACAAGACATAGCACAAGAGCAGAATAAAGACAACGTGTGAAAAGAAATTTAACAACTTTGGCAAGATAGGAATAATGCTACCATTAGAAACCATTACACTGTACGCAATGACATTCTGTTTCGCCGCTCTCATCCTGACAGCAACAATTGGTTATCTTGCATTCCTGACGAACTTGTTAACAAATTAATCTGGTATACTCATTTAAGTTACGCACACTGCGGAGCCAGAAAATGTTTTCTTATACTGAGACAGAACTGTTATTTTACCGATGTGGAGAAACGTATTCGACGAGTTTTAGTGTCATGTAAAATCTGCCAGAAAGCTAAATCAGACACGACTTCACATATTCCTCCATTACATCCCATTGTACCGTTAAATTGAGGCATATGGCCGCTGTAGACATTTTTGGTCCGATTCCCAGAACTAATAGAGATTTTTGCTACATCTTTGTCGCTGTTGTCGCTGCACTGCTGCCTTCTCTTCTACTATCCTTTATATCTATCAAAACGGCTCTTTAACTATCGCTCTATCTAGGATTAAGAATGAGTAAAGAAAACCTGATACTACAAGTTTTTACCGAAAGTGACAATTTTTCATTAAACGCTTCAGGAACGATAACCACCAGAACTATAATAACAGACAAAATTTTAAGTATCAGTATCGACAAAATATCGCAAAGCTACTTCTAACACTGTTTCAAAAGCATTTGTAAAACATTTTCTATTTCATGTAGGGTATGTGTTGAAAGTACTTTCCGACAATGGATCACAGTTTCGATCTGCTATATGGACACGTAAGTTACGGGCTAGAAACATTTCTCCGATCTTTATATCCAGGTACCATGCTTCTTCGAACCCTTGTGAACGATTAATGAAAGAAATTGGTAAACTGTGTAGAACATACTGCCATAAAAAACATATTGACTGGGACACATACATACTCTCATTCCAAGATGTAATTAATTCCATACCAAATGAATCTACTATGCCATCTCCATCTGTTATACTGAAAAATGTTGAACCACCTAACAAAATTAAAGAATTAGTAACCTTTCCTACATGTCGTCGACTACGACACCATGAAATAATTGACATTGCGCTGAACAACATCAAATGTGCCGCAGAGCGCCGGAGAAGACAGCAAAAACAGGTTTGTATACGCCGTGACTTTCACATTGGAGAGAAGATATTAGTACGCACACACTATTTATCCAATAGAGGAAAAGGTAGGTGTAGTAAATTTGAACTTCTATACGCAGGTCCATATCGGATTCGCAGCATTCCTCACCCCAATGTAGTACACGTCGAAACTTTGAGAACCAGAAAAACCAAAGGGAACCACCACATATCCAACATCAAACCTTTTATTGAATGAACATACTTTATGATTAATCACACTGTAATGCCATTTCCTAATTTTTTATGACCACTTATGCAATTATATCCACATGAACACTTACTGATGATTATCGTATTTTTTCTTGGCAAGTGCCCGGCAAGGTAAGGTTAGAAGGTTGCTTTTCTTGTCGTTAGACATCAGACCGTGCATATTTTCCATTTTTATGTATGAATGATTGTTTTCCTGTTTTGTTTGTATGCACTATGAAATAGTTAAGATACAACAAACACCAGTTGACTTTGACATTTTTGCCATATGATATCTCAACATCGTGACTACTTTACTTTTTTTTTTTTTTTTGCTCCTACATTGTGATACACTGTGTACATTTTTGCTTCTGAACACTGTCGATGTTTTTGACATATTACGTTTTCTGTCATGCTATGCTGTATGCTCAATTATATTACTATAAACCAGTTTTTATTTAATGGGTATATGAATTAAATGCAAGACATTAATCTTTGTTCATCATTTTCAGAAAGAAATAACGTGTAAGCGAAATAAATTTAACAGAAATGGGAATTTCACCTTCGGTATCAAGCATTAACAAGAATATACTATACACATCGTATAATAGCAGTCTTAACTAATTTTTTCTTTCAGAATACGAGGCGGTTGATGCAGGTGGTCAGACAGAACTACACATCTTAGTTTTAGTGATGAAATATGCTAGAAATAAGGAATAGTTGTATAATAAATAATGAAGTGACTTTTTTGCAGATGATAATGAATAGTCATGAATAATGATGAAGAATATGCTACTATGGATAATGAAGTTTTTCTTTACAGGTAATGATAATAATGGAGTTATGATGATATGGATAATGAAGTTTTTTCTTTGCAGATGAGGATGATGTTGAAGTTTATGTATTTATGCTATGTAGTTATTTAAGTATTTGTTACAGTTCGTTTTGATGGTATATCTTATATCGCATGGTATGATGACTGAAGGTTTTGGAAAGGACAGCTAGAGAACATATATATTTTTTATACACATTTCACTACCTGTTAATTCGAAGTTCACTACTTTTCATTATAATATGCGTTTCTCCTTTTAGTTTAATAATCCATTTTGTATATTTTGCAGGAGAAATTATTGATGAAATTAATGTGCTATAAGCAGTTGTTCATTAAACCTATGTCATTTACGAATGTGATCACATGTACTATACTTGTTTCATAACCTTGCTACAGCTGACTCATGACGAATGACGTTACACATCTTCATTTGCAGCAATAACTCATAAGCAAATATTGTTATGCCCCAGTAATTAATTATCGGTCCCAACGCAATGCATTGTTAGCACAAAAAAATGCTTTGTGACTGGCCAATGAATGTCACTGATTACTGTAATAAGATGGCCTAAGATGCCAATGATTACTATAATTAGATTAATTATGTATAAATGCTATGCCAATAATTAACACTTGTTTTGAATGATCACTTCTGAATAATGCATAAAAAATGCTTTGTAACTGGCCAATGAATGCCACTGATTACTGTAATAAGATGACCTATTACGCCAATGATTACTATGATTAGATTAATTATGTACAAATGCTATGCCAATAATTAACTCATTTTGAATGATCACTTCTGAAATGCATAAAAAATGCTTTGAAGCTGGCCAATGAACGCCACTGATTACTGCAATAAGATGACCTATGATTACTATAATTAGAAGAATTATGTATAAATGCTGTGCCAATAATTAACTCATTTTGAATGATGACTTCTGAATAATGCATAAAAAAATACTTTGTAGCTGGCCAATGAATGCCACTGATTGCTGTAATAAGATGACCTATGATGCCAATGATTACTATAATCAGATTAATTATGTATAAATGCTATGCCAATAATTAACTCATTTCGAATGATGACTTCTGAATAATGCATAAAACAATGCTATGTATCTGGCCAATGAGTGCCAAAAATTACTATATTCAGATAATTTTTGAACATTATTCTGTAATACTACATACATGGTACAGAAATGTTCAGTAACTGGGCGATGAGTGCCACCAATTACTCAAATCAGTTGTTAGACTAGTGTAATTCTCAATGAAGACTAGTATGTCACTAATTGTCCTTCACCTTCTGACCTAATTACCAGAAATTACTGCAATATCCGTTTGTCCTGTCTATCCTCATGATCATGGAGCACTATATTTGGTTTTTGCACTAATTCTACGTTGATGTACTTTACAGGAACATGGTGTTGGCACGACATGCTGTCCACCACCTTGAGCGATGGAGATGTTATTATGATCCCACTGTTTGGTGTATCTAATGTGCTACCAAAATGATAACATGGAATATTACTACTACATTTCAGTGTCTTGGCTACACTGATTAATACTTCAAGGAAAAGAACTTCAGATTGTCTCACTTGGTGTTGTGCTTCTGTAGAAAGATATGGACTTTCAGTGCTGCTGAGTGCAACCTAAAGTGCTACAACCATGACGCAATCCTTCCCATAACAATGCGTTTAAATTCTTGTAAAATGATAAAGACATACACAGTGCGTGTGCACTTCATTTCATTTGTTAACAAGATCAGCTGTCCTAAAAATGTTAAAGACTTATACAGTGTGTGTGCACTTTATTTTACTCCATGATATGTAAAAATGCTAAAGACTTCCACAGTGCGTGTGCACTTCATTTCACTCCTTGATATGTTTATTTGTTGTAAAAATGCTAGAGAGTTTTACAGTGCGTGTGCACTTTATGCCATTTGTACTCATTATGTATACATTTTGTGATTCCCAGATATATTCAGTACAACAGTGCGTGTGCACTTTCGTCATTTTGTTAACATGATCTGTATTCATTGCATATACATTTTTGTGATTTGCTGATATGTTCTGAACTACAGTGCATGTGCACTTTTCTCATTTGTCAATATGATTTGTACTCATTATGTTTATTTGTTGTAAAAATGCTAAAGAGTTTTACAGTGCGTGTGCACTTTTGCCATTTGTTAATATGTTTTGTACTCATTGTGTATATATTTTGTCATTGCCTGATATGTTCTGTACTCAGTGCATGTGAACTATATTTTATTTCATGTTCTGCACCTATATATATGTACATATTCTGTGATTGTAAAGTTAGTTAATTAAGAAAAATTTGTTGCTCATGGCAAGTCCAATTGACTCACCATCGCTGCCAAATTTTTTCCCCCCAGTGGAGGGTTATGTAAGACGTATTCTTTGCCAGCGATGGGCGAGGCATGACAGAATCTCAGACTACAGAGTAGTATGTCGTTGGATGTTGCTTGTCGCTAGTCTGCGCTTGACTGCGCGAGTCGACAGTAGTAGTCTTGAGTAGTCTGGTGAGTCGGCGGGAGTCAGCATGCGTCGGCTGTGTGCTCTGCTCGCGACTCTGGTCAGGATTCTGGAGGATGAGTATTGTTGTAGAAGGTAATGAAGCAGCTTTGCGCATATTTAATAATGTACATTAATTGTAATTTAATTTGTTCAAAAAAATGCTCCAGTAATAATTTTTATAACGTAAAGTAACTCTTTTAAAGAAGAGCTTTCATTTCAATGTAAAGAATTTCCAATGCATTATCATTGCATCCAAGAATAAAAAAAAAGGATAAACGCTAGCATTGCAACGAAGCTGTGTCGAAAAATGACTAATTAAGATCAGATATAATTGTAGTTTTATTGAGGTAAGAATTTTTCCTTTTTTTATTCAGAATACAGGGCCAAAGGTCAGCGCTGCTGTCCTCATAAAATTTATCAGGTTTGTAAACTTTTTTTATTATTTTGGTGTTAAGGAATTTTTTCGATTTCGAACTTGACATTAAATGAGAAAAGAATTTTGTGGTAATATTAAATGTGAATGCATTTCTGCATACAGACAATAAATCGGATCCAATTTTGTTCAGAGGATACAATATTTAAAAATCATTTAATTATTATTCTTTGGGCAGGCTACACTTGCCTCACATTTTTCAATAACATTTTTTTGTCGGGAAGTTACATTTGGCTCTACTTCCATTTTTATTTAAAATATTTTTGTGGGGAGGTTACAATGTGTGTGTACTTCACGTGGTATATAAATCCAATTCTGACAAGTTAAAAGAGCTAAACATTCGTACTCGTTTATACAGTCAGGTGAAATGTTAAAATGGCTTCAACTTCATACTTGTTGATAACAATTAGGTGAAATGTTACAGACTTTAATTACAATGATCATATTGGCTACAACAGTAAAATCATATATACATTACATTCTTTGATTGGGATTCATTAACAGATGTGAGGTGAGGGGCTGGAGACAGAAGGAGAGGTAGGGAGATGAAAAGAGTGAAAGAGAGAGAGAGAGAGAGAGAGAGAGATAGAGAGAGAGGAGTGATTATATGAGAGCAAACATTTACATGGCAAGGAGTCTTAAGATTGCATGCGTCTGCTGTGTGCTCTGCTCGCGACTCTGGTCAGGATTCTGGAGGATGAGTATTGTTGTAGAAGGTAAAGAAGCAGCTTTGCGCATATTTAATAATATACGTTAATTGTAGTTTAATTTGTTCAAAAAAATGCTCCAATAATAATTTTCATAATATAAAGTAACTCTTTTAAAGAAAAGCATTCATTTCAATTTAAAGAATTTCCGATGCATTATCATTGCATCCAAGAATCAAAAAATATATATACGCCAGCATTGCACGAAGCTGTGTCGAAAAATGACTAATTAAGAGCAGATATAAGTGCAGTTTTATTGAGGTAAGATTTTTTGCTATTTTTATTCAGAATACAGGGCCGAAGGTCAGGGCTGCTGTCCTCATAAAATTTATCAGGTTACTAAACATTTTTATTATTTTGGTGTTTAGGAATTTTTCTATTTCGAACTTGACATTAAATGTGAATGCATTTCTGCATACAGACAATAAATCGGAGCCAATTTTGTTCAGAGGTTACAATATTTAAAAATCATTTAATTATTATTCTTTGGGCAGGCTACACTTGCCTCACATTTTTCATTAACATTTTTTGTGGGGAGGTTACATTTGGCTCCATTTCCATTTCCATTTAAGTATTTCTGCTGGGAGGTTACACTTGGCGACATCCGGCCAGGATCGTATTTCTTTGTGAATCTTCTGATAAGTAGTCATATATCTGCTCTTATTTACTTAAACGTGGTTTGCATCTGGCGCAACGCATTTACTAATTTGTCACTCTTTCTTTCACAGATCATCGGCAATTTGTTGCTCTTTGTTGTATTTGTGTTTGTTACATTTTGCATTGTGTTTGTTTCATTAGTGAATAATTTTGATTTGTGTAAAAATGCCGCGAAAAACTGTTAACAGTACATCGCAATGTGTAGTGAGTGAAATAGCCGACTCAAATAATTTGACCGATAGTACTTGCGACACTCAGTGTAATGATGACAATCCTCCATTTACACACAATCAGTGCGTACCGACCGCTAGTAATGATTTTAATGCTAATGATGAGCAAACAAACTCAGTTGTGTCGTCTGTTAATTTAACGATAATGGATGACGTGGCACGTTCTGTTACAATGTACGCTGCCCAGTTTAACACACCCGGTTTGCAAAATTTACGTAATGAACAGACAAATTTTTCTACCGAAAATGAACAGTGTAATCAGAGCAGGACAGATTTATTTGATTTCGAGGTAGTGACTAACAATCCACATCCGATTAGCAGACATTTTCAAGAATCACAAAATGACCGAATGGTTACACAAAACGTGACAATTGCAGGTACGCCATCAAACAGCACAGAGAATAGAGTAGGTAATATTGGGTTGGATCAAATTATGGCACTATTGGTACAATATAGTGCAAATTTCAAACAACTTAATGAAAATAATGAAAATCTCAAACAACAACTTCATGAAAATTCCAAACAACTTAATGAAAATTTCAAACAACTTAATGAAAAACATGACAACCTTAATGAAAAATTAGACAACAATTCCAGACAGCTTAGTGAACAGATTACAGCCGTTGCCGCGCAGTGTCATGATACTAATGAACAATTACGTGTGGAAATTGAGGCTTGTGCTAGGAAAAGTAGTGAAGAAATTAGATCTGTTGCACAAGAATTAAGTAATATACAAGCAGCCACAACAGAGTCACTTAGACACGAAATTAGTGCAGTCCGTAAACAATGCTCTGAAAACACAACACAGTTACGCGAAGAGTTTAAATTAATGTCAGCGGAACTTTCACGCACACTGGATGCAAAAGTAGATGCGAAATTCGACCAACAGAACAGTCAAATTGACGAACGCTTTAATCACCACCTACAAAACAGTAAAACGCGTTACCGTAAATTCATACAGGAACAAAATAAAGTAAAACGACAAGTTATGGAAACAATTACGGCTCAAAGACAGGAAGATAAACGTAAATTGTTTACGAAGGCAAAAATATACGTAGACAACAATATTGCTATAGTATCACACGAAATTAGCACTATCAAACAGTTGAACAACGAATTGCGTGATGAAATTTCCGATCTTAAATCAAAAACAGACACACACACAGTAGACTTTCAGACAGTGACTCACAGACTCGAACAATTAGAACTAACACAGGATTCCGATGTCATCAAAGCTGACGTTAAAAAGTTGAACGAAAGCACATGTTAAATACAAAGACAAATTAATGCTTCTGACACTAAAAACGATGATCAGGTAAAAATACTGACTGAAAAATATGATGAATTGGCCAGTCGTATTGACATTATTGAAAGTAATAATGACAGCAAATCAGACGATACTTCACCGATTTCGTTTAATCAAACACCTGAATTCCAAAATTTACAGCAGACAATCAGTGAGATAGATTCGTCTAATAATACATTACGTAGAAAATTGTCAACTTTACAGCAAGAAGTGACAGAGATAAAAAATTGCCGGACAGAGTGGCCGTGTGGTTAAAGGCGCTGCAGTCTGGAACCGCAAGACCGCTACGGTCGCAGGTTCGAATCCTGCATCGGGCATTGATGTTTGTGATGTCCTTAGGTTAGTTAGGTTTAACTAGTTCTACTTTCTAGGGGACTAATGACCTCAGCTGTTGAGTCCCATAGTGCTCAGAGCCCATTTTGATAAAAAATATTTCAGTTAATAACACGGCACAACATACGGCACATTCCGAACATTTCTCACACTCATACAGCCGGTATAACTTAAGTAATTTACAGAGACTATGTGACTTAAAATCCGAAAAGACACAGACAAACAGATTCTTATGCAATCGTGAACCTGTTCACACATTCAGTGACGATAACGTTGATTATAAGTAATTTTTATCCGTAAGAAAATGTAAGGTATTTGAAAATGACAGAGCACAGGTACACGCATTGAACTGGATACGTAGATTTATTTTTGTACTTTCACCGCCATTGCCTGTAATGCAGAAACTAGCTTTGGACTGGATACAACAATTTATTTTTGAATTTTCTTCGGAATTGCCTGTAACGCAAAAGCTAAAATTTATTTGCAGCGCGTAATAGACCTCAGGGGATTCATTACGCTTTAATGAATATGTGCCGTAGCGTGCACAGGGCCCCGAGCTGTAGTAGTGCTGTTTCATCTTTAGTTTTCTGCACTGCTGCCTTCTCTTCTACTATCCTTTATATCTATCAAAACGGCTCTTTAACTATCGCTCTATCTAGGATTAAGAATGAGTAAAGAAAACCTGATACGACAAGTTTATACCGAAAGTGACAATTTTTCATTAGACGTTTCAGGAACGATAACCACCAGAACTATAATAACAGACAAAATTTTAATTATCAGTATCGACAAAATTGTCAGCAACAGGAAACACATTTTGGTAACAATAGACGTTTTTCACCGCAACAGCATGAAAGCCAGCCGGTTAGCATACCTAACCAACAATGTAATGCACAAGGTCAACCAAGCTTTAATGTTTCATCACGTACGCGTATAGCATCAGCTCCAACAAATAGTAACGCACAGCAACAAGGGAATCAGTACGTACAGAAAACACACTATTTCAATTCCTATCGCAATGCGCCGTATAGAAATGACTATCATGACAGACGTAAAAATAATGAGCACAATTTTCAGCGTACATTTAATAACAGTCTATCTTATCAGCAGCAAGAACATCAGCAACAACATATTATCATGAATGAACCAGACAGTAGGCATCATCCAGAACGTAAGACGTCAGGAAGAAATAACAGAACAGTACAAATAGTGGAAATGCCACAGCATCCTCCCTAAAATAATGACACGTCAGATGGAATTTGACTAGATACAGTACAGATTGCATATTCCAGTAACGCAAGCAATACTTTTGACACGCAGAATCTTGTTCACGAGAATGTTATTTGAAGCATGCTTTGTTGAATGCACCACTTTTATCGCACCCAGATCTTACCAGAAATTTTTCCATTTCCACCGACAGTTCTAACACCGCTTTAGGCGTACATATTTTCCAGGAAATTGAAGAAGATGGTTGTACAGTAATTAAAAACATCGCTTTTGCAAGTCGCATTCTGTCACCTGCTGAACGCAATTATTCTGTTACAGAACTTGAAACATTATGTGCTGTATGGGCTTTTACCAGATTTAGGCATTTTTTTTATGGAAGCCACACTACCGTTTACACAGATCATAGAGCGATACAATTTTTACATTCGGCTAAATTTACACACGACAGATTAAGTAGATGGTAACTTTATTTGCAGGAATTTAATTTTACAATTGTTCACATTCCCGGTACACAAAATATTGTAGCAGACGCACTATCCTGTTCTCTCACCAACAATCAGCAAGACATCGCAAACAACTTCTGCAAAACAAATTTCAGTGTCATGTACATTCAACAAGCTGCATTTGAAAATTTCATTTCGTCGTCAATACAAGAGATAGCACAAGAGCAGAATAAAGACAACGTGTGAAAAGAAATTTAACAACTTTGGCAAGATAGGAATAATGTTACCATTAGAAACCATTACACTGTACGCAATGACATTCTGTTTCGCCGCTCTCATCCTGACAGCAACAATTGGTTATCTTGCATTCCTGACGAACTTGTTAACAAATTAATCTGGTATACTCATTTAAGTTACGCACACTGCGGAGCCAGAAAATGTTTTCTTATACTGAGACAGAACTGTTATTTTACCGATGTGGAGAAACGTATTCGACGAGTTTTAGCGTCATGTAAAATCTGCCAGAAAGCTAAATCAGACACGACTTCACATATTCCTCCATTACATCCCATTGTACCGTTAAATTGAGGCATATGGCCGCTGTAGACATTTTTGGTCCGATTCCCAGAACTAATAGAGATTTTTGCTACATCTTTGTCGCTGTTGTCGCTGCACTGCTGCCTTCTCTTCTACTATCCTTTATATCTATCAAAACGGCTCTTTAACTATCGCTCTATCTAGGATTAAGAATGAGTAAAGAAAACCTGATACGACAAGTTTTTACCGAAAGTGACAATTTTTCATTAGACGCTTCAGGAACGATAACCACCAGAACTATAATAACAGACAAAATTTTAAGTATCAGTATCGACAAAATATCGCAAAGCTACTTCTAACACTGTTTCAAAAGCATTTGTAAAACATTTTCTATTTCATGTAGGGTATGTGTTGAAAGTACTTTCCGACAATGGATCACAGTTTCGATCTGCTATATGGACACGTAAGTTACGGGCTAGAAACATTTCTCCGATCTTTATATCCAGGTACCATGCTTCTTCGAACCCTTGTGAACGATTAATGAAAGAAATTGGTAAACTGTGTAGAACATACTGCCATAAAAAACATATTGACTGGGACACATACATACTCTCATTCCAAGATGTAATTAATTCCATACCAAATGAATCTACTATGCCATCTCCATCTGTTATACTGAAAAATGTTGAACCACCTAACAAAATTAAAGAATTAGTAACCTTTCCTACATGTCGTCGACTACGACACCATGAAATAATTGACATTGCGCTGAACAACATCAAATGTGCCGCAGAGCGCCGGAGAAGACAGCAAAAACAGGTTTGTATACGCCGTGACTTTCACATTGGAGAGAAGATATTAGTACGCACACACTATTTATCCAATAGAGGAAAAGGTAGGTGTAGTAAATTTGAACTTCTATACGCAGGTCCATATCGGATTCGCAGCATTCCTCACCCCAATGTAGTACACGTCGAAACTTTGAGAACCAGAAAAACCAAAGGGAACCACCACATATCCAACATCAAACCTTTTATTGAATGAACATACTTTATGATTAATCACACTGTAATGCCATTTCCTAATTTTTTATGACCACTTATGCAATTATATCCACATGAACACTTACTGATGATTATCGTATTTTTTCTTGGCAAGTGCCCGGCAAGGTAAGGTTAGAAGGTTGCTTTTCTTGTCGTTAGACATCAGACCGTGCATATTTTCCATTTTTATGTATGAATGATTGTTTTCCTGTTTTGTTTGTATGCACTATGAAATAGTTAAGATACAACAAACACCAGTTGACTTTGACATTTTTGCCATATGATATCTCAACATCGTGACTACTTTACTTTTTTTTTTTTTTGCTCCTAAATTGTGATACACTGTGTACATTTTTGCTTCTGAACACTGTCGATGTTTTTGACATATTACGTTTTCTGTCATGCTATGCTGTATGCTCAATTATATTACTATAAACCAGTTTTTATTTAATGGGTATATGAATTAAATGCTAGACATTAATCTTTGTTCATCATTTTCAGAAAGAAATAACGTGTAAGCGAAATAAATTTAACAGAAATTGGAATTTCACCTTCGGTATCAAGCATTAACAAGAATATACTATACACATCGTATAATAGCAGTCTTAACTAATTTTTTCTTTCAGAATACGAGGCGGTTGATGCAGGTGGTCAGACAGAACTACACATCTTAGTTTTAGTGATGAAATATGCTAGAAATAAGGAATAGTTGTATAATAAATAATGAAGTGACTTTTTTGCAGATGATAATGAATAGTCATGAATAATGATGAAGAATATGCTACTATGGATAATGAAGTTTTTCTTTACAGGTAATGATAATAATGGAGTTATGATGATATGGATAATGAAGTTTTTTCTTTGCAGATGAGGATGATGTTGAAGTTTATGTATTTATGCTATGTAGTTATTTAAGTATTTGTTACAGTTCGTTTTGATGGTATATCTTATATCGCATGGTATGATGACTGAAGGTTTTGGAAAGGACAGCTAGAGAACATATATATTTTTTATACACATTTCACTACCTGTTAATTCGAAGTTCACTACTTTTCATTATAATATGCGTTTCTCCTTTTAGTTTAATAATCCATTTTGTATATTTTGCAGGAGAAATTATTGATGAAATTAATGTGCTATAAGCAGTTGTTCATTAAACCTATGTCATTTACGAATGTGATCACATGTACTATACTTGTTTCATAACCTTGCTACAGCTGACTCATGACGAATGACGTTACACATCTTCATTTGCAGCAATAACTCATAAGCAAATATTGTTATGCCCCAGTAATTAATTATCGGTCCCAACGCAATGCATTGTTAGCACAAAAAAATGCTTTGTGACTGGCCAATGAATGTCACTGATTACTGTAATAAGATGGCCTATTACGCCAATGATTACTATGATTAGATTAATTATGTACAAATGCTATGCCAATAATTAACTCATTTTGAATGATCACTTCTGAAATGCATAAAAAATGCTTTGAAGCTGGCCAATGAACGCCACTGATTACTGCAATAAGATGACCTATGATTACTATAATTAGAAGAATTATGTATAAATGCTGTGCCAATAATTAACTCATTTTGAATGATGACTTCTGAATAATGCATAAAAAAATACTTTGTAGCTGGCCAATGAATGCCACTGATTGCTGTAATAAGATGACCTATGATGCCAATGATTACTATAATCAGATTAATTATGTATAAATGCTATGCCAATAATTAACTCATTTCGAATGATGACTTCTGAATAATGCATAAAACAATGCTATGTATCTGGCCAATGAGTGCCAAAAATTACTATATTCAGATAATTTTTGAACATTATTCTGTAATACTACATACATGGTACAGAAATGTTCAGTAACTGGGCGATGAGTGCCACCAATTACTCAAATCAGTTGTTAGACTAGTGTAATTCTCAATGAAGACTAGTATGTCACTAATTGTCCTTCACCTTCTGACCTAATTACCAGAAATTACTGCAATATCCGTTTGTCCTGTCTATCCTCATGATCATGGAGCACTATATTTGGTTTTTGCACTAATTCTACGTTGATGTACTTTACAGGAACATGGTGTTGACACGACATGCTGTCCACCACCTTGAGCGATGGAGATGTTATTATGATCCCACTGTTTGGTGTATCTAATGTGCTACCAAAATGATAACATGGAATATTACTACTACATTTCAGTGTCTTGGCTACACTGATTAATACTTCAAGGAAAAGAACTTCAGATTGTCTCACTTGGTGTTGTGCTTCTGTAGAAAGATATGGACTTTCAGTGCTGCTGAGTGCAACCTAAAGTGCTACAACCATGACGCAATCCTTCCCATAACAATGCGTTTAAATTCTTGTAAAATGATAAAGACATACACAGTGCGTGTGCACTTCATTTCATTTGTTAACAAGATCAGCTGTCCTAAAAATGTTAAAGACTTATACAGTGTGTGTGCACTTTATTTTACTCCATGATATGTAAAAATGCTAAAGACTTCCACAGTGCGTGTGCACTTCATTTCACTCCTTGATATGTTTATTTGTTGTAAAAATGCTAGAGAGTTTTACACTGCATGTGCACTTTATGCCATTTGTACTCATTATGTATACATTTTGTGATTCCCAGATATATTCAGTACAACAGTGCGTGTGCACTTTCGTCATTTTGTTAACATGATCTGTATTCATTGCATATACATTTTTGTGATTTGCTGATATGTTCTGAACTACAGTGCATGTGCACTTTTCTCATTTGTCAATATGATTTGTACTCATTATGTTTATTTGTTGTAAAAATGCTAAAGAGTTTTACAGTGCGTGTGCACTTTTGCCATTTGTTAATATGTTTTGTACTCATTGTGTATATATTTTGTCATTGCCTGATATGTTCTGTACTCAGTGCATGTGAACTATATTTTATTTCATGTTCTGCACCTATATATATGTACATATTCTGTGATTGTAAAGTTAGTTAATTAAGAAAAATTTGTTGCTCATGGCAAGTCCAATTGACTCACCATCGCTGCCAAATTTTTTCCCCCCAGTGGAGGGTTATGTAAGACGTATTCTTTGCCAGCGATGGGCGAGGCATGACAGAATCTCAGACTACAGAGTAGTATGTCGTTGGATGTTGCTTGTCGCTAGTCTGCGATTGACTGCGCGAGTCGACAGTAGTAGTCTTGAGTAGTCTGGTGAGTCGGCGGGAGTCAGCATGCGTCGGCTGTGTGCTCTGCTCGCGACTCTGGTCAGGATTCTGGAGGATGAGTATTGTTGTAGAAGGTAATGAAGCAGCTTTGCGCATATTTAATAATGTACATTAATTGTAATTTAATTTGTTCAAAAAAATGCTCCAGTAATATTTTTTATAACGTAAAGTAACTCTTTTAAAGAAGAGCTTTCATTTCAATGTAAAGAATTTCCAATGCATTATCATTGCATCCAAGAATAAAAAAAAAGTATAAACGCTAGCATTGCAACGAAGCTGTGTCGAAAAATGACTAATTAAGATCAGATATAATTGTAGTTTTATTGAGGTAAGAATTTTTCCTTTTTTTATTCAGAATACAGGGCCAAAGGTCAGCGCTGCTGTCCTCATAAAATTTATCAGGTTTGTAAACTTTTTTTATTATTTTGGTGTTAAGGAATTTTTTCGATTTCGAACTTGACATTAAATGAGAAAAGAATTTTGTGGTAATATTAAATGTGAATGCATTTCTGCATACAGACAATAAATCGGATCCAATTTTGTTCAGAGGATACAATATTTAAAAATCATTTAATTATTATTCTTTGGGCAGGCTACACTTGCCTCACATTTTTCAATAACATTTTTTTGTCGGGAAGTTACATTTGGCTCTACTTCCATTTTTATTTAAAATATTTTTGTGGGGAGGTTACAATGTGTGTGTACTTCACGTGGTATATAAATCCAATTCTGACAAGTTAAAAGAGCTAAACATTCGTACTCGTTTATACAGTCAGGTGAAATGTTAAAATGGCTTCAACTTCATACTTGTTGATAACAATTAGGTGAAATGTTACAGACTTTAATTACAATGATCATATTGGCT
This sequence comes from Schistocerca nitens, assembly GCF_023898315.1. Classification (NCBI taxonomy): domain Eukaryota; kingdom Metazoa; phylum Arthropoda; class Insecta; order Orthoptera; family Acrididae; genus Schistocerca; species Schistocerca nitens. Next base: position 760,678,938 of record NC_064617.1, on the reverse strand, counting down.
ACAACAGTAAAATCATATATACATTACATTCTTTGATTGGGATTCATTAACAGATGTGAGGTGAGGGGCTGGAGACAGAAGGAGAGGTAGGGAGATGAAAAGAGTGAAAGAGAGAGAGAGAGAGAGAGAGAGAGAGAGAGATAGAGAGAGAGGAGTGATTATATGAGAGCAAACATTTACATGGCAAGGAGTCTTAAGATTGCATGCGTCGGCTGTGTGCTCTGCTCGCGACTCTGGTCAGGATTCTGGAGGATGAGTATTGTTGTAGAAGGTAAAGAAGCAGCTTTGCGCATATTTAATAATATACGTTAATTGTAGTTTAATTTGTTCAAAAAAATGCTCCAATAATAATTTTCATAATATAAAGTAACTCTTTTAAAGAAAAGCATTCATTTCAATTTAAAGAATTTCCGATGCATTATCATTGCATCCAAGAATCAAAAAATATATATACGCCAGCATTGCACGAAGCTGTGTCGAAAAATGACTAATTAAGAGCAGATATAAGTGCAGTTTTATTGAGGTAAGATTTTTTGCTATTTTTATTCAGAATACAGGGCCGAAGGTCAGGGCTGCTGTCCTCATAAAATTTATCAGGTTACTAAACATTTTTATTATTTTGGTGTTTAGGAATTTTTCTATTTCGAACTTGACATTAAATGTGAATGCATTTCTGCATACAGACAATAAATCGGAGCCAATTTTGTTCAGAGGTTACAATATTTAAAAATCATTTAATTATTATTCTTTGGGCAGGCTACACTTGCCTCACATTTTTCATTAACATTTTTTGTGGGGAGGTTACATTTGGCTCCATTTCCATTTCCATTTAAGTATTTCTGCTGGGAGGTTACACTTGGCGACATCCGGCCAGGATCGTATTTCTTTGTGAATCTTCTGATAAGTAGTCATATATCTGCTCTTATTTACTTAAACGTGGTTTGCATCTGGCGCAACGCATTTACTAATTTGTCACTCTTTCTTTCACAGATCATCGGCAATTTGTTGCTCTTTGTTGTATTTGTGTTTGTTACATTTTGCATTGTGTTTGTTTCATTAGTGAATAATTTTGATTTGTGTAAAAATGCCGCGAAAAACTGTTAACAGTACATCGCAATGTGTAGTGAGTGAAATAGCCGACTCAAATAATTTGACCGATAGTACTTGCGACACTCAGTGTAATGATGACAATCCTCCATTTACACACAATCAGTGCGTACCGACCGCTAGTAATGATTTTAATGCTAATGATGAGCAAACAAACTCAGTTGTGTCGTCTGTTAATTTAACGATAATGGATGACGTGGCACGTTCTGTTACAATGTACGCTGCCCAGTTTAACACACCCGGTTTGCAAAATTTACGTAATGAACAGACAAATTTTTCTACCGAAAATGAACAGTGTAATCAGAGCAGGACAGATTTATTTGATTTCGAGGTAGTGACTAACAATCCACATCCGATTAGCAGACATTTTCAAGAATCACAAAATGACCGAATGGTTACACAAAACGTGACAATTGCAGGTACGCCATCAAACAGCACAGAGAATAGAGTAGGTAATATTGGGTTGGATCAAATTATGGCACTATTGGTACAATATAGTGCAAATTTCAAACAACTTAATGAAAATAATGAAAATCTCAAACAACAACTTCATGAAAATTCCAAACAACTTAATGAAAATTTCAAACAACTTAATGAAAAACATGACAACCTTAATGAAAAATTAGACAACAATTCCAGACAGCTTAGTGAACAGATTACAGCCGTTGCCGCGCAGTGTCATGATACTAATGAACAATTACGTGTGGAAATTGAGGCTTGTGCTAGGAAAAGTAGTGAAGAAATTAGATCTGTTGCACAAGAATTAAGTAATATACAAGCAGCCACAACAGAGTCACTTAGACACGAAATTAGTGCAGTCGGTAAACAATGCTCTGAAAACACAACACAGTTACGCGAAGAGTTTAAATTAATGTCAGCGGAACTTTCACGCACACTGGATGCAAAAGTAGATGCGAAATTCGACCAACAGAACAGTCAAATTGACGAACGCTTTAATCACCACCTACAAAACAGTAAAACGCGTTACCGTAAATTCATACAGGAACAAAATAAAGTAAAACGACAAGTTATGGAAACAATTATGGCTCAAAGACAGGAAGATAAACGTAAATTGTTTACGAAGGCAAAAATATACGTAGACAACAATATTGCTATAGTATCACACGAAATTAGCACTATCAAAGAGTTGAACACCGAATTGCGTGATGAAATTTCCGATCTTAAATCAAAAACAGACACACACACAGTAGACTTTCTGACAGTGACTCACAGACTCGAACAATTAGAACTAACACAGGATTCCGATGTCATCAAAGCTGACGTTAAAAAGTTGAACGAAAGCACATGTTAAATACAAAGACAAATTAATGCTTCTGACACTAAAAACGATGATCAGGTAAAAATACTGACTGAAAAATATGATGAATTGGCCAGTCGTATTGACATTATTGAAAGTAATAATGACAGCAAATCAGACGATACTTCACCGATTTCGTTTAATCAAACACCTGAATTCCAAAATTTACAGCAGACAATCAGTGAGATAGATTCGTCTAATAATACATTACGCAGAAAATTGTCAACTTTACAGCAAGAAGTGACAGAGATAAAAAATAGCCGGACAGAGTGGCCGTGTGGTTAAAGGCGCTGCAGTCTGGAACCGCAAGACCGCTACGGTCGCAGGTTCGAATCCTGCATCGGGCATTGATGTTTGTGATGTCCTTAGGTTAGTTAGGTTTAACTAGTTCTACTTTCTAGGGGACTAATGACCTCAGCTGTTGAGTCCCATAGTGCTCAGAGCCCATTTTGATAAAAAATATTTCAGTTAATAACACGGCACAACATACGGCACATTCCGAACATTTCTCACACTCATACAGCCGGTATAACTTAAGTAATTTACAGAGACTATGTGACTTAAAATCCGAAAAGACACAGACAAACAGATTCTTATGCACTCGTGAACCTGTTCACACATTCAGTGACGATAACGTTGATTATAAGTAATTTTTATCCGTAAGAAAATGTAAGGTATTTGAAAATGACAGAGCACAGGTACACGCATTGAACTGGATACGTAGATTTATTTTTGTACTTTCACCGCCATTGCCTGTAATGCAGAAACTAGCTTTGGACTGGATACAACAATTTACTTTTGAATTTTCTTCGGAATTGCCTGTAACGCAAAAGCTAAAATTTATTTGCAGCGCGTAATAGACCTCAGGGGATTCATTACGCTTTAATGAATATGTGCCGTAGCGTGCACAGGGCCCCGAGCTGTAGTAGTGCTGTTTCATCTTTAGTTTTCTGCACTGCTGCCTTCTCTTCTACTATCCTTTATATCTATCAAAACGGCTCTTTAACTATCGCTCTATCTAGGATTAAGAATGAGTAAAGAAAACCTGATACGACAAGTTTATACCGAAAGTGACAATTTTTCATTAGACGTTTCAGGAACGATAACCACCAGAACTATAATAACAGACAAAATTTTAATTATCAGTATCGACAAAATTGTCAGCAACAGGAAACACATTTTGGTAACAATAGACGTTTTTCACCGCAACAGCATGAAAGCCAGCCGGTTAGCATACCTAACCAACAATGTAATGCACAAGGTCAACCAAGCTTTAATGTTTCATCACGTACGCGTATAGCATCAGCTCCAACAAATAGTAACGCACAGCAACAAGGGAATCAGTACGTACAGAAAACACACTATTTCAATTCCTATCGCAATGCGCCGTATAGAAATGACTATCATGACAGACGTAAAAATAATGAGCACAATTTTCAGCGTACATTTAATAACAGTCTATCTTATCAGCAGCAAGAACATCAGCAACAACATATTATCATGAATGAACCAGACAGTAGGCATCATCCAGAACGTAAGACGTCAGGAAGAAATAACAGAACAGTACAAATAGTGGAAATGCCACAGCATCCTCCCTAAAATAATGACACGTCAGATGGAATTTGACTAGATACAGTACAGATTGCATATTCCAGTAACGCAAGCAATACTTTTGACACGCAGAATCTTGTTCACGAGAATGTTATTTGAAGCATGCTTTGTTGAATGCACCACTTTTATCGCACCCAGATCTTACCAGAAATTTTTCCATTTCCACCGACAGTTCTAACACCGCTTTAGGCGTACATATTTTCCAGGAAATTGAAGAAGATGGTTGTACAGTAATTAAAAACATCGCTTTTGCAAGTCGCATTCTGTCACCTGCTGAACGCAATTATTCTGTTACAGAACTTGAAACATTATGTGCTGTATGGGCTTTTACCAGATTTAGGCATTTTTTTTATGGAAGCCACACTACCGTTTACACAGATCATAGAGCGATACAATTTTTACATTCGGCTAAATTTACACACGACAGATTAAGTAGATGGTAACTTTATTTGCAGGAATTTAATTTTACAATTGTTCACATTCCCGGTACACAAAATATTGTAGCAGACGCACTATCCTGTTCTCTCAGCAACAATCAGCAAGACATCGCAAACAACTTCTGCAAAACAAATTTCAGTGTCATGTACATTCAACAAGCTGCATTTGAAAATTTCATTTCGTCGTCATTACAAGACATAGCACAAGAGCAGAATAAAGACAACGTGTGAAAAGAAATTTAACAACTTTGGCAAGATAGGAATAATGCTACCATTAGAAACCATTACACTGTACGCAATGACATTCTGTTTCGCCGCTCTCATCCTGACAGCAACAATTGGTTATCTTGCATTCCTGACGAACTTGTTAACAAATTAATCTGGTATACTCATTTAAGTTACGCACACTACGGAGCCAGAAAATGTTTTCTTATACTGAGACAGAACTGTTATTTTACCGATGTGGAGAAACATATTCGACGAGTTTTAGCGTCATGTAAAATCTGCCAGAAAGCTAAATCAGACACGACTTCACATATTCCTCCATTACATCCCATTGTACCTGTTAAATTGAGGCATATGGCCGCTGTAGACATTTTTGGTCCGATTCCCAGAACTAATAGAGATTTTTGCTACATCTTTGTCGCTGTTGTCGCTGCACTGCTGCCTTCTCTTCTACTATCCTTTATATCTATCAAAACGGCTCTTTAACTATCGCTCTATCTAGGATTAAGAATGAGTAAAGAAAACCTGATACGACAAGTTTTTACCGAAAGTGACAATTTTTCATTAGACGCTTCAGGAACGATAACCACCAGAACTATAATAACAGACAAAATTTTAAGTATCAGTATCGACAAAATATCGCAAAGCTACTTCTAACACTGTTTCAAAAGCATTTGTAAAACATTTTCTATTTCATGTAGGGTATGTGTTGAAAGTACTTTCCGACAATGGATCACAGTTTCGATCTGCTATATGGACACGTAAGTTACGGGCTAGAAACATTTCTCCGATCTTTATATCCAGGTACCATGCTTCTTCGAACCCTTGTGAACGATTAATGAAAGAAATTGGTAAACTGTGTAGAACATACTGCCATAAAAAACATATTGACTGGGACACATACATACTCTCATTCCAAGATGTAATTAATTCCATACCAAATGAATCTACTATGCCATCTCCATCTGTTATACTGAAAAATGTTGAACCACCTAACAAAATTAAAGAATTAGTAACCTTTCCTACATGTCGTCGACTACGACACCATGAAATAATTGACATTGCGCTGAACAACATCAAATGTGCCGCAGAGCGCCGGAGAAGACAGCAAAAACAGGTTTGTATACGCCGTGACTTTCACATTGGAGAGAAGATATTAGTACGCACACACTATTTATCCAATAGAGGAAAAGGTAGGTGTAGTAAATTTGAACTTCTATACGCAGGTCCATATCGGATTCGCAGCATTCCTCACCCCAATGTAGTACACGTCGAAACTTTGAGAACCAGAAAAACCAAAGGGAACCACCACATATCCAACATCAAACCTTTTATTGAATGAACATACTTTATGATTAATCACACTGTAATGCCATTTCCTAATTTTTTATGACCACTTATGCAATTATATCCACATGAACACTTACTGATGATTATCGTATTTTTTCTTGGCAAGTGCCCGGCAAGGTAAGGTTAGAAGGTTGCTTTTCTTGTCGTTAGACATCAGACCGTGCATATTTTCCATTTTTATGTATGAATGATTGTTTTCCTGTTTTGTTTGTATGCACTATGAAATAGTTAAGATACAACAAACACCAGTTGACTTTGACATTTTTGCCATATGATATCTCAACATCGTGACTACTTTACTCTTTTTTTTTTTTTGCTCCTACATTGTGATACACTGTGTACATTTTTGCTTCTGAACACTGTCGATGTTTTTGACATATTACGTTTTCTGTCATGCTATGCTGTATGCTCAATTATATTACTATAAACCAGTTTTTATTTAATGGGTATATGAATTAAATGCAAGACATTAATCTTTGTCCATCATTTTCAGAAAGAAATAACGTGTAAGCGAAATAAATTTAACAGAAATGGGAATTTCACCTTCGGTATCAAGCATTAACAAGAATATACTATACACATCGTATAATAGCAGTCTTAACTAATTTTTTCTTTCAGAATACGAGGCGATTGATGCAGGTGGTCAGACAGAACTACACATCTTAGTTTTAGTGATGAAATATGCTAGAAATAATGAATAGTTGTATAATAAATAATGAAGTGACTTTTTTGCAGATGATAATGAATAGTCATGAATAATGATGAAGAATATGCTACTATGGATAATGAAGTTTTTCTTTACAGGTAATGATAATAATGGAGTTATGATGATATGGATAATGAAGTTTTTTCTTTGCAGATGAGGATGATGTTGAAGTTTATGTATTTATGCTATGTAGTTATTTAAGTATTTGTTACAGTTCGTTTTGACGGTATATCTTATATCGCATGGTATGATGACTGAAGGTTTTGGAAAGGACAGCTAGAGAACATATATATTTTTTATACACATTTCACTACCTGTTAATTCGAAGTTCACTACTTTTCATTATAATATGCGTTTCTCCTTTTAGTTTAATAATCCATTTTGTATATTTTGCAGGAGAAATTATTGATGAAATTAATGTGCTATAAGCAGTTGTTCATTAAACCTATGTCATTTACGAATGTGATCACATATACTATACTTGTTTCATAACCTTGCTACAGCTGACTCATGACGAATGACGTTACACATCTTCATTTGCAGCAATAACTCATAAGCAAATATTGTTATGCCCCAGTAATTAATTATCGGTCCCAACGCAATGCATTGTTAGCACAAAAAAATGCTTTGTGACTGGCCAATGAATGTCACTGATTACTGTAATAAGATGGCCTAAGATGCCAATGATTACTATAATTAGATTAATTATGTATAAATGCTATGCCAATAATTAACACTTGTTTTGAATGATCACTTCTGAATAATGCATAAAAAATGCTTTGTAACTGGCCAATGAATGCCACTGATTACTGTAATAAGATGACCTATTACGCCAATGATTACTATGATTAGATTAATTATGTACAAATGCTATGCCAATAATTAACTCATTTTGAATGATCACTTCTGAAATGCATAAAAAATGCTTTGAAGCTGGCCAATGAACGCCACTGATTACTGCAATAAGATGACCTATGATTACTATAATTAGAAGAATTATGTATAAATGCTGTGCCAATAATTAACTCATTTTGAATGATGACTTCTGAATAATGCATAAAAAAATACTTTGTAGCTGGCCAATGAATGCCACTGATTGCTGTAATAAGATGACCTATGATGCCAATGATTACTATAATCAGATTAATTATGTATAAATGCTATGCCAATAATTAACTCATTTCGAATGATGACTTCTGAATAATGCATAAAACAATGCTATGTATCTGGCCAATGAGTGCCAAAAATTACTATATTCAGATAATTTTTGAACATTATTCTGTAATACTACATACATGGTACAGAAATGTTCAGTAACTGGGCGATGAGTGCCACCAATTACTCAAATCAGTTGTTAGACTAGTGTAATTCTCAATGAAGACTAGTATGTCACTAATTGTCCTTCACCTTCTGACCTAATTACCAGAAATTACTGCAATATCCGTTTGTCCTGTCTATCCTCATGATCATGGAGCACTATATTTGGTTTTTGCACTAATTCTACGTTGATGTACTTTACAGGAACATGGTGTTGACACGACATGCTGTCCACCACCTTGAGCGATGGAGATGTTATTATGATCCCACTGTTTGGTGTATCTAATGTGCTACCAAAATGATAACATGGAATATTACTACTACATTTCAGTGTCTTGGCTACACTGATTAATACTTCAAGGAAAAGAACTTCAGATTGTCTCACTTGGTGTTGTGCTTCTGTAGAAAGATATGGACTTTCAGTGCTGCTGAGTGCAACCTAAAGTGCTACAACCATGACGCAATCTTTCCCATAACAATGCGTTTAAATTCTTGTAAAATGATAAAGACATACACAGTGCGTGTGCACTTCATTTCATTTGTTAACAAGATCAGCTGTCCTAAAAATGTTAAAGACTTATACAGTGTGTGTGCACTTTATTTTACTCCATGATATGTAAAAATGCTAAAGACTTCCACAGTGCGTGTGCACTTCATTTCACTCCTTGATATGTTTATTTGTTGTAAAAATGCTAGAGAGTTTTACAGTGCGTGTGCACTTTATGCCATTTGTACTCATTATGTATACATTTTGTGATTCCCAGATATATTCAGTACAACAGTGCGTGTGCACTTTCGTCATTTTGTTAACATGATCAGTATTCATTGCATATACATTTTTGTGATTTGCTGATATGTTCTGAACTACAGTGCATGTGCACTTTTCTCATTTGTCAATATGATTTGTACTCATTATGTTTATTTGTTGTAAAAATGCTAAAGAGTTTTACAGTGCGTGTGCACTTTTCCCACTTGTTAATATGTTTTGTACTCATTGTGTATATATTTTGTCATTGCCTGATATGTTCTGTACTCAGTGCATGTGAACTATATTTTATTTCATGTTCTGCACCTATATATATGTACATATTCTGTGATTGTAAAGTTAGTTAATTAAGAAAAATTTGTTGCTCATGGCAAGTCCAATTGACTCACCATCGCTGCCAAATTTTTTCCCCCCAGTGGAGGGTTATGTAAGACGTATTCTTTGCCAGCGATGGGCGAGGCATGACAGAATCTCAGACTACAGAGTAGTATGTCGTTGGATGTTGCTTGTCGCTAGTCTGCGCTTGACTGCGCGAGTCGACAGTAGTAGTCTTGAGTAGTCTGGTGAGTCGGCGGGAGTCAGCATGCGTCGGCTGTGTGCTCTGCTCGCGACTCTGGTCAGGATTCTGGAGGATGAGTATTGTTGTAGAAGGTAATGAAGCAGCTTTGCGCATATTTAATAATGTACATTAATTGTAATTTAATTTGTTCAAAAAAATGCTCCAGTAATAATTTTTATAACGTAAAGTAACTCTTTTAAAGAAGAGCATTCATTTCAATTTAAAGAATTTCCAATGCATTATCATTGCATCCAAGAATCAAAAATATATATACGCCAGCATAAAAGTATAAACGCTAGCATTGCAACGAAGCTGTGTCGAAAAATGACTAATTAAGATCAGATATAATTGTAGTTTTATTGAGGTAAGAATTTTTCCTTTTTTTATTCAGAATACAGGGCCAAAGGTCAGCGCTGCTGTCCTCATAAAATTTATCAGGTTTGTAAACTTTTTTTATTATTTTGGTGTTAAGGAATTTTTTCGATTTCGAACTTGACATTAAATGAGAAAAGAATTTTGTGGTAATATTAAATGTGAATGCATTTCTGCATACAGACAATAAATCGGATCCAATTTTGTTCAGAGGATACAATATTTAAAAATCATTTAATTATTATTCTTTGGGCAGGCTACACTTGCCTCACATTTTTCAATAACATTTTTTTGTCGGGAAGTTACATTTGGCTCTACTTCCATTTTTATTTAAAATATTTTTGTGGGGAGGTTACAATGTGTGTGTACTTCACGTGGTATATAAATCCAATTCTGACAAGTTAAAAGAGCTAAACATTCGTACTCGTTTATACAGTCAGGTGAAATGTTAAAATGGCTTCAACTTCATACTTGTTGATAACAATTAGGTGAAATGTTACAGACTTTAATTACAATGATCATATTGGCTACAACAGTAAAATCATATATACATTACATTCTTTGATTGGGATTCATTAACAGATGTGAGGTGAGGGGCTGGAGACAGGAGAGGTAGGGAGATGAAAAGAGTGAAGAGAGAGAGAGAGAGAGAGAGAGAGAGAGAGAGAGAGAGAGAGAGAGAGAGAGGAGTGATTATATGAGAGCAAACATTTACATGGCAAGGAGTCTTAAGATTGCATGTTGCTTATATTAGCTGCCTAAAGGTTGGGGTAATACATTGGTCACTGCTGTACAATATGCAGATAGATATACATTTGTGCCAGTAGTTGATATATATACAGTTTCAAGCTGACAAGGGGTACAAGCTGTTGGTGTGATGAATTATCTGTGAATGGGGTCAATCACTTGTACTCTTTGCAGCTGTCAATATACATGATAAATGTTAGGTGTTTGTGTGTGTGCATTTTTAAGATTGTAGACAGTTGTTGAAAACGGAGATGATAATATAGTAAATATTGTCATTTCTGTCATTTAAGATGGACTCTGGTTGTTTCATTTGATGTTTGTATATTTGGAGTGTTTCAAGGATGTCTAGTTTTCTGCCTTTTGGTTGGATGTGTAGGATGCTAATACTTATGTTGTTAACATGGTGTTTTGTTTCATGCAGGTGGGTAGCTATTGCTGATGTGTGATATTTTTTTGTTTTTTAGTGCTGCCATGTGTTCCTTGAACCTAATCTCAAATGATCTGCCTGTCTGGCCTATGTAGAAGCAGTCACAGTCCAAACATTCAATTTTGTACACACCTGTGTGATGAAGTGGGTTTCGTGTGCCGATGTTGTGGGGTAGCTTCTGTCCAATCTTGTTGTCAGTTGTAAAGGATATGCTTATTCCTTTTTGTTTGAAGACATTGGCAATCTGGTATGAAATGTTACCCAGAAAGGGGACTGTATGGAATATGTTATTTTCTTTTTGTTTTTTGTGTTGTGATTCCTTTGCCATTATTGAGCGTTTTAGGGTGTCTACTATGGAGCTGTTATAACCAATTTCAATAGCTGTTTGTTTTATTATTTCAATTTCTTGATCACATTTATCTTCTGACAGTGGTAGTTGGATAGCTCTATTAATCATAAATAAAACGGTGACTGGTAACAGTGAACATGTTGTTTCATTTAATGTCAGTAACAGTCACGGTAAAGCCTAACCTAAAAATGTTCCCATTTAATCTGCCCAGTCAGGCAATCAAGGCTATTTTCGAGTACAAAAACAGTTCAGAAAAGATCGCAATTACGACACAACAGATACACTTCAATAGGAATTGTCTCAAGAATAACGTCATCCCAAATTATGTCAAGATTGACATCAAGCAAACACAACAACTGCGTAGAAAACACTGGAAATCGCACGAAAACTCTGGGTGAAAAATTGAAAGAACTTTATATTAAAAAACAAATGTTCAATACACAGCTTTATCACACAGAATTACAGTTGGGAAAGTTACATCATAGATTAGAATATGATTCGATAACCAAAAAAGTCAAAGAGTACACCGAGTTCATCGTACAGAAAACGAAAACTACACAGAAGAAAAAACTAGCCAATCTTATAAAGCAACAATTACCTCCCAAACCGAACAAAAAACAGCCAAAAGAAACACACATTCTACACACCTTTCCTCAACAACACGAACATAACATTCACTGCAGAAGAAGAGGCACTACTCTGCAAAGGCTTAAAACACAATGTTCAAGCTCCGCTGGATCAAAAGAACCAAGATATGCTCGTCACTTGTGCAACACTGATCTCGACCATCGCCTTTAAGAAGCAAACTGACAGAATATCAGCCTGCCACAAAATTAACGAAATCATTGAAAAGGAAATTGCAAAACCATTCCCAGCATACAAGAAAAGAGAAGAAGCCCTTACACGTACCATTAAGACTAAATTAAACGCGAATAATGCAATAATTGTAAAAGCTGACAAGGGCAACACAACTGTTCTAATGGACAGAACAACATACATAGAAAAAACTTTTGACTTCTTCCAAACCAGCAACATAACTGAAATAGATAAAGATCCAACAGCCAAAATACAAAAGGAGATTAAACACATTTCAAACAACATTAACTTACTATTCACCGTCCAAGAAGCAGGAAACAATGTAACCATGAGCCCACAAGCACCTTGCCTTAGATCAAAACCAAAGATCCACAAAAATGGGACCCCAATCAGGCGCATAGTGAACTGTAGGAACAACCCAACATTCAAGCTCAATAGAATACTCTTCAGAATTCTCACACACACCTAACATTTATCATAAATATTGACAGCTGCAAAGAGTACAAGAGATTGACCTCATTCACAGATAACTCATCACACCAACAACTTGTACCCCTTGTCAGCTTAAAACTGTATATGCATCAACTACTGGCACAAATGTATATCTATCTGTATATTGTATAGCACTGACCAATATATTACCCCAACCTTTAGGCAGCTAATATAAGCAACATGCAACCTTAAGACTCCTTGCCATGTAAATGTTTGCTCTCATATAATCACTGCTCCCTCTCTCTGTAACATTTCACCTAATTATTATCAACAAGTATGAAGTTTAAGCCATTTTAACATTTCACCTGATTGTATAAACGAGTACGAATGTTTAGCTCTTCTAACTTGTCAGAATTGGATTTATATACCACCTGAAGTACACACACATATATTTGACACCTCAAAACAAACACCGCCAATTGCTTAAAACAATTATTCTGCAATAACGTTGTTACGATGTATATTCTTTGCACTTTGCGATTATGTCTTCTCTTCTGCTATACGAACCTTGCACCCAGCTGATTCCAGACGCCATATTTGTTTACAAATGTGGCAGTATACATGTGATGTGTTACGACAGCAAAAGGAACCTGTGACCACTGAAGGTTCTCTAGTTTACTTATTTAATGTTTACCATTAGATATCAGTTTAATTTTTTGTCAAAAGTAATCCTAAACCGTATTCTGAAATAGTGTCTTGTTTCTCCACTAGGCAGTGCCACAAGTTCCTCCAAAAATCGTAACACAACACACACACAAATATAATACTTTCTAATGTAAATCCACCTGATGATGGCGGTTTAAACCTTCGAAACGCGTCGTGGAAATAAATACAACGGTGACTGGTAACATGAACTTGTTGTTTCATTTAATGTCAGTAACAGTCACCGTAAAGCCTAACCTAAAAATGTTTGCATTTAAAGCCACTTCCATTAGTTTATCCTTCAGTACGTTTATGAACCTGTTTTACTCGCCCTCTACCCTACATTCCTCAATTCGCAACAATATCCCTACACCCACTTCCATTAGTTTATGCTATCGTGTACCAAGGGGCTCCTTAAGATTGGCCCCTCCAAAACCAAGACAATAACTACAGGACAAACCATTTGCTCCTTCTGCGTTGATCACTTTTACCCTAACGTTTTCGACCATGGTAATTGATGTGTAAATCTCACCTGCTAACCATCCAACAAAATGCCCACAATAGACTAAAGCTATGAAAACCACACTTAGGATTACACCCTTCCATTAGTCTCCATATCTACAGAACCCTGATACGACCCATCATCTGCCATGAAAATCAAATTTCTGTGAGTCCCTCCAACGCGCTTTCTGCATCTTTTTATGTTCACCCACGGGGATTGTCTACCCCTTTATCAAATTCGCACCACACAACAAACATCTCGTGCACTACCCACAAAAAAGATTCCAATAATCCCATTCCCACCCCTCTGATCATCAACCCTGGTATGCTACCACACCCTTACAAAAACATCCCACTGTCTGTACTGCAACACACTCCATCTCTTTCTCCAGCACAAATGCAACCATCTCCATCTGCCCTGACATTTAACCAACTTAAACCCTTCCCAAACTATCCCACTTCATATCAAGGCACCCCTCTCCCTTTCCCTCTCCATTCATCAACATCCCTTTCTATCTGTTACCACTACACTACCAACACAGCAGATTCCTCCTACCCCTGTATCTTTCCCACCTTCCGTGTTCCACTATCCATAGCAACATCTACCTTAATCTCCATTGGATTACTACCTGACCCATCTCAACAGTGTTACTACCAAACAGAACCCCATATTTTCTACCCACACCACCCAACATTGTGGAACATATTCTCTCCTTCCGATATATATATATATATATATATATATATATATATATATATATATATATATATATATATATATATATATATATATATACAGGGTGTTACAAAAAGGTACACCAAACTTTCAGGAAACATTCCTCACACACATATAAAGAAAAGATGTTATGTGGACATGTGTCCGGAAACGTGTTAGAGCTCATTTTAGTTTCGCCAGTATGTATTCTACTTCGCCGGCCGCGGATGTCTAGCGGTTCTAGGCGCTCAGTCCGGAACCGCGCGACTGCTACGGTCGCAGGTTCGAATCCTGCCTCGGGCATGGATGTGTGTGACGTCCTTAGGTTAGTTAGGTTTAAGTAGTTCTAAGTTCTAGGGGACTGATGACCACAGATGTTAAGTCCCATAGTGCTCAGAGCCATTTGAACCATTTGAACTCTACTTCCTCGATTCACCGCCAGTTGGCCCAATTGAAGGAAGGTAATGTTGACTTTGGTGCTTGTGTTGACATGCGACTCATTGCTCTACAGTACTAGCATCAAGCACATCACTACGTAGCATCAACAGGTTAGCGTTCATCACGAACGTGGTTTAGCAGTCAGTGCAATGTTTACAAATGCGGAGTTGGCAGATGCCCATTTGATGTATGGATTAGCACGGGGCAATAGCCGTGGCGCGGTACGTTTGTATCGAGACAGATTTCCAGAACGAAGGTGTCCCGACAGGAAGACGTTCGAAGCAATTGATCGGCGTCTTAGGGAGCACGGAACATTCCAGCCTATGACTCGCGACTGGGGAAGACCTAGAACGACGAGGACACCTGCAATGGACGAGGCAATTCTTCGTGCAGTTGACGATAACCCTAATGTCAGCGTCAGAGAAGTTGCTGCTGTACAAGGTAACGTTGACCACGTCACTGTATGGAGAGTGCTACGGGAGAACCAGTAGTTTCCGTACCATGTACAGCGTATGCAGGCACTGTCAGCAGCTGATTGGCCTCCACGGGTACACTTCTGCGAATGGTTCATCCAACAATGTGTCAATCCTCATTTCAGTGCAAATGTTGCTGTGTGTTTCCATTCCATGATTAATGTGATATGAAGAGAAGTAACAAAATGAGCTCTAACATGGAATGTAATCGTTTCCGCACACATGTCCACATAACATATTTTTTTTTCTTTGTGTGTGAGGAATGTTTCCTGAAAGTTTGGCCGTACCTTTTTGTAACACCCTATACATATATAATTAAGGAAAACTATAATTGTTTTGTTTTGTAAATTAAAAGTCAAAGACAGACGGCTAAAAACGAATATATATCGATTTCTAATTTGCAAAATAAAGGACTTGTAATGTTTTGCTTCTCAACTTTGTTATATGTTTCAAAAAGAACTGGGCTGAGGAGCGCAAAATATTTCACTGCTGACAGCCCGTCCCTCCTACCCAAAAGGGACGAGGAAGATGAAATAACAACAAAAATTTTAAAATCAGAACTCCTATTTTATTACAACTAATTTCTGTCCGAACAGGGTTAGGTGGCCGAACAGTACCGACTGAACGTCTTGTCAGCCTCAGCTCATAGGCATCTCTGAATGTGGTGTGGAGGGGCAGGTAGTTGAGAGATCGCATGCCACTCTCTAACTTTAACAATACTGTCAGTCAGATTGTAGTTCATGATCTTGGCGTTCCGCACTACTTCATCTGGTATGTGTTGTTTATGACTTTTTACATGAGGAAATTGTGGGCATAATGGGCCTAATGTTCATATAACTACGTGTGTAGCCTGTAGAGAACTTGTACCCGAGGAGCCATAGCGGAGGCAATGGAGAACAGGGAGAAGACGGATTGGGGGGAATAAATGCTGTGTCTAGTGATGACATGGCTGTGCAAGTGATTTTGGAAATCAGTGCTGTATATATTGTACCTGGAGATGGACTTCGGACTGTGGCACCCCCTCCTCCACTTAGGAGCAGAAAGGCGGCAGTTCGCCAAAAATTTTATCTGGGCCAGGTGACAGACTGTGGGCAGAAAGCGGGTGGAGTAGCCCGTTTAAAAGAGACTACTGTCATCTGAGCTTTTGTGCAAACGGTGGGATGGTCTTAATACTCTAATGATTCTCATGTTAGAAGCTGGGATAATACTGACAGAGCAGCTGGTGCACGTGTTTAGTGGAGGAAAGACTGTAACTTCCCTGATGCCAGGAAGTTGCCAGGTTCTTTTCGCGAGCGCCAGGAACATATATTTCCCTGGCGCGACTGTCTGGGAAGCTTAACACTCTTCTTGCAGATATTGGAAATGGTCAGCCTCGAAAGATTATATGTCTTCATAAATTAGGGACTGTCGTCCCGTATAGCTAGACTTTTTTCCTAAACATGGTCATGTTTACCGTGAGAACAACTCCTCTCTAGTCTAAAATCTCCGTTTTTCAGTCAAGAGAGGTTTGCGGTCACTGATTGGCTCCTCTCAGGAAATGCAAAGCAGAGGCTTGCTCCCCCAGCGTGGGAACCCCGGTACTGTGTCTGGATTGCCTCCAAGGCTAACAGAACAGTTAAGAGGGGATATTCAATGAATAGAAAACAGGTCGATTGATTTGTACAGCTTGGAGGCTGTTTTTTTTTTTTTGGCTCTCTTACCGAAGCTTGGTGGAAAGGAGTATGATTCTTCGTCTTCTTCTTCTTCTGGTCCTCCCCTGGTGGAGAGCTTCAGGTCTTTTCCTAGTAGATGAGACCTGTGGTTTGCAACTTGTGGTGGAATAAGAGCTAGTGGCAGTTTTCAACTGTATCGGTAGTGGAACTGCACAACATCTTGGACATATCGTGTGTAACGAGGGTGAACTTATTCATCCAGACTCGACCGTCTGACGTTTGATAATTCCAGCACGCACTGTTATGCCTGTTAGTCATATTGATTTGGGCAGACCAGCAAACAGGTGCACCTCACACTGAACTCTATCGTGTTTCAGGGCTCTGAGAGGGAAGTTTCCCGCGTTCTAATAATCAGAACGTCAGTGCAGTTTGCAAATTTTCGTGCACCCGTCACAACATTACAGCTGCGGCTAAGCGCCGCTACTCGCCCACAGCATGCCGTTTTCTGCTGCCATCTGAATCGAGGTGAAAGGTAAAGCATTGCTGCTCTGGTGTTGGATTGTTGAATGATATTCACAGCTCCCTGTTCTCCAGTGAACCATAGTTTGTGGTGTACTTGGTTGCAGTTGATTACTTTTGGATAGACTTGGACCTCACAGTGGATTCAAGTTAACAAAGTCAGACTGAGATGTAAAAGGAATTAATACAGGGGAGAATTTGTACAGTTTCCACTCCAGTGATTGCTTTGTCAGTCAAGCACGATCTTTTTTCTGATTTGTGTTTGTCATTTCCTTTGCAGGATTTATCAGCTCATTGTAGTTATAAAAGGATGAATAAGAGGTTGTCATTATCTTTATATACTTAAATACGCCACTGTCCTCATTTGTGCTCCCACAATTGTTAGACATTTATTTTTTTGTGGTAATACAAGTGTGACACCAGCAGTTCAAGGTTGAATATTATTAAATTAGTTAATCCGATTATTAATTTGAGTTCTGTAAGTGCCTGCAGACATAGGCAACGAAAATTCCATGCGTAAATTTACTAATTTCATAAATGAAAAATTAAGTATTTAGCTTACGATTTGAAGGTTACTGAAAACATAATAATTTTCGTTATGTTAAGACAATAACATTTAGCGTCAAGCAGAGATGATCAAAGCAAGCGATGGCTTGCGTAGTCATCACATCGTTCTATTGGCCGTTGTGTGTTTAAGAGACCAGTTTACTACAACAAACTTTTCTATAAATTTTTATGATAGTTTTGGTGTAAAATAATCCATATTTTTATAATTTTGGATGTGATAATCGCTGACACGTGAAAATGTTCCGAATATTTCGTTTAAGTTTTACGTTTGGTAACTTCAAGTACCTTCGCCCTTGCCTATGTTTTTAAAATATTAATGTCAAATGATTCAGAGTAGGCTGTCGTACGCCCCCCCCCCCCCCTTCTTATATGTTACTTCCTACCTGTCCCCTTTTACCACTCCCACCATCTTACCGTACCTATCTCTCCCAGAATCTCTTGGGGTCATATTTTAATCTGAGACTTATTCATCATATTATGACATGATATACATTCACTGCAGTATTTTTGTTTGCTTCAAGATACTCGAAGCGTCTTAAAATGTCTGTTGTACACCTATACGAAACATTTTAAGGGTTTTTTCACATCCGAATGTGGCAACTACTTTCGAAATCGGAAGATTGATTCTCTTACACATTTTTAAGAGAATGTCATGCGATAAATATTTATATAAGTTAAAGAGATTGTAGCCCAACCAAATTACTCTAAAACTGTTGCGCAGCAAAGTCTGCAGTATTCAGAATGCGCGGATTTTCCTCTGCCAAACACGCAGCACGGCATACATTCTTTCAAGCGGTAATGGATCCCCACCGCCCCCATGCAGTCAGCAACTGACAGGCAATGTTATGCGGGCAGGTAGCTGCATCTTGTTAGTGAAATTCAGTATCTTGTTTCAGCCATAAAGTGGAACCTATATCGCCCAAATAATTAAGAACTTCAAAAGCTACAAATTCACGGGCAGTGACAGTTTGGTATTATTGGAGAAGATTTTGAGATGGAAATCAAATGCAAAAAAGAAGAAGAGGGCTTTCTAATAAATAAGGCCAGACGAAAAGATTAATATTCTGCAGTGGAATATAAGGCCAACAATCGCAGCTAAGGAAGCCTGAATGATCGGTCATCCACAAAGAGATGTTCGAACGCAGGCTTAAGGTAAACACATTTTCAACTGTCCCCGTTCACGTATATCGACGGCTGTATGCAGCTAAAGGTATTCATTTCACTGTATTGATTTTATTGTAATTTCATTCTAACGAGCTGCACGGTCACCGATGGTATCTGTTCTTTCGGAATTGTCCGAAAGAACAGATACCATCTTCATATTCATATATTAAGGTAAAAGGTTTTCTGTGATGTAAGACAGCAACGTCATGGCGCCAAATTTTGCGTAGCAACTTTATTGATATTCAGCAAGAATTACACTATTATCGGTCACCACACCCACATGGCTGAAAGCAGCAAGCGTGAATAAATTTTCAATATGTGATGCATACAGCCAACGTGTTGCGTAAGTTCATTGTAAAAACCTCAACCATGTGTCAATAACATTCCTTCTTTACGCAGAGCACGCTCTAACCATCTTGTCGATTGTAGCCACTTCTCAATTTGTTTTTTATAATGCAAAATCATTAGATGTTGATGTAGGCTTAGATTATTTATGATCTTCTACTTCCTTCCTTGGCTGCATTGTACTGAAGCAAGTTATATTTTTTTAGGACAAATCAGAATAATTGATGTATGCCCTTGGAACCGAAACATGGATAACTATTTAACTCGATCTTTGAACTGACTGTAAGCTACTACTACTTTTCCTTTATTTCTAACAATTGTTCGTAAAGGTATGAGATCGAATTTCGGAAGTTTTCTTGCCAAACTAAAGCTTGTGAAGAAATTGTCATTTGTTACTTTCGTGGCACCGTCTTCTGTGCCGTTCGCCGTATTTAAAGCATCTCTCTTGCCTCTACCAACTTCAGCGTGATTCATTTTCCTATCAACAAGTGTAAACCTGCAGATTGAGAACATAAAATCATGCACAATAACATACAGTTCATAAATTCAAACAATATTTTCCTGGGTTTCGAATGTATTAACGAAATGGACACCTACCAAAAAGTTTCACAAGCTGATCATCGAGTGTCACTTTGCAGTGAGGAACATAAGCGTCTTGAAATGTCTTTTCACGCATTTCAAATATTTATCTAGCGTGAGCCAGCTTGTCAGGAGCACGGCTGCGACGTATCGCATTAACGTCGCCAAATCGACTGTATTTTGAAATTTGAGTAAAATGATTTCTAGCCATTACCCCACATAAAATAAGTCTACCATTCCCTTTACCCCCGTATGTGTAAGTACCTGCTAGAATTAAGAAACCGATAAAGCACTTCAGTTTAGCAGCATCTATTTGCCATCTACTGCAGCAAATAAGACTTCCATCTTTATTAATCTTTTTTAATATTTCAACAATGAAGTTCTTCCTAAGAAAAAATTGGAAAGCTGATCGCATGAAGTCTACATAGTTTTCGGCGAATTTTTGCTTGGCCTGGTTTTACTCACACTATATTGCATGTTTACTCTCTTCCACAACTAGTTCGAGACTTGTACTTGTGCCAAACTTCTTTGGTTTTGACAGTGGATGTGTCAAGGCACCAAGGCACTAAACACTACTGCAGGTTAGTAGTAGCTTGTAATACAATAAATATGGAAGTTAATTAGAGCCTCTTTCATATAATTTATTGATGCAGCAGTTCCCACGTATTTATATTAAGAAAAAAGCATAACGTGAGGGCCGGTTTCCGCATACTTCAAATTTATTATTATAAACATATTTAGTAGTGCCGTATCTACTTAGGGAACTAAAGTTTTTAACATCTGTATTTTATTTCTTTTCAAAACGCCTGACGTCCGTACCGCGCATACGCTACCTTAGGCCTAGTTTTTTGGGAACATAGGTTTTGTGTTTTAACGTGGATTACGTGCATTACATTACTACATTAATAGTATACACATATGTTAGTGAACCACATAATTTTAGTGACTTTTGTGATCTCTGGTTTATAGAATATTATTATTATCGCCTAGGTAGATTTAGTAAAAATATTGTAAGCACCCATGAGCGAGAAGTGTAGTGCTGTGTGAAAGATAGTTTTGTGGTTCTACGCATCTGTTGTGACAGATGGTTACACTGATGGGGGGTGAGGGGATGTAATGGCATGGGAATTAGGGAAGTAAATAGATCTCTTCCACGGTATTGCAGTGTTGAAAAGGATAGGAAAATAGCCGAACAGGAAGGGAAGATTAGAGTCCTTAAGGGTGAAGTAGATAGTGCTATGGAGCAGCTGAGGAGGTTAAGGGGGACAAGGGCGAAGACAGGTGGGAAATTGTAGCAAGGAACAGGGCCCACAGAAATAGCACAGTACCCGACAGTTTCAACATCGGCACAAACAGCAGATTCGCCTTGCTATCTTAGTTAACTAAGGAAGAGGCTCTGGTAGATGAAGTGTAGCCAGGTCTCAATAGACTTTCACTTGGAAACCGACTGTTTGAGAAAAAGTAGAAAGTAGGAGGAAAGTTCTGTTGTTAGGTGGCAGCCATGGAAGAGGTGTGACATGTCTGGTCACAAGTTTTTTCAATTCCAGTGCATGTCCTAGACAAGTGACAGAGGATATAGGATCATTGTGCAAGGGTTTTACAAAGCAGGATCATGTTGTGATGGTGGCTGAGGGGAGGGGGGAAGGGGGGGGACAGTGCTGATAGGGATCAGGACTACAATATTGAGTGTGACATGGTGAAAATAGCAACTGCAATGAACCATACAAACGTTGGCTTGGCTCCTGCTTTCATGTGGTATGATCAGCCCAAACATCAGAAGGGTCAACATGGTGCTAGTTAGCTGATTCGGGTGTTACTTTGTCAGGCATAGATTTGGTTCTTCTTCATGGTACTGGTAGGTGCGACTTTACTGGACATGGCCTGAATCTCTGTAGGAAAGGGACGGGTAAATTGGTTGTGATGATAGCAATATCCTTATGGGGGGCACTGAAACTCATGAGACTAACTATTTTGTTTAGACTAAGATCAGTGTACAATGATTCAAGATTGAATGAAATGACGTTTAATGAGAAGCTCAGACAAGCAGGTACGATAGATGTTAAAATATCACAATATCCTCATAAAAGTACAGTAGAAAACACTGTTAGCATATTTTAAGGTTCTCATAAAAGCAAAGTGAAAAATAATGTTGGTATATTGCATCAGAATATCATCTGATTATAAAACAATGCAGATGATCTTCTTGTTTGTTTAGAAGATTTAGATACTGAGGGTGGAATAGATGTACTATACCTGACAGAAAATCATATAGTCACAGACATGGCAAAGGCAACTGTAGGTGGAAATAAGCTTTTAGCACATATAAGTAGAGACACTATGAAGAGAGGAGAAGTTGCTATATTTGTTAAACTTCATAATAGTGTGAAAAGTTTGGAAACTAAAAAATGTTCTGAAGACTGGCATGTAGAAGCTTGGCATGTGAGCGTAAACTAAATAATGTACTTTTATAATTGTAGCTGTGTATAGGTCCCCATTTGGAAATTTTCAGTTATTTTTGAAAAAACTCTGATTATTTGTTTTTATATCTGTCAAATGGAAGATAATAATTGTTGATGGGGATTTCAATGAAGATTTTCTGAAAGAGTCCGATAGAAAGCTTGACCTGGAAGTATTACTTGTTTTTTTTTTCAACTTGTTATCACTTACTGATTTTCCTACTCTGGTGGTACAGGAAAGCAGCACACTGATCGATAATGTTTTATAGACCAAAATAAATTTAATAAAGTAAAACCTTTTTCTATCTGTCTGTCTGATCATGGTACACAGCTAGTTACAGTATATGACAAACCTCCGTACAGTAAAGCAAAACAGTCCTACAAAACAGTGACTCAATTAGCGATTCAACAATTGCAATGTTGATCGACGGCTTGCAACATTTAGACTGGGATGAGTTGTACAGGAAATCTGATAGTCATTTAAAATTTAACTTATTCCATGATACCATTGTGAGTATTTATGAAAACTTTTGCCCTATGAAAACATATAATTCTAAGAAAGCATCTAAAAAGCCATGGTTTACTAAAGGGATAAAAATATGTTATAAACAGAAAACAGAAATGTAACTTATAGCTAGAAGGAGTAATGATCCAGAAACAGTGAATCATTATAAAGACTACAGCACTGCATTAAGAAGTGTGTGCATTATGTCTGAGATTAGCACCACTGATACTGAAATTGAAACACCTTGGAATGTTGTTAAAAGGGAAACAGGGCAGCTGAGAGCACAGGGAGATTATATTTCTGTGAAACAAGTTTGTTAACAAAAAGTCAGAAGTAGAAAACACTTTTATTAATAATTTTTCAAATATTGTAGAGACACTAGCATCCAGCTATTCATTAGAAAATGCAAGGCAATATATGGAAGAGACAGTACCTACGCAATTTGATAAATTTTAAATTCAACCCTCCTCTTCCGTTGAAGGTAGGGAAATAATAAATTCACTCAAAAGTAAAAGCTCATTTGAAATTGATGATATTTCTCACAGAGTATTAAAAGCATGTTCCCAACAGATAAGTAAGATTCTCAGTCACATATATAGTAGTTTATTGAAATAGGGCATTCTTCCCAATAGACTGAAATATGCTACTGTTAAACTGCTGTGTAAAAGAGGGGACAGGTCTGCTGCTGATAACTATCACCCAATCTCACTTCTGACAGCTTTATCCAAAATTCTTGAAAACGTAATGTATTATAGAGTAGCATGACATATTTGTTAAAACTAAGTACTAATAATTGTCGTTTGGCTTTTCAGAAAGGCTTTTCAATAGATAATGCTATATATACTTTCACTGATCAAATGTTAAATGCTCTGAATAACTAAACCTCACCCATTTGGATATTTTGTGGTCTGCAAATGCTTTTCACTGTGTGAATCATGAAATTCTTCCAGATAAGCTTAAGTATTGTGGTATGAGTGTGACAGTACACAAATGGTTTAATACATATTTAACTGGAAGAATGGACAAGATTGGAATTAACATTACAGGTATTCTGCAATAATCAGCGGTGTTCTCTGACTGGGGAGGTACCCAGAATGGTGTCACACTGTTCAGTCTTGGGTCCATTATTGTTCTTAATATATATTAATGACTTGACACTATGTATTCATGAATATGTAAAACTAGTTCTTTTTGCTGATGAGACAAGTTTAGCAATCACACCCAACAAACAAGAATCAGCTGAGGAGGTTGTAAATAATGCCTTTCAGAAAATTATTAAGTGGTGCTCTGCAAATACTCTGTAACTAAATTTTGAGGAAACACAGTACATACAATTCTGCACAGTTAATGGCATAACACCACTGATAAATATGGACTTTGAAGAAAAGTCTGTCGCTGAGGCAGAAATTCAATATTTCTATATATATGCATTGATGAGAAATTGATTTGCAAGAAACACATTGATGATCTGCTGAAACAGTTAGGTTCAGCTACTTATGCTGTTAGGGTTCTTGCAAATTTTGCTGTGAATCAAAGTTAGACTCCGATCACAATTTTGATTCACTGCTTTCATATTGCAACATATTTTTGGGTAATTCATCATTAAGAGGAAAAGTATCATTGTAAAATAGTGTTTAATCAGAATAACAGCTGTAGCCCACCCAAGGTCAGCTTGCAGACATTTCTTTAAGGAACTTGCGACATTGATAGTACCTTTGCAATATATACTTCACTTATGACATTGGTTGTTAATAACCCATCCCACTTAAAAAAAAATATTAGCGAACTGCATAGTTACAACACCACAAGAAAGGTTGATCTACACTACCCTGGATTAAATCTGACTTTGGCATAGAAAGGGGTGAACTATACTGCCACAAAAACCTTTGTTCATTTGCCAAATAGCATTAAAAGTCTGGCAGATAGCCAATGAACATTTGAAAACAAATTAAAAGAACATCTGAATGACAGCTCTGTGTAAAGTAAACTTCATAATCTATGAAACAAGTATTAATGTAATGTAAGTACTCATCTACATAAGTCAGAAGCACTTGTCACTCCCTTTACAGGCTGGACGTTAGCACTGCCAAATGTTCTTCCGTACTTTCGTCTATTCAGGAATATTCTAAGACCTTAATTACTCCATCAAAGCATGAGACATCAGCATGTGCATCACTGATATCACTATTTGATTCTTCAGAGGGATGTTTATATTATAGTAATACTTTCAGCACTTCCTTTTCGCAAAGGTGACGAGCTGTTTTCAATTGGATGCAATAGACACAGAACTAGTCTCCGTAACCATGTACCGAATAACTGACAGCTTATGAAGTACTGTTAAAAGTCGCACTTTCCAACAATATTTTGAGGATTGTAACAAAGTAATTACAGCAACAAATATAGATTGTAAAACAACATCGATGTATAAAATCCCAAAAGAGAAGTGAGGTCAAATGTGATTCCACTTGTATTCGGTGATTCTACCATGATTTTCTGCAAAACTAAATATAGGAAAAGGAAATTTCTCATGGCCAATTTTTCAAACCTCATATGCATCTGAAACGTCAACTCGATACGTCGACGGTTAATCTGATTGTATGAATCATAAACACAAAGCAGTCGGCGGCTGCCTCAGGAGAAACGACATTCACACGTAATTTAACTCAGCTACATTGCTATCTTATATAATATTATCTATGACGTTGTCCGCCTCCGTATCTGAGTGCGATGCAAGAGGCCTTCCTTAGTTACTTTCATCATGACATGACGGGATTTAAGTATAGAGAGTTCATTATCATATGTTTTATTATTGTTATGAGTTAAGTAGTCAATGTCAGGTATTTTACATTGAAATTTTATCTCACTATGTTGTCGAATCGCATAAAATTTGAAATTTTCCTCAGTGTACTACTTTTGTGACAGTTGTGCCACTACGTCATATTACATCACCATATGGCACATTTTACATGCTGTTGCTGCCTATATTCTCTATTAATAGTCTATTTCATTAGTAAGTAATTCGTTGTTACTAACGAGATGACAGAAGAGACAAGAGTTGATGGGGAAGAAATAGGATATCTACACTCCTGGAAATGGAAAAAAGAACACATTGACACCGGTGTGTCAGACCCACCATACTTGCTCCGGACACTGCGAGAGGGCTGTACAAGCAATGATCACACGCACGGCACAGCGGACACACCAGGAACCGCGGTGTTGGCCGTCGAATGGCGCTAGCTGCGCAGCATTTGTGCACCGCCGCCGTCAGTGTCAGCCAGTTTGCCGTGGCATACGGAGCTCCATCGCAGTCTTTAACACTGGTAGCATGCCGCGACAGCGTGGACGTGAACCGTATGTGCAGTTGACGGACTTTGAGCGAGGGCGTATAGTGGGCATGCGGGAGGCCGGGTGGACGTACCGCCGAATTGCTCAACACGTGGGGCGTGAGGTCTCCACAGTACATCGATGTTGTCGCCAGTGGTCGGCGGAAGGTGCACGTGCCCGTCGACCTGGGACCGGACCGCAGCGACGCACGGATGCACGCCAAGACCGTAGGATCCTACGCAGTGCCGTAGGGGACCGCACCGCCACTTCCCAGCAAATTAGGGACACTGTTGCTCCTGGGGTATCGGCGAGGACCATTCGCAACCGTCTCCATGAAGCTGGGCTACGGTCCCGCACACCGTTAGGCCGTCTTCCGCTCACGCCCCAACATCGTGCAGCCCGCCTCCAGTGGTGTCGCGTCAGGCGTGAATGGAGGGACGAATGGAGACGTGTCGTCTTCAGCGATGAGAGTCGCTTCTGCCTTGGTGCCAATGATGGTCGTATGCGTGTTTGGCACCGTGCAGGTGAGCGCCACAATCAGGACTGCATACGACCGAAGCACACAGGGCCAACACCCGGCATCATGGTGTGGGGAGCGATCTCCTACACTGGCCGTACACCACTGGTGATCGTTGAGGGGACACTGAATAGTGCACGGTTCATCCAAACCGTCATCGAACCCATCGTTCTACCATTCCTAGACCGGCAAGGGAACTTGCTGTTCCAACAGGACAATGCACGTCCGCATGTATCCCGTGCCACCCAACGTGCTCTAGAAGGTGTAAGTCAACTACCCTGGCCAGCAAGATCTCCGGATCTGTCCCCCATTGAGCATGTTTGGGACTGGATGAAGCGTCGTCTCACGCGGTCTGCACGTCCAGCACGAACGCTGGTCCAACTGAGGCGCCAGGTGGAAATGGCATGGCAAGCCGTTCCACAGGACTACATCCAGCATCTCTACGATCGTCTCCATGGTAGAATAGCAGCCTGCATTGCTGCGAAAGGTGGATATACACTGTACCAGTGCCGACATTGTGCATGCTCTGTTGCCTGTGTCTATGTGCCTGTGGTTCTGTCAGTGTGATCATGTGATGTATCTGACCCCAGGAATGTGTCAATAAAGTTTCCCCTTCCTGGGACAATGAATTCACGGTGTTCTTATTTCAATTGCCAGGAGTGTAGTATTAAAATCAGAATTTTAAAGGACTTTGGAAGACTTACACGCAATTCTAGTACTGATCAATATTATAATGAAATTAACTTTTTTTTGTAGAATAGATTTCCGTTGTACGTTAATTTCAGAATCACATGAAAAATAAAGCACACGGTGTTTTCCTTATACAAAACGCCATAAAAGCCCAGGGTGAAAGACAAGTAGTTGTGTAACTGAAAAATTAGGAAAAAAGGAATCAGGAAACAAATTTCTAATCGTATACATATTGCAGGAAAATCATATATTTCAACATCAAGGGCATGGGTAAAATAAAAATTCTAATGAGGTGAGATGTTCAAAACTGAGGTTTCAATGAGTAGGGAACTCTTCATCTTTCACAGCGTAAAATGTTGCTATGAGACTGATAAGTTCTTTTGAAACCAGATTAAAGGAGACGTCACTCAAGAGACTGAGGAAAAAAATCTGAAAGTAAACCAAATAGTAACCAAAAAATGGCTATAAGCACTACGGGACTTAACATCTGAGGCCATCAGTCCCCTAGACTTAGAACTACTGAAACCTAACTAACCTAAGGACATCGCACACATCCATGCCCGAGGCAGGATTCGAACCTGTGACCCTAGCGGTCGCGCGGTTCCAGACTGTAGTGCCTAGAACCGCTCGGCCACCCCGGCCGGCAGTGTGGAAGTGATACTACTCAATCAAATCAGGATTCAATCATTGGAGGATTAAATCTTCCCTCCTATTTTCCAAAGTTCTTGTAGTGGAATAAAGAGTACAGATGTCATACTTACTGTAACAAACATCCATCTTCTTACAGTCATGTTTGAAGAAGTGGTATGTTACGAGGGCCAGGATGGTACAAAAACAGTGGGTAAAGAAGATCGAAGTGCTCAGATTAAGAAGGGCGTAAGATAGGGATTTAGTCATCCGCCCATACCGTTCAATCTATACATCGAAGAAACAACGACGGAAATAAAAGAATGATGCAAGTGTGGGACTGAAATTAACTGTAAAAGGTTATCAGTGATAAAGTTCGCTGATGATATTGCTGTTCCCAGTGAAAGTGAATAAGAATCATTGGATCTGTTGAATGGAATGAACATTGTAACGGGTATAGAATATGGACTCAGAGTAGATCGAGGAAAGACGAAAGTAATGACAAGTAGCGAGAACCTTAAAGTCGGAACTGGTGATCACGTACTAGCTGATGTAAAGATATTCCGCTGTCTAAGCAGCAAAATAACCCATGACGGAGAGAGCATGGAGGACATAAAAAGCAGACTGGCACTGACAAAAGGAGCGCTCCTGGCGAAGAGAAAACTAATAACATTAAACTTAAGTCTTAATTTCTGGAGCACAGCATTGTCTGTTAGTGAAACATGAGCCGAGGGGAATACTGAACAGAACAGAAACGAAGCAGCTGAAATGTGGTGTTACAGGAGAATGCTGAAAATTAGGTTTACTAATAAGTTAAGGAATGCAGTGGTTCTCTGCAGGATCGGCGAGCGAAGGATACATGGAGGACACTGACAAAAAGAAGTTACAGGATGATGGGGCATATGTTAAAATATCAGGGAATGACTCCCATGGTAACAGAGGAAGGTTTAGAGGATAAATTTGTAGAAGAAGACACAGATTGAATGCATCAAGCAAATAACTGACGATGTAGGCTGAAAGTGCATTACTGAGTTGAAAATGTTGGCACAGGAGAGTAATTCGTGGCAGGCAGAAGACTAGTGACTCATTATATCATAAAGTCAGCTATCTGTCATTTGCTTGATAGTCACATTATTGTCCATAAGGAATAGTTAATGACTGACGACGCAATAAGTCTGGAAAACGAGGGCATTGTTTCTACTGTAACGTGACCTGTATCGCTAATATCAGGTGAGGGAGCGAAAAAAGTCTGGAAACTATGCTGAAGAATATCTAAAGTGATGATCTAATACTGCCTTCGAGTATCTGCAGATGTGTTGGATGAATGAAAAGTAACTAGTAAGGATTTGTAAAAGCCGAGTGCAAACAAAAGTAGTAAGGTTTCATGCAAGCCTCTTCCTACAGATTAGGGCTTAATAAATACTGCACTATTCTGCGTCATCACCGTGGGTAAGAACCACAATAACAAGCTGTAATTCTGTGCTTGAATAATTGAAACATAATATGAAAATTGTTAGTATCTGGGCATGGATATGCCGCTACGGAAAGTGCAATTACAAGTACACAGCATCGTGAATGTTAACTGAGGCAGGAGTTTCATGGAAATGGAAACGCGTTCGCGAGAGTATGAATTAAATATTTTGGTGCTATCTCTTGACTGAGAGAGATCTCGCTAACAACAGGGGGAGCCGTTGCATTTTCAGAGCCACCATAATTCGTTGTGTTACCTACGTTTTCATTACACGGAATGATTCTTTTAGAACCATATTAAACAAGAGTAAGCAACTAATGAACAATTACTGTAGCTGCTGCAGCAAGACAGATATGCCAAATCTTTGCATGAGCACGGATCCATCTATTTTAATCGGGCTATTACGAAAGATTCATGTGAAAGGAAACACAAATTTTCCTGAAACATATTAGAATGTACACTCATTTAATTCTAATAGTCTTTCCGTTAATTAGAAGGTTCCAGCTCCGAAATTTCACGAACGCTTACGATTCTTCCAATTATCTTTACAGCTGCACTGAACAATATCTAAAATTCTGTTGGTCGAGACTTAATAAATAATATCGTTTATTGATTAACACGTATTCATATGATGTTTATCGTTAATCTCAGTCTCGAATTCATCTTTCCTGTGCTTAGATCTACGAGGCAGTGCCTTTAAGTAAAGGCTCCGAATTTTCATGTGAGAACATATCATGTTTCCTAAATAAAACAGCCTTTATCAACGTTCTACTACGTTTTTACTTTTCGTATCTACGTGTTTCTCAACAAACTTATCCTGGCGACGAACAAATTTCTCCTCATGCGGTTCTATGCGCTGCAGTCCGGAACCGTGCGACTGCAACGGTCGCAGGTTATATCCTGCCTCGGGCATGGATGTGTGTGATGTCCTTAGGTTAGTTCGGTTTAAGTATTTCTAAGTTCTATGGGACTGATGACCTCACATGTTAAGTCCCATAGTGCTCAGAGCCATTTGAACCAAATTTCTCCTAACGAGAGACCAGTTTGATGATACCGTAACCGTTAAGTCCCATAGTGCTAAGAGCCATTTGAACCAAATTTCTCCTAACGAGAGACCAGTTTGATGATACCGTAACCACAGAATGTTTGACTTCGTTGACGGAGACACAACCTTTTTTCACCGGTTCAACAGTATCAACGAGAAATCCTCGAAGGTGTTCTTTAAGTTTTGGATGCAGATGAAAATTCGGATGGGGCCAAGTCGGGACTGTAAACAGAATGATATGACTGTGAAACTGAGCGGTCGGACTGTAGCAGATGTAGCGACGCTCGTGTGTGCTCTGGCATTTTCATGCTGAAGGAGCGGATGTTTCATGTGTGGACGAGCTATTCGAATTCCGGACTTCAGGTTTTTGTACCGTTTGCGTTGCACATCGACATACACAGGGTGCAGTACTGAACCCTCTAGTAGCCGCAGGTTTGCAACTTGCGTCAATGAATCGACCTAGTAATCTCACTGAGTGATTTTCATGACACGTAAAACCTCAACCGATATTGAGAAAAGAATGAGAAATTCGGACGCATTACTTTTCAGCACTCCATCGTATATTACCATTAGGCATCATATCGCTATATATTTATTGGACAAATATATTATAGTACAACTGATATGTGATTACATTTTCACGCAATTTGGGAGCATAGATCGTGAGAAATCAGTACCCAGAACAACCACCTCTGGCCGTAATAAGGGCCTTGATACGCCTCGGCATTGAGTCAAACAGAGCTTGGATGGCGTGTACAGGTACAGCTGCCCATAAGCTTCAACAAGATACCGCAGTTCATCAAGAGTAGTCACTGGCGCATTGTGACGAGCCAGTCGCTCGGCCCCCATTGGCCAGACGTTATCAGTTGGTGAGAGATCTGGAGAATGTCCTGGCCAGGGCAGCAGTCCAAAATTTTGTGTATCCAGAAAAGTCCATACAGAACCTGCAACATGCGGTCGTGCATTATCCTGCTGAAATGTAGGGTTTCGCAGGGATCGAATGAAGGGTAGAGCCACCTGAAATGTAACGTCCACTGTTCAAACTGCTGTCAATGCGAACAAGAGGTTACCGAGACGTATAACCAATGGCACCCCACACCATCATGCCGGGTGATACGTCAGGATGACGAATACACGCTTCCAATGTGCGTTCACCGCAATGTCGCAAAACACGGATGCGACCTTCATGATTCTGTAAACAGAACCTGGATTCATCGGAAAAAATGACGTTTTGCCATTCGTGCACCCAGGATTCGTCGTTGAGCACACCATCGCAGGCGCTCCTGTCTGTGATGCAGCGTCAAGGGTAACCGCAGCCATGGTCTCCGAGCTGATAGTCCATGCTGCTGCAAACGTCGTCGAACTGTTCGTGCAGATGGTTGTTGTCTTGCAAACGTCTCCATCTGTTGACTCAGGGATCGAGACGTGGCTGCACGATCCGTTACAGCCATGCGGATAAGATGCCTTTCATCTCGATTGCTTGTGGTACGAGGCCGTTGGGATCCGGCACGGCGTTCCGTATTACCCTCCTGAACCCACCGATTCCATATTCTGCTAACAGTAATTGGATCTCGACCAACGTGAGCAGCAATGTCGCGATACGATAAACTGCAATCGCGATAGGCTAGAATCTGACCTTTATCAAAGTCGGAAACGTGATGGTACGCATTTCTCCTCCTTACACGAGGCATCACAACAACGTTTGACCAGGCAACAGCGGTCAACTGCTGTTTGTGTATGAGAAATTACTTGGAAACTTTCCTCATGTCAGCACGTTGTAGTTGTCGCACCGGCGCCAACCTTGTGTGAATGCTCTAAAAAGCTAACCATTTGCATATCACAACATCTTCTTGCTGTCGGTTAAATTTCGCGTCTGTAGCACGTCATCTTCGTGGTGTAGCAATTTTAATGGACAGTAGTGTAGTTCTTTCGGACAGGCATACAGTCTCTGCCTGAGTTAGTCTGCTTTGTATGTTTCCCTTACTGCATGCTGTACACTTCATTTTGCTTTCAAGGTAGAAAAATTCCTTCACTTCTTCTACTTCATATTCAACGAGTTTGAGGGTCTGGTTTTTAGGGTAAATTTGTCGCCACTCTCGTTTGTTCTATTCCTCATCACTTTCATCTTCCTTCGGTTTACTCTCACTCCAGATTCTGTGCTCCGTAGACTGTTGATGACGAGCCATATGTCTCGCAACAGTTTCTCCTTTCCATTGAGGGAAGGAATATCATCAGTGGCTCTTAGCGTTGACATTCTTTCACTCTGAATTTTAATCCCACTACCGTATCTATTTTTTATTTCCGCCATTGCTTATTCGATGTACAGACTGAGCAGCAAGGGAATGAGTCTGCATCTTCTCGTACACCGTTTTTAATCCGACGCCTTCGTTCTTGGTTTTTCATTCTTATTCTTCCTTCGTGGTTCTTGCACAAACTGAATATTGCTCGTGTTTCCCTACAGAATACACCTGTTTTTGTAGAACTTTTAACATTGACACAGTTTTACATTTGAGCTCATAGGTTGTTTGTGTGATAATTCTCATGTTATATTACCCTTGGTAACATAGGAATAGTGTGGATGATATTAATCCTAAAGTCTGAAGTTACGTCTTCAGTTTCATAGATTTTACACTCAAACATGGATAGTCGATTGGTTGCCATTTACCCCAGTTATTTTAGAAATTCCGAAGCAATTTCTCTACGCCTTCTGCTTTATTTGACTGCAATTCTTTCGAAGATCTGTCAAACTTAAAAATTTTGGGTCCCCTGTAGCTTCCAAATGGACTTCCTTTCCTATTCTATTACATCAGCTAACAGTTCCCCTACATCGTAGAGCCCTTTAGTATATTCTTTTTACCCATCCGTTCTCTCTACCACATTTAACAGCGGAATTCCTCATTAACTTTTGTTGATGGCGCCTATGCTTTTAATTTTAGCGTAGTTACAGACTTTACCATAAGCTGAATGTCATTCCTACTACCATTTATTTCCGACTGCTCCATATTTTTCCTCTAGCTGTTTCGCCCTAAATTCCGTACACTTCCTGTTTATTTTTAGCATTTTTAGCATTCTTGTACATCTTTCGTCATATTTATTCTGCTGCCCAAAGATCATTCACAGTTGCCTTCCTTGAAGCTAAGCACTTCAGCTGAAAATATATTTGCGAGCTATCACTGCATATTCTTTCTATTTTACTATATGATCTTGTACAAAAGTACAATTACAATGTTTTACAAATGTTAATGCCTTGCGTAACAGTCATCATTACATCCCTCAAATTATTTCCATGAAGCAAGGAGTCATTAATAAAAATAACGATAGTGAAACAACAGACCAAAGCAGTGTACGCTTCGTATCCACAAGAACATAACTTAGACGAAAAGCACTGTATTTTCTTAGCGTTATATTAATATATTATTTGAAACGCTTGTGGATGTAAATTACAGTAAATATTAATTTTGGACTATTTATACTCGGTGACCTAATCAATCAACCTACAGTCGTTACTCATCCATTTTGTTATACTTCGAGTCACCTATGATCGGTCTGGAAGTCAAATAAGTTATACAGAGAGTGTCCCATAGCTTTTGGATTAAATGATACGCATGATGGAAGATAGAAAAAATGGATGTTACAAAGAATATTCGAAATTACATAATTACTTTCTTACTGATATTACCTACGTAGAGCGTTTAGCAACGAACATAAGGTGCGACATGGCGTTGCGCAGGAAGCCTCCTACCTTACAATTTTGGGGACACTTACGCCACTGCTGAATAGGTGGCTAGAGTAACTGATCACCTGTTGTTCATAATACAAGAATTACGGCCACAGCTCATCTTCAAAACATCAACAAGAAAAGTACGGAGTGACATGTGTATCCGTGAGTATCTTCAGTTCTCATGCTCATATTTGATACATGTCACTCCACACACTGTATGGAGACTTGTATGTTCTGATGATTGGCTGTGCCCGAAACTTGTCAGTGAATAAGAATTTTCTTTTATAGCAAGTGATCAGTTACTCTAGCGATGTATTCAGCAGTGGTATAAGTGTCCTCAAATTATAGCAAATACTCAAGTTCTTAGGAACAGTTGAAAGTCATGTCCGTCACTCTCAATACATTCATGTCAAGAGCACACAAAATTATCGCATATTCCCTTGAATATTCCGGTGGTTTGTTGACGAATGAGACCAGTTCTATGGATGTGTTAGGATTGACAAAATACACTCCATGTGTCACCAGTCTTAGTTTAAGACATGGTTCCATTAAAATATTTTACAAATCTTTACAATTTGCATTTTTTCATGAAAACTGCAGAGCTACTGTAGTTTGGAGGTTGGCTGCTCTCCATAGCTTGAGGCAGCAACTGTCTGGAGGAAGGCTGTGATGTTGAGAGAAACTGGTGGCATTTTTGCTGATATTGAACGAAAACGAGGAAACAAAGATTTCGCCCTGCAGTGGATGCTGTTGGGTTTTAAACGTGTGCCAGGCCAGAACACAAACATGAATTCTGGCCTGCTGCGGGAAGCGCTCTTACAGACAGAGCCATCCAGATACTTGGTAGTTTATTTGGTAGGAACATTACCCGTGGTAGGCATTACTCCGAGTGTGAGTCTCGGTCTGGCAATCCTAAAGAAAGTTACACCATTATAAATTGCTCAGAAAATGTTTCACACCATCTGCAAATCTGCAGACGTATGGGGGTGGACTGAAGAGGAAATAATATGAAAGAACAAACATCATGGAACTAAAAAAATTGAAATAAAAGCGAAACAATAATCAAAACAAAGGCGTTCTTTTGAGATAAGAGCCACCGCGAAATCAGAATATGCTGCTGAGTAACATTCAGTATGAACAATTCCATCCCTTGCATTGTAAGATGCCTCGATCTATTTGGCAAGCTATCCATAAGGTGATTGAGACATAGGTGCTGAAGCAGTCAGGATTTCAAACACGACCTTTCAGGAATCATCCAGTGTAGCAGGGATTCAACTGGTTCCAAGAGTGTTCAGTAGGACTCCGTTCAGAATATAGCGTAGGCAGTTCCATTTTCTGCATGGCATCTCCCTAGTGGAAGGTATAATGAGCTGGACTCGGTGTGCTTTGAAAGACGTATCCATCGCAGAAATGTTGACCATAGGGCTGGACAATATGTTGGAGAATCAAGTCCCAATCCCGCACAGCTGTCGATAACTGTAAGAGGCTCCGATAGTTGTGTACGACGTCAAACCACAATGGAACTGACCCATCTCGATGCTGAACCATTAGCATTGAGTGCTTTCTTTTACGTTTATCATCAGGCAGCTGACAAATCCTGCTCTCATTGATGAAGAGAATCTGAAGCCATTTATCCCGTCTCCATAACATATATTCTTTTGCGTTTTTCTTCACACAAAACGGTGCAGGCAACTTTGTAGTCGCTCGTAAATGGCGCCTAGAGTACAAATTGGTTGCGTACAAACGATAGCTTACCTTCTTCATCGATACACTCTTACCAGGTATCTCCAAATACGTAGCACACGCATCTGTTGGATTCTCATCGGGGTTCCTGTTACCAAGATTTGTAGGAATCGGTCGGCAGCTGATGTTGTAGGTCACGGGCGACTACTTTGGGCCAGATCTATGTTTTATTTATTTATTTGTTTATGCATTTATTTTACCTGGCAAGATTAGGGCCTTCAGGCCCTCTCTTATACCTAACCAGGCATACTCAGATTGAACGAATTACAGTTTCTACAGAACATTAAGGACATATAACGTGTTATACAGTGTTAATGTTAAAAAAAAGAGATTATAACAGTAGTACAATGGTAATTATAACAATCAAAACAATAATTATAACGATCAAGTAATGTCATAACATGGCTTAAAAGTTCAGGTCACATCGCAGTGACCTACTCAATTTCGGCGGGCACCTTCCCACACTGGCAGCCCAATTTGCCACGAAGTGACACTGTGCGTACCTTCTAAGTTTGAAATAACCCTTCGATGGATGTCTAGGGACAGGTAGTGTACACCAATCGCATAGCCCCGTTGATCGTCCGGTGATACAGCGCACTTTGCTCAACCACACAGAGACCGGAGTTGTACCTCACTTTACGCAAGTAAGCTGCGATTTCCTGTGATCAGAAAAGTTTGTAGGAAGATTTCAGATCTTGGAAACCTCAATCTGTAAAAGTCAAGATGGTGATTCTGTACTAAAGTCGATTCGCTGACTCTAATGCTAATTAACTCGGAAACAGCACAACGAATCGAAATTTTTCTCGACAGTAATTTCTCAGTACAATCCACTCTGCAACACTCTTGAAACTTTTCAGGCTGTTCCTGACCACCGTCTAAATTATTATAACGAGGTTTTCACTCATGAATTTGACCCTGTTATGAAACAGTGTACATTTCAGTGGCACTTCCTGAGGCAACTCTGTCATCGTCGTAAAATATGTCAAGACCGCCACGAAGATGCCGCCATCACCAAAATCCACGCTTGACATCTCGTGATCCACTGTCGTTATCATAGTTACCGCACCCAACGACTGGCGTCGCTCGGACCATTATCACAAAAGAAGATATGACCATAGTCTTAGACCTCGAATTGTTTCGCCACTGTCGTTGCTGCCTGCCTCCTGGATGCTGCAGGTTTACCTTGCTCTATCAATATCTGCGCCGATTAGTATACTATCGAAAAGGAACATTAGCAGTGCAGAATCATCAATGTCAAGTGCATCTGACATGGGCAGTGACGATACAAATATGGCTTCGACAGTCCCTGCGTCCTCCACATTCTAACCACTCCCAACTAACAAAATGCTACTCGCCATCCCCCCCCCCCCCCACTCTCCACCCCGAGGACACTTCGTACCGATGTAGAGGGTGTAAGAAAGGAAGTAGGTGACCATGTGAACATCCAGCGGTGTCGCTAACTTTGGCAAAGCAGTACAGTTTATGTATTAGACGATTGTATGAAATCAGCACAGTATGATGAAGGTGGGGGGGGGGGGAGGATGGAGGAGGAGACTTTCGTGTTCGGAGTGATCAGACCGTGAGTGCAGTTGGTCGATTTGTTGGTGTGCAGACATGTACTATCCATTATGTCTACAAGGAATAGCGTACCACTCGCCTCTGTCTGAAACAATCGGTTTCAAACACGACAAGAATTCATGCTGTCATTGAACGGCCAACCAGTCCTAGAGCGAACCCTCCGAAGGAAACTGCATGAAACCGATAACTGGAGGCGTACAACTGGCAAATTGCATACAAAACTAATCGTCTGCAATGGTGCAATTAAAAGAAATTCGATAATAGCTGACAAGAGGCGTGCTGTCTGGATCCAACAAATCACGATTTTGCTTCTTTCTCGGATGACTTAAGGCGTCGAGTGCATAAATCACTCAATAAGCAGTTAAACGCACAGTTTTATCGAGGCTGTAGTTGAAGGTGGAGTTGATAATGCAATGAGGTGTTCGTAGTACTATAAACTGCTCTCACTCATTCGTTTCCCCGTGAACATATGTCAGCGCGATTAGATAAGATTTCCAATGATCAATTGTCCGTCTCCCGTCGGAGGTTCGACTCCTCCATAG
The DNA here is from genome assembly GCF_023898315.1 of Schistocerca nitens. Classification (NCBI taxonomy): domain Eukaryota; kingdom Metazoa; phylum Arthropoda; class Insecta; order Orthoptera; family Acrididae; genus Schistocerca; species Schistocerca nitens. The sequence goes on along the minus strand of NC_064617.1, from coordinate 760,640,525 downwards.
GGCATGGGTGTGTGTGTCGTCGTTAGACTAAGTTAGTTTACGTTAGATTAAATAGTGTGTAAGCTTAGGGACTGATGACCTCAGCAGTTTGGTCCCATAAGACCTTACCACAAACTTCCAATTTTTCCTTCTTTCAACACGGCAATAGCCGTCTGCGTGTGGCTTGAAGCGTCCCCTGTGGAAAAATTAATGAATTACTGTGCTGATAAACCTCTTACGTTATTTGATTTTCAAACAACTGAGCAAAACTGAACGTCCTCAGACATTTCTCTCTTTACTTATTCTGATCAACACTAAACTGACACAAAAAACTTTTAGTGCAACGCAATCTGACTTTCAATAATCCCTACAAAAGAATGGCCCTGACTAACATTAACCTATACCTTTCACGAATCACTTACCTCAGAAAAATCTTCGTTACTCGAACTATTGCAATACAGCAAGCGCCAATAGTGCCAGCTACATAAAAGATTCAAACTACTGAAGGCACTAACTACTGATAGGCATACTTAGCAAATGAAAGATTTTGATAGAGAAGAAACAATGTATTTACCTTCATAGTGTTCAAAAGTCGTAATATATATATATATATATATATATATATATATATATATATATATATATATATATATATATATATAGGGTGTTTCAATATATATATATATATATATATATATATATATATATATATATATATATATATATATATATGGTGTTTCAATATATATATATATATATATATATATATATATAGGGTGTTTCAAAAATGACCGGTATATTTGAAACGGCAATAAAAACTAAACGAGCAGCGATAGAAATACACCGTTTGTTGCAATATGCTTGGGACAACAGTACATTTTCAGGCAGACAAACTTTCGAAATTACAGTAGTTACAATTTTCTACAACAGATGGCGCTGCGGTCTGGGAAACGCTATAGTACGATATTTTCCACATATCCACCATGCGTAGCAATAATATGGCGTAGTCTCTGAATGAAATTACCCGAAACCTTTGACAACGTGTCTGGCAGAATGGTTTCACATGCAGATGAGATGTACTGCTTCAGCTGTTCAATTGTTTCTGGATTCTGGCGGTACACCTGGTCTTTCAAGTGTCCCCACAGAAGGAAGTCACAGGGGTTCATGTCTGGCGAATAGGGAGTCCAATCCATGCCACCTCCTGTATGTTTCGGATAGCCCAAAGCAATCACACGATCATCGAAATATTCATTCAGGAAATTAAAGACGTCGGCCGTGCGATGTGGCCGGGCACCATCTTGCATAAACCACGAGGTGTTCGCAGTGTCGTCTAAGGCAGTTTGTACCGCCACAAATTCACGAAGAATGTCCAGATAGCGTGATGCAATAATCGTTTCGGATCTGAAAAATTGGCCAATGATTCCTTTGGAAGAAATGGCGGCCCGGACCATTACTTTTTGAGGATGCAGGGACGATGGGACTGCAACATGGGGCTTTTCGGTTCCCCATATGCGCCAGTTCTGTTTATTGACGAAGCCGTCCAGGTAAAAATAAGCTTCGTCAGTAAACCAAATGCTGCCCACATGCATATCGCCGTCATCAATCCTGTGCACTATATCGTTAGCGAATGTCTCTCGTGCAGCAATGGTAGCGGCGCTGAGGGTTTGCCGCGTTTGAATTTTGTATGGGTAGAGGTGTAAACTCTGGCGCATGAGACGATACGTGGAGGTTGGCGTCATTTGGACCGCAGCTGCAACACGGCGAACGGAAACCCGAGGCCGCTGTTAGATCACCTGACGCACTAGGTGCGCGTTGCCCTCTGTGGTTGCCGTACGCGGTCGCCCTACCTTTCCAGCACGTTCATCCGTCACGTTCCCAGTCCGTTGAAATTTTTCAAACAGATCCTTTATTGTATCGCTTTTCGGTCCTTCGGTTACATTAAACCTCCGTTGAAAACTTCGTCTTGTTGCAACAACACTGTGTTCTAGGCGGTGGAATTCCAACACCAGAAAAATCCTCTGTTCTAAGGAATAAACCATGTTGTCTACAGCACACTTGCACGTTGTGAACAGCACACGCTTACAGCAGAAAGACGACGTAGAGAATGGCGCACTCACAGACTGCGTTGTCTTCTATATCTTGCACAACACTTGCAGCGCCATCTGTGGTTGAAAATTGTAACTACTGTAATTTCGAAAGTTTGTCCGCCAGAAAATGTACTGTTGTCCCAAGCTTATTGCAACAAACGGTGTATTTCTATCGCTGCTCGTGTAGGTTTTATTGCCGTTTCAAATATACCGGTCATTTTTGAAACAGCCTATATATATATATATATATATATATATATATATATATATATATATATATATATATATCAATCCATGACATCCAGTCTTACACATTTACTCTTTCTGATGGAAAAACGTTCAGATCCTCCGCTCTCAAAATTCTGCCATCTCTCTCTCCCCACATCCACCACTGCTGGCGGCTCACCTCCAACTGCGCAACGCTACGCGCTGTTCACATCCAACTGCCCAACACTACAATAGCGAATGTGCCAACAATGCCAAACAGCCACAGACTGCACACAGCACAGCCAGTGATTTTCATATAGAGCGCTACGTGGCGTTACCAGCATAGAAACGTAAACAGCCTACTTACAGGCTACATGCATACGTTACTGTTTTGTACCAACATTCGTGCATTGCACCACATCTCAGCAAGCACGCTACATCACCCGATCTTAATCCCAATGAAAATCACTAACACTATTTTGACCAGAGTATAAAACACAACAATCAACATCCGCGCAATCTGATAGCCTCACTTGCTTCAGCTGGATATCGATTACCTGAAGGATATTGTAGATTGTTTTTCTAGCCAAAATGTGGTAATTGTCATGGCTGGAGAGAGCTTTACACGGTTGCAGCGTGATGTTTCCTAGAGGTAACTAGTTTTCTATCTGGCTCGCTAAGGAACTTTTGGTGTAGAAGCATCACTTCATCACTTGCGACACTACAAAACCCTGTAATGTCGGCTGCACCAGGAACTTCAGTGAGCTCACCCCGTCCTGAAATTATTGGGGGGATAACTTAGTGGCCAGCCTGGGATCATGCTGCAGACTATGCATTGCCGTCCGCGATGTTCACTCAACCTATTAACAGCCATTTCCAACCATTTTCAGAGTGAAGTGGACCATCATGAACTTTGATGTCTGTATTTATTGTCTCTCAATAAAAGTGTCAATGCCATTCATTTAGTTCCGTATTCCCTATAGTTACGTCCTGTATTACAATGCAATTCTTTCTATGTATGGGCCAATTATCATAGAGCTATGTTATTTGTTGTTGACACATTATGCTGACGTTACTCCCGTCCTTACGTTTTACACACAACTGCTCTATAAAATATAAGTCACCACAGCGAGGTCTATGATATTCTAATATTATATCTCACCAAAAATCTTTGGTACATTTCAAGATAATTTAAGCTGTGAGTTTAGCTAATTAGTAGTCTTTGCTGCTAGCGAAATACTGCAATTGAACTCAGCCATCGAAATTAAGTAGGCCGTGTTTTACATCTATGTCTGTCGATCTTACTTGAGCTTACATGTGTTGTCGGATTCAGTCTAGATGTCTTACAAAATATTTAAAATTGGAGAGAAAGAGTGTTTCGCACTGTCATATGTTGAAATCATTGAAATGTTGGAACAACACTCATTCGTAACTGTCATTGGTTTACCAAGACACAAATTGCACATATTCATTTCTTGAGATCAATCATTTCCTAAATATGTGTAGAATAAGTCCGGGAGAGGTGTACCACTTTTTTCTCTTCAGCATAAAATATGTGTTTTATTCAACTTTTTCTGATTTCTGGCAGTCTGTCCGTATAGAGTGTCATATAAACTTAAGTATAATATATTATTGATTCACTGACACTTAAAAGATAAGAGGTACGATAAAATAAAAATGTAGGTGAGTGGTCCATCTGACTGATAGGTGTATTGGTGAGATGGATCAGTGTAATGGGAGAGATGGTCCATATAACAATGATTACACATGAAGGTAGGAGTCAAATAAAATTTCATACATTTGTTTAGAAAATGTTTAACGAATACAGAATTATACTATTATGTACTTCAAAACAATGTCATCAGTTTATTATAAATCTTAATTGAACATTGCCTTTTCGAATGAGTTGGAGGTTATATTCAAACATTAGCCAGTCTTTCTCTCGCCATAGAAATTCACTTACTATCAAAAGTTGACCATCTTGAACAGGCAAAACACTCAATCCAATCGTCATGTTTATTAATTTCATAGTAGATTTCACTACAGCCAACACATTCATCCTCATCTGGTTCATTAAAGCTATTTTCGTAATCTTCTACAAAGTCTGCTCATGATGAACACGGTGAGCTATTTGTAGTATTTTTCTTATTTAACTCCTTCGGTCTGTTTTCCTCTTCGTTTGTATTTCCCTTTGGTGATCTTCTTGTGCCTTCTTTCTGTTTCCTTTATTTCCTTGTCATTCATTTTCTATACAGTTTCAGTGTTTTCAACAGAGTTTAGCCCTCTAGACACCGTTGCTACCCTCCTCTTCAATTTCATGGTTTTATCAGAAAAGGAAAAGGTAATTTTCCTCCAAGAGTTTTGTTTGAGTTGGCTTAGGAGTAGTCAGTTGGTAATCTTGAAAGTTTTAGGTGTGTGGGAGTGGAGTCTGAAGTTGCGTCAGTGAAATAGTTTCACTTGCGCGGGTAAATCTACTCTCCTGATAGTCTTGGGGTTGTAGGTCTTTTGGTGAGCTTTATAGTGAGCCCTTGGTTGGCCTCTGTGTGAGATTATACTGTTGCAGTTCTTGGCACAACCATATCTTTCGAGAAATAAGTATAGTCTGAGACTGCAGCCACCTTTAGTGAGACGATCGCACATGCCTTGAGCCTAAATTTGAATGTGCACCGTCTCTCTCACATTAAAGCAAGTGATCCATCTCTGCCAAATAACAGTGTTCCATCTCTCCCGATTGTCTGGGAGAGACGGTCCACTCCATTTTCTATCTGTAGGCAACAAACTTGGTGGCCATTTTATGTTAGTTTCATGCAGGCATATTTCTCAAGCTCGCAGTAAAGAAAACTGCATCAGTACTGTAGAAAGTAAGCCTTAATACTGAAGTTATGTAACGACACGATACAACATTTCGCCTTACCAGAGCAGAGAATGTGAATTTTCTCCACAACTAAGACGAAAATTACAGAAAAGCCTCTGCACCACGCTTCTTCACAAAATAGCTTCCTTGTAATTAGCGGAAGCTGCTCTCCAGCGTCGCGTTTGTGAAACAAACCATTGGTCTGTCTCACTCAGTGGTCAAACTCTCCCGGAATTACCCTGCATGAGAACCTGTAGTACCCACAAAAATTCGTTACTTCCCATTTATTAGGCTGCTGTTTGTTTAGTACTGGACCGAATTTGTTCTGATGACTTGACGCGTCCGCAGAAACAGCGCGCGCGATATGCAGACAGTAATTTGTTCATATTATTTGCCCCTCCCCGTTAGACAAATTACCGGCGTGTTTCTTCTTGTTGCATGAACGAAATTTAGCAGCGGAAGTTCGTACATTACCAGTGTACATCAAGCTATAGTCGACAAATAAATACAAAATTACTCTCCTTCTCTGCGGTGCACCACACAGAAAAAGAAATTCTTTTGTTACTTGTAGCTACTATCTTTACATTAATACACAGCTGTTTATCTTTGCTAATGGCAGACTCATTACAGTCTGAATAGAGGTGAGACTTGATTCTATCAGCCAACTTGATACCATTTTCCATCATCTCGATTATGGATTCTCTCTGTTGCTTTTATGGTCTTATCGACAACATAATACTTAGCAGTGACATTATTACTTTCTTCTTTGTTAATGTGTGATATGTTCATCACACTTGTTTTACAGTAAAAATAAAATATAAAAGCAAATTTTTAAACATAAAATTACATAGGCGTGCACCGTTTGTAACACTACAACTAATAGTTTCCTCTCAAATTTTCTCTTACAATGTGTTCTTCTGTGAAACAAATGTTGTAAATAGTTACAGTAATATTTTTCTTACGAAATTTTGAAACGTTATACTCTTTTTCTGCTGCAAAATGGAATGAATATAAAATGCAGGCTAGCTGTGTATGAAAACTCTGACTTAGTCAGGACTATACGTCTCTGTCAAGGAGTATAGTCAACTTGCAATCGCATTGCCGTAGGGCGTGCGAGTCTCCGGCTGTACAGTGTAGAACGGTGTTCAGATGTGAACAGTCGAGTCGAGTCGCATACAGAAAACGGGGGGAAAGTAGCGACGCGGCGTGTGTGTTGAGACATGGTAGTAAGGCAGCAGTGCCAAAATGTGTCATGGCTCGGCGAAAGTTTCGTGTGGCCAGGCACAGTATAAGACATTAAACGATCACAGTACAATCACTGCAAAAGGATACGAAGGTCCAGTTTTATTTATTGTGGAGCCTGTGCCACACATTGCCAACGAACAATGTCTTACACGGAGTGTCGACGACTCAACACAAAGTAATATCTAACCTATTATTTGATTAGACTTATATACAGCTAGCCAGGGTTATAATTAATTATGTGCCACAGCAAAATGGTTCCTCTTATATATAAATTTTCTCCCTCACTCTTTCCTACTGTTTGAAGCCTGTTCCTCAACTAAAGCCTGTCCTCAATTGTCAGAGTTTCTTTAACTATAATTGCACAGTCATAAATGCGTCACATAATTAAAAAGGTTTAATTAACTGGGAAGTTGGAGGCGGCTTTTTTATGCTTTTTGTGGCACTGACCGGGCACGGCGAACATTTAATTCATTCTAAATAGCATCGGTAAAAGCAGAATACATTAAACGTCGTTTTCTGCTTTTCGTTGAACAAGGTAGTGTTTCCCCTGCGCTCTAACTGTCAGACAATCAGCCCTAAGCAGAAAGAGTAGTTACCCCAACGTTTTGTTTCCGACATTGTATTATTTATGTAGCCCAGAAGAATGATTTTTCAAGACACTTCCTCGCTGTCTAGTGGTCTGTTAAATTAAGAGACACACACAGTGAAACTCTTGTTAACGACATCTAGACATGAACTTATCCTTGTCGGTGGTGCTCTCGCACTGTCAGTACCTTAAACAGGAAGAGAAGAATCCCTCATAGCAAATCATCCGCATGATTACTAGGTTTATGACAGACGGGTACACTACACTTCACCCGAATATTTAAATAATAAGCCGGCCGTGGTGGCCGAGCGGTTCTAGGCGCTCAGTCCGGAACCGCGCGACTGCTACGGTCGCAGGTTCGAATCCTGCCTCGGGCATGGATGTGTGTGATGTCCTTAGGTTAGTTAGGTTTAAGTAGTTCTAAGTTCTAGGGGACTGATGACCACAGATGCTCAGAGCCATTTTATTTAAACAATATCTATGTAACTGAACGCCGACTGACAAGTAAACAAAAATTATGAAATGTCGGCAAAGTCGCTGGTCTAATTGGCATTTATGTTTATGGTGTATTAGACGCAAATCGTACGAAATTGCATTAACAATGTTCGTTAACTGTCACTAGATTCCTTCTTTTGCAGAAAGTAATTTCAGTGTTTTCATCGCCCATCTGGTGTTGAACCTTTCTCTTAAAGATCAAACAAATATTAATATCATTAGCTCTTGTAGTCCAGCAATGCAGCAGCTGATCCGAGAATGATGGACTTGTCTAATTCACTGCGATGAAGCTCGGCATGGAGGATGATCCAGTATTCTGCCAATGTTGTGCATGCACGTGTAATTCCGTTTCTTAAAATTTTACCTAAAAAGCAAGTACCATGTTGCAGGACTCGAACAGCCCGTAAGTATCCACGCTTCCTTGTAGCTTCCGTAGACAAAATTCGTAGTACACGAAACAGGACTCAACAGTTATCGTGTAATTTGCTGAGTGAACCTTGATTAATATGGATAGTTACATATTTTCAGAATTTCTACAGTTCAGAACTTTATTATCCTTTAAGAATACGAGTAGATTCACGCGCTGCATCGGATATACTTTGATAAATTACAGCTTCTCGTTCAATGGCGTCAAACATCGTAGCTTAAATAAAACATTGTTATATAATCCTTTCGAGTCTGCATTTTGTCTCAAGTCGAACTAATCCGAATACAGCCTGTCAGGTTCACATATCCCATGAAGTAAGCGTCGTTCGTTCCAGACAGTCGTTGCAGTCATTTATGTATCATCGCTGGCTGCGCTCGGCCGCGTAGCAAAACCTCACATAATGTACAATGTGTTCACATATCAAGAAGTTAGTACAGGGATGGGGATAGCATATGGTCCCCGTGGTAGACAATGAGTCCTTCACGAAATTGTCTGCCATAGCTTACATTAATTGTCTTATTTGAAATACATACAATTATTAATTAAATTATTATCTGAAATCACTCATAGTTTGTTTCCATTGCATCATTTAAAGTTAAATTTCGAATTCGAGAAATTGCAATACCTGAAATATCTTGATTCTGAATTTACAATATGTGTCGCTTATTAGGAATTATCAGCTGATTATGGTTTGAGCTGCCTTAAAGTATGACCAAAGGTGAATTTCAGAAGGGCAGCTGGCTTTAATTCACGTTAGCTGCTGTCAGTGGAATGAACAACTTAATTCTGGGGTTCTCGCTCGGTAGCAGAATCAAAAGGAAATCGCGTAAAACCATCGACCGAAACCCGGCCAACCCTGGTTTACGTGAGCTTCATAATGCAAGGGTTTCCACGGAAGTTGATTAAAATTCTGAGAATTTTAAAACTGATGGTGAACCAGGAGAAATAGAAGAGTGCTGAAATAGTGACGACGTACCGGAAGGGTGGGAGTTTATCTTGGTAGGGTGGTTCTGGAATGTAACGGTTGTACCTTCCTTCACGATGCCGATAGACTGTGTTACGTATAACAAGAAACGTCAGCTCTGGAATTGCCTTGACCCTCACAGCTCCTTAACGCAATGTCTACGGGGATGCTTCTAGCATAATTGCAAACCACTTCTAGTATAACTCCCTAGTGGAAAATGGAAAGGAGCGTTTGGCGTCATTGGCCGGGAGGCCCCTTACGGATCAGGTCCGGCCGCCTTGGTGCAGGTTTTATTACATTCGACGCCACATTGGGCGACCTGCGCGCGGGATGGGGATGAAATGATGATGAAGACAACACAACAACCAGTCCTTGAGCGGAGAAAATCCCCGACCCAGCGGGGAAGCGAACCCGGGCCCCTTAGGACGCAGTCCGTCACGCTGACCAATCAGCTGTCAAAGCGGACACTTCCTGGTTGGAGCAGTAAAGATATGGATTAGACACTCATATGAGTATTTTATTTAGGTAGGCTGACCTGAATTCATTTGCTTTACGAATGGTAATATTACCGATATGAAAAATTTTCACAGAAGAACTGCAAATATGCTCGTAGTATTGGTTTCAACCACATTCATAAACGATCAAGGTAAAGGTCATTTCATCATTATATAACAGCACTAAAATGATCAAACTCACGCTTCCCGCGTTAGAATCACTTCGTCACAATTACGTTCATAGGAAGCAACCAGGATACGGAGACAACAATGTAGTAGAATCTGCCGTTTGTCGTCCTGCATTCCATCCGTTAATTCAATGATCTCTGTGGGTTTGGCGTGTCAGATAAATTAAAATTCTTCTAATCATCTCAGTACACATACATTAGTTATTATTAGTTCAAAGCTGTTCCTGGAATATATCTCAAAAAGTACAGTATCTTACTTCTTCCAATTAATCTCTACATACATGGAAAGGAATACCATTCGGAAACCAACTGAATTCTGATCATTATTGATCCTTTCTAATAATCACACCCACTTTCGACCAGCGAAACGAGTAATTGAATTCAGAACGATGAGAGCAAGACCTTGCGGGATTTCAAAAAGATTGAATGAAATGAAAGGATCTGGGTGTGGCCCTCAACTACGTACCCTCAGACTCAGAGTTGCTATATTAAAATGTTTTGCTGGTTTCGTTGTCTAGGGGATTGGATACGTAGTTTCCACATTACAGGCAAAATACTGCTGAGTCTACAGTATACGATAAGAATTCACACAGGAATCGATTGGTCTAAGTTCCTATCACTCGGCAGTTGAGAATTTTGAATGTAATATACACGGTTATAAATGAAAGATTGCAACTAAATAAAATCTGGAGTTACTATCTTAACTACTTTAAATGATGAGTGCGATAGTCGAAGCACTTTTGAGAATGCGGTATTTTTCTGCAAAACACTTAGTGGTAACGATGGTCCAGCAATTAAATAAAATATAAGTTGAATAACAGGGAAACAATAGATTCCTACTGCACGTAATTAGCTACGGACAACAACATAGCTCGCGAGATATTCACTTCTAAACGCACACTACGTACTCACTGTAGAAGCCACGGAAATCTCACAAGTGCAGAAGTCGGCACTCAGAATTATTTCTATCTGCCACGACGATGCACAAACCGCTCCACTCTCCAAGGCCTTCCCGCGACTGTGAGTCCTCACCAGCACTCTTCTCCCCCTTCCATCGAGTCTCCCCATTCACGAGCGCTGTGATTGGCTAGAGTGCTCGCGCCATGTCTTCAAGCCAATGCACCCACACAAACACAATGAAACACATACCAAATACTGGAGTTACAATTAAATAACTTGAAACTAAATAACTATTCCTATGGGTGGACCATAAACACGCTCTAACACACATTATTAAATACCTAAACAAATTAAATAAACATACATCGAAGGAATAGTAACAAAAGGTAGGCCAGTAGCCTAGTGTCTCAGTGCTTTCTAAAACACAGTAAATATTTAACCAACTTCTTCATGAATAGTATATATCGGATATAAACAAAGACATAGATGAAGAAATATATTTATAAGCATGCTGCTACCGTTTCTTCGTGTGGCTGTGGAGTACTTATTGCCTGATGCGATCGATAGTAATCGGCTACTTTGACCTCCAATAACTCCTGTACTATTTAATTTATATGCTTGTAATTCATACCAATTTAGGTTTACACTAATAGCTTTCTAAAGACCCGTAGATCGAAGAAATCTGATGAACCGTTTAGATTTTGGAAATTCGTTGCTGGATGTTACTTGTATAATTTACCGTCAGATACCGAACTTTAAACTAATAAAGATATTGAAAATATGAATCGTCGTGCAAATAATAGTAACGTACATGTTTCTTTTTGATGTATCATGATTCGTCTGTCTACTATTAATTTCTATACGAACTGTGAAATGTCTGCCATTAAGGTTTCACAAAGTCCGCCATCTTTGACTCTCCTGGCGTGTCTCCATCTGCACAGCGTCACCATGGAATTCCCAGCCACGCGGCCGATGGAGCATGTGCTGGGGCTACCCCCCTTGCAACGGCCGATGTCCGGCACCATGCGGCCAGCCTGCCGAGCCCCGGCTAGCCGGGCGGCCCGTGCGGTGGCCGCGAAGTGTTCAGGGCGCCACAGTTCGCCCGTTACCTCCCATGCTACACATCAACTGAGGCAAGACGGTCACTCATTCCATCTCATGTTTTAAACACTACCTTTACTTCTTCATCCACATATTTCAATTCAGTCACATATAATTAAACCACAAAATCCCAGAATATTCAGTAATTGTGAATCTGAACAAAAGTTTTAAAACTGGATTCGGTCAACTGACTGCCCTTTTATAATTAAAATTGAAAACAAAAATTCAATCAGCTGTTCAAAAAACTGATACAAAGTTTAAAGGAATCCTGTACACAAGAAAAACTGGGGGATACAATCTAGAAAAGGATCCATATAAGACATAACATTCTGAAAAAACTGAAAAGTGAAATAATTATAAAATCTGTACTGTAAATAAAAAAACGAATTTTGCTCAATTAGCACCCCCTTGGCTGATGACATTCATCTTGATATACTTCTCAATATACTAAAACATATTCTAGTAGTACTTAAATAACATGTAACTATCATTCATCGAACATTAACAACTGAAGATCCCTGAAATTGGAGTCCCTATCTTCCACTCATGAACAATATTTACTTAAATCTTGATGAGAGTATAGACCTTTAACCTTGTCCAACTCCAAAATTCTCTTAATTCCGTCGACAACAGCCTTCTGCAGGGACCCAGCGTTTGGTAAGGAAATACCTATATACAGGATGTATATCCTTTAATAACGTCAGGATATGCTGAAAAAAATCCGAAGATTGCAGGTTCGAATATTTAAACAATATCTACGTCACTGAATGCTAGGTGCAGCTGACATTTACGTTTGTAGCCTATCAGACACGATCTATATGGAATTGGATTAATAACGCTGCTAACTGTAACCAGATTCCTCCTTTTGCAGAAAAGTATTTCAATGTCTCCATCATCTTCCTGGTATTTAATCTTCCTGTTAAAGATAAAACAAATGTGGACGTCGTTAGCTTTTGCAGTCCAGCAAACTACAACGCTGCATGACAGATCTGCCAAAACACCTGAAGAGCTTTGCTCAGATCATTTATCGGTGAATGACTTTTACTCTGCCGTGAAATGCTGCAACTGATCTAATAACAAGGGAGTTCGCCTAATGTGCGTCGATGTTGCTTGACTATTCTGATTATGCTATACATTAAGATACAATTCCCTTTCTTAAAAGATTACGTAAATTACAAAGACCATGTTGCACAATTCGACTGATCCGTTAGCCTTCACTCTTCCCTGTATCTTACGTAGAGGAGATTCGTGGTACATGAAATAGGACTAAGTATCGAGGTATTCACTGAGCGTGCTTTCACTGATATGGATAACTATATGTTTCTTGAATTTCCATAGTTTACAGCTTTATTATCTTTTAACGCAATGAGTAGATTCTTGTCACACACGGGAGGTACTCTGATAAATTACAACTATTCGTTTAATTGCATCAAGCAGTGACACATAACTAAAATAGCAGTATATAATCCCTTCTGTACGTAATATCAAGTAGAAGTAATTTGAAAGAAATCTCTCAAGTTCATATTGATATCGTATGGAGTAAGCGTCGCTCGTTCCAGACAGTAAAGAGCTAACTCACTGCAGTCATTTCTGTATCTTCGCTGGTCACGTTTGTACACGAAGCGAAACTTCACATAATATGCACTGTACACAAAGCGTGAAGTTCGTAAAGGAATGGAGATTGCACAGGGGCATAAAGATAGCGCCTTTGCGCAAGACCTATGAATCCAGCTGAAGGATTCAATCATACTTCAAAAATACACTCCTGGAAATGGAAAAAAGAACACATTGACACCCGTGTGTCAGACCCACCATACTTGCTCCGGACACTGCGAGAGGGCTGTACAAGCAATGATCACATGCACGGCACAGCGGACACACCAGGAACCGCGGTGTTGGCCGTCGAATGGCGCTAGCTGCGCAGCATTTGTGCACCGCCGCCGTCAGTGTCAGCCAGTTTGCCGTGGCATACGGAGCTCCATCGCAGTCTTTAACACTGGTAGCATGCCGCGACAGCGTGGACATGAACCGTATGTGCAGTTGACGGACTTTGAGCGAGGGCGTATAGTGGGCATGCGGGAGGCCGCGGGACGTACCGCCGAATTGCTCAACACGTGGGGCGTGAGGTCTCCACAGTACATCGATGTTGTCGCCAGTGGTCGGCGGAAGGTGCACGTGCCCGTCGACCTGGGACCGGACCGCAGCGACGCACGGATGCACGCCAAGACCATAGGATCCTACGCAGTGCCGTAGGGGACCGCACCGCCACTTCCCAGCAAATTAGGGACACTGTTGCTCCTGGGGTATCGGCGAGGACCATTCGCAACCGTCTCCATGAAGCTGGGCTACGGTCCCGCACAGGCGTGAATGGAGGGACGAATGGAGACGTGTCGTCTTCAGCGATGAGAGTCGCTTCTGCCTTGTTGCCAATGATGGTCGTATGCGTGTTTGGCGCCGTGCAGGTGAGCGCCACAATCAGGACTGCATACGACCGAGGCACACAGGGCCAACACCCGGCATCATGGTGTGGGGAGCGATCTCCTACACTGGCCGTACACCACTGGTGATCGTCGAGGGGACACTGAATAGTGTACGGGTCATCCAAACCGTCATCGAACCCATCGTTCTACCATTCCTAGACCGGCAAGGGAACTTGCTGTTCCAACAGGACAATGCACGTCCGCATGTATCCCGTGCCACCCAACGTGCTCTAGAAGGTGTAAGTCAACTACCCTGGCCAGCAAGATCTCCGGATCTGTCCCCCATTGAGCATGTTTGGGACTGGATGAAGCGTCGTCTCACGCGGTCTGCACGTCCAGCACGAACGCTGGTCCAACTGAGGCGCCAGGTGGAAATGGCATGGCAAGCCGTTCCACAGGAATACATCCAGCATCTCTACGATCGTCTCCATGGGAGAATAGCAGCCTGCATTGCTGCGAAAGGTGGATATACACTGTACTAGTGCCGACATTGTGCATGCTCTGTTGCCTGTGTCTATGTGCCTGTGGTTCTGTCAGTGTGATCATGTGATGTATCTGACCCCAGGAATGTGTCAATAAAGTTTCCCCTTCCTGGGACAATGAATTCACGGTGTTCTTATTTCAATTTCCAGGAGTGTATATAGTAAGAGTGGATGTCCCGGTCTGTCTGAAGATAAGGTATGCTTTCAGTTGAGCCAGCAGTTACTGAGTGGTATTTTTAGACAGTCTGTTTTCAGGTAACGTGCCGTTGAGTAGCATTCGCGACTTGCTTTTGGACTGAATCAACCGAGTGTGAGGGAAATGTATTTCACCCTAGTGACGAAGGACGCCAGGAACCGCGCGATAAACACCATTACCAGGCAACATTCAACCGGTCTCCAGCGCTATTCTATCATTCCTCCCTTCCTTTCTCAACACTCCAAGTCTCTCATCCAGACATATAGGTCACATACGAATACACACAAACACACACACACACACACACACACACACACACACACACACAAACGTACATATAAAAGTGCGCGCGCATGTACACACAATTCCATTCGGTTCAAATGGTTCAAATGGCTCTGAGCACTATGGGACTCAACTGCTGAGGTCATTAGTCCCCTAGAACTTAGAACTAGTTAAACCTAACTAACCTAAGGACATCACAAACATCCATGCCCGAGGCAGGATTCGAACCTGCGACCGGAGCGGTCTTGCGGTTCCAGACTGCAGCGCCTTTAACCGCACGGCCACTTCGGCCGGCAATTCCATTCGGTGGTGACTTCAGTCAACGCTCGATATGCTGGAAAAATTATACGTTGAAGGCCGGCGGCAGGCATAGAACGTAATCCGAAATTGTACTGAATGCTTTCTCAGAAAATTACTTTGAACAATTACTTCATGAGCCCTCTCGACGCGTAAATTGTTGTGAAAGCATACTTGACCTCTTAGTAACAAATAATTCTGAACAAATAGGGAGTATTGTGAGGAATGTAGGAACTAGCGACCACAAGGCAGTTGCTGCTGGGCTGAATACCGTAACATCTATAACCATCAAAAAGAAACGCAAAGTGTATTTATTTTAAAAAAACTGATAAAAATCCTCTAAACGCCGTTTTAAGAGAGAGTCTACACTCCTTCCGATCTGGTCATGTAAGCATAGAGAAGTTCTGGAATGATTTCAGAGAGATAGTATCGACAGCAATTGAAACATATCACTGATCCCCCATGGTACACAAAACGGGTCATACCGCTGTTGCAGAAGCAGTGAAAAAAGCATGCCAAATTTAAAAGAACCCAAAATCCCCAAGACTGGCAAAGTTTTGCAGGAGTTCGAAATGTACTTCAATGTGAGATGCTTTCAATAACTTCCATAACGAAACTCTGTCTCGAAATCTGGCAGAAAGCTCAAAGAAATTCTGATCATACATAAAGCACCCTAGTAGCAAGACGCAATCAATACCTTCACTGCACGATAACAACGGTGAAAACACTGATGATAGTGCAACTAAAGCAGAGTTATTAATTACTGTTTTCCGAAACTCCTTCACCAAAGAAGACGAAGTAAATATTCCTGAAGTGCAATCAAAAGCAACTGCCTGGATGAAGAACATAGAAGTAGGAATCCTCGGTGTCGCAAAGCAGCTTAAATCACTTAATAAAGGCAAGGCTCCTGGTTTAGACTGTGTACCAGTCAGGTTCCTCTCAGAGTATGCTGATACAATAGCCCCGTATTTGGCAATTATATACAACCACTCGCTCACAGAAATATCCGTACCTAAAGGCTGGAAAATTTCTCAAGTCACACCAATACCCACAAGGGAAGTAGGAGTAATCAGTTGAACTACAGGCCCATATCACTAACGTCGATTTGCACTAGTGTTTCGGGACATACACTGTATTCGAACATTATGAAGTACCTCAAAGAAAATGATTTATTGACACATAGTCAGCACGGTTTCAGAAAATATCGTTCTTGCAAAACACAACTAGGTCTTTATTCTCACGGAGTAATGAGTGCTATCGACAGATGATGTCAAATTGATTCCATATTTTTAGATTTCCAGAAGGCTTTCGACACCGGTCCTCACAAGCGTCTTCTAACCAAACTGCGTGGCTAGGGAATATCGCCTCAGTTGTGCCATTGGATTCGTGATTTCCTGTCACAAAGGTCACAGTTCGTAGTAACAGACGAAAAGTCATCGAGTAAAACAGAAGTAATATTCGGCGTTCCCCAAGGAAGTGTCATAGTCCCTCTATTGTTCCTGATCTATATTAACGATATAGGAGACAGTCTTAGTAGCCATCTTAGATTATCTGCAGATGACGCTGTCATTTGCCGTCTTGTAAAGTCATCAGATGACCAAAACGAATTGCAAAATGATTTAGGTAAGATATCCGTACGGTGCAAAAATTGGCAATTCAACCTGCATAAAGAAAAGTGTGAAGGTATTCACATGAGTAATGAAAGAAATCCAGTAAATTTACATTACGTGATAAGTCACACAAATCTGAAGGCTGTAAATTCAACTAAATACCTAGGGATTACAATTACAAATAACCTAAATTGGAGTAATGTTGTGGGTAGAGCAAACCAAAGACTGCGATTCATTGGCAGAGCACTGAGAAGGTTCAACATATCTACTAAAGAGACTGCTTACACCTCGTTTGTCCGCCCTATTCTGGAATATTTCTGTGCGTTGTGGGATCCGCATCAGGTGCGATTGGCGGATGACATCGAAAAAGTAAAAAGAAGGGCGGCTCGTTTTCTATTATCGGAAAATAGGGGAGATAGTGCCACAGACATGATACGTGAATTGGAGTGGCAGCAATTAAAACAAAGGCGTTTTTCGTTGCGACGGGATCTTCTCATGAAATTTCAATCACCAGTTTTCTCCTCCGACTGTGAAAACATTCTGTTGGCATCTACCTACATATGGAGAAGTGATCATCACGATAGAATAAGAGAAATCAGAGCTCGCACACAAAAATTTAAGTGCTCGTTTTTCCCGCGCGCCCTTCGAGAGTGGAACGGTAGAGAGGCAGCTTGAAGGTGGTTCATTAAACCCTCTACCATGCAGTTTATTGTGAATAGCAGAGTAATCATGTAGATGTACATGTAGATGAAATCAGTTCCTGTCTGTGATGGCGTTTCACCCTTTTGCAGCCAGCTTAAATGGTAGTCTACCAACTCGACAGTTCTATGAAGCTCCTTCCATCTTCACCTCGCTCCTCTTACTTCTGCGTCTCGCATTTCTTACTTTTGCCGTACTGTAAGAATATCGTAAAACGCGTGTCTTCATTATTTCGACATTCGGCTATAGTCGACACTTGCCTTCCTTCTGCTCTCATCTTTGGATACATTAATTAAGTTCGAGCACTGATTTAGACATCTGAGTAACTTTTTTTTACATGTTTAGAATGTACCGTCAAAGCTGATGCACTATTAATAAGCAAATATTTCAGAATGACGAATACTTCGTCAGGTGTTGTGAATTCTGTGTGGTCACTGTCTCGATTAGAATATAACCGGGAGAAGGCAAATGCTCAATAAATGCTTAGTTGCGGTCTCATGACTTGCATACTTGTGTAATTTGTCACGGAATATAAAACCTTTTTATCATTACCCTTCCAAACACATGAAATTGCTGTATACAGCCACCTACGTAATGGAAGTAGAAGATTAACTCCGTTCTCACTGCAGTTTAACAGGGCGTGCAGTCTCCAATAAGGTATGTGTACTTAGTTTGGTCTAGCAAATAAGCCCTTTTTCAACTTTAGATAGCGAGCACTGACTTTTTTGTGGCAGGAATGGTTGACAGCCGAAGTGGTGTACAGCACAGCGACATCTGCCCGAGATTCAATCGCTACTGCAGCCATTTATTTTTGAAATCCAGCATCATTATTTTTTAAGGTGAGACATAAAGTCACACAAGAGGCGTGCCACCATGGCGTATATTTTAGGTGACATGTCCCACTGCTGAATAGGTCACTAAAATAACTGGTCACTTTGCTGTTCAAAAATTCTTATACACGGTCCGGCCACATAAATAATACAGAAGTATTCCCTACTGGCGACTAAGTTAGTGAACGCGTAAAGAATTAATTTGTAGGATAATTATCGTAAAGATTATTCTTCTCATGTTCATGTCAAATGTGTTAGAACTCTTGTTTCTTTCTTGTGTTTCATAGCCTGAACAGTGATTGGAGGACCAAGAAAGTAATAAGGCCGGAGTGGGCTGATGAGCGAGGGTTACGCTGCTGAAGTGAATGCAAGTATGTACGTTATTGCATGTTCCCTTTTACGTTTCGCTTGAACGAAGGGCGTTTCAGACATTCCGAATTCAGTGTCAAATAGGCACTTTACGTTCATCAGTAACGTAGATCTATTTAGAATTTTACAGCAGAGAACTGCACTTGTAATTTAACTTACAGATAAGTGCTGCGACATTGTTTGTCCTTAGTTACGACATTTCAAATAAATTTTTGTAATATTTAAATAGCATAAGCGTATTTAGGGAGTGTTATTATTCTCTTAATCGTTATTGTAGGAGTTTTTCTGCTTTTCTTTAGTTTACGGGTTATGATAAAGATGCAACACCACATTAGGCTGCAAAATAAAAATTAAAATAACGTGCTCCAAACTGTGGAAATATTGAGCCCGCTTTATAAGACATTTCGTAGGATCGATAAAATTAGTGGAGCTTTGGCTGTCAGTTTTCAGATAGCTATAGTCGATGGCAAAGCAGTCAATAGTTGCAATCAAGTAACACTGATTAGCAGACCAAAACCCAGTAACCACAGAGTTGGTAGATGACAACAGACATGCTACATAGTAAGCTACATAAACTAGACGTGAGTATATATTTGGCTTCAAATGTCGGTCACGGGTGGGGAAATGAAGGTGTTGAGCTACAACGATGGAGTTGATATTCAGGAAGATATGTCAGAAGATGTTAAGCGAGGCTAGAATGATAACTTTAGATACCTATGCTGTGTCACAGTCTGCCATAGACGCACGAGAGCAAGTTAAAACAGTTACAGAGGTCTCAGACACAGGCTCAACTGTTAGTATGATATCGACTGCAGTATCTGAAAGAATACTTGAGCAAGGTCCTATAACTAAGTCGAATCATTGGGTCAGTTGCGAAGTGATTATGGAATCTAAGGCCGCAGACATGACTCAACATAAAGCTAGGAAATGTAGAATTCCTAGTCATACAGAACATTCTCATGGATTGCGAAGCAGGACTTGACCTCTTAAGTGGAAGGGCTGCCGTAGTCGACTTTCCTTCGGGCAAGTACCATTTTACTGTTAAGGCTGCCCAAGTTTCCGTGAATGTGTTAAGTAAGAGAGAGTTCCTGGCTAATATTCTCAGGGGATAACAATCAAGTGGACAGCTGCGTGTAACAGAAAGTATTTCATCAATACAGGAAGAAATTAAGTCTAAGACCTGTGAAACAAACTCGTTGATGGAATCCTAGCGATTTGTATTGATTAAACTATTAATGCAATGCGCAAGAGTTTTCGAAGACAGAAATGTCATTTACAAGGTTACTCCCGCCAACTGAACATTGTCCTCCAGGGCCTTTTGCCTCAGTTCATCCTAAGTCCCCTAGACAAGAAAATCAGCCACCGACCATGTAACTCAAAGGATGCTCAAATGGGAAGTGACGAAACAATCTGATACTCCTTATTACAGTCCACTGCTTGTTGTGCCTAGATCAGGACGGATCACATGCAAGAAAAATATGGTGATCGTTCCAGTTCAAAGCTGACCAAAAATTAAAGAAGCATTACTTCAGTACTTTGAAGACTTTAAATATTTGACAACTCTTGATTTGTGCGAATCCAACAGGCAAGTTTCTATGGACTAAGCATGGAGAACATATAGAGTGTTTATTTACTCTGGGAGAAGTTAGGAGTTCAGAGGTTTTTCTTTTGGACTAAATGTAAGTGCTAGTGTATATATCTCAGCTTAGGATACAGTTCTTCGACACAAACTACGTGAACGAGTAACGCTGTTCGTTGATCGCTTCTTAATAGCATCTCAATCATGGCATATACATGTATCATTGTTGCAGAATGTGTTAGAGAGGTCTTTACAGTCAGGAGGAACAGTAAACCCGGAAAAGAATGTGCACCCACAAATACCCTTTCTGGGTCCCTTAACTACGTCAAAAGGAATCCTACCTGTTAGCGAGAAGATTAGTGCTACGAAGAATTTTCCTTCTCAGAGTTCAAATGCATAACTACTGCTTAATCTGCTGAGGAAGGATCTACCGTAGCACTGCTCTCTCATCTGCCAACTTACCACTGATAATATTGAGCTAGCACTGGTGGATTCTAAATTGCTGCGCAAAATTTTGCCGGCCGAAGTAGCCGTGCGGTTAAAGGCGCTGCAGTCTAAAACCGCAAGACCGCTACGGTCGCGGGTTCGAATCCTGCCTCGGGCATGGTTGTTTGTGATGTCCTTAGGTTAGTTAGGTTTAACTAGTTCTAAGTTCTAGGGGACTAATGACCTCAGCAGTTGAGTCCCATAGTGCTCAGAGCCATTTGAACCATCTAAATTGCTACACCGTTCTGACATGTACCTTGAGTTTGAATTATTAACTGTTGCATCAGCTATCGGATCAGATGCATATCTATCCCAAGTGAAGGATACAGAACGAAAAGCGACCTTTAGCGCAACTGCCTTGGAAAGTAGGATCTATCACACTGTGAACGAACTTACGCCACCACAAAACGGAGGCACTTGCGGTTGTGTGGTCTTTCAAAAACTTTCGTTATTGCCTAGCAGGAAATCATACTAAAGTCTATTGCAACCATTAGGCACTACGCATGTGAACTGCTACATCCGACATTTGCAAGATGGCTTTTAATTTTAAAAGAATATAGTTTTGAAGTTGTTTACAGGAAGGGAAGTGATAATATCTTTGCTGATACCGTCTCATCATTACCAGAAGGGTTAACTAAAGGTGGGGAAGAGGAAGATTAATCGTCTGCATTCAAGATGTTACTGATGAAGGGCAATGTGCAGAAAATTTTACTAGAATTATGTCGAAATACAAGTTTACAAGATAATGATCCTCGCTGGTACGGCGTTAGGGAGCAACTAATGCAAAATCAATATAACAAGATTTCTTCATTATGTACAGTACACAAAGTTGGGTACTTCCATCATTCAGATCCAAATTCCGAACACTGGTGTGTCTGCAATTGAGCGTAATATGAGGGTAGATTGATATGGCGGACGCATCACACCTGGAGTCACTGTGGAGTGATAAAATGTGCAAGTGAGATATATGGTGAGTGAGCCTTGAGCAGCCGCTGGTGAAGTATCAGTGCAGCAGCAGTGCAGTAGCCAGTCGCATATTTAGCTTTCATATTTGTTTTGTAGTTTGATTATTAATTTCTTTCCGAGTGTTTGTGTCCTTGCATATTTAATTACATAAAATCCTTGCGTATTCTCGTATTTGAGAGGAGTAATATTGCTTATTGATAGCCGTAGAGTATAAATTCGCGGAGTCGTTAGATATTAGCAGTAGGACGGATAGGGTGTGTGCGTGCTGTGTCTGGGCGCAGGAGGAACTGGCCGCGGTTCGCGAGCAGCTGAGCGTGCTGTTGGCCACTGTCAGCCGCCTTCAGGCTGCTGCCTCGAAGTGCAGCGGCGGCGGAGGGTCTGGCGCGTCGCCTGAGACACCCCAGGTGTCGCTTGCTGCGTCCGCTGACTCAGCAGCCGAGGCACCTTCTAGTGTACCCGGCGCGTTCGGGGCGCCCTCACCTCAGGGTGAGTGGCGGACTGCAACGCATTCGCGTCGCTCTAGGCGGAGGGACCATGTGGAGGCTGTCCGGCTGGCCTCGCCCGTTCGACCTGTCAGTGGGCAGGTGGCCGCTCCTTCAGCAGGGACCGAGCAGGCACACGGAGACAAAGGCTTTCTGGTTATTTGGAGCTACAACGTTAGGGAAATAGCGTACAAGGCTGGAAAGAAGTCCAACGTGCACTCGGTTTGTCTGCCGGGTGGCCTCATCCAAGATATGGAGGCGGCCTTGCCTGCGGCTATCGAGCGTACGGGGTGCAGTCGTCTGCAAGTAGTTGCTCATGTCGGCACCAATGATGCCTGTCGCTAGGATTCTGAGGCGATCCTCAGTTCGTACAGGCGGCTGGCGATTTGGTGAAGACCGCTGCCCTCGCACGCGGGGTGCAAGCAGAGCTATTTCCAGCATCGTTCCCAGAGTGGATCGAGGTCCTTTGGTTTGGAGCCGAGAGGAGGGTCTCAGCCAGAGGCTTCGTCGACTCTGTGACGGTCCTGGTAGCAGATTTCTAGACTCGCGCTATTGGGTGGGGAATTGAACGCCCCTGGATAGGTCAGGGGTGCACTACTCAAAGGAAGGGGCTACTCGGGTACCAGAGTACTTGTGGCGTGCACATGGGTTTTTTTTTAGGCTAGGCAGTAGTGCGAGGTGTCCTGATGAACACTCACCAGTAGACGTGCAGGCAGGGAAATCAGGACGCGCTCAGTGTAAAGACACTTCAGCTATCAAGATAATAGCAGTACATTTTCAGAGTGTTCGGAATAAAGTTCCTGAATTTACTGCCCTCCAGGAAGCGTGTGGCGCGCTAATTATTCTCGGGACTGAGACCTGGCTGAACCCTGAGATAGGAAGTTCTGAAATATTTAGTGAGGGTGGGAACGTGTATCGGAAAGACAGATTAGACACCGTAGGAAGTGGTGTCTTCATTGCAGTTGACAAAAATATTGCGCCTACTGAGGTCGAAGTATAGTGTGATTGTGATGTTATCTGTATACGTTTAACAGGGCTAGGGGGAATAAAGTTAATTGTTGGGTGTTATTACCGGCCACCTGGTTCCACCGTGACAGTTCTAGAATCATCAAAGGGAATCTACATTCTGTATCACAGAAGTACCCGGATCATGCTATATTAGTCGGAGGCGACTTCAACCTACCTAGTATAGACTGGGATGTCTATGGATTCATTACAGGTGGTACAGTCAAGCCGTCGTGTGAATACTTTGGACACATTATCCGAAAACTGTCTTGAGCAGCTAAATCGATAGCCAACGCGTAATGGAAATATTTTAGATCTTGTAGCCACGAACAGACCAGACCTCATCGACGGTGTCAGTGTTGAGACAGGGATTAGTGATCATGATGTTGTCATTACGACTATGGTTACGAAAGTTAAAAAGTCGGTCAAGAAGGCTAGGAGAGTATTCTTACTAGGAAGAGCAGATAAACAGTTGTTAGCATCCCATTTAGTAAATGAATCGACTTCATTTACATCCGGTACGATGGACGTGGAAGAATTATGGGCAAATTTGAAACACATTGTAAATCACGCATTGGACAATTATGTGCCGAAAAATATGGGTTACGGACGGAAAAAAACTCACCGTGGTTTAACAGCGCAATTCGGAGAATGCTCAGGGAGCAAAGGCAGTAGCACTCGCGGTACAAGAAAGATCGGGAGAATGACGGCAGGCAAAAGTTAGTAGAGATTCGTGCTGCTGTAAAAAGAGCGATGCACGAAGCATTCAACCACTACCACCGTCATATATTAGCAAAAGATCTTGCTGAAAACCCAAGGATATTCTGGTCTTACGTAAAATCGGTAAGCGGGTCGAAGGCTTCCATCCAGTCACTAACTGATCAGTCTGGCCTGGCAACGGAAGACAGCAAAACGAAAGCTGAAATTTTAAATTTAGCATTTGAGAAATCTTTCACGCAGAAGGATCGTACAAACATACCGCCGTTTGAGTCTCGTACAGACTCCGGTATGGAGGACATAGTGATAGACATCCCTGGGGTTGTGAAACTGCTGAATGGGTTGAAAATAGATTAATCGCCAGGTCCTGATGCGATTCCAATTCGGTTATACAGAGAGTACTCTACTTCAC
Organism: Schistocerca nitens; assembly: GCF_023898315.1. Classification (NCBI taxonomy): domain Eukaryota; kingdom Metazoa; phylum Arthropoda; class Insecta; order Orthoptera; family Acrididae; genus Schistocerca; species Schistocerca nitens. The sequence goes on along the minus strand of NC_064617.1, from coordinate 760,616,106 downwards.
TGGCTCCTTACTTAGCTTGCATTTATCACGAATCTCTTGCCCAACGTAAAGTCCCAAGCGACTGGAAAAAAGCGCAAGTGACACCCGTATATAAGAAGGGTAGAAGGACGGATCCTCAAAATTATAGACCAATATCCTTAACACCGGTTTGTTGCAGGATTCTCGAACATATTCTCAGATCGAATATAATGAATTTCCTTGAGACAGAGAAGTTGCTGTCCATGCATCAAAACGGCATTAGAAAGCATCGCTCCTGCGAAACGCTACTGTCCCTTTTTTCCCATGATATCTTGCGAACCATGGATGAATGGTATCAGACGGATTCCATATTCCTTGACTTCCGGGTAGCGTTTGACTCGGTGCCCCACCGCAGACTCCTAAGATACGAGCATATGGGCTTGGTTCCCAAGTACGTTGTCCTCGATGGTGAGTGTTCATCGGAGGCGAGGATATCATCTGGAGTGCCTCAGGGAAGTGTGGTAGGTCCGCAATTGTTTTCTATCTACATAAATGATCTTTTGGAAAGGCTGGATAGCAATGTGCGGCTGTTTGCTGATGATGCTGTGGTGTACGGGAAGGTGTCGTCGTTGAGTGACTGTAGGAGGATACAAGATGACTTGGACAGGATTTGTGATTGGTGTAAAGAATAGCAGCTAACTCTAAATATAGATAAATGTAAATTAATGCAGATGAATAGGAAATAGAATCCCGTAATGTTTGAGTACTCCATTAGTAGTGTAGCGCTTGACACAGTCACGTCGATTAAATATTTTGGCGTAACATTGCAGAGCGGTATGAAGTGGGACAAGCATGTAATGGCAGTTGTGGGGAAGGCGGATAGTCGTCTTCGGTTCATTGGTAGAATTTTGGGAAGATGTGGTTCATCTGTAAAGGAGACCACTTATAAAACACTAATACGAGCTATTCTGGAGTACTGCTCGAGCGTTTGTGATCCCTATCAGGTCGGATTGAGGGAGGACACAGAAGCAATTCAGAGGCGGGCTGCTAGATTTGTTACTGGTAGGTTTGATCATCACGCGTGTGTTACGGAAATGCTTCAGGAACTCGGGTGGGAGTCTCTAGAGGAAAGGAGGCGTTCTTTTCGTGAATCGCTACTGAGGAAATTTAGAGAACCAGCATTTGAGGCTGACTGCAGTACAATTTTGCTGCCGGCAACTTACATTTCGCGGAAAGACCACAAAGATAAGATAACAGAGATTAGGGTTCGTACAGAGGCATACAGGCAGTCATTTTTCCCTCGTTCTGTTGGGAGTGGAACAGGGAAAGAAGATGATAGTTGTGGTACGAGGTACCCTCAGCCACGCACCGTATGGTGGATTGCGGAAAAGGTATGTAGATGTAGATGTAGATGGTTATTCTCATGTTCAAAATTTATGGAGAGACGTACGGAAATTATTAAGAGCTTGTTGTCTTTGTCAAAAGGTCAGGCCTCATAACCAGGGTAGTAAAGAGGTGTTACATTCTATTTTACCTACGAAATCACTGCAAATTGCATTTTACCAATGGCTGTGGTCTATGAAACATGTGGTATCCTCCTACGATCTTTTCGCTAAGTGCATGAAGATCTATCCAATGAAAACTGTGACGCGCAAACACATGATCAGAGAACTAGTGGAAGACTACGTTCCTCACGTGGATAAACTACTAGTTTAACAAAGCAATTAGTTTACCCAAGTGAGGAACGTAGTCTTCCACTAGTTGCCTGACCATCTGTTTGCTCGTCACAGTTTTCATTGGATAGATCTTCATGTACTTAGCGAAAAGATCGTAGGAGGATACCACATATTTCATAGAACACAGCCATCAGTAAAGCGCAATTTGCAGTGATTTCTTAGATAAAATACATTGATAATGCTATCAAATTCACCCGATATATATGGAGAAATTTTTTACAACGAAATAAAGTTAAACAGCTATACTACCACCAGGAAGAAAATTCTATGGAATGGATGCTTCGTCAATTTATACAGAAGATTGTTACAACAGACAAACTGTGCGGATAAACTACATCCGGACGATTTAAGAAATACATAACAATTTGACCCATTCGTCAAAGAACTGTACCCCTGCAGATTTTATTTGTAGGAAAAATGAGAGTAATGAGTGGGTGGAAAGGATTCCACAATTAATTAGGAAGGGTGATTCATCGGAAAAAAATACGAGAAGCATTGATCACGTTGACAGAAAAGAGCTGTCAATGGAAGATGTATTATGATAATTAAATTACGAAGATTCAGAAGTCTGATACTGGGAACAAGGTGTTACTGAGGAAACATCCTGGACCTTTATGTTGAGAAGAGAAACAGGAAGTGGTAACTACTGCATTCGTATGTAGGGCTATTTGCAAGTGTAAACATGCCACCGCCAGGAGCTTATTTAGTAGTGTATTCAAAGAGTCACAAAATTAAAGGATTTCATCCCCACAAGGATCAGAAAAAATATTTTTTCCTGAATAACACAAATATTAATGAATTTTAAATGTATGTAAAGATGAAATCAATTTCGTAGCTTGTAAGTAGCATCTTATAGCTTGCCAGTAGCATGTTACACAAAATGTGTATAAATACAGTTAAGGTGTATTGGTAATGTACCTAACGAAGGTTTCATTTCATATGTATTAGTCTGTGTACATATGTATTCATTTTTAAATGACTGAAAATAGGGAGACTTCACTGTGAAGCAATGTAGCGTAATATATTTGTATTTTTGTGTGTATATATTTGAAATCCATGTTTGTTTCAGGATTTTACTAGTCATCTCAATAGATTTTTAGGTACAGTCGTGCTCAAAAGTATCCGAACGACCTGAATTGCAATTCGCCTGATTCGCATACAACCCTCATAACGCAGCTGTCTAGCAGGTCCTCTAATCGCTCTTCGGTACAGTCGTTTGACTATTGAAAATGGTTCCAACAAATCACCACTAGGAAACATTGCTCTGTATCGCAATAACTCAAGATGTAAAGTAATACCACGACACTATAAATCTCAGGGAACACCTTATCACAGATAAGACTGTCCTTAAGGCTTGTAAGCTGACATTTATTACCATAAATGACATACCTCAAATGTTACCACTCCCATTATTAAGTCAGGTGCACATAGTAAGTTCGTCGTATTAATGATTTCTTCTTCAAAGTAACATACCGTATTTATTATTTAACACAAAATGACATTAAAACTTAAAGTTTTCACGAGCTGCTAGTACAGAATATGTATGAACTTCAGATGACACGACGAACCGTCTCGTTCTGCATATGGATTCAAACCCAGGTCATGCAGACTAACCAAAGAATTCGTGACTGACGGAAACTAAGAATCATTCCTGACTATGCATACAGAGAATGATATACCTCGATTTTAACAGTATCAGTTAGGAAATATAAACTTTAAATTACATAACGTAAACATTTTTAACGGACGCGAATTCCTACCCAGCCTCTATTGTTCCTGTTAATGAACTACGAGACATGTTAAATATTGCTTCTTCACAAGTAACTTACTTGAAATTCTGTGAGGTAAAGCATTTCTGTTGGACAGGGATTCGTACCCAGAACCTAAAACGATTGTTATCGAAGCACAATCAACTGTGACATATCGGATTTTCTCGGCAGTAGGAAGATGCTTTAACTGAAATGACAAGACGAAACATTAGTTTTTTTCTTCCCAGGACTCCAGCCCGGCACCTATCGCGGTTATGTTCTAAGGAGAACAAACGTTAAATATGGGTTGTTACACCAGCAGCGACATGTGAGCATGTTTGAACTAGATATATTACGACGAAGGGTTCAGTGCTGACTGGTAGTCGAACCCCACACATATCTTTGGTGCCTACACACAAAGAGACGTCAGACACCGAATTTTTCTCCACCAGCAGCTCGGAATAATATCCTTGAACTTACAGTGATCTCGAAAATAGTTCTGTGTCTCACTGGGAGTCAAAAACGTCAGTTATCGTTAGTGTTGACAACGAATGAAAATCATTAAAAAACCAAACTACTATCCACCCGCAGATAGGTGTTCTCATAATAGAGCTTGATAATACATAATGAGAAGTTTAGTGCCGGGCCAGGATTCGAACCCATTCACTCTCATTATGTGGAGATGTTGAGGAATCTGCAGTTTTGAACAAACAACAAATTGTAGTCGAGCTGTATTGTCACGATGGGATCAAATTCAGCGTATAGGGCGGTCTGAGCTGCCGTCCCAGTACAGAACCAATTTTATCGACATACAGGAGCTCAAATAAAAGATGGAATAACTGTCCTGTGACCCTACATAGAGTTTGTTTCGTCACTAGAAATAAATAACAAGTATAAGAAAGGTTCCTGTTGATGGAGTCTCTACGTGACGTGACTCCTGACTTTATTGTGGTTCAACCTAACGTCTACTTGGTAGAGAAGGAATATCATGTTTAACATGAATGTCAGACCACATTGCCATTATACCTTCTGCACTTGGCGTAGCCAGAAGAGAACAGAATCAGTCTCTCCTTATCAAAAGTCCGCAGCTCGTGGTCGTGCGGTAGCGTTCTCGCTTCCCGCGCCCGGGTTCCCGGGTTCGATTCCCGGCGGGGACAAGGATTTTCTCTGCCTTGTGACTTCTGGGGGTTGTGTGATCTATTTAGGTCAGTTAGGTTTAAGTAGTTCTAAGTCTAGGGGACTGATGACCATAGATGTTCAGTCCCATAGTGCTCAGAGACATTTGAACCATTTGAACCTTATCAAAAATCATCAGCAGAAGTTGGAATCGAACCCAGACCATAAGTATATGAACCTAGCATCAATCCAAGAGATCACCAAATTCTCTTCTCTATCACTCATTTTTCTGTCATAACGATGCTGCGTCACATTGGATGAGAATTCTGACACACAGACTCCCTGTAGTGGTTTGCACCATTGTACATTCATTTACTTGGTTGACCGAATCGCCATGAACTAGCTGCCTCGGCTACCCAGTGCATACATTCGACTCTATTTTGTAATCACCGAAATAAAATCACGTAACTGACACCTACACAGAACTGCTAACAGTGTAGGATGCAGAACTCTAAACAGGAAGTGTTCCTTTCGACTTGAGAACTCTATTGCGCTATCTGTTTGTTAAACACGTCGCGCAGTGCAAAAGAAAAGCTGTAACTGTCTGTCTCTCAGAAGTCTAGATCAGGACATATGCATTATCTCACAGCATTGGGCAATGCGCAAGTTCCGGAGGAATTATTGTTGAGTTCTGGAGGTTTTGTAGCTATGTGTTAGCCAGTAGCGTAACGGAAAGCGTCGCGAACTACTGATAAGACGTCTCGAGTTTGGGTACATCCACTGCTACATTTTTTAAAAAGCCATACTGCTGTCTACTGAAGTTATCGATCTAATGGAACTTTGAACATAATTTCCTTCACGTCTCAACCCAAAATAGTCGCATGTGGAAAAAGGGCTAACTTCGGCGACATTTTGTTCTTTTCAGGTGTAATAGGTGGCCAGGCTGCAGATGCATCTCGAAACTTTTGTATTATGTATGGGGAGAGCGCATCGTGCCAAAATACTTCAGAAAAGTATTTTCTACATTAGCTGTCGTGTGTCACTGGCATTTTATTCTTCATAAAACCTTGTTTGACAGCTTTAACTCTGAACACGTTTTCTACATGCATGTAATCAATAAACTGCATGTGCATTGTCAGACAGTTATATATAACATCAGAAAGCAATACTAAAAGAGACCGTACGAAAACTGTGCACTGTATTATAATAAATGAAATAAAACTACCCACGATAACCTTACGTCGAAAGTCTGTTTCAATAAAACTGAGAATCTGTACACAAGCGTGCCTCTATCGGCACGAATTAGTAAAATACTAATCACAAAGATTTCGATTGGGTCTGTGTTTTATTGGTATGCTGTGTCATACTCAAGTGGTATGCAAATGTGGCATTTCATAAATAAAGTTATGTATTCCTAGAAAAACAAAATTTGTTTGTCAGCAGCGGAAATAGGCGTTACCTGTTGTGCAGCATTGTAACTTTTTCGACACTGCACTATGAACCGAAATTATTTTCTAGCGATTTGCTTATCGATGTGTGATCTGACTGCAGTAGCTCTTTCACAGAAGGGATAAAACGTTACTGTCAGCAAGACTGGAACCGCAAACCATAACAGACGCTTTCTTTCAGGTTAGCACATTGCCACAGAGCTGGGAAGAGGAAGGCGTCTAGGCTTTCTCTTACGAGTTGCTAGAACTCGTAAAACGCTATTTAAAGGACGAGATTAGATGCGATTTTCACGTGCAACGCCTTTCCTGGCCTAAAAACCGTAAATTTACAATCTCTTGTTACACCTCAAGCGTTAATAATAACTCAGATTATTCAACGGAAATGACTGGAAAAATCAAGTGAACTTTGAGGCTTAATTCCGTGCACAGAGTTGCCAAATATACATTGCCTTGTTGCCAAATCTCAGTTACATTACCAGCAGGAAGAAGACGAACCGATGTGATCCTACAGTGGGCTGGGAAGTGACCATAGGTGACGTCTCAAAGACGCGGCTGCTACAGCCTGGAATACGTAATCCGTCTGATTCACATTTCTGTAACTGGGTTTAGGGACTGGAGCGTAGTGACTAATAATACTCAGAACGTACTGCAAACTAAGCTTCATAAATCAGTAATTCTCGTAGTTGTTTTTATTTATCTTTCGTAAGTGTATTCAAAACTAAGAAAATCATTGACGAACGTTTTCGTGCCTTGCCGATAGTCGAACACAACAAACAAATAAAAATAAAAAAGTCTGTGTGCGTGTGTGTGTGTGTGTGTGTGTGTGTGTGTGAGAGAGAGAGAGAGAGAGAGAGAGAGAAGAGTGAGAGGGTGAGGGAGAGATATAAAAATAAAAAAGAATGAGAGAGGGAGAGTTAAAAATTATTGCAAAGAATCATTCTGTGTAAGGAAATCTTTCATTAAAATGACACGTTCTACATCATTACGAAATGTCGTATTCATGATCTATGGAAAAAGTATTAATCTACTCTAATATAATCATATCATATAGCTGACTAGTCATGAAGAGACACGAATTACAGAAATTTTCGCGAATATCAGTAACCAAATCTAAACTTGGAAAAAAAGTCGACAGTTTTGTAATAAACTGGGACTCCTGTAAAGACCCTTTCGTCCCTGTTAACTAACCACGAAAGATGTGTGATATACCTCCATTCAGAAGGAACAAAGTGTTCATTCATTTAAAGATGAAGTACATGATGTGAAGTTCTGTGATGGAGATACGAACCCAGCCTGCAATCGGATTGTTAACTAAGTAAAATCAAATGTTACGTATCGGTTTTTCTTACCAGCTGCTAGATGTTTGAATCTAAAATAAGGATACAAATTTTTGTGCCTGAGCGACAATCGAACAGCACACCTACCGTCCTCCTTTATCATCCTCGAACATAGCATAAGTAACACTTCCTTACTCACCAACAGTAAGATGTGTGCGTGTTCGACCAGAAATAACGACACATGAGCAGACATTAAAAATGCACGTTAATTTTCACTAGCAGACTGGTATGCCCGTGATAGGGCTTGAAATGAAATTATGAATATTTTTGTACTGGATCAGGATTCGGACCCACATACTTACCTTTGGAGGAGACCTAGAGAAGATTGCAGTCTTGGGAAAAGGAACGAAATGATTGAACTATACTGTTCCGAGAGATTCAGATCCTCGAAAGAGGACATCCGAATTCGAATCACAGTCCAGCACCAAATTTATCAACGTCTCTAGTCCAATCAAGTACAAGAAAAATAAGAGCCCTGTTCCTTTAAATGGCTATCGTTTCATCAAATAAAATAAAATTTTCTAATGTAAGTAAGTTTACTGGAGACAGTATTTCTGTTTACCATGACTTCCGGCTATGTCATTTCCCACCGGAAACCGGCTCTGCCCAATTGGTAAGGAAGGAAAGTGATGTTTAATGCGGATTCTGGATTATAACGTCTTTCTCTTGAGATTACCAGAGGTAAAGTAATTCTGTTTGTGCCTCTTAAAAGAAAATGCCTGAACCCACGCATTGCACGTGTGATACTTCGTTCCACCTGACCATTGTGGCCACATTTCCCAGCCCAAGGAGTGTGCTATAACGGATGATGTGCTTAGCTTACAAAACTAGTCACGGTTGACAAATTCGAGTCTATTAAATGGTTAAGTATAAGCAAGCTTCTGACGTGGAGATTATGCTATTCTCATGTCAGCAGGATGTAAAGACTCTTCTAGGCATCATAGCCTCGATGTAAAGCCATTTTGAAATATTCACTAATTCAGCAAATTTCTTAGTTCGAGAAAATCCACTGCGAAGTGTGAAGTTACCGGATAATTCGAATATTACCGTCATTGTTACTATCATTTTCTTCATACCGTTGCTGGAACAAATGTACTTGAAGATCGTTTAATGCATTTTGGTCATTATAGAAGTAGTTGCCCAAGAAGAGGTTCTTTCCTTGTCTACGGAGTCCTTTTCATGTTAATATCAAACATCAGCAAATAATCGCAGGTTACATTAAAATTAAAGTAATTGATGAAGACGTTACTTGATAACAAAAACGCGCTGCCTTTCTTAATTTACTTGCGCATAGAAATGGCTGTCGAATACCGCCAAACCAAAAGCCAAGGGATCTTACTGCCTTCCGTTATATGTCGCTGTCAGTTCTTCCACAAGATTTGGTCGACGTGACCTGTTTCAAGTTGTGTATGGCAGAGAATGTTTTAGAAAATCAATTGTTTTCCTTTGCAATAAACAGAAAGATTTTCATTGTAAGCTATCCAAGTTCAAAATTTTCGCATTATTAGTTCAGATTTAATATTCACTTCTATAATGTAGGAAAGTATTTCACAGTTGCAAAACCCGCATCCGACTCTTTGACCTTATACTTAGTCGCTGACCATAAATTCTAGGTCAGAGTGACACCAGTTTAAGTAACCTAATGTAGCGAAGACTGTTTGCCAGTGCTCTTTTTCACCGGAAAATATGCAAGTCACTCATTGGGCTCCAATAGTATACTGTAACAGTAATTTCTCTGTGTATGCAATGAATGCGGATTGTGGAATTTAGTGGTGCTCTCTCTTCCACTTCTGTATACAATATGCCTGACCTAAACGGGCCCTTTATCATTACAGGACTGGGCAGTGCAACATCACACTGAAAACAGTTATGTGCTTACACTGACAGCCTCACAGTTCGTTTTAGCTGATTTGTAATCATTTAAATAGAACAACATAACCTTACAGCGGCAGACACTTCGTCCCCCTTTTCCTTGTGTGAAATTTGTCAGTTTGCTTTTTGCCTTCCAACCAGCGAAATGCGGCAGAGTACAGCCAGTAGACGATTCACATAACACGATTTATTACCGTTAAGAGGATTTCTTTAAACATTGTCGTAGCTGTAGGAATTTAGTTTCTTCTTTAATCGTCTTATGCAGCAAAGTTCACAGATATTTCAAACAGGAAAAGCTGGAAAAGCTCTTTATCCAGGTATGAAAGTTGTAAAACAAACATCCCACCGTTTGAGTCAGGTCGATCTTTTCGTCTTATAGCACTGCATAAGTATTTTGTCTAAGAGGTATCACAAGTAGTGTTCCTGTAGCTGTGGTAATCATTGGTTGAAAACGAGTTTAACACCAATGGGTACATACTGCCAAATATTCAAAATGATTATCCACCTAAGTCTGAGTTCATCCACAAACCGAGGCGTATTTATAATACTGTAGCCAGACTGTGTATCCTTGTCTTCTTTGAGTGGGCAATGGAAGGCATTTACACGCACGTATACAATACATGCAGTTTTACTGCATGATTAAATGATGGTGGCGTCCTCTTGGGTAAAATATCCCGGAGGTAAAATAGTCCCCCATTCGGATCTCCGGGCGGGGACTACTCAGGAGGACGTCGTTATCAGGAGAAAGAAAACTGGCGTTCTACGGATCGGAGCGTGGAGTGTCAGATCCCTTAATCGGGCAGGTAGGTTAGAAAATTTAAAAAGGGAAATGGATAAGTTAAAGTTAGATATAGTGGAAATTAGTGAAGTTCGGTGGCAGGAGGAACAAGACTTTTGGTCAGGTGATTACAGGGTTATAAATACAAAATAAAATAGAGGTAATGCAGGAGTAGGTTTAATAATGAATAAAAAAATAGGAGTGCGGGTTAGCTACTACAAACAGCATAGTGAACGCATTATTGTGGCCAAGATAGACACGAAGCCCAAGCCTACCACAGTAGTACAAGTTTATATGCCAACTAGCTCTGCAGATGATGAAGAAATTGATGAAATGTATGACGAGATAACAGAATCTATTCAGGTAGTGAAGGGAGACGAAAATTTAATAGTCATGGGTGACTGGAATTCGTCAGTAGGGAAAGGGAGAGAAGGAAACAGGAAGCCGCCTTGTAGAATTTTGCACAGAGCATAGCTTAATCATAACTAACACTTGGTTCAAGAATCATAAAAGAAGGTTGTATACCTGGAAGAATTCTGGAGATACTAAAAGGTATCAGATAGATTATATAATGGTAAGACAGAGATTAAGGAACCAGGTTTTAAATTGTAAGACAATTCCAGGGGCAGATGTGGATTCTGACCATAATCTACTGGTTATGAACTGCAGATTGAAACTGAAGAAACGGCAAAAAGGTGGGAATTTAAGGAGATGGGACCTGGATAAACTGAAAAAACCAGAGGTTGTAGAGAGGTTCAGGAAGAGCATAAGGGAACAATTGACAGGAATGGGGGAAAGAAATACAGTAGATGAAGAATGGGTAGCTCTGAGGGATGAAGTAGTGAAGGCAGCAGAGGATCAAGTAGGTAAAAAGACGAGGGCTAATAGAAATCCTTGGGTAACAGAAGACATATTGAATTTAATTGATGAAAGGAGAAAATATAAAAATGCAGTAAATGAAGCAGGCAAAAAGGAATACAAGCGTCTAAAAAATGAGATCGACAGGAAGTGCAAAATAGCTAAGCAGGGATGGCTAGAGGACAAATGTAAGGATGTAGAGGCTTGTCTCACTAGGGGTAAGATAGATACTGCCTACAGGAAAATTAAAGAGACCTTTGGAGAGAAGAGAACCATTTGTATGAATATCAAGAGCTCAGATGGAAACCCAGTTCTAAGCAAAGAAGGGAAGGCAGAAAGGTGGAAGGAGTATATAGAGGGTTTATACAAGGGCGATGTACTTGAGGACAATATTATGGAAATGGAAGAGGATGTAGATGAAGATGAAATGGGAGATAAGATACTGCGTGAAGAGTTTGACAGAGCACTGAAAGACCTGAGTCGAAACAAGGCCCCGGGAGTAGACAACATTCCATTAGAACTACTGATGGCCTTGGGAGAACCAGTCATGACAAAACTCTGCCATCTGGTGAGCAAGATGTATGAGACAGGCGAAATATCCACAGGCTTCAAGAATAATATAATAATTCAAATCCCAAAGAAAGCAGGTGTTGACAGATGTGAAAATTACCGAACTATCAGTTTAATAAGCCACAGCTGCAAAATAATAACGCGAATTCTTTACAGACGAATGGAAAAACTGGTAGAAGCGGACCTCGGGGAAGATCAGTTTGGATTCAGTAGAAATGTTGGAACACGTGAGGCAATACTAACCTTACGACTTATATTAGAAGAAAGATTAAGGAAAGGCAAACCTACGTGTCTAGCATTTGTAGACTTAGAGAAAGCTTTTGACAACGTTAACTGGAATACTCTCTTTCAAATTCTAAAGGTGGCATGGGTAAAATACAGGGAGCGAAAGGCTATTTACAGTTTGTACAGAAACCAGATGGCAGTTATAAGAGTCGAGGGGCATGAAAGGGAAGCAGTGGTTGGGAAAGGAGTGAGACAGGGTTGTAACCTCTCCCCGATGTTATTCAATCTGTATATTGAGCAAGCAGTAAAGGAAACAAAAGAAAAATTCGGAGTAGGTATTAAAATTCATGGAGAAGAAGTAAAAACTTTGAGGTTCGCCGATGACATTGTAATTCTGTCGGAGACAGCAGAGGACTTGGAAGAGCAGTTGAACGGAATGGACAGTGTCTTGAAAGGAGGTTATAAGATGAACATCGACAAAAGCAAAACGAGGATAATGGAATGTAGTCAAATTAAATCGGGTGATACTGAGGGGATTAGATTAGGAAATGAGACACTTAAAGTATTAAAGGAGTTTTGCTATTTAGGGAGTAAAATAACTGATGAAGGTCGAAGTAGAGAGGATATAAAATGTAGATTGGCAATGGCAAGGAAATCGTTTCTGAAGAAGAGAAATTTGTTAACATCGAGTATAGATTTAAGTGTGAGGAAGTCGTTTCTGAAAGTATTTGTATGGAGTGTAGCCATGTATGGAAGTGAAACATGGACGATAACCAGTTTGGACAAGAAGAGAATAGAAGCTTTCGAAATGTGGTGCTACAGAAGAATGCTGAAGATAAGGTGTGTAGATCACATAACTAATGAGGAGGTATTGAATAGGATTGGGGAGAAGAGAAGTTTGTGGCACAACTTGACTAGGAGAAGGGATCGGTTGGTAGGACATGTTTTGAGGCATCAAGGGATCACAAATTTGGCATTGGAGGGCAGCGTGGAGGGTAAAAATCGTAGAGGAAGACCAAGAGATGAATACACTAAGCAGATTCAGAAGGATGTAGGTTGCAGTAAGTACTGGGAGATGAAGAAGCTTGCACAGGTTAGAGTAGCATGGAGAGCTGCATCAAACCAGTCTCAGGACTGAAGACCACAACAACAACAACATACAATACTATGAATACTTCGACGCTGTAGCTATCGTTGCTCTCAAATCTAATTTTAGCAGATGGGAGGATACAAAGAAACAATCAGACTCATGGGTGTGGACAGAAACTGAAGGGCAGATGTGGGCAGATCTGCGCTTTTTCTTCTTCCGATCTATACAAATAATGTATACAAATCAGCGTATGCACTGTTTTCATAATGTTTCCCTCTTGTTTAGTCTTCTAATGGTGAAGTGCATCCACACCCATTAGTCTGATTGTTTCTTTGTATCCTTCCATCTACTATCTTTCTGTGTTACTGCTCGGTGTTCAAAAAGCAAAATATTGTGCCTTCTCCCACGAGGTATTAGAACGAGGTCGCAAGAAAGCAAACGAATTATAATCAAAATACACTGAGACGCCAATTTATCCGTCGTTATGGTGTTAAGTCGGTAGAAATAGGTGGGTATTATTGCCTGCATCACCGGCATCCCATTGCCGTCTTCTCTTTCGTTTGTGTGTTGCGCATGGTGCAAGAAATATTTGTGTTTTGCTTGCTTCTGTGACGGGTTTCAGCCCACTAAATGCAAGCTCACGAATAGACTGTCAATAATTGGAATTACGCAATAATACACTTAAAATGTGTATTTTTGCATTATGTATCCCGATGAAAATAACTGTAAATAGATTATATGCCTACTTGCTTATTACTCTCGCTTCTATATGCTTTCCTCCGAAAATAAAAAGAAAAATAAAGAGAGGGAGGAGACAGAGAGAGGAAACAGAAATGTGTTTCAAATATCAGCTCCGTGACGCCATGTTCGTCTCGTGATGTAAAGCAAGAATAATTGATACCTAGTCTCTTGTTGTACTAGCGATATGTATGGCTACAGGGGTCTTTCTTTTCAATCTGCAAACAACCAGAACAGAATTCACTAACAAAGTGGTAAGAACACCTACGCAATTAAACACTCAACCTTTCTTGGTTATTTTGTTAATCCTTAACAATCGTCTGTAATGCACTAAACATATTTGATTACTGTTTTTTTATTACTACCGTTGTCATTGTTATTCGTCACCTCACAACACATTTCCTATCACTCACTGCTGCCGATGCACGTTACGAATGGATCAGGATGAATGGAATGTTGGATGCTTCGTCACGGAGAATATACGCATTTCTCTCGGCGTCTTATGTTCAGGGTAATATGAAAATCTCAGTAAGAGCAGACGACAACGGGATGCCAGTGATACAGACAATAATATCCAAATATTTCTGTCGACTTAACACCATGACGACAGACAAATTGGCGTCTCCGTGTACACTCCTGGAAATTGAAATAAGAACACCGTGAATTCATTGTCCCAGGAAGGGGAAACTTTATTGACACATTCCTGGGGTCAGATACATCACATGATCACACTGACAGAACCACAGGCACATAAACACAGGCAACAGAGCATGCACAATGTCGGCACTAGTACAGTGTATATCCACCTTTCGCAGCAATGCAGGCTGCTATTCTCCCATGGAGACGATCGTAGAGATGCTGGATGTAGTCCTGTGGAACGGCTTGCCATGCCATTTCAACCTGGCGCCTCAGTTGGACCAGCGTTCGTGCTGGACGTGCAGACCGCGTGAGACGACGCTTCATCCAGTCCCAAACATGCTCAATGGGGGACGGATCCGGAGATCTTGCTGGCCAGGGTAGTTGACTTACACCTTCTAGAGCACGTTGGGTGGCACGCGATACATGCGGACGTGCATTGTCCTGTTGGAACAGCAAGTTCCCTTGCCGGTCTAGGAATGGTAGAACGATGGGTTCGATGACGGTTTGGATGTACCGTGCACTATTCAGTGTCCCCTCGACGATCACCAGTGGTGTACGGCCAGTGTAGGAGATCGCTCCCCACACCATGATGCCGGGTGTTGGCCCTGTGTGCCTCGGTCGTATGCAGTCCTGATTGTGGCGCTCACCTGCACGGCGCCAAACACGCATACGACCATCATTGGCACCAAGGCAGAAGCGACTCTCATCGCTGAAGACGACACGTCTCCATTCGTCCCTCCATTCACGCCTGTCGCGACACCACTGGAGGCGGGCTGCACGATGTTGGGGCGTGAGCGGAAGACGGCCTAACGGTGTGCGGTACCGTAGCCCAGCTTCATGGAGACGGTTGCGAATGGTCCTCGCCGATACCCCAGGAGCAACAGTGTCCCTAATCTGCTGGGAAGTGGCGGTGCGGTCCCCTACGGCACTGCGTAGGATCCTACGGTCTTGGCGTGCATCCGTGCGTAGCTGCGTTCCGGTCCCAGGTCGACGGGCACGTGCACCTTCCGCCGACCACTGGCGACAACATCGATGTACTGTGGAGACCTCACGCCCCACGTGTTGAGCAATTCGGCGGTACGTCCACCCGGCCTCCCGCATGCCCACTATACGCCCTCGCTCAAAGTCCGCCAACTGCACATACGGTTCACGTCCATGCTGTCGCGGCATGCTACCAGTGTTAAAGACTGCGATGGAGCTCCGTATGCCACGGCAAACTGGCTGACACTGACGGCGGCGGTGCACAAATGCTGCGCAGCTAGCGCCATTCGACGGCCAACACCGCGGTTCCTGGTGTGTCCGCTGTGCCGTGCGTGTGATCATTGCTTGTACAGCCCTCTCGCAGTGTCCGGAGCAAGTATGGTGGGTCTGACACACCGGTGTCAATGTGTTCTTTTTTCCATTTCCAGGAGTGTATTTTGATGATAATTCGTTAGCCTTCTTGCGACCTCGTTCTAATACCTCGTGGGAGCAGGCATAATATTTGGCTTTTTGAACACAGAGCAGTAACACACAAAGATAGTAGATGGTAGGTTACAAAGAAACAATCAGACTCATGGGTGTGGGTCCAGTTCATCATTAGAAGACTAAACAAGAGGGAAACATTACGAAAGCAATGAATACGCTGATTAGTTTACGTTATTTGTATAGATCGAAAGATGAAAAAGCGCAGATCTGCACTTTACTTTCTGTCTTAATGGGCATGATTTATAGTTTCTTCTCTTCTGGATTTTCAAATGGATTGATTATTACATGGCACAGAATAATTCGTTAACTTACAGCTTCCATTCGCACCATTATTTTTCTACATTCTCGTTCAATTCATGAAAATCTACCTGTATGATCACAAGACTGCACATAGGTGCAATCGATTTCGAGGTGCAAAGTGTTTGTTATCTTACTTTTTGTGACAGGTGTGCAAAGTTTATTTCCAAAACTTTTTATTGGACTGAAATAATCATTTGTCTCAAAATAACAAGGTAAGTGTTTTATTTGTATATATTTTGTGGGAAACTATAATCGTTATGGAAGATTATGCACCTGAATGTTTGACACAACTAGTAGGAGAAAACGCTGCATATTAACCAAACCACACGCCTCCTCTCCGTATCCTGCTATGAGATGAGCATGGGATTCTCCTCACATACCGCTACAGAGCTGTTCCAAGCACAGCTGAGAGTTGGCGACACCGTCACAAACATTTGGCAACACTGTGACAGTGCAATCACATCCACGTATGGTACTGAATTGACTCGCTAAATTCCATTCCATTTGAATGACTCGCGCTATATAATCCTCACATAAACTAAGACACTGAGACTGAAAATTCAATTTTTTGGCTAAAGAAATGCTGTTCTTCACATAAGTGACCACTTTTATTATCTTTCACGATGTGTTATGAGGCTGAGCAACCAATACCATGTTGAGATTGGCGTTCTGGGGAAGTGTGTCCGTAGCCCCATGGTAAAGCCCGTGTCTCGTGTTACAACGGTTCAAGGAGTCGTCAGTTCTAACCGTGGTAGGAGCCAGCGTGTGCGAGCTTCTTTTTCTGATTTATTTCATGGAGCTATGAATTTCCAGAAAAAATTATGTAACGAAATCGGAAGAAAAACCTTTACACTTCAAGTCCTCTTGGTAGCTCGACCCAGTAAGTTGTGTTAATGGTCATAGATCTCGGCTATCTGTCAAGCTGCTTCACAATACAAGCGTCTTTGAAGAAATTCGAATCGACCGTCAACGATACGAATTTCAATATCGTTCTTCACATAAGACTCACATGCCAGGGTGATAAGTATGAAGGAATGAAACCTCTTGATTACTGTAGGGCCTCTATGCTAAATTTCCACAGTAGCAGTTAGGAACTCTCTGCAGACATTTACTAACAGCGGCTCTAGCGACTTACTTTTTCTCTGGGTAGCTTCCAATATGGGCAATTTAGTCGCCTTAAATCCAATTGAACATTTTAAATATCACTTCTGAACAGCGTTCACTTCTCAATTAATTAATGTATAGACATCAAGACAAGCAATATGCCTGAGTAGCTATGTAGCAGGTTCTGAAAGGTATTGACACTATGTTTTGCATCCATTTACCAGAGGGAATCAAAGAAACGAACCAAACACATTACACTGCATTTACTCTCTGTGCCTTGACTAACACATATGAATTTATTAAAAAAATAAATTACTTCAAGAATCTCTTGTGAAAGGAAAAAGAACAGTATATGACACTTTACTTATAGCGCAATGGATCACAATGAAATTAAATCTGTGCCACATTGATGTAATGCATACTAGTGAAATAAAATACTCACCAAATAAAAACGGTTTTGTGCCTCCGTTGCAGTAGAGTGTGAAACACAAATTGTACACCGATTTTATGGGTCACCACTCAACAACATAAAAGCATTTCACATCATCGAGAGTGAGGAGTGGAGGAGACGTTGCCGGCAAAGGCAGCGCAGTGCCTCAGCCCCCGCCGGTAGGCAGCAAACAGGTCCCACAGAACTCAGACGCATGCGGTGTTCAGAGGCAGATGGCGGGCCAAGAAATCTCTCGCTAAAATATTGTTGAATCAAACTGTTATTACCAATGTGACAGAAATCGAAATATTTTGTAGATTCGCTTGAAATACACTCATAGCTTCAGCACCGAGAGGAAAGGGGTGATAAAAATAATGTCAACGTGTGCTCTCGGTTGCCAGATGTCGTAATAGCTAATCATGCGTTTTACCTCAAGACTACAGTCGCAGTGGAAAACGATGCGCTCAGACTGCAGTCAAGACTTTCTCCAGGAAATGACGTAGTCTACAATGTAGCCAGATCGAGCATATTGCCGGACATAGAATTCTGATGGCATCACGATTGATTGTCCACCTTACGGACAATTTTTTTGTTTAAGACTGTATTTACAACAAATGTTTCACGCTGAACACACAGAAAAATTAACAAAACAAAATATTTTATTAGAGCAACGTTAGCTACAGCGTTCGAAGTATTCGTAGTATTGTATACGTGTGTGTAATGCCCACTCAAGGAAGACAAGGACACACAGTCTAGCTACCGTATTATAAATACGCCTCAGTTTGTGGATGAACTCAGACAGGTCGATAATCATTTTGAATATTTAGCAGTACTGTACCCATTGGCGCTAAACTCGTTTTCAACCAATGATTCCCACAGCTGCAGGAACACTACTTGTGATACCTCTTAGACAAAATACATATGCAGTGCTATAAGACGAAAATTGTTTCCCTTTGCAATAAACAGAAAGATTTTCATTGTAAGCTATCCAAGTTCAAAATCTTCGCATTATTAGTTCAGATTTAATATTCACTTCTATAATGTAGGAGTGTATTTCACACTTGCAAAACCCGCATCCGACTCATTGACATTATACTTAGTCGCTGACTATAAATTCTACCTCAGAGTGACACCAGTTTAAGTAACCTAATGTAGCGAAGACTGTTGATAATCATTTTGAATATTTAGCAGTACTGTACCCATTGGCGTTAAACTCGTTTTCAACCAATGATTCCCACAGCTACAGGAACACTACTTGTGATACCTCTTAGACAAAATACTTATGCAGTGCTATAAGACGAAAAGATCGACCTGACTCAAACGGTGGGATGTTTGTTTTACAACTTTCATACCTGGATAAAGAGCTTTTCCAGCTTTTCCTGTTTGAAATATCTGTGAACTTCGCTGCATAAGACGATTAAAGAAGAAACTAAATTCCTACAGCTACGACAATGTTTAAAGAAATCCTCTTAACGGTAATAAATCGTGTTATGTGAATCGTCTACTGGCTGTACTCTGCCGCATTTCGCTGGTTGGAAGGCAAAAAGCAAACTGACAAATTTCACACAAGGAAAAGGGGGACGAAGTGTCTGCCGCTGTAAGGTTATGTTGTTCTATTTAAATGATTACAAATCAGCTAAAACGAACTGTGAGGCTGTCAGTGTAAGCACATAACTGTTTTCAGTGTGATGTTGCACTGCCCAGTCCTGTAATGATAAAGGGCCCGTTTAGGTCAGGCATATTGTATACAGAAGTGGAAGAGAGAGCACCACTAAATTCCACGATCCGTATTCATTGCATACACAGAGAAATTACTGTTACAGTATACTATTGGAGCCCAATGAGTGACTTGCATATTTTCCGGTGAAAAAGAGCACTGGCAAACAGTCTTCGCTACATTAGGTTACTTAAACTGGTGTCACTCTGACCTAGAATTTATGGTAGGCGACTAAGTATAAGGTCAAAGAGTCGGATGCGGGTTTTGCAACTGTGAAATACTTTCCTACATTATAGAAGTGAATATTAAATCTGAACTAACAATGCGAAAATTTTGAACTTGGATAGCTTACAATGAAAATCTTTCTGTTTATTGCAAAGGAAAACAATTGATTTTCTAAAACATTCTCTGCCATACACAACTTGAAACAGGTCACGTCGACCAAATCTTGTGGAAGAACTGACAGCGACATATAACGGAAGGCAGTAAGATCCCTTGGCTTTTGGTTTGGCGGTATTCGACAGCCATTTCTATGCGCAAGTAAATTAAGAAAGGCAGCGCGTTTTTGTTATCAAGTAACATCTTCATCAACTACTTTAGTTTTAATGTAACCTGCGAGTATTTGCTGATGTTTGATATTAACATGAAAAGGACTCCGAAGACAGAGAAAGAACGTCTTCTAGGGCAATTACATCTATAATGACCAAAAGGTATTAAATGATATCCAAGGACATGTGTTCCAGCAACGGTATGAAGAAAATGATAGTAACAATGACGGTAATATTCGAATTATCCGGTAACTTCACACTTCGCAGTGGATTTTCTCGAACTAAGAAATTTGCTGAATTAGTGAATATTTCAAAATGGCTTTACATCGAGGCTATGATGCCTAGAAGAGTCTTTACATCCTGCTGACATGAGAATAGCATAATCTCCACGTCAGAAGCTTGCTTATACTTAACCATTTAATAGACTCGAATTTGTCAACCGTGACTAGTTTTGTAAGCTAAGCACATCATCCGTTATAGCACACTCCTTGGTCTGGGAAGTGTGGCCACAATGGTCAGGTGGAACGAACTATCACACGTGCAATGCGTGGGTTAAGGCATTTACTTTTAAGAGGCACAAACAGAATTACTTTACCTCTGGTAAGCTCAAGAGAAAGACGTTATAATCCAGAATCTGCATTAAACATCACTTTCCTTCCTTACCAATTGGGCAGAGCCGGTTTCCGTTGGGAAATGACATAGCCGGAAGTCATGGTAAACAGAAATACTGTCTCCAGTAAACTTACTTACATTAGAAAATTTTATTTTATTTGATGAAACGATAGCCATTTAAAGGAACAGGGCTCTTATTTTTCTTGTACTTGATTGGACTAGAGACGTTGATAAATTTGGTGCTGGACTGTGATTCGAATTCGGATGTCATCTTTCGAGGATTTGAATCTCTCGGAACAGTATAGTTCAATCATTTCGTTCCTTTTCCCAAGACTGCAATCTTCTCTAGGTCTCCTCCAAAGGTAAGTATGTGAGTCCGAATCCTGATCCAGTACAAAAATATTCATAATTTCATTTCAAGCCCAATCACGGGCATACCAGTCTGCTAGTGAAAATTAACGTGCATTTTTAATGTCTGCTCATGTGTCGTTATTTCTGGTCGAACACGCACACATCTTACTGTTGGTGAGTAAGGAAGTGTTACTTATGCTATGTTCGAGGATGATAAAGGAGGACGGTAGGTGTGCTGTTCGATTGCCGCTCAGGTACAAATATTTGTATCCTTTTTTTAGATTCAAACATCTAGCAGCTGGTAAGAAAGACCGATAAGTAACGTTTGATTTTACTTAGTTAACAATCCGATTGCAGGCTGGGTTCGTATCTCCATCACAGAACTTCACATCATGTACTTCATCTTTAAATGAATGAACACTTTGTTCCTTCTGAATGGAGGTATATCACACATCTTTCGTGGTTAGTTAACAGGGACGAAAGGGTCTTTACAGGAGTCCCAGTTTATTACAAAACTGTCGACTTTTTTTCCAAGTTTAGATTTGGTTACTGATATTCGCGAAAATTTCTGTAATTCATGTCTCTTCATGACTAGTCAGCAATATGATATGATTATATTAGAGTAGATTAATACTTTTTCCATAGATCATGAATACGACATTTCGTAATGATGTAGAACGTGTCATTTTAATGAAAGATTTCCTTGCACAGAATGATTATTTGCAATAATTTTTAACTCTCCCTCTCTCATTCTTTTTTATTTTTATATCTCTCCCTCACCCTCTCACTCTTCTCTCTCTCTCTCTCTCTCTCTCTCTCTCTCTCTCTCTCTCTCTCTCACACACACACACACACACACACACACACACACACACACACACACACACACGCACGCACACAGACTTTTTTTATTTTTATTTGTTTGTTGTGTTCGACTATCGGCGAATCACGAAAACGTTCGTCAATGATTTTCTTAGTTTTGAATACACTTACGAAAGATAAATAAAAACAACTATGAGAATTACTGATTTATGAAGCTTAGTTTGCAGTAAGTTCTGAGTATTAATAGTAACTACGCTCCAGTACCTAAACCCAGTTACAGAAATGTGAATCAGACGGATTACGTATTCCAGCCTGTAGCAGCCGCGTCTTTGAGACGTCACCAATGGTCACTTCCCAGCCCACTGTAGGATCACATCGGTTCGTCTTCTTCCTGCTGGTAATGTAACTGAGATTTGGCAACAAGGCAAGGTTCAAATGGTTCAAATGGCTCTGAGCACTATGCGACTTAACGTCTGAGGTCATCAGTCGCCTAGAACTTGGAACTAATTAAACCTAACTAACCTAAGGGCATCACACACATCCATGCCCGAGGCAGGATTCGAACCTGCGACCGTAGCGGTCGCTCGGCTCCAGACTGTAGCGCCTAGAACCGCACGGCCACTCCGGCTGGCCAAGGCAAGGTATATTTGGCAATGTGCACGGAATTAAGCCTCAAAGTTCACTTGATTTTTCCAGTCATTTCCGTTGAATAATCTGAGTTATTATTAACGCTTGAGGTGTAACAAAAGATTGTAAATTTACGGTTTTTAGCCCAGGAAAGGCGTTGCACGTGAAAATCGCATCTAATCTCGTCCTTTAAATAGCGTTTTACGAGTTCTAGCCACTCGTAAGAGAAAGCCTAGACGCCTTCCTCTTCCCAGCTCTGTGGCAATGTGCTAACCTGAAAGAAAGCGTCTGTTATGGTTTGCGGTTCCAGTCTAGCTGACAGTAACGTTTTATCCCTTCTGTGAAAGAGCTACTGCAGTCAGATCACACATCGATAAGCAAATCGGTAGAAAATAATTTCGGTTCATAGTGCAATGGCGAAAAACTTACAATGCTGCACATCAGGTAACGCCTAATTGCGCTGCTGACAAACAAATCCTGTATTTCTAGGAATACATAACTTTATATATGAAATGCCACAGTTGCATACCACTTGAGTATGACACAGCAGACCAATCAAACACAGACCCAATCGAAATCTAAGTGATTAGTATTTTACTAATTCGTGCCGATAGAGGCACGCTTGTGTACAGATACTCAGTTTCATTGAAACAGACTTTCGACGTAAGGTTATCGTGGGTAGTTTTATTTCATTTATTATAATACAGTGCACAGTTTTCGTACGGTTTCTTTTAGTGTTGTTAAAACATTAGTTAACTTGAGAAATAAATCATCAACGATATATGCGAATTCTCTGATGTTATCTATAACTGTCTGACAATGCACATGCAGTTTATTGATTACATGCATGTAGAAAACGTGTTCTGAGTTAAAGCTGTCAAACAAGGTTTTATAAAGAATAAAATGCCAGTGCCACACGACAGCTAATGTAGAAAATTCTTTTCTGAAGTATTTTGGCACGATGCGCTCTCCCCATACATAATACAAAAGTTTCGAGATGCATCTGCAGCCTGGCCATCTATTAAACCTGAAAAGAACAAAATGTCGCCGAAGTTAGCCCTTTTTCCTTATGCGACTATTTTGGGTTGAGACGTGAAGGAAATTATGTTCAAAGTTCCATTAGATCGATAACTTCAGTAGACAGCAGTATGGCGTTTTAATTAGCAGTGAATGTACCCAAACTCGAGACGTCTTATCAATAGTTCGAGACGCTTACCGTTACGCTACTGGCTAACACATAGCTACAAAACCTCCAGAACTCAACAATAATTCCTCCAGAACTTGCGCATTGCACAATCCTGTGAGATAATGCATATGGCCCGATCTAGACTTCTGAGAGACAGACAGTTACAGCTTTTCTTTTGCACTGCGCGACGTGTTTAACAAACAGATAGCGCAATAGAGTAGCTCAAGTCGAAAGGAACACTTCCTGTTTAGATTCCTGCATCCTACACTGTTAGCAGTTCTGTCTAGGTGTCAGTTACGAGATTTTATTTCGGTGATTACAAAATAGAGTCGAATTTATGCACTGGGTAGCCGAGGCAGCTAGTTCATGGCGATTCGGTCAACCAAGTAAATGAATGTACAATGGTGCAAACCACTACAGGGAGTCTGTGTGTCAGAATTCTCATCCAGTGTGACGCAACATCGTTATGATAGAAAAATGGATGACAGAGAATTTGGTGATCTCTTGGATTGATTCTAGGTTCATATACTTATGGTCTGGGTTCGATTCCAACTTCTGCTGATGATTTTTGATAAGGAGAGACAGATTCTGTTCTCTTCTGGCTATGCCAAGTGTAGAAGGTATAATGCCATTGTGGTCTGACATTCATGTTAAACATGATATTCCTTCTCTACCAAGTAGACGTTAGTTTGAACCACAATTAAGTCAGTAGTCGCGACACGTAGAAACTCCATCAACAGTAACCTTTCTTATACTTGTTATTTATCTCTAGTGACGAAACAAACGCTATGTAGGGTCACAGGACTCTTATTCCATCTTTTATTTGAGCTTCTGTATGTCGACAATACTGGTTCTGATCTGGGAATGCATTTCAGACCGCCCTTAACGCGGGATTTGATCCCTTTGTGAAAATACAGCTCGACTGCAATTTGTTGTTTGTTCAAAACTGAAGATTCCTCAAGACCTCCATATATTGCGCGTGAAAGGGTTCGAATCCTCACCCGGCACTAAGGCTTTCATTATGTATTATCAAGCTCTAGGATGAGAACACCTATCTGCTGGTGGATAATAATTTCGTTTTTTAACGTATTTTCATTCGTTGTCAACACTAACGATATCTGGCGTTTTTGACTCCCAATGAGACACAGAACTATTTTCGAGATCACTGTAAGTTCAAGGATGTTATTCCGAGCTGCTGGTGGAGTAAAATTCGGTAGCTGACTATGTGTGCAGTCAGCAAAGATATGTGTGGGGCTCGATTCCCAGTCAGCACTGAACTCTTCGTCATATTATTTCTAGTTCAAACATGCTCACATGACGCTGTTGGTGTAACAAACCCATTTTTAACGTTTGTTTTCTCTAGAATATAACTGCGATAGGTGCCAGTTTGGAGTCCTGGGAAAGAAAAAATTAATGTTTCGTCTTGTCATTTCAGTTAAAACATCTAGCTACTGCCGAGAAAATCCGATATATCACAGTTGATTGTTCTTCGATGACAATCCAGTCAGGTTCTGGGTTCGAATCTCTGTCCAACACAAAGCTGTATTTCACGGCATTTCAAGTAAGTTACTTTTGAAGAAGCAATATTTAACATCTCTCGTAGTTCATTAACAAGGACAATATATGCTGGGTAGGAATTCGCGTCCGTTAACAATGTTTACGTTATGTAATTTAAAGTTGATATTTCCTAACTGATACCGTCTAAAATCGAAGTAAATCACTCTCTGTATGCCTAGTCAGGAATGACTGTTAGTTTCCGTCAGTCACGAATTCTTTGGTTAGTTTGCATGACCTGGGTTTGAATCCATATGCAGAACGAGGCGGTTCGTCGTGCTCGTGAATAACTTAAATTTTTTATGTCATTTTGTGTTAAATAATAAGTAGGGTACGTTATTTTGAAGAGAAAATCATGAATACGACGAACTTACTACGTGAATTACCTATATGACGTAATAATGAGAGTGGTAACATTTCATGTATGTCATTTATTGTAATAAATGTGAGCTTACAAACCTGAAGAACCGTCTTATCTGTGATAAGATGTTCCCTGATATTTTTAGTACCTTGGTATTACTTTATATCATGAGTTATTGCGATACATAGCAGTGTTTTCTAGTGGTGATTTGTTGGAACCATTTTCAATAGTCAAACGACTGTACCGAGGGGCTATTAGAGGACCTGCTATACAGCTGCGCTATGTGGGTTGCATTCGAATCAGGCGAAATGCAATTCAGGTCGTTCGGATACTTTTGAGCACGACTGTACATATTGTTCTTAGAATAGTCGAATTCCGTTACAGTTGTTCAAATGAGGGATAAACCAAATCCTAGGAAGTAGTGCCACCCTATAGACTCATAAACATGTCGACCTAGGTACATACTTAACAGGAACGATCTACCTGAATTTTGAATTAGCACATATGCTAACATTTACTTAGGTTAGGTACATCAGTTTTGTATCTATTTCGATATCTTGAGAAGGACTTTCATACTAGGGAGGTGTTACAGTATAACACAGTGAGGGGGGTCGTGGGATCGGATATATATGTGCTACTGCTCTTGTGATTCCTCTTCCTAGAGTTGTGCTTGTGACTTCTCGAGTTACGCAAGAGCATAAATCAGTACTACGCCACACAAGCAAGACTATAAAAAATACCTAGGAAGATAATTATGTTATTTTTTCACAGTATTAACTAAAATTCCCTTTATTTGGCTATCTGGACTCTTGTGAGATTCACAAAGGCTGTCCAATTTCAATGTATTGTGTTGAAGTCATAGGACTTAACAGATTCACTTAGCTGACAGGACATGTGATAGTCTGATTCAGTGTTGCAATGACATATTGAAACAATGATGAATGAAATGTGATAATGGCTCCGCACTTGAAAAGAATTATGACTTGATCTGAATTCATCGCATCGAATTGTGTAATCATATATGACCCATGAACAATTCGTAACATTGTTTTCAAACGTCCCAAGTGAGAAGCATATCAATAGTTATAGAGCTGAGGCTGGGTGTGGCTCCACTGTTTGGCGGCAATATGACTACACGAGTCTGTATTGTTGAGAGAACTGCTCAACGTGGTTTTTACTCCATCATGAATTTTAAAAATGTAATACGAAACAGGTTGTTGTGTTCTAATAGAAAAAGGGGGCCAGTATGTGACTGATTTAGAGGCTACGGAAATCCATGCTGTCGACGATATCAGTTACGTAGTGTGGATTAAACATGTAATATGTTTATCAACATAAACTTGTAACAAACCGCTCACTCCGGATATACCTAGATGACAGTTACTCTCAACTGAACAGTATTTTTTATCAGCACCTAACCTCTGTATTAATTCGTTCCATTACAGGAAGTTGTAAGTTGATTTTTGGTTAATTATGGTATACTCCGTCATCGTCTGTTGTGTATCGCCATCCGAGCCGGTTCCTTCATCTCTGAGGGTGTTTGCTGATTACACGACCTCATATATTAACTGATATTGCAATGGTTCATTCTTCTGGTCGACATACGTTCTCATCATGCACCGAACCACTAAGTTTACTGGCTGATTTCTGATGCCACACATGGGTTACTATTCTCTTCAACAGCAGAAGAGTAATACGAATGTTTAATGAAACCCATGAAACACCATGTATCTACGATACGTGAAGTCATGCACCAGAAAGGAAGTGCTACGATGTTGGAGCTCGTATCTCATAAAATGACATGATATGCTGTACATTTTAGAGTGACTACCACCTACGTTCGATGTCAGGGAGTAGTAACCCCTCACAAACGCCAGTGGGAAGAACTAGCAGTGGAGGGTATATAGATCGGGTTGGGGGAACACGGAAACAGTGCATTCATTGTCGTAATGCAGAAACAGTGCGATTGATCTGACGTCCCATAGGGTATTATCATTGGCGTTCAGGCCAAAGTTGTAAACAGATCGCGTGCTGCCATGATTAAAGTATCCCGTCAATAGCAAAATGGCGCTATCCAAAACAGGTTCCCAGGAGCTATGATACGCTACACGCCACAGACGATATGGATGAAAAGCGACTGCGGAGATGTGTACGGGCGAATAGACGAGCAACTAAAACCCCAGGTAAACCAAGAAACTACCAACAGTGTCCCATTAACGACAGTTCAGCGAACGATGTTGCATACGGGCCTCCGCAACAGGTACCTGGTTCATGCTTCCCTGCTGACTGCTGTTTACCATTGATGAAGATTGGAATTTACACTCAGTTAACGAAAATGTACGCCCACTTAGTGGCGACATGAGGCCTCTTCAGATGAAACACGTTTTATGCTCCATTGGTCAGATGACCATTTCGTGTACAGCATGAAACGTCTAAAAGGAAACACCCTAGAAGCACGAGGGAACGTTATGATCTCAGGATGGTTTTCGTGCTTTCCCAGGGTGATCTTGTCATTCTCGAAGGCACAATGACTCAACAGACGTACGGATCTATCCTTGGGGACTACGTCCCCCCCCCCCCCCCCCCACAACCCCACATGCTGCTTGTTCTTCATCAACACGGTGGCAACTACCAGTAGAACACTGTATCGTGTCAAACAGCTCAAGGTGTACGTGCGTGGTTCTAAGACCACCAGAATGAATTGGTTCAAATGGCTCTGAGCACTATTGGACTCAACTTCTGGGGTCATGAGTCCCCTAGAACTTAGAAATACTTAAACCTAACTAACCTAAGGACATCACACACAACCATGCCCGAGGCAGGATTCGCACCTCCGACCGTAGCGGTCTCGCGGCTCCAGACTGTAGCGCCCAGAATGAATTAACCGTACTCCCTTCGTCACCAAACTCCCTGGATTTAAACCCAATGGACAATCTGTGGCACTAGCTTGATTGGGCTGATGGCTGCATGCATCCCTAACCGAGAAATCCATCGCAACTGGTCACGGAACTGTGTTCAGCATAGCTCCAGGTCCCTTTCGGTACGGAACCTCATTAACTCTCTACCTCCTTGTATCGCGCTGCAAATGTGATTATGCAGGTGGCCACATTAATGAGAATGGACAGTGTACATGGACGTGTTTCGGGCGTCATAGAAATTGGCTGTTCTAGATAATCATTTAAGGCGGATGGATCCAGTATTCAGTAGTTGCCTACGTACAGACGCCAAAGTACTGTGACGAGATTGTTGTCTCTGCAGGAACAGCTCAGCGTATTCAGTGAACCCACACACGGGGCCTACTGTTCATCACTAAATTTGTCCCTATTACTGTGTGCCACTGTTGATGTGCATCTTACATTTCCGGTAAACAAACTCGAGACAGAACAAAGCTGTGCTAAATGGAACCTCGACATCGTACACTTAAGTGGGCATTACTATTGTCAACAAGTACCGTGACTGAATGAAACTATGTTGACCCCAAACAACACAGAGCTCATACTTGCACTGTTGCATACACATTTTCAGTGCAGTACAGGCACAAAGCTAAATGAGGCAAGAAATCAAACGAAATGCAAGAACTCGGTAACGATCCGCTGTAGACAGCCTGTGCCTTATACTAAAATATTCAGGACCCATTCCTAAATAGTCCCCCTCTTAAAGTGAGTCGGTGGCGTTCTGGTTTACCCTGCGTATTTCGCCACATTGCGAACTGTCGGTTTACCTCTGATTATACAGCTGAGACCTTAATATAAATTGAGTCTTCCACAGCCTTCATTTGTGCTAGTGAAGTCTCGAAAATTCTATGGTGGAAAAGTTTACAGGTGAATGTCTGGCATTCTCTTCGCCACGTTTCTGGTGCAAAGGAAACGTAATCTGGTGACGTCGTTTCAGTGTAAAGATGAGTTCAAATGGCTCTGAGCACTATGCGACTTAACTTCTGAGGTCATCAGTCGCCTAGAACTTAGAACTAATTAAACCTAAGTAACTTAAGGACATCACACACATCCATGCCCGAGGCAGGATTCGAACCTGCGACCGTAGCGGTCGCTCGGCTCCAGACCGTAGCGCCCAGAACCGCACGGCCACTCCGGCCGGCTAAAGATGAGCATTGGAGTCTCAGAGATGGCGGACGGCACAGAATGGATAAATGAAGGTGGATATATAAACGTAGCAATCCAACGAATCATATGGCTGATATGAACTCAAAATGGTTGGAACCTGTTGAAATTTCAGTATGTCTTCGTACGAAATCCCTTCATACAATTTAACTTATGACCTAAGGACGACTGAACTTGTGCAGGAACATCTAGACATTCTCAGGGACAAAATACCGAGGAAAAACGACAGCGGAACAGAGCACGGTGTGTAGCAAGACAACACTTCATGGATGTGGTCTTTCCTTACTTATTTTAAGAGGTTTCGGGAATGAATCCGGATCATGTTAATTTCTTGCCACAATATTTCGTCTGGCAGCAATCCAGCCATCCTCAGGTGAGTGTCCGCCACTGGAAACTGTTAGTTCGCGGTGTCAGATTTATAGCGAAAATTGGCGCAGAGACGCATGCATATTGGCAGCAGTCATAGGAGCGTTCATCCTCTGTCGAAATCCGCGCCCTCAGAAAATACTGTTCCATATGTAACGCGCAGGGGCATTCGTACAGATGAAACTAGAGGCCAGCCCTCTGCCGGAACGCGCGCTCGTGGCCCTAAAAACAAACGTCAGATGTCGCCAGTCGCGGAATTCGATAGACGGCGCTCCTTTGACGGCCACCAATGAGTGTGCGTCTCTGCGCCAATTTTTGTCGTAAAGCTGACACCGTGAACTAGCAGTCTCCAGTGATGGACACTCACCTGAGGATGGCTGGACGGTAGCCAGCAGAAATATTGTGGCAAGAGGTCAACATGTTCCAGATGCAGTCCTGATAGCTCATAGAATATTCAATACGTCCGGAAACTTAAAGAATCTGATTCTTAGTTCATCATCATCATCTTGGACAGTTTCCAGCCTCTGGCCGGCTCTGTATGGAACATAAGCCTCTCCATCGTCTTCTGTTTTGCCACCATCTCTCCGTCTTCACCTTGGTCCAGTCTTCTCCTTTCTTCTGGACGCAATCCTCTACTCCTTTCAGTAATCTGTCTCTCGGTCTTCCTCTTGGTCTCTTTCCTTCCAGTTTCATCTCGTGTATCCTCCTGGGTATCCTCTTCTCCTCCATTCTCTTAACGTGTCCATACCATCTCAACCTTGATTTCTCTATCCCCTCCTTTAATGGTTCCACCTTCATTAACTCTCTGATCCTCTTATTTCTTAACGTGTCTTTCTTTGTCACTCCAATACTGTTTCTCAAGAATTTCATCTCACTAGCTTGTACTTTGCTTTTCTCTCTTCCTTTCATAGCCCAGGTTTCTGAGGCATATGTCAGGATCAGGACATAGTATGACTGGTATATAACCTTTTCACTGATTCTGGGTACATCCTTGCTCCATATCAGGCTTCTGACACTCTTCCGAAATGCTTCTGCTTTTCTCATCCTCTCGTTTATTTCCCTGTCGTTTTTTCCATCCTCCTATGTCAGGCTTCTTAGGTACTAGAAACTCTCCACTCTACTCAATCGCTCCCCACCAATTTTTATTCACGTTGTTCCTCTATCCTTCTTTCTTGTTATGATAATCATCTCATTCTTACTTATACTAAATTTCATCCCAT
Organism: Schistocerca nitens; assembly: GCF_023898315.1. Taxonomy (NCBI): domain Eukaryota; kingdom Metazoa; phylum Arthropoda; class Insecta; order Orthoptera; family Acrididae; genus Schistocerca; species Schistocerca nitens. The sequence continues at coordinate 760,585,210 of NC_064617.1, read as the reverse complement.
ATTCTTGTACTGTTCATTCCCATACGTCCAACTGCTCTTGTACTTCCTCCTCCTTATTGCCCCAAATCATCAGATCATCTGCAAACACCATAGCTTTCATCTTGTTTCACCAATTACTTGTGCTAATGTACCCATTATATCATCCAATACTACAATAAAGAGTAATGGTGAAAGTGCACTTCCCTGCCTCAAGCCACTCCTCTGTCCAGTCCAAGCAATCTCTCTCTTCCCACTTTCACACAACTCACACTTACATGGTACATATCTCTTATCCTCCAAATAATCTGTTTTGCTACTCCTCTGTTCTCCAGCGCTTTCCACACTTTGCTTCTGCGAACACCATCATACGCTTCTTCAATGTCCAGAAAGGTCATTAGTAGATCTATTCCATATTCATAGTGCTGTTCCTGCATTTGTCTTACAGCAAAAGTTAGATCCACCATGGACCTTCCTGTTCTGTAGCCATGTTGCTCTTCTCTCATTCTTCCTTCTAATTTTGCCCGTATTCGTGCTTCCAAAATTTTCTCAAAAATCTTTGCACAGTGACTCATCAATGTTATGCCCCGATAGTTCTTGCACTCTTTTCTATTTCCCTTCTTAAAGATCGGGACCATTACTCCTTTCTTCTAGTCTTTTGGGATCATCTTCTGTCTCCACACAAATTTCATTACTCAATATAGCCATTGCATCCCCGCCTCTCCTGCTGCTCTCACTATCTTGACACTTAGCTCATCCAGACCTGGTGACTTCCCTCCCTTCATCTTGCCCAATGCCTCTTCCACTTTACCCCATGTAAGATCTTTTTCTATTTGCTGTTCCTCCTCTTTTTTCTCCTCAGCTTGCTCCTCCTCATTCAGGTCTCCATTCGGATTCAGGAGTTCTTCAAAATACTCCTTCCACATATTTTTGAGTTCCTCCTTATTCTCTACATCTTGTCCACTTTTGTTCACCATTAATAATCTGTAGTACCGCTCTTCCTCTCACTTTTAATCATCTCGTATAACACCTTTTTTGAACCTTCACTATCTTCCTCCATCATTCTGGTCCACTGTTCCATCCATTTTCTTCTTTCCTCCGCCACCACTCTTTTTGCTTCTTTCTTTTCTGATTATTAGTTATTGCTTTATATTTATTCTACAGTGTAACGATATCTGATATTTGTTTCATAAGTCTTTTATATTAAATATTTCCTCTCTTTGTTTCTATGATCGCATTCTGTCGAAAATACACATATGGTTCACAATATTTTTGAGTTTTCTGTTGCGCATAAATATAGAATAGACAACATAACCGTAAAGCTAAAAATACGCCGTTTATCAGTCGTCGTGTGAAACCTCAGACACCACTATACTTTTTAGAGTATCGGATTTCGTTGCTGAATATTCTGTTCAATTCTGTCTGAAATTTTCTATTTCGCTACTGCCAGACAGAGACAAGTCACTTTGAAGAAAAGTTCATCATTTTTCAATCAGTCTGTTATTCTCTTTTTTACCATCTAATAATTTCGAAGTAAGTCAAAAGTGTGAGAGCAATGAAGAAATAACAACACAGTAGTTTGATTTACAAGAGAAAGACATTGTCCAACTAAAAGTATTACTTTAAAAAAAAAGCACATTCGTTATAATTCACACTACCCCTTGGAATATATATAACTAATGTCAAAGATTACTCCTCTCACCATAGTTGTCCAGTTTGACGACATCAGAACATACCTGTTAAACTCGTTCCTTTGGAAATGATATCACCGATGCTTGGTAATATCCGTTTTTTAACGTGAATTTCCCGCTTCTGCTCGGCTCTTATTTGCAGTCGCCTTTCGCAGGTAATCTCCGGCTGATAAATCACAGATGCCGTAAGAGGATCCCGAATGGTTAGGGTCCCTTATTGGGAGCCACATACCGCCACCACGAGGAAACTGCACTGGTACTACTTTGATCGAACAATATTTTTACACTTTTGCCACATAGGAACGGCTAGAAAGCTACAATGGACTGAATGAATTTTTCCGTAATGGATGCAGTTGAACTTCCTAATTGTTTCTTTTAGGGAGTGGAATCTCTGTCAGCTTACAATGGTTGTTCCAATCTACTACTTTGAAGAATTTTTGAGTTCTATTCTGCTGCAGCCTCTCTTTTCGTGACGTCATTATATTTCACGTATTACTACAGCAATACAAATTTTTTAAAGGCTTACACCTAATTCGAAACTACAGTTTAGAGACTATATTCAAGACAAGATCTCTACGTGTAAATATGAAATTTATACCTTCTGGAATGGTAGTCGTCGAGACTAAAACGGCAAACAAAACTGACACTACCAAACTATAATTGCCCTTTTGTAATTTTAGTAACTGAAATTCTGTTAGTTGTAGATCAGTAAGGCACGAGAGGGGCAGTTGTAGCATTGTGGTTGATAATGGAAGCCATGTTTACGGAAAATCAAGAAACCTTCATAAATCACGAGAAGTTCTTGACGGTTTCACTTCAAATTGTTACACGATACATTACTAACAATGAGACAACATAGGGTACAATATTTTAAACAACAACGCACAAGTTTTCTGGTAAAATGGACTGCGAGAAAGAAAAAAATATGTGCGGTTTCTTTTTCTTTCTGGCAGTCAGTTTTAACATAGATATCACGGCATTTACAACATTAGACAGAGTGTTTCCTCTATTTACAGTCTTTCTACTTACATGAAAGTTGCCCTTAAATGAATGTTGTACACGCAACACTGTTTGTTTTCCTTTCTTCATCACAGTCAATACTAAAAGAAAAGAGGGTAGTGGTATTTATAGCTTATTGACTTCTGGTTAAAATACTACTATGGAACCTGGATCATCTGAAACTTTGGAATCCTACCCGTTCACAGATAAAAACTACGACAAATACTGCCACTGAAGCGACTATCCTCAGAAATTATCCAGCTGGAGAGATCTCTCCTGTATCCTTACATTAGCGATCCCTACCGATTTACCCAGTCTCTTCCCAATGGACGTCTCGTTTGCAATTGCAATAACAATAAACACGGCTCCAGGTCAGTGTGAGAGGGGAAGAAAGAATGGAGAGAGGAGGGGGCAGCAGGAGAAAATGGACAGAGAAGGAGGAGAAGGAGGGAAAGAGGAATAAAGAGGAGATGGATAGAGAGTGGGATGAGGTGAAGATGAACAGAGAGAGGGGGTGCAGATTAGTACGTATATGCGATTCTTATACATATTTAGGACTGCGAAGCATTGTCGATTTCGCTAGTACAAAAATATTTACAAGAACCAAAAATGGAATTTCACGAAACAAGTCCTCAAATTAAAAACGGTACAAACCAGGGATATCTACTGACTAGTCTCCATATCGAAGATGCAATGAACTGAAGTAAAGGAAGGAATTGTATTAAAAGACAGGCTGAAAGAATATCAATGATAATGTTCGCCGATGACATTGCTAACCTCATTGAATGTGTGGAGAAATGCAAGACTTGCGGAGCAGAATGAACATGCAAATGAGCAGAGAATATGAACTGAGAGTAAACTGGAGGAAGTCGAAAGAAATGAGAATTTCCAGAGACGAGATTATGGATAAAATAAATATAAAAAGTGGTATCCACATGGTAGGCAAGGTGAAGTAATTCTGGAACAATGGAAGCAAATTACACATGAGGAGGAAAGTGAGGAAGACATAAGCATTTCCGATCAAAAGTAGTGCTATGATCAAACATTGACCTTAATTTCAGGAAGAGTTCTTTGATTATGGAAATATTGTTCGGAAGTAAATAATGAATTGTGGGAACCTGGAGAAGAAGCGAATCGAAAGTTTGATATGTGGTGCTATCGTAGTGGCCTGGTCACCAATAACCGCTTCGGAGAGGTTCAAGAGCTGCTCTTCTAGTTGTCAGGAAGGAGATCAGGTCTTCCGCTTGAGAGCTGTTGGCTCGAGGACTGGCAAGCTCTATGGCAGAGCATCGGAATAGTAAGGTGGCTGAAAGGGTGCAACTAAAGTCTTTACTGTTCGTAATAGCTCAGACCAGCTGCGGATGCACGCCCTCAGCCACGTGGAAAAGCTTGGCTTCGATAAACATTGATGGAAGAAGATATTGCAAAACCAATGGGGAGTTGTACGACATAAATGGAAGTTGGTAAACGAGTTTCTACTCCTAAAAGACTGTGTCTATTCAAATTTCGCGCTAGACGGTTAAGAGAGTGAACGAGTGAACGAGAACGTGTGTTAGGGCTACGAGAAGCTGGAAGATCCTTCAGCGATATTTCAGAAAGTCTTGGAAGGCACGTATCCACTTTACATGATCGCTGGTAATGGTGGTCAGGGGAATGTGCAGTCGCAAGAAGGCCGGCCTCCGGACGGCCAGGTGGCACTACCGAGAGGGAAGGCCATCGTGTTCGGCGTATCGTTCCGGCGCATCATACTGCATCTGCAGCAGCAATTGGCACAGCAGTTGGCCCCACAGTGACACAACGAAGTGTTACAAATCGGTTACTTCCAGTACTGCTCCGAGCCAGATGCGCCGCAGTGCAATCCACTGACCCCAGAGCAAAGCTTTTGAAAGCTGGTTCGGCATCGGTGCCAGTGATGGTTAGAAGGAATCCAATTAAGGGTCTGCAACCAACCTATCACCGTCCTAGACTCAATGGACCTACATGTGGAGTTATGGTCTGGAGTGAGATTTTCGATTAATGCAAGAGCACTCTCGTGGTTATCCGACAGAGCCTGATTGAAAATTTGTGGATCTGGTGATTCGACCTGTTGTGCTCACATTTATGAACAGCATTCCACGGGGTGTTTTTCAACAGGATAACGCTCGCCCACATACCGTTGTTGTAGCCCAGAACGCTCTATCGTGTGTCTCCAATAGAGCACATATGGGGCATCATCAGACAGCAAATCGAGCGTCTTTTACAAACAGCATTAACCGTCCTCGTGTTGACCGACCAAGTGCAACAGACATGCGACTCCGTCCGACAAACTACATCTGGCTCGTGTACAAAGCAATGCATGTACATTTGCATGCTTGCCTTCGGCTTTCTAGCACTTACTCCGGTTATTAATGTACCAGCATTTCACATTTGCAGTGGCTTATATCGCGCTGACATTAATCGTGCAATGTCAAGCACTTAAATATGTTACCTATACAATTGCAGTCAAGAAATTTCATTATTCCAGATTAATTAGTTTTTTGGTGTTGCAATTTTTTTCCATCAGTGTATATGGTCCATATTCCGAAGGAGTGGTCGGGCGTCGATCTCGCGAACCCCGGGGGCGAAATGTTGCTGTAAGGGACGCCGGCAGCTACGGCGCTCTGCGCAGTCCGAGCGCGTGTTGACCTTACGCTGTGATCACTCACTGCTAGCGGGTGGCGTGTTAGGTGCTGATGCGTGCGACTGGCGCGTCCGCCCGAATACCGAGGTGCTGACAGTGGTGACGAGCGCTGCTGGGTGCCCAGTGTCCTGGTGGATAGAAGGGCTTCATTTTGTCCTTCACCTCATCATTTGGCAGCTAGTCACCTTGTCATGTGGTCCTGAGGCGAAATGAGATCGATCTCGTAGCACAAGCCCACGGTACGTTAGTCGGCGACTCGATGACTCGCTCCTTCGCTGGATGACTAGATTGGATCTGTTGTGGTGTCTCGGCTACTGAAGTCATGTGCCTTTCATGCTGAAGTGACTCCTTACTTCGTTAATCGTTTGGGGACTGTCCAGTAGGCGGACGCCGAATCTGTGGTTCAGCACTGGGTCAGCGTAGATTCGATTGATGGTATCGAGCCCATCTGCATACAATTCTGTATTTACAACACAGAAGAATGTGGAAGATTAGGTTGATAAACGTAACGAATGAAGAACTTCTCTGCACAATCGACGAGGAGAGGAACATGTGGAAAACACTGATAAGAAGAGTGAACAGGAAGCTAGGTCATGCGTTAAGACATCAGGATATAACCCCATAGTATTAGATGAGTGAGAAACGCTGTAAGGAAAGACAAAAAGTGGAATATAACCAACAAATAATTTGGGATGTTGGATTCAAATTCTAATTTAAGGTGAACAGCTATCAAAAGAGAGGAATTTGTAGCTAATGACAATCAGTCAATCAGAAGACCGCTAACCCAAAACAAAGGCATGCAGTCGTGAATTCAGTAAATGAAGTTACTTGAGTTGTCTTGTGGGAAGATTTCTTCCCGTCCTATCTGTCATATTTCCACACTTTTTCTAAGACGTAAATTAAAATGAACAATACACAAAAATAATAATCCTATTAAATTTTTCACTGGGGGACCCCGAGGTTCGCTCGCTTAGTTATAAATGTTACTTCCTCCTTACACAGTGGTCCCTCTTATTGTGGTAAGTGAGAACTGGATATAATTGCAGGGGTATCTGTTGAGTGTAGGTGACGCTAACGATATGTGCACAGTATAGTATGATGTTTATGTTGTGTGATGTTGAGAGAATGGATAGGGTGAGGGATGTTCAAGTGGTCGAACGGACAGGCAACTACCAACAATAACAAGAAAGTTATTTGTGTGGGAGCTCCGGGCCACTCAGCCTAGTCTCTATGTGATCGCCAGGTCTCTGTGTAGTCACCGACAACTTTTAATCAGCGCTAACGACGGCAGTTTCAGCGTAGATGCAGCAGCGTGCGATTAGAACAGTTACTCTGAACTATGTGTCAAGTTAAGTAATTGTACTCGGATGAGAAAAGAATTTTACTCTGATGGGAAACTATCATTCTGAAATGAACAAAATGCTAATGTAAGTGTCAACAAGAGATTCAAATACATGTCATCTGTGCCGACAATAATTGTTTACATAGTATTTACGACGCTCAGGTTTCAATGAATCACTAATAATTTGTGTGTGTGTTATAATATCTGCTCGACCTCCTTCGTGAAGTACCTGTTAGTTGATACAATACACCACGCTCAATAGATGAGACACTGCACCGCCGCTTGGTATTTAGTCCAAGACAGTGGCACAAGGTCTCCTGATCAGAGTCATTATGCCTCCATATCTCCTTCCCTTGCCGAACAAGGACTGACACTGGAAATATCTTTTACCACTTTATTCGAACCACATACCTTGATTGCCTTAACGGAGTTATGTGTTAGCGATCTCATCTGTGAAAGCAAGGTGAATAATATAAAGAACATACGAAGACACTAAACACTTGGTAGTATGGTTTAAATTGACGTGGTATATATCCACGTTTCAACCCTCACGTCTTCTGCTGCAAATCCTACACAGTTACGCATAAAAGATAGCTTTCTTTTCTCATTGTGATATTAAGGTTCCGAATAGCATTTCACGATTATCCAATAGGACTGAAGTACGACAAATATGCTGGCCATTCTATTGGCGGTAGGTACACAATCCCATTAGCTGAGAGATCTTGTGGAGACGAGCTTGACGTCAGTGGAAACGAATATTTCTCTCATCACGAAAGAAAATTGTCATCAATACCTTGAAATAATGACTTCTCCTCTTTCTTCCCAGATCAGAAAATATTTGCCGGTGTAATTAAATTTACTATGAGACCTTCCGAGTATACGATCCACGTTTACTACACTGATGGGCATCAAAATCGCAACACTATGATGGCGGTATGCAACAAAAGTAGAATTGAAATAAACTGTAATATATGCCTCGATACGGGAGTGAACGCATATCAGCACAACCGCACGAAGTGGGTAGAAGTAACTGCCATTTACACTGATCAGGGTGCTCACATGGAGACAAACAGGCCCTTGGTAGATCTCTGGAGGGAGTTGCCACCATATCTCCACACACAACTCACAGAAGTCCCGTAAATTCCGGGAAGGGGCAATGAGCTCTGACGCCATGTTCAATCTCAACCCAGATGTGTTCCATCGCTTTCAGATCTGGAAAGTCGGGTGGCCAGCACATCTATTGGAACTCGCGACTGTGTTCCTCGAACCACTCCATAAAACTCTTGGCCTTTTCACATTGCACAATATCTTGTTGAAAAATGGCACTTCCGTCGGGAAACATGATCGCCGTGAAGGGGTGTACGTGATCTGCAACGAGTGTGCGATACTTCTTGGTCGCCATGATGCCTTGCATGAGTTGCACTGGATCTTGGATACCCACGCGATCCTCGGATCATAACAGAGCCGCCGTCAGCTTGTTTCTGGCCCTCAGTAGATGTGTGAAGGAGCTGTTTCCCTGGATCATTCTTCGAACACTCCATAAGTCGTGCAGTTCCCGAAACGCTCTTGGTGAACCTCTGGACCATCACAATCCGCTCTCGGTTAACTCAGATAGATCGCACACCTTCCCCATTCTACACACGAGCACCATGTTCACCGATACTACGTCCACAATGCGTGTGTCTAGCAATCATTCCTCGCCAGGTGACGCTGCTATCGCATGGTCGGGGTATATCGATGGTAGTTCGGTGCTAATCAAGCAAGTCAGAAGTCTAATGAGTCAAAAAAAATAATAATAATAAAGCTCTGCCTCCTGACACCTTTCCTGAGGAGCGAAAACTTCAGTAATGTTAACTGTAGATTTTGAAATACGTCTTATATTTCAGGGGCGAGGTGTGCTTGCAACTACTGTAGTCGCTGATTACAGTTACAGCTAAGACGCATTTTTTTAGTAATATTTCTACAACTTCAGTTGCATGCATACTTTATACTTTAAAACCCACTGTTAACCCAAGGCATTTAAGACATTAACGGTCATCAGTGTGACAGTGGCCAGTTTGGAAGGTAAGGTCACAGTGCCTGGTTAGATACACGCAACACATCTGTAACTTCCCAGAAACACCGATTAACAGTGCGCGCCCATCGCGGCGCAAATTCCATTCGCTCTCTCTCTTCCACTAGAGAAAGACAAGGAGGGCTGTGCAGCTCGTGAAGGCAGTAGAGTATCATGCACCGGCAACGTTTCTCTATTTCTTCTACAGACACATTTCTTACTCTTTCGCGCTCTACAGTGCTGAAAGTTTTCAGGTATAAAACGGGGTATATATTTTAGTGTTTCATAATATTGCAGTATATATTACTGTTTATTCATTAGGGTTTTAGTGAATAGGTATATTTTTAATGGTTTTCACTTAGTATCTGTCCAAGTTAGGTTGGTGAAGCAATATTAACTAAGTAGCGGGCTTCTCAAAAGGTAGAAGCTTATTAGATTGTGAATGTGTACTGGAAATTCTATGGACATCCATTTGCTGAACTTAGTTTTGAGGGGGAAAGTGACGTGATGAAACCGGGACGATTTATACAAAATCATTCATATTTAAATACAGCAATAAAAATTATGTCAGACGTTTTCAAGAATCTTTCTGCTCCTCTTACAGCGGGCCATGTGGCTGTAAAGAGACATAACACTTCTGCTGCTGGCCATGTCTTTAGTTTCTTCCGATGTTTTATTATTACAACAACAATAATGTTACTTTTAACAACTATTAAAAACGATTACAGTTACTATTACCTCACGACTCGCCGGCCGGAGTGGCCGTGCGGTTCTAGGCGCTACAGTCTGGAACCGAGCGACGACTACGGCCGCAGGTTCGAATCCTGCCTCAGGCATGGATGTGTGTGATGTCCTTAGGTTAGTTAGGATTAATTAGTTCTAAGTTCTAGGCGACTGATGACTTCAGAAGTTAAGTCGCATAGTGCTCAGAGCCATTTGAACCATTTTGAACCTCACGCCTCGCCACTGGTGTACTGCAGTAACTGCTTAAGAAGTTTTTTTGTCGCCGTATCAGTTTAAAAACAGATAGTCATAAACACGGTTTTCACAAGCTGAAACCAAATGCATATTATTGATGAATGCACCCATCGTTTGTGGGGGTATCAGTATTCTCTGAGCTATGCGAGTCTGATCCGTCAGGAGTGGTGTGTCCTGCATTGTCGGTTTGCATGACGGGCAACGAACGGGGGCAGAAGCAAACGAACACGCCGTGGCCCCGTGATTAACGTGGGATTCGGCCGCCGCCGCGTGGTGTGGCGCTGGCTGATGGTGGCCTGAAGCTGCCGGCAGCGCCGCTGTTTGCCGCGAAGCGACAGCCGCCAATTAACGCGGACCGCGTGTTTGCCCCCTTGTTTGCCTTGTCAGCGTCGCCGCCGCACACGGATGTGCGCTCCGACTCTTCAAATACAAGGAAACTATCAGATCGGGCGTTCTACCGAAGCTTGGCGACCGCGAACCTGTGCTAGTGTAGGTAACTGTTGCTTGCTGTACCCCAGTAACGTGTCACCTACAAATATCAGAGTTCACAATATTAGCGTGAGTCTATGGAGCACACGTACATGTGAGCCGTAATTACCTGCAAAAGCGCCGGAAGCACATCATCACTCCGGCAACATGAGTTAACGTTCGGTGAATGCGAAATAAGAGGCGTGCAACTAAAGACGTGTAACGGTACCAACTGACTGCGGATGTGAACTTGATCTAACAGGGACGTTTAATAAGTGACGCGACAAATTCTTTTCACCAGCCAATTTCGGTTGAGAAAATGCAGAATTGACTGTGGGGCTGTGTGGAATATTACCGCTTCAGCCCCTATAGTTTCATAAAGTTCATATACGTGCTGACAAGTACCCTTCACTTCGGCGTCAGTGCGTTCCAAGTAGAGAGCCGTCACTTAGTTTCTTTTGGAGGACAATATTAGCATCTCAGATATCTGTAAGCTCTTGTAGAATGTCTGCAGCGACCTGGCAGTGAACAAAAGCACGGCGAGTAGTTGAGCGAGCAGTCCGCCATCATCGCAATAAGGTAGCACAAACCTGTCCGATCTCCGCTTGCCGGGTGACCGCACACAAATGTGACTATCGCAATGGACAGTCTCATTCTCATTGCCAGAGTCAAACACTTCGCTGCCCAACTGAATATCTCTTTCGGTGTACTGCCGCACTCGTCCACAGCTTGGGGTACTCTAAGTTGAGTGCTCGCTGGATTCCTCGCTGCGTAACTGAAGACCATCAACAGCTGGGAAAGATCAACTGCGCAGATTTGCTTGCACGTTATGATGCTGATCGTGACAGTTTTTTGTCGAATATCGTCACAGGCGATGGAACATGGTTTCATTACGTCACACCTCAGCCGGTAAAGTCATGTCAACCGTCTGCTGGGACACTGAAAGAGCTACATTGTTCGATGTCCTCGCTCACTAAGCAACGACCAATTCCGATGTGTATTCTGCTGTCCACAGGAAACTGAAGAAACGACATCAACGTCTTCGTCGCCACAAAAATACAAACGAGAACCTCTCCACGATAGCGCGAGGCCTCACACAAGTCTGGGACCCGAGAGGAGTTCAGAAGTCTTCATTCATTCTTATCCACCCTACAGTCCGGATCCCGCGCCTTTCGACTTCCATTTGTTTGGCCTAGTGAAGGATACATTTCGTGGGAAGTAATACGTGGATCAGAGGGAAAGTCAAAACCCTTGATCAATTAGGTCTCAAAGGACTTAAAAAGTGTAAATTCATTAGACTTTTCACAGAAAGTCACACATGCAAAGATTTAGCAGATGGGAAGTACTGTGGGAGACAAAAAATTACAGTACTTGAAAACTCAAAAGACTGAAACATAATAGTCTTACATAATCAGATACAGTCGCATCTAATATTGATAATGTTAATAATGTACCTGCCAACTCGTGTGATCGCTCTCCTTTGTACGCTAGTAGACTTCATTTGTAACCGGTAAGACTCACACGAAGAGAATACGGTTATAAATGGACGGTGGCGGAGACCCGTGAGTCGAATGTCGGAGCGGCCGGAGAGGACGTCGAAGGACCCACGGGAGAGCTTAAAACGAGTGTGCGGAGCTCATTTATAATCCCTTCTGGGCGGAAGCGCTGAAAGTAGCTGACAGTAGTTTTGACGATCTCCTAGGCATAATACAGGTCACAATTGGCAAGGCAGGCTAGGGAGCCAGACAACTGACACCGAACTGTTACCAACAACGACCTGTGCTCTTCGTCCAACTCCTCGGACTATCCCACTAAGGATGTGTCGCAGGCCCTAATGACAAGACAGTTATTGCCTCCGCTCTCAAATGGCATGTTCCCATCGTCAAACATCTTGCACGATTTGTAGTTGGCCAGGTTTCTGAGCATCTGCATGTTGCGGCAGGAAGAAGCGAGTCTCAACAGCACCGTCGCATATGCACGTAGGGGCCATTTATGTGATCCAAGAGGAGGCACGACAGGGACGCGTGTGGATAAATCTACAGACGGAAGGTCAGTCTGTTTCCTGATACGAAAAGGTGGTTCAAAATGGTTCAAATGGCTCTGAGCACTATGGGACTCAACTGCTGTGGTCATCAGTCCCGTAGAACTTAGAACTACTTAAACCTAACTAACCTAAGGACATCAAACACAGCCATGCCCGAGGCAGGATTCGAACCTGCGACCGTAGCAGTCGCACGGTTCCGGACTGCGCGCCTAGAACCGCGAGACCACCGCGGCCGGCCACGAAAAGGTGCAAAAGCTACTTCGTTATCAGCAAAAACCTAGGTTCAGTAGGGATTCACTCCGTTTCTACAGTGGTATTCGACCAAAATACAATATCCGTAAAATATGTGTGGGCTGTCTCATATACTTACAGATCGGCCACTAAACAACTGAGATCCTCGGAGTAAGAAGACGTAAGTACATCTTGGGAATGGACTGTTTCCAAACATTCCGGATCGCCATGGATTCGGCTAAAGTTGTCTCTGAAATCGTGTCTTATCAGCAAATTAGGAAAATCCATGCCTCACTAACCGATTTATTTATGTAAGATTTAGGATGTAAAAAAGAGCTTTCAGTCCACATTCAACTTAGATCCGAGGTCCGTCGGCAATTTTCGAAGCCACTATCAGTTCGTATGCAAATAGAGATTAAGTCCGAGAAGACAACGGCCACATAGTAGACTGATGCATGCTATGGCGCATCTCATCAAGTCAATAATTAGTATCCACAATGGTTATAGCACAAAAACATAACAGATCCCTCCGAATCACTGGAAATTTCACGCCCAAACCTCAACTGTCATTTATCCCGTACCATGGACAGAAGAGTTGCTGTCAAGATCAGTAAGGTGACACTGCTATTCAAATCGCGGCTAGTCAGAAGCTTATTTCCGGCTGTCTGTAGATCAGAAACCACAGGAGTTGATGTCCCTAAACATGTCTCATGACTTTCTGATACCCAAGGGTAGTATTCGGGATATCTAATGCCTTAGCCATTTTTGAACAATTTCTAGAATTACCTGAATAACAAGTGTGGCAGAATCAAATCAAGAAAATATGAAACAGATATTCTAGCTGCTACAGTAAACAATCCTGTGTTGTAATCTAAAAACGGATTCCTTCGTTCAGCCAGAAGTCACGTATGTGGTTCACATAATGGATATGGATGGAGTGCCACCACAAGAGGATCATGATCAAACCATTAGAAAACTGCCAGCACCCAGAAAACTGATAGTACAGATATTATTAGGGAAACTTAATTAGTACAGAAGGTACATCTCCGACAGCCACATTTTTAGACCATCTCTGTTACGCACACGTTCCTTCCACTTGTTAAGGAATATGTGAAAAATCCTTCGTGAAGATGCAGTAACGGCAGACTAAGATCGATACTGCAAAATTTTGTAAAGAATACAGTTGATGTCGAACATGTCATTTAATAAGTAACACAAGTCACACAAAGCAAGAAGGTTGTATGACTCATATAGCGTAGACAAAGTGAGCAGTCGTCGCCAAGAGTAGTCAGTTAGTATAAGACTGACCTTAACTACAAACAAATTTTCGACTATAGTACAGCATTGCATGGAAGTGTGAAAACTGGAAATGTAATCGCTTTTCTTGTAAACCCGTCCGCTTTTTGTTACAGTGCAATCACAAACAACGCATGGGTACACACTTCCCAGCAGGACAGCTACGACAAAGTGGTTGCCGGACTGTCTGCTTACACACTTCGCACACAATGTCATGCACAATATAACTAAATAAGGCACACCGTTTTCATAAACAAATTATTTATTTCCTGCAGTATATGCCTATATTGTTGACAGTAAATTACCATTTCTCTGGAAGATTATAAATGCCATTCTGCTAAAGTGTGGGGGTTTTCAAGTCGATGAATTCTTCGAGGTTCAGTCTGCAGTTCTCCAAGGAGGTGAGGCGTTTGTCATTCAGGAAGTGGCCGGCCGAAGTGGCCGTGCGGTTAAAGGCGCTGCAGTCTGGAACCGCAAGACCGCTACGGTCGCAGGTTCGAATCCTGCCTCGGGCATGGATGTTTGTGATGTCCTTAGGTTAGTTAGGTTTAACTAGTTCTAAGTTCTAGGGGACTAATGACCTCAGCAGTTGAGTCCCATAGTGCTCAGAGCCATTTGAACCATCATTCAGGAAGTACTCTAGGAAACATTATAGATGAAAGTCGGAAAGGGCAATGTCTTACGGATGCGGTGGCTGGGAAACCATATCCCATTAAAAGAACGCAATTTTTGACGGGTGATCATAGAGCTGTAGTTGTCTTGGTGAAAGGCGGCATCGTGTCCCAAATCCGGTCATTTCTTGTCAACGACTTCTTTGAGGCGATCGAACAGTATTTCTCGGTAGTGATAGTCACATTCGAAAGAAGTTCGTAATACAAGACGACTTTACTACTCCACTATATGATAGCAGAACCTTCTTCGGATGCAGCGCTGGCTTAGGAACCGATAGTGGTGGGTGCCCTGCCTCATGCCACACTTTACTCTTACAGGCGTTATTGTACACGATCCCTCCCTCATCTCCAGTTATCAGCCGTTCCAGAAAAGGAGCATTCTGCTTGCGTCTTAATAAGGAGTCGCAGATGGATACGCGCTGAATCAAATTCGCTTCACACAGTTGAAAAGGAACACACGCATCGTGAATATTGACGTATCCCAGTACGAGCGACATTGACCTCCCATGGCAACACCCACGTTGTCATTTGATGATTGATGTCTACCATGTCATTAATCTGTTCCACGTCCGTAACTGTTGGACGTTCTGATCGAGGTTTGCCTTTTAGGGTGAAATTCCCATCTCGAGATCGACTAAACCACTTCTGACGTGAACGAGCCTTCTGCCGGCATAGTGAAGCGGTTTGCCCGTTAAGGTAGGGCACACACTGACATATTCAGTGGTACGTCAGGTTATTGACTACTATTTGGCAGGGGCGGTTAGGCAATTGTTACACCCTGGAGAGCACGGCGGGTCCAGGGTTCGCAACAGCTGTAGATGGAATATTCAAGCAAACCGAACGAACTTATGAGACAACCCAACAGAAAATGGAGGTACCTGAGATGTAGAGCAGATAAAGTATGCTGGAAGTTCAATGAATATTTAAGTTACTAGATGGAGAGAGTCTTCACAGAATCGGTGGGGGAAAGAATACATTGCAAATACTAACTAGACGGTTGCATAAGTGCTCTAAGGGATGTTAAAAAATACATAGAAATCATAGGTTTTGTGGTGACTACCTTCTTTAGTCACGCGTTTCGATTTGTACAAAATCAGATTAATAAAAGTTAAGGAAAATATGTCTTACATAGGTGTGGAATGAAATATCTGATACATCAGACTATGTAACAAGGGTAGCCGACCCTTCAAGGCCTTTTCTAAGAGAGAGATCAGGAGAATAGGTTGGATGTTCGAGTGTCTCTCGCTTAAGATGTTGTAACTTCTGCCTTACTACTTAGTGGGAATGTGCGTTCCAGCACATTCCGCCAACGGAGGTTTTCGACAGACTTGTTGGCACATACACATTCTTGATTTCCCGACGGAAGTCTTCCGGTGATATTCCTTCTGCAACCAACAAAACAATAACAGCACGTTGGTCTTGTTTGGACGCATTTGGTAGTAACTTCGCCATAGATCAAGTTTCACCACTTATCACGTACACCCCAGTAAGACACAAACGCCACACTAATCCCTTGTATACAAATCAGTGTGTACACAGGAGTCGAGCTATGTTGCGGATACGAGGCTTTTAGATAGGGTGGCATAACTTATTTAAATGAGCTGATGAGAACGAAGTATCGCATGAGTAGAAGCAGCAGCTTATGACAGAAGAGAGATATCGGGAAACAATGGAATGATTTGCCAGGAAATATTAAGCAGTGAGAGTGTGTGGGAGAATATTTATCGAGAATACACTAACAAGAGAGCTACATTAGAAAAGAAATTAGGAAGAATGAGGATTGAGGTGAAGTCGATAATGAGGTCATTAGAGACCAAATACGAACTCGGAATATTTCAAGGTTGAGAAAGGAAAACGGCCATGCTATTTTAAAGAAACCACCCATATTTGCGCCTACAGTGATTTAGGGAAATCACAGAGGAACCAAATCTCGATGGTCGGACACGATTTTAAACCACTGTTCTGGCGAGTGCGAGTCCAGCATGCAAACCATTGCTCTGCAGGAGAGCCGTTTAAAACCAACTGGGGGACACGGTACACCTTAATCAGATGGTTAATGGCATTCCTACAAATAATGAAGCAGCAAAGAACTTGAGGAACTATCTAAAACTTTAGTGTGATGTGCTGCAGGAGGAGAGGCCAGTCTCATGACGAGGAAAGAAGTTGAAAGTCTCCCATACGGAGTTGCGTGGACATACGGATGCAAGAGGGAGCAAAGAAAATGGTATGGAACACGAAATCATGTGTGTTGATAATCAAATAGCACATACTGTCTTCCTTTTTCTTTCATTTGAGTCATCAACCTTCTGACTGATTTGGTGCGGGCGGTCACGAGATACTCTCCCGAGATAATCTCATCAACTCAGAGTAGCACCTGTACCCTACGTCCTCAATTATTCGCTCGATGTGTTCAAATATCTGTCTTCCCTTCAGTTTTATCCTCTACAATTACCTCCAACACATGGAGGTTATTCGTTGATGCCTTAACACATGCACTATCACTCTGTCCCTTCTTCTTGTCAGACTTTTCCACATATTCCTTCCTTCTGTCGAGAGCCTCCTCATTCATTATCTTATGATATTTTTCTTTAGCACCTTCTCAAACACTACCCTTCTCTTCCGTTCCGTTTTTCCCACTGTCCATAATTTATTGCCACACGTTGCCACACGTTGTCGGAAATTTCCTTCTATGTTACGTAGAAATGATTTTCAGCTAAGCCTCGTTACTTGACGAGATGCTAAACGAGCATCTGTAAGCAGAAGGATCGCTTCAGTTCAACGAATATAAGGACTCTTCTTTATCTACGAAGGAATGTCTTCATTTTTTCATGAAACAGAGTTATAGTTTCTAATGATTCTAAAGGGATGAATATGGTGTGTTTTGTTGTTTCAAAGTGAGAGATTAATAAGTTCTGTAAGTGAATCATGTAAGTGACTGTAAGAGCGAATACAGACATGAACAGAGGACGAGCAAATAGTTATGACGGAAAATGTTGGCCAATAATGAGTTAATCTACAAAAACTCTGTGGTTGCAAACAAATATTTCTATACAGAAGTAGCGAAAGAATTGCTCTATCAGTTTTAGTTGTGAGTACTGATCAAAGGAATAATTACGTGATTTATTTCATCTACAGTAGGTTGTTACACTTCGATCTGTTACCAATACTCAATGATATGTAATCAATTAAGGATACATGCAGATTTTTGACCGTAGAAAATTTAAAGTATGTCGTAATATTTCTTACTTGCTTGTATACAGGGTGGTCAGAAACAATCTTGAAAGCTTTTAAGAGTGGTTCAGGTCAGGCTGTGCTGGGAAACAGATTGTAATAATACTTGGATAGCGTATTTTTTGTTTAAATATACATCTTTTTAAGTAGCACAATGCCTATTGCCATTATTATACTGAGCGTAGGATAAATCAGAATGTCAGTGGTGTTTGTTGCAGGATTCTAGACCGACTCGTCTACGAGATATCATATTTTGAAAAGTTTCCACACCGGCACTTGTACAATACCTGTTGTAGCACACGCAAAAGAACGATACAGGGGCATGCACTAGTTATGTGGATTCTGCCCAGTAACGAGACAACTGACCATCACAGGTTGTGTTTAAAATGTCCAGTGGCAGCGGAAATCCTCGCTTCGAGTCTGGTATGGAACGACTGCTGCACACGTGCTAGCATGTCGGTGCAGACGTCCGAGCAGGCTGCAGTAATAAGACGTTGCATATCATCGGATATAGTTGGTATGTCCTTGTAGACAGCGTCTTTCAGCTTTCCTCATAGCGAACAGTGTACAGGCGTCAAATCTGGAAACGGGCCGGCCAAGGTACAGGTCCTCTGCGTCCAAGCCAACGATTTAGAAACAGTTCGAGAAGAGATGCTCTAGTACCTCTTGTTCTATGGACTGTCTAGCAATCCTGTTGCTACCACAGGTTTCAATTAGTCTTGCATCCGTGAAAGATGCTGTGTTTGGAGGCTGCGGTACTTGTGCTCTTTCAGTGTTCCGTCTACGAAAAGATGGGCCTGTGATATGATAGTTGACAATCTTACACCACATGTTTACACTCCATAGACGCTGGCGTTTTACCTAATGATGCCAACGGGACTGTCAGCAACCAATAGAGCATATTTCGGCTGTTTACCTAGCCATGATTGATAAATGTGTCTATCATTATTGTTCATGTACAGAAATTGTACCATAATCATGAACCTTTCCATGCAGCTCTTGATGGAGAAAGATGTAGCAAGTGTGGAACCTATGGTCTGAGGATTGGAAGACCTCAAGATAACCCCATTTAGCCGCAAACATTATACTATCGTAAGAATCTCTTTAACCCTTCCTTATCTTGAAGCTTCCGTGGCCAACTGATGATTAACTGACTGTTGGTTTCTACCTCGGCTTTTTCACCCGACATTTCTTTAACTTTTATGATGTTTCGCCAGCAAGAGTGGCCGGCATTGTAAAAGTTTCACCCTCCAATGATTATGGCTGCCTGGAGTTGAGCTGGCGTCCACAGGTTATATCTACCCTTCGCGCGCAAACGCTGGTTATTTACGCTTTGGTTCTCCCCTTGCTACCAGCAAAGCTCGTTCACTACAACAAGGAAATCCAGAATCTGTTCAGCATGATTGAGGCTTTCCTATTTCTTGCAAATTATTGCCATGTTTACGGATTTGTATGACATCCCAACAAGCTCTTCCGCACAACCAGAGCCTTCGTGTAGGCGAATTTCATTGTGTAGTTGGTCTCTTATAGTGTGTGCTTCAACAGAGACAATTCCTCTAACTGTGCCAACCTGGGTTACTCCTTACGTTTGATGATTCTGGTGTCGATGGGCCGTCCAGTTATTCTCACATAGGCCATCAAAATGTACAGGGTATGCGGTATTACAGACACAAGTGGGTACCTCTTTCCCTTTGCAGATCTGAGAAACGCTGATATTTTTGGTCGGTATGTAAATAGTTTTTAGAGCGTGTTTCCGCAGTATACATCTCTGTCAATCTCTCTGGTGTAGTAAGACACAAACCCTTTACCTAAAAGTTTTTCTCCCCAAGAGTCACTTCGCCAATTGTTAGGTTTTGTGAAACTGATGGAAAACCCAATCCTGCAAAGGGCTCGTTCCAGTTGTAGTATCTTGCACCCGAGGTGCTACAGCTCACTTATTTGTCTTGTATGCATTATGAGGGTTTTCATCATCCCTGTCTTCTGGCTCAGGTGGTGAAACGACAGTTTCCATTGTATGCTGGCGTGGTGAAGTCACTGAGCTCTCCCTCACCATAGCTCCCCGCACTGAAGGTGTCGTTTAGGTACCTCCACCATAAATTAGGTTTACAAGGTCGCAGCTTCAGCGACTGTCTTTCGAAGTATTCCATGAAAGCCGTACCGCTGGGCTTTGTGGACTACCCATGGCAACATCATATGTATAGCTGCACGTAGAAATTGCCATTCCACATGAAATAGCTCATATTATGACAAGCGCGAAAGAACTTGGCGATGTCATATGGGAAAATGGTGACATATATGCATCTGAGGATCACAGACTGTCACTTAGGTAAACAAAGAAACACAATCTAATGTGACAAGCATGAAGTTTGAACGAAATTTTAGTTTCTTCAGCTTCTCAAAGAAATTTAGCGAGTCCTTTACATATAAGTCAGTCTTTCCCATGTGCTGCTTAAGCAGAGGCCAAGCATTTTGTCAGTTAATATGTCGGTTAGACAGCAGCGTTTACACTGTCTTACGGAAACATCATCATTAAGGATTTTTTTGTAATCCATACAGTCGAGGGCTTCTGTGTTGCATACGTTCATCTGCATATCTCACAAGAGAAAAGATAACTTGATTAATCTATTTATATTCCGTATGATTCGCTACATCAGATCTGCACTTAGTTTTCAGTACATCAGATCTAACATGTACCAAATTTTCTGTTCGTAATCTTCAGGCTTCATCACAGTTGTGACAGTAGGAAATACCGATATTCTGTTGTTGGTGCTAAGGCATTTGATGGCTAGTACTATTTTTTTCTAGTTGCAAGCTGGTGTTTTTGCTGAGCGCAGTATCCTGGCGGTATTAACCCGTATCTCTCTAGCTTTCTCACAAGGAAGGGTGCGAATGGCCACGTTGGTGATAGCGATGACATCTTCCATAGATAAATTTCTGGGAGTGACGTTGAAATTCCCTCCTTCGTAAGGACAGGCCGTTTTTCTGAGCTACTTCTTCTTTCAGGACTCAACCACTGCACCAAGATACTGAAGAGGTCTCCTATACGGGGAAAGCAGTTTGACAAGTAGAGATTTCTAGCACAGTGGTCAAACTCAGTTTCATAAGGAGTGTCGCGAATCCAACACTCGGTTCAAAAATGGTTCAAATGGCTCTGAGCACTATGGGACAACAGCTATGGTCATCAGTCCCCTAGAACTTAGAACTACTTAAACCTAACTAACCTAAGGACATTACACAACACCCAGTCATCACGAGGCAGAGAAAATCCCTGACCCCGCCGGGAATCGAACCCGGGAACCCGGGCGTGGGAAGCGAGAACGCTACCGCACGACCACGAGATGCGGACCCAACACTCGGTGAAGTGACGCATCGGTACTGCAAAAATATCGGGTATTCCTTCTTGTAAGACATCCGCAGGGTGACGGACAGAATCGGTCTCAAATTGTTCAAACACGATGTAAAGACTATTTAATAACAGAGCAAGAAGGGATTCACTTTCAGTGTTGTGGACATAAAGCATACCTTGTACATACAGGAACACTATGTGAGGATGACTGGAAGCTCCAACAACACTAGGATCAGAATGATATTTTCACTCTGCAGCGGAGTGTGCGCTGATATTAAACCTCCTGGCAGATTAAAACTGTGTCCCCGACCGAGACTCAAACTTGGGACCTTTGATTTTCGCGGGCAAGTGCTCTACCATCTGAGCTACCGAAGCACGATTCACGCCCAATCCTCACAGCTTTACTTCTGCCAGTATCTCGTCTCCTACCTTCCAGGAGAGCTTCTGTAAAGTTTGTAAGGTAGGAGACGAGATACTGGCAGATATAAAGCTGTGAGGACCGGGCATGAGTAGTGCTTAGGTAGCTCAGACGGTAGAGTACTTGCCCGCGAAAGGCAAAGGTCCCGAGTTCGAGTCTCGGTCGGGCACACAGTTTTAATCTGCCAGAAAGTTTCAACACTAGGATCGTCAATCATAAATGGTATTGCAGTTTGGGACAGATGGAGAATTTTGACTTGGTGGATCATGAGATTTATGAGGCCGACCACATTGTTAAATTCATTGATTTGGACCTTGCTATGGAGAAAAGCTACCACGACCCCTTGTTTGGGAAAGCCAAATATGTGCATAAACATGACAATAGTTTCAACAAGTGGGAGGCAAGTGTCAAGGTTAACGGACGCAGGATTCCCATGCTTCAGCGGATGACATTTGCGAGTAGCAAGGGGAGAATCACAGCCTAAATAACCAGAGAAAAACCCTGAAGCGTTGGTGCGGCAGGTACATAAACTGCCCTGTCACATTAATGGGACCACGTGTCAAAAATCTGACACCTTTTGCAGTGCGGACCTGTGCACATGGTGTTTCAGTAAAGTTCTGGAAGGTAACGACTGAGATGTGGAGTGATGGTAACTCCAGTGTCATGGCCAGCTGCGCTATGTTTCTTAGCTGCAGATCCACCGTACAATAAGCCAGATCGAGGTAGTCCAACAGATTCTCCATTGTATTTAAATCCGGGCAGTCTGATGGCCAGGGTAGTACGGTAAACTTATCCTCGTGCTCTTCGAACCTCACAAGCACATGGCGAGTTATGTGACACCTTGCATTTCCTACTCGTAGATGCCATCGTACCGAGGAAGAAAATGATTCCCCAGTACAGATGCTTATTTGTAACTTCCAGAATGACGAGATCACCACTAAGCATTCCCCAGACTATAAAGCACCCTCCTTTGGTCTGGATCTCACGCAAGTACACTGCGAGCTGTGTGAGTTGTTGAATTGCCCTGCTAGGATACGCCACAGTACCAAGAAGGAATGACTGCATGTAGGAGTATGAATGCATAGTTTCTTTGACGCAATGTCCCTTCCAGAATGACGATATTATCCAGTAAATGCCACGAAAACATTCCCCAGACCATAACGTTGTTGCAGGATGTTTGCTTTCGTTTCACGCCACACGCGCAAACAGCCATCCGTCTGATGGAGCATAAAAAGTGATTCCTCTGAAAAGGTTGTCTGTCACCACTCTGTGAAAGTCCATTTGCGTTATTAGCGCGAAAATTCCAGCCTTCGTCGCCGATGAACAGCAGTTATCGTGGATGGATCAACCAGGCGTCTGCTGCAGAGACACTATCGGCAGCCCCTTCGTTCATGTCGACGATCAGCTGCTCAAGAGCAGCACGTCTGTTTGCCTTCATACGTCTCCGAAGTCGTCGTTAATCCCTATGATCTACTGCCCGTAGTGCACCACAGTTTTCTCGCAGCCGATTTTGGACAGCGCTAGTTTGCCATTCACGGTATACCTTAACAATGGTGGCAAGTGAGTAGTTTATATACTTAGAGGCTTAAGAAATACTTGGGACGCCAGAGAAAGCGTTCTGTTTTCGTATTACGACAACGACTGCACTGTTTTCCACATCCCTCCGCCACACTTTAAACGGAGCGAAAAAAAAATTCGCGCACTCGGACTCCGTAGGTCGATTCCACACATACTAGCTATGCAAAAATGCCTGCCACACAGTATCGCCCTACGCATGTTTCCATCAGTGAACAGACGTTAAAGATGGGCAATCTGGCAAGTTTGTTATCACATGTACGATAACTACCTCGGTCAGAAATTAGCAGTAGTGCTGTGCAGTTGATGCAGTGGATAGCGTTTTGGACTAGCATACAGGAGATAGAGCGTTCGATTCTGGGTCGAGGCATATGTATTTTTATTTGCCGTTTTATTCTGTCATATACACGTTTCTTAAGCCACACGTATCCTGCATTTACACAGTACAGTTTTTCGTAATGTTGAACTTACCAAAAACGTGGTCAGGTAAGTCAGAAACAGACAGTTGAAACAAATGACATGTCTTAGGACAGAATAACCACAAAATAATAATAATAATAACAATATAATAAAGTTAATAATAATAACAATAGCAACACATGGAGATACTAATTAAACAGCATGCGCCTATCAGACCCAATGCTGAAAGGCATAATTAGTGGTTTCATCGTGATAATGCATACAAATGGTAACCGAGTTCGGAAATTATTTGTAAAGCGCGTTGCTAGCCCTACAGGTGACGTGAGGCCCTAACGAAATGTAATGGACCTGAACGTGGCAGGAGTAATAATTGGTGCTAATCAATTGGACCATTGGGGAAGGACACCCAGCACACAGCTTTGGAATATAGTAGATGCAGAGGTGCGAAACAATTCGCGTCCACGACGTCAAAACGATTCTTTAAAAGTTGACCAATAAAAACGATTGTGCTTTCAGTTCTACATTAGTAGTACGTAAGTGGAAATGTTTTTTAGGTTATCACTGTATGACGATTAAGAACCCAGGTACCGTACCACGCAGATTACATTTAGCAAATAAAAACAAATACGCCTCGACTCAATATGGAACCCTCGACTTCCTCCATGTTAACCTAAAACGCTATCCACTGCACCAAATGCATCGGATTTCTGCTACATGCTGACAAAGGCATTTATCGAACATGTGATTACAGTGTTCCCAAATCTCTATTTACTGCCGGAAATATGCTCAGGACGATATTTCGTGAGAGACGTCTTTGTATTCCTAGTATGTGAAGACTCGTGCTGCGAAGTCCGAGTACGCGAATTTTTCTTCATTGTATACACTCTCCACCGCTAGTGCTGCACTGACATCTGTGAGTGGTTTCTGCACAACGTCGGAGATAGGCGGTGGTAATATTAATATGACTAGACCGTGTGTAACCTGCGACCGCGGCCCTCTCGTTAGTCCGCCACTAGCAATAGAGCGTGTGATGCTTTGATAATGCGAGTCACTCGTGCTGGCGAAACGTCATCACATCGTGAAGCAAACGTCAGCCGAAGAACCCGACGCAGAAATCAACTGGCAGTTGAATGAAATATGGTTCGTTGACGTTAAAAAACTTTGCTTTACTTTACATTATTTTTTGAATGTTTAAATATTACAAGATAACAGTTCGACAAAGTATGAAATACGAGAAATAAAAATGTAGTGAGACTGCTGATAGATCTCAATGGTTACAAAAATAACAAGAAAATAAGGACTTAATTCACGATTAAAACGGAAAGAGTCGTGAACATTCTGATTTCTTTTCATAAAGAACAGGTGTATTTATGAGGCTACACGACAGAGTAAAAGTTTTTCCAATGTTATTTGAGGCAGTGTAAAGGGATGTACAGCTCACAGTCACATGGACAGATGATTTTCGCTGATCTCGCTAAAAAAAAAAAAAATGCGGTATATTCAAATGGGCATTGACTCTTAATGCTTGCCTATCCACCCGAGCCAACGCTTCAGTATTTCGGAACGGTCACGATGTTCTAAATGAATACTGCAGCCTCGTAGATGGATTTGGGTGAGGTATGAGGGGATTTCCGGTAGCGCTGAGATGTGGGTCAGCTCTTGTCCGCCTCCGGAAGTCGTGTTTCGCCTCCAGACACTGCTCGTTCCTCTCCATTAACGACGGAGACCCCGCGGGGAGACGCAACTTAGCGGCACTTACATTTCTAGAAACTCCGGCCACTTTTCACAAGTTTACTGCACAGCTATCCCCACTTCACGAGATAGCAGCAGCATCTATCCGAGGACTTTTATTGCTCTTAGTTCAGTAATAATCCGTCAGGAGAGGGGAAAAGGAACCACAAAATCCGCAGCTGCAAAACTAACATTTAAACCTTTGACTACCAGCTTTGTTTCGGTGCGAAAAGCATCAATGTAGGCTCATTTTGATTACTGCTGTAGTCTGAGGTAACAGTATAAAAAGACTATTTCCCAATGATTCATTATCCAATTCGAGATGTACTGTGACGTATAGGGTTATTTGTTAGTACCTCCATGGTTTGAGAGGATGACTGCCAAAAACTATAAGAGACACGGAAACACAGACAAATGCGAACGATGATAGATGAAAGTTAATAGGAACTCGTGCGACTGTAGAAAGACAAATGGGTGGAGCTTACAGACACTAATGCCGTCATCCCTTAGCAATAGCCGGCCGAAGTGGCCGTGCGGTTCTAGGCGCTGCAGTCTGGAACCGCGAGACCGCTACGGTCGCAGGTTCGAATCCTGCCTCGGGCATGGATGTGTATGATGTCCTTATGTTAGTTAGGTTTAACTATTTGTAAGTTCTAGGGGACTAATGACCTCAGAAGTTGAGTCCCATAGTGCTCAGAGCCATTTGAACCATTTGAACCTTAGCAATGGCGCGCTATCCATCACTCGTTGACCAGTCTGAAGTGGCGGTAGAAGTTAGCAAAAGTAAAACCGAAGTTCTGCATTTCAATTTTAAGAAACTGATCTCGCAGAAGAATCGTTTGAACATCGCACAGACACTCGTGTGGAGAAACACTGATGTAGAGTAACAATTGAAAGAGTTGAAAAGAAGTAAGTTGCCAGCTCCTGATGGAATCCCGGTCCGATCTTACAGAGAGTACTCTACAGCAATGGCCTCTTACTTAGCTTTCACCTATCGCCCAGCTCAAAGTCCCAAGCGATTAGAAAGAAGCTCAGTTTTTCTTTCTTTTTTCTTTCGATTCATCAGTCGAGTAGGCCCATCACGAATCCCTCTCCTGTGCCAACCTCTTCATATCAGAGTAGCACTTGCAACCTACATTTTTAATTATTTGCTGGATGTATTCCAGTCTCTGTCTTCCTCAAAAGTTTTTACTCTCTACTGCCATGAAAGTCATTCCGTGATGCCTTCTGGGATGTCATACCATCCTGTTCCTTCTTCTTGTGAGTTTTATCCATATATACCATTCCTCGCCGATTATCCAGAGAACCTCCTCACTCCTACCTTGTCAGTCCACCTAATTTTCAGCATTCATCTGTAACACCATATTTCAAATGCTTCAATTCTCTTCTATTCCGGTATTGTCCATGTTTCGCTACCATATAATGCTGAGCTCCGAACGCTCGAAACGTCAAATATTTATACGTCAAATTTTTATACTCTCTAAACCAAATATCGCCCACTACCGAATTAAGCACGTACTTAGTGCTTTCGTCTGTTGTCGCAGGGAGCCGGCTGGGGTGGCCGAGCGGTTCTAGGCGCTACAGTTTGGAACGGCGCGACCGCTACGGTCGCAGGTTCGAATCCTGCCTCGGGCATGGATGTGTGTGATGTCCTTAAGTTAGTTAGGTTTAAGTAGTTCTAAGTTCTAAGGGACTGATGACCCCAGCAGTTAAGTCCCATAGTGCTCAGAGCCATTTGAACATTTTTGTTGTCGCTGTTTCGGCTGTCCTTCAAGTGGGTCACCATCAGTAAACTCATTACAGTGTTTCAATTCACTGCCACCATTCCTAGGCCTTGAAACTGAAGGGGTATCAAGTTACAGATCAAACCTTCATCATATTTTAATATAGTTCTAATGTATACATTTTAAGGAAATACTGAAGGATGGAACCATCATGTAGGCAACCATAAAATTTGAGTATACCATTACTAGCATTGATTGCAAAGACAACCCTGTGCCCGGTGGATAATTCCTTATTTTGTACTCCTCACGTACCTACGAGGAAATTTATTGCCTGTGATTGCTATGTATCAATGTCCCACTGACAAAGGCCAGCCTGCTAATGCTTTACAGAATTCTTATATTACAGATGGCACCTATAAGTTGTGCTGTCTTTTGGTGTTCACCGCTTTTTCTATGTATTGTACGATCGAATTAGTTCTTGCCTGCAGACAGGCAACCCAGTGAAAGATTTGCGTATCGGGATGATGTCGCCCCTTTTTGACAATTCGTGTTAATGAACTGCATACGCGTATTTGCCGAATCACAAAGGGTGCCTATACTGAACACCTGTAATGTGAGTTAAAAACTAAAGAATACACCCCTGTCTTCATGAAAAGTTAACCTTATGGAAAGGACTGTACTACATGAATACGCCCTCCATTGAACCTTCATCTGTACGAAATCTGAAAATTGTATGTATGATGTACCATTATCCCGTTCAAATATAAGAAAGCTAGTACACGATGTTTAAAAATAGGAGGAACATATTGCTACGGGAGGAGGGTCGGGAAGAGATTAGTGTTCAACGTCCCATCGATAACGAGGTCATTAGAGACAGTGCACTAGCTAGGATTAGGGGAGGATAGAGAAGAAAAGCGGCCTTGCCCTTTTGAAGGAATCATCCCGGCATTTGCCTTAGGCGATTTGAAGAAATCACGGGAAACCTAATGAGGATGGCGAGACGCGTGTTTGAATCGCCGTCCTCCAGAATGCGAGGAAAGTGTGCTAACCACTGCGCTGCCCTGATTGATTACTGCAGTATGAGACAATATTGACTAAAACAAGAGGAAAAGTTCCTACAGTTAACTGTCCAGAAACCGACACCGGTTGAGATATAGTCTGCTTTGCATGTAAGTAGTAGCCCGTAGTATTTGAAGGTGTGGTCAGCATTCACAAGACACGGCATAGTAAATTATCGCCATACGCACATTTGGGCAAATGCAGCGTCTAGGGAAATCATAGACGTGAGGCATCAGGATCGGTTCAGTATAAATGTAGTGACAGGAACTGCCGATGACAGACTCTCAGGGTCAGTCAATTTACCAAACAGACTGACAGGTGTTGTGTGAGACGTTCGGTGCCGACTGCAGGGAATTTACAGTTCGCTCTCGAGTTCTGCCTCGCCGTTAGGCGGTGAAGGTGGGGGCAGGGGGTGTCTAGTTGCAGTCGGTATTCGGGAGGGCCAGTCAGACTGATGGGAAGCTGCGGGCTGATTTCTCAGTGATGACCGAGAGTTAACATGGGCAACTTTACGTTGCTAGTGAACTTGAGTTGAGTAGTTGCAGTGTGGTCTTCATAGTGAGAAGCACGTTAGTCTGAAGGTTTATAGAGAGATTGTGTCTGGGCTTTTGGCCCTGGGCGGAAGTAAGCATTCTACTCCACCGAGTTAGCTGTACTTTGTCATCGTGCTGTTCTGTACCCAGGGGCGATTCTAGAAGACGGTCAAGGGGGGGGGGGCGGCTAATGAAGGGGGGAGGGGTTTTTGGGGAATGGAAAATGGCTTAACAAAAGGAGAGTTTTGGGTCCTCTACTGACAAGTTGGTAAAATTTGGTGTTGCTTAATGTGGTTTTTGGTAACTCTTTTGGAGTTCAGGTTAAAAAAATGTGTATTAATGAATAATAAGATGCCAATTTCAAGTTAAATGATATTTATTAGTGTAGGTAGTAAGCTATTTGCCGCTCTTATTCTTTTGTTAAAATGTGTTTGGAATACATTGCAACCTATATTGCTACATAATTAGCAAAAACATGATTGAATCTGTTGGAGTAATATATTCGCTGATTTCTGAAGTCATTTTATCCAGCCTAATATGATACTCAGTTGGGGGGGGGGGGGCTATAGCTCCCATAACCCAACCCCCTTGCCACCGCTCCCAGACTGTACCGGTGTCAGCCTGAAGATAGATGTGGCACAGGGGAGACTACACTTATGTTTCGTTTTCACAATGGCTTGATGAGGGATGGAGAACCAATTTGTTGAAACCAGTCAAGCAATACTCCGTAGCTCGAATGGTCATGGTGAGCATCTGCCATTTCACTCCTACAAAACTAAAAGTGTGATGTTTGCCCGTTGCAGGAACATTCCAGCGGTGGCTCTTGTGGCGGATGTTTCTTTTTATAATATGAGCAAACTGTGTTAAGTTCAACGTGATTAATTTCTCTTAAAGCGTTTTCTCCTTTAATAACTATTTCGTTAAATGTTTCTTTTCATTTTTTAATATCTGGTTGGTGAAACATTTTCACTGCTTAGAGCAGTCTGAAAAAATTTGTGATCGCGCGTAATTTGGTTTCTATTGCACTATCGTTCCTGTAAATGTTTAAATAATGGTGTCTTTCTTGTATAACTGTAGTTCAATTCTTTAAGATTGATTTTATCCTTTACTTATTTGCAAGAGCTTTTGTTTTAATTAACAAAGCTGGCTCAAGCATGAGGTTCGGTTTTATTTAAGTGCTTTGAAGGAAAGTTATTGTACTGCGGTGTTATAAGTTTTCTCCTCTGTTTTATACAACCAGTTCTTCTTAAAGTGTATTTTATGTTACGTGCCTGAGGGCGGCTACTGTTCGCGTTGTGTCCGTATGAGGGCTGGTTGCGCATGTTTTCCTGTAGTCATGAGGAATCATAATACAATTTTATCAAGTGCTCGAATATTGGTTAATCGTTGTTTGTAATCTAACATTTGTGATGAAGTGTGGATTTGTTGAACTTATACCCCTGGTTTATGTTCCAATGTGCTCCTGATTTTTCACTTAAATTGCTCTTCTCCTGTTTCGATAATTATTTGATAAAGGGCCTTTTAGCTGTGTGACTGATCGTTAGATTGCTTGGCTGCACAGTATGTGCAACAAAATAAGTAACACTCTGCTATGCACATAAGGATGGTATCGCGGGCACACGTTGGAAATTTGATCCCCCAAAACACGGTGCACTCAGTTGGCGAATGCATTAGTTACTTGTACTAGTTAATATTTATGACTGTAGAGTGCCCTGACGGCAGTAGCCAGTTTTACCACTGAACAGCGAGGTTATCTTCTACCCACCGCCGAAAAATACTTTGTGGGGGGGGGGGGGGGGTCTGCAGCAATAATTCTGTAGTTGTTCCTATGAAAGTATCATTATGATCTTTTCCTTATGGTGCACGTGTATCACAGGTTATGTTCCAGTATTAATATTGTAATGTATGCTTAAGGTTAGACGATGTTAAATTTTTGTACGCAAACGTGGTGGTGTTGGCATCATCAACGCCTTTGGTGCTGGCAGTATGAGACTCCCGCTTCCCCGAAGAAAGGGCAAACATTTTAATCACTACAGAGCATCCGTTCAGTTTTGTGTTGCAGGTTCCCGGTAAATAGTTAATACATAGCAGAAAACAAAAAAATTAAAACTTGGGATAAACAGGATATGGTAAAAGCATTACAGGCACTATCAGAGAAAAGAATGTACCTGCAGTAGACAGTAAAATAGTTTCCTATGCCTAGATCAATCTTACAAATTCTCTTTGGTCTTGAATTGCCATTCGTGGAAGCAGTTAGTAAAAAAATCGAAAGGAAGCCAATTTTGTCTGCTCATATGTTAAATTTTTGCACACAAACGTGGCGGTGTTGGTATTATGAACACCTTTGTAAATATAAATTCTATGGCCTCACGAGAGACCACGTGCGGCGTTTAGCTTTTCAGTTATGCGATAAAAATGGAATCTCACATCCATTCAGTGGTGAAGATGCACGACGGGCCTGGTTCGACCTTTTCATGAAGCTCCAGAATGGTGTTCTCTCTATCCTAAAACCTACCGTACCTTCGCTTTCTCGTGCTAACGGTTTCACTAAATAAGCTATAAACACATTTTTAACCTTCAGGAGGCTGAGCCTGATAAACATAAGTATCCACAAGATCGTATATTCAGTGTGGATGAAACAAACGTATCCATCGTGTGAAGCAAGGTTCCCCAAGTAAATTGTCTTACTGGCAACTGGAGGGTTGGTGATTTAAGTGCTGCTGATAGAGGGAGTCTCGTTATTGTTGTAATGGTTCAAATGGCTCTGAGGAACCTCTCGGTCACTCCGACCAGCCATTATTGTAGTACGTTGCATGAGTGTCAGAGGAATATTTATGCCACCGCTAATGATTTTCCCGAGGGAAAACGTGGTAGAGATTCTAATAAAGGGGGCCCTCTGTCTGGTTGGACTCAAGGAAACTTATTCACAGACTGGTGGAAGCACTTTATTAAGAGGGCCAAGCCCACAGAAGAAGATTCCGTTCTCCTACTTTTTGATGGTCATAACACGCACAAAAGAAATATTGAGGTTACAGTGAAGCATACAGGCGTTGATATAAGTAAACGGGGACAGTTGAAAATGTGTGTACCGACCGGGACTCGAGCCATGTACCTCCTGCTTACATGGCAGACGCTCTATCCATCTGAGCCACCGAGGACACAGAGGACAGTACGACTGCAGGGACATCTCTGGCACGCCTCCCGTGAGACCCACATTCCCAACTTAATTGCCCTGCCCTATTTTCAAACTGCCCCTGTCCATTATACACATTACTCGCGGCTTTGTCGATTCTCGTAAGAGTTTTGGCACTGTTCGTGCATCCGCACAGAAGAAGATGGTCAAATGGCCGGTGAGCCTTAACTATATATATATATGAAGATGGTATCTGTTCTTTCGGACATGTCTGAAAGAACAGATACCATCTTCATATATATAAATACTGAGGAGTTTGTCCTCGCCCGGAATAATCACGTTACCATCTTAAGCCTTTCCCCTTACATAGCCCGTAAAAGGCAACCTTTGACAAGAGATTTATGAACCCTTTTAAACACTACCACAATGAAAATATCTGACAATGGATGCGTCATAATGACCGATCTCTAGGCCCATATGATATTTCAGAATTATTTGGTAAGGCTTACCCTTTCGTGTCAAACTGGAATAATTGCTATCAATGGTTTCAGGGTGACAGGAATTTACTTCCGCAACCGATGGGTTTTTCGTGAAGCCGATTCTGCTTTTGGGGACAACATGGCACAGTCAGATCTACAAAATCTCCTATACAACTTTGGAATGCTTTCTCTAATGGCTCTCGATCTTCCACCATAATCGAGCCCATAAGCATGAGGTGGCAAATATGAGATAGGCAAAGAGGTGGAAACGTGGGTTCTTATATTGAAAGGTGGCTACACTGAGCCACAGCGCCAGAGATCGCGCTAGAGAGTATTGTTCCGCCGCCTCCACTGGCAGTGATTATTGAGAACTCGTAGTGGGCAGTGCTTTGGGAGAACTCGT
This sequence comes from Schistocerca nitens, assembly GCF_023898315.1. Lineage (NCBI taxonomy): Eukaryota > Metazoa > Arthropoda > Insecta > Orthoptera > Acrididae > Schistocerca > Schistocerca nitens. The sequence continues at coordinate 760,552,750 of NC_064617.1, read as the reverse complement.
GGTAGTCAGTGCTGAGATGTCGTAGTGAGGAGTGTTTGTTGAGATGAGCTAGTAGGCAGTGCTTGCTGAGATGTGATACTGAAAAGTTCTTGTTGAGATGTGATAGTAGCGAGTCGGTGTGGAGAGATTGTAATGTCTAGAGTGCTTTTCATCAATATAAATTAAGGTAACAAACAACTTTTCTTTTCTTTCTCATTATTTCCATGTTTTAAATAATGCGTCATTACAGGTTCAGTCAACAAAGCATCTGGCTTGTGTTCTTGTATTAGAGTGTAATTCTGGTTTTCTTGAGTAATTATGGTATTTCTATTTTCTTTCATTAATTCAGTATAAATGATATTTAAAATTTCTTGTGTTGTTGAAGAAGAACCGTGCCAGATGCGTACGTTGAGTCATACTTCCACACACAGAACAGTTTACACTTGTGCTTTGGTTTCGTAGGTTTTATAGTTGCTGGGGACTTAATTAATTAATTGTGTTAATGAAAATTTCCATTTCATTCTTTATTGTTGTTCTATGCAGTCAGATTGCGTAATAATACTAGTCAGGGCCAACCGTTACGAGACTTCGTAACCGAACAGACAGCTACTGAAGCAAAAAATTAAAATTATTTGCATTTGATTTTAATTAAGCCCCCATGCACGTGGCGACCGCTGCTTCGGATCGTCCCTTGGAATTCTTCTGATTGTAGAAATAGTAGACAGTAGGATTGTTGTAGTAATTTGTAGTTTAGTAATTGTAGTCTATATTGCATGTGTAGATTTGGTAATTGTCATTCTTCTAATGGTATTTTTTTTGCAAAATTTCATTTCTGTTGTTTTGTCTACGGGTTTGACAATTCAGTGCAATTATTTCAATTGTTCGTTAATCGTGTTTGAGGGAAACATTTCGTGTGAATGGTATTGTTGGAGATGAGGAGTCATTGTGTGTAATTCGTACAGTGACGAGTTTTGTATTTGTAAATAATTACGCGATCTATAAAAAGGCAAAAATGATGGATAGTCAGAATGACGAAATTGTTGACATGGCGAGCTCGCCAACACAGGAGAACAGTATGTTGAATAATGAAGTGGAAAACAATGTAATAAGTCGGGAAAATAGTTCGGAACCATTTCAAAATTTTTCTCAATCAGAAAATTCACAGAATACGAGATTAACGATAGAAGATTCTGGAATAGTATCGAACACAGATAGCTTTACAGCCATGACGAAAGAAACTGGTTTTGCGGGAAATGTTAGGGGCGAAAGGAATTTCGAACAAGTTAATACGGAGCAGTTGATGGGTGTAATATTAAATTTGGCATCTGAATTTAAAACACAGATGGGAACAATGGAAACACGGTTTGACTCACTGGGATCACAAATAGGAACAATTAAAACTGAGATGGGAACTTTGGGATCTGAATTAAAAACAGTGGGATCACAAATAGGAACAATTAAAACTGATATGGGAACAATGGAAACACGTTTTGACTCACTGGGATCACAGTTAGGATCTGAATTAAAAACAATGGAAACATGGTTAGATTCGCGAATAGGGACATGTTTCAAAAACATGAAGGATGAATTAAAGAAAGAGATTAGAGAGGAAGTACAACCGATTTTGAATGCTCACAATAATAGATTAATTGCAGTAGAGATTAGACAAAGGGAACAGGATAGAGAACAGGAAGAAAGAGATCGCGTGATAGTACAAAAATTTTCAGAGTTAAATTTACAACGTGCACACGATAAGGAAGAAATATTTGAGAGAATCGAGGAATCCGTACCAAATGACAGAATAAATAATCTAACACAACAATATGAACAGTTAACTACCAAATGTGTCAACACTGAAACCCGAGTCGCGATACTTACGGAAGACATAAGTAAACAGAAAGAAAAAATAGGTGACTTATCGGAAAGAGTTGAGGAGATTTCTGATAAATTGACAAATCTTAGTTTACATGGGGACAGATATTCGGATGATACAGCTCCATTGACATTTGCGGAAACTGAAGAGTACCAGAACATAAATAAACATGTTGAAAATCATGGAAAATTTAATGAACGCGTTAAAAGGGAAGTTGAGGCATTACGGAAGCAAGTCAAACAAATTGAAGGCGAAATCGTAGGAAAAGACAGCAAAAGAAATTTAGAATCACAGATACCAGGGGGGTTTGAAAAAAAGTAATTTGTTTCATTTACGGGATGCAACAAGAGAGCGCCAGACGCGCGAACTTGACAATAATCAACACTGGGACTGGGACAGACGCGGTAGGTCTTTGTCGCCACGAGGCGAAAACTTTGACTATAAACACTTTTTGACTGTTCGGAAATTTAAGATCTTCCGCAATTCTAGGAATGACATACGTCCATGTTCATGGTTAGATCAATTAACGTACGCACTTGCGCCAAGTTTGCCACAAAGTCACAAACTGGAAATTATGTGCAGCTATTAAAGTCCTCAGAGGATTCACTACACTAAGTGAATATGTGCCGTAGCGCTCACAGGGCCCCGAGCTGTAGTGGTGCTATTTCCCTTTTATTTTTCTGCACCGCTGCCTACTCTTTCACTATTCCTTGCATCTATAAAAACAATTCTTCTACTATCCATCTATCTAGACAGTAGGTAAAAAATAACCGGATTTGACTGTTTTACCCAAAAGTGACTTTGGAAATTACCGTTTGGACTTACTGTATCTTCTGCAGCATTCATTCGTAGTTTAAATGAAATTTTACCTGTTTATCTTCGTGACAATATTACTTCATATGTTGACGATATTCTTATTGCTAAACGTTCTTGGAGTGAGCACAACAAAATTTTGGATTCATTATTACGTATTTTTGCAAGAGTTGGCATTACAGTGAACTTGGAAAAATCTGAATTTGGTCGTTCACAGGTGAAATTTCTCGGTCACATTATTTCTACAGAAGGTATTCTTCCTGATCCAGAAAAGCTAGACGCAATTCGTAATTATGCTGTTCCTACCACAAAACGTGATGTTCGTAGTTTCCTTGGTGTCTGTAATTTTCTTAGACGCTTTGTTAGATTGGACAATTTGGCCACACCTCGTTTATGTGAACTATCTGGAAAAAATTCTAATTGGTGTTGGGATGAGGAAGCTCAGTCAGAATTTGAACAACTCCGTGATGCTTTAGTTGCTGCTCCACTTCTTTCGCATCCGGATTTATCTAAAGACTTTTGTTTGGCGACAGACTCATCATACAAGAGCCTAGGTGCACACTTATTTCAAGAGATAGAAGAAAACGGCGTTGTAGTACATAAGACTATTGCATTTGGAAGTCGTGTTCTCTCTAAATCCGAAAAGAATTATTCGATTACGGAACTTGAAGCTTTGGCTGTTGTTTGGGCTTTCACAAAATTTCGCACATTTTTGTTTGGTAGACATACTAAGGTTTACACTGATCATCGAGCTCTGGAATTTCTTATGTCAACAAAATTAACTCATGGCAGATTTTCACGATGGGCGCTGTACCTACAGGAATTTGATTTTAGTATTGTTTACATACAGGGATCTTCAAATATTGTTGCTGATGCTTTATCACGTGCACCTATGGGTTTGAAACAAAGTGCTGAAGAGGACTGCAAAGAAAACCATTATTGTTTGATGTACATTCAAGGTGTTGCGTTTGAGAACTTTATTTCGTCTTCGCTCCAGGACATCGCTAAGGAGCAAAATAAGGATCCAATCTGGAAGGACATTAAGGAGAAGTGGAGGAGAAAGGAAAGCGTAACGATCAGACAGTATTATTTAGTTCGCAATGATATTCTTTTCAAACGAAAATCGGTCGACAACTCTGTTTGGTTAGTTTGTATTCCTGATGAGTGGGTCAATAAATCGATTTGGTACACATGTTTCAGTTATGCGCACTTTGGTCCCAGAAAATGCTTTTATAAATTACGAGAAAATTGCTACTTCAGTAATATGGAAAAACGTATTCGATCTGTTCTTGCCAAATGCAAATTATGTCAAAAGGCTAAGCCGCCAACTGTTTCTCACAGAGCACCGTTGTTTCCTATCATTCCAGCGAATTTAAAGGACATGGCTGCAGTCGATTTGTTCGGTCCAGTGGTTCGTTCTACCAATGGTTTTGCGTACATTTTCGTAGCAGTGGAATTGACATCAAAATATGTGTGTTTTACACCTTTACGCAAAGCAACAGCTCGTTCAGTATCTAATGCTTTCATCAAACATTTTCTTACAGAAGTTGGTCATGTTGATAAGGTTATATCAGATAATGGATCACAGTTTCGCTCTAAAATTTGGCTTCGTACTCTACGGCGTCGTAAAATTAAACCAATCTTCATTTCACTTTTTCACCCTCAATCTAACGCTTCAGAAAGATGGATGAAGGAAATCAATAAATTGTGTCGTCTTTATTGTCATCAGAATCACAGAACGTGGGATCAGTATCTTCATATTTTTCAAAACATTCTGAATGAACTTCCTAATGACTCAACTTCTTTACCGCCTCTATTGATATTAAAAAACAAAACACCGACTAATCGCATTTCTGAAATTGTTCCTTTTCCGCCTTCACGGAAACTGCGGCATTCTGAAGTTGTCAACCTGGCTCTACGAAATATTGCATCTGCGGCTGCTAGAAGAAAAAAATCAGCGAAGCGTCCTGGTCGTTTAAAAACTTCGTCAGTTGGTCAGAAGGTATTAATTAAGTCCCACCGTTTGTCTCACAAAGGAAAAGGCTTGTGTCGTAAATTTTTTCTGCTTTATAACGGTCAATATAGGGTTCGCAAAATCATTCATGATAACACTATTGAAGTAGAAACTCTTAAATCACGACGCTCTAAGGGAATACATCATATATCGAACGTAAAAAATTTTTGTGGAATGACATACTTGTGAGAAACTAACAGCTACGTAAACACACGAAGAGTACAAGGATACCGCGCTGTGTTTTGGCGGCGGCACATACTCAAAGCAACAGTCAGTCTGCGCGCCGCACAAGGCAGTCGTTGACCGCAAACAATCACTTCCTACGTCACGCGCCTACAGCTGATCGAGCGCTCAGTGCGAATGCACTGACAGCCGTAAACAGATACACAGTCTAATTTCTCGGATTAAATTCAGTATAAAGCTATGGTGACTTTATAAATTATGTTATTAACGTTCAGTATTTTTCAGGATACGGTTGTATAAAATATTTTAGAACTTCAGGTAAATTCTGTGTGTGTCCGACGCTAAGACGACTTGCTATGGAGAAAATTTCAGGAAGAATGTAATTTCAAAAAAAAAAAAAAGGTAATAAACTAAAAAAGGGTAACTATTAACTGAGTTTATTTTTCAGGTAACATAATTCCACTTAGGTACGTATTTTAGATGTAATTTGCTGCTCGCGATTACGTGACTCATACTTTGTGCTAAATTTCATGTTCTATGAATTTACTTTTGAAGCGACGTGCTTGTGTACATTTACTGATTTTGACAATGTTTTATTAATGAACAGTGTTATTACTTGCGCATATTATGCATCGCTTGGCTGCTATGCTTTTTCACTGATGTCATATTTTTTTTTATTATGTGCCTGCTGTGCTTATTTATTTAAATTGTAATTGTCAACTGATTAATTGTGCTGACTGTGGTTATGTATGTAAGTTACACTTTGTGATTTATCTGCTTGCGCCTTCATGTTTGCTTATTAAGATTACATATGAACATTTATTTGCTTATGCTGATATGATGCTAATGTCTTGTTTATTACGTAAGATATATGTTTGCTGCTGTGCGTATGGATTGCATATTTACACATTTCTGTTTTGTTGTCATAACTACTCTTCAAGTTAGAATATAGCAATGCTGATGTACGGTGTACGAACACGGAGTTTGGGTCACACCATGGTATTAATTATAGATTGTTTGCTTGGCAGAGCCTCGTTGTAGGGATGGTGCTGCATCCACTTGTTGACATTCTGTTCTCTACTGGTATATTTATTCGCTATTGCATGTTTTGCTTACGCTCAGTGCCTTATATTTTTAAGATAAGAAAATGAACTGCTATAATTCTACGAACGACATTGGTACAAGAAACTGCATAGAAGTCACATGAGCTGGAGGTTTTATGGAAGCTGTATAAATTTATGCTAATAGGAAGGAAGCTAACGACATGACATACCAACACTAGGTTAGACCATTAACAGTTATTACACTGCATTCTTCGTGAGCAGTTGAAAGAGGAAGTGACACTTGACCAAGAAATACTCCACATGTTTGCTTCTGTTTGCCATAATTTTTTAAGTGGTGTACACACTGAAATATCACGATCGTTAACACTTCGTAATCGTACTTAATTACTGAGAGTTATTCGAACTAAGTCTGTTAGAGGTCACGTATGCATTTCTTTTATTTAATGATGAACAAGGAAACCAAAATGTATCTTATAATTTATAATGAGTAGAAGATTTGGGTCAGATGGATTACACAGAGGTTGTGTGTTGACACTGTGTCTTCGGATTGCATGGGATGATGAACTGAAGTTTGCACTAGAATTTTATCTGTACTTGTTCGAGGAGACTGACTAGAGGAAAGAGTTGTTATGGAAGTGAAATGATATTGGTGCTGAGGTTTATATATATCGACGTATTGAAGAGGTATGATTGAGGTATTGAGATTATGTGAAGTTGATGATTATTGGAGTTTTCGTGGACAAGAGGTAAGGTAAATGATATTGATGATCGACGTATTGAAGAGGTATTATTGAAGTATTGAGATTATGTGATGCTGATGATTATTGGAGTTTTGGTTGATAAGAGGTGAAGTAAGTGAGGAGCATATTTTTTTTTCGTTGGTCTATATGGAACAAGGAGGATAAAGATGGCAGACTAGAACACTAAAGTAGCAGGAAGATTGTCTACACACACACTTTGTTAAATCACTAAGCAGTATATACTTTTTTTGAGGAGCATATTTTTTTTTCGTTGGTCTATATGGAACAAGGAGGATAAAGATGGCAGACTAGAACACTAAAGTAGCAGGAAGATTGTCTACACACACACTTTGTTAAATCACTAAGCAGTATATACTTTTTTTTTGGAGAGAGGAAGTATTTGTATATCTTGGCTCACTGACAGTTGTTCAGCAACCGTACAATTTGATCTGGCTTGGCAAACATTGGTCTTGACATGATGACTATGACGCTGACTAACTATTATTGACTGTTATACATTGCTGCCACTACTACTTGATACACATGATGAACATAAAATTTTGACAGAATTGCATTTACACAGTTAACACTATTCAATTACACAGTAGCACTAATGTGGATGAAAGATGAGTGAGTGTTTTTTGTGTGTTTTCCTTTCCCTATCCCAAATTTTTACCAACCTATCTCCTAAATATTATTTTACTTGTTGTTGTGGCTTGCACTGACACCCATAAAAATTATAGGTTTACTGATATTTGTGTATTTGTAATATTTAATATGACAATTATCTGATATCATTTGTGTGTTTATTATGATTTGTATGTTTAGTGTAAAAGCATTGTATGTGTATTCAAACTATTGTTCATGCCTGAACTGTCTGATGAGTGATGGTGCTGCACTTTTCAACATGATGTGTGACATTTAGTCATGTTTAATTTCTGCTGATGAACAGTGTGATTAGTGAAAGTGAATATTATGGACTGCGGTCAGCACCTGTTCAACATTGCTGGGTGCCACTGATGGACTGTTTCTACTGAAAAGATGTCACCTGTTGCTGTCTGCACCTGCTCAACATTGCTGGGTGCCACTGATGGACTGCTTCTACTGAAATGATGTCACTTGTTGGTGTCTGCACCTGCTCAACATTGCTGGTGCCACTGATGGAACTGCTTATACTGAAATGGTGTTACTTGTTGGTGTCTGCACCTATTCAACATTACTGGGTGCCACTGATGGACTGCTTCTACCGAAATGATGTCACTTGTTGGTGTCTGCACCTGTTCAACATTGCTGGGTGCCACTGATGGACTGCTTCTACTGAGACAATGTCACTTGTTGCTGTTTGCACCTGCTCAACATTGCTGGTGCCACTAATGGAACTGCTTATACTGAAATGGTGTTATTTGTGGGTGTCTGCACCTGTTCAACATTGCTGGGTGCCACTGATGGACTGCTTCTATTGAAATAATGTTACTTGTTTGTATTTGCACCTGTTGACCATTGCTGGGTGCTACTGCTGGAACTGTCAACTACTTGTTTCTTGGGCTATGGAAAGCGTTTATGTGAATATTTGTATAAACTGATTTTTTGTGTATTACTGTTTGTGAAAAGTTATGAGACACTTACCTGCACATATTCGTCATTGCTCACGCTATTGATTGAACTGTTTAACCACATAATACTTGTGTAAACTGTTACGTAAAGTCACATGTATGAAAGAATTTGTATTGCATACTGTATTCTATATATTAGGTTATTGAAAGGTCAGTGCAAAGCCAAAATTTTATCTAGTTATATGATATTTATGCATTAATATTATCTTTTATTTTTGTCTGTATTTTTTTTTGACGAATTTGGTGGTATTTTCACCACCAATGCTGGCAAAAATACCATCAAATTCTAGCCTGTGGAGGAAGGGCATATGAAAGGTGGCTACACTGAGCCACAGCGCCAGAGATCGCGCTAGAGAGTATTGTTCCGCCGCCTCCACTGGCAGTGATTATTGAGAACTCGTAGTGGGCAGTGCTTTGGGAGAACTCGTGGTAGTCAGTGCTGAGATGTCGTAGTGAGGAGTGTTTGTTGAGATGAGCTAGTAGGCAGTGCTTGCTGAGATGTGATACTGAACAGTTCTTGTTGAGATGTGATAGTAGCGAGTCGGTGTGGAGAGATTGTAATGTCTAGAGTGCTTTTCATCAATATAAATTAAGGTAACAAACAACTTTTCTTTTCTTTCTCATTATTTCCATGTTTTAAATAATGCGTCATTACAGGTTCAGTCAACAAAGCATCTGGCTTGTGTTCTTGTATTAGAGTGTAATTCTGGTTTTCTTGAGTAATTATGGTATTTCTATTTTCTTTCATTAATTCAGTATAAATGATATTTAAAATTTCTTGTGTTGTTGAAGAAGAACCGTGCCAGATGCGTACGTTGAGTCATACTTCCACACACAGAACAGTTTACACTTGTGCTTTGGTTTCGTAGGTTTTATAGTTGCTGGGGACTTAATTAATTAATTGTGTTAATGAAAATTTCCATTTCATTCTTTATTGTTGTTCTATGCAGTCAGATTGCGTAATAATACTAGTCAGGGCCAACCGTTACGAGACTTCGTAACCGAACAGACAGCTACTGAAGCAAAAAATTAAAATTATTTGCATTTTATTTTAATTAAGCCCCCATGCAATATGCCAAGACTGCTTGGTAGCTACAACACGAAAATACACTTAATTAGCAGGACTACAAAATAAGAAAGTATTTATTACTTAACTTTGCTGTAGTCCACGATCAGTTGGTTGACAATTATAGAAGATGCGACTAGACTTAGCATCTGTAGAAAGAGATAATTTACAAGTCACAAATTTTGCAGTGACGAATTAATCTCTCGTAACCTTGATTGTCGAATCCGGCGAATTGAAGACTAACTTGGGACGGAGTTACAAAGACTTGGTGGCAGCAATGACTGAGCTGCAGCCGATGACTAACATCGGCGCTGGGTGACCACTGAGCGCGGCTACCAACTGTAGACTGGCACAACTGCACTACTCTCCTGCTGCACATGAAGTGACCTAGCGGAGCCTTGCGGCGAGCATAAGTACTGCGACTGGCTGCGTACTCTTTGGCTAACACAGCCGTTCTTCTGTTCCGTTTATCGAGAGAATCGCATCCGGCGGATCGATCTCTCAGGCGGCGGTGTGGTCATATGACTGACGACATCGCATTCTCCAAATGACACAATTGCTACTGATTCTTCTGAAGAGGTGTAATCCAGAAATTCCACTGTCGACACCTCGAATAATTCCAAATGGCACATTTTGCCTTATGGTAGGGATGTCGAGGAAGCTGGTCCCACCGGACTCTTTACATCAATGAAACCTAAAGTAGCTCTTTCACAAGGAGACATTTTTCCCAATCCGCAGCCCTAATGAAAAATGAGAAACAAAGGTCCTATGTATGCCTTAATAACGTCGTCTCTATACATCTTGGCGTTAGTTATGAGAACAGAGAAGGAATGTAAGAATAAATTAAAAGAAGAAATACAGAAAAACGAACAAAGTTACTTGATAGAATCTAGGAAGGAGTGTATAAGAGATGGGATGTCACCTATAACAACTGGAGAACAAGAAATAAAAAATTACGGGGTGCCACGACGTCTTGAAAGAGAAAATTACTTCTGACCATCCCCCTTCCTCCTTCCTTCCCAACGATTCTGGAGATGAGTTATGTCATTTAGATAGATTCGGGTGAGTCCGAACCTGAAGCTGCATTTCGTATTTGCAAGCCTGTTAAAGACGACATTGCTAGGCTCTTTCGTGATGCGATGTATACAGAGGACTGTAGCGGCGAACTATGAATGCCGTGTGTGCTCTATGAAATATTGGCCCACAATGAGCGTGCTGGTTGTGAGACTCACATTTATGTGTATGATTTTTGTAAACAGATGAAGTGTTTTTTCAAAATATTGAAGCTACCTGAATGTTCATAAACCTGATTATTTGAATAAATTTAAGTACGGGGACGAGCTACAAGTGGAACTCCACATTGCACACACTTAGAATTATATTTGATTTCTTGTAAATTTTAGTTTGATATTTTGAATTTATCCCATGAGGCTCAAATTACCGCGACAACTTATTTTTCCGCAAAATGTAGAAATTCCCATAAAATGATCATATTTTTTGGTCCGTGCATTATTGGAGAAAAACTGTATGATAAATAATTCGAAAAAGTGTCTCCGCGTGTGCACAGCAACCCTCAAGTAGACAGTAAATAAAGTGTGGCAGTAAGTACGAAAAATCAAAGTGAGGGCCCATTACACCACCTCTTGCTCATATACATGTACCAGCTCTGAGGTTTAAAGGCTATTTTATTATAATTCTTTGATTATTAAAGGGAGGGGTTGTTTACTGTGTATCGATGAATTCTACACGATGAATTGCCAGCGCTACTGGAGAATGTTCCACTTGCAGAAAGACAAGGCTGTGGTGTGTGGACGACGGTGCGCAGCCGCATTTGTTACTGCTCGTGAGACACTATGGCACCACATGGTTCTATGGCCAGGGATTGGTGGGGGACGTCCGATAGCATGGCCTCGCGGTTCATGAAACCTGAATACATTCGATTTCTGCCTATTGAGACATTTAAAGGCACTGTTTTATCCAACTCTATTCGACAATGAGCGGACGTTATTACACGAGCGTGTGGCCAATACTCTTGACGCAATCCGTTTAGAGCCATGTGTGTTTGGAAGAGGACGAACAAAGGCTAAAAGATTGTGGTAACTACACGTAGCACTGCCCATAGTGTCTACTTCTACGTGTAGCATAGTTTGGAATAACAACTACTGACCGATATCCCAACAGTATTGTTTTCAAGATGTACCAGTATCAGTAGTATTACCTGTAAGACGATGAGAGTTTTAATAAACAAACTGTACAGACGCCGATTTGGTTTCAAATTTCTTACCTTCAAATATTTTAAAAATAGTACGTTGCAGGCTTTTTTTTTTTTTTTACCAAACGAATGACGAATTACGAGTTGAGACTCCTAGACTGCAAGAAAGAAACATGATCTTCTATCGGTATGTGCATTTGTTCCAGCAATTATAGAAAATTATTACTCGGAAACTTCTCCAGGCACATGAAGAGGCAGTAACCGCTCGAAACGTTTTACTGACGAACTGTGGCAAACAATCCGTAATTGCTCTTTGAGCGCTGAGTTCAACTTCTTCACACATGCGGGGCAGAGTGTTGTACCATAGTGCACTTTTCTGATTTCCGCCTCCATCCAGCACTGTAATAAAAGATTAATATACACTGCTGTAAAAAATTAGTACATCATTTTAGAGGTTTCCAGTTCACTCGAGGTTTGTTGTTGCAACGGTGCATATGGAGAGTATGAAATGGTTACGTTTACAGATCAATAAAACAAGTGGTTCTGAGGTACCTGGTATTGATCCACGCTGGAACAAGCATATTAGTAAGTGTTTTAGCCTCCACGGGCAACAATCCAATCGCTGAATCTGGGATCCAGTCGATAGTACAGATGGCGAATACTGTCCTGGCAAACGTTATGCCACATCAGTGCAACCTGTTCAGGTAGTTCTGTAAAAGTGTGTGGCTGGCATGTCGCGCGAGTCACTACTCATCCCATTACATCTCATACGTGGTCGACTCTTATAACTGCCCTCTGGTTTCTGTACAAGTTGTAAATGGCTTTTCGCCCCCTGTATTTTACCCCTGCTACCTTTAAAAAAATGAAAGAGAGTATTCCGCAAGAGATAAGTCTCCAAATCCCATAAAGATAGGTTTACCGTTGCTCAACCCATTCTCTATAAGAAGTTGGATGGTTAACGTTGCCTTGCGAGTTCCTATATTTTCCCTGACTCCGAACTGATCTCCCTCGCCGTCGGCTTCCAGCAGTTTCCCCATTCTTCTATAAAGAATTAGTTTTAGCATTTAGAAACCGTGGCTTACTAAAAATGAAATGTCGGCAATATTCACTCCCGTCAGCATCTGCTGTCTCTGAAATTGGAATTACTTATTCCTCTTGACGTCTGAAGGTATTTCTCTTGTTTCATACAACCAGCACAACAGATGGAACAGTTTTTTCACGGCAGCTCTTCTCAGGCTTAGTTCTGACGGAATGTTCTACACGCCGGGGGTCTTGTTTCGACTTCGATCTTTCAATACTCTGCATGATTCTTCTCTGTCATATACCCCATCTCAGCTTCATCTAGTCCTCTTCCTTTTCTAAAAACTGCCTTAATCTCGTATAGACCTACATACTCCTTCGGCGTATCCTCGAGACTGGTTCTCTATATGAGCTCTTGATATTCATGCAGCTGATTCTCTTTTCTCCAAAGCCCTTTTTAATATTCCCGTAGGCTGCATCTATCTTTCCTCTAGTTAAATAAGCTCCTAAATCATTAAATGGGTACTCTATCCTTCCAGCCAACCCATTTTGCAACTCGTGCCAATCTCATTTTTTAGACGTTTGTATTTCCTTTCGTCAGCTTCATCTGCTGCGTTTTTATATTTTCTCATTTCATCAGTTAAATTCAATATCTTCTTTGATATCCAAAGATGTCTGTTCGGCTTTATCATTTTACTTCTTTGATTCTCGCGTGACTTCACTACTTCATCTCTCAAAGTTATGCATTCTTCTTCTACTGCATTCCTTTCTCGTGTTCTAATCAGTCGTCGCCTAATGCTCCCTGTGAAACTCTTAACGCTCCCTCATTCTTTCAATTTCTCTAGGTCCCACCTCAATAATTTCTTATCTTTTTGCAAATTCTTCAGTTTTATTACGCATTTCTACTTCAACATATCCATTTCCCTTTTTAAATTTTCTAACCTACCTGCCACTTGAATGGATCTAACATTTCAGGGTTTGATCAATAGACCAATAGACGACATCCTCCTGATCCCCGGAATATTATACCGAAGAGGGTGTCTTCATCGTTTAACTATACAGAAGAGCTGTATACCCTCGGGACAGAGATAACGGCTGTAGTTCCCCATTTCTTTCAGCCGTCCGCTTTTCCAGCACATCAAGGTCACATTTTTATGTTACAAGGCCAGATAAATCAATAATCCTGACAAGTGCCACTGTAACTACTGATAAAGCTACTACCCCTCTTCAGGTTTTTGTGGTTTGTGTGGTCTGCCAGCAGAAACCCTCGGTTGAAGTTGCATCTGCGATACGTTCTGTCTGTATCGTCGACACACCCAAACAAACCCACCAACGGAAAGATCCAGGGTTCATAAATTTTAAAATTACTTCGTTTTAGATATATGGGTTTTCCTCATATCTCTAAAAATGTTGGCAACCCTAGTCATGACTCATGTATAATAGGAAATGCTTAAGAAGTATGAAAAAGAAATCACTCTAACCTAGAGATTAGGTGAAAACTTTCATACAACAGCAGCAACAGTCAGAGAATTGTGTCCGTCGGTTGTTTCACATTAAGTTAGATCGCCAAACCTGGAGAGTGATTCAAAACATTTATATCGCTAACGTGGCTGCAGAGACTAATCTCATTCAACTCATAAATCGACTGAATGAGAAAGCAATGTACTGGCCACTTGGTTGTTACACCCTGCAGGTGGGCAGCACACAGCAAACACTTATATCCTGTAGCTGCAACGGACTTCAACTACTAGTGAGTGTGCCAGTTTTTCGCAACGATTATGCCCTTCGTACGTCCTTGTGGGCAAGGACCAAAGGCTGACATTTCGTATGTACGTGGTGTACTCCGTTTCTTACATTTCTTTTTTCTGATGAACTTAGCTGCCTGCGTGTGGCAGCAACCCAGTAACAAAAATGTTTCTTATTCTTTTAACTGTGGCTTCAGTTCTCACGTTGGAAACCTTTGTACCGGTACTGAGAGGCCACGATATACTGTGGGTGTTTCTTCAAGGATACCCCACTTAGTTGACAAAGTGTCGTAACAATATGATTTTTGGAATCATCGCCTTTAATAAATGAATTTTCAGGCAACACATTATCTTCTACAAGATTTTTCTCCTCTTTGCACTATCGCCTTTGGCTAATTATATTATATGGCAGAGGCTCGTAAGTCCAGAAGCGTAAGCTCGGAGCAGCGTCCGGCTGCAGTACAGTTACGTTGCATTTGTTCCTGCTCTTCACTGAAGATGCACCAGTCCCTACTGATGTCACACCCTACACCTATTATCCATTGTTGGGAATTTGTTACGGTTCTCACTCATAGACAAAGCGATTCACGAGTAAGTATTTGTGTATATAATTTATTTCCGTCAGGTGATAATGCGACTGTAACACATAAATTTGTGCCATGCTTACGCGACACCCGTGGCACTCAGTTATCGGTAGTATCAGCCCTGTGTATGTCTCTGCCTCATTGCTGGGAAGCTACAGGTCGCCGACTCACATGAGTAGCGGCGGGTGGGTGTGTAGCGGTGTGCACGGCAAGGAGAATGGAACTGACTTACCGGCATCAGTGTATTGAGAATTGGAGCCCGGTTTCACCAAGAACGGATGAGCGCTCTGTTGGGCGGAAACTAGCTGGAAGGCAGCGGCCTAGCCTTTGGAGTCGCCATCACGCCGGTTGGAGTTTGTCAGCTGCTCGACTGTTGGGGCACGCAATCCTGCTTAAGACCGTTTAGTGCCTATATTGTGAGCCCTTTTCTCTAACTGGATTTAATTTTGTTCTTAACTGACGTGTGGTTCACAGCATCCTGGTTCCATTCAGATTACATTCTCAATGCGATGCGTTTCCCTTAGTCACGACAGTTTTTGTTTACTCCTACGTCACCGTGTATTTCCGATTACGACTATCGGAGGTGAATAATATCTTGGTAGGGTACTACCCGCCAGGATATTGCTTGGTGTATTGTACCTTCATTGGATTCACACGCCTGGGAATTTGTCATCTAGCTACCAACTCTTGACTGAAACCTACTGTGCTTATAATCAGATACTCCCTTCTTTCAAGTATAAGTCCGCATGCGTAGACATTCTGACGAGTTGTTGGGTTAATTAATCTTCAGCAGTGTTCCCATTGCACGCGAAATCAGACCATACGTTTATCGTCCACAAATCGCTGACAGAATATCAGGCGCGGTGAAGCAAAACAATGTCCAATATTCTCCTAGAATTCCATAATATATCCAGAGGCGTCTTGTCACGGTCCGGCCTTAGCATAAGTTAGATTAAGTAGTGCACAAGCTTAGAGACCGATGACCTCAGCAGTTTGGTCCCATAAGACCTTACCACAAATTTACAAATTATTTATGCCGAGTCGTTTGTGATAGTGGGAAACCGGAAGTTACAACGTTATTGAAAATATTTACAGATTAGACTGTAAGTAACCAGAGAAATTCTTCGGTTTAGCAACGATGGTAGAAAGCTCAAAACTGTCCAACAAAAGATGAGACTACAGCAATACCTATAACTTAGAAATGAAGTAAGTAGGATGTGCAAAGAAGCAAAGGTGAAATGGCTACAGAAAAATGCAGAGAAACCGAAAAAGAAATTATCGTCGGAAGGAATAATTTAACATATAGAAAAATCAAACCAACCTTCATTAAATTAGAAGTAAAGTCTTCGACATTAAGAGTTTAACAGCAATTCCACTACAACAGAGGAAAGAGCGGATGTATGTAAAGAGCACACTGAATGCTCCCATATGGGAGAGAAAATGGTTATTAACATGGTAGAAGATATGTAATGTGATATAGGTGAGCCAGTATTAACAGTTTAACAGAAAGGTAGAAGATTTAAGATCAAATTAGTCGGATGACATAGGTAATATTCCTTCGGAATTTCTAGAATCATAGGGGAGCTGGCAACCAAACGACTGTTCAGGTTGGGTTATAGGATGTATGTATGACACGTCACGTAGTGACGGCCATTTTTTCCACTGTGAGGATGGTCCAGGACAGAAACAGGTCATTATTAGAACACTGTTGAAGAGAAGATGGTACAACATATTAGAAGAATCCAATTCAATTAACATTTAGTGTCGGAAGAGCGCTTATGGATTACGAGAAATGATTACATTTGCAGATCAATAGCGTTTTGTGTTTTGTCTGGAGGAAATGATGAATTGACGCTTAACTGTAAATACCGATCATTTAAATTCAGTATATATTTTAAACTAATAGAGTTACAGAGTTCATATTTACAACGTTTGTCATTTTAATTATGCTCTTCTATATGAAATATCGCTCGTTAAGATCGACCAAAGCGTTCAGATTTTAGTATTCAACTTACAAAACTTGCTAATTTCACTTTAACAGTTAAGCCTAAACTATTACAGATATAATCAATATACAAGTTTTATTGGGATCACCATGAAAATTTATAAAAGATGGTAAATTAAAATTACTGTGGCTTTATTCCTTGCACTACTACAGAATTAAATAATTTTCATTAATGTTTCCATTTATTGCTGATCTTAGGTGCGCTATAGTTCACACGGCTACATCTCCTTGGCCACAAAAGCCTTCTACTGGATTTCCCTATGACGTAGGATCTCGTCTGTCTCACTCGCACACTACAGCGCCTAGACCTCAATAGACAATAGACGCCTGTGAGTTTCCGCATGTCGTGGTGAATGGGCGCTCTTTGTGGCATGCGGTCCTGGACGGCAGGGTTCGTTTCACAATTCCTTACGGCTTACTCCTTCGGCCATGTATTTAAATGAGAGCGCAATGCTCGTTAGCTCACACACCTCCACTTCATAACATGTTGGTGTGCCATATATATTATGAAGTAGCACCCAAATTTACAAGACACAAATTCATAAAACAATAAATATCCTAAGCACCAGATCAGTAGAGTAATTATTTGTAGTGGTGTTGATGTAGCATGCTTTTAATTTAAAGAAACTTGTATCCAACATAAATTCTGAATTGCGGCATATTAATTAAATGCCAAATAAAACTATACATTTATCAAAATTGACTGTCTACTGAAGTTCCGCAGATATATCAGCTCTACTGCACTCACTTTCACACAACCTTTTTATCACAACGAAGTCCCCAGCGGCGTTCCACAGATTCGGAGCCGAGTACCCCGCCGAAAATCTGTATGGCTCTGCATTCCATCGCCAACGTTTTTCGGGAACATATCTGTTGACATTCGAAT
Organism: Schistocerca nitens; assembly: GCF_023898315.1. Lineage (NCBI taxonomy): Eukaryota > Metazoa > Arthropoda > Insecta > Orthoptera > Acrididae > Schistocerca > Schistocerca nitens. The sequence goes on along the minus strand of NC_064617.1, from coordinate 760,534,953 downwards.
CGGGTGTATATACCAGACAACAAACACATTCCGAAACCACCCAGGATCTGCCATGAACGTTTCCTCCAATAGAATCGATACAAACAGATCTAAACCACACAGTAAAGAACTGATTTACAGCGTTGGCATGGTGCTCGTAAATTCTTCAATGATTCTGACATGTTATTCAAGTCCCACTAGATACATGCATCTCATGACAAATTCCCAGTCGACTTCATCGGCAAATTAATATTTTCCTTTAATTTAAATAACTGCGATTAGACTGTAAACTAACAACAAATATGAAGAAATTTCATCCCTTGTTTAATTCAGTGCAGTGAAGCTGCGTACACAAAACGTTACTTCATACAACAATAAATTATTCTCCGAAATATTCTCAGATAAGTGGATAAACATACATCTGTCTTCCTAATTTAGCATTATTAATTTTGATTTTCCAGATTTCCCCGACCTCCATGCATCCAAATTGGTGTGACCATAACTTATAATTTTGTAATTACACTAACATAAAACCATCCAAAAACTCAAGACTAACCCATACATAGTCATAAATAAATCCCTTATACACCCCCAAAAGCCTAATTTATATGCATAATGTGCACTGATTTTTGATTTGATACCGTTCACCAAATAATCGAGTTTTCAGACCTCCTTATACCCAAATGTGGGTCTCAAACTATCTTTTAATAATTGCACAGTCCTTGTGCCAAAAAAAATCCTTATGCGACGAAACAAGAAACACACTACAATAAATTCTGAAATAAGACATTGCAAATTACACCTCCAAATAATCTTATAATCTAAACACAGATACACTTATTTCTTAACCTACTTTCCCCTCCTCTAGAGTGCACATACCCTGTTCTATACACTCTTTAATTTCGTGCTCTTCCCAAAATAATTCATTCAATGCTTCTTCTGCCCCAATTTCATTTTTTCTCCCTTCTAAACCTTTCGCTATCTTAAACTTCTCTCCAGTCCACAAATGAGGCAATATCGATCGTAATATTCTACCGTACCAACGCCAAACAGTTACAGTAAAATCTCATTCCTCCTTAAGATACCATTCTGTGCAAATATCACTTTCTATGTTAGAATCAAACTCACTGTATTCTCCCTTAAAATTGTCGACATTAGTAGCCACAACATCATTACCATGAAATAAAGCATTACTTTTTACTTCCACGCCATTACAAATACCTTCACAAAAATCACTTTCAACAGCCGCTGATACATCATATAACCCGCTACATAAAACGTCATTTATCTCCGTCGACAAATCACCAATATAAGAACCGTTCATAGTTTGGCCACCCCCTGCCGTTACATCACGTAAATTATAACTACAGCATCGTGCAATTTGAGAATCAACAGTACCATTAAATTTCTCTGAGTGTTGATTTAAACCTGAGCTTAATAACTTTTTCTCTCCTACCCGCTCTTGCGCCACATTAATTTCAGATAGCACATCAAATTCAGATCCACATTCATTCTCAAACAAACATTCAAGATCCACAGATCCACCCAGAATTTCGGGTTCACCTCCGTTAGTAGAAAGATACCCACAGATTCTTTCCTCTGAAGTCTCACTACCAGCTGCTTCAACTTTCGTAACTTCTGCACATAAAACATCATTACTACCTTCCTTCAAAAAAAATTCACCAATATACGCCTATACACACACAAATTCATCAGCAGTTGACGAGACTAATTCTATGCCGCCCTTATTAACCTCCTTAACAACGTTTGCTGTCACAGTATCACCTGAAACATCATCACCTTCATCACTATAATCGTTATTGCTGCTTTTTACCTCTTTAGAATTTTTTACACCATTTAACTCCACCAAATTTAGCTCAACCTCATCCGCCTTTTGGAACACAGAATCTTTCATTGTACTAAGATTCACACAGTCTTTCGTCTCCCATTCATAAAACAAATCACTTAGCCCTAAGTCGCAGTCATCGCCTTTATCGTTATCTTTCCTTATCATAGAATTATGCCTTTTATGCACGATCTGATTTGAAAATTTACCTATTTGATTCTCATTTCTTACTTATTTCATTTCAAAATTCTGACGTCTTTCTGCCGATTTATTAACAATCACACATTCCCGTTTACTCGCGTCCTATTCGTCGCCGGTTTATTTTGCCATCTCTGGACCTGGAAATGCGGCGAAACTTAGTTTCCCGATCTCCCATTGCGCTGGTTCATTTCGCCAGGTGCCTGTCCCTCAAATCTACGTTCTTGCTGCCGGTCCCTGTCATGAAAGTATCCGTTCCCATTACCCCTTTGAAATTTATCATTGGATGTGTTCCTGTTACCCTTTCCCTTATCAGAACTGTTGATAACTTCCCAGATGTCTGTCATAGTAGTTACTCGGACTGTAGTTATGATTTCCACTCTGAAAAATATTTGTCTGCTTACTTTGCTGTTTAAATTTCTACGCCCGTGCTACTTTTTCAACAAAGTCCAAAAGTTCGTCTATTGGCTGCTAGGACTGGGCACTAGATCAAACTGCAAATTTTCCGGTAACCGCCTTTTCAACGTTGTAATGTCAATCAGCACTCCCAAGGGACGTTTCACATGCATTAATCTCGCAAGTTCAAGTTTACAAAATTCTCGCATCGACCCGTTCCCGTATTTAACAGTTGGCCCATTCAGAAACTCATTTTCGAATCACGTTTGCTTCGCTTCACTCCAGAACTTGTTCAGGAAACTGCTTTTAAATATTTCGTAGGTAGTGAACGAATCACTGTGTATATTTGTCCACGATTGCTGCTAGAAACTTTACTGGGTGACATTTCCCGTCGTGTGCAAAACATTTGACCGATCCCGAGTCCATCCACGGAACACTGTTCACTGTAGAGGTTTGATGTGGAGCTAAAGAATTCAGTTCGCTCTTTATTTCATTGATTTGCATTTTAACTTCACTATTTTTAATTTTAATGCCAGATTCTACTTATTCCTTTGTTTTATCTACTTCTTTCTCCTCTTTACCTATTCGAGCGGATAAGCTGCTAAAAGCCTCTGTCGTCTCAGCCATTACAACATATTGCCTACTCATACAATTTCTTTCGTAGCCTCCCAGATCTGCCTGCAACTTCTCCACCTTTTATCACTGAAATTTTTCTCCGCTTGATCTACCTTAGAGTCAAGTACCCCAACTTCATCAGAAATTTTTCCCATTTCATCCCGAATGGTTTTTACGTCTATCTATTCCTCGATTCCACTAGCCATTTTACCTACTTCGTCTTTCACAAGCGAACCTATTTCGGATTGAACCGAAACAATTTTTAAATTTACGTCAATCATATAGTTTCTAACCGAATCAGTTTTCTACCCCAGTCTTCTTATCATTTGCATTAATTGCGACATTATGTCTCCCCCAAATTCATCTCCCTTGCCTCATTTCGGACTATTTGCCCTACTAAATTCACCGCCGATCACGCTCTCCCGCCCCGACTTCGGGCTAAACGGCTCGCTAGTACTTTCGAAACCACACAGACTGGCCGACTGCTTAATATTAGCGATGTCTACTATTGGCGATTGAACTACAGAATCATACATAATCTCGCTATCAGCGCAGGTACTTAGCTTTGTCGTGCTGGATCCTTCTGCCATGGTATTGCGGCCGATGTTGCAGTTGAAGCCGACGCTGAAGATCTCGTAGCTTCTGCTGTGGTACTGCAGACTGCAGACTGCAACCGACGCTGCGCGATGAATCTGCGTTGAAGAAGCCCCTACTGGCTGGAACCACGTGCTTTCGATGTCGCTTCTTTTTCCACGTCCCTTCTTTTTATCACTCCTAACCACAGCTAAATCTCGGTACACACAACTGTTACAAAATTCGTAGCTCAGAGGCCGAACGCAAACTCCCTAAACTGCCACAGACTTGGGACCTAGATCACAGAATGCCGCTAACTGTGGGAATGAAATCATAATTTCACAAGTATAAAAGAAACGTAATATTCAGTCCTGACCCGATTTCACATTTCACTTTTCCGAGAGGTCCTGCCTATCAACGTTCAGATAATGCTTTTGCAAACACGTTTCAGAATTCAAATCCAACTCAAACCTTTCCAGAGTTCATATTCCGTAACTAACACTTTCCAAAATCAAATCCTGTTCTAACACTTTGCAAGTTCCTGTCCTGGACGCGCACCCAATTGCAGGCTAACATCTGAAAGATGTTTGGGCTCACATGCGCTACCTCTCCATAAAAATGTCGCCTCGAACTCGTATAGGGGTTGAACCGCACGTGTCACATTACACGCCCTAAATTAGACACTTGTGGCCCTTTGGTTAAATTGCCTAGTTGATGTCAAGTTTGCGAAATATAAAGTTAACATAACAAACAATAACAGTAACAATAACATCGGGAACTAAATTAAGGGCCCATAAATGATGTAGACCACACAGTTGCGATTTGATTAGAATAATGTTTGTTCAGAAAGCAAACTAATAGCGAAAGTGGTCGTATTTAGATTACTGTTACACTCGAGCGCATATCCATTTGACACAGATCGATCAGTCACAATCTCATCGGGAAATACAAGTTATATACTCCACTTCGTTAACTATGCGAAAAGTTAAGAGTTCATACCAGTCGCGCGGCTGCTCACGGCTCAGACACAAAGTCCCGAATACCACAAAACGCGAAATTTTCTAAGTCGTCTCACTTCCTTGCTGCCTAAAGGCCGACTGCTCGCTTTCGCGTCTCAATCCGAACTATACCCTTTAGTGTTTCCAGCCGAACTGAACTCTTTGGTGTCTCGACCACAACTGCCCTCTGCCCGTCTCCGACGCTGTTTCTCGCTCTAGAGCTTATTCTGCATTACTTTACATTTCAATATATTTAAATAATCAAATATTTACGACTTTGGCGTCATAAATAACGTAACAGTAATATGCATTAAATAATAAATGCTAAATTCTCTTTCGTAGAACCCATACAATACCCTTCTCAACTTTGAAAGTCACGGCCAGTAGCCTTGCACCAATGTGATTTTTGATAAATAAATGAAGAACAAAAGTAACTATTATACACTAAACTTTACAACAAATATCCTATTGCCTAGCGATTCTATAAGGTGTCATGTCGTCATCGTTCAATGTGTTTTGTGTGGAGGAAATGATGATCTGATGCTTAATTGAAAATAGTGATAATTAAAATTTACTATATCTTTTAAACAAATAATGTTATAGAGTTAATATTTACAACGTTTGTCGTGTTAATGATGCTCTGCTACATGAAATATCGCTATTTAAGATCGACCAAAGCGTTGAGGTCTTCCTTACAAAACTTGTTAACTTCACTTTAACAATAAATCCTAAAGTGTTATACTGTAGATATGAGCAATATACAAGTTTTATTGGGATCACCATGAATATTTTTGAAGGATGATAAATTAAAATTACTGTGGCTTTATTCCCTGCAGTACTAAAGAATTAAATAGTATTCATAAATGTTTCCCTTCATGGCCGAGCATAGGTCCGCCATATTTAACACGGATACGTCTCCTTGGCCACAAAAGCCTTCTTCAAGGTTTCCCTATGACATAGGTTCTCGCCTGTCTCACTCGCACACTACAGCGATTATACCTCAATAGACAATAGACGCCTGTGAGTTTCCCCATCTCGTGGTGAATCTGCGCGCTTTGTGGCATCAGGTCCTGGATGATAGGTTTCGTTTCGCAATTCCTTAAGGCTGACTCTTCCGACCATATATTTAAATGGGAGCGCAATGCTCGTTAACTCACCGACCGATGCTGAAACACCTATGTTGATGAGTGGCATTGCCTCCACCAACGGCAATTCAGGAGCTGAATATGATATCCAGTCGATCGCAAAGATGGCGAAGTCTGTGCTGGTGTACGTTATGCCACATTTATCTAACCTGGTCACGTAATTGTGTAAAAGTTTCTGGTTGACAAAATCATACTACTCACTTCTGGTCCCATCATATCCCACATGTGCTCGATTAGAACAAGTCGTGAGGGGCAAAGAAGTTGCTGCACATCTTGCAGAGCACGTTAATTTTCACGTGCAGCGTGTAAGCAAGCATTGCCCTGTTGGAACAACACATCTCCTTCTTGTTGCAAGAGCGGCAAAAGAACATCATTCAACACTTTCCGAGCGCTGGTTGGCGGCCTCTCCAGAAACACTCAAGGTGAACGAGAGCTGAAGCTTATTGCACCTCATACCGTAATGTTAGCGTGGGGCCAGTGCGTCTTTCATGAATGCGGTTTACGACATAACGTTCACCAGGTCTACGACGTAAGCGCAAACGACCATCACTTCCGTGTAAGTTGAATCTGCGTTCATCGCTGAAGTACATGGCGCGCCTTTCCAAGTGATCCTCTAACTGCACCAGAGGAGCCGAGCAAGTCGATGCGCTGGCATTAGTGGAAGACGGACGGCGATGTGCGTGCCTTTAGTCCCACTGCTTATAACCGGTGCGGTTCGTGTTGACACGTTTGGGCTCACGCACCCTGTTACCTGCGCTGTGGCAGCTGTACGATCAGCCACTGCTGCCTTTGAATACGACTTTCGCGGCGGGCGTCTGTGCTTATGGACGTACAGAACCTCGTCTATGTTTGTGAAAATATTCATGTGACCACCGATACCAGCATCATGGCACAACTGACGCATAACGTCCAATTTGTGTGGTAATTCTTCGAAAGTCCCGTCAGTTGGAAGACCACAATCTGACGTTTTTCAAACTAGCTCATTTGGCTGTAGGAAGCGTTAGTGCGTTTCCGTGGCATTTTTGCCTGCTTGTTCCACACGTTTGCACCACACTGAGCCTTCCAGGTGTGAGCATTCATTATTGAAAGGCAAACTCTGATGGCGCTCTGGTAGCAATGCCACTACGCTATCTCTTGCCAGGCGGCGCTGTAACCATTATCAGTACATCTACCATCCCGCAGGTGGCATATACCGTTATCAGATAAAAAAAATTGTCTTACCAAGTTTACTAATATTTTTCGCGGTAGTATATAACAATGGCGACTGCAGGGACGATCGAAGTGGTTCCACAGAGTCTCGTTTGTGTTTAAATCCGGGGAGTTTCGTGTCGAATCAAGTGAACTGTGTGACACGTGGCATTGTAGAAACTAACGAGCTGAGGAGATACGAGCTGCCTGTAGGGTTGATGTGGTCACCCAGGACAGATGCATACTAGTGTTGATCTGTTCAGCCTTCCAGAATGAAGTGTTCAGGCTGGGAATGCCACGAAACCATTCCCAGACCATAACGCTGTACCATGGTATACAACATCGGCCATCTGTACGATGGAGCATAAACCGTGATTCATCTGAAAAGACCACCTGTCGCCATTCAATGGACGACCATTCATGATATTCGCATATAAGTTACAGCCTTCGTCACCGACAAAGAGCAGTCAGCATCGGTGCATTAACGAGTCACCTACTGCAGAGGCCCATATGAAACAACGTTCCCTGAGCGGTCGTTGAAGAGACAATGTTGATAGACCCTCTCTTCACCCAGGTGGTCAGTTGCCCAAAACTTGCACGTCTAGTCGTCCGTTCTCTTACATCTCCGCAGCTGTCGTTCACCGGTGTCATCTATGGCTCCTGATGCACCACAGTTGCCTCAAAGTCGGTTTTGTACAGTGCCTTTTTGTCACGCGCGGTATACTTTAGCCATGGCGGCATGCGAACGGTTTAAAAACTTAGACACATCTGAAACGCTTCCTGCCTTGGACCGAAAGCCAATCATCATGCCCTTTCGGACGTCAGGTAATTCGCTCCACTTTAGCATTACAACAACGCTGCACAGTTTTTCGCGACCTCCCGCTGCGCCTTATATGCCCCTGACTGATAGTGCTGCCGCCTGCAGTTAGTGAACGGTTATTGCACGTTGACGACGAACATAGACGGCGATCGTATTAATGTGACGGGCCGCGTATTTATTCTAAGCGGTTGGTGATAGTTTTTATTTACATCTAGTACGTTATGGAAAGTATGTCTATAGGTATACAGTTATTTAAATCTTATCTGCCCTGTGGTCGCCTCTTCCGCTGTAACAGGCGGACGTCTGCACCGCAGCTTGGTTCGGAGACTGACCGGCGAAGATCAGTACGCAATGCAACTCGCGGGCCTGAGCTGATTTGCTGTAAAAACTGTAAGTAGAACTTTGGAATGGATTTTAACGTCACGTATAACACCTTAGTTTGGTTTTCGCTACGACTAAGTTAGACTCCTGATGATCGACAGTATTTTGTACTTCGGAAGAAGAACGTGACGGGTTTAGAATAGCGTATTGTGCAAATGCATTCTAAGTAAATGCAACAGATATAAAAACTTGCAGCTGAACCGTACAGAAGCGTAATGAGGGAGTAGAACGTATGTCCTATACTGCCGTGGTGCTAAGAAATATAGTTACAGGCTTGAAATATGTAATGACGCTATTAAGAGAGCTTTAGTGTGACGCTGGGAAATCTACGGTGAGTACATGAAAACTGGCGAAACATGAGATATTTGAAAGTACTTAATGGTGTAGCAAATATCAACACTGATCGGCAACAACATAGTCCATTTAATGTGGTTATTCAGGATTCCAAAGCGTCGTTCATTCATCACGGGCAACCGAGAAAGTAACTACCGTTTTGGGTAACTAATCAATTCAAAGCAGCATGCGTAAGGCGTCGCAGAACATATTGTTTACAGAAACAAAGAGATAAACCAAACATATTGTTTGTTTGTACAAACAAACCTGCTGTCGGAAGTTGTGCCCGTATTCTCTTATAACTCTTATTTCTATTCCTTTCTGTATTACAGCGTTCAGATAATCTACGATTATTAGATTTTCATCTACATTAACATACTGTATTTCGCGTTCAGTATCCTCTTACATTTTCTCTGTCACTTCTTATTCTCCTTCTGACGTCGATATGTATAGGACTACCTCAACTATTGTCGTTGAGGTTTTTTTGCTGTCGATCTGAAAGAAATAATCCTATCGCAGGACTGTTCGCAGTCACTCACTCTCTACCCCATCTTTCTATTGATGAAGAATCCCATTTTCAATATGTCATTTTCTACTGCTGTTGGCCCCATATTCGTTTGACCAGGCATCCTTATTTTCCATTTCACGTAACTGACCCAAGTATGCCTAAACTGATCATTTGTACTTTCTGTTCTAGAATTTCTTGCTTCACAACCGGAATCACACTTCTGACATCCCACGCTGTACTCACCCCTAGACTTTGACGTTTCGTTGAGTATTCAGTATTTTTCTTTTGGTAACCTCTCCCTTGGCAGTTCTCTCATGGAGTTCGGAATAGTGGATATATGCGGTATCTCTTGCCAATAGAGAGATCATCAGCGCACTTTAGAAACAAGGGACCACATATCCTTTTTTACGTGTCTTGAATACAGTGATTTCCGTATCCTTCTGCCTCCTCATGCAGTTTATAATTGCTGATTGTTCCTCATTTATATGTAGTTTCCCGCCGCAAGAACAAAGGGTGCGTTCAAATATATTGTTCCTAAATAAATAATAGTGCATATTAGTGTCTATTCAGCGGGACGTCGTGTGGAAAAGTGTGGACGCAGATGCAGCTGGCGTGTTCCATGGCCTGAAGACATCGTTTCAACTGTCCCATCTTTCTCAACAATGGGCGGGAATATAACGAACACGAAGATCGCAGAAGGTTGAACGGTAATCCTGTTGATTGTATACTAGCATGCCAAGATTCGAACAATTTGGCGAGATAAGCGATAATTCTCCACAGAGATGCTCCATCCTGCTGTTTGTAGCTTAACTTTTTGCTGCCAGTGTCAATCTATGGTACTGCCTTTAAAATACCCCCAGATTAATCTCATATCTCACAGTTCGCTTCTCAGGATAAGCTTGAAACTAAATGTATGAGGATAAAATAAAATCATGTAAATTAGACAATGAACGTTTGTGAGAAAATTGTGTGTTGAATTGTAAATTGAGCATGAATCTATGCAGCGATTTCCTTGATAAACGGTAATTTGTGCCTTCTAGAAGTGTTTGCATAATAACCATATCTTATGAAGATTTTATTAAACGTAATGTATATAAGGTTTTAATTAGTTCACTAAACTCACCATAGACGTCACAATATCCTCTCTTTACACCCGATAAATTCATACATATTGTGAAATTATCCACATACGATGCACTGACAGCTATCAGTGGAGTTTTGATATCCCTTGGATGAGCACGTTCGGTGATGTAGGCCTTGCTATTGCCAACATGTGTACAGGTAGCGCAACTGGAAGTTGGCTGGCTTTCATTCGTTAATTGTCATCACTAGGAAATATCAAGTTAAAGCAATCTTTCGATCATGGGCGAAGATTAGTGCTCTTCTCGGTTAGCTAAAAGACGATATGGGACTGCGGAAGCCCGAATCTCACACAATTCCTAGCCAGTATTGCAAAGCTTACATAGATCAGACGATACGAACAGTACATGAAAGGTGCGTTGAACATGGGCGACACTCTCGCCTTTTGCAGTCCAGTAAGTCGGCAGTAGCTTAGCATTGTATTACAACAAGAGACTATGGATTATTCTGCCACAAAAATCTTGGCCCCTGCGAGATCTTTTAGCGATTCAGTGATTAAAGAATCTGTGGATGTACGTCTAGCGTGACAGAGGCTTTCCACTGGACAAGGCTTAGGCCCGATGATCTCTTTAACTTTCTCTCTTTATCAGAGAAACGATTTATTCATAACGGCACGTCTGCTGACGTCTGATGTTTGTTTTTAGCGCCGCGAGTGCGCGTTACGGCACACAGCGGACATGTAGTTTTACCTTTACGCATGGGCCTACGCGCCTCAGATGGAACAGTATTTGCAGAGGGCGTGGATTTCGATAGAGGACGCTCCTGTGACGTCTTCCAATGCGCATGCTTCTCCACGCCAGTTTTCGCTAGAAGACACAAACCTTGAACTAATAATCTGCTCGGACGGGGTTGTACACCGAGGTGGCGGAACTGCAGTGTTCGCCAAAAACACCATATGACATCATCAGGAGGATCTAACGCCCCTGAAATCACTGGAAGACACAGCGGTTAGGATCTACATAGGAAGAAACAGTTGGTGGCCAGAGATCTTCAAGCTGTCTTCGACCGATTAAGTACATGGGTCTTGGCATTGAAGCAGGGCCAACCGAAATGGACATATGCTCTACGATCTAGAGAAACCTCCAAGTCACTATCTATGGGCCATAGGAGCCAACACACATCCCTGAGTTCGTCGTTCAGGAGGCTGACGTTCTCGATATTGCGATTGTTAAAAATACCGCTGAAAGTCTACAGCTCAAGACGATCCAGGACCTGTCATTTGATCATATATATATATATATATATATATATATATATATATATATATATATATATATACGAGGTGTGGCTGGAAAAAAACCGGACTAGTACTGGTGAAACAATAAAACGAATGCAATAAGGCTGAAAGTCGCGTGGCCTGTCACGTGACTCTCGCTCCGCCTACTGCTCGAGTTTCATCTGCCTCCTGCACTCAGTCTGTCCGTGGAGTCTGTTTTAAGTAGTTGACGTTTTGTCTGTGCGTCGGAAAATGTTGAGTGTACAGAAAGAACAGCGTGTTAACATCAAATTTTGTTTCAAACTAGGAAAATATATATATATATATATATATATATATATATATATATATATATATATATACTCCTGGAAATTGAAATAAGAACACCGTGGATTCATTGTCCCAGGAAGGGGAAACTTTATTGACACATTCATGGGGTCAGATACATCACATGATCACACTGACAGAACCACAGGCACATAGTCACAGGCAACAGAGCATGCACAATGTCGGCTCTAGTACAGTGTATATCCACCTTTCGCAGCAATGCAGGCTGCTATTCTCCCATGGAGACGATCGTAGAGATGCTGGATGTAGTCCTGTGGAACGGCTTGCCATGCCATTTCCACCTGGCGCCTCAGTTGGACCAGCGTTCGTGCTGGACGTGCAGACCGCGTGAGACGACGCTTATCCAGTCCCAAACATGCTCAATGGGGGACAGATCCGGAGATCTTGCTGGCCAGGGTAGTTGACTTACACCTTCTAGAGCACGTTGGGTGGCACGGGATACATGCGGACGTGCATTGTCCTGTTGGAACAGCAAGTTCCCTTGCCGGTCTAGGAATGGTAGAACGATGGGTTCGATGACGGTTTGGATGTACCGTGCACTATTCAGTGTCCCCTCGACGATCACCAGTGGTGTACGGCCAGTGTAGGAGATCGCTCCCCACACCATGATGCCGGGTGTTGGCCCTGTGTGCCTCGGTCGTATGGAGTCCTGATTGTGGCGCTCACCTGCACGGCGCCAAACACGCATACGACCATCATTGGCACCAAGGCAGAAGCGACTCTCATCGCTGAAGACGACACGTCTCCATTCGTCCCTCCATTCACGCCTGTCGCGACACCACTGGAGGCGGGCTGCACGATGTTGGGGCGTGAGCGGAAGACGGCCTAACGGTGTGCGGGACCGTAGCCCAGCTTCATGGAGACGGTTGCGAATGGTCCTCGCCGATACCCCAGGAGCAACAGTGTCCCTAATTTGCTGGGAAGTGGCGGTGCGGTCCGCTACGGCACTGCGTAGGATCCTACGGTCTTGGCGTGCATCCGTGCGTCGCTGCGGTCCGGTCCCAGGTCGACGGGCACGTGCACCTTCCGCCGACCACTGGCGACAACATCGATGTACTGTGGAGACCTCACGCCCCACGTGTTGAGCAGTTCGGCGGTACGTCCACCCGGCCTCCCGCATGCCCACTATACGCCCTCGCTCAAAGTCCGTCAACTGCACATACGGTTCACGTCCACGCTGTCGCGGCATGCTACCAGTGTTAAAGACTGCGATGGAGCTCCGTATGCCACGGCAAACTGGCTGACACTGACGGCGGCGGTGCACAAATGCTGCGCAGCTAGCGCCATTCGACGGCCAACACCGCGATTCCTGGTGTGTCCGCTGTGCCGTGCGTGTGATCATTGCTTGTACAGCCCTCTCGCAGTGTCCGGAGCAAGTATGGTGGGTCTGACACACCGGTGTCAATGTGTTCTTTTTTCCATTTCCAGGAGTGTATATAAGACTCCAGGAACTGACAATCCCTGGTTCTAAACACCCAGTGGAAACACTGGACCAAAACTTACAAGCTATCATGATTCGGGAGAGTAATGACAGAATTACCCCAGGTGGTAACCAATCCACTCGTCGACAGACGACAACTGGGTTTTCGGATTCTGGGGAACCCGGGCCATCACGATCAGAGTTCTCAAGCAAACTTCGTCCCAAGGTTCCCATGTACATTGGTACCTTTAACATTCAGACCCTAATTCAACCTGGAAAACTACACAACTTAGTAACAGAGCTAGACCAACAAAAAATTAAGATCTTAGCGTTACAAGAAACTAGATTCACGGATGAAAATACAATAGACTATGGAAACTATCGCATCTTCAAGAGCAAGACTGACAAACGATTTGCCAATGGTACGCCACTCCTGGGCATGGCATTTGCGGTGCGCAGAAATATATTAGGCTCAATTAGAGAGGTCTCTTCCATAAATAATCGCCTCATGACCATGCGTATCCAGTGCGCCAACAAGAAATACACATTGATAAATGTTCATGCACCCACAAACATAGACAACTGAAAAATTCTGGACTAAACTTAAAGATGTCATGGCCAAAATTCCCCTGGGATGATATCAAAATCTTAATGGGAGATTTCAATGCACAAACTGGCAGAGAGAAAGAACACCAAAAAACTGTAGGAAAATATCCATCACACAGATTCACCAACAGAAACGGACTGAGATTTATTGAACTATGCCAACAAAATAATCTAAAAATAATGTCTACATCTTTGAGAAAAAAACCTAGAAAACAAAAGACCTGGAGGTCCCCCATTCAAGAGATCGGCAAATATCAGATTGACCACATTGCCATCTCCTATTTCGTACAGATGTCCAAGTCCGCAGAGGGGCGAACATTGACTCAGACCACTACTTAACACGCATTAAAGTGAAATTCACCCCAAAAAAATTCTATCCGATGAAAACACACATGATGAAATTTGACACACGAACAATCAAAGAAACCAATCTGAAGGAGGAGTGGGAAAAGGAACCAGCTGACTCTTGGGAAAAATTTCGAACAAAAATTACAAAGAAGGCAAAAGAACTGATCCCATTGAAAAAGAACACAAAACACCCCTGGTGGGACTCTGGATGTGAAAAAGCGCTGGAAGAAAGAAAGAAAGCCTTTCTGAAGTATAACAGTAAAAAATCCCCAGAAAATCTAGATCACTTCCACAACACCAAAAGACAAGTGGCAAAAACAATCAGACAAGTCAAGAGGAAGTACCTCAAGGAACAGTGTGAGTCTATTGAAGAAAATTTCCGTAACTATAATGTACGAGACTTCTATAAGACCTTTGGTGGGAGAATCAATGGATACGGCTCACGAAATCTATGTTTCAGAAAACCAGATGGAAAACTAGCGCTCACAAATCGGGAAAATTGTGAGGAGCTGGCAAGATACTTTTCCGGACTCCTCAATTGCCCTGAACCTTCTTCAAGATTCCCTCAAGACTCTGCTGTCTACACAAATGCAGAATCCCCACCACCTACACTAGAGGAGATCCAAAGACATATTCATAGACTGAAAAACAACAAGGCATCCGGAGAAGATAATATCACTGCAGAACTACTTAAAAATCTTGGACCAAATTCCCTCAAAGAACTCACTCAAATCATCACAGACATTTGGCAGACAGAAAAACTACCAGAAGATTGGAAATGCGCCATAATTCATCCACTGCATAAAAAGGGAGACATGGCAGATATAAACAACTATCGAGGAATCTCCCTTCTCCAAGTCACTTATAAAATCCTCTCAGCTTGTCTTCTTCAACGAACACAAGAACAACTCGAACACAGTATTGGTGAATACCAAGCTGGCTTTCGCCCTCACCGATCCTGTGCAGAACAAATTTTCAATTTGAAGACAACACTAAAATACAAAGCAGTCAGAAACAGTCCGATCATTTGTTCCTTTGTTGATTTCGCAAAGGCTTATGATTCAATCGATAGGCAATCTCTCTTTATTATCCTTGAGGAGCTAGGACTCGATCCGAAAACCCTAAACCTAATCAAAGAAACGCTCACAAACACAACTTCTAAGATAAAATTCCTGGGTGAAATATCAGAGCCCTTCCTGATCAAAACCGGCGTCAGACAAGGTGACGGCTTGTCTCCACTCCTCTTCAACCTTGTCTTAGACAAAGTCATCCGAGAATGGGAAAAAGAACTGAAGAATCAAAATTACTGGAAGCCTATACAACAAGGAAGATCTAAAGATGGTATTAAAATTTCATGCTTGGCATTTGCAGATGACGTGGCCATTCTAGCAGAAAACGAGACCATAGCAATTAAACAGATAGACATTCTCAAAGAATGCGCCGAAAAAGTTGGGCTACAAATTTCCTTCCAAAAAACCAAATTCATCTGCTCAAAATTTGAAACTCAAAAACTGACTACAAAATATGGACAAATTGAGAGTGTTCCATTCTTTAAATACTTAGGCGAGGTCCTAGAACCCACAGAGGGAGAGAAAACTGCACAAAAAGTTCGACTGCAAAAACTGAAAAGAGCATACTGGAAAACCCACAACATCTACAATAAAAAGTGTCTCTCCATTCACTCAAAAATACGACACTACAATACAGTAATCAAGCCCGAAGCACTATATGCCAGCGAAACACTCACACTCCATAGAAAAGGCGACCTGGAAGGCATCCTGAAAGAGGAACGCAAAATTATCAGAAAGATTCTTGGCCCAAAAAGAACTGAAGATGGATACAGGTTACAGTCTCGGAAAACTACAGAAAAATTATCTAACCTCGCCGCAGACATCCGGAAAAGAAGACTAAAATTTTACGGTCATATCCACAGACTCCCAACACCCAGACTCTCCCACAAAATTTTAATATACATTGAAAAATTGAAAACCATACCCTGGATACAAGAAACCAAAACAGATCTAGCAAATGCACAAATAAATTCTTCAGAAGTTATAAACAGAAATGTATACAGGCAAAAAATCAATAGTTGGAAAGTACAACCCGACAAAATGGACAGAGGAAAGAAAGAGAATTCACGGGGAAAGAATGAGAGAAGTTTGGGGAATTAAAAAATTGGATCGGAAAAGCTTTGCGTGATCCGTATGGGTCCAATCGCACATAATAATAAATATATAAGACTAACCGGCCACTTGACCATCTTCTGTGCGAATGCACAAACAGTGCCCGAACTCTTACGGGAATCGGCAACGCGCCGCGAGTAATAAGTATAATGGGTGGGGGCACTACGAATGTAGTGCGGGAGAATACGTTGAGAATGTGGGTTTCGCGGGAGGCGTGCCAGCGATAAATCCCTGCAGTCGCGCCATCCTCTGTGTCCTCGGTGGCTCAGATGGATGGAGCGTCTGCCATGTAAGCAGGAGATCCCGGGTTCGGGTCCAGGTTGGGACACACACTTTCATCTGTCCCCGTTGACGTATATCAACGCCTGTAAGCAGCTAAGGGTGTTCATTTCATTGTAATCTGATCATCTACCAGCACTCGGTCTTCTCGAGGCTGGCGGTCTCCCAATACCACCTCCAAGTTGCAGAACAGTTAACTGGGATCTCTTTGAGACATACCTTAACAATAACGTCCCACCGACCCAAGCCGTCCCTACTATTCCGGAAATTGACATCGCTGTGGCAATCTTTACAGTTAAAATCCAACGGACAACAAGACATGCAGCAACTGATATCTTTCGTCACGAGCGTCAATTTGAAACTTTCCCTTCTCATCCCAATGAATTCAGGCATCGCCGGAATAGTCACAGAAAACGATGGCAACAATACAGACATCAGAATATAGACGGCTGATGCATTGTTTGCCTCGGGAGCTACTCCACGGAGCCGAAGAATGGCGGCAAGACCTCTGAGAAACGAAGATGGACGAAATATTCCCCCAGACTAGAGAAGAATGACAAGTTGTCAGGGCACTACGCCAACAGAGACCACCAAAGAGAGAAATATGCGGCCTAGATGGCCTCATATACGACTCGCTTTGCCAAGCTGAATTGTATGCCGACGTGTACGAACACCACATGACAGTTCCGTCACCAAGGGTGCATGGGATGCAAGGGAAGGCAACCATATCCGGCAACGAATGGCCGACTTTCGCCAACTCACCACACAACAGAGGCCTGGTCTTAGCACACCCACTGAAGTTAAAAAATTCGTCAGGAAGAGGAAACACGGCGCCTGGCATGGACTCTGTGACCAACGGCGATCTTAAGCATCTTCCGAGAAAGGCCGAGTTCTCTGAACTCGACGGCTCAACGGCTGCTTCCCTGCAGACTACAAGTCCCAAAAGAGGAAAAAACCCAACGTTATCAGACAGCTACCGCCCGATTATTCTGTTGCCCACAATTGGCAAAATATTGTAACGGGTGCTGCTACAGTGTCTCAAAGACTATCTGGTCTTCCAGCAACAATACAGACTATCTGGTCTTCCAGCCACGGTTATAGGCGGAGTTTCAGCTGGTTCTCGGATCACAGAATCCATACAACTCAACGTGTATAGACGAAACTCCCCAGCTGGAGTTTTACTAGATATCGAATAAGCATACGATCGGGTGTGACGTAATTAGCTTATAGTCAAACTAGTCTATCAAACCCGTCTCCCCGACTGGTACATCAAGCTGAGTGATAGCTTCTGGAGGATGGGCGTCTGTTTGTACAAGCAGATGGGAAGAAGTCATCACTGAGAACGGTCCCAACTGGCAACGCACAGGGAGCGGTAATATCGCCTTGCCTGTTTAATTTGTATAGTAACGACATTCCTACCACGTCACCGCCAGCCTGTACACCGATGACACGGCCTTTATAACCGCTGGAAGTAACATCGAACAACTTGTCTACAGGATGCAGCGACAAATTGACGTCACCGAATAGTGGGCAAAGAGCAGTAAAATCACGCTATACCCTACGATAAATGCAGCTATACTGTTTACGAAGAAAGACTGGAACTGGGGATGCGACTTACCATCAGTGGACAGCCAATACTCTGGACTACGACCACGAAATACTTGGGAGTGTTATTGTATAAAGGGATGCCTTTTACCCCATACATACAAGATGGAAAATTGAATAAGATGAATATTTTACGGGCACTCACGCCGCTTTTCACGAGCAGGAATCTAAACCCACCAATGGAATTAAAACTGTATAAAGCAACGGTACAACGCTCCCTGCCGTACGGCTCCACGTGTTGGGGAAAAACATGTGACTCTAATATACGCAGTTTGGAGCCACCACGAAACAGGTGTTTGAAGTGGAGCCTAGGCACCCAAAGGAGGACCAGGAAAAGAGAAAAGTACGAGCAACTGGAGAAAAATACGTCGCTGTGAAGATAAAAGAGCAGACAACTCTTCTTTCTCACAAATTATACGAGTATCGGAGATATGTCCACCAACTTGCGAATGTATACCAGGCGCTACCACGACATTGACATAAAAAGAGTTGCTTCATTATTTCTTCTCCGCTAGACCATCAAAGATGATGTAATGTTCAACTGTTCTGTATGTTACATTTAATCACTCGTACGACTACCTAACCGACACCCTCAAAGGACTAAAGGACCCACAGAGAGCGCAAGTCCCTTAGCAAGCGAATACACAATAAAGTGAAACTATTTTCCATACCTTGCCATCACACAACGTAGCAATAAAATCAAAAAAATTAAAATAAATTAGCAGCGGTGGACATTCACATCAAGGTGGTTGAATGGTTGCCAGCCAAAATATTGTGGCAAGAATTCAACATGACCGGCTGCAATCTCGAAACCTCATAGAAAAATCGTATAGAATGTATTTCTCTGTATAAGATGCAATGGTTTGTTGCTTAAACTATTAGTGTGCGAACCTACTTTTTATCAATTTCTTAACTTTATTACTTTTAATTTGCTTGTTACATTTGAAAAGAATCATTTAAAGCGAAAAAAGAATTTTTACCTGTCTAGTTTTAATACACTGTATCATATACAGGGCGGTGAGAAACAGTCTGAAAAACTTGTAAGGGTGTTGCAGGGTACTTTGTGCTGAAAATAACTGTTAGCAAAACGTTGGATCCGTTGCGCCGTTTCCTAGTCAATTGGCATTGAAGTTCACCAATCAGACCGTTGCGTGTAAAAGTTCAAGCGGCCCGCTAGATACAAAGAGTGACAGTTGTTCTCATAGAGCAGGAGACCGTTCAGCCTTTGGCTTGGTTTGGATCCGGACTACAGCCCCATGCCAAATTTTTGTATCACTTTCTCGTTGGGGTTTTAGGAATCTAAACGAAGTACACGTGTGTTGACACCATCTGTGGCTGGCCACTTAAATATGCGTGACCACCGACCTGAACGGCTAACTTATGTTCTAATTAACTCGCTGACGGCGATACATATCAAATTGTTTTCTTAAGTTATTTTTGCAGCACAACCTACCTGTAACTACAAATTTTCAAATTCTACCTGAACGCCTTGTATGTAACGCTAAGCACAAATATTTATGAAACGGTTATACATTTTTGTGCCGAATGTATTACATAAAACACGAGTAGAAACTACAAATCAGAAACGAAAGTAGCAAATTTCTTGGTTTGATAAGCAGCAAAACATTCAGCACACAGTCACACATTGCCTTCTTTGCATCACACATTACCTTCTTTGCACTGGTTACATAGTTACGTCATGCGATTCATTCCAGCATATCGTCTTCTTCGAGCTGCTATACCTCCACAATCAGGTGGTTCACTTCATCATTCTCGAGCTCATCTGTTCCAATACTAGAGTGTTCTCTTCGTCCTGGTCCTTTCTGTGGCGTCGGATACATCCACTAATGTACCTGCACAATTTATCTTCGAAAATGTAAATAAGAGAGTGTATTTCCATTGGTGCAGAAGGGTATCCATGCATTCTGCGCAGTGATATGCAATAAAAAGCTGAAAAATCCCAGCCTTAATTCCTGTTATGAACTTTTATGCTGTACTAATTCATATTTTCATCAATTCGATCATTTCTAGCCAGCTGCTAATGGATTCGGTCTGGCTGGAGGACTGAAGTAGTCCGATGTGTTTCCTTGACCACTAAGAATATCTTTTAACGCTAATTACTGGGATCACGCCAGTTGTAATTATCGCAGAAACAGTGGACATGTCATGCCATTTACACAGAAACAAACCAATATTGTTTTCTGAGGCCGAATGAATTGTTATTTGATTCATAAAATGATTTATTGGTGAAAATTATCATTTTTATTGATTAGTACTTTTGACTTAAGTTGTTTGCCATCTTGTTGTAATTGCCATCTTGTTTGTAATTAGAAAGTAACATATACTGAAAATTGGTATGTTATAAACTGCCAATAAAAAACTTCCCTGACTTAAATAAGGATAAAGACAAGAAAAAGAAAATACACTCCTGGAAATTGAAATAAGAACACCGTGAATTCATTGTCCCAGGAAGGGGAAACTTTATTGACACATTCCTGGGGTCAGATACATCACATGATCACACTGACAGAACCACAGGCACATAGACACAGGCAACAGAGCATGCACAATATCGGCACTAGTTCAGTGTATATCCACCTTTCGCAGCAATGCAGGCTGCTATTCTCCCATGGAGACGATCGTAGAGATGCTGAATGTAGTCCTGTGGAACGGCTTGCCATGCCATTTCCACCTGGCGCCTCAGTTGGACCAGCGTTCGTGCTGGACGTGCAGACCGCGTGAGACGACGCTTCATCCAGTCCCAAACATGCTCAATGGGGGACAGATCCGGAGATCTTGCTGGCCAGGGTAGTTGACTTACACCTTCTAGAGCACGTTGGGTGGCACGGGATACGTGCGGACGTGCATTGTCCTGTTGGAACAGCAAGTTCCCTTGCCGGTCTAGGAATGGTAGAACCATGGGTTCGATGACGGTTTGGATGTACCGTGCACTATTCAGTGTCCCCTCGACGATCACCAGTGGTGTACGGCCAGTGTAGGAGATCGCTCCCCACACCATGATGCCGGGTGTTGGCCCTGTGTGCCTCGGTCGTATGGAGTCCTGATTGTGGCGCTCACCTGCACGGCGCCAAACACGCATACGACCATCATTGGCACCAAGGCAGAAGCGACTCTCATCGCTGAAGACGACACGTCTCCATTCGTCCCTCCATTCACGCCTGTCGCGACACCACTGGAGGCGGGCTGCACGATGTTGGGGCGTGAGCGGAAGACGGCCTAACGGTGTGCGGGACCGTAGCCCAGCTTCATGGAGACGGTTGCGAATGGTCCTCGCCGATACCCCAGGAGAAACAGTGTCCCTAATTTGCTGGGAAGTGGCGGTGCGATCCCCTACGGCACTGCGCAGGATCCTACGGTCTTGGCGTGCATCCGTGCGTCGCTGCGGTCCGGTCCCAGGTCGACGGGCACGTGCACCCTCCGCCGACCACTGGCGACAACATCGATGTACTGTGGAGACCTCATGCCCCACGTGTTGAGCAATTCGGCGGTACGTCCACCCGGCCTCCCGCATGCCCACTATACGCCCTCGCTCAAAGTCCGTCAACTGCACATACGGTTCACGTCCACGCTGTCGTGGCATGCTACCAGTGTTGAAGACTGCGATGGAGCTCCGTATGCCACGGCAAACTGACTGACACTGACGGCGGCGGTGCACAAATGCTGCGCAGCTAGCGCCATTCGACGGCCAACACCGCGGTTCCTGGTGTGTCCGCTGTGCCGTGCGTGTGATCATTGCTTGTACAGCCCTCTCGCAGTGTCCGGAGCAAGTATGGTGGGTCTGACACAGCGGCGGCAATGTGTTCTTTTTTCCATTTCCAGGAGTGTAACTGGCAGGACACACTGTCACAATTATAACAGGTCCGGCATAAAAAACTCCCCGATTACAAAGAGACGTGCAGCGGACAGTAGAAGGAGCAGAGTGGTGGAGGGCGCGTCGTTAAGTAGCTGCCTACGTGCCGTTTTCAGTGTACGCCATGGCGTGGTCTGGTGAACATCGTGCCTTCGTAGTGGAAGATTTTATTCAAAATGGCGAATCGCCTATTCATACTCAACGTGCTTTTCGCGTTCGCTTTGCGCTCGGACGACGGGACCCTGTTCCCGATAAGAAAACAATTTATTCTTGGGTTGCTAACTTTCGTGAGACAGGTTCCGCATTTAAAAGGAAACCACCTGGACGACCACGGACTGCAACATGCCCCGGAAATGTTGATGCAGTTAGAGCTTCAGTTCAACAATCTCCTCGACGAACCGCTAAACAGCATGCGGCAGCATTACGGATATCTGATCGAAGTGTGAGAAGAATCTTGCATCGAGATCTTAAAATGCATCCTTACAAAATTGTAACTACGCAGGAAGTGAGTGAACGAGACTGTGGTGTCCGTTTAAGTTTGTGCCAAGACCTTCTTCGGAACATTCGTCCCAACGATATTGTGATTTTTTCTGATGAAGCACACTTTCACCTTGCCGGAACAGTGAACAGCCAAAATTGCAGGTACTGGTGTGAACACAATCCCCAAGAACTTCATCAACGACCACTTCATAGCCCTAAAGCAACAGTATGGTGTGCTGTTTACAATTCCGGAGTGATCGGTCCTTACTTTTTCGAAGAAAATGACAGGAATTTAACCGTAAACAGTGAACGCTATTGTGCCATGCTCCGCGACTTTCTCCAACCGCAACTAAGGGAGCTTTTTGGTGAAATAGAGAACGTGTGGTTCCAGCAAGATGGTGCTACAGCCCACACAGCGCGGCAGTCACTGGCATTGGTGAAGGAAATGTTTCCTGGACATGTGATCTCGTTGCGTGGAGACATTGGCTGGCCCCCACGATCGCCGGACTTAACGCCCTGTGATTTCTTTCTTTGGGGCTATTTAAAAACAAAAGTTTATGAACAACGTCCACAATCTTTACGAGCCCTGAAAGAAGCAATTACACAAGAAGTTGAAGCTATTCCACCTGAAATGACTCAAAGAGTAATGAATAACTTCAGGGAAAGACTCAATCAGTGTGTCGACAGTGCAGGAAGCCATTTAAGGGATGTTTTATTTAAAAAGTAAGACCATAAGAGTATTTTCTAAAATGGCATAATATGTACTTTTATTTAGTATAAATAAAATTGTTCTACCTTATTTGGTTTTGTTTTTATTAGCTTTCCTTAAAGGGGAGGTTTTTCTGCCGGACCTTTTACAGCTAAATGATACATTAATGTGAAATGACGTTCAAGACATATTTACATCACGCACCATGTACGTTTATTGAGAACTTTATAATGTACCTGCACAGAGGAAATCAGCGAGGGAGACTCTTGGCCCCCTGCTAGCAGGCATCCTGGAATGGAGATCGTGTCAAGTGATCACCTGTCTGCAGGCACCTAGGATTCTGGTCATGTGTTTTCTCTGTATTCTCTGCATTTTGCAAGTGCTCAACAAACGTTGGTGGTTGGCACTGAGGGCGTTGCCGAACAGGGAGGTCTTAGGGGGACCGTTTGTCAATTTATTGACGTACGTTTCAATGTAGCACACACTGTGATCATGCCAGAACACGGCAAAAAACAAGAGGGTCGAAGGATCATAATCACCTTTTGCTGCTTAGTATCGCCTTCAGATTTCGTCTAATGCTTTGAAAAGGTCCCTTATGGTTGCACACTGTGCACCTGAGCAAAATTTGCGGTCGCACTGCACTCCAAAGGTCCACGGTGTTTTTACAAAAGCGTTAAGGTGTCCGAGATTTGTCAATGAAGTCAAAGTCTGTCAAGAAAGTCCTCCTTTTGCTTACCGCACTCTGAACAATAGTTTTTGACGGCAAAATGTGTGGGAATCAACGTCGCAGGGGAAGGGATTGTTTCATTGACCCCCGTTATCCCAGCCTTGGGGGCCTTTCTATGTAGATTCTGAACGGGGGTGTCGGAAATGTTTTTCTCGTCCTCACTTAAGCATAATAGCGTCGTATCATAGCTGGGCATTGCGGTCCTAACATTTATCACGGAGGCGCCAGAAGAAGGGGTGAGAGGGGATGCGAAGTCCTTCCCATTCAGTGACAAGTCCACGATGACTTAACACGTCCACGGTGGCGATGGGCAGAAGTTTGGTGCAGTTTGCTGCCAACGTGACATCATTAACCCACGTTCCACCTGACATGGAATTCTGACCTCTGCTCATTTCTGATGTGTGGACGACTATCTGTCGTAAGCGGCGCCGAGCCCGAGGGTGACGTGCCAGGTCACCGCGATGCTGCATCATTCCAAAGAAATCCTGTAGGCACCTTTGAGCTCTATTTCAAACTTTCACGTCACAATGGGAAATAACGATAGATTTTCGAAAAAGTGGTCCTATTTCGCAGTGTAAGAACAAGTTTCCAAATTGCGACACTGTGACACGTAAATTTTTATGCAACATGCGTAGAAATACTTGCAATAACATTTGTAATATTTGTAAAATTAAGTAGAGGGGCATTTGTAACAGAAAATATTCTAGCGTAAAAAATTAGAGAAACATGTAAATGTGTAAAGTGAACATGCAGTATGAGTCTCATAGTAACCTGTCCCATAGTGAGAAGATGCCATAAGCGGTTCAGAGGCATGTCGTGGTTCCTACGTCAGCAGTCTTACCAATAGTGCAAAGTGACAAATGTTTTGCATGTAACAGCTCTTGTAACATTACGTAGTGTATTCATATTTAATAGACAGTAAATCACCTAAGCAAACAATGGACGTTCACAGCACTGAACTAACCACTGAATGTCAACAAAATCGTCTCACTGGTGACAATACGCACATGGCACACATATGTATAAAGAATACCTGAAGGACAATGTACATAATGAAAAGCGTGTACATCATGAAATGCATATGCATAATGCAAAGCCTCACATGGCTTGTGTACAAGTTGGTTGTAGGATACTAAACTAGTTGGGAATTAATAAAGAAAAGATGCAAGAATGAGAACCTAGTAAACTGCGAAAAATAGTAGCAGCACAGCCATGTAAGCCCACTGCACATTAATCAGTGCCGGTATGTTTAGAGCGTTACCATACTTCATTCTAAATTGCAGACGTGTAAATTGTATAAACGTAATCAGATCGAGACCAAAACCAATATAGCACAAATCGTCAGTGTCATATTAACTGGCAAGTTGTTCCAAAGAGCTGCTATATATAATGTACTAAGATGTAGACTGAGGTTTATGTGCATGCAGAAACGCTAGGCTGTGTAGAACAGTTATACATGTACCCCATACGAGAAGGAACTTTATGTCTACAGTAATAGTGAACATAATAGTACGAATGTACCAGAGCAAATGCTCCTGAATATTAATTCTAACATAAGGTAACAGAAGAAGTGTCATGTGGCAAATTACTAGACGAGATCGCGCATTAAATATGTATAACATAATCTAAGACTAATATGAAATGTAGACATAGGTTTAGGTATAATTATGTAGGTAAAAAGGAAATAAGTAAGCGATACAGTAATGATAAAAGCTGCAACTATATGTCTATGAAGGGAAATAGTTGTAAGTGCACACATTACTCAATAAGTCTGTCAGAGGTAGCCCAGTGTCTCCATAAATATAAGACGTAAGTACTAAATAATTGTGAAAAACGCTAACACCTACAAAAGCACTTTCGAGACCATCAGTAAATGTCACAGTAGCTGAAATTTTGTCGCACACCGCATGTATGTGGAATGTCACCCAAAGTTGATATGAATGTCGACTGAAGTCAAAAAATGGTTCAAATGGCTCTGAGCACTATGGGACTCAACTGCTGTGGTCATCAGTCCCCTAGAACTTAGAACTACTTAAACCTAACTAACCGAAAGACATCACACACAGCCATGCCCGAGGCAGGATTCGAACCTGCGACCGTAGCAGTCGCACGGTTCCGGACTGCGCGCCTAGAACCGCGAGACCACCGCGGCCGGCGACTGAAGTCTATATAGTCTATATACACTACTGGCCATTGAAATTGCTACACCACGAAGATGTGCTACAGACGCGAAATTTAACCGACAGGAAGAGTATGCTGTGATATGCAAATGATTAGCTTTTCAGAGCATTCACACAAGGTTGGCGCGGGTGGCGACACCTACAACGTGCTGACATGAGGAAAGTTTCCAAGCGATTTGTCATACACGGACTGCAGTTGACCGGCGTTACCTGGTGAAACGTTGTTGTGATGCCTCGTGTAAGGAGGATAAATGCGTACCATCACGTTTCCGACGTTGATAAAGGTCGGATTGTAGCCTATTGCGATTGCGGTTTATCCTATCGCGACATTTCTGCTCGCGTTGTTCAACTTCCAATGACTGTTAGCAAAATATGGAATCAGTGGGTTCCGCAAGGTTATACGGAACGCCTTGCTGGATCCCAACGGCCTCGTATCACTAGCAGCCGAGATGACAGGCATCTTATCCGCATGGCTGTAACGGATCGTGCAGCCACGTCTCGATCTCTGAGTCAAAAGATGGGGACGTTTCCAAGACAACAACCATCTGCACGAACAGTTCGACGACGTTTGCAGCAGCGTGGACTATCAGCTCGGAGACCATGGCTGCGGATACCCTTGACGCTGCATCACAGACAGGAGCGCCTGCTATGGGGTACTCAACGACGAAACTGGGTGCATGAATGGCAGAACGTCATTTTTTCTGATGAATCCAGGTTCTCTTTACAGTTTTGTTTGACGACATCGCGATGAACGCACATTGGAAGCGTGTATTCGTCATCGCCATACTGGCGTATCACCCAGCGTGATGGTATGGGGTGCCACTGCTTACACGTCACGGTCACCTCTTGTTCGCATTGATGGCACTTTGAACAGTGGACGTTACATTTCAGATATGTTACGACCCGTGGCTCTACCCTTCATTCGACCCCTGCGAAACCCTACATTTCAACAGGAAAATGCACGACCGCATGTTGCAGGTCCTGTACGGGCCTTTCTGGATACAGAAAATGTTCGACAGCTGCTCTGGTCAGCACATTCTCCAGATCTCTCACCAATTTGTAACCTCCCCCTCACTTATCGACCTTAATGACAGTGAAAAATTAAACCGCGTGTACCTAATGGGAATTTTGGAAAAGCAATCGTCACCGAAGTTAATCTGTCGGTAAAGAGGGAGGAAAGGGTTACATCTAAATGAAAGGAAAAATGCAAATGAAACTGGTGGAAATTAATTTTGAAAAGGGGTAAAGTTAATAAAGAAAGTAAATGTGCGGCCGTTACGTCAACAATTAACTAGCGGTAATTAGATATTCGAGATTTGGGGGAAATCACGGTCGCCTGTCCTAAGGACAATTACTATAGTAACTGAAAAAGAAAGGTTATTACACATATAATTAGCACTAGAAGCGTGGCAACTGAAGGTTGACACGTGTAGTGTGAAAACTGAAAGTTTGTCAGATGTAATAAATTTCGCTACACTCTGACTTAATTTAGCAAAAGAATTAATAAAACCGGAAAATCGAAAGTTAATTTAGTGACTGAAGTTAATAGTGAGCTTTCTTTCTGAAGCACATCGAAATCCAGCAGAATACGGTTAGTCTTGGACTACCTCAACAATCATTTCAAAAGCAACTTGACTCTACGCAATTTAGAAACAAGAGATTTAACTTTGAACTTGAATTAAATGATCCTGAATAATTAACAATAATAAAATTTAGTACGTACCAAGCTGAGCTGCAGTCACAGGTAAGCTAAAATATGCTAACAAAACTCGCACTCTTAATTTGTGCTTGTGTAATCTAACTATTGTAGCCAGCTATGCTTTAACTGCACTTGGAAACTAAAGTAATGAAATGCAATGATAGTACTTTAATGCTGGCGTCTGAATTTCAACGACACTCGGTTTCATTTCGGAAAAGGAAGGGACCCTGCTTGGTAATGCAATTGGGACAATGAGCAACAAAGGTTCATGCTGAGTTGCTGTAATTTTGCGAGGCAAATGGAACAATTTGAAAAGCTGAGGTCTGCCATACAGTTCTGAAACTTTACGTGCTTTTAATCTTCCTTGTTGGTTGATTGAAGGTTTGAAGCCGTCGATCGAGGAGGTGGAGACAGTCACTCATTGTCGGCCGTCGCTGTTGCAGAAGCTGGATGTTGGCGCGCCTTCTTCTCAACACGGTCACCAGACGAAACGGGCTCTTGATGTGCGCCAGCTAAGGCTTCCCGTCCGCGACACCATGTCAGAAACTATCATCGCAAGTCGAGCGCAATTACATGCTGCTAAACCCCGAAAGCGCGGCAACTCGCGGGAGCGTCACACCACACACCTCCTCCACTCGCTACCCCAGCCAGACTCCAACTGCCCTGCCCGCACTCCACGCGGCAGAGTTAACCCTACCAAAGATCCTACACACTTTGATTCTTCACACGACCTATCGATGTAATCGTTCGATAGCAGTTTTCCCT
Source organism: Schistocerca nitens (assembly GCF_023898315.1). Classification (NCBI taxonomy): domain Eukaryota; kingdom Metazoa; phylum Arthropoda; class Insecta; order Orthoptera; family Acrididae; genus Schistocerca; species Schistocerca nitens. The sequence goes on along the minus strand of NC_064617.1, from coordinate 760,506,397 downwards.
AGGCAAGACCCAGCGTAAAAATACAAATAATATTTACGAAACAAACCAATTATACATCGATATAAATGCATATATATATATATATATATATATATATATATATATATATATATATATATATATACAAATAGTAAAACAATTACAATATATAAAAGCACAGAAATGTCATATATTCAGGTAACAAAATAAGGAAAAAACAGTACAATAGATGGAAATAGGAGGATATGCATTTCCGGCGTTACACGTGCCCCACATTGTCTGAGGATGTTCGTGTAACCTAAACAGACTCAGAAAATGTCCCAAAAAATAAACAGCGGAAATGCATATGCTCAAAACATCATCAAAATTTAGCATTCGTCTAATTAACCATAAATCAATTTTTTAGACCATAAAAATTGAGTGGAGACAGTCCTAATCTTATTCCACTTTGTCATCTTGCACAAAATAAAACAGGGTGACAACATATTAAAATTCATAGAAAGCATAGAAAATGGTTTAGCTATTCCAAAATCATTAAAATTCGTAATACTATAAGAAATGGAATACTATTTGCAAAATTAATTAGAGTACATGGTCATAAAAACAGGTAGATCAAAATACGCAAATTAATTATTAATTACATAGAATACACATTTTATATAACCTTTTCATAATTATTATCTCGTCATGAGAGTCCACTTAACGCTAAACAAGAAAATAATATACAGTAGATCGACAAAAACATAAATATTGACAGCAGAATTCTTTCACATCAGCTGTCCGGGAAGAAAAACAACTCCGCCTTCCGTACTCGCAAGTAAAAAGAATGCCGACAGCGGCACAAGAGCCGACAGCGACCCAAGAGCCGACAGCGGCTCCACCTTGCCAGTATTGTTGCGCCCGCCTGTGCGGCACGCTTGATCTCACTCGCCTGTGTAGCGGCATTTCCAGAACGTCCGTTTCACTGAATTCTTTAGGAAAACTCACTCCCGAGTAATCTCAAGGAGTCCCTTAATACTATCACAGTGGATAACTCAACACTGTCCATCATCACACGCATGTACTAGCCTGAAACTTAAAACAGCGTCTAAGTACATCGGCAATGACTAGTAAAACACACATTCATGAAATCTGACAGCTAGTTACAAAAGCATATTTACATTCCTTAATCTACTGTGACTCAGCTGAAAACTTAAACTAGCAGCTTGGATTTTTCAATTGGTTAAAACGTCTAATCAAAAATTAATTACTTGTTAATTACAAGTTCTTTAATGACCTCTAGGTCAGGCAAAAGCATCGCAACATGGCACATCCTTAAATCTTACACTCTATATTACATACTGTACAAATTACCCATTCTGTGGTACTAATCAATCCTAGGTTGGTACAATTTCAAGTCTACAATATTCCGTATACCTAATCGTTTTCCAGAGCTTGGATACTCTAAGCAATAAGCATTTGTGTGAGGCATACCAATGACTATATGGTCCATTATAAACAAACTTAAATTTAGAGATTTCATTGTCTATCTCGCTCGATTTCTCATGAGCTTTTACAAGTACTAAGTCTCAGATTGCAAACTTAGCAAAACGCGCTTTAGCGTCATGACGACGTATGCGAGCATCAGCTTTTAGCTTCATTACTTCCCGCAAACGATCTTTTTTCACACCAATACTAATGTCAATCCGTGGAGGGAATTTGATTATCTCTTCCAATTCACTTTCTACACTTTTGTCAATGCCGAAATTCCTCACGTTACCGCAGTTCAAATTCATTCCTACGTCAATGTCATCCGGCCAGTTAACAATGTGTATAGGCTGGTATTGCCTATGCACACCGTCTCCTGCCTCGTCAAAACTAACTACTTTTGTTTTATCTTGTGACGTACATGTCAAAGTTTTGCTTTCGCAGTTAATCACTGCACGGTACTTTAATAGCCAATCTAATCCGATAATTACTTCCGTAGTTAAGTCTGGCACGACGACAAACTCTTGCTCAAATCGTGCCCCACATATCTCGAAGTTGACAACAATCTGTTTTGTGACCGGTTTACTGACCTTCCCAGTAGCACCGATAATTTTCACTCCTGTTACTGGCATAACTACGATACCAGGTCTGTCTTTCAGTAACTCAAATATTTTCCCAGATACAGCACTCAATTCTGCACCGGTGTCAATCAACACGTTTAGTTGTAGGTCGTGCATATTAACAGACACTACTATCTGTCTACACTTGTCCTCGACTGTTTCTTTATTTTCCCACAGTAAATCCTCGTCTATATCCAGGTCATTTCAGAATAAACCATCCGGCTTTGATCCTAAATCCGGTTTATCTGGCGGCTTTTTCATCCTCTGTTCACATACAGTTTTAATTTCAACACGTTTGTCCTGAGGCTTAGTCTGTAGCTTCGCCTCCAATACCGAAACCTTTTCCTGTAACTCGTCAACTAGTGAGTGTTGCCCTGCTATCATTTCACTAATTGTCACCTTCGTTGATTCCATATTGGCCAGATTGATCTCATCCGCCAATCTACCTGGAGGAATGTGCCCAGTAGAATCCGCAATTACTTCTCTGGATCTGCGCAACCCACACTGCTACCGTCTGACCGTATAACGTCAGCCCTAACCTCATATACGCTGTAATCTATGTGCTTTTCTACCAATCGTGTCCGGCTATCACTAAAATTTTCGCAATCTTTCTCCTTAATACTTTCGCAATGTTTAAACTGGAGGCTTGCGTCGGATGGGTCGGCACTTCTACCACTACGACTTTCGGTAAAGTCTGCCGGTTAGGGCCAGAACTTTCTATCACTTCACAAATACTATCTTCCTGTGGGACGAAACGCGGCAAATCCTGCCCGCGCTCCCCATAAACACTTCTCCCATACAGGCCCCTATAATCTCTTAGTTCGTCGTATAAGCGACCGAACTCCCTTAACCAGACCTCATCCCTCTCTGCATCCCCTCGCTCGATGACGGACGTTTTATCCGACATCTGATCTTGTCTCAACACTTGCGAATCATTCTTAAACTCAATCTCCAGTTCCGCTGTGGGTATTACAGCTGCCACTTTATAATCGATTTCCGGAACACTACTTAAATTGTTCTCACTGACAGTGAATGTATTTTCTACTGCCGTGTCTACAGCTGATCTACTACTAGTGGGCGCACTCCTTTCTCCTAACACTGGCACACTCTCCCGCCGTTGATTATTCCATACGGAATTCTCATAACGACTACACCTCGGTTTTCTACTGTTATTGGGCCGCCAAAATTTCTCCACGCCCGGTCGGCCCCTCACCGGCGCGGCTAATGGTTTCCCTGGTTCGTCCCAGCAGATACGCTCCCTCGATGCTGCTGAGGCGGCTGATCACACACTCTGGCGTCATTACTATTCTGCGAAGCCCGTATCACGCTAGTATGATACTGGTTTCCGTCATTCCTGTTATTATTTGCATTGTATCGATTGTCATTACGGCCCAAACCACTATTTTTACTGCTGCCAAGATTGCGGTATGCATTATTCCCATAGTTATCATTGTTGTGGTTGCTGCGGTACACGTTGTTGTTACCACGACCTCTACCAGTATCGCGATTATTGCGCCAATTGTCCTCGTCCTCCACTCTTTCCAGGAAATCATTTATTGTCCTGTAATTGCTTCCTACGTAGCGTTTTGTATCATCTGGAAGCTTCCTGTAGAGTTCCCAGACTATTTCGGATTCCGTGCGGCGATCACGCAAATATTCCAACTTGCGGATCCAGCCCTCACAAAACTCCTTCATCGAGCCGCGCGAATTCGCATCGAAAGGCCTCGAGACGACAAATTCGCGCCAGACACTTTGCTGTTTTTGCTCTGACCAGTATTCAGCCAGAAACAAATTTTTAAACTAGTCAAAGGTCAGGTTCGTAATGTTGAGGTTTAAGCCCCAACGCTTGGCATCACCAGCCAACACATCAATAACCGCATTAATTTTTCTCTCATTTGTCCATGATCTGGGTAAAACTCTTTCACAGTTTTTAATGATATCCGTCGCGTGTATACCGCCTTTTTACAAGGGGTCGAACCGCTCCTCTTTCGTCAACAATTCCGAACTATTTGCACAGATTGGCACATAGCTCTGTTTTTCTTCAAGTTTCTTTTCAAATTCCGACACTCTCGTAATCACTTGGCAAGTGGTTGTCGCAAGCGTTTCCACTTCCCTCTTTTTCTCTTCGCAGGTATTAGCCTGCTTCCTCACTTTGGTATCTACTTCGGATACTAAAACCTTTTAAGTTTCCACCTTCTGTTGATCGTCTTTTCTCACTAATTGAATTTGTTCCGTCACCTTATTCTCGATGATCGGAGCAACTGCGTCTCCTACACTTTTCTCGATTCTGCTAATTTCGGAATTAAAACGCGTATTTATGCTCGCAATTTCCGCCTGAACGCCTATCATTTCCTGTTTAAGGTTACCGATTTCGGTATTAATCACAACAATATCTTCTTTGATTTTATCAACTTTTGTGTTAACAACTCCAACATTGTTGTTAACAACATTAATAGCTTTGTTCTGATTGTCTAGCTTCCTGTCAATTTTTTCAGACTGAGCTTCTTGCTTGGCAGCCTGAGCTTTAATTTCTGCCGATTGAGCTTCTATCTTGCTAGACTGAGCCTTGATTTCGTTAATCAAAACATTCAATAAATCAGTTAAATTCCCGGAAACTACCGGTTTTACTTCCGTAGCGGCTTCCTCTTTAATTGTCCCCCCGTATTCGTCATCAAGGGATTCCGATTTGATTTTCACTTCCGATTCCGAAACATTTTCTAATGTTTGGAATTACATTTCTGCTCTTTGTTGCGTCTCGGCGGTCGCGTCTTTCATGCTAGCCGCCTGCCCCTGAACAATGGGTACCGCGGTGCGCGTTTCCCACTGTTCGACCGATTGTTCCGTACCCAAGTCTACCAAATTTTGGTAATTGTTGCCTTCACTCATTTTAATAATTTTCAATATAAATAAAAAATCTCAAATCTAATTAGGATTCCTCAGACTAATATTCTCGCTGACGTATCGACCATTTCGTAACCAGTACTTTGTTACGAGATTTGCACAATGCAAAATTCGTGTCCAGAACAACCTCAAATTTGATGATTGTCCTGTCACCAGGTCGCCACGTGTAACCTCCCCCTCACTTATCGACCTTAATGACAGTGAAAAATTAAACCGCGTGTACCTAATGGGAATTTTGGAAAAGCAATCGTCACCGAAGTTAATCTGTCGGTAAAGAGGGAGGAAAGCGTTACATCTAAATGAAAGGAAAAATGCAAATGAAACTGGTGGAAATTAATTTTGAAAAGGGGTAAACTTAATAAAGAAAGTAAATGTGCGGCCGTTACGTCAACAATTAACTAGCGGTAATTAGATATTCGAGATTTGGGGGAAATCACGGTCGCCTGTCCTAAGGACAATTACTATAGTAACTGAAAAAGAAAGGTTATTACACATATAATTAGCACTAGAAGTGTGGCAACTGAAGGTTGACACGTGTAGTGTGAAAACTGAAAGTTTGACAGAAGTAATAAATTTCGCTACACTCTGACTTAATTTAGCAAAAGAATTAATAAAACCGGAAAATCGAAAGTTAATTTAGTGACTGAAGTTAATAGTGAGCTTTCTTTCTGAAGCACATCGAAATCCAGCAGAATACGGTTAGTCTTGGACTACCTCAACAATCATTTCAAAAGCAACTTGACTCTACGCAATTTAGAAACAAGAGATTTAACTTTGAACTTGAATTAAATGATCCTGAATAATTAACAATAATAAAATTTAGTACGTACCAAGCTGAGCTGCAGTCACAGGTAAGCTAAAATATGCTAACAAAACTCGCACTCTTAATTTGTGCTTGGGTAATCTAACTATTGTAGCCAGCTATGCTTTAACTGCACTTGGAAACTAAAGTATTGAAATGCAATGATAGTACTTTAATGCTGGCGTCTGAATTTCAACGACACTCGGTTTCATTTCGGAAAAGGAAGAGACCCTGCTTGGTAATGCAATTGGGACAATGAGCAACAAAGGTTCATGCTGAGTTGCTGTAATTTTGCGAGGCAAATGGAACAATTTGAAAAGCTGAGGTCTGCCATACAGTTCTGAAAATTTACGTGCTTTTAGTCTTCCTTGTTGGTTGATTGAAGTTTTGAAGCCGTCGATCGAGGAGGTGGAGACAGTCACTCATTGTCGGCCTTCGCTGTTGCAGAAGCTGGATGTTGGCGCGCCTTCTTCTCAACACGGTCACCAGACGAAACGGGCTCTTGATGTGCGCCAGCTAAGGCTTCCCGTCCGCGACACCATGTCAGAAACTATCATCGCAAGTCGAGCGCAATTACATGCTGCTAAACCCCGAAAGCGCGGCAACTCGCGGGAGCGTCACACCACACACCTCCTCCACTCGCTACCCCAGCCAGACTCCAACTGCCCTGCCCGCGCTCCACGCGGCAGAGTTAACCCTACCAAAGATCCTACACACTTTGATTCTTCACACGACCTATCGATGTAATCGTTCGATAGCAGTTTTCCCTAGGCAAGACCCAGCGTAAAAATACAAATAATATTTACGAAACAAACCAATTATACATCGATATAAATGCATACACACACACATATATATATATATATATATATATATATATATATATATATATATATATATATATATACAAATAGTAAAACAATTACAATATATAAAGGCACAGAAATGTCATATATTCAGGTAACAAAATAAGGAAAAAACTTACAGTACAATAGATAAAAATAGGAGGATATGCATTTCCGGCGTTACAAATTGAAAACGTCTGGTCAATGGTGGCCGAGCAATTGGCTAGTCACAATACGCCAGTCTCTACTGTTGATGAACTGTGGTATCGTGTTGAAGCTGCATGGGCAGCTGCACCTGTATACGCCATCCAAGCTCTGTTTGACTAAATGCCCAGGCGTATCAGGGCCGTTATTTCGGCCGCAGGTGGTTGTTCTGGGTACTGATTTCTCAGGACCTATGCACCCAAATTGCGTGAAAATGTAATTACATGTCAGTTCTAGTATAATATACTTTTCCAATGAATACCCGGTTATCATCTGCCTTTCTTCTTGGTGTAGCAATTTTAATGGCTAGTAGTGTATTATACATGCGTGTACTCAAATAAAGGACCGTACCCATTAGTGAATGATCAAGAAAAGTTATTGTCGTTCATATATTATGAGTATTCACTTAACTGATTAGAACGATGTAATTCGCTGGGTCTCTGAACCAACGTTCCTTCAAAACAGTTTCCACTTAGATGTAGCTGATGGCGCCGGCAAGTCGATGACACCCGTGTTATTAGCCCGTGACACTTGAGCGTGTAATCCAATAATCGATGTTGCCTTCCTGATCTACTTCATCGTAAGTGCCAATTATTACTACAAGAGGAATGGGTGCTGATTGAGAATTAATTCTGCGTATCTGCACAGAACGACGAAAATAAAACACGCTTCTTTCCATTAACACGTGACATAAACTCACATCATAATGTTAGTTACACACTTTAACAACGATTTTTAGATTTATGGTTTACGATCCCGACGCGGCACTTTTCACAGTACGTCCGTCCACACTGCGAAATTAAATAAAACTGATTGTACTGTAAAGCGAATAATTAGTGTCAACGCAACGACTTCACGTGGTAATCAGATATCAGCACACCGTACATTCACAGCGAAAGTTCTTCGTATCACTGTTTTCGTTGTGGTCTTCAGTCCTGAGACTGGTTTGATGCAGCTCTCCATGCTACTCTATCCTGTGCAAGCTTCTTCATCTCCCAGTACCTACTGCAACCTACATCCTTCTGAATCTGCTTAGTGTATTGATCTCTTGGTCTCCCTCTACGATTTTTACCCTCCACGCTGCCCTCCAATGCTAAATTTGTGATCCCTTGATGCCTCAAAACATGTCCTACCAACCGAACCCTTCTTCTAGTCAAGTTGTGTCACAAACTTCTCTTCTCCCCAATCCTATTCAATACCTCCTCATTAGTTACGTGATCTACCCACCTTATCCTCAGCATTCTTCTGTAGCACCACATTTCGAAAGCTTCTATTCTCTTCTTGTCCAAACTGGTTATCGTCCATGTTTCACTTCCATACATGGCTACACTCCATACAAATACTTTCAGAAACGACTTCCTCACACTTAAATCTATACTCGATGTTAACAAATTTCTCTTCTTCAGAAACGATTTCCTTGCCATTGCCAGTCTACATTTTATATCCTCTCTACTTCGACCATCATCAGTTATTTAACTCCCTAAATAGCAAAACTCCTTTACTACTTTAAGTATCTCATTTCCTAATCTAATCACCTCAGCATTACCCGATTTAATTTGACTACATTGCATTATCCTCGTTTCGCTTTTGTTGATGTTCATCTTATATCCTCCTTTCAAGACACTGTCCATTCCGTTCAACTGCTCTTCCAAGTCCTTTGCTGTCTCTGACAGAATTACAATGTCATCGGCGATCCACAAAGTTTTTACTTCTTCTCCATGAATTTTAATACCTACTCCGAATTTTTCTTTTGTTTCCTTTACTGCTTGCTCAATATACAGATTGAATAACATCGGGGAGAGGCTACAACCCTGTCTCACTTCTTTCCCAACCACTGCTTCCCTTTCATGCCCCTCGACTCTTATAACTACCATCTGGTTTCTGTACAAATTGTAAATTGCCTTTCGCTCCCTGCATTTTACCCCTGCCACCTTCAGAATTTGGAAGAGAGTATTCCAGTTAACGTTGTCAAAAGCTTTCTCTAAGTTTACAAATGCTAGAAACGTAGGTTTGCCTTTTCTTAATCTTTCTTCTAAGATAAGTCGTAAGGTTAGTATTGCCTCACGTGTTCCAACATTTCTACGGAATCCAAACTGATCTTCCCCGAGGTCCGCTTCTACCAGTTTTTCCATTCGTCTATAAAGAATTCGCGTTAGTATTTTGCAGCTGTGACTTATTAAACTGATAGTTCGGTAATTTTCACATCTGTCAACACCTGTTTTCTTTGGGATTAGAATTATTATATTCTTCTTGAAGTCTGTGGGTATTTCGCCTGTCTCATACATCTTGCTCACCAGATGGTAGAGTTTTGTCATGACTGGCTCTCCCAAGGCCATCAGTAGTTCTAATGGAATGTTGTCTACTCCCGGGGCCTTGTTTCGACTCATGTCTTTCAGTGTTCTGTCAAACTCTTCACGCAGTATCTTATCTCCCATTTCATCTTCATCTACATCCTCTTCCATTTCCATAATATTGTCGTCAAGTACATCGCTCTTGTATAAACCCTCTATATACTCCTTACACCTTTCTGCCTTCCCTTCTTTGCTTAGAACTGGGTTTCCATCTGAGCTCTTGATATTCATACAAGTGGTTCTCTTCTCTCCAAAGGTCTCTAATTTTCCTGTAGGCAGTATCTATCTTACCCCTAGTGAGACAAGCCTCTACATCCTTACATTTGTCCTCTAGCCATCCCTGCTTAGCCATTTTGCACTTCCTGTCGATCTCATTTTTGAGACGTTTGTATTCCTTTTTGCCTGCTTCATTTACTGCATTTTTATATTTTCTCCTTTCATCAATTAAATTCAATATTTCTTCTGTTACCCAAGGATTTCTATTAACACTCGTCTTTTTACCTACTTGATCGTCTGCTGCCTTCACTACTTCATCCCTCAGAGCTACTCATTCTTCTTCTACTGTATTTCTTTCCCCCATTCCTGTCAATTGTTCCCTTATGCTCTCCCTGAAACTCTGTACAACCTCTGGTTTAGTCAGTTTATCCAGGTCCCATCTCCTTAAATTCCCACCTTTTTGCAGTTTCTTCAGTTTCAATATGCAGTTCATAACCAATAGATTGTGGTCAGAATCCACATCTGCCCCTGGAAATGTCTTGCAATTTAAAACCTGGTTCCTAAATCTCTGTCTTACCATTATATAATCTATCTGATACCTTTTAGTATCTCCAGGATTCTTCCAGGTATACAACCTTCTTTTATGATTCTTGAACCAATTGTTAGCTATAGTATCCGACACGAAAATGTGTTACCATATTTTCTGTCTCTTCTCACAATTCTTGATATGCACTCAACACTTTATGCTGCCTGCAATCGAGAACACTATCTTTACAGCGTGCACACGGCTTACCGGTCTGGACATCAAAGTGTTATGCTTAATGAATCAAAACGCAGTTCCGGCAAATGAACAAAGCGACGCGTAAAGTCAGCAGCTCTTTAGCTGCCGAGAATTCTTCCGGGTTGTGTGGCCGTGGTTCGTGGAACTCTTCCATCCCTGACGTTTCCATGGACCACGGCCATACAACCCAGAAGAATTATCTGCAGCTGAAACATCCGGTCTTGGAAGCCTTCACTGTATGAAACTCACCCGGAGCAAAACAAGTTTTCATTTGGCAAAAGAAGGCAGTCAAATGCATCCATGGAGTCAGAAATAACCAGTCTTGTAGACCATATTTGAAAAATCTAAAAATACTGACAGTTGCAGCACTCTTTCTACTAAGTTGTCTGATACACACAAAAGAAAACCAACACAGACACAAACTACGACAATGTAACCATCACCATGACACACGTATAAAACAGCAAATTGACATCCCAGTTGCTAGACTAAAGAAAACTCAAGATAGTTGCAGGTACATGGGAGTAAAACTATTTAACATGTTGCCAATAGAGGCACATAATGGGTCACTGAATGAGTTTAAAAGTGTCACAGAGAAATGGCTTAGAGAAAAAGCTTTTTATACAGCAGAAGATATTATAATGTGTACTAAAGATGATCTTAAGTACCGGTACTAATATAGTTTCTCTTAGATTAAACTTATACATGTAAATATAATGGAAATACCTTGTGCAGCATCAAGGACAAATGTTTGTATCTTATTAGACAATAATGATCTACAATATATTACACCATTTCTGTTAGTTATGTAAACTGTATATGTACACAAATGACGACATCAGTTGAATTTTTTAATGTCTAAAGATGGATAATAAAATAAATAAGTTAATTAATTAATAGCTCTTTAATCGTGGTACACGCCAACGCCATAAATGTAGTACTGTCGTAACACTCATATTTTTCACCAGCCACGAATGCAATGTGTAGCGGCACACGCACGTCACGACAGTCACCTCCATTCACTTCTTGTCGCTCCCGACATTTTGTTATGCCTTCTCTATCGACCTCTCGATATGACTTAAAATCACTCTTACACCTCACTTCACATAACACTTTAAAATTTTGTAATTACATCGATTTACAGTTCTGTGTAAAATTATAATTTCGTATAATTCTGTCCACAGAAGATGAATACAAATAACACGTTACAAAAAGGAAAGTATAAAACATCAGAATTATTGAAAATGGGAATCACACTAATAACTATAACGTAACTATATGAAGAATTAAATTTACAAAACTCATACTGAAATAGCCTTTTCGATATATGATGGAATTGAAGTAAGGAAGAAGTAAAAGGAAATAGAGTAAAAAGGAAAAAAAAGGCTTTCGGCCTGCAGTGTTTTCTTCACAGATGGGAAACGCAAGTACTAAGGAGTGAGGAGATACACTTTAAGTTAAAATGAAGGCTTTCACGACCGAATGACATTGCTGCTGACAAACATTTCAGGGTATGAGGTCGTGGTCCACGAAACTCTTCTGTTCCTGTCGGTCGGCAAGACTCAAAGGAGTAGCAAGGCCTCTGAAGTTGTCCAGCACAATTATGCAGACGTTAGGAACAGAAGAGTTTCTTGGAGACGACCGTTTAGCCCGAAAGGTTTACCAGCAGCAAAGCTTGAAGTTCTCTGAGGGTGTAGATATTGCGATGATGAATATCTCAGGAAGCAGGGCGGCTGAAGAGAAATTGATAGCTTTGAAAAGGACAATCACAAAACTTTGAAAGGAGAATATAGGTATAAAGTAAATGTGAAGGAAACATGGGTAACAGAAGACATACTTTAGTTCGTCGGCGAAAGAAAGAAGTACAGTATTGATCAGAGAAATTCTGGACTATTGAAATATGAGTTGCTTAAAAATGAAATAGGAATAGCAGGGATGCTAGGTCGAAACGTCTCCATGAGAAATGCGACGAAATGGCAAAAGAAATGGTTGTCTGTAGGACTCATATACGAATGTCAAAACAGCACCCTGTGAAATTAAAAGCAACGGTAGTAGCAATAAGAACACAATGGAAGAACCACTGTTAAATGCAGAGGAGAGAGCGGACAGGTGGAAAAAGTACAATAATGCCTCTATGAGGGGAACGACGTCCGATGATGTTATTTAAAAGGAAACTGGAGTCGACAGGGAAGAGATATGGGATCCAGTACTAGAATTGGAATTTAAAGGACCATTGGAAGGCAGAAAGAGAGAGATAATATTCCATCGGAGTTTCTAAAGTAGTGTGCGTGGATGCCAACAAAACTGCTGTTCACCTTGGTGGGTAGAATGTATGAGTCTGGCGATATAACATCTGATATTCGGAAAAACATCACCCACACAACTCCGAAGATAGCGAGAGCCGATAAAAACGATAATTATAGCACAATTAGCTTAACAGCCCTTGCATTCAAGTTGCTGACAAGAGAAATATACAGAAGATTGGAAAAGAAAAATGAGGATCCATTAGATGACGATGAGTTTGACTTTAGGAATGGCAGAGTCTCCAGAGAGGTAATTCTGAGGACATAACTGATAACGGAAGTAAGACTAAAGAAAAATGAAGATACATTCATTGGATTTTTCGAACAGAAAATAATGTTTGACAATGTAAAATGGTGGGAGATTATTGAAATTCTGTGAAAAATAGAGATAAACTGTAGAAAAACACCGGTAATATATATCTACAAGAACTAAGAGGGAACAATAAGACTGGGACACCAAGAATGCAGTGCTTGAATTAATAAGGGTGTAAGACCGGGATGTTGTCTCTCGGGCTACTGCACACTGAAAAAGCAGTGATGGAAGTAAAAGAATGCTTCAAGAGTGGGGTTAAAATTCAGGGTAAAAGGATATCAGTGATAAGATTCGCTGGTGACATTATTGTCCTCAGTAAAAGAGAATAAGCATTAGGTGGAATGGGCAGTCTAATGAATAGAGGATACAGACTGAGAGTTTTTCGAAGAAAGACGAAAGTAATGAACAGCAAGAAACTTAATCTCAGAATCGGGGGTTACGAAGTAAACAAATTTGAGGAATTCTGAAACCCAGGCAGCGAAATAAGTCAGAATGAACGGAGCAAGGAGGACATATGAAGTAGACTAACACAGACAAAAAGGTTATTCCTGTCCAAGAGAAGTCTACTGGTATCAAACATAGGCCTTAATCTGAGGAAGATGTTTCTGAGAATGTTCATCTGGAGCACAGCATTGTATGGTAATGAAACATGGACTGCCAGTAAACTGAACAGAAGAGAATCGAAGACTTTGAGACGTAATTCTACAGAAGAGTATCGAAAAAGAAGGTGGACAGGTAAGGTAAGAAGTGAGGAAGGTCTCCGCAGAATCAGCCAGGAAAGGAGTACGTGGAGAACACCGAAGACATCAGGGAATAACCTCCATGGTACTAGAGGGAGATACGGAGGGTAAAATCAGCAGACAAAGACAGACATGTGAGTACATCCAGCAAATAATTGAGGACGGAGGCTTGAATTGCTACTCTGAGGCTAAATGTTTGGCACGGGGGGGGGGGGGGGAGGGGAGGAGAGGGGAGTACTTCCATAGTAATTGCAGTGGATCTTGGTGCAGTTTGAAATTCCTGTTTGACGGTCTGGATAGATGTCTGCCTATTACACATTACGACCCTCTTTAACTGTCGGCGATCTCTGTCAGTCAACAGACGAGGTAGGCCTGTACGTTTTTGTGCTGTATGTGTCCCTTCACGTTTCCACTTTCCTATCACATCGGAAACAGTAGACCTAGGGATTTTTAGGAGTGCGGAAAGCTCGCGTACAGACATATGATCCAAGAGATACCCAATCACCTGACCACGTTCGAAGTCCGTGAGTTCCGCGCTGATATGGAGTACCTGGCAGTCGGTGGCAGCACAATGCACCTAATATGAGAAACGTATGTTTTTGGAGATGTCAGGATACATTTGATGACATAGTCAATCCTAATGTTAAGTTTCTCACTGTTCTCATTTCTGCTAGTTCTCATTACTTTCGTCATTCTTAAGTTTACTCTCAATCCATGTTCTGTACCCATTATCCTGTTCATTCAATTCAGAAAGTCATGTAATTCTTCTTCACTTTCAGTCAGGGTAGAAATGTCATCAGCGAATCATACCATTGATATCCTTTCACTTCAAATTTTAATTCCACTCCTGAACCTCTCTTGCTTCTTCGATGTACAGATTGAACAGTAGTAAGGAAAGACTATACATCCCTAATTTACACCCTTTTTAATCCGAGCACTTCGTTCTTGGTCGTACACCCCTGTTATTCCCTTTTCGATGTTGTAAATATTGTGTATTACCCGTCTCTTCCTATAAATTACGGTACCCTCATTTTTCTCAGAATTTCGGACATCTTGAACCATTTTGCAATGACGAACGCTTTTTCCAGGCCCACAAATCCTTTGAACGTCTCTTTATTTTTATTTAGTCTTGCTTCCATTGTCAACTGCAACGTCAAAATTGCCTCTCTGGTACCTTTACCTCTCCTAAAGCCAAACAAATCGTCACCCAACATATCCTCAATTTCCTTTTCCATTCTTCTGTATACCATTCTTGTCAACAGCTTGTTTACCTGATATGTTAAGCTGATTTTGCCATAATTCTCGCACTTTCCAGCTCTTGAAGTCTTCAGAGTTGTGTGGATGATATTTTTCCGAAAGTCTGATGGTATGTCTCCAGACTCATACATTCTACACGTCACTTGATTAGTCGTTTTGTTGCTAGCTCCCGCAATAATTTTACTAATGCTGATGGAATGTTATCGATACCTTCTGCCTTATTTGATCTTAAATCCTCCAAAGCTCTATTAAATTCTAATATTGGATCTCCTATCTCTTCGATCACATCAGACAAATCTTTTCCCTCATAGCGGCCTTCAGTGTACTCTTCCTACCAATCGGCTCTTTCTCCTCTACATTTGGCAGTGGAATTCACGTTGCACTCTTAATGTTACCATCCTTGGTTTTAATTCCAACGAAGTTTGATTTAACTTTCCTAAATGATAAGTCCATCCTTCCGACAATCATTTCTTTTTAGATTTCATCACATTTTTCATGCAGCAATTTTGTCGTAGCTTCCCTGCACTTCCTATTTATTTCAGTCCTCAGGGACTTGTAATTTTGTATTCGTGAAACATCTTTGTACCTCCTTCTTTCATGGATTAACTGAAGTATTTCTTCCGTTACACACGATTTCTTCGTAGTTTCTTTCTTTGTACCTATGTTTTTCTTTCCAGCTTCTGTGACTTCCCTATTTAGAGGAGTCCACTCCTATTCAACGGTGCAGTCTTCTGAGCTATTCCTTATTGCTATATCTATAGCTTTGAAGAACTTGAAGCATATCTCGTCATTTCGTAGTACTTCTGAATCCCACTTCCTTCCGTATTGCTTCTTCCTGACTTAGCTCTTAAACTTCAGCCAATTCTTCGTCGCTACTACATTGTGTTCGGAGTCTGTATCTGCTCCTGGGTACGCCTTACAACCCAGTAACTGATTTTGGAATCTCTTTCTGAAAATGATGTAATCTAACTGAAATCGTCTTGTATCACCCGGCCTTTTCCAAGTATAACTCCTCCTCTTGTGATTCTTGAACAGAGCGTTCACTATTACTAGCTGAAATTTATTTAAGAACTCAGTTAGTCTTTCTCATTCCTTGTCCCAAGCCCATATCGTCCTGGAAACATTTTTTCGACTCCTTCCCCTACAACTGCATTCCAGTCCCACAAGACTATTAGATTTTCATCTCCCTTTACGTACCCTACTACGCTTTCAATATTCTCACATGCTCTATCTCTTCATCTTCAGTTTGTGACTTTGGTATGAATACCTGAGCTTTCTGTGTTGGTGTTAGTTTACTGTCGCGTCTGGTAAGAACAGATCTATCTCTAAATTGTTCACTGTAAGACAATGTTTGCCCTCCCTTCCTATTCATAACTAATCCTATTCCCGTTATACCACCGCAGCTTGCAGTTCTGATTCATTGGATGGACCTACATAGGGAGATACGATCACCACGATAAAATAAGGGAAACCAGAGCTCGTACGAGAAGATATAGGTGTTAATTGTTTCCGCACGCTATACGAGATTGGAGTAATAGATATTAGTGAAGGTGGTTCGATGAACCCTCTGCCAGGCATTTAAATGTGATCTGCAGAGTATCCATGTAGATGTCGTTGAACACACTTGTTAAACACACGCAACTAAATATTGGACTTATTGGACTGCCGATTGATAAGGTCTGAGTTTTTGTCCTGGCAATCTGGCGAAACGACAACAGCATCAGTAGACCGTTGGGCAGCAGTCATAATGTACACCTAATTAGAATCACTGTCTGATATGCAATGTGAAACTTGCCTAACAGGATTTGCACTTAAACATGGCGACTGTATGAGGCTTTGTTTGCCACATGTGAAATACTTTGATTTGCGGCACGGGCACTGTGCCCTATCACGTGTTGGAAATCAATGTGGGCAGGACTTCTGCGACATGACTGGTTCGTATATGACCTAGGTGTCGGGTGACCGACATCGTGGGGTGAGGGGGAGGGAGAAGGGCTTTGCCCTGAAATGTCTTACTCTTGACAACACATACTGCAAATACTTTAAAACCGTGCTGAGTTACATCGACAAAGTACCGTGGCTCAGTAAAGCAACACTTTACTAAGGTCAAGGTTTGGATACTTTAGTATGGCAGCATGTGAATACGGCAGTCAGACACGTTCTGAGTAATCAGATCTCTCATCATATTGCTACTGTAGCATAATCTACATGAATATTGAATTTTTAAAGTGATATTGTCTAATAAGGCCATGAAATTCTGTTACTCACTGTTTGTAGAACTGTTGTGGCTGCTGTTTCAACCTGAGAAACTTAAAACGAGCAGTTACTACACGCACTTGTGATTTAAAATGATTTGACCGTTTGTTACGTACCTCGTCGTAGGGGACCTTATGAGGTTGACGATCTAGAAACAGTTTCGCTAGAAACCGGAATTGATCTGTGTTGTAGCCGCGACCGGAACGGTCGTGGGGTAGTCGAGAACGAAAGCGAGGCGGGACCAAACGGGAGCGGCCCGCGAACAAACAAAACGAACGGGAGAGGATGAACAAGAACAACGACAGACAACCGAGCAAGACATTACAAACAGCAACACGCTAGAAGCAACGGGGTCACAAGCTAAAAACCTCACGAATCCACAACGTCCACTCGTACACGGAACAAAGTAAAGTAAACACGCTGTCTGTAGGCGAGATATCGATAGACTCACGCAAATATCAGACTGCCTCGCTGAACTTTTTTTTTTTTTTGTATTTCGGTTCCCCCCTAAGGGGGTGGGCTGGAAGCAGCTTAGTACGCTGCTGTGCAGCCGACAGACTTTTTAAAACGTAAGATGAAGAGAAGAACAATTAAAACAAGCGATAAAACTGTGACTTAAATTGTAAAACGGCGGAAAATTGTGGAAAGTTAAAACATAAAACAAAGGGTTGGCAATGCTAATAAAATACAGAGGAAGCAGGCTGGTAACATAGTAGACAGACAATTAAAAAACATGGTGACAGTCTGGTTTCTGTTCGCAAGAGAGATAAAAATCACACCCACCTCGCTGAGCGAGTGGCAGGCGCTTAAATACATGATAGGGTACGTCGCTATTGGCCGCTGGGACCACGTACTTCACCGTGGCGCCCTCACACTATGCGCAGGCCAGGAGCGCGGGCAGCCACGGCTTACGGCGCGACGGCAGCAGAGTCCGCTAATGGTAATCGAGGTCCAAGCTGTCTGACGAGGATTCCAAACCCGCAGCGCTCGGTACCAGAATCTGAACCTCCGATGGAGAGACAATGGTAAATACGCTGGTGTCTTATTATTCGGCAGGCGTTGAAATCCACCATCGACTACGCAACATAATCAGCCCAGTCTTTCCTTTGCCCCATATACTCCATAAACTTAGCGCTAGAACCGTTTGGTGAGTTGTTTCCAAACCAACGGGCTGTGGTGACGGTCGTGGCACTGCCACTATTTCTTGCAGTGCTTGTAATGATTGTTCAATCCTTTGTACTTGCAACTGAATAGCTTGCATCCAAGATGCATACGAAAGAGACATCGTGAACAGACAATTTAACAATACACACAAACAAAAAGTAGCACTGCTGTAAGAGGGAGTTAGTTACACAGTATTGAGAGGCACCCACTTGCCTTTCTCATACTGTGGCATCAAGCAGTCAGGCCTGCAAGATGAGTGGTTTGCCAAGCGAGTGGAGTCTTCCTTAATTTATCGAGCAACACGAATTCTCGTATCTTACTATTTAGTTACAAATTATCCTCCTGCATGAATAATACGCAACGGAAACACGCATCTGACTATCAGTGATTTATAGAACTCTGACTGCACACTACGCACTGGCAATACCACATTTACTTTTTGTCTTTGATTTAACGGCTTTTATATAAATTCGGGACATTATGACAACATACAATTTAATGAAAAAGGCCACCAATCTCTTTCTATTCACTATCTGATTTATTCCTAAACACACAAATTCTACAACCTACAACAAAATCACATGAGAAATTCCGCCCAGTGGGCATGGCTTTACGTTAGTGAATCTCTATACTATGGTCTCGTAATCTATTTACCGCAACAGTGCACTCCCTGGATCGGATGGTGGATCTTTTATTATACCTCACACTTCGCCTCTCACAATCATCCTCACGAAACTTTCCTCCAGATCGAGCGATACAGAAGGAACAGGCATACCCACAAATCTTTCGAAACTACCTTGCTACCCCCATGCAAAACACACATACCCAAATTACATGACATATACAACACAACAATATGAAATACAACACAAAGAACTGTTACAACATCATCACTTTCCGCTTTCCCACTTCAATCAATATCCATCCCAGTTTCACACGACACTGCCCCACTTTGTAATTCTACTTTCCTACTGTGAACTCTGGAGATAAACGCACGTCTTCCTGTGCAATGCAAGCCAAGTGGCGTTGCTGGAAAAACGGCCGACTCACCTTGATTCTCTCTCAGAGTTTAAATTTAGCGTCACATGGAATGATATTTCTTAAATACTTCAACTTATGATACACACGCTATTTCTTAAATATTTCAGCTTATTGTACACACGCTATTAATTCTTAAATATTTCAGCTTATTGTACACACGCTAGTATCTCAACTTATAACTACACGTGGGCTCATTGTGACCGTTGGTTTACTACAATCCCCTTAAAATTACCTGCCTCACTTTGTAATTTTCCCCACAAAAGTTCCTGGGAAAGAGAAATGATTAGTACTAACTACTCTTAAATATTCCACATCCATACCATGCCTCCACACTTTCATTACGGAGCACAACAAAAAAACAGGTCTTTACAGCAGAAGGTTCAGCGCCAGAGTGCCGAGTCTGAAACATGGCCGTCTTCCGGTTCTCTCGCACCTCTCTCGAAGTGGGAGAAGCACCTTGCTACCTTATTGGTCAGCCACCCTTCAGACGCTCAAAGCTCTGGTAACTTCCATCTCTTTGGTCCCACCAAAGGTAGCCAAAGGATCGACTCAAAGATGATCATATATTCCCATTCACTATCTGTGGTTAGCAGACGACCATACATTCATTCATTTCACAGATCTCACCAAACTGGATGTAGGGATTTATTTTGGGGGAGTGCACATGTGATCAATTAAATAAATAAATTGTCATTCTTTCCCACACTGGTATCCGGCTTCGCTGTATTAATTGAAATTGAGTTACTTTTACACAAAAAATGTGTTGTTCTGACAGGAATTTCGTACCTATTTTCAATGTTGGGCGGTACTGTACCCTTTCACCACCGGCTACCCATGCAGAAAAAAATGGCACGGTACTATCCTTGCAATGCGAGGGTAGTTCCGAACATTTTTTTAAGAAAACTGTAGTAAAACAAACGTAGCAATTCATCAAAATAACCAGGAGGAGACCTTAGCCCCTGGTGACCTCAAATAGACGACCAAATTATTGACAGTTGTTGCATTATTGTACTCTCCACAATCCGGAGTAACGTACACATACAAATATGTAACAATCCACATGACAAATAAAACATCACATCATAGAAATGAAAAATAATATTGAGATAAAAATTTGCTTTAGTTACTGGGATCTTCGTTATTTTTATGAGTAATCCAAATTTCAATAATTCTAAAACAAATAAAAAAATACTAATTGTACTCATGAAATTTTAAATAGCTCACCGTCCAAACACAGAGCAAGTAATCTGACATTCATAAATTGCGCTGTAAAAACCCTTACACAGCAAAGTCTAAATACAAAACAAAATCAACAAAAGAAAAAAATTTCGTACACTAGTTACACGTAGAATGTCAGGCTCCATACCATTACTCTAAAATATACCTCAAACCTACAGCGAAATAAAACTGAGAAGAAAAACAATGAAATATACCACAAGTTACATACTGGTTACGTAATATAGTTCGTCTAAGACATCATGTCATACCTCATTAACTATCATCACCTAAGCAATTGCCACAACTACTCGACAGTGAGTTTAACCTTATCCTTGTCCATCAGTACAAATACCTACTGCTGAGCTAGTCAGTCCATCAACTTTGATCAATACACGCAGTAAATAGTTTAGCAATAAGTGCTTGAATCCACCAGTAGCTCTCTTATCTTACTCTACTGTTCATTTCTCTGTTGTCACACATATAGACGACAAGAACTTGCATTTCGACTAGCCTTCGTTTCACTTTAATGTGAAATGTCACCACTGTGATAAAAAAATAAGTGGCTTCAGTCAAAACACCAACAAGATTATTACTATGCACGACATCAAAATACATCAGTTAATTCCGATATTTGTTGTGCAATGCAAACTCTTGTCCCCTGTGACAATCTTACTGATCAATGCTACATGAACCGCTACGTTAGTATTACGCCACTGGCTTATAATTAGAGCATCATTGTACCAAATATTCTAATAAACATGCTACGTGAACTTGATAACCCAGAACAGACAAAAAACAAACACTAACTATTCTAAACACAAATATTAATAAAATACAATTACGCTTGCTGTCCCTTCAGGAATGAAACATATAAAAAAAAAACATTTACACAATTACAAATACATTATTCCCTATCTTGCGAGTCACACGGAAACATTTCATTCTGTGATTTTCTTAGGGTCAAAAAGTTGCTGATAGTTTTCCTAGAACCACTGTCTCGGTGTCAAAGCTCTCCCATGGTTACCCGGACGAAAGTCTTTGAGTCACTCAATTCGGCATTTTGAACACGCACTGAACAGTAAACTGTATCTCTCATTAAACACAAATGTCATAGTCACTCTCAGAGTACCATCCACACGAATCTGTTCGTCCAAAAAATGGCCCTACAACTACTATTACCCACGGTTCTGTCCTTTCAGTTCATGGTGTAATTAAAAGTCGTAAGTTTCAACAAACAGCACTTATTCCCGCGCCAATTCAAGAAATGTCTCCTACTACAGACGCAAATGTCAATGTCCCACTCTAGTTTCTTGCCTTCATACAATAATTGTTCACCATATGGCACCTGTCCTCTAAGTATACCAAGTGTCCCACATGCAATTCACAAAGCACACTTAACAAGTCACTGTCAAAAGTTTATGGATCCCACCATTCAGTGGTCAAGACAAAACAAAACAATCGTCCTGTCTGCTACAGACAAAATCTTTTCCACCACTCACAATGTGGAATCACCAGTCCTTCACTTTCCACCTTATAGAAAGTCGCAGTCATCTTGTTTCACGGCTCCACAGTCCAGAACTAGTTAATAGTTGCTGGTAACAAATGCTCGCCGGGCTCTGCCGCGCCTCGTCCATTCTGCAGTAGCGCCGCTGCACGCGCCGTTGAGCAGAAGAAACCACCCGCTGTTGCCTCCGCGGGATACCTTCCCCAGTCGTAAGGGTGGCGGAACTCATGAATGGCCAGTGATACGTGCGTGTCGCCCCAGGCCGTTGACCTGCTGTAGCGGGCGCGTGGAGTGTACCTCGTCCGACAGTGGAGTGGGGAGTGCCGCGGCTGTGTCGCCTGTCGCCATGGCGACGTCAGCTCGGCCCGTTAGCGGTATGGGCGTTACGACACCCAATTAGCCAGATCTTCCGTGCATCTCGCAACATTACAGACAAAAGGAAATTCTTACATTAAAATTATACACCCTAGTTTTCTACACATACAACATCAACATTTATCTCTTTTCTATAGACAGCCCACACTCGTGCTATTAATTGTACCTGTCGTCCCTCATACAAAACATGAAAGTGTAAAAAAAAAAAAAAGGAATAATAAACAATCTATACTGCTCATAATTACAATATCAAATAGTAGGCTACTCTATCATCCTATCACAGTGAAAGTGTTCGAAACTGTTTATTCTAAAACTACAATATACAATGAACTTTTGCGCTTGTGACAGACTGAAATTAATACCCCTTGAAAGTGTTCTAACAAAAAATAAGAATAATCCACAAGGCTCACAATTACCTACCACATGTTATTAAATAGTAAACTACTTTAACATCCTAACACAACAAACATTTTAGAAACTGATGACTCTAAATCTACAACATACAATGCACCTTTGTGCTTGTGACTGACTGAAATTAGTATCTTTCTATATATTTTACCTTTTTTTTATTATTATATATAACAACATTTCTAGGACATGTATGAACCATCCACATGATGTCAGATCCTGACCTGCCATCGAGGTTCATCCCAATCAAACAATACATAATAATGTTTTAGTTACAGATCGGTAGCATCCCCTTTACAGGAGTGTGCGCATTGATCACACTACTCTACGACTCTCACTCACCAGACATCACATTTTCCCTCTCATTCAATCCATTAATACACTAACAGAATAGGTCTAGAAGTCAGCTAACCTTAACACCACCACACTCACTACAACATACCATACCTTTGCTCCCTTATACTCAACCACATAACACGTGAAGCTGTTTCGGAGATAGCATTCCAGTCTCCGAATTCGTCCTTTCACACTGGCACCTCTCTCCATCGGCTTACCTCTGCATTCACTTTATGCTAAATATCAACTTAGAATCGCGACATTTCATCTAAGAACAAAAATACACAAATTAATCAACGTGCAAAAATAACTGCACACATTCTTGGTACCGTTTTGATTGGTTATACTGGTACGAGGCTTCAACAACAACAAAAAATATTATTTTTCTCAAATCGCAATTGTTATGCTAAGAATTAGATCTACACCTATATTACATCTTACGTCAGTCTTCCACAACGTTCACCATCTGGGTCTCATACTCCCTTTACGTCCTTTCACATTGTGCAGTTGTCCTCATCTCTTCATTCGTATTTCGGCTCTCCGTCCGTCCATTACTCCATCATTTCCTGGTCTTCCTTCGCCATTGGCATCAATCTCTATCGCAGCATACACAGGCCTCTCTGTAACATACATCTAAGACATCTCCACATTATTCAATTCTACTCACCTTTATTTACCACTGTTTCATCACGTCGAATCTCTCTTTATTAATCCCCTTGCTTCACGTCGCTTCTCCTCATATACCACCTTTATCCACTACTATTTATCACGTCGCTTCTCTATCTACTATCTTTATTCACTCATTAATCATCACGTCGTTTCTGCTTGATCCTTATTCATACGACAAAAATACGTACATACACCACTCTGTCGATTCCTGTTCATGACTCATTTGACCAGTCTATTCCGTCATACTTCCTGACATCCCGCCTGAAAATTCTTATGTTCGATCTGACCCTGCACAACGTTACACACCACAAATAAATACACTGACTATCTACCATAAATCGCCTACTTTAGATCTATCCTTAATTTTTCCATAATTTGATGTTAGAAATGTGATGAAGCCCTCGAGATTGTTTTCCTTTGATCGTCTCAATCAGTACAGCATTTTCATGGACAATCCGCCTCCCTCTGAATGGTCCACTGTACACCGTAAAGAATTTGCTAGTTAGGAATATGTGTTTACACGAAAATTAAATGTGTGCAGAGAATATACAAGCTGGGAGAATTGGGCAGCCCAAGTGTTAGTAACTTTGGTGCTAGTGGCCTCTTTCCCTAACACCAGATTCCGAACAACCATACACAGCACTTCATTATAACTGTCACCACGACAATGACATACTATAGATCAGACGGCATCTAATTTAAAAACTTCGATCACAATGTTTACTTCTTACATTACGTGTTTAGTATCTACAATAGTCAAATCACACTAATTAAACTGGACTCATTGGCATTATTACATAACAATTCTTTTACTTTACTGTTAGAAATAAAATTTGCAAATTTTACTGAGATACCAGCCTAATAGATTCCATTACTGGCGTTTTATTCTCTGATCAGAAGTATGGTATTTGCATTCCTACATATTAGTTTGTCTGCTACATAGACAATTTTCAGTGCCAGCTGCATGTGTTTTAAGAGCAAGATATTAAGGGCTGATATGTTGGATTAGTTCCTCCTATTCTTGAATCCATTATGACAAGAATGAAATGCCTGGATTCCATGCTCTTCTGTCATTCAGATAGTTTCTACCCTCGACACTATCTGACCTATGAGTCGTGTCTCCGTTCACGATATTGCTCTCATTACCCAATCCTTGTAACAAGTGCTGAAATGACGCGGAATCGTCTAAGCCTCTGCCTGCCATCGCTATACCTCTGCTCAATTTCACTGGCAACTTCGTTATACGGATCCTAATGAACTCCGCTGGTTCGTATGTCACATCCAAGTACCTGTTTCGTCTGAACATCTCCTGATAGCACGACACTGAATCCCTTATGCCACCTTCGTTACGATTTTGCATCATCAATATGCTTAGCGTAACCTGGTCCTGCTTACTTTTCGGCCTGAATTCATTTAAATAGCTACTACAGTCTTTAAGGTCTTCCTCCATTTTCGCTCTTGCCTCGTCCCTCAAATAGTTATACACAAACTTCATTTTGAGGAGCAGTCCCCACGATGAAGGTAATGAATCGTGAAATTGAGACAGCCTTGGCCTATACCCAGTTGGGTCTGCCACCTGTTTTATCTGACACAACCGTTCTTCTGACTCTCTGAATTCGTCTTCCTCTTTCTGCCTATTTTCGCCTTTTGAGTTTATCTCACTCTCCACCTGCAATCTACCTGGTGGTGTTTCACCTTCGCTTCTGCACGCTAATTGCAACTGTGTCAGTTCTTCCCTATGTTTCCTATTTGTTTCTAATTGTGCCTCTTTAAACTGTAATCGTGGTCGTATCTCCTCCTGATCGGCACAAGCCTCTCGCTGCGTACTGTTAGCACCTGTCTCGCCTCTTGTACTGATCTTTTCTGCATCTGCACTAATCGTATTCTTTCTGACCACTACCTCTTTGATTCGCTCACCTGGCAACACGTCCCTACGCTCAGTAGTATCACTCTCTATTGCAAATACTTGTACCTCCAAATTATTATCTTTTTCTTTCACTGCGTCACCTACTTGCTTCAACGCACCCAGATTCTTCTCCCCCTCATCTAACCGATTATTAACTGCGGGCAGACGCTCATCGGTAACAGAGTGTACCTTCCTCATTGCCTCTTTATTTCCCTTATCCAATGCCTCCATACTTTCCTCACTATCTTTACACATCGCGTCCATCATTTCCATCAACTCCCTATGTCTCTCCTTAGCCTCCCTATCTCTTTCCTTATTATCTCTATCTAATCTTTCCTTATTCTCCCTATCTCTCTCCTCATTCTTCCTATCTATCTCCTTATTATCTCTCACCAAACTCTGTAACAACCGTAGCATCATATCGTCATTTGCAACTTTCGACGCGCTCACCTCGTTCGCCCGTGACACCGTAGCCTCGCTAAGAGTAGCTGCACTTTCACTGCATACCTGTCCTAATCTCGGCTCGCCCGCGTCGTCGGGGAAGGCCCGCGTTCGTGGACAAAGCCCGCCGCATAAAGGATCACCCAGGAGCGGTCCAGTGAACAATTCAACCCCTTCCGAGTGTTTGTCTTTCTCGCTCGTTGACACATGGTCAACAGCTACTTCCTGCTGCACTGCTACGTTCACGCCAGAATCGCTATTCTCCATGGTGACTACACTTTTAGACTGCGACCTAGTTACTACGGAAATTACGCAAAAAAAATTATACCACGATCTTCCAGCCTTGTACGATCTAGCAATTAAAAAAATAAAAGATCCTCACCAATCCAGACAGAAATTGCAAACAAAAAAATTTTTACTTCTTAGCGCTATCACAATATATTCCATCAAAAAAAATAAAAAAAATCTTAACAGCAATAATCCTGGCAGAAAATATCCTGAAAAAGGAATCCTGGCAGGGTCGAAATTATGAGAGGCACCCACTTGCCTTTCTCATACTGTGGCATCAAGCAGTCAGGCCTGCAAGATGAGTGGTTTGCCAAGCGAGTGGATTCTTCCTTAATTTATCGAGCAACACGAATTCTCGTATCTTACTATTTAGTTACAAATTATCCTCCTGCATGAATAATACGCAACGGAAACACGCATCTGACTATCAGTGATTTATAGAACTCTGACTGCACACTACGCACTGGCAATACCACATTTACTTTTTGTCTTTGATTTAACGGCTTTTATATAAATTCGGGACATTATGACAACATACAATTTAATGAAAAAGGCCACCAATCTCTTTCTATTCACTATCTGATTTATTCATAAACACACAAATTCTACAACCTACAACAAAATCACATGAGAAATTCCGCCCAGTGGGCATGGCTTTACGTTAGTGAATCTCTATACTATGGTCTCGTAATCTATTTACCGCAACAGTGCACTCCCTGGATCGGATGGTGGATCTTTTATTATACCTCACACTTCGCCTCTCACAATCATCCTCACGAAACTTTCCTCCAGATCGAGCGATACAGAAGGAACAGGCATACCCACAAATCTTTCGAAACTACCTTGCTACCCCCATGCAAAACACACATACCCAAATTACATGACATATACAACA
This sequence comes from Schistocerca nitens, assembly GCF_023898315.1. NCBI lineage: Eukaryota > Metazoa > Arthropoda > Insecta > Orthoptera > Acrididae > Schistocerca > Schistocerca nitens. Next base: position 760,479,117 of record NC_064617.1, on the reverse strand, counting down.
CAACAATATGAAATACAACACAAAGAACTGTTACAACATCATCACTTTCCGCTTTCCCACTTCAATCAATATCTATCCCAGTTTCACACGACACTGCCCCACTTTGTAATTCTACTTTCCTACTCAGAACTCTGGAGATAAACGCAAGTCTTCCTGTGCAATGCAAGCCAAGTGGCGTTGCTGGAAAAACGGCCGACTCACCTTGATTCTCTCTCAGAGTTTAAATTTAGCGTCACACGGAATGATATTTCTTAAATACTTCAACTTATGATACACACGCCATTTCTTAAATATTTCAGCTTATTGTACACACGCTATTAATTCTTAAATATTTCAGCTTATTGTACACACGCTAGTATCTCAACTTATAACTACACGTGGGCTCATTGTGACCGTTGGTTTACTACAATCCCCTTAAAATTACCTGCCTCACTTTGTAATTTTCCCCACAAAAGTTTCTGGGAAAGAGAAATGATTAGTTCTAACTACTCTTAAATATTCCACATCCATACCATGCCTCCACACTTTCATTACGGAGCACAACAAAAAAACAGGTCTTTACAGCAGAAGGTTCAGCGCCAGAGTGCCGAGTCTGAAACATGGCCGTCTTCCGGTTCTCTCGCACCTCTCTCGAAGTGGGAGAAGCACCTTGCTACCTTATTGGTCAGCCACCCTTCAGACGCTCAAAGCTCTGGTAACTTCCATCTCTTTGGTCCCACCAAAGGTAGCCAAAGGATCGACTCAAAGATGATCATATATTCCCATTCACTATCCGTGGTTAGCAGACGACCATACATTCATTCATTTCACAGATCTCACCAAACTGGATGTAGGGATTTATTTTGGGGGAGTGCACATGTGATCAATTAAATAAATAAATTGTCATTCTTTCCCACACTGGTATCCGGCTTCGCTGTATTAATTGAAATTGAGTTACTTTTACACAAAAAATGTGTTGTTCTGACAGGAATTTCGTACCTATTTTCAATGTTGGGCGGTACTGTACCCTTTCAGTATCACACAGTGAGGTAATGGCGAGCTACATCCTCTGTATCGCTTTTGTGTCCGACTTCTTGGACACTGAGCTGACTAGTAATAATTCAGTTAATTAGAACACTCTGAATAATTAATATTCTATTAATTACAACAAAACTTATTTTTGCTCGCTAGGCTCGGCTATCGCTTCAAAACTGCACAAGTAGAGTTGCGGCTCAGAACGCACTAAATGAGCCACAATTACTGACTGGCGAATTGATACAGTTCGGGATTACCGTACAATGGCTTCGTTGCAGTCACTAGAAAACACAAGTTCGTAGACACTTGTTGACAAAGTTCTGATTGCACTGGCGCGTAGGCATAGTTTATAGGAGATGGTAGTGTCTTCACTTCCCGATGGTTGACGCGGGCTGTGTCACGGTGAGTAGGCAGCACAACGACGTTACTCCGACAGCATCTTCCTGGAAGGGGACACAGGATCTGACCGTGAACAGAACTGACCGGCGACGCTATTTCATGGCAGAGGTGCGGCGGTGGCGCCTTGGAAGTACCGGAGGCATTGCTTCTTCCTAGCATGTCGCTGTCGCCTCGTGACATTGCTTTGCTGTGCAGTGTCTCAGCGGTGGTCGCTACTTCTTGCACCGCCCTAGGTAATCAAAGACACCGCAATAGATACGAAGAATAAGGATGAGAAATGTTAATAATGTTTGCTTTATTTAAAAACCTTTAAGAGTTTCCACATAAAGGATTCGAAAGCGTTACTTCTGCTACTCTCGCTTGAAATACCTAATTATTAAAGTTTCATGTCATTTTAATGTACCAGAGTATGGGTTCTCAGCGAAATAATGTACGAGTTTATTCTATTAACTAGATGCAACAATTTTTTTACCTTTTTATTTACGAAGTTTAATTTCACTTCTTTGTGACTGATGGTGTTCTTAATTAATAGTGCCGCTCCTCCTTTACCATCAGTTTATTTGACCTTACTAAATTATATCATTTGAAAAGGACTGGTGTTTCCGTCATGAACCACGTTTTGTTGAGGGCTGTAGTGGCATTATTGTGAGCATTCACCTCTTCTTCCAGGGATTTCCAGTTCGATAACGCTGATCTAGCAGTAGGTTTGAGCTTCAAACGAGAAGATGCTTCTTACCTGGTTCCCGATAAGAGCTCGTTGATGCTACTCTCCGACATTGAGCGTTCAACAATTAAGGAAATAAAAGCGACTATTTTCTCTGCAAGAGAACCATCTACTTTACCTTCCTGCACTACACCATTTTAGAAATGAGACAAGTAAAGATTACTGGAAATAGTTTTTCCTGACAACCATACGGCTTCATATTGACGTTGTAAACCTGCGTTCCAGGATGTGTGGAAAGAGGACTAAATGTGGTAGTTTCTGCCTGTTAAGGGATCTTACTTTCTACTGTGGCGGAGGCGAGTGAAGAATAGGTGTTTGGGTAATCTTTTGCTCGTGCTTGTCAGAAAGGGAAGGTTGAGGGATCGTGATATTCTGACGAAGGGATGCTGTTGCTGATTGTAAGATAGGGAAGTTTTATCATGGGGATAGACAAGAGGATATTCCGACATCACTCTAATATACGGACAGATCGAAGCGTTATTATAATTGCTTTCATATGGCTTTGACAGAATAAGAGACCATGTTCCACTCCTACGAAATTCTCCCGAGTCTGTAAAAGAAATGTTATTGAGAGTGGCGCATTCACTGACTTTCATTCTAAAAATATAATTTGGGCAATGTCTATCTGTAACTAATTGGCTACTTCCACGGTTTATGCAAAGATTTAATTTGTCTGGCGTTGTGTGGGATGAGCCCATCCATCTGCTGCCTGTCTGTTTGCTCCGAAACGTCTTACTAATAAGGTTAAATCTTACACAACTGTAACATTATTCAACAGTTGCAATGTTAGGACTAACCTCACTTCTTAATCCGTACAAGTAAACACACTGAAGGACTTGCTGCTCTATAACGTAAAGACACACATCTATGATTTCACAATAGATGTAGCGCTTTTCTAAATTAGGCGTCGTGACACGCGTCTAGCCTTTTGTAAGTTACGGTATGGTGGTAGCTGTGTCAGACTTTTCCAGCCACACCTTATTTTCTGACCACGTGTGTTGGGAAATAAGCTTCTTAATGAAGTTCATCGCGGGCCGTTGTGGCCGAGCGGTTCTAGGTGCTTCAGTCTGAAACCAAGCGACCTCTACGGTCGTAGGTTCGAATCCTGCCTCGGGCGTGGATGTGTGTTATATCCTTAGGTTAGTTAGGTTTAAGTAGTTCTAAGTTCTAGGGGACTGATGACCTCAGAAGTGAAGTCCCATAGTGCTCAGAGCCATTTGAACTATTTGAAGTTCATCAAGCACAGAATCGGACGCAAGTTTGTTTCTTATGACAGTGATACCCACTTGGTTTGGAATGTACTCCACCAATATTCTTATCCTTATTTTTAACGTATACGTACTAAGGACCACGGTCAACAAAATAATGGGCCACGTATTGGTAGATTTTGTTGCTCAAGACGGCTTTCCTGCTTTAGTGACACCGAAAGCATCACCCACTGGCAGCGTGGGAGAACCAGTGACACTCGACAGGCGCCCTCGAACGTAACGTTGCAGCATCAGCAGGGAGTTCGGCAGAGCGGTGCATATCCTCCGTTCGAGCAGCAGAAGTATGCGGAGTGGAGAGATGCGGTTACAGATAAGGTTTCTACGTGCAAGGGTACAGCGAATTCTGCGTCACCCTGCAGTCTTCTGTTCTCTCTTGTTGGTGGCAGCAGTTTTCCATTTCTTATCACTTATGATTCAGCTGGACACTTTTTTTACTGTATTATCTTATTTTTGGTAGTGTGCTGAACTGTCTTCTTCTACATCCACGTCACTTCCACGCTCAACATTACACTTCATCTTCTTGTTCCATTCCAACATTCTTCAACACTTAAATGAAGATATTATTGAGACTATTTAAATATACAACAAACATAATAGTGCACACTAAAACAAGTTAACCTTTCTAGTGAGAGGGAATAACATTCGCAATGTTGCATCACTGGCACGACTGGATGAAAGAATTTCGTAACTTCACATGATCCTGTAATTAATGAATGTATAAATAACAGTTAAGTCCAAGATGATATGAGATAGCTACCGAAATGGGTTGTGCTACTAACAATTATAAAGTAAGCGTGACGGGAGGTGTAAAATTGTTAACTGTTGCCGATTTTGTTAAACACCTCTACATGGCCAATATAGACAACAGTGATTACTAGTTTCTACCACATAAATGGTCGTCTTCAGATCCGAATACGAACATAGGTTATCTAAGTGGCGGGAATGAGATAGACACACGCGCATATGACGTGAGATTCAGTCACTATGCGCGACCGCTGAGTCAATCAAAGATAACTGGCAGTCAAAGATAACTGAGGGATTGGAATGCGGTTGTAGGGTAAGAAGTAAAAGAAAGGATTACGGGTGCATGTGGGATTGTTACTAGGGATGAGACAGGAGAAAGACTAATTGAGTTCTGCAGTAAAGTTCAGAAAGTAGTAACGAATCTCAGATCACAGTTTAGAAGACATGAAGCTGAACTTCAAGACAAAAGTCAGGAAGAATCAATACGCAAAGACGTGGAATACGGAGGTACTAAGTAGTGAAGAGATACGAGAAAGTTCTCTGACGGATATGGAAAAGCTAAGTAGGCCACTCAGTTGAAGAGGACTGGACAACTCTAAAAGGGGCAATCACAGAAGTTGGAAAGGTACAAAGAAGGTAACAGCGAAGAAATTATGGGTAACAGAAAAGATACGTCATCAGATCGACAAGAAAGAAGTACAAAAATGTTCAAGGAAATTCAGGAATACAGGAACACAAGTCACTTAGGTACGACATAAATAGGAGTGAAAGGAAGCTAAGGCGAAATAGCTGAAGGAAAAATATGGAGAAATCGAAAAAGAAATGATTGTTGAAAGGACTGTCTCCGAATTTACAAAAGTCAAAGCAATCTTCGATGAAATTTAACGCAAGGGTGGCTATATTAAGAGTGAAATGGGAATTCCTCTGCTAAACGTACAGGAGGGAGCGGTTAGTTGGTAAGAGTACCGTACATTGAAGATCTGTAGTATCTGTGTATCCACAGGATATGTGGTCTAAAATTGAGGAAGTGTCATGATGATCTCTCCATTGGCAAAAGATTCCGGAATAGTCCCCCATTCGGATCTCCGGGAAGGGACTGCCAAGGGGGAGGTTACCATGAGAAAAAGATTGAATAATCAACGAAAGGATAACGTTCTACGAGTCGGGGCGTGGAATGTCAGAAGCTTGAACGTGGTATGGAAACTAGAAAATCTGAAAAGGGAAATGCAAAGGCTCAATCTAGATATAGTAGGGGTCAGTGAAGTGAAGTGGAAGGAAGACAAGGATTTCTGGTCAGATGAGTATCGGGTAATATCAACAGCAGCAGAAAATGGTATAACAGGTGTAGCATTCGTTATGAATAGGAAGGTAGGGCAGAGGGTGTGTTACTGTGAACAGTTCAGTGACCGGGTTGTTCTAATCAGAATCGACAGCAGACCAACACCGACAACGATAGTTCAGGTATACATGCCGACGTCGCAAGCTGAAGATGAACAGATAGAGAAAGTGTATGAGGATATTGAAAGGGTAATGCAGTATGTAAAGGGAGACGAAAATCTAATAGTCATGGGCGACTGGAATGCAGTTGTAGGGGAAGGAGTAGAAGAAAAGGTTACAGGAGAATATGGGCTTGGGACAAGGAATGAAAGAGGAGAAAGACTAATTGAGTTCTGTAACAAGTTTCAGCTAGTAATAGCGAATACCCTGTTCAAGAATCACAAGAGGAGGAGGTATACTTGGAAAAGGCCGGGAGATACGGGAAGATTTCAATTAGATTACATCATGGTCAGACAGTGATTCCGAAATCAGGTACTGGATTGTAAGGCGTACCCAGGAGCAGATATAGACTCGGATCACAATATAGTAGTGATGAAGAGTAGGCTGAAGTTCAAGACATTAGTCAGGAAGAATCAATACGCAAAGAAGTGGGATACGGAAGTACTAAGGAATGACGAGATACGTTTGAAGTTCTCTAACGCTATAGATACAGCAATAAGGAATAGCGCAGTAGGCAGTACAGTTGAAGAGGAATGGACATCTCTAAAAAGGGGCATCACAGAAGTTGGGAAGGAAAACATAGGTACAAAGAAGGTAGCTGCGAAGAAACCATGGGTAACAGAAGAAATACTTCAGTTGACTGATGAAAGGCGGAAGTACAACAGAAGAAATACTTCAGTTGACTGATGAAAGGCGGAAGTACAAACATGTTCCGGGAAAATCAGGAATACAGAAATACAAGTCGCTGAGGAATGAAATAAATAGGAAGTGCAGGGAAGCTAAGACGAAATGGCTGCAGGAAAAATGTGAAGACATCGAAAAAGATATGATTGTCGGAAGGACAGACTCAGCATACAGGAAAGTCAAAACAACCTTTGCTGACATTAAAAGCAACGGTGGTAACATTAAGAGTGCAACGGGAATTCCACTGCAAAATGCAGAGGAGAGAGCAGATAGGTGGAAAGAATACATTGAAAGCCTCTATGAGAGTGAAGTTTTGTCTGATGTGATACAAGAAGAAACAGGAGTCGATTTAGAAGAGATAGGGGATCCAGTATTAGAATCGGAATTTAAAAGAGCTTTGGAAGACTTACGGTCAAATAAGGCAGAAGGGATAGATAACATTACATCAGAATTTCTAAAATCATTGGGGGAAGTGGCAACAAAACGACTATTCACGTTGGTGTGTAGAATATATGAGTCTGGCCACATACCATCTGACTTTCGGAAAAGCATCATCCACACAATTCCGAAAACGGCAAGAGCTGACAAGTGCGAGAACTATCGCACAGTCAGCTTAACAGCTCAGGCATCGAAGCTGCTTACAAGAATAATATACAGAAGAATGGAAAAGAAAATTGAGAATGCACTAGGTGACGATCAGTTTGGCTTTAGGAAAAGTAAAGGGACGAGAGAGGCCATTCTGACGTTAAGGCTAATAATGGAAGCAAGGCTAAAGAAAAATCAAGACACTTTCATAGGATCTGTCGACCTGGAAAAAGCGTTCGACAATATAAAATGGTGCAAGCTGTTCGAGATTCTGAAAAAAGTAGGGGTAAGCTATAGGGAGAGACGGGTCATATACAATATGTACAACAACCAAGAGGGAATAATAAGAGTGGACGATCAAGAACGAAGTGCTCGTATTAAGAAGGGTGGAAGACAAGGCTGTAGCCTCTCGCCCCTACTCTTCAATCTGTACATCGAGGAAGCAATGATGGAAATAAAAGAATGGTTCAGGAGTGGAATTAAAATACAAGGTGAAAGGATATCAATGATACGATTCGCTGATGACATTGCTATCCTGAGTGAAAGTGAAGAAGAATTAAATGATCTGCTGAACGGAATGAACAGTCTAATGAGTACACAGTATGGTTTGAGAGTAAATCGGAGAAAGACGAAGGTAATGAGAAGTAGTAGAAATGAGAACAGCGAGAGACTTAACATCAGGATTGATGGTCACGAAGTCAATGAAATTAAGGAATTCTGCTACCTAGGCAGTAAGATAACCAATGACGGACGGAGCAAGGAGGACATCAAAAGCAGACTCGTTATGGCAAAAAAGGCATTTCTGGCCAAGAGAAGTGTACTAATATGAAATACCGGCCTTAATTTGAAGAAGAAATTTCTGAGGATGTACGTCTGGAGTACAGCATTGGATGGTAGTGAAACATGGACTGTGGGAAAACCGGAAGAGAAGAGAATCGAAGCATTTGAGATGTGGTGCTATAGACGAATGTTGAAAATTAGGTGGACTGATAAGGTAAGGAATGAGGGGGTTGTACGCAGAATCGGAGAGGAAAGGAATATGTGGAAAACATTGATAAGGAGAAGGGACAGGATGATAGGACATCTGCTAAGACATGAGGGAATGACTTCCATGGTACTAGAGGGAGCTGTAGAGGGCAAAAACTGTAGAGGAAGACAGAGATTGGAATACGACAAGCAAATAATTGAGGACTTAGGTTGCAAGTGCTACTCTGAGATGAAGAGGTTAGCACAGGAAAGGAATTCGTGGCGGGCCGCATCAAACCAGTCAGTAGACTAATGACAAAAAAAAAGTAGGGGGAAGAATGGCCTGATGACGTAGCAGAAGAGGAAAAAGGAGTCGATGTACAGGACACTGGGGATCCAGTACTACGATCAGAATTTAAGAGATCTTTGGAAGACCTAAGGTCGAATAATTCCATCAGAATTTCTAAAATAATTGGGGGAAGTGGCAACAGAACAGCTGTTCATGTTAGTGTGTAGAATGTGTGTGTCAGGCGATATAACATCTGCCTTCGGAAAGACATCACGCACACAATTCCAAAAACTGGAAGAGAGAACAAGTGCGACATTTTCGCACAATCAACTTAACAGCTAACCCCCGGCATCGAAGTTGCTGACAAAAACAGTATACAGAAGAATGGAAAGAAAAATTGAGGGCCGGCCGGTGTAGCCGAGCGGTTCTAGGCGTTTCAGTCTGGAAGGTTTAAGTAGTTCTAAGTTATAGGGGACTGATGACCTCAGCTGTAAAGTCCCATAGTTCTCAGAGCCATTTGAACCATTTGAAAATTGAGGATATGTTACATTACGATCATTTGGCTTTACGAAAGATAAAGGCACCACAGAGGCAATTTGGAATTGTGGTTGATAACGAAGGCAAGACTAATGAAAATCAGGAAACGTTCATAAGATCTGTCGACCAGGAAAAATTGTTCAAAAATTTAAAATGATGCAGGACGTTTCAAATTTTGAGAAAAAAAGGGGAAAACGGGTATATACGATATGTACCAGAGTCAATAGTGAACAATGAAATTGGAAGACTAAGAACGAAGTACTCGGATTATAAGGGGTGTAAGACAGAGATGTAGTGTTTCGCCCCTGCTGTTCAGTTTACCCATGGAAGAAGCAATGACGGAAATAAGAGAGAGGTACAAGTGTGGAATCAAAATTGAAGGTGAAAGGAGAGCAGTGTTAAGACTTGCTGATGACATTGCGGATCTCAGTGAAAATGAAGAAGAATTACAGAATCTACTCAATGGAATGAACAGTCTAATGAATACGGAATGTGGAATGATAGTAAATGAAAGAAAAACGAAAGTGGTTAGAAGTACCAGAAATGAGAACAGCTAGAAACTCATCAGGCTTTGTGATCACAAAGTAAATGAAGTTAGTGAATTCTGCTACGTAGTCAGCAAAATAACCCGTAACAGACGGAGAAAGGGGGACCTAAAATGTGGACTAATAATGGCTAAAAAGGCATTTGTGGCCAAGAGACGTCTACTAGTATCAAACATAGGCTTTCATTTGAGGAAAATATCTGTGAGACTGTACTTTTGGAGCACACCATTGGATGGGAGTGAAACATGGACTGTGGGAAAACCGTAAAAAAAGAGAATCAAAGCATTTGAGATGTGCTGTTGCAGAACAATGTTGAAAATTAGGGGGACTGATAAGATAAGGAATGAGGAAGTTCTCTGCGGCATCGGCGAGGAAAGGAAAATGTGGAAATCACCGACAAGAAAATGGTTCAAATGGCTCTGAACACTATGGGACTTGTCATCAGTTCCCTAGAACTTAGAACTACTTAAACCTAACTAACCTAAGGACATCACACACATCCATGCCCGAGGCAGGATTCCAACCTGCGACCGTAGCAGTCGTGCGGTTCCGGTCTGAAGCGCCTAGAACCGTTCGGCCACTGCGGCCGGCCCACTGACATGAGGAGGGGATAGGATACTAGTATATCTGTTACGACATCAGGGAATCACTTCCATGGTACTTGACGAAATTGTAGAGTGTTAAAATAGCTGTAGAGGATAACAGGGATGGGAAGACATCCAGCAAATAAGTGCGGACGTAGGTTGTAAGTGATACTCTGAGACGAAGGGAGTTCGTGGCGCGCCACATCATACCGTTCAAAAGACTGATGACTTGAAAATAAATAAATAAAATGAAAAATTTGGTTGAACTTACTTTGACCGATCTGTGGCCTGGAAAGGGGACGGCATTCCATGTTATATAAGACGGCGATGATTGTGCAGTGTTTCACAGACGTTTATTGAAATACAAGTATACTTTCGTAAGGATGTTAATACTATCATGACAAAGTGTCTTGCCGGCCAGAATGGCCGAGTGGTTCTGGGGCGCTACAGCCTGGAACCGCGCGATTTCTACGGTCGCAGGTTCGAATCCTGCCTTGGGCATGGATACGTGTGATGTCCTTAGGTTAGTTAAGTTTAACTATTTCTACGTTCTAGGGGACTGATGACCTCAGAAGTTGAGTTCCATAGTGCTCAGAGCCATTTGAACCATTTGAACAAAATGTCTTAGTTATTCCCACGATTGAAACACAGCATGTTTGTATTCTAATCTGAAGATGGCAATTAAAGCTATTCAAACTATTAATCGGTGTTCTTTATCCTGAGATCTTGGCCAATTATTGGTTTTTAACAAAATTTTGAACAGTAAAGTTTACAGATGGCCATCTCCACTATGGCTATGAAGCTAATGACGAAAAACTGATACTTTATAAATTTTATAATACAGGCGGTGACCTCAACCAATTCCATGGTACAGGAACAAATGTAAGTGGTACTGACCAGTATGCGAAGGAGAAGGTAACAGTATTAGGAGATATCATTAAATTCGCTTGCTACAGCGAACGACATCTGTAGCAGTGTGAATTTGATTGTACAATACAAAACATAATAGAAAATCCGTAATGATAGGAACGGAATTACTACTGGAATGAGTTGGAAGAGAAACCACACGTGATGGAATATGCGTTCGGTTTATAGAGCACAACCAGAATGACAGACGTGATATGACACCACTGAAACTTTTGTGCCTATAAGCACTGGGTTCAGATGTGTTTACGCAATGAGCATATGAGGAGAAAATGATGACATTTGTTTGCACATTTATTTAAGGACGAATACCGTCAGTTTCACTGTCCTTCCGGCTGTTGAATTAAAGCTTCCCCGTTTGCCGGGAGAGCACCAATGGAGCTCTTCGCTTGTGTGTTTACCTTTCCGCCCTCGCCGCCGCAACAGCGCGCCAGCCCTTCGTTATCAGCATTCTACGTCGCTACCCTGCCGTCGCTGCAGCGACTCACCGTGTTTCACCGGAAAATATTTCTTGGCCCCTTCTTCAGGACAACACGGCCTCGTATTTCATTTAAATTCCTTTTTGATGTTGTGTATCTCTCCAGTCTCGCCAATAAGTGAATTTCGTGTAAAAACTTGTTCATCGAATATGAGGTAGTCATGTACTGCTTTAATCAAATGATCTGTGTATTTTTATCACACTTGCCGGAGATGTAAGTTCATCTCTCAATCTATTTGCATCAAAATGTGTATCTATTGTGGCATACCTTAATCTGCAAGTGCAGATCGCGGCAGTATTTAAGATCTAGCTGAAAAAAATTGTGATTGCTCCCAAAATAAATGTGTGTTGAACAGGTAGAGAGAAGAAAATTGTGCCACATTTGAACAGAAACGAAAGTCAGATTTCGATTATTGTTGGTTGCGGCAAATATCAATCTCAAATTAAATGGACTTATGTCAATCTTTAACAGTTGCTTTCCAGAGAAATCGATAAAATATGCCACCAAGAGTACATGAAAACTCTTGGATTATTCTAGAAATAAAAATTTCATGTGGAAGGAAAGGATATACAATGAAATGGTTGTGCTGAAAGGAGAATTAGGACTGACGTCACAATAAAAGAAAACTGTGCTGCCTTAAATAAGTGATTATACAATCAGAAACACTCTGTATGATTTCTGAAATTAATTGTTGTAATATTAGACTGAGATTAGGAATAAGTAAAAGGGAAAAGTGTGGAAATCACTTAAAGAATGTGAATATTTTGTTATTAAAGGAAACAGTTAAGTAAAAAACGAAGTCAGGTAGCGAACACAATAAAAAAGCTCTTCCTGAAAGTATCTCGGACTGGCGTGGACAATTCAAGGAGTAAAATGCTAATGTACTGTGTTCCGTCGGTTAGATCGTTCGCCGGGTGCAAGTCTTTCGACTTGACGCCACTTCGGCGACTTGCGCGCCGATGGGTATGAAATGATGATGATTAGGACAACACAACACCCAGTCTCTGAGCGGAGAAACCCTCCAACCCAGCTCGGAATCGAACCCGGGCCCTTAGGATTGACATTCTGTCGCGCTGAGCACTCAGCTACCGGGGGCGGACAATGCAAGGAATAAAGCAATAGAACACACGCAAAACGCATTGTCAGTGAAGCCTTGCCATTGTAAATCGCAATTACTTCGGATCTGCTAAAGAATTCAGGAACATAATTAACTCAAAAAAAAAACGTTCAAATGGCTCTGAGCGCTATGGGACTTAACTTCTGAGGTCATCAGTCCCCTAGAACATAGAACTACTTAAACCTAATTAACCTAAGGACATCATAAACATCCATGCTGAGGCAGGATTCGAACCTGCGACCGTAGCGGTTGCGCGGTTCCGGACTGTAGCGCCTAGAACCACTCGGTCACTCCGGCCGGCTAACTCAACAAAAGCTAAAACGTTCATTGCGTTGGTAATATCTAAAGTAAATTACTAAAACCCGTTCTTTCCAAATATGCCATGTACGAGGGCGTTTTTTCCATATGCGTTCGGTCACAATTAAAATCACAGTGGAAATCCGGTAAAGCTTCGTGCAGTGCTGTTGCGCAATGTTTCTAGTAAGCCCGTCCATCGCTGGCTGTTGTGGCTGAGCGGTTCTAGGCGCTTTAGTGTGGAACCGCGCTGCTGCTACGGTCGCAGGTTAGAACTGATGTCCCATAATGCTCAGAGCTTTTTTTTCTCCTTCTTCTTCTTCTTTTTCTTGCTGGTCCATTGCGTCAAAAACACTTTTCATTTTCAGTTCTCCCGATTCTCTATTAACGGTTTCCTACTGATTCCATGATGCTCACATAATGCAGCTTTATGCCTCCCTTCTTCATAAAAAATTCTCGGCTGCATACTGCGGATTCTGCGGCGTTTTGGTGAGAAGTGCTTATCACTCACCGTACAGCTTGGACTTGGCTCCCTCTGAATTTTACCTGCAGGCTCACATGAACGGTTGCCTACGACAGCATTTCGGCAGTAGGTCAGCGTGGTGGATATCACAGGCGAGGGTACTGGAAAGTTGGTATCACGCTAAGACAGATGTCTTAAGTCGGTGAGGTGACTATGCATAGAAGTAGTTAAATGTTGCAAAGGAAAAAGCACTTTTGATTTTCCCTGTGGTTCTTCGCAACCGATCGTAGGTTGGGAAAAGGAAAATAGCCCTAGCATTCAATAACAAATCCAAAACATTACTATCTCAGGTATTCCAGATAGACTGAAATTAGGTATTGTCGTGTCCCTCTGCAAGAAAGACATGTGGTAACTCTCGTAACATGGAGCGCTTACAGTGAATGCTGAAATGTGGCGAATGGGAATTTCTGCAGGAATAAGGGAAACATTAATTGATTCTTTGTTTGATTATAATTAATCAGTCCAAAAGTTACCTCTTCACTGCACATGTGCAAAACATTGTAATGACTGCGGGGTGAGAACATACGATAACTTCAAAACAGTTTATTAAACAAACAACAAAAATCTGTAAACATAAAACATGGAGTCTCAGTAATACTTGGCCGTGGAGATAATAAAAGGGTTCTCTGTACAGCTAGCTGTCAGATCTCATCGAAGTCTTGATTGGGCCGTCGGCAGCGCAAAGTCGGCTGTTCACAGGGGTCTGTTGTTGTCTTTCCTCTCTGCAGACAGTTAATGCGTGGCTAATGAAACACACCTGTCGGAAACTGAATGGTGCTTTCTGTAGGCGGAGTGGATTAGTGGCGCGCTCCGCTGGTGTGGGCGATACGTTTTCCGTTTACATACTGTAGATGGATTACAAACGGCCAGGTCTCCAACTGGATGAATACCTGCGTAAGGCCGAATTACAGATGCGGCGCCCTTGTATTTGATTACAGCCTTATGACTGCGTTCATGAGAATGACATGTAGGCAGTAGAGCCAAAACGGATCGGTATTGAAATCAGATTGCAAAAGCAGTATCAGGTGAGAGACGGAAGACTGGCTGCAGGAAAACAAATGAAACTGAATGCGCGTGAAAAGGAGCATCGAACTCGATGAAATCCAGTAACGATTGGAAAGCGAAACAGAACAACTTGGTGTAGGTTGACGTCATCGCAGGATTCGATCAGTACTACGGAACAAGTGTAGACAAACTCCAAGTTGTGAGACGGTGCCAGCACGTAGTCTCTCGAAAAAATAAAGTCTCGTCACTGTCTCCACTGAGAAAGTCCACCAAATGCACTCACTGAATCTCCACACTATCGACAAAAAAAAAGAGACGTCTCTCCATTCTCCAACTCGTCGGTTTTGTTGTAGGTGTTCCCTCTGCTGAGCATATAGGGTTCTGGGACATCTTATCACAGATGACACATCAGTGTCAGAATAGACGAATCCTCCTTCGTAGTTCTCCACTTCTTGAAACCTCGTTCCTGACTGTCAACTTTCGGTTGAACTGTCCTGAAAGTCCCTATAGTTTTCGTGGTCAGTAGCTTTGCACGGACGTTGTCATATACGCATCAGGCAACTGTTTGGTCATGTACGATAATGGCTCTCAGTATTTCAAAAACAAGCATACCCATTTGACGACGAGCCCCTCTGTCACTTAAAAGCCTTTAATAGTATTATCGCCTTGAGCTGCTGGTAAAATACTTCATTTGTACAACCAGTTTCAGTCGTCAGACCATCATCAGGTTCATTAAGACTATTCACAGAAATGTGTTAGGCGAAATATAAAATCATTATCGGCACTTGACAAAATCATTAATTATGCACCGTTATCATATCGTAATATTAATTACGAAGTTAATCTATAATGGGTACACTACGGATCACAGTTTTTATGGAATTATGACGTCATTTATACTGCGATATGATAACCGTGTAATTCAATGTTTTGTCGCCACCTGACGAGAGAGATTTTTCATTTTGCCTAGCATGATGCTGTGAATAGTTTCATGAACCTGATGATGGGGAGACGACTGAAACTCCTTGTGTAAATTAAACATTTTACCAGCAGCTCAAGGCGGCAATAAGATGTTTTTTAAATAATTATGAGATGTGGGTACTACGGAATAAATTTCACAGTAAGGTCTCTTCAGAGGGGAATCAGTGCTCTTCGCGGCTCGTCCACACAGCTCGAGTTTCGAAGATGGGATTTCCACAGACCATCAACAACCGCTTAAGAGGTCTCATAGATGTAACGCCAGTGTACATGAGTCACAAGCAGTATGTTACACTTTGGCTGTCACTGCTGATAGTAAGAAGAATATTAATAACTTAAGACCAGTCCCATTGATTACTCCCTTCTTCAAGGCAGTGGAAAAGTTTGTGTACACATGAACAATAACGAATCTATCCAACAATAAAACAACTATTTCAGAACATGTTGATTAACTTTAAGAGTGATAGTCAGGTGCTGGAAGAACCTGCGATGACCGACACAAGAGGGGAGTGTGGAGTGTCTTAGAATAGTCTCACCGTGGGACACAAAAGGAAGCTTATTTAACCTTACCTCGTATGACGTTATTATAAACTCGGACTGGGGAAGAATGCAGAGGAGTTGTGTTTCTTGTTTTGAAAAGAACCGTCTGGCCATTCAGGGGAACTGAAAAGATTTTATCTTTGTCTAGTAAAGTTGTTTGAAATGAGTGATGCTTATTTGAGGCCTAGTCTTTCTACTTCCTCAGAACCATGTTTCAGGAACTTCGCGCTTCCCTAGGGCGTGTATAGTGAGGTGAACACGGCTCTTACTCCATAAGTGTCTGACACAAGGACAAAAAATTTGCTAAAATTGTTCAGTTAATCTGAACCCAAACAACAGATTCAGGTTTTTCTGTTGGAGTTAAATTCAGGAATAGATATATCAGCCCTTTGAGAATTGAGATCTCAGTCTGAGTTATATTGCAATATAAGAGTATTCAAAATGAAACTGAAACATTCCTATGGACTCATAACTGAAACATGGTTCTGAGGAAGTAGAAAGACTAGGCCTCAAATAAGCATCACTCATTTAAAACAACTTTACTAGACAAAGATAAAATTAAAATAAAGAAATGAGCTTGAACGTTGGTTTGATCACAGTATTTCAAACAGTAACAGTCAGGTTAATTTGCTTCTTAGTACCAAACTCAACAAGATTCAAAACTGTGTAATAACACCAGTAACCTGACGCCACGTAACAGGAGACAGACAATAAGGAGTTAACCTTTACATGTTCTCAACAGACATGAATAATTAAGAAAAATTTAAGAAATTAGAGGAACCTGTGAACACCTGACAATGACCTTCGCAGGAAGCCTAGAAGAAATGTAAATATACAGAAAACTCGATGAGACCATCATACATAAAATTAATATTTTTTAAGTCTCTGACTAACAAGCTACTGAAAGCGTCCGCTTATAGTAATATCTTATAACCGCTTCATAGTGATGGCTGATCTACGATACACACAAATACATACATTTTTATAGCCGGAATAAAAAAAAAGCGCCACAGTACCTGCCTATGCACCCAGGAAACTTTAAAAATCCATGATAACGAGGCTATGTGTCCTCAAAGAGAGGGACTAATCAGAAGTCGCAAAACTGGTACTGGTACTAGAAACACAGAATGGATCATGCTCACACAAAAAACCGATTTAAACAACAATGCGAGAAGACAAACTTGCAATTGCACGAGCAAAACGAAATGCACACTGTGAAGCTTTTTGGTGAACAAGATAAACCAGATGCATCAATAGATTAATCACATACAGGGTGCTTCGCAAGTTTAACTGACCATGGCTAATATTCTATTCAGAGCTTCGAAAACCCACCAACTGACAACAAACTGACCGAGCGAGATGGCGCAGTGGTTAGCACACTGGACTCGCATTCGGGAGGGCGACGGTTCAAACCAGTCTGCGGCCATCCTGATTTAGGTTTTCCGTAATTTCCCTAAATGGTTTCTTTGAAAGGGCACGGGCCGATTTCCTTCCCAATCCTTCCCTAATCCGAGCTTGTGCTCCGTCTCTAATGACTCTGTCGTCGACGGGACGTTAAACACCAATCTCCTCCTCCTCCTCCTCCTCCAGACAACAAACTGAACACAGGCTGTGGCTGGCGTAAACTCGTCTAACACATCTAAGCAATGTTCGCTCCCCATAACATGCCTGAGTTTAAGTACAAAACCCCTCCGGTCACTTCTAATAGTCAACAAGCAGGCAAAAACCAATTCTAGAAACAGATGTTGGTGGCACACGCACATCACAACGCAAACGTTCCAAAAGCTGCTCACCAAATTCATCTCTACAGCAGAAATTCCAGAATATGCTGTAGGGCTCTGAGCAGGATCCTGGCGTCCTCCGAACAGGAGGGTCCCTTTAGTCCCCTTATGGCGGACTGCAGCTGAATTGTGTGTTGCTAGCGTGACCTCAGCCACCCAGCATGGCGTGTGCGCCTGCAGTCGGAGTACAGTAGTTGGCTGTTAGCTGCTGAAGCCCATCATTGCCAGCCTCTCGCACAACTTCTCTGCAGAAAAACTCGTAAACATGTCGAGCGCCCTCTCTGAGTAGGCGGCTGCTGAACCTTAGCTACAGAGATAGCCAAAGATGTGCAGGACAGGCAATCGATAATAACCCCTCCCGACGGAGGTTCGAGTCGTACCTCGGGCATTGGTGTGTGTGTCGTTCTTAGCGTAAGTTACTTTAAGAAGTGTGTACTTCTAGGTACCGTTGACCTCAGCAGTTTGGTTCCTTAGGAATTCACACATTTGAATAATCGATAATAACCTTAAAGGCACAACAATTTAGGGGGGTAGAGGTCACGTGTGCTTTGTTGTTGTTGTTGTGGTCTTCAGTCCTGAGACTGGTTTGATGCAGCTCTCCATGCTACTTTATCCTGTGCAAGCTTCTTCATCTCCCAGTACCTACTGCAACCTACATCCTTCTGAATCTGCTTAGTGTATTGATCTCTTGGTCTCCCTCTACGATTTTTACCCTCCACGCTGCCCTCCAATGCTAAATTTGTGATCCCTTGATGCCTCAAAACATGTCCTACCAACCGAACCCTTCTTATAGTCAAGTTGTGCCACAAACTTCTCTTCTCCCCAATCCTATTCAATACCTCCTCATTAGTTACGTGATCTACCCACCTTATCTTCAGCATTCTTCTGTAGCACCACATTTCAAAAGCTTCTATTCTCTTCTTGTCCAAACTGGTTATTGTCCATGTTTCACTACCATACATGGCTACACTCCGTACAAATACTTTCAGAAACGATTTCCTGACACTTAAATCTATACTCGATGTTAACAAATTTCTCTTCTTCAGAAACGATTTCCTTGCCATTGCCAGTCTACATTTTATATCCTCTCTACTTCGACCATCATCAGTTATTTTGCTCCCTAAATAGCAAAACCCCTTTACTACTTTAAGTGTCTCATTTCCTAATCTAATATCCTCAATATCACCCGACTTAATTCGACTACATTCCATTATCCTCGTTTTGCTTTTGTTGATGTTCATCTTATATCCTCCTTTCAAGACACTGTCCATTCCGTTCAACTGCTCTTAAAAGTCCTTTGCTGTCTCTGAAAGAATTACAATGTCATCGGCGAACCTCAAAGTTTTTACCTCTTCTCCATGAATTTTAATACCTACTCCGAATTTCTCTTTTGTTTCCTTTACTGCTTGCTCAATATACAGATTGAATAACATCGGGGAGAGGCTACAACCCTGTCTCACTCCTTTCCCAACCACTGCTTCCCTTTCATGCCCC
This sequence comes from Schistocerca nitens, assembly GCF_023898315.1. Classification (NCBI taxonomy): domain Eukaryota; kingdom Metazoa; phylum Arthropoda; class Insecta; order Orthoptera; family Acrididae; genus Schistocerca; species Schistocerca nitens. Next base: position 760,460,146 of record NC_064617.1, on the reverse strand, counting down.
TCGACTCTTATAACTGCCATCTGGTTTCTGTACAAATTGTAAAGAGCCTTTCGCTCCCTGTATTTTACCCCTGCCACCTTCAAAGCTTGAAAGAGAGTATTCAAGTTAACGTTGTCAAAAGCTTTCTCTAAGTCTACAAATGCTAGAAACGTGGGTTTGTCTTTTATTAATCATTCTTCTAAGGTAAGTCGTAAGGTTAGTATTGCCTCATGTGTTCCAACATTTCTACGGAATCCAAACTGATCTTCCCCGAGGTCCGCTTCTACCAGTTTTTCCATTCGTCTGTAAAGAATTCGCGTTAGTATTTTGCAGCTGTGACTTATTAAACTGATAGTTCGGTAATTTTCACATCTGTCAACACCTGCTTTCTTTGGGATTGGAATTATTATATTCTTCTTGAAGTCTGTGAGTATTTCGCCTGTCTCATACATCTTGCTCACCAGATGGTAGAGTTTTGTCATGACTGGCTCTCCCAAGGCCATCAGTAGTTCTAATGGAATGTTGTCTACTCCCGGGGCCTTGTTTCGACTCATGTCTTTCAGTGCTCTGTCAAACTCTTCACGCAGTATCTTATCTCCCATTTCATCTTCATCTACATCCTCTTCCATTTCCATAATATTGTCGTCAAGTACATCGCTCTTGTATAAACCCTCTATATACTCCTTACACCTTTCTGCCTTCCCTTCTTTGCTTAGAACTGGGTTGCCATCTGAGCTCTTGATATTCATACAAGTGGTTCTCTTCTCTCCAAAGGTCTCTTTAATTTTCCTGTAGGCAGTATCTATTTTACCCCTAGTGAGACAAGCCTCTACATCCTTACATTTGTCCTCTAGCCATCCCTGCTTAGCCATTTTGCACTTCCTGTCGATCTCATTTTTGAGACGTTTGTATTCCTCTTTGCCTGCTTCATTTACTGCATTTTTATATTTTCTCCTTTCATCAATTAAATTCAATATTTCTTCTGTTACCCAAGGATTTCTATTAACACTCGTCTTTTTACCTACTTGATCGTCTGCTGCCTTCACTACTTCATCCCTCAGAGCTACTCATTCTTTTTCTACTGTATTTCTTTCCCCCATTCCTGTCAATTGTTCCCTTATGCTCTCCCTGAAACTCTGTACAACCTCTGGTTTAGTCAGTTTATCCAGGTCCCATCTCCTTAAATTCCCACCTTTTTGCAGTTTCTTCAGTTTCAATCTGCAGTTCATAACCAATAGCTTGTGGTCAGAATCCACATCTGCCCCTGGAAATGTCTTACAATTTAAAACCTGGTTCCTAAATCTCTGTCTTACCATTATATAATCTATCTGATACCTTTTAGTATCTCCAGGATTCTTCCAGGTATACAACCTTCTTTTATGATTCTTGAACCAAGTGTTAGCTATGATTAAGTTATGCTCTGTGCAAAATTCTACCAGGCGGCTTCCTCTTTCATTTCCTAGCCTGAATCCATGTTCACGTACTATGTTTCCTTCTCTCCCTTTTCCTACACTCGAATTCCAGTCACCCATGACTATTAAATTTTCGTCTCCCTTCACTACCTGAATAATTTCTTTTATCTCGTCATGCATTTCATCAATTTCTTCATCATCTGCAGAGCTAGTTGGCATATAAACTTGTACTACTGTAGTAGGCATGGGCTTTGTGTCTATCTTGGCCACAATAATGCGTTCACTATGCTGTTTGTAGTAGCTAACCCGCACTCCTATTTTTTTATTCATTATTAAACCTACTCCTGCATTACCCCTGTTTGATTTTGTATTTATAACCCTGTAATCACCCGACCAAAAGTCTTGTTGCTCCTGCCACCGAACTTCACTAATTCACACTATATCTAACTATAACCTATCTATTTCCCTTTTTAAATTTTCTAACCTACCTGCCCGATTAAGGGATCTGACATTCCACGCTCCGATCCGTAGAACGCCAGTTTTCTTTCTCCTGATAACGACGTCCTCTTGAGTAGTCCACTCCCGGAGATCCGAATGGGGGACTATTTTACCTCCGGAATATTTTACCCAAGAGGACGCCATCATCATTTAATCATACAGTAAAGCTGCATGTCCTCGGGAAAAATTACGGCTGTAGTTTCCCCTTGCTTTCAGCCGTTCGCAGTACCAGCACAGCAAGGCCGTTTTGGTTAATGTTACAAGGCCAGATCAGTCAATCATCCAGACTGTTGCCCCTGCAACTACTGAAAAGGCTGCTGCCCCTCTTCAGGAACCACATGTTTGTCTGGCCTCTCAGCAGATACCCCTCCGTTGTGGTTGCACCTACGGTACGACCATCTGTATCGCTGAGGCACGCAAGCCTCCCCACCAACGGCAAGGTCCATGGTTCATGGGGCCTCAACGAACGTGTGCCTTAACGAACGAGAAATATCAAGCTTGCGGTGGAATCTGAAGTGTAAACAACTGTGTAGTGCAGATGAATACAGTTTGATGATGAAGCAGATAAGTATCTGTAATGAACTTTGCAATCATTATAAATCCAAAGTAGACCGTAAAATGATTTTTTAAGTTATATGTTGTCCAATAAAACTGCAGTATCAAGATTGTTAGCAAATAACGACATTTTTTATAACTGTGTACACAGTATAGTAGGAATAATAGATGATTAACTATGTAAATGATTAGGGCGAATACAAAGTGCTATGTTTGGGACGTAGAGCTGCCTTATTTGGCAGAAAAAATGCCGTTATCCTGGCTGGGCTTGGTAACAATGTCAGCTTGGATAACATTCTACGTCAGAGTTCATTAACTGTTGTGACTGGTGAGTGGAGTGTAAGTCACCGAGTGCTTTTATTGGGTGAGAGGTGCAGAAAACATACTGGCCAGGGCAGCAGGAGGTCACCATCTATGCCTAGGTAGGCCAGGGCAATCAAGGAAACATCCAGTCTTCCTTTAACATATTAAAAGATAACGCTACAAAGAATTCTGTGGCAGGGCACAACCACTGACCATAAAGCGCCAGAAATTAAATCATTGATGGCAAATTACTTGCTTTGCGACACAGAAGAGATAGGGTTGTGTATCCAGTGCTACTATGACGGCAGTTACTATGTCAACAATACGATTACGATTCCATTACAGTTCTTCAGAGGCTCCACACGCAGATACGTCCGTCTGCACTTGCCTAGAAAGACACTGTGGTGTTACTTGTGTGTCCTTTGTTGTCGTTGGGTGCAACAATCTCTGGTGCCTCCCTCTGCTGCCGGGTTCAGGCATGAGAGATCTGGAAACGTTGGGCTTCAATTCGAAGCTGCAATTCCGCAGCACATAGAGTTTATCATTCGCTGACAAGACCATTTCTCCAACTACGCTGGTGTCCAAAATTAAAGCAACAAACCACTGTTTCCGCGTTCTGTGGCTAATGAACGATATAATCATACAAACTGTCAACAAATGTACATACGATGGTGTTCTACACGGAAGACGGGACTCCGGTCAACGGACAATCACGCCAACGATAATGTCAGGGCACTTATCAAACCGGGTAGTGTTTACCAGGTAATCCCACATCCGCAATCGGTGTATACACAGTCACAGACGGTGCAGTATGGCACAGAGATTATGCCTAACAGGCTCTCACCGGTGGAGAATGGAAGCAGGACAGTTGCAAACTGATGTGGCCCGATTCTTAACGTGAATCGTTGGCTTCTTTATCGAATGTGGTTTAGTATATACTAGAAGAAGGGATCGGTTGGTAGGACATGTTCTGAGACATTGAGGGATCACCAATTTAGTATTGGAGGGCCACGTGGAGGGTAAAAATCGTAGAGGGAGACCAATACACTAAGCAGATTCAGAAGGATGTAGGCTGCAGTAGGTGCTGGGAGATGAAGAAGCTTGCACAGGATAGAGTAGCATGGAGAGCTGCATCAAACCAGTCTCAAGACTGAAGACCACAACAACAACACATATAGAGATTAAAACTGTATCCAGAAGGCTAGAGTAGGGCCATACCACAGCACGGCAGCTTGCATCTGACCTCGCAGCATCCACTGGACGTGTCGTATCGAAGCAAACGGTGTAAAGAAGTTTGCGGCAGAGTGGCCTTTATTGTCGGAGACCTGCCATGTGTGCACATCTGTCGCATCTTCAAAAAAGGGAACGTCTAGAGTGGCGTCGTCAACATACTAACTGGACGGTTGAATATTACGCCGATTTTCTTTTCGGAGAGGAGTCCCGGCTTGATCTGAAGGGCGATTCTCAACGGATTTACATCTGGAGGGAACAGAACATGATTTAGAGAGCCAAACATTGCGGAAAGATCCCTAATGGTGTGGGCAGGGATTATATTGACCACTCGAAGTCCTCTTCATAAAACTGTACAGGTGAATCGGTAAGGATTAACTCCTCTCAGGTATCGTGACGAGATCTTGAGACCCATTGGCGCTTGTTGCAAGGTGCTGTGGGCCCAGAGTCCGTACTGATGGACGATAATGCCCGACCTCACAGATCACAGGTGGCTAACATCTTCTTGGAAGATATTGCACGCTTGGCGTGGCCAGCTCGCTCTGTCGATTTGAATCCCTTACAGTATGTCTGGGATGCACTAGGCAGACGGGTTGCATCACGTCAGTATCCAACAACCACTCTCCAAGACTTACGAGCAGCACTGCATGAATAATGAGACTGATGACATCATTCACAGCATGCCACGTGGTTGTCAGGCCTTTACTGCTGTCAGAGGTGGTCACACCCCATAGTGAGCACACTGTCGGAAGGTGTATGCAAATCCGTTAAGTTGGTAAATCACGAAGTACATTTTTGGCTGCCATTATGGATGTAGCAGTTCTTTGCTTTCTGTATCCTTTACATTGTTTCTACTGTTTGTACTGTTAAGTCGCAAAATAAATGCAGTCTTGCCAAATTTCCGTTTGTTGCTTGTATTTTGGACACCACTGTACTTATAGTCATTTATCTTGGAACAGAACAATTCTTTATCATTGTCCTCAAAATTAAGTGACTCACCCTCTCATTGAAAACACTGACATTGATTGGTGTGGGCAAAAGAGCTGCTGTCTGCTACATCACATAACTACAAATAAATGGTTCAGAGGTATCATATTTATAGATCAAGGGGCATACCACTGTAACTTCCCAACAGTAAAAATATGTATAGCATTCACATTCAGTGTAACCTCCCAACAGTTTATTCTTCCGTAACATCGCAATAATAACGTGACTAACCTCCCAATAAAAAATGTGACTCATATATAACCTTTCAATAATTAACTGACTGTGTATCTAAACCGGTAAATTTGGACGTCAGCAGTGCTGCGTCATGGCCCTGAAAGATCATTACCTGAATGAAGTCGCCAGATAACGCGTATATATCTGCTCCTGTAAGAATTTTTTCTGGCACAGCCCAGTGCCATGCTGGCAGATAGATATGTCATGTATAAAAAGAAGCAACTGATTTTTCCTTAAGTTAATCGGGATGACCATGGCTTGCAAAAATTAGTCAATTCTTTAAATTCAGATGAATGATTGTCAAAGAGTTAGTTTTATAAACAAGATTATTATTAAAAGATTTTATAAAACATTTACATGGGACTTTATATAACAACAGTACAAATTTACTTGTAACAAACTACATATCCGCGCGGCTGCTTTTACCTTGTACTATCGGGTGATCAAAAAGTCAGAATAAATTTGAAAACTGAATAAATCACGGAATAATGTAGACAGAGAGGTACAAATTGACATCCATGCTTGGAATGACATGGTGGTTTTATTAGAACCAAAAAAATACAAAAGTTCAAAAAATGTCCGACAGATGGCGCTTCATCTGATCAGAATAGCAATAATTAGCATAACAAAGCAAGACAATTCAAAGATGATGTTCTTTACAGGAAATGCTCAATATGTCCGCCATCATTCCTCAACAATAGCTGTAGTCGAGGAATAATGTTGTGAACAGCACTGTAAAGCATGTCCGGAGTTATGGTGAGGCATTGGCGTCGGATGTTGTCTTTCAGCATCTCTAGAGATGTCGGTCGATTACGATACACTTGCGACTTCAGGTAAACCCAAAGCCATTAATCTTAAGGACTGAGGTCTGGGGACCTGGGAGGCCAAGTATGACGAAAGTGGCGGCTGAGCATACGATCATCACCAAACGACGCGCATCTGTCGGACATTTTGTGAACTTTGTTTTTTTTTTTTGTTCTAATAAAACCCCATGTCATTCCAAGCATGTTTGTCAATTTTTACCTCTCTGTCTATATTATTCCGTGGTTTATTAAGTTTTCAAATTTATACTGACTTTTTGATCACCTGGTACAACACTCAGGCACTGCCATCACTCTCCACGACTGGCCCTGCCAGCTCCATACACCCGACTGCTAGCTACTACTTACTCCTACTGACACTGCACTTACTGCAGCCAACACTGCTCTCTGGTCTGAGATTCTCTAATAGCTTCCATATCGCAGGCAGCGCGTGAGCAATCTATCGAAATTACATCTGCTCGAGTGCGCTAGCAATAAATTCGTTAGTCATGGACCTATTACACCGCGATTGTGGAGAATGAAAAGGCAAACCAACTGGCAGCGAACGCAGAAAAAAATGGGTACAAGGGAGTTGAGGAAAAAACTGTGTTAATCAGTGATATCGCCGGAAGCAAATGAAGTAAAAGAAACTATATTTGTGGTAAGTTCCAATGGGACCGAACTACTGAAGTCATCTGTCTCTCGGCTTACACACTACTTAATCTAACTTAAACTAACTAACGCTAAGGACAACACACGCACACACATACACACACACACACACACACACACACACACACAAACACACACACACACACATGGCCGAAGGAGGACTCAAACCTCCGACGAGTGCGCCGCGTGAACCGTAGCAAGGCACCTCACACTGCGCGGGTATCCCGCGCGGCAACAAGTAGGAAATCGAACATCTGCACACGAGCACCTGCCACAGAAAAATCTACCCATGTGTACCATAGGCCAAATAGTACGCTGAGAAACTGAGTAACAAATTGTAACTCGACTAGAAAAGGGAATAAGAGACAACTGGTAGTGTCCACTGCCAGATCTGTATTCAGCCACGCCTCTGCCGAGAACTGACGTCATACCACCGTCTCACAACGTCTTTGGAGAATTCAGGACGTCAGTCACACACAAGTTGGCTCCCTTAGAATCAGAAAAAAATCATGCAGGGCAATGATGCAACTGTTGGAAATGAAACAAGAATGTGTTGACACTCTGGATAACAGTGACTATAAAGTTACATAATGAGTGAAGAGAAATGACTTTACCGGTAACCTTAACATCGAAATTGTCTCCCACGAAGCAAATGATGTGTAGAAATTCTGCTACGTTGGAAGGAAAATATCACTTAACGTAGGAAGCGGGTAGGTCATAAAAAAGCAGACCTACTTGAGCGAAGACAACGTGTTTGGCTAAAAGAAGGTCTGAATTTGACAAATAAGTTTGTGAGACTTCCTTTTGGGGCAGATCATTGAACGGGAATGAACTAAGGACAGTTGGTTTTGGAACATCGGAAAAGAAGAGTAGCGAAGCGTTTGAGATGTGACGCTACAGACGAATGATGAAAATAGGTGGACTGCTAAGATAAGAAATGGTGAGACAAGAATCAGTAGCGAAAGATAGTTGGAGAATATCAACAAGATGTTAGGACATGTATCAAGCAAGAAACAAAGAAAGGCTAGGGTTTAATTTCTCGTCACATTGAGACCATCAGAGATGAAGCACAAATTAGATATGGTTTGAGGGTGGGGAAGGAAATCAGCTTTGCACTTTGAAAGGAACCATTATGCCATCTGCCTTCAGCAATTTAGGAAAATTACAGAAAACGTAAATCGCTATATCTGGAAAGTAGGACGCAGTTTTGAACAGTCGTCCTCCCAAATGGGAGTCCAGTGCACTAACCACCATGCCACTTCACTCTGCGTGTTGAAGACACAATATGAGACGGAGCTTCAGAAGGCCAAAAACCGTAGGGGAGATAGACGTTGGAACATATCTAACCGTGATATTACACGGAGCTCTAAGAAACTACAGGGGAAGACAGAGAGTGGAATATATACAACAAGTAACTGAGGACGCTGGATGCAAGGGTTAATCCGAGAGTGTCAGAAGACTGACCGCCATAAAAGAAATCTATCACAATATCATTCATGTCTGTCCCACACAATTCCCTTCTTCCCTTGTCAGGCTCCTGTCATGTGGACTACTTGATTCCACCATGTCTAATGGCTTATGCAGCGCAGTGGCAGAGATCTCGCTAAGCCATGTACCCCTACGCTCAGCGGTAGGGCCAGAGCAGCGATAATCCGGAGGGCCGCTGCCTGTAGTGGGCCACGCATGCGCCGGGGAAGCCCCGAAGAGCGGGCCGCCATGGAAACAGTTGCCTGCCGGACTCCGCGCCGCGCCGTTGCCACGTCCGCGCCGGCGGCCGCGAGTTCACGCCGAGTCGACGAAAGCCACCTCGAACGTGGGTCCGGCCGCGCTACCAGCCGTCGAATCGAACAGGTGGTCCGAACTCGGCCCTCCGCGGGCACTGTACTTCTCTCTGTTACTGTGTACCTAGCTTGGCATTTTCCCTAGTTGAAATTTCTTCTAAAGAGTCCTGGTGCTGTTAACATATTTCTGACCAGTCACCGGAAGACAAACACTTCGAACGTATGAGGTTCTTTCACTGTGCGAAACTCCTTATGTTACTTTAATCAGTGCTGTCCTAAGGCAGGTAAGTTAAGAGATCGCGGCTGCTGAAACTAAACTAACCAACTGGCGTCCCCTGCCTTCGAAACAATGGCGGCTGAATCTTTCGTCCAGTACTTTATAACGAAATAGGTTGCACGGTTAGAATGACACGAATCACATGTAAGAAGTTTCGTAATACTGTTTTCAGCTTGTGCTGTAGCAAAATCATCGGATTTTAAGTCGCATCTTAATTTTTTTTTTTTTTTTTTTTTTTTTTTTAGGGCTTTGTATGTCAAAGCTTATTTATTCAAGCAGATTTTCAACAGGCTAACTTGTTACGAAGTTTCCCCCCTCCGAAACATTGTTTATAGCATCTACACATCAGTAATCCTAAATTAATTCCTAAAATACGTTCGCTGACAGCGCTGTAGTGTGAAGCATGAAAGGGTTATCTATTCAACAAAAAGCTTCCAAATATAAGATTTCCAATTCTGTAGTTAATAAATTATCCTGCTGTTGGTTGAACATTCCACATCTTACGATGTACTGTGAAATTCTTAACGCAAGGTAGTCAGCGTATATGCTGCCGACACAGCTGCTTTGCCGTGTCAACAGAGACTGTAGCGGTCTTCATGACCTCCACAATGGAGTCCGCTATGTTTGAACAAGTCTCAGGTACTGTTGAGAAATAAATTATTATGAGCTATGCAGATGTAAAAACACGTGATAAACTAGCAAAATTATGTGCTCTCGTAAAATATTGTGCTCTCTCAGACTCGCGTGATTGATTAATGATATATTTTCAGGTGTTCAGCCGAACTGTTGTTTCCATTTTCCTTTACGATATTCCTACTGACTCAGTCGTCTTCAGGTGTTCCCGAGCTGTGTTATATCATCCGGTAAGTGTCTAGGAGAAGACTACTGGTATACGTAATGAAACTGTCGACCGAGGCCTGGACCCCTTGCCGAAACATTGCGCATAAAACATGGAAACGCCAGAACAACCAAAAATGTAGCATTAATAAAATACGGTCGTCCATTAAAACTGCGAAAATCGCATGGTAGTGCACTGCCTGCGTTACGGATACAGGGTTCCTGATTCGGTTCGCACTGTGAAACAATATTTTCGCTGTGCCTCATTACCATCACGCCATCACGAATTACCATCACAGTGATTACACAGGTACACTAAACACGTTGCTTCTCTGTCGAAAATAATTTCAATATCCTCAACGCTCCCAGAAGTATTGGAAGTTAACAACCAAGATGATTTACCCTGTGTACTAACGACATGTTTAGGAAAAGTAAGTATGTTTGACGTTTCTAGTTACATAATCATTCGGTATAACTATTTTTACTAAGAGTCAAAAGTGTATTAGTCTACAACAGTAACGGAGCAGTGCAAAATAAATGACAATACAGTATTGGTTAAAAACAGTCTTGGTTGCAATTTTAGTTTTTTTTTTTTTCAATGACGCGTTTCGCCTTATTTAGGCATCTTCAGGTTATCTAAATAGAAAACAAAGAACAAATACATCTACTTAAGAATGTCTATTTAAGAATGTATGTATTTTTAAGAATGTATGTCTATTTAATTAATGTATGTTTATTTAAGAGTGTATTTGTTCTCTGTTTTCTATTTAGATAACCTGAAGATGCCTAAATAAGGCGAAACGCGTCGTTGAAAAATAAAAAAATTAAATTGCAACCAAGACAGTTTTTAACCAATACTGTTAAGCACTGGTTTGCTGTTATGCCACATATGGACTGGAAGAATTAAATGACAATACATAACCACAGCGCAGTCTAGAGGAATCTATATAGATTTATGAATTGAGTGTGTTGACTTTAGAGGCTATGCCTATGAGTAGTGGCTGTCACTTCGTACCTACAGTAATACATTTTTTTGTTAGATGTGACTTGGGAATTGGTGGCTGTAATCTTTAGAGCTATCTGCAAATGTAGCGAAAGCTCCCATCGTCCACTAACTGACATGTCGCACCGATTCCTGGTGAAAATCTGTGCGGATAAATTTTCACTGCTCCAACTTAATTGCGCCCGTGATATCGGCGAGGAAAGATGTCTCTATGGTTTTTATGATATAGTCCTGCTGTTTTACGAGTATTTTATGACTTTTCCGTAGAGGGAACCGATTTTAATACTCTGCCAAAGTGTGCTACACTGCTCTTCATGACGGAGGCTACAATATCCCGCTGAATGGACCGCCAACGACCTGCAATTGCAAACACGTACCGCCGTGGAATTTAAAAAAGAAACGAAATGAGTATGTCAACGGACGTACACTGTGAATGCCCGACAAATGTATGTTTTGCTTGTCACAACACTAAATATAACGTCAGTAACTTGCAATTTAGTTTGGCTTGCGTGCATGCGTGCGCGCGTGCGTATGCGCGTGTATGTACGTGTTTGTGTGTGTGTGTGTTTCTTTTGTGTCTCACGTACATATTGGCAATCTTTTCGATATCTGAACATGGATTGACAGTGATACAGACAGTACGAAGTTTGCACTTGACGATAAGTCGCATCAGTGCATATGAGATAAAAGTATTGGAAGGCCACTATAACGAAATTCCACACCGGACTGAATTTGTCATGAATTATCACAGACAGATAGCAAATGCGTTTCGGAATGGTAGAGATTTGAAACAATAACCAGTTGTATACCGGCATAAAATTCTATCTTTTTTATCTTGTAAACCAGCATTTTGCGTCCAACTTTCCCTTCCCGGGAAAATCTTCTCGTGGAATCTACTGTTAACATGAATTAGACAACTATATAATGGGTAATAATCAAGAATAAAGATAATTTACTTCATTATCCTATTCAGCTATCATACGCTTTTCTCAAACATTTGTGCTTAGCGGTTTTCACCGAACAGTGTATTCAGGCAGACACTTCCGTTCTTGCTATTTCGCACGCACGTTTTCCTCCCAACTGTCCAGCAACGGGATCCTCATTGAGAAAGATAACGTTAAAAATAACTTTATTGCTGTATCCTTCTGAAGGCAAGTATTGTTGAGAAACATTATACAATAACAGTGACAGATACATAGTGTCCAGCATTGGAATGATGCAAGTGCTACGAGGAAGACACCTACAGCAACAATAAATATTGCCAGGAAGACATTCCTATTGGGATAAAACTAGTAAGGCCTTATCCACTTCGATAATTAGCCCGGTTACATTCCAATTAAACATCGACAGAGCAGCGCAGCATGCAGTCATACGCGACATTAGGCTCGGTTCTTACAGTAACCAACAGATCTTCGACAGTCGTCATGGAAGTAATTTCGGAAATCTATGCACATATATCAGGTGCGTTAAGACGCGCTTCATGTCCAACTTGATTAAATTCTCTCGAAATTTTATGAAACTACTATAGAGCATTATTCGCTCAGCTGATGTATTGTCTAGCAGACAAACATTATTGTTTCCAAGATCCCTTAACTGTAACACTTAAGCGTCCCTCGCTATTTGTTTGTGATCACCTTCATTTGAGTTATTAAGCATAAACGAACTCTTGAAACCACCACAAGCTGGCAAAGCAGTGCTTCATGCAGACTACGTACGAAAGGAATCTGGAGAAATCCTGAAATCCTCGGTATAACCAAAACGCGGCGTACCAGTCAAACACCAATGGTCTACTGGACATCTTGAGCCAACACCAAGTTGCTACGTCGTAGGATGTAGACCCAATCGAGGCATTTTTTTATTTGTTGTTCTTTAATAATTTGGAAATTTGTGGTAAGGTCTTATGGGACCAAACTGCTGTGGTCATCCGTCCCTAAGCTTAAACACTATTTAATCTAACTTAATCCAACTTACGCTACCACACACACACACTCATGCCCGAGGGAGGACTCGAATCTCCGACGGGCGGGTTCCCCGCGGACCACGACAAGATGCTTGAGACCGCTTTGGCTACACTGTGCGGCTACTTCAATAGTTAATGAAATTATAATGAAATCCAGGCCTTTAGCTGCTTACAGGCGTTGATAAATATCAACTGGGACAGTTGAAAAATGTGTGCCCCAACCGGGACTCTAACCTGGGACCTCCTGCTGATATGGCAGACGCTCTATCCGAATAGTTTTCGACTTTCCTTTTTTTTACCATTTTAAAGGACTGTAGGAGAAACAGAAACCTTTATTACTTACAAAACCATAGTACGTCCTTATGCATCATAACTGCCCTGGAAGGAACCTCGCTGCCGTCCTACTATGCAGCACGAAATAACAACAAAGTCAAAGTGGGCCCACCTGCGGCACCCTTAAAAAAGTATTTATAGATATTAAAACAAAATTTGAAGTACATCCATTTGCTAACTGCGCAAGTGTTAGTTCTTCCTAGGTCGCGTACTCGCTTAGTTGTCCATTACTTGGTCGGTTTCACAACGACAGCACCGCCACTCGTCTTTGCGCACCCTGCACACCCCAAGTATATGCCGGGTCCGCAAAAACCATTCAAAGGAAATTGGCATACCAATCCTTGTACTTTTGTAGCTGTAACAGTTTTGTGTGTCCATCTTGCAAGTATTGCCAGTAATCCAGTACGTTCAGTACATTCAGACGTAATGGACCACCCTACCGGTGATCCACGCCACAGCGTTCGTCTTATTGTAACCTCCCCCTCACTTATCGACCTTAATGACAGTGAAAAATTAAACCGCGTGTACCTAATGGAAATTTGGGAAAAGCAATCGTCACCGAGGTTAATTTGTCGGTAAAGAGGGAGGAAAGGGTTACATCTAAATGAAAGGAAAAATGCAAAAGAAACTGGTGGAAATTAATTTTGAAAAGGGGTAAAGTTAATAAAGATAGTAAATGTGCGGCCGTTACGTTAACAATTAACTGGCGGTAATTAGATATTTGAGATTTGGGGGAAATTACGGTCGCCAGTCCTAAGGACAATTACTATAGTAACTGAAAAAGAAAGGTTATAACACATATAATTAGCACTATAAGTGTGGCAACTGAAGGTTGACACGTGTAGTGTGAAAACTGAAAGTTTGTCAGAAGTAATAAATTTCGCTACACTCTGACTTAATTTAGCAAAAGAATTAATAAAACCGGAAAATCGAAAGTTAATTTAGTGACTGAAGTTGATAGTGAGCTTTCTTTCTGAAGCACATCGAAATTCAGTAAAATACGGTTAGTCTTGGACTACCTCAACAATCATTTCAAAAGCAACTTGACTCTACGCAATTTAGAAATAAGAGATTTAACTTTGAACTTGAATTAAATGATTCTGAACAATTAACAATAGTAAAATTTTGTACGTACCAAGCTGAGTCGCAGTCACAGGTAAGCTAAAATATGCTAACAAAACTCGCACTCTTAATTTGTGCTCGTGTAATCTAAGTATTGTAGCCAGCTATGAATACTTTAACTTTAAAGCAGTGAAATGGAATTATGCTGGCGTTTGAATTTCAACGACACTCGGGTTCATTTCGGAAAAGGAAGGGCCCCTGCTTGGTAATGCAATTGGGACAATGAGCAACAAAGGTTCATGCTAAGTAGCTGTAATTTTGTGATGCAACAATTTTAAAAGTTTGAAAAGCTGAGGTCTGCCATACAGTTCTAAAACTTTACGTGCTTCCAGTCTTCCTTGTTGGTTGATTGAAGGTTTGAAGCCGTCGATCGAGGATGTGGCGACAGTCACTCATTGTGGGCCGTCGCTGTTGCAGAAGCTGGATGTTGGCGCGCCTTCTCCTCGACACGGTCACCAGACGAAACGGGCTCTTGATGTGCGCCACCTAATGCTTCCCGTCCGCGACACCATGTCAGAAACTATCATCGCAAGTCGAGCGCAATTACATGCTGCCAAACCCCGAAAGCGCGGCAACTCGCGGGAGCTTCACACCACACACCTCCTCCACTCGCTACTCCAGCCAGACTCCCTCATGCTCTGCCCGCGCTCCACGCGACAGAGTTAATACTACCAAAGATCCTAAACACTTTCGTTCTCCACACGACCTATCGATGTATTCGTTCGATAGTATAGTTTTCCCTAGGCCAGACCCAGCGTATAAATACAAATAATCATTACACAACAAATCAATTATACATCGACATAAATGCATAAATATATATATATATATACAAATAGTAAAACAATTACAACATATAAAGGCACTGAAATGTCATATTTTCAGGTAACAAAATAAGGAAAAAATTTACAGTACAATAGATGGAAATAGGAGGATATGCATTTCCGTCGTTACACGTGCCCCACATTGTCTGAGGATGTTCGTGTAACCTAAACAGACTCAGAAAATGTCCCCAAAAGAAACAGCGGAAATGCATATGCTCAAAACATCATCAAAATTTAGCATTCGTCTAATTAAGCATAAATCAATTTTTAGACCATAAAAATTGAGTGGAGACAATCCTAATGTTATTCCACTCTGTCATCTTGCACAAAATAAAACAGGTTGACAACATATTAAAATTCATAGAAAGCATAGAAAATGGTTTAGCTATTCCAAAATCGTCAAAATTCCTAACAGTATCAAGAAACGTACTACTATTTACAAAATTAACCAGAGTACATGGTCATAAAAACAGGTAGATCAAAATACGCAAATTAATAATTAAATAGACTACACATTTTGTATAACCTTTTCATAATTAATATTCTCGTCACGAGAATCTATTTAACGCTAAACAAGAAAATAATGTACAGCAGATCGACAAAAACATAAATATTAACAGCAGAATTCTTTCACATCAGCTGTCCGGGAAAAAAAAAAAAAACAACTCCACTTTCCGTACTCGCAAGTACAAAGAATGCCGACAGCGGCACAAGAGCCAACAGCGGCACAAGAGCCGACAGCGGCTCCGCCTTGCCAATATTGTTGCGCCCGCCTGTGCGGCACGCTTGATCTCACTCGCCCTTGTAACGGCGTTTCCAGAACGTCCGTTTCACTGAATTCTTTCGGAAAAACTCACTCCCGAGTAATCTCAAGGAGTCCATAAACACTATCACAGTGGATAACTCAACACTGTCCATCATCACACGCATGTTCCAGCCTGAAACTTAAAACAGCGTCTAAGTACATCGGCAATGACTAGTAAATCACATATTTATGAAATCTTACAGCTATTTACAAAATCATATTTACATTCCTTAATCTACTGTGACTCAGCTGGAAACTTAAACTAGCAGCTTGGATTTTTCAGTTGATTAGATCATGATTAAATTGATTAAAATTAAATTGATTAATCAAAATTAATTACTTATTAATTACAACTTCTTTAATGACCTTGATCAGTCAAAAGCATGGCAATCTAGCAAATCGTTAAATCTTACACTCTATTTTACATACTGTACAAATTACCCATTGTATGGTATTAATCGATCCTAGGTCGGTACAATTTCAAGTCAACAATGTTCCGTATACCTAATAGTTTTCCAGAGCTTGGATACTCTAAGCAATAAGCATTTGTGTGAGGTGTACCAATGACTTTATATGGTCCATTATAAACAAACTTAAATTTAGAGATTTCATGGTCTATCTCGCTCGAATTCTCATGAGCTTTTACAAGTACTAAGTCTCCGATTGCAAACTTAGCAAAACGCGCTTTAGCGTCATGACGACGTATGCGAGCATCGGCTTTTAGCTTCATTACTTCTCTCAAACGATCTTTTTTCACACCAATACTAATGTCAATCCGTGGAGGGAATTTGATTACCTCTTCCAATTCACTTTCTACACTTTTGTCAATGCCGAGATTCCTCACGTTACGGCAGTTCAAATTCATACCTACGTCAATACCATCCGGCCAGTTAACAATGTGTATAGGCTGGTATGGCCTATGCACACCGTCTCCTGCCTCGTCAAAGCTAACTACTATTGTTTTATGTTGTGACGTACATGTCAAAGTTTTGCTTTCGCAATTAATCACTGCACGGTACTTTAATAGCCAATCTAACCCGATAATTACTTCCGTAGTTAAGTCTGGCACGACGACAAACTCTTGCTCAAATCGTGCCCCACATATCTCGAAGTTGACAAAAATCTGTTTTGTGACCGGTTTACTGGCCTTCCCAGTAGCACCGATAATTTTCACCCCTGTTACTGGCATAACTACGATGCCGGTAACTCAAATATTTTCCCAGATACAGCACCCAATTCTGCACCGGTGTCAATCAACACGTTTAGTTGTAGGTCATGCATATTAACAGACACTACTATCTGTCTACACTTGTCCTCGACTGTTTCTTTATTTTCCCACAGTAAATCCTCGTCTATATCCAGGTCATTCCAGAAAAAACCATCCGGCTTTGATCCTAAATCCGGTTTATCTGGCGGCTTTTTCAGCCTCTGTTCACATACAGTTTTAATTTCAACACGTCTGTCCTGAGGCTTAGACTGTAGCTTCGCCTCCAATACCGAAACCTTTTCCTGTAACTCGTCAACTAGTGAGTGTTGCTTTGCTATCAATTCACTAATTGTCACCTTCGTTGATTCCTCTTTAGTCAGAATGATCTCATCTGCCAATCTACCTGGAGAAATGTACCCAGTAGTGTCTGCAAGTACTTCCTCTAGATCTGCGCAACCCACACTGTTATCGTCTGACCGTATAATGTCAGCTCTAACCTCATACACGCTGTAATCTATGTGCTTTTCTACCAATCGTGTCCGGCTATCACTAAAATTTTCGTAATCTTTCTCCTTAATACTCTCGCAATGTTTAAACTGGAGGTTTGCGTCGGAAGGGTCGGCTACTTCTACCACTATAACTTTCGGTAAAGTCTGCCGGTTAGGGCCAAGACTTTCCGTTATTACTTCAACATCCAACTCCTGCGGGACGAAACACGACGAATCTTGCTCGTCCTCCCCATTAACATCAACTATTTCTAGTAAAGTCTGCCGGTTAGGACCAGAGCTTTCTATCACTTCACAAATACTATCTTCCTGTGGGACGAGACGCGGCAAATCCTGCCCGCGCTCCCCATAAACACTTCTCCCATACAGGCCCCTATAATCTCTTAGTTCGTCATATAAGCGACCGAACTGCCTTAACCAGACCCCATCCCTCTCTGCATCCCCTCGCTCGATGACGGACGTTTTATCCGACATCTGATCTCTCAACACTTGCGAATCATTCTTAAACTCAATCCCCAGTTCCGCTGTGGGTATTACAGCTGCCACTTTATAATCGATTTCCGGAACACTACTTAAATTGTTCTCACTGACAGTGAATGTACTTCCTACTGCCGTGTATACAGCTGATCTACTACTTGTGGGCGCACTCCTTTCTCCTAACACTGGCACACTCTCCCGCCGTTGATTATTCCACACGTAATTTTCATAACGACGACACCTGGGTTTTCTCCTGTTATTGGGCCGCCAAAATTTCTCCACGCCCGGTCGGCCCCTCACCGGCGCGGCTAATGGTTTCCCAGTCTCGTCCCAGCAGATACGCTCCCCGGATGCTGCTGAGGCGGCTGATCACACCCTCTGGCGTTATTACTATTCTGTGAAGCCCGTATCACGTTAGTATGATACTGGTTTCCGTCATTCCTGTTATTATTTGCATTGTACCGATTGTTATTACGGTCCGAACCATTATTGTTATTGCTACCATGGTTGCGGTATGCATTATTCCCATGGTTATCGTTGTTGTGGTTGCTGTGGTACCCGTTGTTGTTACCACGGGCTCTACCACTGTCGCGATTATTGCGCCAATTGTCCTCGTCCTCCACTCTTTCCAGGACATCATTTATTGTCCTGTAATTGCTTCCTACGTAGCGTTTTGTATCATCTGGAAGCTTCTTGTAGAGTTCCCAGACTATTTCGGATTCCGTGCGGCGATCACGCAAATATTCCAACTTGCGGATCCAGCCCTCACAAAACTCCTTCATCGAACCGCGCGAATTCGCATCGAAAGGCCCCGATACGACAAATTCGCGCCAGACACTTTGCTGTTTTTGCTCTGACCAGTATTCAGCCAGAAACAAATTTTTAAATTCGTCAAAAGTCAGGTTCGTAATGTTGAGGTTTAAGCCCCAACGCTTGGCATCACCAGCCAACACATCAATAATCGCATTAATTTTTCTCTCCTTAGTCCATGAACTGGGTAAAACTCTTTCACAATTCTTAATGAAATCCGTCGCGTGTATACCGCCTTTTTTCAAGGGGTCGAACCGCTCCTCTTTCGTCAACAATTCCGAACTATGTGCATAGATTGGCACATAGCTCTGTTTTTCGTCAAGTTTCTTTTCTAATTCCGACACTCTCGTAATTACTTGGCAAGTGGTTGTCGCAAGCGTTTCTACTTCCCTTTTTTTCTCTTCGCAGGTATTAGCCTGCTTCGTTACTTTGGTATCTACTTCGGATACTAAAGCCTTTAAAGTTTCCACCTTCTTTTGATCCTCTTTTTTCACTAATTGAATTTGTTCCGTCACCTTATTCTCGATGATCGGAGCAACTGATTCTCCTACACTTTTCTCGATTCTGCTAATTTCGGAATAAAAACGAGTATTTATGCTCGCAATTTCCGCCTGAACACCTATCATTTCCTGTTTAAGATTACCGATTTCGGTATTAATTACAACAATATCTTCTTTGATTTTATCAACTTTTGTGTTAACAACTCCAACATTGTTGATAACAACGTTAATAGCTTTGTTCTGATTGTCTAGCATCCGTTCAAATTTTTCAGACTGAGCTTCTTGCTTGGCAGCCTGACCTTCTTGCTTGGCAGCCTGATCTTCTTCCTTGGCCGATTGACTCTTGATTTCGTTAATCAAAACATTCAATAAATCAGTTAAATTCACGGAAACTACCGGTTTTACTTCCGTAGCGGCTTCCTCTATAATTGTCCCCCCGTATTCGTCATCAAGGGATTCAGATTTGATTTTCACTTCCGATTCCCAAACATTTTCTAAAGTTTGGAATTCCATTCTGCTCTTTGTTGCGTTTCGGCGGTCGCGTCTTTCATGCTAGCCGCCTGCCCCTGAACAATGGGTACCGCGGTGCGCGTTTCCCACTGTTCGACCGATTGTTCCGTATCCAAGTCTACCAAATTTTGGTAATTGTTGCCTTCACTCATTTTAATAATTCTCAATATAAATAACAAATCTCAAATATAATTAGGATTACTCCCACTACTTATTCTCGCAGACGTAACGGCCTGTACGTAACCAGTACTTTGTTACGAGATTTGCACCATACAAAATTCGTGTCCAGAACAACCTCAAATCCGAAGATTGTCCTGTCACCAGGTCGCCACGTGTAACCTCCCCCTCACTTATCGACCTTAATGACAGTGAAAAATTAAACCGCGTGTACCTAATGGAAATTTGGGAAAAGCAATCGTCACCGAGGTTAATTTGTCGGTAAAGAGGGAGGAAAGGGTTACATCTAAATGAAAGGAAAAATGCAAATGAAACTGGT
The DNA here is from genome assembly GCF_023898315.1 of Schistocerca nitens. NCBI lineage: Eukaryota > Metazoa > Arthropoda > Insecta > Orthoptera > Acrididae > Schistocerca > Schistocerca nitens. The sequence goes on along the minus strand of NC_064617.1, from coordinate 760,440,028 downwards.
GAAAATTAATTTTGAAAAGGGGTAAAGTTAATAAAGATAGTAAATGTGCGGCCGTTACGTTAACAATTAACTGGCGGTAATTAGATATTTGAGATTTGGGGGAAATTACGGTCGCCAGTCCTAAGGACAATTACTATAGTAACTGAAAAAGAAAGGTTATAACACATATAATTAGCACTATAAGCGTGGCAACTGAAGGTTGACACGTGTAGTGTGAAAACTGAAAGTTTGTCAGAAGTAATAAATTTCGCTACACTCTGACTTAATTTAGCAAAAGAATTAATAAATCCGGAAAATCGAAAGTTAATTTCGTGACTGAAGTTGATAGTGAGCTTTCTTTCTGAAGCACATCGAAATTCAGTAAAATACGGTTAGTCTTGGACTACCTCAACAATCATTTCAAAAGCAACTTGACTCTACGCAATTTAGAAATAAGAGATTTAACTTTGAACTTGAATTAAATGATTCTGAACAATTAACAATAGTAAAATTTTGTACGTACCAAGCTGAGCTGCAGTCACAGGTAAGCTAAAATATGCTAACAAAACTCGCACTCTTAATTTGTGCTCGTGTAATCTAAGTATTGTAGCCAGCTATGAATACTTTAACTGAACTTTGAAATTAAAGCAGTGAAATGGAATTATGCTGGCGTTTGAATTTCAACGACACTCGGGTTCATTTCGGAAAAGGAAGGGCCCCTGCTTGGTAATGCAATTGGGACAATGAGCAACAAAGGTTCATGCTAAGTAGCTGTAATTTTGTGATGCAACAATTTTAAAAGTTTGAAAAGCTGAGGTCTGCCATACAGTTCTAAAACTTTACGAGCTTCCAGTCTTCCTTGTTGGTTGATTGAAGGTTTGAAGCCGTCGATCGAGGATGTGGCGACAGTCACTCATTGTGGGCCGTCGCTGTTGCAGAAGCTGGATGTTGGCGCGCCTTCTTCTCGACACGGTCACCAGACGAAACGGGCTCTTGATGTGCGCCAGCTAATGCTTCCCGTCCGCGACACCATGTCAGAAACTATCATCGCAAGTCGAGCGCAATTACATGCTGCCAAACCCCGAAAGCGCGGCAACTCGCGCCACACCACGTGTCAATTAACGGCTGAATGTTTCCGTTCCACCCTGTTCCGGGCGATCTGTCGAAGAATCAGATGGTACTCGTCCTTCCATGTTGAGTGTCGGGACGTCGGTAAACGCTCTCGAACGTAGCTGCGTTCAACGATGAACGTGCGCACATACGTTAACGGGGACGATATATGACCGACACTGACTGCAGGAAGATGCGATTTTGGTGGTAGTTCTTTGCTGATCGTCCCTGTAACCGAGTGATTCCTGCTGCGCCACCGTTTTCGCATAGTATTAATATACATGGCACGTACCTTCTCGTGCACGTTCACTAAACCAACGCCCCCTTCTCGCGCTTGGAGGTAAACGTGTTGTACTGTACCTTAAAGAGCTGTCCCAGGCTTACATAGTACCCAAAAACCTCCTGAATCCTCATGGCCATCGTGCGCGTCAAGAGGAGAAGGTGTGTTAGGTGGCAGATCATGGGCGCGAGGTTGACGAGTAACACTCGCTGCCGCATATCCATCGACCGTAGGGCGTTGTACTGACGTGCGGGCTCTGAGTAACAGCCGTCGGTAGTTGTCCGCAGCCGTTCCCACCGTCTCCTTATGAAAGGTGATGCCTAAACGTCGGAGGGTTTGCACCACAGGTAAGGGTCGTTCCGTTCATTGTTCTAGTCCTCACCCCACATGCATAAATTGTGATTCTGGGAACTTGACCTCGCTGCCAGCTGCCATCCCACACTTCTGTAGCCAATCAAGTGTTGATCGTGTCTCCCCCTCATTCCGGACTAGGAACACAATGTCATCCGCATATGCGCTACATTTGAATGATAGACGCCGCAGGGAGGTTCTGGTAAGACGGCGGCCTGCGAGGCACGGTTCTAAGGCGATCGCATGTAGGAGGATCGACAACGGGCAACCCTGTCTTCTTAAGATCTTAAAGTAATCTATTCTCCCTCCGTTGATCACCATCGCTGGTCTGGCGTCGTGCAACAGCCGCATGACTGCAGTGGTCAATAATGGCGAGACAACCGCGCGGGATTAGCCGAACAGTCTAGGGCGTTGCAGTCATGGACTGTGCGGCTGGTCCCGGCGGAGGTTCGAGTCTCCCTCTGGCATGGGTGTGTGGGTTTGTCCTTAGGATTATTTAGGTTAAGTAGTGTGTGAGCTTAGGAACTGACGACCTTAGCAGTTAAGTCCCATAAGGTTTCACACACATTTAAACATTTGAACAATGGCGAGACACCCATCCTGTTGATCACCACCGCGAGGTAGGCATAGTCTACGCGATCAAAAGCATGATCGAAATCTACAAAAGCAACCAGTACGCTCCCTCGCCCCCCCCCCCCCCCCTTTCCACCGGTAGGATGCATGCAGCCGCGAGGGCGACGACGTCACGATAGCCACCCAAGGCTGTGTGGATATTACTGATGCCGCCAAGACAAGTCTGATCAGCATGTATTCGATACGCCAGCGACGTTTTGATACGACTGCCCAGTATGCGCATGAAGGTCTTGTAGTCACTATTAAGGAGGGTCAAGGGGCGAAAATCACAAAGCCGTTTGCCACCATGGGGTTGGGCATTGGAATCATGAGCCCTTCCGTGAATTTAATGTGAACCGGTCACAAGCGCAAGGTAAAATTCCGTCTGGACTGGGGCCTTGTTAGGGGCACCTCGTGTAATCGCTTCCTCCAGCTCCTTACACGTAATTGCAGATAACAAGTCCGCTTCCCCGTTCACACGCGTCGCGTCTGGGATCTCTTCCAGGAAGTTCCCCAGTTCCCTCTGACCCTCCCCGTTGCTCGCAAAGAATCTGCTAAAATGATCCGAGAAAGCCTGTGATAGGCCCTTTTGTGTTGAAACACGACGGCCATCGTCGAGATCGATCTCATGAATTAACGTCCTTCGTCTTCTTCTTCTTTCCTTTATCACATACTGCATCGAGGGAAACTCGTTGGGCAGGCAATCCTGCAACCTCGCGAGTATCATCAGAGCCGCCATCCTTAGCGTCGCAAGTTGTACCAGTTTCGCCTTGACTCGGTGGATGGCCGTTTGGAGTTCTGGTGTAGGTGGTTCAGATAACAGTTCCCGGACAGCCGTAAGGTAAAAGTCAGTGGTCGTGCGCTGCAATTGAGAAATCTCCTTCCCGTAGCATATTAACGTCCTCCCTAAAGCTGGCTTCGCGCACTCAATCCACCACTGCAGGACAGAACCGTAAGAATTTTGTCGACGGAGGCAGCCATGCCACGCGTCCTCCACCATGCGTCGGCATTCTGCATCACGCAAATCGGAGACGGTCATCTTATAATTACCCCTCCGTCTCCATACATGCTGTCTATCAAGGTTAACCGTACAGATATATGCCTCATGGTCTGTAAACGCTGTCGGCCATATTTCTGCGTCCACCGTCGAAATCGCTAACGCCCTTGAAACGTAGATCCGATGCAAACGGCTGGCGGAGAGGCTCGTAAAAATGTATATCCTGGTTGTTCGCGTTACTTCAGGTCCCATGTATCGACTAATTCCATCCCGTTGACCAGCTCCCGAAGTTCTTGGCTAGGAGTATAGTTAGGATGTTGGTCCTTTTTGTCGAGCACACAATTAAAATCTCCGCCGTGTATGCAAGCATCGTATCGTCCCCCGAACAATGGTGTAACCTCATGGGCGTAAAAATCTGCTCCGTCCCTTCTCTTATCCGAGCCTGACGGTGCGTATATATTGATCAAATGTGTTCCACCTATGGTCACGACCGTACCACAGGCAGAAGGCAAATACTCTACTTCGTCTGCACATATCCCTTCCTTCAATAGTACCGCTGTGCCATCTACTCCCTCGTCACACGGGGAACGGTAAATATCGTAACCATGAAAGTCCGAGGGTGGAAGCACCCGAACTTCCTGCAATAGCGTTATGTCTAAATCTACAGCCTTTATCATGTCTCTGAGCATTTTGATTTCTACCGGCGTCCCAATGCTACTGATGTTAACAGAGGGTATCCGAGAAGTTTGTTGTATGTCTGTCAACGTAAATAGGGCACCTTACGGTCACTAATTCTTCCGTAGACAAGCTGCTTTCTTTCTAACGTCCACCGCCGTCCACTCTCTGCCGTTATTCCGGTCTTACACCGGGAGAGTGTGTGGGAGCAGTTCCTCCGGCATCATCTGTTCCCCAAGGGGGTGAGTCTTCCGACCAGTCCCCAGGCGTCCCATCGTTGTGCGTCATAGGCGCCGTTGCCTCCTCAGTAGCCTGTTGCCGTCGATCGAACTCCTCCGCTGTTTCTGGAGAATCGTCATCGGAAGGTCGTGTCGCTGTCCCGCTGGCCACCCTTGCACCCACGCTAGGCAGTTCTTCTGTATCCATGGCTGTCTGCTCTGTACCCGAAACCGCCTCAGAATTGCCTGCTAGATCAGATTGGTCGTTCTCCTACGTGAGGTGGCGCTTCTTCCGGCGTTATGGTGATCGCTGTTTTCGTTGCCAGGCCTCGGAATCAGAGGTCAGCACGATCTCTGGTTGTTCGTGAGGGTCGTCGGAATCGTGCGCCGTCGTATTATCGACGTCTGTAAGTGTCTCATCTGAAGGATCCGCAAGCAGCACCGAAGAGAGGGCGTCCTGTGACTGCTCCAGGCGGTCCAGCGCAACGTCGTACTTCCGTGGTTCGCCACGATCTGCCGCTGTCTGTGTGTTTCGGTACGTTTATGGCTCGCGGGCTACGTCATCGCGTAATGCGGCGACATGGGTCATGGGGAGCACAGTCGGATGCGGTGTGAGGAGTGGATCATCCCGTGGCAGCTGTAACAACCTTCGTTGAGAACAGTCAGGACGTACGTGTCCCTCCATCCCACACCCAGAGCACGTCCTTGGTTGTCCGTCGTGAAGACAATCGCCCTGCAACCAACGATGGAAAAGTATGACGGAACGTGTTTTCGGAGTTAGATCTGTATTTGTCTGACGCCACTGAGGACAGGACACGTTTTGAAACTCGTCCATTTTTCAGCCACATGGGATAGGACCGTTCTGTAAGGACACAGAGCGTCTGTCACAAATTCTTCTGGCACTTCGAATGGAAGCTCAAAGACGCGGATCGTTCGTAGACCCATGCCTGCGTTTTCAACTGTAACCGCTCCAACATTCCCGTCCGAATGACAGAAACGAAGTCCTTGTCGGTGTCGAAGTAGTAGTTCGTCACATGCCACTACATTGATGAACTTGACATAGACCACGCTGCTCACTATAGATAAGTGTATTTCAACTCGAACGTCAGGTTCGATTTTTACCTCGTCCCGTAAATAACGTTCGATCTCGTAAGCCTTTGGTCGAGCATATTCGTTAAGAAAACTAAATTTTAGTGTCGATTAGTGGAACGACAAGGCCATGATTCGTTCTATGTATTACTGTGGCACACCACTACACTTTTAACGTAAAGACCTCTCGCGCAGGCGTGCTGCAGGGACGTAAACACAGTCCGAAGCGCTGCGCCGCTGAAGGCTGAGTGACTGAACCACCGAGGAGACAGCGGATAGTGCGAGTGCAGGGACTTATCTCTGACATACTCCACGTGAGACCCACATTTAGCAACGCCTGTAAGCAGCTAAAGGTCTGGATTTCATTATAATTTGTCTTCGAAAGCTGCAGGATCGCCAGTGGTATCTGTACAGATACAAGTTTCATATTCGTACTTCAATAGTTGGTCCTAAAGTTAGGTCCAGTACACGGCTGGTAAGTGCTGCGTTAAATCGTGGTGTCATGTGAACTGCTGTGGTTTATCCATTGTTTTGCTGTGGGTCATGATAACTGTACCTGTCCATTGCGCTATCAGTGATAAAAGATCATGAGACTGTGTACACTTATCCAGCCTATTCATCATCATCATCATCATCATCATCATCATCATGAACAGTTTCCAATCTCAGGCTGCGTCTGGAACATAAGTCTCGCCTTTTGATTCCGTTTTCGCACCATATTTCTGTGTTCGCTCAGGTCCAGTCCTCGTCTCTTTTTTCAACACATTCCTCCACACCCTTCAGCTGTCTACCGGTTGGACTCCCTCTTGGTCGTTTCCTTCGCATCTCCATTTCATGTTTCTTCTTGGCAATGCTGTTGTCTCCCATTCTCTTTAAGCGTCCGCACTATCTTAGCCTTGATGTTTCTATCTTGCTCCGGAAGGTTTCCTCTTTCACTATTTTGCCTACCCTTTCACTCCACATCCTGTCTCTCCTTGTTGCTCCTATCCTATTACTTAGGAACTTCAGTTAAAAGTACCCATGTTTCAGATGCATAAGTCAGTATTGAGATGTAGTGACTTCTATATATTATTATTATTATTATTATTTGGGACGCCTTTGTTCCAAACCAGGCTCCAAACACTTCGCAGGAATGCTTCTGCCTGTCAGGCCTTTCACAGATATCTTTCTAATTTCTTCCCAAACATCTTACGTTTTCCATCTTCTTCAGTTGTTCGCCTCCAATCTTATTCCAGCACTTAATCTATCTTTCCTTCTAGTTTTAATCAGGATCTCACGCTCCTTTACGTTAAATTTCATTCCACACTGTCTCACAGTTTCTATGCAAGCATCGAGCTGTTCCTGAATTTTCTCCTTCTTGTTTCCCCAGAACATTAAGTCAGCGCTAACACCATGGCTTTCAACTTGTCTTCACCAGTTATTTTCTGCCACTTTAGTCACCATTTCATCCAAGACTACAATTTCACAGACCGGCATACGATTAGTGAAACTGAACAGTTCAAACTTCTCGGTGATCATACAGAAGTAAACTGTAGTGGAAAGCCCACATTCAGGATCTTGTTCAAAGACTTAATGGTACCATTTTTAGTATTCGAAGGTATCTGAAGTAAGTGATCGTTCGACACGAAAAGTAGTCAACTTTGCTTATTTTCATTCAATTCTGTCGTGTGGTATTACACTTTAGGGTAACTCTTCCAATTCTCAAACGATATTTTTGGCTCAGAAACGTTTGTTCAGGCAATAAGTGATATATATATATATATATATATATATATATATATATATATATATATATATATATATATACTCCTGGAAATGGAAAAAAGAACACATTGACACCGGTGTGTCAGACCCACCATACTTGCTCCGGACACTGCGAGAGGGCTGTACAAGCAATGATCACACGCACGGCACAGCGGACACACCAGGAACCGCGGTGTTGGCCGTCGAATGGCGCTAGCTGCGCAGCATTTGTGCACCGCCGCCGTCAGTGTCAGCCAGTTTGCCGTGGCATACGGAGCTCCATCGCAGTCTTTAACACTGGTAGCATGCCGCGACAGCGTGGACGTGAACCGTATGTGCAGTTGACGGACTTTGAGCGAGGGCGTATAGTGGGCATGCGGGAGGCCGGGTGGACGTACCGCCGAATTGCTCAACACGTGGGGCGTGAGGTCTCCACAGTACATCGATGTTGTCGCCAGTGGTCGGCGGAAGGTGCACGTGCCCGTCGACCTGGGACCGGACCGCAGCGACGCACGGATGCACGCCAAGACCGTAGGATCCTACGCAGTGCCGTAGGGGACCGCACCGCCACTTCCCAGCAAATTAGGGACACTGTTGCTCCTGGGGTATCGGCGAGGACCATTCGCAACCGTCTCCATGAAGCTGGGCTACGGTCCCGCACACCGTTAGGCCGTCTTCCGCTCACGCCCCAACATCGTGCAGCCCGCCTCCAGTGGTGTCGCGACAGGCGTGAATGGAGGGACGAATGGAGACGTGTCGTCTTCAGCGATGAGAGTCGCTTCTGCCTTGGTGCCAATGATGGTCGTATGCGTGTTTGGCGCCGTGCAGGTGAGCGCCACAATCAGGACTGCATACGACCGAGGCACACAGGGCCAACACCCGGCATCATGGTGTGGGGAGCGATCTCCTACACTGGCCGTACACCACTGGTGATCGTCGAGGGGACACTGAATAGTGCACGGTACATCCAAACCGTCATCGAACCCATCGTTCTACCATTCCTAGACCGGCAAGGGAACTTGCTGTTCCAACAGGACAATGCACGTCCGCATGTATCCCGTGCCACCCAACGTGCTCTAGAAGGTGTAAGTCAACTACCCTGACCAGCAAGATCTCCGGATCTGTCCCCCATTGAGCATGTTTGGGACTGGATGAAGCGTCGTCTCAGGCGGTCTGCACGTCCAGCACGAACGCTGGTCCAACTGAGGCGCCAGGTGGAAATGGCATAGCAAGCCGTTCCACAGGACTACATCCAGCATCTCTACGATCGTCTCCATGGGAGAATAGCAGCCTGCATTGCTGCGAAAGGTGGATATACACTGTACTAGTGCCGACATTGTGCATGCTCTGTTGCCTGTGTCTATGTGCCTGTGGTTCTGTCAGTGTGATCATGTGATGTATCTGACCCCAGGAATGTGTCAATAAAGTTTCCCCTTCCTGGGACAATGAATTCACGGTGTTCTTATTTCAATTTCCAGGAGTGTATATATATATTTATTACTGTCGTTTCTTGTTAACAGTATCAGCTTGTTCCCAAGAATTAGCAGCTTTCACTACTGAGTTAATACTAGGGAGAAATCGAATCTGCGTTTGGATCGCACTTCCTTGACTCTTCCGCAGAAAGGTGTGCAGTATACGGCTGCATCCATTTTCAATAAGCTACCACAAGAGTTCAAAAATCTTAGCAGTAATCCATGCGCTTTCAAATCATAACTGAAGAGTTTTCTCATGGGTCAATCCTTCTATTCTGTCGAGGAGTTCCTTAAAAATTTAAGCTCATTCCTATGTTACATTGTTGATTGCGTTTATTTAAAGTCATGGATTGTCTTTTTTGGGTTCATAAACATTTTATTTTATGTATTATTATTTTTATCTTGTAATTTCATGTACTGACACGTTATATGACCTTGAAGAGTTGCTCCTCAGTTTGGTCCTGCGAAACTAGACGTGTAAAATAATAAAAAAGAAAGCCACAATGGAGAGGTGGCAATGCACTACCCTGTTTCACATTACTTATTCGCCGGAACCAATCATGTCCATTCCTTTCCCACCTTCACACAACACTGACTTCCACAGTACATCTCCCCCACTAAGCTTGTTGTCTCTTTTTCTATACCCCTATTTTCTAGTGCTTTCCAGACCTTCCTTTGCAGGCGCTATCAACTGCCTTTTCCATGTCGAAAATTCCATCGCAAAATCTTCCCCAGTCTCATAATGGTGCTTCTGGAGCTACCTCACCGCAAATACGAATAGAGGTCAACAGTTGATCTCTCAGGGCTGAAGCTAATAATGGATCAATAGTCAGGGAACAACAAGAGAACCCTGCGTATTAACTGATTGTATTCTTATCTGATTTAGAGATGGACCATACAGTCGTCTTGACAATCTATTACGCCTGTCTGCCCGCCATCTTCACCTAAGACTGCTGTTAAATCTCGCCAAATGTGATTCATGTATTTCACATTTAATGGTTCTCACTGTAGGTTATACACAGTCCAGTCATAGTAACGTGACCTCCGTGTATGCTTGACGTCAACGTGCAATAACCGCTCACAGACGGCAGGTGACAGCTTTAGAAGTGGAGGGGCGGATGCGGGCAACAGTAAGTCGTTGTCCTAATGCGGAAACGGAGCTATTTATCTGACTTTACAAGGGCATGAACATGGGTTTTCCGAAAAAGTGTAGAAGCATTTCCGAAATGGCTAATTTCGAAAGGCGTTCGAGCGCCGCCGCGATTATAGGATACCGTGAGTGGTAAATTGGAACTGTCCAAACCCGGCGGCGAGGTAACTGCGGTGCACCATGGGCCAAGGATGACAGGGCTGAACGGCGGACGCAGTGATGTGCACGGGAGAACAGACGTGCAACTGATGAGCAACTGACCGCCCTCATGAACCAAGGGGCTACCAACAGTGTCTTTTCGACGACCGTTCAGCGAACGTTGCTGCGTGTGAGCCCGCAGTGGTTACTGCACCCATGCTGACTGCTATTCTTCTGTGACGAAGGCTGGAATCTGCACTCAGATATCACAACTGGACGTCCATTGAATGGCGACAGGTGGCCTTTTTAGATGAACGCTTTCTATGCTACATCGGACAGACGGCCATTGGTGTGCAGGGCGTGAAACCTCTGAAAGGAAACACCCTGCAACAGTCGTCGGAATGGTGCAGGCCGGATGTCATTCCTCGGTAATCTCGTCATTCTGCAACGCACAGTGGATCACTAGAAGTATGAATATATCCTTGGGGATCATGTCCACACCTAAATGTAGTTTGTCTTTCCTCGACACGATATCATCTACCAGTATGAAAATGCAACGTGTCACATAGTTCCCAGTATACGTGCGTGATCTGAAAAGCACCAGGATGACTTAACCGCACTCTCCTGATTGCAAACTCCCCAGACTCGTTATCAGCTTGTGGGTCCAAAATAGAAATGTGCGTTGGCGTCATTGGCCGGGAGGCCCCTTATGGGGCAGGTCCGGCCGCCTTGGTGCAGGTCTTATTAAATTCGACGCCACGTTGGTCGACCTGCGCACCGGATGGCGATGAAATGATGATGAAGACAACTCAACACCCAGTCCCTGAGCGGAGAAAATCCCCGACCCAGCCGGGAATCGAACTCGGGCCCCTTAGAACAGCAGTCCGTCACGCTGACTATTCAACTATCGGGCCGGGTGGGTCCACCATGATCGAGCTTTACGAATCATGGATCCTCAACCGAGCTGGGCACGACTGTGGAGTCTGCATTGCTCCACAACCAACTCGGTGCCTTCCAGAAGCTCACAGGCTCTCTTCCTGGACGTATCACAGCGGTCCGCTCCGTAAAAGATGGTTATTCAGGCTTTTGACAAATGGTCATATTACTGTGACTGGACAGTGTACTAATAGGAAGAACTGTTCGATTAATGAAATGTTGAACAGTCAGTGAATCTTCAGCCAAACACCAGTCAATCTCGCATTGGGGATGTTGGAATTGAGAACATTCGCTAGAGTATTATTATTTTATTTTCTGATCTTTCGTTCCCGAGTCATAGTTTGGTGAGCTGCGAAGAACATTCTTGATTACAGCTACTACCGCAACAGGTATTATGGTCCCGTCATTTGGCACGGACATTTTGTAAGCCAAGGAAAACAAAAGTAGTAACGAAGTAAATAAAAGCGAAAAAGAAGCCATGAACCGCGTTGACTCTCTGTGGTGTCAAAGGCCGCCGCCATTCAGGACATGAATTAATTTCGGTGATGTTTAGGAAACACCGTTCTTACCAGGAGGTGGCTTCAAGACGAACCGCTGAAATATTCTATCAATATGATTGTTGATTTGCCTGTGGACATGACAGGAATGTAGTGAATGATAATGTTTTTTAATACTGTCGTTTCCCACAGTAAAAGAATGATGTCACTAAAGCCGTCTACATTTTCAGTGAAGACTGCCTGCCAACCACATCGCCGTCCATCCAGTCTGCACTGGAAACCTGGAGATATCTCAAGGGTCTTACATTACAGTGAGTAGTCCCAGACTTCGAGTTGTGTGACTGTGGACCTACAATTTGATGATTTTCACAAAACCATTCTTAAAGTACTTGCTCGAACATACCGTGTTTGTAATCGACCTCGCTTTTGCTGCAGAAATACACCAAAGCTGCACTTTTAACATTTAGTTCCTTTTTCTCTGTACTTCTTACGGGGTTTTAATAGTAATAAACTGTTGTAGTAACCAATCGCACTAGCGGCATATCAATTTTGATACTGTATGCACCATATCCTGGAAAACGCTGTTGCAATAAAAGAAAACAGTCTCTTGATATCGAAATCACAGCGAAACTCGATTAGCTTGCAGTGTACTTTAATAGCTTTTTAATAGTGCAAAAATCATAGCTGGCTGCCACCTGTACGTATTACTGCTAAACGCACTCTTAATTAGTATTTCACGAAAACGTGGTTTAAAAATGGTTCAAATGGCTCTGAGCACTATGCGACTTAACTTCGGAGGTCATCTGTCTCCTAGAACGTAGAACTTATGAAACATAACTAACGTAAGGACATCACACACATCCATGCCCGAAGCAGGATTCGAACCTGCGACCGTAGTGGTCGCCGGGCTCCAGACTGTAGCGCCTAGAACCACACGGCCACTCCGGCCGGCACGAAAACGTGAAGCATTGCGTTGATTCTATGTAAGCTATACTGCATGAGTACTGTGTATCATTAAAAAGAGGTTCATATAGCTGATTTGGATCAGTGTGTATAAATTAAAGAACAGTGCGCTATTTTATAGTTGAGACAGGCAAGCTAATCCTGTGCAGAAGCCTCACGCTGATATTAATAAACACTGGTCTGAGACGCCATCCAGCCCGCGTGTGATTTTTAAAGCTGTTTGTCACGTTCGAGAACACTAATGGTGGGCTTGTCCAATCACTGATCCAAATAACTTGATATAATAATGCTTGAAATACGATTACACACAGCATAATATTTTTTCCCTTTGAGGGACACATAGTTCAGGCAAATGAGGATTTTTCTTTTTAAGTTAACTACCATTGGTAGTGGCAGGTAGAGTATTAGGTTCAAATGGTTCAAATGGCTCTGAGCACTATGGGACTCAACTGCTGAGGTCATTAGTCCCCTAGAACTTAGAACTAGTTAAACCTAACTAACCTAAGGACATCACAAACATCCATGCCCGAGGCAGGATTCGAACCTGCGACCGTAGAGAGTATTAGGTCACAACGTTAAATTAAATAGGCGAAATAAAGGAATAGGATACATCAACACATAACCCGAACCTTGTAGAAAGTTTATTTTATTTATTTAATCGTACGGCTAGGGCCCCCCGTAGGGCAGGCCGTTCGCCAGGTGCCGGTCTTTCAATTTGACGCCAATTCGGCGACCTGCAGTCGATGGGTATGATAGGATGATGATGAGGACAGCACAATACCCACTCTCTTGGCGGAGAAAATTCCCCGACTCAACCGGAAATCGAAACTGGGCCCAGAGGATTGACAATCTGTCACTCTGACCATTCAGCTACAGGGGGCGGACTTGTAGCAGGTGACAACTGCGAAGAAGAAGTAGTAGCAGAGTTCACTTGGCCGCTTGCTGGTGTGTTATGTTTTACAGAGCAGATATAATGAAAATGGCTTTAAGTGTGGCACAATATTGTATCGATATGACTGGTTCGGATTTTACAAAATCAACACGCACGATTGGTATCTGATTACGGTTATCGGCTACTGTTGAAGCCCGTAAGTTTCCTTGATTTGATATACGAGAACATGGATCTGTGTCAAATATTTTTTCGCGGAATACTGAATTTATACTACCAGTACCAGTTAAAGGTGATATGGTAGGCCCATTGGTTTACGTGGCTAATAAAGGACTTCCACGTTTTCAGACGAACGAAGATTCGAAGATCAAGCCACTCTACGTGAATCGGCCTGTGCTGGAGGTGGGGAAACTCCGGCGACACCTGTTCATCTCTCAAGGGGAGCCGACGGCGTCCCGCAGGGCCTACTGATTGTGTTGCCTTTAGCGGCAGCTGCACGTCACCGTAGGCGTTAAGGTTCGAAGACAGGTCTGTTCTGTCTGACGTGTTACGTCTGTTCTACATGACAAATGGTGCTGATATAAACCTACAGAGAAGATAATTTTTTTATGTAAGGAAGTTGAAATGCAGGTTCCAGATTTTGTAAAACTGCAATACACATCTTCCAGAACACAAGCAACACGGAAGAAGACTTTCTAAACAAAGGAGTAGAAACGGGTTTCAGTAGCTTATAAACATCATGAAAAGTTGTACATGATGAAAAAACTTTTGTCCGTAGCACCCAAAGCAGCAAGTGGAACCAGATACCAGAAGTTAGCAAAATGTTAACTGAGACGATGAGCCGCAACGCAATACGTCAGCTACTCGCAGTAAAATGGTTTCGACAAGCACTTGGTGGTTTGCCAGAAGTATTTAGCAATAATTCTCTACGCACAAGTCATGCAATTCCCGTACTTCACAGAACGGTGGTTTGTAGGAGTGCAGAGGGCTCCTGTTGCATCCATAGGCTGCTCCATGGAATTCAGATCAGACGAGTTTGGTAGCGAAGACATCACTGTCGTACTCCTTATGCCACTGGAGTTCGCTTCTGGTTTGTGACAAGGACATTTATTCTGCTGGAAGACATAACGCATGGAGGGATGGATGTGGTCCGCGATAATGGCCACGCTGCTTTCAGCTGCCTTGGTGCTTTCGATTATTACCGCAGGCCCGACAACAGATAATTACCTTAAACCAATTATCTGTTGCTATCAGTACACTACCTTTCATCCCACGGAGTCTGTATTCTCAGTAAACACAAACATGTAACTTCAGCACCACACTCCTCTACTAGACAAGCAGATGGACGTGGAGATAATAAGCCATAGAGATGCTGAAACCTTTGCGGCAGCTTACTGAGACAGTGGCTAGACAGTGCCTACACAGTAGTCCCACCGCTAAGCACGGTTCATCATTTGCATCAGAGAGATTAGGAATGTTTAAAAATTTTGTGGGAAGACAGGTTACGGCTACTCTTGCCTATAAATTACTAGCCTGCCTTTCAACCGTCGAGACTTTATAAACTCTTGCTCAAAATTGTGGAAACATGTGCCTTAACTATAAACTATTCATGGTACTGTCATCAGCAGTAAACTCCATCCCTTAGGAAGAAGCCGTCAACTTCAGCATGCTACAGGTGTTAGGCAGCAGTTAAAGACTTGAGGTGTCACGCCATGCTCGTTCGCCTAATATTGATCGGATTAAATTAAATTACCTCTGTGCACTATTAGATGATAACTAGTGGCTACTACAAATACAGGTTCATGTCCAAATGAAAAAATGTATGAAAATCATAACATCATATGATCTAAATGGGCTACGAATTATATAAATTGGCCTAAAATATAGTCAATATTATTTGCATATGACGGAAAAACATTATCATGTGGAGTCCATGTTCTCA
Organism: Schistocerca nitens; assembly: GCF_023898315.1. Classification (NCBI taxonomy): domain Eukaryota; kingdom Metazoa; phylum Arthropoda; class Insecta; order Orthoptera; family Acrididae; genus Schistocerca; species Schistocerca nitens. Next base: position 760,424,987 of record NC_064617.1, on the reverse strand, counting down.
GAGTCCATTACATTGTTATAACCTTACGAAAGCAATCATCCTCTTTCACCACATCAAGTGGAATTTTACTTTACGTATTGCAATAAGCGCGATGTTTCCTTTGCTAGAAGGAATGACATTCGGCCAGTCTTACGTGCACGCAGGGGTTGGAACGGATCCTGGTCGCTAGGTTTAATATAGCAAAACAATAGCACAATGACAAAGCCAGATTCCTGACGTCCGTACGGAAACAATATTGTGTTTTTATGAACCTTTTTCTCCTCAAAGCACGATGTTTCCTTTGCTAGAAGGAACGACATTCGACTAGTCTTTCGTGCACGCAGGGGTTGGAACGGATCCTGACCGCTAGGTTTAATTTAGCAAAACAATAGCACAATGACAAAGCCAGATCCGTGACGTCCGTACGGAAACAAAATTGTGTTTTTATGAACTTTTTTTCTCCTCACGGAAGACATGACAGGTTTTTTTGCAGATTAATGCGTTTCATCGACGGTTTTTTTGGGGTTGTATGTCATTTCCTACTTTATTTTATTACTGAAATCACAGTACTCGTTGCAAACGGTACATGATTAGGCTACCACAATTTAACATTATATCTCCATGAATACTTATTTAAGTAGTCAAGTCTCTCAATATGGAATCGAGTGGGACGGTTCTAGGCGCTTCAGTCCGGAACCGCGCGACCGCTACGGTCGCTGGTTCGAATACTGCCTCGGGCATGGATGTGTGTGTTGTCCTTAGGTTAGTTAGGGTTAAGTAGTTCTAAGTTCTAGGGGACTGATGACCTCAGATGTAAAGTCCCATAGTGCTCAGAGACATTTGAACCATTTGAATGGAGTGGGAAAAGGGGAAAATGACGTAGCCTTACCGTTACTAAGAGAAAATCACGTTAGTGGTTGCAAAGACACGAGGGAGATTATCATTCAGCCTACATTGAAGATAAACGAACCGGGAAATAACTGGCTACGAGGATGGCATAATAGCAAAGGAGGATCCCTTCCTCATGCTGGAGCACATATGACGCGATCTGTAACTTACTACATTGTCCACGATGAGTTTCTCAGCCACATATAATTATTGTCCTATTAAGCAGTGCTAAAACCAACCACTCGCCACGTCGTGTTAAAATGAGAAACAAAACAAGATGAAGCATTGTTACACATTATCATTTCCAGGAATATTCACTGCACTCGCGTAATATTGAATCATACAGCTCACCGAAGGCGAAACAAATGCATGAAAAACAGATGAATTTCCCTAACTTGTCCCTACGTGCATGAGACATAACTAACGGACAATGCTCGGATGCAGAGTCCAACACAACAAATCATTCCATTTATTTCATACTCATAGGATAAAATAAATTGGGGTGATAATAGACAGGAGATCAAGAAAGCGCTGATACTTTCAAGCTTACGGGTTTCTCGACCTAATGTACGCATTGTGAGTTACTCTAAATCTGTATCCATTAGGACATACAGTCAGACATCAATGCCAAGAACCCAGATCCCCTGTCGAACTCTTCCTCTCTACCTTGTTCAAAGTGGAAACATGACTCGGTGGTGGCGGAATGTGGTGCTCACCATTCTGGCAATGAGGCCGCGCAAACGTGCAGCGTGAACTACATGCTGTACTGGCAAGTAGTCCGAATCCAGCAGGACGGCTCGTCAATCCCCAGAATTTGGGCAGGAGGACCTCTCTGCGTCACCAAACATGCAGGAGAGGCAAGATTTCAAAAGCTTATAATACTTATTACTTGCGACGATAACTAAAGGGGCTTCTTTGCACCCGCCAAGCCATTCAAACGGACAAGCCATGCTTTCAAGCTAAACGGTCTAGGCGTGAAATTGGGTGCATTATGACTACTTGAGAGGTGTGGTGTCACCGCCAGACACCACACTTGCTAGGTGGTAGCTTAAATCGGCCGCGGTCCATTAGTACATATCGGACCCGCGTGTCGCCACTGTCAGGATCGCAGACCGAGCGCCACCACAAGGCAGGTCTCGAGAGACTTACTAGAACTCGCCCAGTTGTACGACGACGTTGCTAGCGACTACACTGACGAAGCCTTTCTCTCATTTGCCGAGAGACAGTTAGAATAGCCTTCAGCTAAGTTAATGGCTACGACCTAGCAAGGCGCCATTTGTACCATTTCATGTATCTCAAGATAGTCTCACTTGTATCATCAAGAATGCTGTATACCAAAGGACGATATAAAAGTTAAGTGTTCTAGTAGCTACGTTCTTTTCTCTATCACATTCATTACGAATCCTGTTCCAGACTTCGCGCCAGTCGGCGTGTGTGTACGTGTGCCCTCTCGGCTACCCGTCACTGTGGACTGGCTGCCTTGTCAGTCCACTACAAGAGGGACTCCAGATTTTAAAAAAGTAAAACAGAAATCAACTATCAGTGTGTTTTTAGATGTAGACAATTACGGACCAACAGGACAAGACACTGCCAGATCAAAAATGATAAAGGTACCACTGGAGGATTAAATATTACAAAAAAAAAAATATGAAAGAGTCCGAAAAGTGCATCCTTCAACTCATAAGGCATTTGCTGTACAGAACAGCTATCTAAAGTTGATACGACGATCGAAACCGGAGGCATGGAAACAATTATTTCACCTGCAGCGCTTGGCGGTTTTGAAATATGAGTTAGCAGATGAGGTTTCATGATGGAGTATCAATAAGACGATATGATATACCTTGGTGTCCGCAGCAAACTTAAAACAGTTGCCACTTGTGCAGCAGCTATATTGTCACCCGTAATGAGTTTTCTTGGATATCAGTTGGTTCCGTAACTAGGTGGGAAAACACGACTGCATTACGACCACTGTTGTACTGGGGACTCCGAAAGCTGTTAGAGACGATGTAGTATACGTACAAAGCAAGAACACAGGGAAATTTTGAGAACCTTATAGTTAAGTCAGACAAGCAATAGCACTGTCCGCAATGCGTAATCATATTCAAACCCGCAACCACTATTGCTGTCTAATATTCCATCATTGGTGCGACTGGAAGCATTTTTAGATGACTGTGCCTCGTAAATGGAAGCATCGAAGTATGATGCACGGCCTGCCGTTGACGTCAAACCTGGGGCTATTCTGAGCTGTGTTGCAGATCACTGATTGGCTCTGATCACTGCCCGCTGCTCCACATCACTCTGATGTCGCGAAATGCCGGTCGGAGATAAAACTAGGCACACCGCCACCTGAAATAACGCCCTTGGATACTGTAATGATGTATACCGGTCTCAGAGAAACATCTGTTGTGCCTCTCAGAAGTACAAAAGATTTAATACCGACACACATAGTTTGGGGTCCTCAGTCGCATGGCTGATGACCGTAAATAGAAAATATTTTTATTGTAGAATCCTCACCTCGTTGAAAAACGGCACTTCTCAGTCCAAGGGAACCCGGTTGTATCACGAAAACTGCTCTTTTTTTAATTTTAATTAAATCTGTCTTCAGTTTCCAGAGATATACTACTTTCATTTATTAAAAAGGTAAGCACTGCTGTGAATCTAAACTAATCATTTCACAGTTTTCCAAGTCATTGCTTCAACATGGCCAATAAAAGATTGTAAAGTGATTCGTAGTACACCTGAGTTTCAACTGCTGCCCCATCTTCCATGAAATCAACACAGCATATAATTTTCACGCAAATGCAGCAAAGAGTTAACGTAAAGGTGACACTTCTTTGAACTTCAGTCGATGTACTGAAATCTAAATGACGCCACTCCAAGAACTGCGGTTTGGATCTCATATTAATTTTAGAAATGCAAAAGAAGATATAGGTGTTTTCTGAAAGTACTTGCGTAGATCAGATGCAAACCCAGTTCTAAGCAAAGAAGGGAAAGCAGAAAGGTGGAAGGAGTATGTAGAGGGTCTATACAGGGACGATGTTCTTGAAGACAATATTATGGAAATGGAAGAGGAGGTAGATGAAGATGAAATGGGAGATATGATACTGCATGGAGAGTTTGACAGAGCACTGAAGGCCTAAGTCGATACAAGGCCCCGGGAGTAGACAACATTCCATTAGAACTACTGACAGCCTTGGGAGAGCCAGGCCTAACAAAACTCTACCATCTGGTGAGCAAGATGTATGAGACAGGCGAAATTCCCTCAGACTTCAAGAAGAATATAGTAATTCCAATCCCAAAGAAATCAGATGTTGACAGATGTGAAAATTACCGAAATATCAGTTTAATAAGTCACAGCTGCAAAATACTAACGCGACGTTTTTACAGACGAATGGAAAAACTGGTAGAGGCTGACCTCGGGGAGATCAGTTTGGATTCAGTAGAAATGTTGGAACACGTGAGGCAATACTGACCCTACGACTTATCTTAGAAGAAAGATTAAGGAAAGGCAAACCTACGTTTCTAGCATTTGTAGACTTAGAGAAAGCTTTTGACAATGTTGACTGGAATACTCTCTTTCGAATTCTGAAGGTGGCAGTGGTAAAATACAGGGAGCGAAAGACTATTTCCAATTTGTACAGAAGCCAGATGGCAGTTATAAGAGTCGAGGGACATGAAAGGGAAGCAGCGGTTGGGAAGGGAGTGAGACAGGTTTGTAGCCTCTCCCCGACGTTATTCCATGTGTATATTGAGCAAGCAGTGAAGGAAACAAAAGAAAAGTTCGGAGTAGGTATTAAAATCCATGGAAAAGAAATAAAAACTTAGAGGTTTGCCGATGACATTGTAATTCTCTCAGAGACAGCAAAGGACTTGGAAGAGCAGTTGAACGGAACAGACAGTGCTTGAAAGGAGGGTATAAGATGAACATCAACAAAAGCAAAACGAGGATAATGGAATGTAGTCGAATTAAATGAGGTGATGCTGAGGGAATTAGATTAGGACATGAGACACTTAAAGTAGTAAAGGAGTTTTGCTATTTGGGGAGCAAAATAACATATGATGGTAGAAGTAGAGAGGTTATAAAATGTAGACTGGCAATGGCAAGGAAAGCGTTTCTGAAGAAGAGAAATTTGTTAACATCGAGTATAGATTTAAGTGTCAGGAAGTCGTTTCTGAAAGTATTTGTATGTAGTGTAGCCATGTGTGGATATAAAACATGGACGATAAATAGTTGAGACAAGAAGAGAATACAAGTTTTAGAAATGTGGTGGTAGAGAAGAATGCTGAAGATTAGATGGGTAGATCACATAACTAATGAGGAGGTGTTGAATAGAGTTGGGGAGAAGAAGAGTTTGTGGCACAACTTGACTAGAAGAAAGGATCGGTTAGTAGGACATGTTCTGAGGCATCAAGGAATCACCAATTTGGTACTGGAGGGCAGCGTGGAGGGTAAAAATCGTAGAGGGAGACCAAGAGATGAATACACTAAGCAGATTCAGAAGGATGTAGGCTGCTGTAGGTTCTGGGAGATGAAGAAACTTGCACAGGATAGAGTAGCATGGAGAGCTGCATCAAACCGGTCTCAGGACTGAAGACAACAACAACAAATCTTGCGTAGAGTGTAGCCTTATGTGGAAGTGAATTGGGAGAGAGAAGCAGTACACAAAGGGGTAGAAGATAAGTTTTTGAAATGTCGTGCTGCAGAAGAATTTTGAACATTAGATGAGCAGGTCGGTAACTAATGAAGGGAACCTAACCTAAGCAGTTTGAAAATAAATTATTCCTATAACAGAAAGAAGGGGCAGGTTCACAGCAAGCATCCTGAAGCGTCAATGACTAGCCGCTTCGCTAATGGAGAGAAGCGTGCGTTTTAACACTTGTAAAGGCAGCACATGCTTGCCTATAGGAAGCATCTTCAGATGAATGGAACCTGCAAGTTGTTATGCAGATGGTTGGTTGGTTTGGGGAAGGAGACCAGACAGCGTGGTCATCGGTCTTATTGGATTAGGGAAGGATGGGGAAGGAAGTCGGCCGTGCCCTTTCAGAGAAACCATCCCGGCATTTGCCTGGAGTGATTTAGGGAAATCACGGAAAACCTAAATCAGGATGGCCGGACGCGGGATTGAACCGTCATCCTTCCGAATGCGAGTCCAGTGTCTAACCACTGCGCCACCTCGCTCGGTTGTTAGGCAGAGGTGAAGATAATAGAGACATGTGAATAGTTGAAGCAGCTCAATCTTTGGCCAAAGGACCGCAACAACAAGAACGTGATGCAAAGCCGAAGGACCTAGTGAGTTGTCTCTTACTTAGACATTTGTTCTTGTTGTTTCGCACATTTGACATAATGAGTGTAGAATTTCTAGCCAAACCTCCATTCCATTTATAATGAAATTTGTAGATAATGTTGTCAGCGAACATGTTTTATCCAAATTTATAATATTTCGGTTTTCAATGTGATCTACATATTGTGGCTATCGCATGCCGATTTTAGGCGTTGTTAGGGTAAGGCCACTCGTAAGTGGTCGTGGGTGAAGATAATTGCATGCTTATCAGCCATATGAAAGTGACTCAGTATATCTTACATAATTAAACCATTGACCTTCAAAATAGTGATGACGGATTTCGTTATCTACGATGTTAAACAAGAATCATAATTAACTCAGTTTATTACATTAAAATCCCTGATAAGTGGTTTGTAAAACATTACCGATGATAGACTAGTGCCTTGGAAGACCTGGAGAAGGGATCTGGAGTATGAGACAAATGCTGTGTATCAGGATAAAACAATTATATTCGCCGGCCGGGGTGGCCAAGCGGTTCTAGGCGCTACAGTCTGTAACCGCACGACCGCTAACATCGCAGGTTCAAATCCTGCCTCGGACATGGTGAAACGTCCCCTTTGAACAATTATTATAGGACTGTGCTTGACCTGACACACAATATTTTTAGCGCAACGCAATCTGACTTTAAATAATCTCTACAAGAGAGTGGCCCTGACTAACATTAACCTGTACTTTTCACAAATCACTTACCTCACAAAAATCTTGGTTACTCCCACTACTGCAATACAGCAAGCGCCACTACTGCCAACTAAATAAAAGATTCAAACTATGGAAGGCACTAACTACTGATAGGGATAGTTAGCAAATGAAAGATATTAATAGAGAACAAACAATGTATTTACCTTGATATATTATATATATATATATATATATATATATATATATATATATATATATATATATATATATAGCAGTTCATGACAAATTTCAAAACTCCGCCATCTCTCTCCCCACATCCACCACTGCTGGCGGCTCACCTCCAACTGCCCAACGCTACGCGCTGTTCACAGCCAGCTGCCTAACACTACAATGGCGAGTATTACAACAATGCAAAGCAGCCACAGACTGCACACAGCACAGCCAGTGATTTTCATACTGAGGTGGCGTTACCAATAAAAAAAACCTAAACAGCCTACTTACATAGCCCCCATGCTCCCCACAAAAAATTTTACAAATTTTGTTGGGCACTGGCCAATACATATTTCTTAAAAAATTTTCATAATTACAATAACAAAGAAATCAAATGCACACACTTATTGATACAAAGTTGGTCAAAAGCTAAAATTTTCTCACAGTCCATAAAGACAGTCCTGATCATTCATCACATTGCAGTGTTTTTCTCAAAGTCTGAGCAGTAAAAGAAAATGCACACGGAAGTAGTGAATTTCCATGCAGTCTTGAAGAAGTAGCGTTGTCCTTCCAATGGAAAGACAGTGCTGACTCGTGACATGCTGACAGGTAATGGGCCACAACAGAGCAAACCCACAGCGGAGTCAGTCGAAGTTTTGAAGAGTATTGGTGGGTAGGTCATCACAGAGAAGACCCACTGTAGTCCTGGTAGAGATTACGGTATTGGTGGGCCACCAGAGGTGCAGACCCACTGCAGTCCTTGTAGAAATAATGGTATTGATGGATCATCAAAGATGCAGACTCACTGTAGTCCTTGTAGAGATAATGATACTGGTGGGTCATCAAAGATGCGGACCCACTGTAGTCCTTGTAGAGATGGCCAGCAGCCATCTGTTGTGACTGTGCAGGTGCACAATCACCATTGAAGAGTCTTGCGGATAATATAGCAAGTCCATAACCACCACTTGTGCACTCACAGAGTTTTTGGAATTGTCCTTAGAACCGGCAATGCTGTTATCCAGTCCCTTGCTGAATTATTGACACACGCGCAAACACTAACAGTCCCTACTTCTCACATATTGTCCATATACTATGACCAACAGAAACGTGTGCAGTGAAATGGAACTTACAAGTTACTTAATTTGATGACCTGGTGTCAATTACAATTTTATAACATAAGAATACAATTACAAAGGTACAAAATACATCATTAAAGAACATAACAATACAGATAACATTTGTAGTACAGGCTTTACAAAAGAATCAAAATAACATATACGTCAGTGTTACAGGAATTATGACATGAGTACATACATAAAAGATCAGAATAAATTTTGAAACATCAACTTCACAAATGAGCATTAAAACAAAACAGAATAAATAATGTCTGAGCATATTTACAAGTTAAATAACATATTATTAATACCAATTATATTTGAGGATAACAGTATTCCTCATCATAGTGAATAGTATTAGAAAAAAAATTCTGTGAAACTACACAGAGACAGGAAGAAAACAAATACACAAGGGTTCACAAACACATAGGGGGATAACACAATGGAAAGGACAGGGTTCGTTTTCAGTGTAACTTTTGGTACTGCAGTCCAACCCAAAACTTCATTCCATAGATCTTTCGTCTTATTTCAACCTTTGCTTCCACCAAAAAAATCCTATTCAAGCATGCTTTCTGTATTTATTTCACATATTTCTTACCTCATTATTTATTTCCAAGAAAATCCTACCTATACCTGCTTTCTGTACTTTTTTCGTATGACTTCTCAATGCATTTCTTCCAATTCATCGCAACGCAGTCTCTTATATAGTCTACCCCCTCTTAAGCTAACTTAAATCTACTGAGCTCAGATACTAAAATAAGGAACGAGGCAATGCAGCAGCACAAATCAAGTAACACAAACATCAATGACAAAAATTTCAAGCTGGCAAAGCAAGCTACAGTAAATTTAAATTACAAAGCAATTCACATTACAACTAATATGAGGCAATGCACAGCAAACAAGAAAAATAAATCTGGCTTAGCAGAGTAACACAAATTCAAATTCAACAACACTATGCCTGGCAAACAGCAGCAGAAAATGAAATACCTAAACATGACATAGCTCAAGCAGAAAAATAGTACACTAAAGATAACAATGCAGACAAGTGAAATGTATATTCACATCTTAATGTCTATGTAATTAAAGTGGTGCACCACAAAAACTAATTCTACAAAAGATTACTAAGTACTAGAAAAGAAAATTATGTATGCAGTTCCTGTGAAGGTAAATGTCTTTTTGTGCTCCCTCATTTTTTTAAAAAAAATTATTATTTACTCGATCTGTAGACAGAAAATATTTACATTAATACATCTATAAAATTTTATTTTTACCAATGCTGCAGTGCAGCTAGAAACTAGATATTAAATGAAATAAGCAATTACGCAAACCAAAGCATAAAAATATCATTCAATAGTCATGTGACATTTCATAAGTTAGTAGAAATTCTCTCAACTGTCGTAGAAAGACGCTTGTCAGAATCAGGTGTGCAGATGTAAAAATGTTTCCAAGTTATTATTAGCGTGTCGTATTTACGATGCTTTCTACAAAGGAACGTCAATAGCGAGGATAATGGCCTCCCTTTTATTTTCTACCTGTGCCGCTGAAAAGGGCTCGCAATAATGGCTTTTTCTCAAGGCGGCTGGCACACCTGGCCGCTCACAACGAATTACGTCACGGTCACTTACCTTTCATACCGAAATATTTACGACAGCAGTTTTCGCTACAGTGACAGTCTCATATAAAAAAAATCCACAGGTTGAGAATTTGGTTACAAATGTGTAGAAACAAAATCTTATGAATATAACAGTGTCCAAAAAATTTTCGCCGGCATTGTGATACATTCACGCGTTTACACACATTTCATAATTCTAAAATACGATTCTTGGTTTCCAACATCCTTTTCCACAAAGCAGAGTCCCTACTTCATTACTCCTTACCTTATTATACATATACATATTCGTCGACACTTCTTCAATATTTCCTCATAACAGACATGTAGCATAATCAAATTCCTCATATAGCATCAGCTTCTTGACCATAAACATACCTCAGCAGCATAATACACATTGTCGACGTAAAAATAACATCATAACACCTCAGTCTCAAAATCGTCGTAGCTTCCTCCAATAATTTCAAAACCAAAAAAAAATTCTCTGCTCATGTCAAAAGTGTCATCTACCTCAAATGTACTTTAAAATCATGCTCCCTTACCAAATACATCATTCAAAGCTCTCATAGTATCACAATGGTTCCGAAAAAATATGAACAGTTCACAAAGTACAGACAAAATGCAATTTCATAAGTGTGAAGTTATTCAACTGTGTAATTATGTAAACATCTGTCACTAATGCAGTAAAAAAAATGTTTATCTCTCAGTTAAATGATCAGATAGCTGTGTAATTTGTGTGTTAGAGAAATATGGTACCGATGTGTAAAGTTGTATAAGCAAATACCATATTAGCTAGGGCTCCTTGTGCGTGCCAAACACATGGTACACAAAGTAGGTGTGTACCCCCCTGAGGATTAATGTAATTATAACCTCAGGTGTTACAGATTACAGCAATGGAATGAAATGTATCACGGAAAACTTTCTTTGTAATTCAAAAATCTTTAAAAATAAGTGGTTTAAGTATAAGATTAATCACTCAAATGCATGTACTGTAGCGCTAACCTGTGCGTCTTGTCGCAACATAATCTCTGTGGAAGTGTCGTAGTTATTGTCCTCCGAAAGCGAAGTTCTGCAGAAGTCAATGTACTTACCTCATGATACACCAAATTTCAAGTAAACCAAAATGTTGCATTAAAATCTCATTAGCAGTACCAGTATGTGTCCTAAGTATGTAAGCCTGATAGTCGTTATGTAATAGTGCAACTAACAAGCAAGAATGTACAAATACAACACTGTGTAGTCTGTTCACTATAACAATGCATTCGTAATTTCTGTTTAAAAATGTTCCCTAGGTTCTAGGCTGGATATTTAACTTCGAACATTGTTGCATGTTAACAGTTTCTTAAGTCTGACAAAGCATACTAGTAATGTAAAGTGAAAAATTTTATAGCAAAGACTAAGTTAAAAAACAGATTATCTTTAAATAAACGGTTTTACATGTGAAGTGTGGTGCTATCCTTTACTGTTCATAGTACTCACAGTTTCAACATCAACCCAGTTATCGTGCGGTATACGTCGGTAAAGAATACTGGAATTTTTCTCAAGGTTAGTGTCTATGTTATTTTTCCCTGAGCCAGCGGCCGCACGCGGCTGCCTGCTGTGCGAGTCATTGTCTATTGTCTCTTTGTTGGCGCGCGTCGTTATTGGGATTAGGAGACCGAACTTCTACAAATTCGCCTTGCCGAGAGGGCCCAGCTCTGTTATAATCCCGCCAGTTCTGATGAAATTCAGGTCTGTCGTTACGATCATATCGTCTGTCGTCATGTCGGTAGATGCCATAGTTTCTTTCTTGTTGGTCATGTGGTGGAGAATTTCTCCCTGAATCGTAACTGCGCGCTGAACTGTTGCGTCTGAAGTTATTCTGTCTCCCCTGATAATAATAGTTCTGGTTACCATATTGTCTGTTTCTATGATTGTCTCTGTCATATTCATTACTACGGAAATGCGAACTTTCTATGTAGTTATTACTCTGCCAGTGGTTGTCATACGGGTGGTGTCTGTTTTGGTCACGATTTGTGTTGTGAGAATAGCCTTGTCGCGTCCAGTTATTATTTCTTTCATCGCGGAATTGCGACGGATATGATCTGTAATTGTTGTGCTCCTGCGTTCCGCGATTGTCAGTGTCAATTTCCAGTTCTTGTAACAGTCCCTGAAAAGCTTCAATGTCGTCTTTGCAACGTCCTGCCAAAATAATATGTCGTAAATGTTCAGGTAATTTGATTAAGCAAATGCGGATGAGTTCTGAGGGGCTGTATGGGTTTGACAAAAATGGTTCAAATGGCTCTGAGCACTATGGGACTCAACTGCTGTTGGGTTTGACAGGTACTGATTCTTGTGCAACATGTCTTCAAAATATCTCACAAGACTGGAGAATTCAGATTGCTCGAAATGTTTCATCATTATGACGCCATGTTTTACTCGGTCTTGTGTGGCTTGAGACCAATATGCTGAGAGGAAGGCATGGTAAAATTCTCCTTCACTGTGGCAATCGTGAATGACCGATCGCATTCTTACAGCTGGTTCATTCTCTAAGTAGCCACACATAAATTCTAATCTGTGTTCTAACGACCAGTTGGGAGGAAAAGAATGAGGGAATTGATGGAGCCATGCTTGTGGATGAATGTCGTTGGCAGAATTCTTAAATGTTTTAAATTTACGTGTAGTAATGAACAGCTTATAGTCAAAATCATCATGTCGGCGAGTCGCATAGCGGTCATTGTTACGTCGTGTCGGCGGTTCCATCTCAAAATTCGGTGTGCCTTGCCAATTTCTTTCATAATTTCCGAAGTGTCTTGTGTTATTATTTTGTGGTTGTTCCGTATTTCTATGTCCCTCTTCCCGTGTTGGGGCGCGAGTGTCCTCTGAAATACGTAATTCTTGTATTACCTGTGTCAGCTGATCTTGTACTTCGCGGATTTCTCTTTGGTGTTGCGTATTAATTTGATTCAGATTTTGTTTCAGTTTCCTAATTTGTTCGCTCTCTTCTGTGTCATTAAAGACTACCGGTTTTGTGTCATTCAGATTATCATCTACCTTCGTAGATAAGTTAGTGAACTGATCCGAAAGTTCGGCTACTTTCTCCGATAGTGAACACATTTCCTCAGTGTGTTTTTCTGAACCAAGTTTCAGAGTATCTACTGTGTCCTTTAAGTTTTCCTGAGTTTTTGCAAGTTGCGTAACCGAATCGGTAGATGCAACTGAGTCAAATTTAGTTTGCAGTTCTTTTATGGCTGCTTCGTGATTCTGTAGTGCATTTTCATGCCGCGAAAAAATAGGTTGAAAATGCTCACAAATTTGTGTTTTTACGTCATTACAGACTTTTTGACATTTCGATTCAATGTTATGTAACTCACTAGTTAAATCTTCACGTGTTTGTTCAAGTGTGGTGTCTAACTTTTGAAGCTTTTGCTGTGTTTGTCTCTGATTTTGTTCCATTGTGTCTGTTGCTGTGTTTGTCTCTGGTTTGTTCCATTGTGTCTAACTGTTGCTGTGTTTGTCTCTGGTGTTGTTCCATTGTGTCTAACTTTCGAAGATTTTGTTCCATTGTGTCTAACTTTTCAAGCTTTTGTCCCATTTGTTGCATTAATTGTAATAACAATGCACTGGTGTCTGAAACATGTTCCTCAGTGCTTTTCGGCAGTGAATTTGCACCGGCAACATTCACATTTTGATAAGCGGAAAATGTGTCTTGACTCATTTGAGAAAACGGTGAGGACGCAAAACCTGAATCTACAGTATTTGCAAAATTGTGTCCAGTCATTTCGGATTCCTGAGGCGAGCTGTTGCCGACCGATCGATCGATAACACTTCCCTCTTCACTAATTGTTTCACTGTCCACGCCATTGTTTGCCGCCCGCTCCATTTCCCTATGCACAATTACCAAATTACTGCTTTGAACATCAGTTAATTCATTACTCGGTGGCGCTAACACACTGCTTTCGTTTTCACTGTCATTTCTCAGTTTACTTTGGAGCCTAGTATTGCGTTTTTCACACGCCATTATTGTCACAGTATTTCACACGACACCACAGAAAAACACAATTTGAAGCGCAAAAATAGGGGAACACATTAACATAGCACTGAAAATAATATCTAGTTAATTGCAGCTGCGAAATACTTGGTGCAAATCTACATGCGTGCCACACCTGTTTTACTGTACAACAATGAAAGACTGCAACTACACAGGAGATTTTCTCTACAATTATGCGCTAGCAATAAACAAAATCTACACTAATTACACAAACTACAAGAAAAAATCAGAAGATTCCAGTGAGGTATCCTGGCAGGGTCGCCATATGAAACGTCCCCTTTGAACAATTATTACAGGACTGTGATTAAACTGACACACAATATTTTTAGCGCAACGCAATCTGACTTTAAATAATCTCTACAAGAGAGTGGCCCTGACTAACATTAACCTGTACTTTTCACAAATCACTTACCTCACAAAAATCTTGGTTACTCCCACTACTGCAATACAGCAAGCGCCACTACTGCCAACTAAATAAAAGATTTAAACTATGGAAGGCACTAACTACTGATAGGGATAGTTAGCAAATGAAAGATATTAATAGAGAACAAACAATGTATTTACCTTGATATCATATATATATAGAAGTTCATGACAAATTTCAAGACTCCGCCATCTCTCTCCCCACATCCACCACTGCTGGCGGCTCACCTCCAACTGCCCAACGCTACGCGCTGTTCACAGCCAGCTGCCTAACACTACAATGGCGAGTATTACAACAATGCAAAGCAACCACAGACTGCACACAGCACAGCCAGTGATTTTCATACTGAGGTGGCGTTACCAATAAAAAAACCTAAACAGCCTACTTACAATGGATGTGAGTGATGTCCTTAGGTTAGTTAGGTTTAAGTAGTTCTTAGCTCTAGGGGACTGATGACCTCAGAAGTTAAGTCCCATAGTGCTAAGTGCCATTTGAGCCAATTATATTCTCGAAATCGTACCGTGATTGCCGAATGGTTGGTGTATAAAGAGAGAAAGCACTACAGAAGGGTATGCGTTTGCATCTACAGCTGCATTTGAAAGCGTATTAATCCTCAAATTGCAAAAAATTCTTCAGAATGACGTTTGAAATTATTAAATCTCGGCAAAAAGTGAGTCGTGCTTCGGTAGCTCAGATGGTAGAGCACTTGCCCGCGAAAGGCAAAGGTCCCGAGTTCGAGTCTCGGTCGGTGCACACAGTTTTAATCTGCCAGGAAGTTTCATATCAGCGCACACTCCGCTGCAGAGTGAAAATCTCATTCTGGAAACATCCCCCAGGCTGTGGCTAAGCCATGTCTCCGCAATATCTTTTCTTTCAGGAGTGCTAGTTCTGCAAGGTTCACAGGAGAGCTTCTGTAAAGTTTGGAAGGTAGGAGACGAGATACTGGCAGAAGTAAAGCTGTGAGGGCCGGGCATGAGTCGTGCTTCGGTAGCTCAGATGGTAGAGCACTTGCCCGCGAAAGGCAAAGGTCCCGAGTTCGAGTCTCGGTCGGTGCACACAGTTTTAATCTGCCAGGAAGTTTCATATCGGCGCACACTCCGCTGCAGAGTGAAAATCTCATTCTTAAAAAAATGACTCGATTTTCCCTACTATTCGTCTGGCTATTGGGGCTAGATGTCACCTTGTCAATTTGCAACTGAACACTCAGTCATGGGTTTCGTGGCAACTACAAATCAGACTAAACGTTCCTATATCTTCTGCTCTCGTCTTCTCGCAGAGGTGTCTGCGTGGGGAAACGCTCGGCTGAAGAAATCGCTCCTTGGTGGCTCCTGGCTGCAGAGACGCCCGGTTGTAGAGTCGTTTCGTGCCATTTCCTTTCTGCAAGGAGGAATTATGTCTCTGCGTTTTTCTGTTGTCGCATAACTTTGATCGGCCGAACGATAAACATTCTAACCACTGACCAGTGAAAAAGTGTCTTAAAAAACACTGAAATCCTTCCCGTACTATCATTTCAGGCTATTAAACAGTAACGAGCTTACGTAACACTGAGTGCTGTAAAACGGTATCCCACTCGCTTTCTTTCCCTGTCTATGGCCACTGAGACTGGAACTCGGTAAGCAGATCCGTGTTTCCCTCTGCTAAATTATTCATGTTACCCAGTCATAGGGGCTGCGTTGTCCTCCATTGCATGCTCAGATTTTATCTCTAGCAGTCTGCGTATTTCGACGAATTTCTGCCTTTCTATCTCTCCACAATCGTGCTCTTCCGGGACGCTGCCATAGACAACACATATCCCCTTTTTACATACTGCTCTTTAAACGCAGACTCTGTTGTCACGATGCCATATGGAGATACAAGCTGTTTTGTGACTCTTAGTGTCCACAGCCCGGGGCCAATCCTCACAATACGACGAGTGTAAGCTGCCAGGGACGACTCTCGCCCGTCAGCTTTCTGGCCTTCTGCGAATTCGGTCGAGGGCTGTTTCCAGCTTTTATCACAAACCACATACTCATTCACAGGTATGGATAATGCGCTCCCACGCAGGCATCTCTTCATGTAAACATGCAATTCAGTATGAAAATGTTATCAACATTTGTTAAGTACTGTCAATCACTGGTTCTGATACACATTTCATTCATCAGGGGAATTAATTATTCCAATTTGAGTTTTTTTATTATACCTGGTTTTGTCTCAATTATAGGACAGTCTGATTAGCAACCTCAAGACTTGTCACATTATGTTACCCTAATGTAATTTGTTTCATTTAAAATTTATGTTTACACAATCACAGATGACTTCTTCTAGTACGTATATTAAAAACAAAAGTTTGGTAGTAGTTGAAATTGAATTGTGAACAACATATAAAGTACATAACTACAACATAGTTCCTTATAATTACTCGATATAACACACAACCGAATAAAATATGATATTAAAGCAAAAGAAATCCTTTCCCATTGTTGTCTTGTGCTGAGGGACGCTTCTTCTTTAATATTATATTCTGAAGAAAGCAATATCTTTCCGTAATCTGGTTACACGAACGTTGTTGATACAGGTCAAACAAAATAAGCAGTTGACACCTATGTAACAAGGAAATTGTCAGCAGTAAGAGATGATTTCCAAATACTATATTGCTAGTGATGTTATACTGGTACAGGCACGGGTATTCAAATACAGAGATATGTGAATGAGCAGAATACGGCGCTGCGGTGGGTAACGCCTACATAAGACAAGTGTCTGGCACAGTTTATCAATATTTGAGTATGAACGTGGTGTTGTAGTCGGCGCACGAAGGATGGGACATAGCATCTCCGAGGTAGCCATGAGATGGGGATTTTCCCGTACGAACATTTCACGAGCATACCGTGATTATCAGGAATCCGGTAAAACACCAAATCTCCGACATCGCTGAGGTGGGAAAAAAGATCCTGCAAGAATGGGACCAACGACGATTAGAGAGAATCGTTCAATGTGACAGAGATGGAGCCCTTCCGCAAATTACTGCAGATTTCAATGCTGGGCCTTCAACAAGTGTCAGCGTGCGAATCGTTCAACGAGACATCACCGATATGGGCTTTCGGTGCCGAAGGCCCACTCGTGTACCATTGATGACTTCACGACACAAGGTCTTAAGCCTCGCCTTGGCCCGTCGACACCGACATTAGAATACTGATGACTGGAAACATGTTGCCTTGTCGGACGGGTGTCGTTTCAAATTATATCGAGCGGATGGACGTGTACGGGTATGGAGACAACCTCATAAATCCATGACCCGTGCATGTCAGTAGAGGGCTATTCGATCTGATGGAGGCTCTGTAATGATGTGGGGCATGTGCAGTTGGAGTGATACGGGACCCCTGACATGTGTAGATAAGACTCTGACAGATGACACGTAGGTAGGCATCCTGTCTGATCACCTGCATCCATTCATGTCCATTATGCATTCCGACGGACATGGGAAATTCCAGCAGGACGATGCGACACTCCGCACGTCCTGAATTCCTACAGAATGGCTCCAAGAACACTCTTCTGTATTTAAACACTCCCAATCGCCACCAAACTCCCCAGACATTAACATTATTAAGCATATCTGGGATACTCTGAACCGTGCTGTTCAGAAGAGATCGCCACCCCCTGGTACACTTCGTTAAACTCAGTAGAAACGAAGGCGATGTTGGCCTGGTATAGTCGACGAATCCCTTTGGCTACACTGACTAAAGGATTCTTCTAAGAAATACCAAATTAAGACAACCTGAAGATGCCTAAATAAGGCGAAACGCGTAGTTGAAAAATAAAAAACTAGAATTGCAACCAAGACTGTTTTTAACCAGTACTGTTAAACACTGGTTTGCTGTATGCCACATATGGATTGGAAGAGTTTCGGTTTATGGTTATTGCAGCAGAACCTGGATAATCTGGCTACTGACATTGGCAACATAAATTACACCGAAAATGGTAAACTACTTAGCGAGAAGAATATATATGTGCGTACACCTATTACAGAACCGTTTTCGATAATATTATGGTCATTAAAATCTGTGATCAAGTGGACTGTCAAGAACAGTAAGGAGAGAACGGTCTGTAATTTTAAAGAAGGAGATGTTTGGCTCATTTAAGTGTTATTTACGTAGTAAATTCTCCAATTTCATCACTGCAAGAGTTGGTGTCAAAGAGAAGCCGCCTTTTCTCCTACACGGGAACGACAGTATGACAGCAAGAGGGATACCAGAAAAAATCGGCGTGGATACACGGGAAACAACTTCGAAGAAATATAAAAACCCTGTGGTTATACTATATACAGTGGTATTATTTGACGTTAAATTGAGAAAGCTGCCTGGAATACTGAATTTGGACAAAACGCAAGACTTCGCCGGAAATTTTAACAAAATTGAGATTTTCAAGTACTTAATATCAACCCAGTACTTCTGCATGGGGGGAAATCGTCAGGGAAACAGCAATGTGATTGCGGACAACGATAAGACAGTTGGAATAGACTGTCTAACGTGGTTAAGCTTCAGCTGTAAAGTAGATATATGTAACAAATTCACATGTCAGATCACGAGTCCAGGAGAGAATAAAGGTATTGGTAACCACGTTATAGACTTTATAAAGTGTCCAGAGATGTGACTAAGAGTAACTTTCTGGTCGTCCTTGGCTAAGCAGCATGGCGTTACCAGGTTGGACGCTTCAATGTACAACTACAGAATCGATCATGTATTCGACCCTGTGCACGAATGTTTACGTGTGTTAGACACCAGTAAACAGTATTCACAATGTGCTCCACTTTACTCTGTGCCTGTTGCTTCCATGTGGCGTCAGTTAACGGATAACGTACAGAAGAGCTGTTGTGTTGTGTTTAATAACGTTCTGCAGTTTGTGTATTGGGGTAATAATTAAACCCGAAAATAGACAGGTGTACAATTAAGTCTTCCAGATACTCTAGACAGAGAAAAGCTTATCAGCTATGTTCTGTCTGCGGTCTGCGTACAGTTTTAATTATCTACCTTCAAACTACTGGGAGTTTCTTAACTTTAACTCCAATAAAGACAATATACGTATTATACAGAAGTGTTATGTTAAAGCAGGAGAAACCTATTTTTCTCAGTCTAGAACATTGTTCTCCACAATGCCGTCTGATTTAGATATTGCAGAATTTGGATTGGTTGACACGACCAACTTTATTCCAAAAGTCCTAAGACAAAGAATAAATGTATCTCACAGTCTTAAACCACTTTCCATTAAAGGAATCACACATTTAAGTACAGTTAATGTGTTATCTGCACGAAAAGGAAAATGTAAATGGAGGACATCGAAGAAAAAAAAAAAGAAAACTAGAGTATACAGAGAAGACAACCGCTATAAACGACGAATATAAGCTGCTGTTTGAAAAGGAAGAGGCTATTGCGGATGTGCAGGCTTTAAAGACAGAGTCTGGAGAAATCTGGCTACGACACGGCAATACAAGATAATAGCATTTACAGTACAGAGCAGTGGTAAATGGCCATATGTTGGAGAACTGGCCGAAAACGACGAACTGGAGCATGTTTACTATGTTAAAGGACACGCGAAAAATGTGTTTATCAAACTCCATTACTCCTTTGATCTGCTTAAAAAAGAGGGACATATTGTATCGGAATGTAATGGGCTTGATGTCATATACTTAGCAACAGAAAACCGATTTGCAGAGCTTAAAACCAACAGAATAACAACCTTTAATGACAATTCGTTTGCAAAAGTTGTAAACTTAAAGTTCTATTTCGAAATTCCGCAAGAATGATCAGCAGAAGAACTGGCAGCCTACACGCAGGAGGATGTGGAATGTTATAGTAGCAGTGTCATGCAGGAAATAAGAGCAAAAATTAAAATCCCCGAATGCTCTCGTCTAGAAGAACTGCCGGAAGGAAGAGAACTAATTTTTAAAGTCATACAAGAGGTATTTTAGAGGAAAAGAATTTGATATATACTGGAGTTCGAAAAGTTACCTTTTCTGTATTTGTCAAATTACTGGGTGGAGAAGCAAATAGATGACTCAGATTAGGATTTATGTTATAAGTTAAAAATTAAATTGGACATTGTTAAAACTAGAACTAAGAAAAATAAGCAAAGAGTTGTTTTCTGCACATAACTGTAAATGCAAAAGTTAATAAGGATTTGGTACTAGAATATTGGTTTCCCTGGTTCGTTAACCTACCAAAAGTCCTAAGACCTTTCCTATATACAATGATACATGGGCATATATTTCAGTTGTGGGAAGTGGGTAGTCGGATGACCTTGAAAAGTAGTTGAAACTAGGTGGTTGAAGGTATCGGGACCCCCTTTAGCAACTATATGAACAAAGAGTGTTTTTTTCTAAAGGAATCAGCTGTATCCAATATTCCATCCACTTGCAGCCAAACACAGGATATTTGTCTCAGATGTTTCTTTCCTTCCCCAACAGATTGATATTTTCCTCAAACAGCTGCACCAAGCCTGCTTGAGAAAAAAAAAAAAAAGGAAGACAAAAGAAAAGAAAAAAAAAAAGGAATTGTAAGTTATAACTTGCTGGTATGGCACTCTGAGTTCCTATTGGTCCTCTGCAAAATAGTGGGTGGAGTCTGAAGCTATATAAAACCCAACCTCCACCACAATCGTCATCAGTCTTCGACAGTGCATAGTTGTGTCAGTGTGATTCCTGCACCATGAAACGCTCAGCCAGCAGTGATGCCAGCGGTAGTGGTGGTGGGAAACGGCCAAACTTGGGTCAATTGCCATGTAAGTGTGTATAAAAAAAATTATGATTTCAAATAGCAACAGATATAAAATTTCATAGCAAAATATTCAAACTTTTTCGAGATTGTGAAACATTTTTGTAACAAGTGGTTACAAAATTTCTTTTTTCTTGCTATTACACCATTCATTCCTGAAAAGTTGTTCGAATTAGAGCGCAAGCTGGAAGCTGAAAGTACCCAGTATGTAGAAGAGGTTGCACTATAATCGTGTAAGTACATCTCAAAGTTCTGTGTGTGATAGTTAAAGGTTCAGAAAGCGTCTCTTAAAGTGTTCATACCGCAACAACTGCTTATAACATTTCTACTGTTGTTCCAGAATTAGAGTAGAAGCAACTGGAAAGTGAAAGTCCCCATTAAGTGGAAGAGCTTGTGCTACCATCACGTAAGTACATCCCCAAATGCTGTGTCGTAGTTTACATGTTCAGAAAACAGCTCTTGATCTATTGTCATTGTAACAAGTGGTTGTAAAACTTTTGTTCTCGCTGTTGCAGCATTAGAGCAGTAGCTGATGGACATTGAGCTGTAGCTGCTGGAGTCTGAAATGCAGCAAGAAAGTAAAAACTATTGTAATATATTGCAATTAGACATTTGTTTTCATCATATACAGTTGTGTGAGATATATATAAATTCATAGTTGTAGATATTCCTACTGCTCAAGAGGAAAGTGAGATTCTTGTAGCGGTGTGGTTCGAGAATGATGACCAGGAGTCATCACTTCCATCTGGTATGAACATTTTACTTATTTATTTAATTTTTTCGTAGCTATAATCAATATCTCGCTGTAGTCAAATTCAGTGCAAATATTTTCTTCTTGATGCATGCAGTTGCTATAGGGGACAAAAAAATGTTCTGTGAAACAAGTAGAGGCCCCTTTTCGCAAACACCCTGTGTTTGCCAGTAAGTGGATGGAAAATTTAATGCAGCTGCTAGCTTTAGAAAAGTACTCTTTGTTCATTCTGAAACAGATTCATAGTCTGGCACGCCCAATACCAGCGGTATTCCTCGAAATATATGTCGCTGTTTTCCTTAGCATACAGCTGGGGAGGAAGACTCTAACCTTCGAAACCGGTAGTGACCACCTAAATGCACCTTGTGAGCCACACTGTACGTCGATTCCAGCAGCTGCCTTCCGCCCCTCTAACAGAGGTCACCAGTAGACCGCCGGACACGTGGACGAGCGGCGCATGTGTCACAATTGCGTCATTAGGCCGCCTGAGAGTTACAAGCTCGCGTGGCGCGGCGCGGCGCGGCGCCTTTCATGTCAGAAGGCCCACAGCTAGTAAGGGGGCGGGCGGCAGTGGGCCGCCTTCAGCGCCGACAGGGGACTGGTCCCTGGTGCAAGGAGGCTGGCGGCCACTCGGAAGCTACAATGGCAAAGTCCCTACACGAGGCGACGGCGGTAATGTGCGAGCCCCGCAGCGCGCCGCGGAGCGTCGTAGTGACTTTGTGATCGCAATATACGAAGAGATGAAGCGGTCGGAAGTTAAACAAGAGTATCCATGTCCTAAGAAATGCAAATTATGTCCTTCTCAGAGCGTAATTCTCAGATCTCCGTTCTTTGAATTTTTTTTCCGAACTCTACCACTTATTCCCGTTCTATAAACGATTTCCATCAATAATTCCCGTTAATATCATGTCCTCTGAACCGACAGTTGATTTGTACAGCGAAAATTCGGAATTGCCGCCAAAATTCGGAATTCCCACCAATAGGGTAGGTTTGGGGGAGGCGTCGTGTGGGGAGGGGGTGAGGGGGAGGAGGGGGCTGGGGCACACGTGCAGGCTGAGAAAAACACGTGATGACATCCGGGGGCGGGGATGGTCGTGGTCGGGGACGGGAAATTTGATATCAAAACTGCGCTCGTAACCAGACTACCTTACTGCTAATGTCGGTACCAATGACGTGTTTCGCTTTGTATCGGAGGAGATTCTCTCTGGTTTCGGGCGGCTAGCGGAAATGGTAAAGACTGTCAGTCCTGTTTGCGAGATTAAGTCGGAGCTCACCATCTGCAACATCGTCGACAGAACCGACTGTGGTCCTTTGTTGCAGAGCCGAGTGGTTGGTCTGAGTCAGGGGTTCAGGCGGTTTTCTGACCGTGTAGGCTGCAGATTCTTTGACTTGCGCTAACGGGTGGTGGCTTTCCGTGTTCCGCTTAATAGGTGAGGTGTCCGCTACAAACAGGAAGTTGCTAGACGGGTAGCGAGGGCTGTGTGGAAGAGACTGGGCGGTTATTTGGGCTAGAGGGTCTCAGGAAACCACAGAAAGGGCGTTCGTCCAAAAGTTGGCAGGTAAACAACAGAAAGGTAGTTGTAGACACGATTGGTATTGTAGTTGTAAATTGTCGTAGCTGTATTGGGAAAGAACCAGAGTTCCAACCCCTAACACAAAGCACTGAAGCTAAAATTGTTAGAGGTACGGGAAGCTGGCTAAAGCGAGAAATAATTTCACCAGAAATTTTTTCAAACGACCTAACTCTGTACAGAAATGATAGACTAAATACAGTTGGCCGGCCGGGATGACCGAGCGGTTCTAGGCGCTACAGTCTGGAACTGCGTGACCTCTACGATCGCAGGTTCGAATCCTGCCTTGGGCATGTATGTGAGTGATGTCCTTAGGTTAGTTAGGTTTAAGTAGTTCTACGGGACTGATGACCTCAGAAGTTAGGTCCCATAGTGCTCAGAGCCATTTTTTTAAAATACTGTTGGTGGGGGAGTATTTATTGCTGTCAGAAGTAGTTTACCTTGTTATGAAATTGAAGTAGATAGATCCTGCGAAGTAGTATGGGTGTAGGTTATACTTGGCAACCGGACTAAACTATTAATTGGATCGTTTTACCGACCCCCGACTCAAAAGATATACAGTAGTTGCTGGACCGTGTCGGTGGAGACTTCAATCTGGAAAAAATTAAAGCCGGCGGCAGGCATAAAACGTCATCCGAAGTTGTACTGAATGCTTCCTCAGAAAATTATTTTGAACAATTAGTTCATGAGCCCACTCGAAGGGTAAATGATAGCGTAAGTATACTTGACCTTTTAGCAACAAATAATCCTGGACTAATAGGGAGTATCAAGACGAATACAGGAATCAGGGACCACAAGGCATTTGCTGCTGGCTGAATACCGTAACACCAACACCCATCCAAAAGAAACGCAAAGTACAGCTATTCAAAAAAGCTGATAAAAATGCTCCTAACGCCTTTTTAAGAGACAGTCTCCATCCCTTCAGTTCTGATCACGTAAGCGTAGGAAAGATGTGGAATGATTTCAAAGACGTCGTATCAACGGCAATTGGGAGATATATATATCGTATAAATTAATAAGAGATGGTACTGACCCCTCATGGTACACAATACGGGACAGATCGGTGCTGCAGAAGCAACGAAAGAAGCGTGCCAAATTTAAAAGACCGCAAAATCCCCAAGACTGGCGAAATTTAGTAGAAGTTCGAAATATAGCGAGTACTTCAAGGCTGAATGCTTTTAATAATTTCCACAACGAAACTCTGTCTTGGAATCTGGTCATACATAAAGCACACCAGTGGCAAGACGCAATCAATACCTTCACAGCGCGATAACAAATGTTAAGTCACTGATGACAGCGCCTTTAAAGCAGACTTAATAAAGATGGGTTTCCGAAACTCCTTCACCAAAGAAGACGAAGTAAATATTCCTGAATTCCAATCAAGAACAACTGCCAAGATGAGAAACTTAGAAGTACATATCATCGGTGTAGCAAGGCCTCCGGTTCAGACTGTATACCAGTCAGGTTCCTCTCAGACTATGCTGATGCAATAGCTCCATATTTAGCAATGATACACAACCGCTCTCTCACCGAAAGTTCCGTACCTAAAGACTGGAAAATAGTTCAAATCGTACCTATACCCAAAGAGGAAAATAGGATTAATCCGCTGAATTACATGCACTTATCACAGACGTCAACTTGCAGTACGGTTTTGGAACGTATATTGTGTACGGAAATTATCAATTATCTCCAAGACCACGATTTATTGACACATAGCACGGATTCAGAAAACACCGTTCTTGTGAAAAAAAACTAGCTCTTTGTACCCATGAAGTAATGAGTGCTATCGACGGGTGATGTCAAATTGATTCCATACTTTTAGATTTCCAGAAGGCTTTCGACACCGTTCCTCATAAGGATCTTCTAACTAAACTACGTGCTTATGGAATATCGTGTCAATCGTGCAACTGGATTCGTGATATCCTGTCAGAAAGGTCACAGTTCGTAGTGATAGGCGGAAAGTCATCGAGTAAAACAGAAGTAATATCCGGCGTTCCCCAAGGAAGAGCGATAGGCCCTCTATTGTTCCTGATGTATATTAAAGACATGGGAGACGAGTAGCCCTACTAGATTGTTTGCAGATTATGCAGTCATTTACCGCCTCGTAAAGTCATCAGCTGTCCAAAACGAATTGCACAATGATTTAGATAAGATATCTGTATGGTGCGAAAAGTGGCAATTGACCCTCAATAAAGAAAAGTGTGAAGTTATTCACACGAGTTCTAATAGAAATCCGCTAAATTTCGATTACGTGACAAGTCACACAAATCTGAAGACTGTAAATTCAACTAAATATTTAGGGATTACAAATACAAATAACCTAAATTGGAATGGTGACATAGATAATGTTGTGGGTAGAGCAAACCAAAGACTGCGATTCACTGGCAGAACAATTAGAAGGTGCAACAGATCAACTACAGAGACTGCTTATACCACGCTTGTCCGCCACACATTGAAGTATTGCTGTGCGGTGTGGGATCCGCATCAGGTGTGACTGACGGATGACATCGAGAAAGTTCGAAGGACGGCTCGTTTTGTAATATTACGAGATAAAGGAGATAGTGCCACACACATGATATGCCACAGACATGATACGTGAATTGGAGGGGCACTCATTAAAACAAAGGCGTTTTTCGTTGCGACGGGATCTTCTCATGAAATTTCAATCACCAGTTTCCCCCTCCAATTGCGAAAACATTCTGTTCGCAGCCACCTACATAGAGAGAAATGTTCATCACGATAAAATAAGAGAAATCAGTGCTCGCACAGAAAAATTTAAGTGCTCGGTTTTCCTGTGCTCCTTTCGAGAGTGGAACGGTAGAGAGACAATTTGAAGGTTGTTCATTCAACTCTCTGCGAAGCACTTTAATGTGAGTAGCAGAGTAATCACGTAGATTTTTTAGATGTAGATGTACACGCAATCCCACACAATCGTCTCTGTGTCATAGTGATAGACCCATCAATCGTCCTGGTAATTCTGCAGCTGAAGCAGCCACCAGGACTGTCCTGACACAGCTGCAATTTTTCCGAGAGTGCCTCGGTTCGGTGAGATCTTTCATGGGGCCTTGACAGTCGAGAAATCAAATAGTCACTGACTTTTGTCACGTTCAAAATATGGAAGAAGATGTCGGACATTAATCAACGATTTGAATTTTTTTTTTTTCATTATCGTGTCGACTGAGATCCGCTTAGAGCACCAGTGTCTCCTGTTCCCTCGCTATTTCCGGTTCATTCGAAACAGAATGTTTCCCACTTCATTCTTCGTCATTCATATTTGTTTGGTTACACTAGAAGCATCTGCGTGAATTAATCTGTGGTTCACATGATGATGCATTGTTCTTGTATTCTTCCGCCAGCCCAGGTTCGGCTGTTGGAACATTCTTCCCTTCAGATGTGAGAAACAAATTATCCTTTTGTGCAATGGGCAGCACCATATTGTTTTGGTTCTACTAGCTTCGTACTACGATACTGTGGCCCTGGGATTTCAAACTTGTACCAGGACTATGGACATACACTTACAACTAAACAAAAATTGTTACGTACATTATTTTTTGGGATGATAATTAAAGCTTTAGACTACTCTCGCACGCAGCTCAGTTTTTTTAATTGACAGTGCGTACTCTGTTATACTCTTTTCAAAAATTTTTCAGATATCTCTAATAGGTATTGTTATTGTATGGTCGTCCGGAAGAAAAAGAGAAGACCACGAGGGAAAATGATGTGTGCGCGTGCATGCACGTGTGATAAAGCGGTCCCGTGTACATGTGCGTGTGCATGCGTGCTTCGGCGTACGTGCGCACACACGTTGAGAAGTGCCAGTAGACGCCTATATGAGTGTAACTTTACGCTCTGTAACTGGTATATATAATTGTAGCTACGGTCTTTTAGCAAACTGCTTTAAACGTTAGATAATAACGGACATAAATAACCAAAAATTATTTTCATGGGGCCTGAAATTTTTTAACTGAGTATGGATACTTTGTTGCTGCTGATTTCGAAACTGCCAACCATTTTGTTCTAGTGGCACTAGTTTATGAGACATTAATGGCGTATTTATACTAGGATGCGCTGAAAAGTAACGCCGCCGATTATTTATGCCAAAATTCTTCAAGCTTTTCAAATAAAACAAACGTTCTCAACATTCTAAATCTTTGTTCTTTACGTCCACTCATTTGCAGCCCTCTACCGCTAGACGGCCCGTAATCGTAGCGCGTAACACGGCGGGGTGATACGTGACTATGGCGGTGCCTAGAAACAAGGTGCTGCAATCGAGTTTCAAATTCTCAGAGGTCGTCTACACATGGAGGACTCTCTCTTTCAGCATTACAGTGCCCGACCATACACCAGCGCGTGTCATCTGCAACAATCCGACACTTTGGATTCATTGTCATCGATAATCCTCCTTTGTCCCGACTTGGCCCCCAGGCGGTTTCCATCAGCTTTGAAAACTTAAAGAATATGTTCGAGGACTTCACTTTGATAGTGATGAAGCGCTGCAAGCATACGTGATGTTGGTTCGTCAACAAAGGCAAACATTCTACAGTGACAGCACCAAGACACTGGTCTCTCGCTGCGAGAAACGTTTTTGTGCCAGGTTGACTGCGTTCAGAGTTAAATATGTAGTCGTCCAAAATAAAGGTGTAGAATGTCAATAACGTTTGTTTTATTAGTAAGAGTTTCCAAACAAAAATTTCTGAGGCATTACTTTTCAGCACACCCCCTTACATTGCTCTTATGACTACTTTGTCTATATCCCATCATCTGTAAATTATTTGTTTTCGTAATACAAATTGATTTTATCCAAGCTCTGTTCATGTTGTTCTTGCATACGTACATTAACCATTCTGACGTTCATTTCTGTTTCTCATACGCGTTAACATGGCTACATCACGATGAAAATGTATGAATAACTCTCATGTGTTTCATCTGTGGGGAGTACACATTCATTCACCAATGAAAACAAACAACTGACTTGATAAAAAGAACTTATTTGGTCTATTCAAATTCATGCTTGGAGACCATGATAAGAGATGGATACCTCACACTATACAGGTATGTAAAACGTGCACAGAGCATCTGCAACACTGAACGAATGGGAGACGGAAGTGCTTGAGGTGTGGGGTATCAATGATATGGCGAGAACACATAGACCATAGCGAAGACTGTTAATTTTGTTCATTGAATGAAAAGGGCATCATTGCAACAGCCGGAAAAGGTAGATACATCGCAGTCTACCCTCCACAAGAAACGCCGTTTCACATTCAGAGAAGATACCTGTTATACATTTACTAGCACCCCACAATCTTCAGAAGAAGAGGAAGAATCAGCAGAAATCTATACTGAGTAAAACAAGAGTGCTTCTGCAAGAACTTCATCTGTGTCATCTGAATTTAATCAAATGGAACTGTGCGATCTCATTATAGATTTAAGTCTTCCAAAAAGGACGTCTGAATTGTTAGCTATAGCAGCACGCGTCCCCGCTGGCTTGTTTGTAAACAGAGGCAGATAAGCGGCTGCGTAATCACTGAGGTCAACGCTCGCACAGAGTACATTGCATGTGGCTTATGCTATACTCTCATTAATTAAGTAAGCAATGTGCAATTTTTTTGTAAGGAAATGGGAAAGGAGAAGATTTGTTCGATTTCTATAATAATGTGTGAGATCACAAACGATTTAAATTTTTTTTACAGTTTTCAACACCTTTAACACACTGAGACACATTCGGATTCATTTATTTGACGATGCTTCCTGGTCCTCAGAACCAAAGGCATAGACGACAGATAATACGATTTACCCATATCTCTATTGTACACCTCTTCAGTCTGAAATCTCCGATGAGAAATGACGTCAAGGCTATTGAACGATTCCAGCCCTACCACTTATCGACTTTAGGTTCACGAACGAGAGCTACGGTAACCCAGCCATTACCGTGCTGATTAACATCATTGTTGCTAAGGGTAAAGTTCAAAATTCCAACACAGGAAACCGACGGACCATACAAGACGACTTGTGCGCCTACATAGTTCTCGGTATTAATAGCAATATTGTCTATTGCTTTACACACTGTAAGGCAGGTACGCCATCTTCTCCTATAATATCGTGATATCTTCCGTGTGAACGGTCCAATGCTGTAGCTTGAGCGGCTGCACGACGACTGACGCCTTCTTATTCAAAATCACATTCCGTCAAAAAAGGAATCATTTTCTGCATTCTTCACAACAGAAAACCAATTTGTTTTTTATACCTACCTTGAAGGACTGTTAATGAAAGAGGGTACGATAAAATAGGCAGCACGTGAATAGCGGTTATTTATAGATAGCTGTGGCCGTGCGGTTCTAGGTGCAACAGTGTGGAACCGCGCGACCGCTACGGTCGCAGGTTCGAATCCTCCCTCGGGCATGGATGTGTGTGATGTCCTTAGGTTGGTTAGGTTTAAGTAGTACTAGGTTCCAGGGGCTGATGACCTCAGGAATTAAGTCCCATAGTGCTCAGAGCCATTTGAACCATCATATAGATAGCTCCAAACGCAACCTGAAATAAGTTCTTTTGCATAATGGGAACGAGTACACTTCACTCAGTTGCTACGTGTTAAAAGCAAGCTGCAGTATCCTGGAGAAGTTCTCATACCGGAATCACTAATGTGTTCTCTCTGTCGATCTCAAGAAGCCGAACTTTTCCTAGAACAACAAGGGGAGGATACCCATGCTTTATTTATCTGATGACATGCGGATCAGTGTGGCACACACAGTGAATAAGATTATCTAAAAATCTAGAGCTGATGTGGAAAAGTGAAAGCATTTTTGGTATAACTGACCCAAATATAGCCAAGAATATGTCATAAACTGTAAGGCATCAAAATCACTGTTCTCTAGTGTTATAGATGGATTCCATGCAAAAAGGTTAACGTATGTCATGGACCACTTACACTTCTTCCACGTTATTGTAGGAAATCCCGGTGATAGTAATTAAGTATTACTTCTCCTACCTCATTTTCCGATAGCCCAGGCTAGTTTCTTGTTAATCATGTAAGTTCAATAGGTGAACTTGTATATTACGAACAAGAAACATTAACCATTACAGCACCGTAATGGCTAGGAAGATGCAAACGGACAAACAGAAATCGTAATAGAAGATCGTTGAGGCTCTCGCGGCCACTCTTGACACATTGCATGTTGATTTCTATCTCGGTTTCTTCGACCGCCGTTCTCTTTTCGACGAATTTTCTGACATTCTGCCAGCACGAGTGGCTGGCATTTTCAAATCTTCACCCTCCATTGGTGGTGGCGGGTGGGGACGATCCCACCCCTGGAATTATATGTACCAGAAATGTATTCGTCCGCCGCGGTGGCCGAGCGGTTCTAGGCGCTTCAGTCAGGAACCGCGCGACTGCTACGGTCGCCGGTTCGAATCCTGCCTCGGGCATGGGTGAGTGTGATGTCCTTAGGTTAGTAAGGTTTGAGTAGTTCTGAGTTCTAGGGGACTGATGACCTCCGATGATAAGTCCCATAGTGCTCAGAGCCATTTGAAATGTATTCGCAGTTGCAGATATGGACAACCATCAGCTGTTTAACAGAATGACGACTGTGAATGTTTGTTTCGGACCTGAATTCGAAGCCGGATTTCCCGTTTATCGCGAGGTGTCGCCTTAACTGTTTTGGTTAGCCGTACACGCTCCCAAGACCGACCCAAACTTCCATATGTCACACTGTCTGCATGCCCAAAAGAAAACTGCATATTACTTCGAACAACAAAGGCAGGCACTAAAATAATGAAATTTTATGCCGCCACCACGCAAGCAAATTTCAATTAAAATTGATACGCGAGTATAGTTGTAGACACGTTGTTGATGACATACGGAAATTGGTGTCTATCGTGAGTCGTGCTCGTATAGACTAATGGTAACGCGACCGCTTACGATAAGCGGGAAATCCGGGTCCGAGTCCCGGTCCGGCACAGATTTTCACTGTCGTCATTCCGTTGTAGAGCTGATGGTTCTCCATTTCCGCAACTGCGAATACATTTCATGTATTTCATAAGAGTTGTAATCTCCGCAGTGCTTGTCGAAAGAGGCACTGCATCGTACTTAAGAACAATATAGGTACTGCTGTATCGTATTACATGTACCTGTCACGCCAGCGTCAGAGGGCTGCTCTCGCGTCATTACCACTCTCTTAGCTACCTGCAATCTTTCGCAGCAGCACGCGAGTCCACAATCCGTTTTGCCTTAGAATTTTTGTGGAGAATCCATATAAATTCATAAACATAACAATAGCTTCAATAAGGAAGCTGAAGGAAGCGTTGCATGAGATTTCCGTGCATCTTGACCCACCTTCCAGTCCTTATTTGCAGTGAATCATGTAATCTTTCGTATATACCTGGCACCATTTGGATTTTGTCTTGTGCATTAATCAACAACTCTTGATACGTCCGCACACTGTCGACGGGTTGGGCATACACCAGTGCCTTTCAGATATCCCCACAGCGAGAAATCCAGCGAATGGTAGGTGCGGTGCTACCATTCCTCTATAAATCATGCACCCATGAAACTTTGAGGTGGGGTAGAACCACACGATCCGCCGAATTTGGAAGTGTGTCCCATCGCGCATAGAAGAGCTCTCACTGACTTCCACTTTCTCCTTCTCTTTATCCTCTCCCATTGGCACTGTCACCTTCGCTCCCTTCCTAGCACTGTTCTGCGACTATCAACTATATTCCGCTGCCACTGTGTCCCTCTTAGTCTCTCAAACTCCCATTCTCTCCTTTGCTCTTTCTGTATCGCACCCACTGTCTATTATCTTCCAGTGTTTATTACTTTTCCGTCTCCTCTTTTGGGAGACTTTTTGAAGATACTGCGGAAGCAGATTCAGTTAGCTAGTACCCCACTTTTCATCAGTCTTTTAAACACGAGCACATTCACTTTTTTGTGTTTCAATAGGAGCATTTTTCCGCTGATTCCATACTTTCTCCTGCTACATCAGGACATGCCACTTATTTGAAAAGAACTTTATAGGTCAGTGGAATATTGAGTGCTTACTTACATGAAACTCAAATAATGCGAAACTACATTTGGACTACATATTGGTTTTGAAAATATTTTGCATGTGCTTCAGTACTAAAACAAGGGGCTCCCAGAACCCTTCTAATGATAACGGAGACTCTTTAAAACACATGTCACCTTGACAAGTTAGTTTATAAGTTCGTTTCACACCGGATTTTACGTGAGTTTTCCCCTGCACAAGGTTTCTCGAGAGGGGTAGTTCCTCGAGAACGGTACCTTAGGAATATATCGTAAAAACTGCAGCAATTAGCTATGCATAGCCGTCTTGGAATCCACGTCTCGCTACTGGTTACCAAAGACCATATTTTGGTCGTTTCTTGATAACAGATAAAGATTTTGGAAAATAGGAAGAAGGTACTTCTAGATACATGCCTAGAGAACGTACTGATGAATATGACTAATTTTCTGCGTTATTTATTATTTAGCTTTCGCCTCACACCGGATTGTACATGATATTTTATGTATACAAGTAAAGTAACTTTGAACTCCTATATCTCCAAAATAGATAAACATATGAAAAAAATTTTGAAAGCTTTTTGAGATTGCGATCTCAGGAATATGTGTAAGATGTTCAGTCATTTGCTTTGCATAGCCGTCTTGAAATCCACTGCTCGGTCACGGTACCCAAAAACAAAGTTTTTCATGTTTTCTGTGCAACTGCCCGTGAAATAAATAGCGCCTCCATAAGCCCTTTAACTCGCCTCTCCATAAGCCCCTTTGGTCGCACCACAGACCATACATAACGCAAAAAGAACAAACCGGTTTTTTTTTGTTCATTTGTCTAAACTGCAAGAATGTATAATATTCAGATTTTGATTCAGTACTGTAGGATGGTTATAATTAGGATAGTTACAATAATACGATCCTGTTGTTTGATACACAAACGGTGCCTAGCTCAAAGGCTATATAAAACATTTGACCCTATTTTTATATCACCAATAGAGCCCGAGGTATGATTTTTCCAAATCCCGTTTATGTGAGCGGCGCCTTGGAAGATATTAAGTAGCAAATGCTGTGGCACGCGTACTGATACTACTCAGAATGTCATACAAGAAGCTGTATTGGGACTGGGGCCTAAACACAGAATCTTGTCTAGAAGTTCCAAACAGCGCACACACAGCTATAGAATGAAAGGTTCATTCGTGAAACGATTCTCTAAGTTACTTTTCGCCATGTGCAATCTTCTAGCACTGAGAGACCAGAAAGACACGAGGGAGAGTAGGCGATAGCTCCTGGAAGAAGTGAAGCTTTGACGGGGGTTAGCAATCCGTACCCCGGCAGCTCTGTTAGATGACTGTCCTTTAATGCCCACGTTTCAGGCTCATGTCATGGACCATTCCGCAAGAGCAAGGATTCCTGCAGATTCTCATTCCAGCTCCTCGGTTTTGGTACCCAAAAGTTCACTGCTTCACCGTGAATGTGAACTATTGCATTTAAAAACAACATCGCAGTTTAACTGTTGACACAGGGTGAGGCATGAGGAACGATACATGCTTTGAGCAGTGATAATATTACTTACTCTGAACTAAAAAACCTCATGTGAACATATGTCCTGTTCTTAACAGTTTCGCCGGCCGAAGTGGCCGTGCGGTTAAAGGCGCTGCAGTCTGGAACCGCAAGACCGCTACGGTCGCAGGTTCGAATCCTCCCTCGGGCATGGATGTTTGTGATGTCCTTAGGTTAGTTAGGTTTAACTAGTTCTAAGTTCTAGGGGACTAATGACCTCAGAAGTTGAGTCCCATAGTGCTCAGAGCCATTTGAACCATTTTTGAACTTAACAGTTTCCGAAGAAATTAATGGAAAAAATGGTGGTAGTAATGAAACTCTTTTGTTCAGCTGTGTACATTTCCTCACAAAAGGTGCTCAGAGGTCCAACATCAACTGCAATGCATTTTGCATCTCTTGTAGGTAGCTGCTGTGTTGTTGATGTGAACTAATTGGTACGATCCTTTATTTGAGTACACGCATGTATAATACACAACTAGCCACTAAAATTGCTACACCAAGAAGAAAGGCAGATGATAACCGGGTATTCATTGGACAAGTATATTATACTAGAACTGTCATGTGATTACATTTTCACGCAATTTGGGTGCTTAGATCCTGAGAAACCAGTACCCTGAACAACCACCTCTGGCCGTAATAAGGGCCTTGATACGCCTGGGCATTGAGTCAAACAGAGCTTGGATGGCGTGTACAGGTACAGCTGCCCCTGCAGCTTCAACACGATACCACTGTTCATCAAGAGCAGTGACTGGCGTATTGTGACGAGCCAGTTGATCGGCCACCATTGACCAGACGTTTTCAGTTGGTTAGAGATCTGGAGAATGTGCTGGCCAGGAAAGCTGTCGAACATTTTCTGTATCCAGAAAGGCCCGCACAGGACATGCAACATGTGGTCATGCATTATCCTGCTGAAATGTAGGGTTTTTCAGGGATCGAATGAAGAGTAAAGCCACGGGTCGTAACACATCTGAAATGTAACGTCCACTGTTCAAAGTGCCATCAATGCGAACAAGAGGTGACCGAGACGTGTAACTAGTGGCACTCGATACCATCAAGCCGGATTATACGCCACTATGGCGATGACGAATACACGCTTCCAATGTCCGTTCACCGCGATGTCGCCAAACACGGATGCGACCATCATGATGCTGTAAACAGAACCTGGATTCATCCGAAAAAATTACGTTTTGCCATTCGTGCACCCAGGTTCGTCGCTGAGTACACCATCGCAAGCGCTCCTGTCTGTGATTAAGCGTCAAGGGTTTCCGCAGCCATGGTCTCCGAGCTGATAGTCGATGCTGCTGCAAACGTCGTCCAACTGTTCGCGCAGATGGTTGTTGTCTTGCAAACGTCCCCATCTGTTGACTCAGGGATCGAGACGTGGCTGCACGATCCGTTACAGCCATGCGGATAAGATGCCTGTCATCTTGGCTGCTAGTGATACGAGGCCGTTGGGATCCAGCACGGCGTTCCGTGTTACCCTCCTGAACCCACCGATTCCACATTCTGCTAACAGTCTTTGGATCTCAACCAACACGAGCAGCAATGTCGCGATACGATAAACCGCAATCGCGATAGGTTACAATCCGACCTTTATCAAAGTTGGAAACGTGATGGTACGCATTTCTCCTCCTTACACGAGGCATCACAACAACGTTTTACCAGGCAAC
Organism: Schistocerca nitens; assembly: GCF_023898315.1. Taxonomy (NCBI): domain Eukaryota; kingdom Metazoa; phylum Arthropoda; class Insecta; order Orthoptera; family Acrididae; genus Schistocerca; species Schistocerca nitens. The sequence goes on along the minus strand of NC_064617.1, from coordinate 760,389,452 downwards.
GCCGGTCAATTGCTGTTTGTATATGAGAAGTCGGCTGGAAGCTTTCCTCATGTCTGCACGTTGTAGGTGTCGCCACCGGCGCCAACCTTGTGTGAATGCTCTGAAAAGCTAATCATTTGAATATCACAGCATCTTCTTCCTGTTGGTTAAATTTCGCGTCTGTAGCACGTCATCTTCGTGGTGTAGCAATTTTAATGGCCAGTAGTGTATAAGCGAGTAGTTGCTGCTTTGACGATACTACGTTGGTGGCGGACCTTCCGAACATCTTTTGAATAGAAATGTTCACAATTAAGAGAAATCATTGGATCATAATGTTTCACTTACTAACACCTTCATTTGCTCTGTACCCCACTGTTTTCATAACTTTCCTCAAAAAATGTTAAGATAAGATCGTATATTCAAATGAGGTTTTTTGTTCACAGTCACTAGTACTATCAACTTGCAAAGGACGTACCTTTCCTCCTGACTCACCTTGTATTGAGTTTGTTTCACATATTTACAGATAAGGCAGGATTCGTGGGATATGACGTAGTAAACTACCCCAAGTCACACATGTGGGCAAATGAAAGTCCTCGAGTAATCATGGAGGTTAACCACCAGGATCGATTCGTCATCAATGTATGGGCAGGAATTGTCGGTGATAGACTAATATGGCCACACAACTCACCAAATAGATTAATAGGTGCTGGAGAGCATTGATTTCCGCCCAATGAACTGCCAGTGCTACTTGCAGAAAAATGAGGACAACGAGAAAGAGAGAGATATGACAGTGAGAAGAGATATCATAAGTAGGAAGGAGTGACTGAGATAGTGGCAATAAGAAAGAGGAAAAGGGAGACAGTGACAGTGAAATCAGACAAAATTAGTAGGACAAAACCAAGGAGACTGTGGTGAGAGACAGGTGATAGAGAAACATAAAGAGATACTGACAAAGAGTGAGTGAGAGTAGGCAAGTGTGAGTAGATGCATATGATTAGCTTAACAGCAATGACTAGTGGGTATGAGTGAGTTACAATTAGGAGAGCTTATGGGAGTGAGAGGTATGTTGCATGTTACGGAGACCTTGAATATATGGGCATGCCAGAAATTTGTGGAAAATGTTTAAAGGGGAGGAAGGAGGTACAATGATACAGCTAGTATTCCATGTTTCAGAATGGCTTGTAAAAAGGAGGGTAGTAGCCTTTTATGCACTCTGATAGAAGTATTTCTTCACCTGTTTTATACGAATCACTTCAAAGAACTATTCTGTACCTTGTAAATTATAAATAAATAGCATATAATGGTTAAAAGTATCTATAAAAGTAAAGATCAAATGATAATTTTAAAATGCATCTATCAAGATAAGGCATTTGGCATAACACTGGAACAAGATGCACAGGTACAATTTTCAGCAAGAGCTGAAAATTTCTGTTACACTCATAGCCTAATAATGTCAAACCTGTATGACTGTCGCTTCAGACAACACTCAACGACCGAGCGAGGTGGCGCAGTGGTTAGCACACTGGGCCGTATACGGGAGGACGACGGTTCAAACCCACGCCCAGACAACCTGATTAAAGTTTTCCGCTATTTCCTAAAATCGCTTCAGGTTCTTTTGAAAGAGCATGGCCGACCTTCTTCCACATCCTTCCCTCATCCGATGGGACACTGGACTTCGCTGTTTGGTTCCCTCCCAAAAAACAATCGACCAACCAACCAACACTCAATACCCAGCCTGTGCACTTCCCCTAACACTGCATCGCTCAGCCGATAAATTAACAACTGTCGACCTTTAGCGCAGTCTGATGATCTCTTGTAGTCTAGAAGCCCCTATTCACCTCGCACATGTTATCGCCGTTCACTCGCCGAGGTAAACACCAACCATCCTCTAGGTTGTTTGTGTTCACACACAGCATCCACAGCTTGTACTGACCATTAGTAGTATCCCGATTTCGGCTCCTTGGCGCACCAGCTCCGGAGAAGGCTTCGTGCTGGGTAGAAACCAACAAGGTTGGCACTTCAGATAACACTCACTACAGTACACTGCATCACTCAGCCGAACAATATACAACTGTCGACCTGTAGCGCAACCTGGTGGTGTTTCTCTAGTAATTAGGAAGACTCTGGCCATGTCTTATCTGTAATCGCCGTCCCCTCGTCCAGGAATACTGCAACCTCCCCCTGTATTGTTTCCGTCCACACACAGTGGCCAAACCCCATGATGACATTACTGATGTCCCAAGTTCGGTTCCTAGGCCCACCAAGTATAGAGAAGACTTCGTGTTGTTGGCTATCCACTGACTACTTTTTCATTGCGACCACACACTGCTACGGTGCAGCCGCAGCGGAATATTTAACCTGTTTCACTTATTGAGACATGTGAGGCCAGTGCCCAAATTCTGACCCACCATTCTCCAAGAATCTTCAGCCACTGGAAACAGAACAAAGGTTCTACTTTTGAATGGCACATGTCCTGCTCTGTTGTCCACACATTTCAGCGTAGCCCACTTCGGCAAACTCAGCCGCCACCCTCAACTCAATCTCACCCTGCACTAATTATGCATTTCATCTGTTACCCAGTACTAACCATGCAACCTCGGCCGCCACCTCCAGATCGGTCACGACCTGCATTAACTACGCTTCCTCGACTGCCACTCCTAGCTTGGTCACATCCAGCACTGACCACGACTCCTTTGCGCCTCTCTCATGCCGGAGTATTTACAGGGTGTTTCAAAAATGACCGGTATAGTTGAAACGGCAATAAAAACTGAACGAGCAGCGATACAAATACACCGTTTGTTGCAATATGCTTGGGACAACAGTACATTTTGAGGCAGACAAACTTTCGAAATTACAGTAGTTACAATTTTCAACAACAGATGGCGCTGCGGTCTGGGAAACTCTATAGTACGATATTTTCCACATATCCACCATGCGTAGCAATAATATGGCGTAGTCTCTGAATGAAATTACCCGAAACCTTTGACAACGTGTCTGGCGGAATGGCTTCACATGCAGATGAGATGTACTGCTTCAGCTGTTCAATTGTTTCTGGATTCTGGCGGTACACCTGAAGTGTCCCCACAGAGAGAAGTCACAGGGGTTCATGTCTGGCGAATAGGGAGGCCAATCCACGCCGCCTCCTGTATGTTTCGGATAGCCCAAAGCAATCACACGATCATCGAAATATTCATTCAGGAAATTAAAGACGTCGGCCGTGCGATGTGGCCGGGCACCATCTTGCATAAACCACGAGGTGTTCGCAGTGTCGTCTAAGGCAGTTTGTAGCGCCACAAATTCACGAAGAATGTCCAGATAGCGTGATGCAGTAATCGTTTCGGATCTGAAAAATGGGCCAATGATTCCTTTGGAAGAAATGGCGGCCCAGACCAGTACTTTTTGAGGAAGCAGGGACGATGGGACTGCAACATGGGGCTTTTCGGTTCCCCATATGCGCCAGTTCTGTTTATTGACGAAGCCGTCCCGGTAAAAATAAGCTTCGTCAGTAAACCAAATGCTGCCCACATGCATATCGCTGTCATCAATCCTGTGCACTATATCGTTAGCGAATGTCTCTCGTGCAGCAATGGTAGCGGCGCTGAGGGGTTGCCGCGTTTGAATTGTGTATGGATAGAGGTGTAAACTCTGGCGCATGAGACGATACGTGGACGTTGGCGTCATGTGGACCGCAGCTGCAACACGGCGAACGGAAACCCGAGGCCGCTGTTGGATCAACTGCTGCACTAGCTGCGCGTTGCCCTCTGTGGTTGCCGTACGCGGTCGCCCTACCTTTCCAGCACGTTCATCCGTCACGTTCCCAGTCCGTTGAAATTTTTCAAACAGATCCTTTATTGTATCACTTTTCGGTCCTACATTAAACCTCCGTTGAAAACTTCGTCTTGTTGCAACAACACTGTGTTCTAGGCGGTGGAATTCCAACACCAGAAAAATCCTCTGTTCTAAGGAATAAACCATGTTGTGTACAGCACACTTGCACGTTGTGAACAGCACACGCTTACAGCAGAAAGACGACGTACAGAATGGCGCAGCCACAGACTGCGTTGTCTTCTATATCTTTCATATCACTTGCAGCGCCATCTGTTGTTGAAAATTGTAACTACTGTAATTTCGAAAGTTTGTCCGCCTGAAAATGTACTGTTGTCCTAAGCATATTGCAACAAACGGTGTATTTCTATCGCTGCTCGTTTAGTTTTTATTGCCGTTTCAAATATACCGGTCATTTTTGAAACACCCTGTAGTTTCCCTCTAGCCGAATGCGCTTTGGCAGTTAGTAGGCTTCCGTAGAATACTTGACCGTGGAAATGCCAAGTTGAGCTGCACGTTGTAACAGTTCAGCGATTTGCTGATGACAGCGCAGCACATGAAAGGGCATTATACAAACATCGCGTACAATGAGCGCTTTCTGTTTCGAGAACTGTACATTGTTTTCGTATGGCATAGTAGTGTTCGTTACACAACGTGTGAGCTCTGCACTTGAATGTGAGACGGCGCCAGGCTAGGATTCAAAGTCATTTCGCTGTACCTGGAAATTAAACGCAGCCCGTTGTGGGGGCTTATGACACGCAGAGAGAACAGCGGGCGGTGCGCACGCCACGCCGCGCCACGCATCCGACTCGGCTCGGTGGCTCGGGCAGCGGAGAAGCCAAGTCGGCTGTGAATCGCGAAGCGCTTCACTCGCCGCCCTCACGGACGCCTACGCGGAAAATCTATCCTGTGCGTGCATAAAGGTGTGTGCCATGCACCAGGCTCCACATCTGGAATAGTGGGCTACATGTATACGTTGTTATATCAGTAGCTTAGGGTCACTGACGTCCAGTCACCTGTCAAATAGAATTCTCTTAATCGGATATACCAAATACACTCTAAGACAGAAAAATAGATAAATAAATAAAACTACGCTTCACTAATTAATTATCCAGATAAGATGGAAGTTAATAGATGTTATGTACATGGATAGACAGACAAACGATAACAATTTCGGCGTAACTGGATGATTTACTCAAATGAAAGATCTTCACGAATGGAGCAAATCAGTAATGAGTTAGCCTTTATGCATTCAGTTATTCGGCTTGGGACTGACGGATTTGTTGGGTGTCGTACATCGTGCCAAATTCTGTCCTATTGGAGCGTTACATCTTCAAAATACTGGGTTGGATGAAGCGCCCTGCCTATAATACTGCAAACGTTCTCAATTGGGACAGATCCTGCGACTTTGCAGCGTTTGATAACCACGAAGGAAGCAGCAGGAACTCTCACCGTGTGCAGACGGGCATTACCTAGCTGAAATGTAAGGCCAGGATGACTTGCCATGGAGCGCAACGAAACAGGGCGCACTACTGCCCTGTAAGGGTACCGTGGATGGCAACCAAACGGGTCCTGATGTGAAAAGTAATGACACCTCGGCCATAACTCCTGGTTGTCGGACCGTATGGTGGCTGTAGTCAGGTCGGTATCCATCCGCTGCCTAGGGCGTCTCCAGACATGTCTTCGGGCTGGATACTAGTTAAGTGGACTAGAACTGTCTGCAGTGGTGAATCCTGCTTCGAGCTGCCCCCGAAAACTGGCGAAGAGTTGTTAGTAGACGCTCTAGTCAGCGGTGAGATGCCAACCTGACTGTCACCCGCCATACGGCCCGACAACCAGGAATGATGGCCCATCGTGCCATTTGTTTTCGTAGCAGGACCTCTTTGGTTGTCATACGGGGCTCTCTTCAAGCACAGACTTACGTCAACGATATTCGACACTCTGCTTCGTAGACATTCCTAGTAAGCTATCCTGGGCCGGCCGGATTGGCCGTGCGGTTCTAGGCGCTACAGTCTGGAGCCGAGCGACCACTACGGTCGCAGGTTCGAATCCTTGTCAAAGGACAAGGCAGAAATTCCTGGGCCTTGCCTACAGCAATGGAGTTTTTTCGAAAGTTCTGTCACAGTCTCACAGTACAGAAACGTCACATGGAACCTCTTCCCTTTTTGGAGAAGAAAAACAGTTGTTTGCTGAGACATTAATGGCTTGATGAAATCCTTGAAGCTGAACCATGATCTAAGTGATTGGAGGCTATTCATAGACTCCTCCAACGTTAGTCTAAGAGCTGTGTTACTTCACGACGGCAATCACCTTCCTTCTATTCCTGTTGGTCACGCAGCTCAAATGAAGGAGACATATGCTGATATGACAGCCCTCTTGGACACAATCAAATATTATGAACACCAATGGAAAACCTGTGGTGATCTAAAAGTTACTGCCATACTCTTAGGAATGCAACTGAGGTAAACAAAACAGTATTGCTTCTTAAGTATGTGGGACAGTATGGATAGGTAATCGCATTATATTAAAGCAGACTGGCCTGCAAGAAATCTTAAATTTAGCGAGAAAAATGCCGTTGCCAAGCCTCTCGTGGAACAAAATATGTTCTCCTTCCACCAATACTTACCAAGCTGAATTTGATGAAAAATTTTGTCATCAACCAAGAAGGAAGTGAATTTAAGTACATAAGAGAGATATTTCCGAAATTAAGTTAAAGAAGGTATTATTATCGGGCCACTAATTCGCGAACTTGTCAAGGATCCTGTATCTGACCAGGTTTTGAAGTGGAAATAAAAGGAAGCTTGGGAAGTCTTCAAGGGAGCTGTTCGTGGATTTTTAGGCAACAAAAGAGGTGATAACTACACTGTTGGTGACAGTGCTCCTGCAAAAATACCATAACTTCGGATGCAACATATCCCTTAACATCCCTTTTTGCATTTCCACCAATACTTTTTCCCTCCTAGTGGTGGAGCTGTCAGCTATGGAGAAAGATCAGGACATTTCTGCTTTCGAGCAAAGATATCAGGGCCATTGGACTGAAGCAATGCTTGTAGATTACTGTTGGTCTTTGTGTAGGGATGCTCTGGAACTCCGTTACAAGAGGCAGGCTAAGAGGCGACGATTTCATGCAGCCACCACGTGATTCTCTGCAGACCCGACGATCTGCGAGGTAATCTTCCAGCAATTTATAACTCTTAAAATGTAACTGCTATTTAAAAAAATCAAATACACTTTTAATGTCGTTAGCATATGTAATTAAAGTCTATCTTTTTCTCTTAATTCGTTAATATGAAATACTCCCACCTATTGCGTATCACAGAAACTAGAGTTAAGGATAATTTTTCATTGTCATATTAGTTTTTCTCTACCCAAAATTAGTAGGAACTGATTCATGAAGTTCAGCAAATTCAAATTTTTTTGTTGGCCAGTGTAATTCGGGAAATGATGTATTCAGCCGCCAGTCATTATCTAGAGGGCAGAACGATAAAGGTTACACTTCTGAAAACATCAAACAAATATGGCAATGATGTGCAGCCTAAGGTAATGCTCGCTGTAGCGCTATTATGGTAACAGCATAAAAATTGGGCCATAGTAGGAGAAGAGACACCGAGCTCCAGCATATGCCTGCCTTAGTTTGTTCTTAGCCACATCACACACTTGTTACCTAAGTACGTTTGTTGCTAGTATGTGCTCCGTAAGCAAGCAGGTGCTCCATAAGGTAACGATGCTTTGCGTCTAGTTCATGCAATCTGTATTTGCTCCAAAGGAATACTTTTCCGTAAATGCTACCAAAACCAAGTAAAAAACTCCTGTATCCCCACTAGAGGCCCTCCAAGGGGCGTAATGGGTATGTAGAAAGATCTTGGAGCCTTTATGCGGGCGGCGGCCTTGCCGCAGTGAAAACACTGCTTCCCATGAGATCTTAAGCGCTGTTGGGGTTGGCTAACACTTGGATCGGTCACCGTCAGAGTCTGTCGAGAGCTGTTGACAAACGGAGTGCACTCAGCCCTTTTGAGGCCAACGGAGGAGCTACTTGACTAGCGGCACTGTTCACGAAAACTGACAAAGGCCGGGAGAACAGATTGCTGACCGCATTCCCCTCCATATCCACATCCAGTGACGCCTAAAAGCAGAGGATGACACTCCGGCTAGTCGGTACCGTTGGACCGTCACGAATTGTTCGGACAGTGTTTTGTTTTGTGTAGGCTTTATACAGATGTGGAAAGCTGAATTGCGTGATAGGAAATGAACAATTTGGTTTCAGGTGAGAACTGGGAACTAGAGAGGCCATTGGGCTACTGAGAGTGATAGGGGAGGGATACATGGAGAAGAAAAGGAAGGTGTACGTTGTGTTCATTGATCTTGCGAAGGTTTTTGACTGTGTCAGATGGGACTAACTGGTGGAAATCCTAAGGAAACATGGAGTTGACTAGAGGGATAGACAGCTAATTAGAAATTTATATTTGAACCAGAGAGCAAGAGTAAGGATAGGAGGTGTGATGAGTGAAGAAAGTGAACTGGTAAGAGGTGTAAGACAAGGTTGTTTATCACCAACACTGTTCAACAGATATCTGGAGGAAGTTATTAGTGAAAGTTTTGATGGAAGGAGAGGAGTTTGTGTAGGGGGTCGAAGAGTGGAGTGTATGAGATTCGCAGACGGCATGGTTGTGATGGCAGAGTGCAATAGAGTTGGAACAAATGTTAGATGATGTAAACACAAAATTAGAAGAATATGGAATGAAGATTAACAAGAGGAAAACGAAAAGCATGGTAATTGGAGGAAAGAGGAAAAAATGCCGTATGAAAATAGGGGGAGAGGAAATAGAGCAAGTGAGTAATTTCAGTAACTTGAGAACGGATGATATGTACTGCTCAGCAGAAATTAGGAAAAGCATTGCGATGGCAAAAGAGGGATTCAAGAGGAAACAGAGATTACTTTGTGTACCACTAAACAAAGATCTGAGGAAAAGACTCGCCAAATGTTACATCTGGAGCGTTGCACTATATGGTGAGGAGACCTCGACATTGAGGAAGGAAGATGAAAGAAGATTGGAGGCACTAGAGATGTGAATATGGATAAGAATGAAAAAAGCAAAATGGGAACATCGAGTAAGGAACGGAGAAGTATTAAGAAGAGTTGGGGAAGCAAAAACATATTGAAAGTCATCAAAAAGAGAAAACGGATCTGGATTGGACATTGTTTGAGGAGGGACTGTTTATTGAAGGAAGGAGTAGAAGAAATGATGGCGAGAAAAAGGGGAAGAGGAAAAAGAAGATATCAAATGCTGGACAATATCAAAGGAGGCAAATATTCAGAAATGAGAAGACTGGCTATGGACAGACAAAAGTTGAAGAGGCTTAAACCATGACAAGACCTGCTGTAAGGCAGAATACCGTACTACACTTATGCAAGTAATGTAAAACAGACCATAATGTTTTTCTAGTAGCAATTTGTTTATGATATTAATACACTGGTGTGCAAAATTTAATGACGAGAGCAGCTTCCATATGACACGTCACTGCCAAGTAACATAGGGCAATGAAACTACATAGCAAGGACTGCTATGGTATAGTGCAGAAGGTAACTGAAACAAATACGGAATCAGACAAACAGTAATTACATTTCTGTTCAAAGACAATATTTTCACTGAAGTAATGGTGATTTGTGATAATGTCCTGAACATTAAAAAAGCGGAACATGGCTGTTAATAGAGTGGTCACCACAGTCGGCAGTCCATGCTCTGCAATGCACTCCCGTGCTGGCAACAAAGTTACCAAGGAGTGCTTCTGGTGGGGCGCTCCAGTGCTCCAACATTGCTGTTGAAAACTGCCGGATGGTCGTTGGTGCACGTGAGCGTGCTGCAATAAATACATTCTCCAACGCATCCCACACATGATCGATGGGATTTAAGTTGGGGCAACTAGCAGGCCAGTCCAGTCGCCGAATACCATACCGCTCAAAGAGCTCCTCCAATTACACTCTTCGATGCGGTCGCGCATTATCATCCATAAAAATTTAGCCGGGACTGAAAGCATCCCTGAAAAGAAGCACGTGAGAAAGTCTTACACTTCCGAATTAATGTTGACCGATTAGTGCATCGTGTTCAGAGATGTGGAGGTCAGTTCGCCCATGCAACACACCACACTGTAATGCACTCTAAGACAAAGAAATGACGCATCACAAAGGAATTATCCGAATGTGACGGAAATTGGTTCATGTGATCTACGTGTACGGACAAAAGAGTTGTTACAATTTCAGAAAAAAAACATATGATTTATTTAAAACAGCTTCATAAACTGTGCAAGACAATATTGTGTTGGCCCACTTCTGGCACTTATGCTAGGAACTCTACGACATACCTTGGCAGACACATTTTCGCCGGTTATCGGGCTACAGTTCGAAGCGGAACTCATCACTGAAGACAATTATTCTCCAATTAATGAGATTCCAGGCGAAAGACTTGTCTGGAGACACCTCGGAAGTCAGTGAGATACCAACATGACTGTATCTCGCCATGCGGTCCGATAACAATGCGTGGTCTGGGGTGTCATTTCATTCCGTAGCAGGACCCCTTTGGCTGTCATCCTCGGCACCCTTCATACCCTTCATGGCAAGTAATCCTGGGCTTATATTTCACCGCACGACGAGAGCTTCTATTGTCTGTCTTTGCGCTTGCCAAACACTGCCTTGGCCAGCTAGGTCGCTGGATATGCCCCAAGTTGAGAAAGTTTTGGGCATTATGGTCAGGGTCGATCAACCAGCACGAGATTTTGACGATTTAAACCGCTATTGGGACAGAATTTCGTACGATATCCCTCAACATGGTACCCAATAACTGAATCAATTAATGCCAAGCCGAGTAACTGCTTACGTAACTGAAGGGGTGGACCAACGCACTATTGACTTCCTGATATTCTGAAGCTCTTTCTCGTGAATAAAATATCAAACTTTTATGGAACTGAGATCATTTGTGTGTCTGTATATCTGTATGATATCTACCGACTTCCTTCAAGTTCGGATAATTTCTTCGTGGTGTGTCATTTTTTCTGTCTTACTGTATCTGGACCACCTCAACTATCGTTTTATACCATGATCTTGGGTACAATGTGCGTTCTCACTTCCCGATATATGAAGGTTTGTCCAGGATTGTCGAACGTGATCGGTTTCGTGTTCTATATATTATTGTGTGCTGTCTTGCATTGGCGTAGTGACCTCCAGATTTTTTAACACTGTACCCTGTGAGGTAACGGGCGAGTTGTGGTGCCCTGGAAATATTATATGTTCGGGGTTGGGGCAGCCGCACATGACGCTCGTCAAAGCCGCGGCCCGGCAGCAACCACGTGGTGCCAAACGTGAGCTGAGCATGAGGGGGCCCCAGCGCGTGGTCCATCGAGCAGGTGGGTGGGAATTCGTTGGTGACGCTGTGCACTAGGAGGGCCAAAGGTGGCAGGCTTTGTGAAACCTTAATGGTAGACATTTCACAGTTCGTATAGAAATTAATAGTAGCCAGATGAATCATGATACCTCAGAAAGAAAAATCTACATTACTATTATTTGCACGGCGATTCTGATGGTGTAATCAGATTTTTAATATCTTTATTAGTTTAAAGTTTAGTATCCGACGATAAATTATACAAGTAACACACAGCAACAAATTTACAAAATATAAACGCTTCATTCGATTTTGTCACTCGCCGTGCGTTTAGAAAGCTATTAGTGATACCCTAAATTACTATGAATTACAAGCATGTAACTTGAACAGTACGTGAGTTATTGGAGGTCAAAATGGGCGATTACTTTCGAGCGCCTCAGGCCATAAGTACTCCACAGTTACACAGAAAAACGGAAGCAGCATGCTTATAAATATATTTATTCATATATGTCTTCGTTTATATCCGATATACACTATTCATGAAGAAGTTGGTTAAATATTTACTGCGTTTTCGAAAGCACAGAGACATTAGGCTACTGGGTTACCTTTTGTTCTATTCCTTTGATATATGCTTATTTAATTTGTTTATGTATCAAATAATGTGTGTTAGACTGTGTTTATGGTCCAGCCTTAGGAATATTTATTTAATTTCAAGTTACTTAAATGTGAATCCAGTATTTCGAATGTGTTTCATTATGTTTGTGTGAGTGCGTTGGCTTGAAGACATGGCGCGAGCACTCCAGCCAGTCACAGTGCTCGTGAATGGGGAGCCTGGGTGGAAGCGAGTTCGGGAGAGAAGACAGGGGAGGACGGCACAGAACATAGGAGGTGCTGGACGCGACGGCGCGACGGACGTACGGTCGCAGTTTGCACCCGATCGCGAGAGATAGAAATATTTCGTAGTGCCGAATTGTGTACTTGTGAGATTTCCGTGCTTCTGCAATGAAGACGTAGTAAGAGTTTGGAAGTGAATATCTCGCAAGCTATGTTGTTCATAACTTATTACGTGCAGTAGGAATCTATTGTTTCCCTGTTATTCAACTTATATTTTATTTAATTGCTGGACCATCGACACCAATAAGTGTTTTGCAGAAATATACCGCATTCTCAAAAGTACTTCTACTATCGTACTCATCATTTAAAGTCGTTAAGATAGTACCTGCAGATTCTATTTAATTGCAATCTGTCATTTGCAAATTTATATATTACTTTCATAATTCGCAATCGCCGAGTGATGGAAACCTTTGACCATTCGATTCATGTGTGTACTCTTATCGCGTACTGTAGAATCAGCAGTATTTGGCCTGTAATGTGGCAACTACGTATCCTAGCCAAAACTTTTAATATTGCAACTTTGAGTCGGAGGGTACGTAGCTGCGGGGCACCTACCTCATTTCATTCATATTATTTTGAAAGCCCGAAGGACTCACAGGTCGACGGTAACGTGAAACTCTACGGCTCTCTCACGTGCTTTTTTTCAGGAGTACTTTCGGCCATGTCTTTCTTTTTATGGATGAGAATGGGTGACCGCATCGAACAGTGCAGGTAGACGATGTTCGGCAGATGGACTGGCTTGGCTATTCCCCCACTTAAACTCCATTTATCATGTGTGGAATGAGATGGAGAGACGTACTGCAGAACGTCACATCCACCAACGACCCTCCAGCAGTTTCCAGCCGTGCGGGTGGAGCAATGGAACGCCATAGCACAAGAACTCCTTATCCACATAGTTCCCACCGTTGAAGGACGTTCAACGATATGCACTGCCATCTGTGGTGTTCACCCAATGATGAACCATGTTTCACCTTTTGTATGTCCAGGAGGTCATCATAAATCGCTGCTATTTCACTGTAATTATAGTCCTTGCATAAAAGTGTAATATCTATTCGTCTCATTGGGTCTTTCTTCCAGATACCTTCTCAGGATGCTATAGTAGTTCTTTCCATGTATGATCCAAGTTTCATCATGTTATGTTGTCTGTCAGTGACACGTCATAAGAAATTTCCATGCGTCCTTAGGTTTTGCAGACCAGAGTTTATGCAGTGTCTACTAAGAATATTGTTGGCAGAAAGCTTCCTTGTTTGACAATCTTTTTGTTGTGCCTATCTGCAATTCAGCATCTCTGCTATTTGGTGAGTAGCAATATATCCTTTTCACAATATCGTCAAGAATATTGTTTGTCATTTATAGTATGTTAGTAGACGAATGCGGCATTGGTCAGAGACAAAAATAACAATACGCTTGAGATAAATATTCAGTTCTAACGCTCTGTTTCCGTTAGGAAATGTAAGTAATTACAATGCCCTCCTTCTTATGCGTGGCATTGTAACGAGGAGGAAGCGACACTGCCTTCCTTCTCTGGTTTCTTTATTGCTGACCTGGTGTCTTGCTCCTTCGGTTGTCCATTGTTGCAGTAGCAGCTTTCAAGCACCAGGTTCAATGTAGGTTTGTGCTCCTGCTGAAATTTGGCGTGTCTGGATACCAGTTGTTGAAGGTTAACTGTGTTTCGTAATATAATCGTTTTGATGAAGAAGACTTTAAAACACGCGTCAAAGTCTTTCAAATATGACAGCTCTTGGCTGCGCCATTACACTCAACACTTTAGAACACCGTTATCACCTTCAATACTCGTTATAGATACCGCCCACGACACGTTGCGTTCACTGGTAATTTATACCATTCACTTTAACTTTATATCTTGTTTATCACTTCTATATTTTTGGTCAGTGGTGCATTCTGCTACTGCCACTGCCTAGTCGCGACCGTCCTTTTGGAGCCGCCTCTGGTTACTCGACCGTGCGTTTTGGGTGGCGGCTTGCTACTAACTTAGCACCGTCTTCCCGACGCACAAGAGAGACCCCACCTTTCTCCCTCAGCCAATATGGATACTCCACTCGTCTCCTACGCATATAGATATCAAAACTCTCTGCCAACGGGCGTTCAGATCTCTGTTGCCAGGCGGATCTGACGTCACGTTTGCGGACAGTGTGACGGAAGTTTCTCTCGGAACATTTTTTCAGACTATAAGATCCTACTCCCGAATAGTCGGATCTTGTCCCTACTAAGGTTGCACAACATTGCCTCTTAACATGTTATCATTAATGCTCCTTGCTGACGTATAATTGTCAGATGGACATGTATCCGGGCTGCTACAGAGCATTCCCGAGCGTTGACATCTCGTAAAGGTTCATAAATGTGCGTAATAATTAGCATAAACACGTGAAGGGAATGCACGTATGCATTGCATAATGTCAGGATTCAAGGTGTCTAAGCGCCGGATTACACGGACACAACGTATGTTGGACGTGTTCACAACGTCACAGGAGACGAATGGACTTGTTATATCACTGCAGAGGGCACTCGGTTGTAACTTTGCAGTGACCACAAAGTTTGGCACCCCTGGGGTCGGGACGAATTACTGTGCTGGAGAGACGGGCGCGCCGGGATTTGGGACCAGCCGGCGGGCAGAGAGGGACTTTTAATTACTGCCCGCCTGCAGGCCAGAGGGCTCTGAAGTCTCCGGTTCCGCAGGCCGCGCACCAGATTTATACAGTGTGTATCAGCGAAAATTCGTTTCCCTGACTGTAGCATTAATCGACAGCTGTTAGTTGAGCTTCCGATGGATGGACATGAAACAGAAAAATAAGTTCTTTCAACATTGAGGTTACTACTCTCTCTTTTTATAATAGCCTCTTATTACCAACTTTCTGTAACATTACATTCTTTCCCGGTTCCTTATCTAGGACATTATCCATCCCCATTTAAAATAAGCTGATGGCTTATTTCTGCATATTCTAGTTCCTGAACGCACATGCCATAACCTTCCGCAGACCTTGAGGAACAAGCATTGTATCCCAAGAAACGTTCAGTCTATATCGATTTCTGATATATCAGCGCATACTCCGCTGCACAGTAAAAATCTCGTTCTAGAAACAACCCCCAAGCTGTCGCTAAGCCATGTTTTCGCAATTATCAGATTTTCCAGGAATATTAGTCTTACATGCTTCGCAGGAGAGCTTCTGTGAGGTTCGGGAGGTAGAAGTTGACGTACTGGCGGAAGTAATGCTATGACGAGGGGTCGTGAGCCGTGCTTAGGTAGCTCTGTTGGTAGGGCACTTGTCTCCGAATGGAAAATTTTCCGAGGTCGAGTGTCGTTCTGGCACACAGTTTTAATGTGTTACAAAATTTCATATCAGCGCACACATTGCTGCCGAGTGAAAAACTTATTCTACAACGATTTCTCTCTTCATCCCCTTTCGTCTTCTCTCTTCGGGTCGCCCGTTTTTTTCTGTTATTGTCTCAAGGCAATGTAAATAAATAAAATGAGGAACTCTTCACACCAATTCAATGCATAAATCACTTAAATATGTGTAAATCGCTACGGTTATTAGAATGTGTCTCGTCATCTTCACACCATGCAATTGTTATAGCTGCATCTCATCACAGTTGCCTAATTATCACCTCAGTTTGATTAGAATCTACACTTTATCAGTTTTCGGTCTCGAAGTTCTTTTCTAGTACATGTTATATCATTCTGACCCTTCTCAGTATTCCCCATACGTTCCTCTCCTCATCGATTGTACCGATAACTTTCTCCTTTCTTACGTTATTGGTCCACGTAGTCTTCAAAACCCTTCTACAGAGTGTTTGGAATTTAACCTTACAAACTTATGTAACTTGTAGAGGGGAATGAGTACACAATGTTTGAAACAGGGACCAATGTCCAGGAACGTAGGCGTTTCCGTTCTACGACTGTTTCAGTTCTGATGTTTAACTCATTCACGTCTGCTTGAGCAATTGACTTAGGCGTGACGCGGTACAATTATTAGGTAACAATTCCAAATCGAAACGTAACGCAACATCCATTTATCATTTAAGCACATTTGTTTGTGTTGGCACTTAAACATTAGTTGTTTGTGTTACAGACATTGTACCTACGAAGCATATTCTGGTACGCATTCTCCATCCCACCTGGTGTCTCTTCCGTTGCTACTGCAGCAGCCGGAACTCTGTCTCTACAGCAGTCCCGTGAATTAAACTTTGCGTACAAACGCATAAGAAGTAGTACGTAGGACGTAGCACACGTCATTCTGTCTGCCATATTGTATACCAGGATAAGGAACTATGAGACTTTTCTCTATCCCTAAGTAAACGTGGACTGTGCTACGCATCTGAACTGAGTCGTACAACGGAAACGGGACGTTTCCGGACTTGGGTTCCTATCCAAAATATTATGTACCACTGCCCTCTACAAGTCCTAGAAGATAGTAACCGAAATTTCTGAACTCCTCTATAGCACCGCACTTGAAACGCATACTTTCCCTTAATGTCACTTTCATACAATACTGTGCCCCAAACGTAATCGTTATCAGAAATATTGTCTTAAAATTATAGCCGATGTTAGGTATTAGTAGACCTCTTTTTTTGGCCTGCAATATAGTTTCCGCCTGTACTACTTTTCTTTTCATGTCTTGCATGTTTCGCAACGTTAGAATTGTCTCTCTGATGCCTTTACCTTTACAGAAGTCAAACTACGCATTTAACAGTTTTCTTTTACAGTCTTCCTTATATTATCAATTAGGTTTGAAGTTGTCTGTGGGATAGTTTTGGCACTTAGCTGCCCTTGCTGTCTTCGGGATTCTCAGAAGAAACGCACGCAGAGAAACGCGATGGCGACACATGGCCAAGTAGTACCAAAAAGGCTGAGTACCTTATCGCCAGCATCTCACGGACGAATCCTCTGTCACAAGCTGTCACTCCAAGAGACACTGCGGTGCGATGATTCGGAATTATCGTAGGATCTGAAGACCAGGCAACGACAGGACCTCTCGCCGATGAAAACTTTGTCTCCAACTAGGTACGAACCAGCTATTTCACAAACTATCGCTACTGCATAAATGTGCTCTAGCGGTCCCAGCAACAGAAATAAATTTTACATAATGTAATTTTAAAAGATACACAAGTGGAAATAGCGGTTTTCCGATTTCGTGAGTTTCACTTGTCAAGTGGAAGTGTTTACGAGGAGGTTTCAGTAAATAACGCAGTTTTTTTCTGAAAGCAGGTTGGTTTTATTCAGGATTCCTATACACCTTATTATTTCCACTCTTTTAATTACAAAATCCTACGTTTATGCGTAATCTCCTTTCACTACGGCGGCCTTACGGCACCCTACTGTGAGGGCCCGTATGCCCGAATCACAGCACTCAACTGGTCGACGTCATAGCCAACGTCTTTCTGCCTCAATAACTTTTCCTAATCCGCCGTCGGTAGCTGAGTGGTCAGCGCGACGGAATGTCATTCGTAAGGGCCTGGGTTCGATTCCCGGCTGGGTCGGAGGTTTTCTCCACTCAGGGAATCGGTGTTGTGTTGTTCTCATCGTCATCATTTCATCCTCATCGACGCGCAAGTCGACGAAGTGGCGCCAAATCGAAAGACTTGCACCCGGCGAACGGTCTACCTGACGGGAGGCACTAGTAACAAGACATTTACATCCATCCACGTGCTGCTTCCCTCGTAGGCACCCTTCATTGGTCAAAAATAGTGGAAGATGTGAGATGAGGCTGCTGAGGAGTTCTGTGAGCTTCTCTCATGTGTGCAGTACAGTGTGAGGATTTGTCTGGTAGAACGAGAAATTCGCTTACATTTTGTGGAGACGAAGAAGCTGCAGCTGTCAGCGGCTGACCGGCGATCGTGAGATTGAACGGGATTCCGTGACATTATTGCGATGAAGACAGACGCCCCGCCCAAAGATTCACCGTAGTTTTGTTCACTGCCAGTCTCCGGAATGTAGATGACCTACTGGCGGAAGTAAACCAGTGAGGAGGGGTCGGGAGATGTGCTGTAAAAGTAACTTATTAGTGGATTTTCATTAATCTCAGCCCCCCTTCCTGTGTTATTGACTCGAGTGGTCCGTTATTCGTGAGTGTGCTTACGTTGTGTGTCTAAGACCCAAGCCTGAGCAGTGTGTTTACATTTTGCAGCGTGTAGTTGCAGCTATTTGTGCATTGTTAAGCTGTTATTGTATTTAGTAATGTTCAGCGGTGTTTCGTGCTGTTTTTGGCGAAATAACGATTTAATAAACTTTTGGGAACTTTCGATCGATGTGTTTTAAAGAGTTTTCTGTGCGTTGAAGTCGTTTAGAAATTTCATGCTTTAGTTTTCAGGTGACGTTTCTTATTGTTTCTAGTGAAATATTTGAGTAAAATTCTCTTTCACTCTTTTAACTTCTTTGAGTGTCCAGTGGACGCTTGAATTTTTTGTTTTAGCTAATAATTTTGTGAAGTTTTGTTCGTATTGGTACTGGTTGTGCTTTAGTAGTATTAATACAAGTAGTTGCTTTCTTAGTAGAGAGAGAATTTGGAAACCGCTTTTGTCAGTTCTATAAAGTTCCTTGCTAGTGTGACTGAACTTAGGTAAAGTATTTGTATAGTGTTTCTCAGTAAATGCAAAATATTACAATGAGTGAGAAGTGTGGGCTCTGTCGTAGATTTGTGAGTAGTGGGTTACGGTGTGGGATTTGTTCAAAGTATTTTCATTCGGGGGAAAGGCAGTGGGGTAGCCAGTGGGCAGTCTAGCGAGATCCTCTCCTGGGAATGCAGAATCTGTAGTAGAATTAAGTTGGTAGAGGAGCAGCAGTGTAAAATCTGTGTCCTTCAGGTGCAGTTACAACTCTCAAAGGAGGAACTAGATAGGATGAGGAGGTTGAAGGGTGCTGGGAAATGGGAAATGGCAGTTGGCAGGAAGGCAGCTATAAGCAGGAGGTATTCAGACAGTTATAGTTTGCGTATCAGATAGATTATTTAATAGTAAGACAGAGATTTAGGAACCATGTTTTAAATTGTAAGACATTTCCAGGGGCAGATGTGGATTCTGACCACAATCTATTGGTCATGAACTGCAGATTGAAACTGAAGAAACTGCAAAAAGGTAGGAATTTAAGGAGATGGGACCTGGAGAAACTGAAAGAACCAGAGGTTGTAGAGAGTTTCAGGGAGAGCATAAGGGAACAATTGACAGGAATGGGGGAAAGAAATACAGTAGAAGGAGAATGGGTAGCTCTGAGGGATGAAGTAGTGAAGGCAGCAGACGATCAAGTAGGTAAAAAGGCGAGGGCTAATAGAAATCCTTGGGTAACAGAAGAAATATTGAATTTCATTGATGAAAGGAGAAAATATAAAAATGCAGTGAATGAAGCAGGCAAAAAGGAATACAAACGTCTCAAAAATGAGATCGACAGGAAGTGCAAAATGGCTAAGCAGGGATGGCTAGAGGACAAATGTAAGGATATAGAGGCTTGTCTCACTAGGGGTAAGATAGATACTGCCTACAGGAAAATTAAAGAGACCTTTGGAGAGAAGGGAACCACTTGTATGAATATCAAGAGCTTAGATGGCAACCCAGTTCTAAGCAAAGAAGGGAAGGCAGAAAGGTGTAAGGAGTATATAGAGGGTTTATACAAGGGCGATGTACTTGAGGACAATATTATGGAAATGGAACAGGATGTAGACGAAGACGAAATGGGAGATAAGATACTGCGTGAAGAGTTTGACAGAGCACTGAAAGACCTGAGTCGAAACAAAGGCCCCGGGAGTAGACAACATTCCACTAGAACTACTGATAGCCTTGGGAGAGCCAGTCATGATAAAACTCTACCATCTGGTGATCAAGATGTATGAGATAGGCGAAATACCCTCAGACTTCAAGAAGAATATAATAATTCCAATCCCAAAGAAAGCAGGTGTTGACAGATGTGAAAATTACCGAACTATCAGTTTAATAAGTCACAGCTTCAAAATACTAACGCGAATTCTTTACAGACGAATGGAAAAATTGGTAGAAGCGGACCTCGGGGAAGATCAGTTTGGATTCCGTAGAAATGTTGGAACACGTGAGGCAATACTAACGTTAAGACTTATCTTAGAAGAAAGATTAAGAAAAGGCAAACCTACGTTTCTAGCATTTGTAGACTTAGAGAAAGCTTTTGACAATGTTAACTGGAATACTCTCTTTCAAATTCTGAAGGTGGAAGGTGTAAAATACAGGGAGCGAAATGCTATTTACAATTTGTACAGAAACCAGATGGCAGTTATATGAGTCGAGGGGCATGAAAGGGAAGCAGTGGTTGGGAAAGGAGTGAGACAGGGTTGTAGCCTCTCCCCGATGTTATTCAATCTGTGTATTGAACAAGCAGTAAAGGAATCAAAAGAAAAATTCGGAGTAGGTATTAAAATTCATGGAGAAGAAGTAAAAACTTTGAGGTTTGCCGATGACATTGTAATTCTGTCAGACACAGCAAAGGACTTGGAAGAGCAGTTGAACGGAATGGACAGTGTCTTGAAAGAAGGATATAAGATGAACATCAACAAAAGCAAAACGAGGATAATGGAATGTGGTCAAATTAAATCGGGTGATGCTGAGGGAATTAGATTAGGAAATGAAACACTTAAAGTAGTAAAGGAGTTTTGCTATTTAGGGAGTAAAATAACTGATGATGGTCGAAGTAGAGAGGATATAAAATGTAGACTGGCAATGGCAAGGAAATCGTTTCTGAAGAAGAGAAATTTGTTAACATCGGGTATAGATTTAAGTGTCAGGGAGTCGTTTCTGAAAGTATTTGTATGGAGTGTAGCCATGTATGGAAGTGAAACATGGACGATAACTAGTTTGGACAATGTAACAGAACCTTTATTTTATCCGCTCGTTCGGGATCTGAATAGCAGCCCAAAATTAGATAATTGATTAATGTGACCGTGTACCTAATGGGCTGGCAATCGGATTGGACTGCTCAGGGGATGTTACATTCCGTATTGTCCTTCGCAAATACTGTAATAAGTACTGTTTGGTGGTAAGAAGGACACAACACTGTTTCACAAACAAGATCTATATTCTTAGCAAAAGCACAAAATAAGGAGACAGCCACTGCCTTCGTCAATACACTGTTAATGACGGCTAATCTCAGCACAGGTTTCTTTAGTTATTCTTAATCGTCACACGCAACATCCAATCACTGTAATCCAAGTAATGCCGGCGCGGTAGACGCGGAAGTTCAATAGCGGCCCTTAATATCACTGAAATCACTCTGTAATTAAACTTTCTCACTTTTCCGTATAATACTAACACAAAGGGGTTAAACCACGGCGCTGGCCACTCCCTTTGCCGGTAATTTGCTTGAATTCAACTGCTGGCTTCTGCACAGCTCTGCCCGCCTCGCGGGAACCTACCACACCCTTACTTCAGCACATCTCAACTCTAACTTCTCTCCGCCCAGTTCTTCCCGCCTCGCGGGAATCTACCCAAGCAGCACTCGGCACTCCGGTGAATCCCCTTTAGCTCTCGCGACCTGCACACACACTACTCGATAATTGCCCTGTCGACCTGTGTGAGCGCAAACTTAGTAGTAAGGGCCTGCGGACCCCTTACAACAAGAAGAGAATAGAAGCTTTCGAAATGTGGTGCTACAGAAGAATGCTGAAGATAAGGTGGGTAGATCACGTAACTAACGAGGAGGTATTGAATAGGATTGGGGAGAAGAGAAGTTTGTGGCACAACTTGACTAGAAGAAGGGATCGGTTGGTAGGACATGTTTTGAGGCATCAAGGGATCACAAATTTAGAATTGGAGGACAGTGTGGAGGGTAAAAATCGTAGAGGTAGACTAAGAGATGAATACACTAAGCAGATTCAGAAGGAAGTAGGCTGCAGTAGGTACTGGGAGATGAAGAAGATTGCACAGGATAGAGTAGCATGGAGAGCTGCATCAAACCAGTCTCCGGACTGAAGACCACAACAACAACAACATAATTTGCGTATGTGAAATAGACTTCACCAAATATCAGAGAGGACCCTCTTTTAGCTGTAGGTGTAGGGAACATGTTGAGAGTCCTAGATCAGTTGCAAAATCTAAGAGAAAGAAGAAGGTTAGGCTGCTAGGTAGTTCGCACGGTATAGGTGTAGGCCAGCAGTTGCAGGAAGTTTGGGGAGTGAGTACCAGGTCACCAGCATTCCGAAGCCTAGCACAGGGTTCCCTCAGGTGACTGAAAGCATAGAGGAATTATGTAGGAATTTTACGAAGAAGGATCAGGTAGTCAGGTACTGGGTGGGGCAGGGATAGGGACGGGGAATATGGTGTAGGTGGTGACCTGGTAAAGATAGCTACTCAAACTGGTGACACTAATGTGCATTTCGTGTAACTGTTTCAGCGTCATAATCGGCCTCATCTTAATGCGGCTGTTAAGAGCGTTAACATGGGGCTGGAGAAGGCACTGATGGCAGAGGGCATGGCTCACATTTCAGTGGTGTCAGTTGAGTCTATCAGTAGATCGGGTTTTACTAGGCATGGCCTGCACCTCAATAGGTATGGGAAGGGAAGAACCTCAATAGGTATGGGAAGGTTGGTTGGTTTTGGGGAAGGAGACCAGACAGCGTGGTCATCGGTCTCATCGGATTAGGGAAGGATGGGGAAGGAAGTCGGCCGTGCCCTTTCAGAGGAACCATCCCGGCATTTGCCTGGAGCGATTTAGGGAAATCACGGAAAACCTAAATCAGGATGGCCGGACGCGGGATTGAACCGTCGTCCTTCCGAATGCGAGGGTATGGGAAGGGAAGACAGGCAAAGTTTATAGGTGACAGTGTAGTGATTGGTCGCGGGATCACTGACGGAAAAATTCCTGTAGTAGTTGGTGTTAGAGCAGCACCATTTTTAGCTTGAAGTCAGCTGATAGGTATACATGCTTAAAGGAAGCCGCTCTAACTAAAGGTTCACCTTCAGAGGACATCATGTTTCTTAAGTAGATAAGGAGATAACATATTTCATTAAAATATAAGAGGAATTAGAGATAAAGTTATTGCACTGCTTATAGATGTTGACTCTGAAATTATTGGTATACCGGAGAACCGCTTAAATATTTTGACAATTCAGAGGCTTCTTTTACCAGGATACAGTTTAGCTGGCAGTGTTTCTAGGAGTTCCTTGTGGGGTGGAGGAGTGGCCATGTACGTAAAAAACGGTAGTCCATTTCAGTCCATAGACGTATCACATGGCACTGCACTGATCAGATGTTTGAATGTTGTGTAGGGGCATTTGAATATAGTGAAACTTAACTTCTAATTGTTGTTTTTTATAGGTCCCCTGACTCTGACATCAGAGCACTTCTCCCCAAGCTAGAGAGGATTCTTGATTCACTTTATAGGAAGCACCAGAGGTTAGTTATATGTGGTGACATCAATATTAATTTTGTATATGATGGTGCAAGAAACATGATGTTGGTAGATCTCCTAAATGCATATGAGCTGATGCAGACTGTCTTTTTGCAACTATGGTGCAAAGGAACAGTAGCACAGTCATAGACAAAGTTTTAATTCATTCTTCATTACTAGATAGGCATTCTCTTAGTAAAACGATGAATGGCCTTTCGGACCATGATGCCCCAATTTTAACAAAGGCTTTTGTATTCAAACAAATGTCACATATAATTGCAAACTATGTAGGAATGTTAATCAAACAGCAATAGAGAGTTTTGTAAACCTTGTCAAGGAAGAAGAGTGGCAGGATGTTTATAGTGCCGATAATGTAGATGACAAATATAATGCTTTCCTTAACACACTTCTCATATTCTTTGAGAGCTGCTTTCCATTAAACGTTTTTAACGGCTTACTAGCAGTAAAAGTCAGCCTGGGTGGCTGACTAGTGGGATAAGTATATTATGTAGGAAAAAGCGGGAATTATATCAAAATGTTAGAAGTAGTCACAACCAAGATTAGGTAACTTATTACTAACATTACTGTCAGGTGCTTAGAAATGTTATCAGGAAGGCAAAGAGTATGTGTTATGCACATAGAATAGCTAATTACAGGATAAAATTAAAACAATATGGTCAGTTGCGAAGGAAGTTTCAGGTCGATGATATCAGGTCAGTTCGTAGAAAAAATATTTCTTTTTTGATAAATCAGAAATATGCACAGTATTTAACAATTATTTTCTGAGCATTCCTGTTGAATTAAATAAAAATTTAGTTTCTACAGGGAATCAATACGTCTCTTGGCAAATGCCTGTCCGAGAGTGATGTCTGAAATAATCTTCTATAATACAGACAAGGGGGAGATTGAGCCAATAATTAAATCACTGAACACTAAGGACTCCTATGGGTATGATGGAATTCCTAGAAAAATATTTAAGTACTGTTCTGCACATGTTAACCCTGTGTATAGCCATATTTTTACTTTTTTCTTTAGAAATGGTCAGTATCTTGAACGATTAAAGAACTCAGTAGAGAAGTCGCTTAATAAAATCGGAGAAAGGGATATGTAGACAATTTTAGACCTATGTCTGTGCCATCAGTGTTTGCTAAAGTTATTGAAAAGCCTGTGTACGTAAGGATAGTTGATCATTTTTTATCACACGATTTGCTATCAAATGTACAGTTCGGCTTTGGAAGTCGTTTAACAATTGAAAATGCTATATTCTCTTTTCTCTGTGAAATACAGTATGTGTTAAACGAAAGCTTTTGAACGGTAAGCATATGTTTTGATTTAACTAAGGCGTTTAATTGTGTTGATCACAAAATATTGTTCCACAAGTCGGACCATTATGGAATAGGGGAGTAGCTTACAAGTGGTTCACTTCGTACTTCAGCAACAGACAGCCAAAGGTCATTATTCATAGTGTTTAGAATGGCTGTGAAGTGGGGTCTGAGTGGGATACGGTCAAGCAGGGTGTACCCCAGGGATCAGTGTTGGGTCCACTCCTGTTCCTTATTTATATAAATGATATGCCCTCTAGTATTACAGGTAACTCTAAAATATTTCTGTTTGCTCATGACATTAGCTTGGTAATAAAGGATGTTGTGTCCAACATTGGCTTGGTTTCAAATACTGCAGTTCATGACTTAAGTTCATGGCTTGTAGAAATTAAACTAGCGGTAAATCACTGTAATACTCAGTTTTCACACATTCTAACACACAGTTCAACAAATCCAAACGTTTTAATTTCACAGAATGGGCATATGATTAGTGAAACTGAACAGTTCAAATTTCTAGGTGTTCAGATAGATAGTAAACTGTCGTAGAGAGCCCACTGTAGGGAAGCAGCCTACTCACACTGTAGTAAATTCACATCAGTCTTTCTATTGTGTGCCAGCCAGTCTGCTGTAACTAGCTCTGACGTCATAAATGTTGCGCAATACTTTAAAAATCAAGCAAATAACCTGAAACATTTCTAGTATGTCAGGAGTAATACTAATTAATGTGTGTTAAATATCAGTTCGAAAACTTTAACCATTTTCGAAATTTGGACATTTTTCTGTAAAAATCATTGGCGCAACAGAAAAGAGCTAGAGACTTCAAAATTTATATTTAGATTCATCTTTCACAATGATTTAATAAAAACAGTACTTTGGATTTCACAAATTAAAATTTTAGTGGAAATTCATGATTTTCTGGTTTTCGTCTCAAAACTTAAGGAAGCAAGATAGATTAAGTAGGCTAATAAATAAGGCTAGGATGTTTAGATTTAAATAGGTTGGAGATCCGCTATAACTATGAAGATGTGAAAAGTTTCTTTTGAATACCTATAAAATTATAGCGATAGCGTATCTCCAAAGGGCCAGTTCAGAGCTCATCTACTGCGTGCAGTGTAATTAAATTAATTCTCTCGCACAAAATATTTAACTTAGCCACGTCAAAATTTTATTATCAATGCTTACCTGCGTGCTGAGTGCACAATTAAATTAAGAGCTTCATCGGCCATCAGCAAGAGAAGCTATGATTTATTAGGTATCTTGAAGTGGTGCGTTACTAGCCCAGCGAGAGCCGATTTGATCAGGCGTTCCCTTAGCCGTCCGCACCGCGGTTTTATATATAAGAACGCTGCGCGAGGAAGCAAGGCCCCAGTTCTCGCCAGACGCTGAATAACACGCCATCTGTGTCGGGAGTCGCGTCGCGTCGGTATCACTGCTACTAACAGCCTCAGATGCCGTATTCAGTTACTCGAGATGCGCGTAACCATGAAATCATTTCAAGTGAAGTGTTAATTCTGGGATGATTTTCATTATCTAGCTTCAGTTTTGCGTATTGTTGTATTTTCACGTGCCGTCGCGGGACAGACATTCTACCAATTATTTAGCGTGGCGTTTGATGAAATATTCTCATCAAATTATGGCGAGCATTCATTTTAACCTTTTATTCGGACATTTATAGTTGCATCAGCGCATTAGACTCTGAACTGCTCTGTTAGTTAGGTTGTATGGATACTTTTGTTTTTTTTTACCAGTGACTTTCAGAATATACTCAAATATTTTGGAAAATCGTTTTTGATTATAAATCCCAGACAATCTCCTAATTCCTCAGAGCTATAAGCTGCAGTTGAATGTGTTACGTGTGTATGTGGACGACGCAATTGGATTAACAACGCCTCTGGATTGACGGAGCTGGCACTGAGTCTAGCGGCGCTGCCGGCATCGAGAGAAGCCAGTTTCACTTCACCGCAGTCGTCCGCCGCAGCAGCCGGAGCGGCGCCTGCAGTTACGGGTCACGCAAACACACTACAGCCGTCGGAGTGCCGTCTGCAGTTCAACGTGCCACGTCGCATCAGTAATCCTGGTACGCCGCGCCGGCAACGCCATACGTCGTGCAGAAGGAACTAAGTTAAGTGAAAAGCTGTTAAAAATTTTACTAACCTGCACTAAAAGTCTGTCGGCGATGGAACCGCCAAAAGAAACCGAGTTTAAACTTAAATTAGAACCTATGTCTGTTGAGGGAGCTGTAAATTCAGACAACGATTCAAGTGTAAATATGCATGAAAGTAGTAATGTTAAGGTGAAATATGAAATATTGTCTCCTGACAGTAGTGTGGGAAGGGGCAATGATTCAATAATAGAGACCCCTGTAGTAAAGCAGAAAGCAGAAATTGTAAATTTATTGGATGATAGTTTCTCTGATGAATTAAAAATGAAACAGTCATCAGAGATGGTAGAGTTTAAGAAGGAGAAGTTAGATATAACTGATCAATCTGAAGTTTCATTTAGTTTTGATGATTCTGGTATTGGAGCGAGTTTTTCGTCACCTGAGTGTGATAAAAAGCCAGCTAGTGAGCAACCCAAAGATGCTGGGGCTGTTGATTTAAATGTTATATTACAAGCAATAGCTGCCAGTAATGCTAGAATGACAGCTGAATTAAAGTCTGAAATAAGTGAACAGGTCAAAAGCAGTAATGCAAAAATGTCAGCCAGTAATGCTAGAATGACAGCTGAATTAAAACCTGATATAATTGAGGTAAATAACAGGATTGTGGCCAGCCAAACAAATTTTAATAAACGATTGGAGGTAATGGACGATACCTTCAAGGCTGGTTGCAAAAGTTGAAAGAGGATCTGGACAGTTTGAACGGTAAAATTGATTACAATCATGAGGATATTAAGAAAAAGGTTGCTCAACAATTTTATGAAATGTATAAAACAGTAAAATCGGAAGTTGCTGAGGTTCGCAAAGACTTCCAAATGGAAGATGCGAAGCTGGAGCACAAGTTAACAGAAAAGATCGAGGCGGAATCTGAACTGTGCTCAGATAGATTTAAAGATGTTAATATACAAGTAAACATATGTCAAGCAGACGCAGATGCAATCAAAACTGATACTACTCATATTGTGCAAAGAGTAGATAATGTTGAAATGAGAGTAGAAAATATCAGTACTAACATTGCTAACATTGAGAGTAAAGTAGCTTCAGTAACTTCTGGTAATGGTAGTATACAACAAGTTGTAGCTGCAAACGCCGCTTTTATCGAGTGTCGGCAGTTCTTGCGGTTCGATCCAGATAAAAATATCCACCCGTTAGATTTCTGGAACGATTTTGAAGATGTGATTCCACCAACTTGGTCTGAACGAGAGAAAATCTCATTTATTAGAAGCCATTTAGCAGGTGACGCCATGCATTGGTCAGCCGATGCTTTGTTGAAGTGTAAAACATTCGCGGAGTTTAAAACAGCTTTCATTAATGAGTATTGGTCTAGTAATAAGCAAAATGAAGTGTTGAGAGAATTTTGGAGTGGAAAACGCTTCAATGCAGGCAAGCAATCAATTAAAGAGTTTGCTAGGTCATGGATCTCACGTTTGTCACATTTGGACGAAAAGCTGAAACCTGAAATGATAATACTAGGTCTTGAAGCCAAACTGCCATGGTATTGGCAAACTAGAATTATATCTGTCCCTAGAGACAATCTGGATCGTTTCATTGAGTATTTGGAACGTGTAGAACGTGTTGCTGCCAATGAGGAGCAAGCACGTAATAACAGAAATGCTAATAACAATAGTAGTAAATTTAGGAACGAGCAAAATGGCAATGTAAACATCAGAACAGTAGGTGTTCGCCATCCTAAGAGAGGTAGGAATTGGGGAAATAATTATCAGAACCAACAATGGCGTCCAAGGGATAATAATTTTGTTCCAAACAGAATTATGCATGTAAACAACAGTACGGAAAGTAATGCTGTGCCAGTTAACTGTAATGAAAATAAAGGAAACAGTGGTAGGCCAAGGCAGGAAAACTAGTTCCCGTCTATGAGGACACTGGCGCTCACCAGGCGGTTACTTTTCCTAAGCCAGTAGTTACGGGAATTGGTAAGACAGATCAGAATACTCAAACTGAACAGGTGGATGAAGAGTCGGTAGCACCTAAGAATACAGCAGAAATATTACATCACTCACAGTATTTGACAGATACCGTGTTAGAGACGCTTTCTAAGTGGGAAGAGAAAGAGAAGGCGCAGCAGTGTAACGATAGGGAGGAGCTACAAAATACTGAATTGACAGGTGAAGAAGCAGAAGAAATTCATGCTTATATTTACGATGAGGATGATGTGCTCTTATCTAAAGTGCCTGTGCAGGATGTTGATAATGTACTAATAGATTTATGACAGGAGATAAGTGAGAATGTAGAGGGTAGCCTGTTGGGGGTCGATGAACCCAGTAGCTGTGACCAGTTGTCACTTGAGAAGGAAACCGACGATAATGGTGAAAGTTGTTTAGCTGTAACTAGTGTTATGCCCGGTCTGGAGGCGCAGAATCGCTCAGACTACAGTAATTTGGGTCATGTTCAGCAAACTAAATGTAATGAAGTCGTGCGGTGTTTCGATTTAAAATTAATAGACTGACTGGAAAAGGCAGCTGAAAATGTAATTCAGGAATCCCCTACACACTGTGACCTAAATATAATGAAGACAGATGTCGATCACTTTAGTTGGAGACAAATCCAAAAGGAATTATTAGATGAATGTGAGGAACCACCTGTACAACCTAGAATAAGCCACCCTATAATAATAGTGAATATGTTGGGTATCAATGTACGTTGTCTTTTAGACAGTGGAAGTCAGGTGAGTGCAATATCTCAGTCCTTCTTTGATGCATTACCTGGTAAAGACAAGCTTACAGTAATGAGGGTATCAGGACTAAGAATAATTGGTGCTACTGGCAAGGTGTCAAAAACGGTAAAGCAAGAAGCTTTACTGCCCTTTAACATTAATGGTAATTTAATTGATCATCCATGTTTAATTGTAAACAATCTCAGTATTGAGGTTTTAATTGGCATAGATTTCTTGTCAAAATATCAGAGTGTTGTTGAATTTGAAAGAAGCCAGTTAAAAATGGTCTTGCCAATAACCGGAGTAATTATAGTACCTTTTAGTGATAAACATGTAGTAACTGATGATGAAACTTGGGAGCTGCCTATACGAGTTCTGAAAAATAGAAGATATTGGGACGAAGGTGTTAATCTTAGTACAAGTAAGCTAAACACAGAAGAAGAAGAAGCAACTATTTTAGACAAAATAGAAGCTAAATTGCAGGAAATAGATAAAAATTTAGCTAATCAGAAGGAAGAACTGAGACAGGTTCTAAAAAGATATCATAAAGTATTTTCAGATCGACGTGGCGTGGTCATAGGTTATGAATGAATGCTGTAGGGAGGAGGTTGTTCTGTAACCTTTACACAGTGTGGCAGCTGTGCAGTCCCAGCTGTGTGAGATCTTCTTTCCCATTTCATGTCTCACTCATTCTTCATCTTTCCTATCCACAAAAAAAAAAAAAAAAAAACAGTGACATAAACAATAGAGAAGTATGACGTAATTAAGATACAAATGTAATTGAGTAACAAGTATGTATAGTACCCCGGTAATATAGTAAGTACAAAGTGTTGTTTTATTGGAAATGGTTCCACAATAATATTTTAAAAAGATGTACAAATTCGTGTTCAAGCAGGATATGAAGTGGTAGTGAAACCTAGTGTATGCATTAGAGCTAACCAATTAATAGTAAAAGAGATTGCTTAGTGTTATGAAAAAAAAATATGCAGACAAGTTGTAAGAATAAACTCACCTTGTGTAGCAAGGAATAGCAGTGTAATAGAATTGAGCAGTGTTTGTGGTTGAGACGTGAAGGACACGTCCCTGAAGTATTTATAAGGTTGGAGCTGGCCATTATTTTGGTGTAGTGTGTGACAGGACACACCTACACGTATTGAGGTTATGAGTTGGAGGCGTGAATGCGACCATAGGTACCCTTATGTTAAATGAGACAGAGCAGCTCATGGCGTCCTATAGGTTTAAGGAATTTAGCATTACGCACGTCCATAATTACTTGATGCATTTTAGTGGTAGGTCGAGAGAGACTACCTGTGGTTTCAGCGTCCGATCGAGTGGAAATGGATTGCCACGTGAGCAAGCTGATCAGTGCAATACACTAAAGATATGAAATAAATGTGCTATCCTGTGCTTTAAATTTTAATGGAGTGAGTATTACTTCAGTTCATACACTAGCAACGTAAATAAGTAACATAATGACAGGCGTGAAACATTATTTTTAGCTCAGCATAAATACACTTCAAAGTAAGTAAGTACATAATTACAGATGTGGAACTGACACAGCAGCAGAGGATCAATAAGTGGATTCTGTAGTCAACTAAATGTAGTGTGTTTTGAACACTCAGAACTGTACTATTACCAAAAGTTACTCACATGTACAAAGAAGCTGAGAAAACAACTACTAACCAAATATACTCATACTATCTCTAAGAATAAGGTAATCAAAGATGAGTCAGCGAAGTGAATAAAATACAAATGTATCAGGAATGTACCGAGCATTGGTTCAGTGTTCCGGCCTAGAAATGATAAATTTATATTAAATATGATTTATGATTATATGCCTTGAGCATAAATTTTCTCTAATACGTGACTAACGGCGTTTTGAGCCATTTGTTTACTGATTTTATGACAATTAAGTAACCGCGAGAGTAATACTGAAAAAGTTCTGTTAACTTTGTTCCAGCAAATTATTAAAAGATAAAATGTATACATCCCCATTTTATTGTGACCCACCCTTAGATATTAAGTGAACAGAGTCTGAGGCACTCTTTTGTTTGTTCTACAGGACAAACCAGATAGTGGCAGCCTGGTAGCTGCGTGAAAGCGTGGAGTGACTTGGACACAACTCACAGTGACCCCTCCCCTTTCCCCATGTAATTTAGAGTGAACGTGAAGGACGCACACCATAGCAACTTCCCCTCCTCTACCCTTGTGAATGGAAGTGTAGGACGCCAGCCAAAGCGGCTACAACCACGTGTGTAAAAATTATTTGTGAAATTTTCTTTCAGGTTTAGAAAAGACTGCTAAGATATAATCATCTGGTTATGTATCATGTTATTTTCTTTGAATTTGTGTATGTAAAAATGTATTTAATGGATTTAAGATTTTCATAATTTTCATATTTTTATGTGTTTGTTTGTCTAAGGCAATATGTATGCCAAAATATTTCATTGATTTTGCTAAAATTTTGAGTAATAATGGTGCTTAAGAGGCAGTGAACATGCCTGCAATTAAAATGATTAATTTAGGTAATCAATTTTATTTTAATGTTTCCGTATGTATACATTTCAATTTTAATTTTTCATAAGAAGTTACGCTGTACTCTTGCTTCCCTTTTTGTAATTAAATTTTATTTTCATACATTAACATTCATAAACAAAAAATTTAAGTAGAGGTTGATGTAGGGAAGCAGCCTACTCACGCTGTAGTAAATTCACATCAGTCTTTCTATTGTGTGCCAGCCAGTCTGCTGTAACTAGCTCTGACGTCATAAATGTTGCGCACTACTTTAAAAATCAAGCACATAACCTGAAACATTTCTAGTATGTCAGGAGTAATACTAAATTAATGTGTGTTCAATATCAGTTCGAAAACTTTAGCCATTTTCGAAATTTGGACGTTTTTCTGTAAAAATCATTGGCGCAACAGAAAAGAGCTAGAGACTTCAAAATTTATATTTAGATTCATCTTTCATAATGATTTAATAAAAACAGTACTTTGGATTTCACAAATTAAAATTTTAGTGGAAATTCATGATTTTCTGGTTTTCGTCTCAAAACTTAAGGAAGCAAGATAGATTAAGTAGGCTAATAAATAAGGCTAGGATGTTTAGATTTAAATAGGTTGGAGATCCGCTATAACTATGAAGATGTGAAAAGTTTCTTTTGAATACCTATAAAATTATAGCGATAGCGTATCTCCAAAGAGCCAGTTCAGAGCTCATCTACTGCGTGCAGTGTAATTAAATTAATTCTCTCGCACAAAATATTTAACTTAGCCACGTCAAAATTTTATTATCAATACTTACCTGTGTGCTGAGTGCACATTTAAATTAAGAGCTTCATCGGCCATCAGCAAGAGAAGCTATGATTTATTAGGTATCTTGAAGTGGTGCGTTACTAGCCCAGCGAGAGCCGATTTGATCAGGCGTTCCCTTAGCCGTCCACACCGCGGCCTTATATATAAGAACGCTGCGCGAGGAAGCAAGGCCCCAGTTCTCTCCAGACGCTGAATAACACGCCATCTGTGTCGGGAGTCGCGTCGCGTCGGTATCACTGCTACTAACAGCCTCGGATGCCGTATTCAGTTACTCGAGATGCGCGTAACCATGAAATCATTTCAAGTGAAGTGTTAATTCTGGGATGATTTTCATTACTTAGCCTCAGTTTTGCGTATTGTCGTATTTTCACGTGCCGTCGCGGGACAGACATTCTACCAATTATTTAGCGTGGCGTTTGATGAAATACTCTCATCAAATTATGGCGAGCATTCATTTTAACCTTTTATTCGGACATTTATAGTTGCATCAGCGCATTAGACTCTGAACTGCTCTGTTAGTTAGGTTGTATGGATACTTTTGTTTTTTTTTATCAGTGACTTTCAGAATATACTCAAATATTTTGGAAAATCGTTTTTGATTATAAATCCCAGACAATCTCCTAATTCTTCAGAGCTATAAGCTGCAGCTATAATTGTATTCTCAGATGAAGTGGGCACTAGGAATTCTAATTACAGGCTTCACGTTTTGTTAAATCACTTTCTGGATGCTAAAAGTAATTAGAGAGCCAGTGTTGAGAACGGCGAAAGACAGCATTAATAACATTCTAAAGCCAGAAACTGATTCAACATTCAAACATTTATACAGCAACATAATTTCCACACAACCCGCCGCCCCACACCACGTTCAGGATCTTGTTCAAAGACTTAATGCTGTCATTTTTACTATTCGGACGGTATATGAAGTGAGCGATCGTTCGACACGAAAATTAGTCGACTTTCCTTATTTTAATTCCCTTATGTCATATGGTATTATATTCTTGGGGTAACTCTTCTTATTCTAAAAGGATAATTTTGACTCTCAATTGGGCAGTTTGGGCAATAAGTGGTGTAAATTCACGAACCTCTTGCCGACCCCTGTTCGCGAGTCAGGGTATTTTGACATTGGCCTCTCAATATATGTATTCCTCACTGTCATTTCTTGTTAACTTAGTTAATACTCTGCATGAATCAAACCTGCATTTCGCTCGGAATTTCTTAACTGTTGTGCAGAAAGGTGTGCTGTATTCTGCTGCATCCATTTTCAGTTCAACTGCCACTATAATTCAAAAATCTTATCAGTAATCGACAAGCTTTCAAATCACTTACTTAAACTTGTGGGTTGACTTCCTTCGGGCTCATAAACATTTAATGTTTATATGTTATTACTTTTATGTTGTAATTCATGTACTGGCACATTCCATGAACTTGGAGATTTTCTCCTCAATTTGGTCCTACGGAAATTTACGTGTAAATAAAATAAAGTAAAAAACATTCTGGGAATACCTATGAGTATCTGTGGTTTACCGCCGAAGGAAACTCAATAACTGTTCTGTGTATAGTACACCCCTCCGTTACAGACGCCATTTTGAAGGCTACATACACTGAGGTGACAAGAGTCATGGGATAGCGACATGCCCCACATACACAAGGTATAAAATGGCAGTGCATAGGTGGAGTTGTCATTTGTAATCAAGTGATTCATATGAAAAGGATTCTGACATGATTATGACAGCACGCCGAATGTTAACAGACTTTGAACGCGTTAATTGGAGTTAGACCCATGGGGCATTCCATTTCGTAAATTATTAGGGAAGTCAGTATTCCATGATATAGAGTGTCAAGAGTGTATTGCCTCTCACCACAGGTAACGCGCTGGCCAACGGCCTTCACTTAACGACCGACAGCAGAGACGTTTTTATGGAGATGTCATTGCTGATAGACAAGCAACACTGCATGAAATAACAGCTGAAATCAATGTATCCGTTAGGACAGTTCGGCGAAATTGGGCGTTAATGGGTTATGGCAGCAGGCGACCGACGAGTGGCTTTGCTAATGACACGACACTGCCTGCAGTAAATCTCCTTGGCTCGTCACCATACCAATTGGACCCTAGACGACTGGACATTCTTTGCACAACAGTATTTAGCATGGATAGGGACTGCGACTGCCGTGTTCGGATGTGGGTTGATTTGGTATCCCTTTGCTCCCAGCTTCAGGCAGTGTTGGTTTCGGTCAGATAGCTTGAGGCTGTTGCCAATGGGCATCACTGTGGGGGTCCGAACGGGGTTTTGTGGGGAAAGGTTGGTTCGTCCCATGCATCCCCCGATCGGACTACGGCTGTGACTACCTGGGATACTGCCAACATTGAGGCTGACCCCTCACCAGTGGCAGAGTGGGAGGTCGTCTTGAGTTGTGGCAGGGGGCGAAAGACATTCCAAAGGGCTGAACAGAAGGCCTTTCCAGTTTGTTTGACGAACCGGTTTCAGGCTCTGTCTGGCTGATACTGATCTTCAGACGGACATGGCTGCTTGTCCTGTTCCAGAGGTTGCCCGTCAGTCTGCAAGATCCAGGCGGTCGCAGAGGGTGGGCTTACTGGTAGTTGTGAGTTCCAACGTTAGGTGCGTAATGGGGCCCCTTAGGGATATGGCTGCAATGGAGGGGAAGAAAACCAATGTGCACTCCGTGTACATACCGAGGGGAGTCATTCCAGATGTGGAAAGGGTCCTTCTGGATGCCATGGAGGGGACAGGGTGCACCCATCAGCAGGTGGACGCTAATGTCGGCACCAATGATGTGTGTCGCTATAGATCGGAGGAAATCCTGTCTGTTCAGGCAGCTATCTGATTTGGTGGAGACTGCCAGTCTCGCTAGCGGGATGAAAGCAGAGATCACCATCTGCAGCATCGTCGACAGGACTGACTGTGGACCTTTGGTACAGAGCCGAGTGGGGGGTCTGAATCAGAGGCTGAGACAGTTCTGCGACCGTGTGGGCTGCAGATTCCTCGACTTGCTGGATAGTTCAGGTGTCCACTACACAAAGCAGGCGGCTACACGTGTAGCAGGGGTAGTGTAGCGTGGACTGGGCGGTTTTTTCGGGTTAGATGGCCTCGGGCAAGTACAGTAAGGGCAACAGCCTCAAAGAGTGCGCGGCAAAGTCAGGATACTTGGGGACCAAGCAGCAATCGGTATTGTAATTGTAAACTGTCGAAGCGTCGTCGTTAAAGTACCGTAAATACAAACGCTGATAGAAAGCACCGAAGGTGAAATCGTTATAGGAACGGAAAGCTGGCTGAAGCCAGAGATAAATTCGGCCGAAATTTTTACAAAGGCACAGACGGTGTTTAGAAAGGATAGATTGCATGCAACCGGTGGTGGCGTGTTTGTCGCTGTTAGTAGTAGTTTATCCTGTAGTGAAATAGAAGAGGATAGTTCCTGTGAATTATTATGGGTGGAGGTTATACTCAACAACCGAGCTAGGTTAATAATTGGCTCCTTTTACCGAATCCCGACTCAGCAGCATTAGTGGCAGAACAACCGAGAGAAAATCTGGAATACATTTCACATAAATTTTCTGAGCATGTTATAGACTTAGGTGGAGATTTCAATTTACCGGATATAGTCTGAGACACTCAGATGTTTAGGACGGGTGGTAGGGACAGAGGATCGAGTAACATTATAGTGAGTGCGCTATCCGAAGATTACCTCGAGCAATTAAACAGAGAACCGACTCGTGGAGGTAACATCGTGCACCTACTGATAACAAACAAACCCGAACTTTTCGACTCTGTAGGCGCAGAACAGGGAACCAGTCATCATAAGGCTGTTGCAGCATCCCTGAATACGGAAGTAGATAGGAATATAAAAAAAAGGGAGGAAGGTTTATCTGTTAGCAAGAGTAATAGGAGGCGGATTTCAGACTACCTAACTGATCAAAACGAAAATTTCTGTTCCAACACTGACAATGTTGAGTGTTTATGGAAAAAGTTCAACGCAATCGTAAAATGCGTTTTAGACAGGTACGTGCTGAATAAAACTGAGAGACGGGAAAAACCCAGCATGGTTCAACAACAAAGTTCGGAAACAACTGCGAAAGGAAAGAGAGCTTTAAACGCAACCAAAACCTCTCAGACAAACAGAAGCTAAACGATGTCAAAGTTAGCGTAAGGACGGCTATGCGTGAAGCGTTAAGTGAATACGAAAGTAAAATTCTATGTACCCACTTACAGAAAATCCTGTGAAGTTCTGGTCTTACGTTAAATCAGTAAGTGGATCGAAACAGCATGTCCAGACACTCTGGGATGATAATGGCATTGAAACAGAGGATGACACGCGTAAAGCTGAAATACGAAACACCTTTTTCCAAGGCTGCTTCACTGAGGAAGACCGCACTGCAGTTTCTTCTGTAAATTCTCGCACTAACGGAAAAATGGCTGACATTGAAATAAGTGTGCAAGGAATAGAAAAGCAACTGAAATCACTCAAGAGAGGAAAGTCCACTGGACCTGACGGGATACCAATTTGATTCTAAACAGAGTACGCGAAAGAACTTGCCCCCCTTCTAACAGCCGTGTACTGCAAGTCTTTAGAGGAACGGAAGGTTCCAAGTGATTGGAAAAGACCACAGATAGTTCCAGTTTTCAAGAAGGGTCGTCGGGAAGATGCGCAAAACTATAGGCCTATATCTCTGACATCGATCTGTTGTGGAATTTTAGAACATGTTTTTTGCTCACGTATCAGGTCATTCCTGGAAACCCAGAATCTACTCTGTAGCAATCAATATGGATTCCAGAAACAGCGATCGTGTGAGACCCAACTCGCTTTATTTGTTCATGAGACCCATAAAATATTAGATACAGGCTCCCAGGTAGATGCCATTTTCCTTGACTTCCGGAAGGCGTTCGATACAGTTCCGCACTGTCGTCTGATAAACAAAGTAAGAGCCTAGGGAATATTAGACCAGCTGTGTGGCTGGATTGAAGAGTTTTTAGCAAACAGAACACATTATATTGTTCTCAATGGAGAGACGTCTAGAAACGTTAAATTAAACTCCGGCGTGCCACAGGGGAGTGTTATGGGACCATTGCTTTTCACAATATTTATAAATGACCTTGTAGATAGTATCGGATGTTCCATGCGGCTTTTCGCGGATGATACTGTAGTATACAGATAAGTTGCAGCATTAGAAAATTGCAGCGAAATACAGGACAGCCGATAGGCACTTGGTGCAGGGAGTGGCAACTGACACTTATCATACACTCCTGGAAATGGAAAAAAGAACACATTGACACCGGTGTGTCAGACCCACCATACTTGCTCCGGACACTGCGAGAGGGCTGTACAAGCAATGATCACACGCACGGCACAGCGGACACACCAGGAACCGCGGTGTTGGCCGTCGAATGGCGCTAGCTGCGCAGCATTTGTGCACCGCCGCCGTCAGTGTCAGCCAGTTTGCCGTGGCATACGGAGCTCCATCGCAGTCTTTAACACTGGTAGCATGCCGCGACAGCGTGGACGTGAACCGTATGTGCAGTTGACGGACTTTGAGCGAGGGCGTATAGTGGGCATGCGGGAGGCCGGGTGGACGTACCGCCGAATTGCTCAACACGTGGGGCGTGAGGTCTCCACAGTACATCGATGTTGTCGCCAGTGGTCGGCGGAAGGTGCACGTGCCCGTCGACCTGGGACCGGACCGCAGCGACGCACGGATGCACGCCAAGACTGTAGGATCCTACGCAGTGCCGTAGGGGACCGCACCGCCACTTCCCAGCAAATTAGGGACACTGTTGCTCCTGGGGTATCGGCGAGGACCATTCGCAACAGTCTCCATGAAACTGGGCTACGGTCCCGCACACCGTTAGGCCGTCTTCCGCTCACGCCCCAACATCGTGCAGCCCGCCTCCAGTGGTGTCGCGACAGGCGTGATTGGAGGGACGAATGGAGACGTGTCGTCTTCAGCGATGAGAGTCGCTTCTGCCTTCGTGCCAATGATGGTCGTATGCGTGTTTGGCGCCGTGCAGGTGAGCGCCACAATCAGGACTGCATACGACCGAGGCACACAGGGCCAACACCCGGCATCATGGTGTGGGAAGCGATCTCCTACACTGGCCGTACACCACTGGTGATCGTCGAGGGGACACTGAATAGTGCACGGTACATCCAAACCGTCATCGAACCCATCGTTCTACCATTCCTAGACCGGCAAGGGAACTTGCTGTTCCAACAGGACAATGCACGTCCGCATGTATCCCGTGCCACCCAACGTGCTCTAGAAGGTGTAAGTCAACTACCCTGGCCAGCAAGATCTCCGGATCTGTCCCCCATTGAGCATGTTTGGGACTGGATGAAGCGTCGTCTCACGCGGTCTGCAGGTCCAGCACGAACGCTGGTCCAACTGAGGCGCCAGGTGGAAATGGCATGGCAAGCCGTTCCACAGGACTACATCCAGCATCTCAACGATCGTCTCCATGGGAGAATAGCAGCCTGCATTGCTGCGAAAGGTGGATATACACTGTACTAGTGCCGACATTGTGCATGCTCTGTTGCCTGTGTCTATGTGCCTGTGGTTCTGTCAGTGTGATCATGTGATGTATCTGACCCCAGGAATGTGTCAATAACGTTTCCCCTTCCTGAGACAATGAATTCACGGTGTTCGTATTTCAATTTCCAGGAGTGTAGACAAATGTAATATATTGCGAATGCATAGAAAGATGGATCCCTTATTGTATGATTATATGATAGCAGAACAAACACTGGCAGCAGTTACTTCTGTAAAATATCTGGTAGTATGCGTACGGAACGATTTGAAGAGGAATGATCATATAAAATTAATTGTTGGTAAGGCGGGTGCCAGGTTGAGATTCATTGGGAGAGTCCTTCGAAAATGTAGTCCATCAAAAAAGGAGGTGGCTCACAAAACACTCGTTCGATCTATACTGGAGTATTGCTCATCAGTGTGGGATCCGTACCATGTCGGGTTGACAGAGGAGATGGAGAAGACCCAAGGAAGAGCGGCGCGTTTCGTCACAGGGTTATTTGGTAAGCGTGATAGCGTTACGGAGATGTTTAGCAAACTAATGTGGCAGACTCTGCAAGAGAGGCGCTCTGCTTCGCGGTGTAGCTTGCTGTACAGGTTTGGAGAGGGTGCGTTTCTGGATGAGGTATCGAATACATTGCTTCCCCCTACTTATACCTCCCAAGGAGATCACGAATGTAAAATTAGAGAGATTCGAGCGCGCACGGAGGCTTTCCGGCAGTCGTTCTTGCCGCGAACCATACGCGACTGGAACAGGAAAGGGAGGTAATGACAGTGGCACGTAAAGTGCCCTCCGCCACACACCGTTGGGTGGCTTGCGGAGTATAAATGTAGATGTAGAAGTAGATGTAGATGAAAACCGTGGCCTGGTCGGGTGAGTCCCGTTTCTAGTTGGTAAGAGCTGGTGGTACTGTTAGAGTGTGGTGCAGACCCCACGAAGCAATGTACCCAAATTGTCGTAAAGGCAATGTGCAAGATGGTTGTAGCTCCATAATGCTATGGACTGTGTCTTCTGGCCCAACTGAACCATCATTGACTGGATATAGTTATCTTCTGCTACCTGGGCACCGTTGTCTGCCATTCATGGACTTCATGTTCGCAAACAACAATGGAATTGCTATGGATGACATTGCGCCATGTCACCACAATACAGTTTTTCAAGATTGGTTTGAAGAACATTCTGGACAGGTCGAACGAATGATTTGGTCACGCAGATCTCCTAACATGAATCCCATAGAACATTCATGTGATATAATCGAGATGTCAGTTCATGCACAAAATCCTGCAGCGGCAACACTTCCGTAATTATGGACGGATATAGAGGCAGCGTGGCTCAACATTTCTGCAGAGGACTTCCAATGACATGTTGAGCCGATGTCACACAGAATCGCTGCACTATGCCGGGTGAAAGGTCAGACACGATGTTAGTATGTATCCCGTGAATTCTGTCATCAGTGTACAGCGCCGCACTCTATCTGAACCTCACGAAACTATAGGGGCCTAATCGGGAATATTTCATGATGTCCCACAACAGATTCCGCATTTTTTCAACGGGAATTTTTCGAGAAAAAATATGTATTTCATTAATTATTGAACGTCCTTCATATATACGTGCAGGAACACGTCATTCAGAGATTCTTCGGAGAGTTAATGCGAAAGAAGGAATTATAATGAGGGAGAGTAAAGCTCGGATTGAGGAAGGATGGGAAATGAAGTTGGATATCCACTTTCATACAAATTGTGCCCCCATTCTCCTTAAGCTAGGGAAACAACGGGTTTGAAACCCAATTCTTTCGAATATGTATCCAATGCCTTCCTACGGAGAAACCGCACTCGGTTATCATGAAAATCTGGAAGTTGATGCACCTGTGGATAAATAAAGAAGGACGTGAAAAAAAAAGATTTAAAGCAGTTGGTAATGAGCATAAGAAATTCAATCTAGGCCTCGAAAGAAGCGCCACTTGCTAGGATAACTTGAAATTTACTATGATTGTTTGATGCTTTTAGAAACTAAAAAAGAAGATTAGAATACACTCCTGGAAATTGAAATAAGAACACCGTGAATTCATTGTCCCAGGAAGGGGAAACTTAATTGACACATTCCTGGGGTCAGATACATCACATGATCACACTGACAGAACCACAGGCACATAGACACAGGCAACAGAGAATGCACAATGTCGGCACTAGTACAGTGTATATCCACCTTTCGCAGCAATGCAGGCTGCTATTCTCCCATGGAGACGATCGTAGAGATGCTGGATGTAGTCCTGTGGAACGGCTTGCCATGCCATTTCCACCTGGCGCCTCAGTTGAACCAGCGTTCGTGCTGGACCTGCAGACCGCGTGAGACGACGCTTCATTCAGTCCCAAACATGCTCAATGGGGGACAGATCCGGAGATCTTGCTGGCCAGGGTAGTTGACTTACACCTTCTAGAGCACGTTGGGTGGCACGGGATACATGCGGACGTGCATTGTCCTGTTGGAACAGCAAGTTTCCTTGCCGGTCTAGGAATGGTAGAACGATGGGTTCGATGACGGTTTGGATGTACCGTGCACTATTCAGTGTCCCCTCGACGATCACCAGTGGTGTACGGCCAGTGTAGGAGATCGCTCCCCACACCATGATGCCGGGTGTTGGCCCTGTGTGCCTCGGTCGTATGCAGTCCTGATTGTGGCGCTCACCTGCACGGCGCCAAACACGCATACGACCATCATTGGCACCAAGGCAGAAGTGACTCTCATCGCTGAAGACGACACGTCTCCATTCGTCCCTCCATTCACGCCTGTCGCGACACCACTGGAGGCGGGCTGCACGATGTTGGGGCGTGAGCGGAAGACGGCCTAACGGTGTGCGGGACCGTAGCCCAGCTTCATGGAGACGGTTGCGAACGGTCCTCGCCGATACCCCAGGAGCAACAGTGTCCCTAATTTGCTGGGAAGTGGCGGTGCGGTCCCCTACGGCACTGCGTAGGATCCTACGGTCTTGGCGTGCATCCGTGCGTCGCTGCGGTCCGGTCCCAGGTCGACGGGCACGTGCACCTTCCGCCGACCACTGGCGACAACATCGATGTACTGTGGAGACCTCACGCCCCACGTGTTGAGCAATTCGGCGGTACGTCCACCTGGCCTCCCGCATGCCCACTATACGCCCTCGCTCAAAGTCCGTCAACTGCACATACGGTTCACGTCCACGCTGTCGCGGCATGCTACCAGTGTTAAAGACTGCGATGGAGCTCCGTATGCCACGGCAAACTGGCTGACACTGACGGCGGTGGTGCACAAATGCTGCGCAGCTAGCGCCATTCGACGGCCAACACCGCGGTTCCTCGTGTGGATGCTGTGCCATGCGTGTGATCATTGCTTGTACAGCCCTCTCGCAGTGTCCGGAGCAAGTATGGTGGGTCTGACACACCGGTGTCAATGTGTTCTTTTTTCCATTTCCAGGAGTGTATAAGTGCCCGTTCCACGACGTCATTAGAGAGGAAACGTAAGCTCTGATTTTGAAAGGAAAGGGAGGAAATCGGCTGTGCACCTTCAAAGGAATCATTAGATCATTTGATTTAAACGATTCACAAATCTTCCGGTGAATCAAGTGTTTAGAGATCTTTCGGGATTGCAGCCAGTCGTCGTAAACTTCATTCCACGATATTTCGGCTGGACAACTGCCAGCCATCTTCAGGTGAACCGAACAAGGACTCTCGAAGACGTTCTCCGCTTCATCTTATGTAGTGCACTGATGGTTTTGCCGCGAATGCATTGAAGTCTCCTCTGCTTCAACGTATGCACGGCAGTATCAGCAGCGCACTATATAAGCCGGGGGAGCCTTTGTGGCGGAGTTGCCATCGGCCACCTCCACAATCTCCCCGTTCGACCTCAACGTCTCTTCAATGATTCTGTCGAATATCTGATCCTCAGCCTATTCTTTCCTGGCCTTACCGTCACCTGCGCCACCACCTATATCCGCCCTGATACCCTGATCCCGTATGATTTCCTAGCCCACACAGACCGCACCTTCTTCTCCTATACGATTGACGCCGACCTCAACATCCACAGCCGAACCCCCGCCCAATTACGGCGGTGGAATCGATTTATAGCCATCCTCCAAGGTGACCTCCTCCCTCTCCCTCAACATACCCACCCCTTATCCAATACAACTCCCGACGTTGTCCTTGCCTCCCCAATCGTCCTTGGGCGCATTACTGTGGAAGTCCTTGACCCTATAGGTAGCGATCGCCTTCCTGTCCTGCTCACTATATCAGGCGGGCCTCGCCCTCCACCTGCCCCTCATGACCTGCCCTGGAAACTCTTCCATGTTAACTCCCACGCCAACTGGGAAGCCTACCTGGACACCCTACATATCTGGGTCGGACACCACCCTCTCACCTACCAGCACCTTGATGACATCACCCATGCTGCCTCCTTTCTCAACCAGACTTTGTTGGAGGCCATTGAGGCGCACGTCCCCACCACAGCCATCCAACCTCACCGTCCTACTTTACTGCCACAGGCCATACTCCTCCCCCATGAATATCTTCGAGATTACCACACCTTCCTCTATACCCAGGACTGGGAAACACTCCTCCACCATCGGCAACTCCAAGACCATATTAGAAACTTCCTCGCTGCCAAAAAACGCAGGGCCTGGCGACAGACATGCAGCATTCTTAATGCTTCTCTGCCTGTTAACTTCTCCAAGTACTGGTCAACATTCCATCACCTTACTGATACAAAACCTTCTCCCCACTATCCTCTCCTACATGATGACTACCCTTGATAGCAGTAAGGACAATTATTTTGCCTCCCACCTATCTCACATCCTTTCCATACCTGACAATCCCCAGTTTCAATACTCCTTCTTCCCTGACATCCAGAACCGCACTGAAACCTCTCTCCCAACTTGCTCCTAGCTTCCAGTACTTGGAGGCCATACCTCGACACCCCCATCACAACAAAAGACATCATCGCCATACTACACACCAAATGCAACACAGCTCCCAGTCATGTTCGTATTACATACCACCACCTCCAGGAATTGCCCCTTTCCTTCCTTAC
Organism: Schistocerca nitens; assembly: GCF_023898315.1. Classification (NCBI taxonomy): domain Eukaryota; kingdom Metazoa; phylum Arthropoda; class Insecta; order Orthoptera; family Acrididae; genus Schistocerca; species Schistocerca nitens. The sequence continues at coordinate 760,344,961 of NC_064617.1, read as the reverse complement.
AGTCCTAGTGGCCTTCTATGGTGTTATCCTCTCCACCGGCTTCCACCCCGACCTGTGGAAGACTTCTCGGATCCTTACGTTCCCCAAACCTGATAAACCCCATTCAGACATGTCTTCCTATCGCCCTATCAGTCTCACGTCGGTCTTCAGCAAGGTCCTGGAGTCCATCCTTACCCACCACATTCACCACCATCTCCACCAGCACTGTCTCTTTTCCCTGATCTAATGTGGCTTCTGACCTTCCTTCAGCACTGATGATCTCCTCCTCCACCTGACTCACCTCCCTTCCACTCACCTCAATTCCTATCGTTCTGCCATCTTCGTATTCCTTGACCTTGAACGCGCAAATGACTGTATATGGCATCCCAGCCCCCTCTTCATACTCCAGACCTATGCCCTTCCCATCAACTATGTTTGCCTGATTGCCCCCTTCCTCTCTCACTGCCCTCCTATGTTACCATCCACAACTCCAACTCTTACACATACTACCTCTCTGTAGGCGTGCCCCAAGTCTCTGTCCTTTGCCCTCTTCTCTACCTCTTGTACACAGTGGACATGTCGCAGCCCCCACCACCTGTCCATCTCCTACAATATGCCGATGACACCACCTACCTTACTCTCGCCCCCTCCCACCAACATTCCCAGCGCCTCGTCCAGTCCCACCTTGAGTGGTTCACCACATGGTGCAGCCCATGGCTCCTTGAGATCAATCCCTCCAAGACCCAGGCAACCATTGTGGGCCGCACCTCTCCTTCCTTCTGCCTCATGGATTTCTACCTCACCATCTATGGGTGCCCCATTGCCCTCACTCCTACCCTCTAGTAACTTGGCATCATCCTCGACCGCCGCCTTTCCTGGACCCCCCCCCCCCCCTGCATCTCCTGACAGTCAAAGCCAATGCACATAACCATCTCAGTCTCCTCAAATTCCTTTCTGGTCGAACATAGGGATTAGACCCATCAACTATCCTACATACCTGTAAGTCCCCGATTTGCCCCGTCCTGTGTTATGCCCATCCTGCTTGGATCTCTGCCCCACCCCCATTTGCACAAATCCCTCCAAATCCTTGAGTGCCATGCCCTCCACCTCACATTTTACCCTCGTCTCCTATCCCCCATGCGGATCCTCTATGATCTGATCCCCTTCCCCAATCTCCTTCTGTCCCCTAAATGAATACAAAGCTTATACATCTCCCATAAACTGGATCCTCCCGATCCTTTGGTTTTCCCCATCCTCTCCCAAGCCAGCCCACTGTCGCACCCTGTACCACAGAGTTCTGCCTGGTCTCCATCTCCACACAGTCCATACCCTCGCCCAAGGTGGCTTCTGCCAACTCCTCTTCCCAGATAATGTCCTCACCCCATCCATCTGCCCCTCCTACCAGATCTAGTCCCGCCTTCTCCCCCCTCCCCTCTCATCAGGGCTCCCTCTCTCCCTCCCTCTCTTCCCTTAACCTCTTCCTCCTTTCCCCCTGCTGCCCCTCTTCTTTCATCTTTTCGTCCCCCCTGGGCTTCCAGCTCCTTTCCTCTCCGTCAACCCCCTCCTCCCCCATCCAGGCTTCACCTACTGTCCCTCTTCCCCCATCTATTTCCTCCCCTACCCTTCACCCAGTGGTAGGTCACCCCCTTCAGTGAAGTGATTTATAACGTTTATTGTTTTTGTTGTGGTGTCAGTGTTTTTCCAGTGATGCAGTGCTTTGTTTCATAACCGCCAACAGTGCCGCCAGTATACCTCATTCTGTTGCCACAGTGCTGTTTCTTTGACTTCTCTTCAACCTAATAGTGATAACTCTCTGCATGTGTGTGTGTCTCTCATCTATTTTTTTGTAATCTACCTTTTTATCATCATCTGCTTTCATTCTCCCATTTTTCACAAATTTTTACCAGTCTCTGTTATGTGTTCTTTTCCTCGTGTGCTTATGTTTTTGTACCTATCTTGTCTGAAGAGCGGCGTATTGTACCGCTGCAGCCCGCCCCAATTTGGGAAGTGAAATTACAATAAAGAAAAAAAACACGTCTTCGTCGGTCCTTATTCGGCTCACCTGAGGATGGCTGGCAGTTGTGGAATGAAGTTTTCGACGACCGGCTGCAATCCCGAAATCTCGTTGAACGATTCACAAATTTGTTATCATTTTCAGGTTAGGTTTTTTATTTCAATTGCTCATTTTTCTGCTCTTTTAATAATATTAGGCTTAAAAGAGAAAAATTTTCAAAAAATGGTTCAAATGGCTCTGAGCACTATGGGACTCAACTGCTGAGGTCATTAGTCCCCTAGAACTTAGAACTAGTTAAACCTAACTAACCTAAGGACATGACAAACATCCATGCCCGAGGCAGGATTCGAACCTGCGACCGTAGCGGTCTTGCGGTTCCAGACTGCAGCGCCTTTAACCGCACGGCCACTTCGGCCGGCAGAAAAATTTTATTTGATGATATAAAATGAAAGTGGCTGAAAATGTAATGAATAGGGAGAATCAAATAAGTGGTGGAATAGTTAAATCTGGATGTTCGGATGGGGAATTGAACCGTCGTCCTCCCGAGTGTGGATCCAGTCCTCTAATCAGTGCGCCACCTAGTTCGGTAAAGTTTCTTGGAAGAAGAGTGCCAGGGATCAACAAACAATTTTGTTTATTTAGAAACCAGTGTAGTGAGTAATTAAGTGGATGACTATAGTTGGGAAGTTATTGAGATTCTGTAAGTGTACGTTCTCAGTAAGATCCCAGTGGCGAAACTGCAAAAGAATCCAAATTAAAATTCAGTTTTAGAGATTTAGAAGAATTACGCCATACACATAAATCTGGGGGATAGGTGTGACGTAATCTGTATTCTGAATTTAGCAACCCTAGGCAGAGGAACATGAAAGACATATGAATAATAAACGTAACAGAGGAAAACAGGCACAGCTTGTTGAAGAGAAGTGATAGTGTCTCCATTAGCTAGAGCAGTGCGGTACGTATGTGGAAGGGGGGAGGGGAGGGGGCACAATCTCTGACTGGCTGCTGAGTTTTTCAGCTGTGAAACCAGCTAGGTTTAACGCAGAAAGAGAATTCCTAATAGTTTAATACATTTGAGATTCGAGCTTCACAGAGAATGAGTAATCAACACCATGGCAACCATATTATGTGGCGTGGAGACTCGCAGGAACAGTTTCGTGCGTTACACGGTAGAAAGCTGCGCCGACGTCTAGCGGGTTCGCAACGTATTCAGAGAGCGTCTAGAGTTGGATCTACAAATGTTGGCATAAATTCATGAGAGCTCTGCTACTAATTCATGTAAGTGATGTAGCTAAGTGTAAGTAATGATACAGATTACACATACTAAAAAGGTACGCAAGTTAAATTAGACTGCACGTCAATCAAGTGATGTTTTCTTTTTATCCGAATCACTTTTGCTCTGGAAACGTCGGTTCACAAAGCACAGAAGATAATGAAAGCACTTAGTGGGTATATTAAAAATCTGTTAACCGTAAGCAGAGTTGCACTCTACCAATGATACGGTTCGGTGTGTTTTGGTACATCAATAACGTAGTAAATGGTAGAATTACCGTTTGTACTGGTAGCATTCGCAGCGGAGGAAGAAACATAAATTAATGTGTAAGAGAAAAACAGGGAGCCGCCTTGTCTCTTCGTATTTTTGGTTCTTTCGTTATTCGGTTTGACGTACTTAGAAAGGTACATCATTCAGAGTTTGTCCATTGCGTATTTTATATCCATGCAGAAAATAAGCTGCACTTTATAAGCAATAAAACTTAGTTGTTAGCGTAAATACCGCACTATTACGTAACCAAAGTAATACTAGTTTTGTTGTAAGTACAGTTTACATGCACAACCATAAAAATATCTGCATAATTGTTGTTTTTATTTTGTAGTTAATAGAATGTTCTTCATCATGATCAAAGGCATCAGTTTCCCTTTATTATTGATAAACGCGGAAGTAGATTATGAATAACAGAAACATGTTTTCCATAAGCTTGGCGAAGTACTGAAGCAATGTTTGATATACACTCATGCTCATAACTTAAGGATAATTGCAGAATGTGGTGCCACACAACGTGGCACTACACTAAACTGGCGCTAATAGCATAGGCACATAGGGAACACAAACGACACAAATCCGTAAGTCCACGGTATTAGTGATAAGTTGAGAAAAGCGTCCTTAAACACATGTGCGACAAAATGCCACTGATTCCTGTGCATGTACCCCGACATCAATATGGGATATGATCACCATGCACACGTACACAGGCCGCACAACAGATTGGCATACTCTGGATCAGGTGGTCGAGCAGCTTTTGGGGCATAGCCTCTCTTTCTTGCACCAGTGCCTGTCGGAGCTCTTGAAGTGTCCTAGGGGTTTGAAGACGTGCAGAGATACGTCGACCGAGACCATCCCAGACGTGCTCGATGGAGTTTAGGTTTGGAGAACAGGCAGGCCACTCCATTCGCCTGATATCTTCTGTTTCAAGGTACTCCTCTATGACGGCAGCTCGGTGGGACCGTGCGTTATCATCCATCAGAAGAAAGGTGGGACCCAATGCAACCCTGAAAAGGCGGACATACTGGTGCAAAATGACGTCCCGAAACACCTGACCTGTTCCAGTTTCTCTGTCAAAGACACGTAGGGGTGTACGTGCACCAATCATGATCACACCTCACCCCGTCAGACCACGACCTCGATACAAGTCCCTTTCAAGGACATTAAGGGGTTGGTATCTGGTTCCTGATTCACGCCAGATGAATAACCGGTGAGAATCACTGTTCAGACTATACCAGGTCTCGTCCGTGAGCATAACCTGGGACCATTGTTCCAATGACCATGTACTGTGTTCTTGACACCAGGCTTTACGGGCTCACCCGTGACCAAGGGTCAGTGAAGTGCACCTCGTAGGTTTCCGGGCGAATAAATCATGTCTGTTCAGTGGTCTGTGGACTGTTTGTATGGAGACTACTGTTCCAGTAGCTGCGGTAAGGTCCCGAGCAAGGCTACCTGCAGTACTCCGTGGCCGTCTGATGGTGAGATATCGGTCTTCTTGTGGTGTCATACACTGTGGACGTCCCGTAATGTGGCGCCTGGACATGTTTCCTGTCTGCTGGAATCGTTGCCATAATCATGATATCACTCCCTGTGACACACAGTGGGCCCGTGCTACTACCCGCTGTGTTTGACCAGCTTCCGGTCGCCCTAGTATTCTACCCTCATAACGTCATCAATATGAGTTCTTTGAGTCATTTTCAACACAAAGTCGCCATTAGCGCGTCTGAAAACGTCTGCACACTTACTCGCTGCACCGTACTCTTTAACATCCATCAACACACCTCTACGTATGCGGACTGCTGCCAGCGCCACCGTGCGACGACCGCAGGTCAAATGCACCGCATGGTCATACCTCGAGGTGATTTAAACCTACAAACCGCCCACCAGAGCGTTGTTTCACCATGTGTCAGCATTATCTTTAATTTATGAGCATGAGTGTCTTTCAATTTTGGTGTGTTTTTTATCTTATTGTTGATGAAATTGCTTTTTCCAGCGCTATATGAAAAATTCGTTTTTTCCCGATTTTACTACCACGTCCCTCAGTTTTACGTTACAAATCAACAATTTTCGAATGAAACCTAACTTAAGTAATGTCAGTTTCAATTTTACTGTTGTTGTTCTTTATGTTTAAGTAGCAGACAGGAGGTAGAACAAATCTGTAGAACAAAAATGTTCAGTAGTGTGTACGGCTTTTTATATATGCAGTTTCTAGACCGCTCACCGCTTCAGGTTTCTGGGGGAATCTTGTAAGCCGGCCGCGGTGGTCTCGCGGTTCTAGGCGCGCAGTCCGGAACCGTGCGACTGCTACGGTCGCAGGTTCGAATCCTGCCTCGGGCATGGATGTGTGTGATGTCCTTAGGTTAGTTAGGTTTAAGTAGTTATAAGTTCTAGGGGACTGATGACCACAGCAGTTAAGTCCCATAGTGCTCAGAGCCATTTGAACCATTTGAATCTTGTAAAGCACTGATCGACTGATCTCACAAGTAAACAAAGCTAGCGATATGAATCAAAGCCCGATAGGCATGCAACACACCTAACGTGCAGGGAAAGTTTGTACGATATTAGCTGACTAAGGTGACTAGGAAAACAAGTCACAGTCCACGGCAGTCAACGGTAGTGCTACAACTCCAACCGTAAGCGGAAATGGCGCCAGTGACTGTCTACTTTATTTCCAATCACAATTATTGAAATTCCGACAGCAGGAAAGACCTAAAGGAGAAAATATGTATATTGACCGACACGAAATGTTTAAGTAAATCATTGTGTACTTTAAAATTTGAGACACGTATTTAAATAGCGAATTTTTCAATTGAATGGGGACCTACTGTGGAAACTAGATACTATGTTCGATAAAAAGTCTAGTAGCCAAGGGCAACATTATTGTCCTTGAAACGATATTACGTGACCACTATAAAAGACATTGAATGCTTAATATCTTATTACCAGGAAACGTTTCAGTGATGAAAATCATCTCTACGTCTCTGTGTGGCCACGTTCATGTAATGGTGACTCATTCTTAGAAACTTTATAGCTTTCCAAGGAAACTGCACATTGATTGCAATTAATCATCAGTATAAACGGTATTTACGTAATAAGGTGCAAAATTTTAACAGGACATGAGGACGCTCTACTGGACTAGTTGAGGTAGGGAACGTGGGGCAGAGAGGCTAGCTTAAGGAGATAACAGGAATGAAATCACATTACTGTAGGCTTTATTATTTTGATCCGTTACAGTTAATTGCAAGTACGATCATTGACACAATGAACGTGTCTTTTGTACTTTATTTTACGAAATGTGGTGAAACTGACGGCCATCAACCATAATCAAGCATGATATAGGTGAACAAGATTCTGACGCACCCTGACAAATATGCCGAGTGTGTTACGAATCACATCAAAGGCAACTACAATTCTGGCATCTAGTTCCATTTCAGTATCCACTGGGGTCTCATAACAAGTGAATTTAGATATCCGAATAGGGAGTAATCAAAGGGAATCAGGTCAGATGACCTCGCAGGCCATGGAATAGGACCTCCCCTTTCACTCCAGCGACCAGAAAATATACCACTGAGACGGTTTGGGGCACCCACACTTAAATCAGCTGGTTGTATCCACACCCTCTCACAAACAGCCAAGGCTACGTTCTCCTACAACTTAGGTAGAACTCTTTGCACGATCTACAAGTATAGGTGCCCATTAAGACGGCCAGGTAGAAGATACGTCTTGATCTCCTTCTTTACTTCCAGGAAATAAGGAATGTATATGTAAATAAACAGTATAGTACGCGTAAGCTAGTACGTATAAGATGGTAAACAGTAACGTAAAGCGACAGACAGGTTTACTTCCATATCTCCTTAAGCTAGCTTCTCCGACTCCAGGTTCCCAACCTCAAATTGTTCAGTGGAGCATCCTCTATGTCTTGTTATATTTTTGCACTCTCTTTCGGTAACATCCTGTACAGTTTCCGTCATGATGGGATTATGCTAGCGATTCTCATAATTTAGCAGGCGCGCTTTAAAAACTCAATCAAAGCGAGTAGGATGACCTTTAGGTATGAGGCATAAGTTTCCTAGCTGTTTAGCATTCTATCAATATTCTGTAATGCAACAGTTTCATTCCATTCTCTTCTGGAATAGTAATGCTTGTTTAAGAGGGTTATAACAACAAGGAGAGCAGCTGGAAAACGTGATAAAAGAAATAAATGCTTAAACATGTCAATTTATTTCTCGAATTTAGTGAAGAGAGTGGACTGGGAAAACTACTCACTAGCAAAACACATAAATGCCATGTGGGATGCTGCGACCATTTTTTAATGGAATCAGAAACAGATATTAGCATTCATTTCTGTATCTATTACTTTCATAGTGCTTTACGCGTTTCGGCCTTAGGCCAAACGCTCTATAAGAGATTACACGAAAGGGTACCAGTGAAAAAAAAGACATTTGTACAATTTCATTGAACGCACATTGTAAAAACGGAAGAAGCAAGCACTCCGTGAGAAAACATTGATATACACGAAATGCCCATAGTAAGAAACAAAGTCCGGTGGTAGTTCACCTTGAAACAGATGAATATCTGTTAGATAATGGACTGGATGATTTAATACATGTAACAGAATATTATTTGTCGTTTGCATATTCATTGTAAAAATTAATTGCATCAGTACTTCCGCATTTCAAAATATACGAGTATAAATTTTCACAAACGCCGTATAGTACTCCCATCTGGAATCTTCTTCTTCACTTAACACTTGGACGTGGATAGTGGACCAGTTTACACTAAAATGTCATCAAGTAATGTACACCAGATACTTTCCATTCATGTTTGACAAATGCAGTTCGCTTTTGACTAAAAATGATTTATAGATACTTTGGTGAGTTCCGCCTCACTTTGTTTCTTACAATGTGTATTTAATGTATTTTTTCAATGTTTTCTTCACTGGGTGCTTGCTTACTCCGTATATATGACTTACATTTTATGTAGTTGTAGAAAAATTTTTTTCACTGTTACCCTTTCATGCATTCCTCTTACACAGCCTTTGAGAATGTCCGAAGGCCCAAACGTGTAAGGCAATATAAAATTAATAAATACAGTGGTCAAGACTAATATTAGTGTTTGAAGAAAAACTAGTACATTCGTTTCAAGCACAGCAAAAATTATAAATGACTGCAGTATTTAAAAAGTGATGAAAGTAGTCTTACTATGAATGTCCAAAAGAACAGATACTGTTGACGATCCACAGCAGTACAAAATATTTCTAAATTAAATAACTGACTCCGAATTTATTGACATCAGCTGCATTATGGGTAGACCTACTTTCCAGTCGCGAAAATTTGTGCCGGATCGATTCCTCGTTGTGTCTTTCTCCCTGCTGCGGTAATCCAAGTAATACTCCAAGCATTAAGTGAATAATTTAGTAGACCACGATATAAGGATGCAGACAATGTGATGTATGGAAGTTTCGGTCTGTCGGTGGAGCGTACACTGAGAGACGAAGTGGTTAAGACACTAGTCGTGATGAGCTGGAAATTGGGTTCGAGTCCCGGCCTGGTACAAATTTTCAAGTGTCACTAATAAAATATGTAGCTGACGCAATACGGATACGCACTTTTCGAATCCACTTCGTAACAACTACAAGCCCTTGCCGGCACAGGACGATAACAACATTACTGTCGCCAACAGTCTCATTCTTCCTGTTGTAAGAGTCTAAGGTTTAGAACCTTAGGTGATGAATGTAGACGAGTACGATATAAGGATGTAGACTGTGCAGTCTTATAACATCGACTACACACCGACCTACACAGCACCGCGAAACGGCGTTAAGAAGGCGGTGAACCACGCGCCAATGGAAAGAGCGGGCAGCGCAACGCCTCCAGCAAGACAAGAGTTTCTCGTCCCTTGTCAAAGCCCATTTAACCACCCGCTCATTGTTGGTCAACCCATTTCGGTCGCAGGCTCGAGAGCATCAGTACTGAGTAATAGGACGACGATACTAAGCCTGGTAATAGAAATTACTTGTACGTAGGAGGCACAGGAAGGACACTTATCAAGAGAATTTAAGTTTCTTTTCTTTTTAGAAATAAAGTTTCATATTAATTGGAACATGTTTTGTACAGATGATTCTGGATTCCTGCCACCGACCAACGCTACATCTCTCCTTCGCCGGCCGCGGTGGTCTAGCGGTTCTAGGCACTCAGTCAGGAACCGCGCGACTGGTACGGTCGCAGGTTCGAATCCTGCCTCGGGCATGGATGTGTGTGATGTCCTTAGGTTAGTTAGGTTTAAGTAGTTCTAAGTTCTAGGGGACTTATGACCACAGATGTTGAGTCCCATAGTGCTCAGAGCCATTTGAACCATTTGAACATCTCTCCTTCCTTGTTTGTGTCCGTGCTGACTCCCACAGTAGCCAGTACAACATACGCAGCGTGATAGATGAAAGTCAGGGTGGGTCCTGGCAGCAGACACGGATAGCAGAAGTGGTTAACGCGGGCACTTGATTTAAGTTGGATATCTGGGTTTGAGACCACGTCCGGCACATATTTCCTTATGTCACTATAGGGTAATAGGTCTATATCTAACACAGCTGATGTAAATGAATTCGCGGTCAGCGAATTAATTTCGAAATGTAAATAATGCTTTCAGTGAATTCTTCTAAAGATTGACAATTTAATCGGTTTTGAAAGAAACGTAACTTGGTTCTAGAATTTTACCCAGTTTTATGAGTATTCCAAGGAGCTTTGGAATTGCAACAGGACGGTATCGACATTTTGGCATGATATTTCGGCTAACGACCATTCAGTTACGTGCAGCTGAGTTTAACAATAGAGGCCGCTAGCGGTCATTGAGCCTGGAGATTCAGTGGTAACATTCGCGCATGCGCTAGAGTTCCAATTTTTTATACAAACTTTCTGTACTAGCAATATCCAGTGTAAAACTCAGCGGAAGGTAGCTGAATTCTCTTCAGTCGAAATATTGGGGCAACCTGACAATGTTATTCGGCTGCAGTTCCGACTAGCAACGGAACAAACATAAGATTAAATTTCATGTCAACGAACAAGCTACTGCAGAGTGATGATGATAATGATGATGAGTGTTTTGTGTGGCGCTCAACTGCGCTGTCATCAGCGCCCGTACAAAGTCTCAAATTTTACATAGTCCGATTTTTACGCAGTCTAGTCTCTCCACTACCACGAATGAAGAAGAAGATGATGATGATGATGAAATGAAGAGGACAACATAAGCACCAGGTCTCCGGTCCGAGAAAATCCCCAATCCGGCCGGCAACCCAATGCGGGACCCCGCGATCCCGAGGCAGCAACGCTAGCCACTAGACCACGAGCTGTGGACGCTGCAGAGTGAGAAACCTACTGTGGAATGACTACACAGCTTGCAAACACTCACGTCGTAGGGGACCACCTTTTTTCGAGTTTTGGGAAATTTATTTCATTTGACTTAATGACGGATGCTCTAGATCTACACCTACATACGTTCTCCGCTAGCCAATGCAATTCATATGGTGGATGGTACTTTGCACCACTACTACTCCTTTCTTTTTGAACTCGCAAATAAAGCGACGAAATAATTTTACTGTATACGTCCGTGCGAGCCCTGATCTTCGTGGTCCTTACGCGTAACATACGTTGGTTGCAGTAGACTCGTTCAGTAGACTCGTTTTCCAGTCAGTTGCAAATGCTGGTTCTCTAAATTTCCTCAGAAATGTTCAGTGAAACGAACATCTTCCTTCCACTGATTCCCACTGGAGTTCACGACGCATTTTCGTAAGTCTCAAGTGTCAACTGAACATACCGGTAACGGATGTAGCAGCTCGCCTCATTATTTCTTCTATGTCTTCCTTTTATCCTACCAGATGGGGATACCAACACTCGAGCAGTACTTAAGAATCGATCGCATTAGTGTTGCATATCATATGTGCTTTGTGAGTTAACTAACTTCAAAGCAGACTGAAGTGAAGAGAAAGGAACTAATACCGAAATCGTAGAAAGTTTCTTGACACAAGTTTTGTAATATTTGTACAATCAATACCGAACCATTCATTTTTCAATGGACAGTAAAGAAGAAGCTAATTGAACAGCTTACAATTTGCACCATTTGATAAAGTACTCGTAAATATTTTACCTTTCGTCCTATTCTGTCAGTCACATTAACATTGGATATCAATACATAAAACATGCTTACACCACTTCTTCAGGGCGAAGAATAGGAATGTGCCATATAATTTAAAAAGTATCTTTGCAATTTGTTAATTTATTAATTTGTAAGATGAAAGTTCTGTCTGTTTAAAGCATAGTGAGCACTACCTTACAATACCAGGAAGTTAGCCAAATGGTTCAAATGGCTCTAAGCACTATTGGACTTAACATATGAGGTCATCAGTCCCCTAGACTTAGAACGACTTAAACCTAACTAACCTAAGGACAACACACACTTCCATGCCCCAGGCAGGATTCGAACCTGCGACCGTATCAGTCACGCGGTTCCGGACTGAAGCGCCTACAACTGCTCGGCCACAGCGGCCGGAGGAAGTTAACCAACCAAGATCGCATTCAAGCAGCGGATTAAAGATCTAGTATCCCGACTACCCTTTGTACAGTTTCAGGTGGCTCTCCGTGCTCGTTTAGACGAAATCTGAACTGGCGCCATCTCCGCCCCAGAAAATACGGTGTACAAACATTTAAAAATACGATATTGTTTTTCTCGTACCTTTTTTCCCGTATCTACGTAGGTTCGGCGTCGTTATTAACGGATTTGGCGTGTTAATTTAAGGAGTGTGTCACTTTAAACGTAACACCACTAATTCGAGTAAGTGAGTGACTGCTTTCCAAGTGAGCCCAGAAGTGCCCCTTAGACACTTCTGTCTTTTAATTCAACATGCTTCTCTCACAGGGAAATAAATCTTCACTCCCTCTAAATTTGACAATAACCTCCCTTTATCCGCAAAGTGCAATACCCTCATGCTGTTTGTGATGTTACCCATCCAGTGCTGCTCATTCTTGTGGCTCTTCGCAATCGCCGATGAGACCTCTCTTTATGATTCCGCTCTTTAAATCTTCTCTTGAAGTTTTTCCCTTTTGCCTCACATTCTTCACCTCGCAGTCCTGACAAATTATTTAATAATTCCAGTTTTCCGCATCCAGTTCTCACCTGCGCCAATTTTGTGCTTCAGCGCTTCAGCCGTTGTTCCAGTTTGTTGTCCGTCCTGAAAATAGTTGACAACACGACGTTGTTAAATAATTTCGCCAGTTTATATGAGATGATTTCGTAATGTGTTATGACTATATTTCTGCGGATTTATCTCGTTTTGTCGGTTTCGGTGCCTTACCGTTGCGTCCATCCTATCTATCAAACGTGCGTCTAATGTATTTTCCACCGGTATTTGCCTAAGAGTTTTAATTTCCTCTTTGTTCACAGGAGTTAGCGGGATCGAATTAGCCATATTTTGGGTTTTGCATGAGGTCATATCAGCTACTGCACCTATGAACAAAGATTTCTAAATATTTCTAACTTGGCTTTATTATTCTTGTTCTCGGTCCTCGAACCAAGATAAATGAAAACTCCCCCTTGTTCGTTCTCTACCCCAAGTACTACATCCCTTGTGCAGTTTGTTAAGGTCACTCACCAAATAATTTATTTCTTCATAACTCAGAACGCTACTGTGTCCTATCGCATTTCTGGACCCACTTTACCATTGTCCTCCTTGGGAACTAGCCACCACCTTATTCGTATTAGATACGTCAGGATTAATGTTTTCTGTTGGTTATTCGTTATGGATGCACACATTGCAACATCTAATATTAGTTTTTAGAGTTTACCAGTACTTCACATATGATGTCCATAGATTTTATGTCATATGCGCCACATGAAAGTACCGTATTTGGCGGTGAAAGCGTCTGCCTTTAGTTAACAAGTGTGTCTTCCGAGTATATCACGCTGACCTTAGATACTCTAGGATTAATTTTGTGTTTGGCAATGCGAGTTGACTGAGGATTTTTACTTTCCATGTTTCCTAATATCATAGAAACTTCAAGATACGCTATACAACAGGACGCTATAAGTACTTTTGTATGGTTGTCAGTAGCCGTAGTATGGCGATTTATTGATTAACTTCCGTATTTTATAGCACTTGATAATGTGATAACATAGTCCTGAAACTACTTGTGGTAAAAAAATATCACACATTCGACAACTGGTAGCGTAATATTCTCAGTAACGGTCCATGACGCAGTTGTACGAGGCTTTACAACAGATAAAATGTTCGTCTCTCTTGACAGTGCGGTGACGGCAGTGGCTCTTCTCAGATGTCGTTACACGCCATTAGACGTGCTATCTGTGTGTGTGTTCCGCAGCAGTGAAAAGCGCTTTCGTTGCCTGATTCCTCCGTCGCTGGACTGCGGTCAGTGCAATCTCCACGCCAAGTATACACGAGGGGACAGCTGCGTCTTGAAGCGCTACAGCTATGCACACGTCAAGCGCGAACTGCATTGCACATCATACAACACCCGTTTATATGTTATGCTCTGATAATTACTAAAAGAGCAGTCATGCCTTATTTGTTTTGTTGGCACAAATTCGTCATGTACACGATGCCTTAAATGAGTTTCCTTCTTGCCACAATTATCTAATAAAAATGTGCCCAGAACGCTATTGTGTGACCAGAAGTCTCAGGCTGTTATATTCATGGCACTGTTTCTGGCGTCAAGCTGTTCACCGGAGGATGTACAGGGATCAGACATGCGTGTCAGCACCATAAACCTGATGTCCGTGATAGTAGAGAAACGGAGAGAATTTAGCAGGTTCGAACGTGGCATGTTTACAGGTTAGATTTCACAGGACGCAGATGTGGCCATGTCCACTGTCTATCACTTTACCGTGAAGATTATCTGTAGGGATGCACTAAACTCGACCATCGATGACACCTATGACATTATCTTACAAGTACAAAGAAAACTAACACCTGTCAGAAGAATCCATGTCTAACACGAAGGCTAAAAACAGAGTTGGCGCCGATCACAGACTTCAGAATAGCTCTTGCAGCCTATGTCCACAACTATTTATTGAACATATTCCAGCCGTCCGCTGTTGATTTTACCCTCTATGGCTCCCACAAGTACGATAGAAGTCAACCCTTCGACGTTTCAACACTAGTCCTGTCACCCTGTCCTTTCTTATTATCAATGTTTTCCAAGTGTTCCTCTCCTCGCCGATTCTGTGAACCTTCTCATTTAAGTCCATCAGCTCCTCAAAATCCTTCTATAACGTCACGTTTCAAATGTTTTAACTGCTCATAACACACTTGCATACGATTCTGTACATTCACCGAAATTCATTCCTGAAATTAAGTTCTATGTTTCATACTTCCAGGACTTCTTTTACAAGAAATTATATCGTTTCCTATGCTGTTCTGTTCTTTATGACCTTATTTCGTTGACCATGTATTATTTTGTTTGCAGCACAGCAGAATAGTCCTTTGATGGCTCGTCTGTTTCGTTGTTCCAGTTATTTTTATGTGACGTTTGTCGCTAACCTCATTTCACTACTTTCATTTATCCTCGGTTTACGCCCTACTAATTTAACTGCTCATTAAATACAACAGTTCCTACAATATTTTTTTCAATGTCCGTGTGTATAGTAAAGTTAAAGGTGAATCTTTCAATTTACATCCTCTCACCCTGAACTGTATCCCAGTCTTCAACCTTCCTAACACTTCCGCCATTTCTTCTTCGATAGTTATAAAAGTTGAAATGTTTTATGCTTATTCTAAATTTCTTACCGTTTCACACGAGCTAACCCTCCCACATGCAGTTTACAAAAAGAGTTTTTGGCACCAAGAGCACTGTTGAGCATCGTAATGTGTGCATTTCCAGAAGAAAGTTTCTGGCACAGGATGAGAACTATACTGAACGTAATAAAGAGTGAGAAAAAATGAAGTCAAGGAAAGAGAAAATTTCTTTAAAAATGAATAACTAATTGAGCAAAGATAGCTCTGAATTATCAGGCGATTTTATAGGTTTTCTGTATTGCTTAGTTGCACACAACTTAGGTCTATAACATGCCCCCAAAATGAGAGGTCTATAAACTAGTCTGACATTTTCAAACCCTTTTTTTAAATTTAAAAGTAGACAAAAAATTAGGTGCCTGCGCTGTGACGCACAGTAGCTCATTATCTATAACGACCTGCATGACACAATGGCGTACGAAGTTGCAAGTGAATTCCCCAAGTGTGTTGGAATCTAAGTGAGGGACGATTGCGTCAGTGAAGTAAATGCTGATTATAAAACCCAAATTTGTATTCCCACTTCCTTTCTTCCATCATATATTTTTTCTCGAACGTTTTCCACAGAACATCATACAATGCAGTTTCATGCACAATATTCTAAATCGACAAGAATTCTTAATTTCTTATACTTAAAATTTATATGGACTACTAAAATTTTGATTACAAACCTATTGCTATTACTGCTGATAGGTAAGACCACATAACAGTGTTGAACGAAATTCAAGACGTTCAAAAGATTAATAGAAAGAAATGTAGAATAAAATGTGCAGCACAAACAGAGATAAAGTAATATGAGTTATCGTCGAGGAGTTACATGATTTGAAGCCAACCTCTGGTACCGACATTAGATTTTTACATTTTATAAACAAAATATATATATTTTCATAAGCATACGCAAATTCTTCTCGTGGAAAATGACATTCAGAGTCCAGAGAACTGAGATGTAATTCAGAGAAAGTTTTCGTAAATGTTATGAATCACTCTGCTAAATGTGGTTGTTGAAAATGGAAGCTCATGAGCCGGCCGCTGTGGCCGAGTGGTTCTAGGCGCGTCAGTCTGAAACCACGCGACCGCTACGGTCGCAGGTTCGAATCCTGTATAAGGCATGGATGTGTGTGATGTCCTTAGGTTAGTTAGGTTTAAGTAGTTCTAAGTTCTACGGGACTGATGACCTCAGATGTTAAGTTCCATAGTGCTCAGAGCCATTTGAACCATTTGGAAGCTCAGGGAAAACGTTTATATTGCTCAAAGTGTCACGCACGTGTACGGGTAAACACTACTGGTGCACATATTGTACGTTGAAGGTGAAATGATATGAAAGGAAATTACAATACACAAATGAAAGTCCAGGGGAACGAAAGTAAGCATAACTCAAAATGCATATTGAAGCGGTACTAAAGAAGGCAAATAAAAAGAGATAAATAAGAATAAGTCAAGTGTCAGTAAACAAAAACAAAATTTCTATCCTGCAAAGAAATTACAAAAGACGGTCGCACCAAAAAGGATACCTTTAGCAGTGTACTGGTGAAGCAAACGATTTTCAACAGTAGGCTTCCACTAGCATTAATTATTGGCATCAAAATGAGAAAGAAATTCTTGAAAGTAAAACATGGACTGTAAAATTATTTTTTTTCTATAGAGTTAAGTTAAAAGTAAAATAAATAGGAAATGAAGAATTGTGAGAAAGATTAGGCTCGATCAAAAAAATTGGAAAACGAGTAGGGAAAGGTCGGGTAGTATCAGATGGCGGATTATATCGGACAAGTGGTGCTTCTGATTTTTGACATACATAGCAGCACCAGTCAAGGTCACTTGGCTGTGAACACACATGGGAGGTTACGCCATTTTCTACCGCGCATTTTCTGCTTTGTGGTTCTTTTTTTATGTACAAAGATAACTATGGAGTTCTATACCCGGATTGTAAGTGTAACTCTATTATAAGTTCATTGGTAGCAATAAGGCGTATTTTACTATATGTTTTAGTCAGTAAATTTGTGAGGACTTTTTAGTAAACACGTGACAGTCGAATTGTCTTCTCCTGTCATTCGGGTTGTATCGGACACAAGCATTGAAGGTTGTATCGGACAACAATCATAACCAACTACAACTAAGTTTTGAAGAATTTGTTTCATTTTGCAGGCGAAATGGGGAAAGTGAGGCATAACTGGAGAGAAGAAATTATGAAGGAAGCTGTAGAAAAAGTTCATTTAAAGAAAATGACAACTCTAGATGCTAGTGAGCGTTTTTCAGTCGCAAAAAGTACACTTGGCGACTGGCTTAAGAACTTTTCAGATGGGAAAGAGATATAACTGAAACAGAAACTTGCAAACTCAAAAGATTTTTCTGCAACTTTCAATGATGTGTAGGATCAAGTACTCTACGCTCAAATTAAAACTGTAGACAGTCAACTAATGCAACTAAGAAAGGAGGAGTTTTTGAAGCTTGCTTATCAATTTGTTGAGAAAATGAAAATAAAACATAGATAAATAAAGAAAAATTGAAGGCAAGAGAATACTTCTACTGTGAGCTTATGAAAAGATATCCAGATCTGCAGCTGAGGACAGCGGAATCAACAAGTTTACAGAGAGCAGCAAGTTTTAACAAAGAACAAGTTGACCGATTTTTCGAGAAACTTTCTCAGTTGAAGGACAAGTATAAGATCAGCCCCTCCAAGATTTTTAACGCCGGCAAAACTGGCATAACGTCTCTTCGTACAAACAGACTGAAAGTAATGCCAGTCAAAGGTAAAAAGCAAGTTGGAAAATTGACCTCAGGTGAGAGAGGCATGACTGTTATGATTCTTCTCTCATTTAATGCTGCAGGGGATTTATGCCCAACCAAGTGGATGGATCATAATAGTGGATGGTCACTCAAGCCGCAAAGACTTGGACCTCATAATGTTTGTAAAGAAACACCACATTCACATGTTAAGCCTACCATCACACACTTCCACAAAGTACAAGCCCCTGGACAGAACTGTTATCAATCCTTTCAAAAATGCTTATCATGAGGCATCTTCATACTGGATGCGGCAATATCCTAAGATTAAGATAACCTTGAAGGACACAGCAGGTTTAGTGCGCTCAGCTTACTCATGGATTTGCAGGATGGAGTAGGCAAAGTTTGGCTTTGAATGCCCAGCATTTCTCCCCTGAAGCGAAATATTTTCAGTAACGTGGATTATTCTCCTTCACTAAATAAGAACAGTGAATCAAGTGGGCCGGCCGCGGTGGCCGTGCGGTTCTAGGCACTTCAGTCCGGAACCGCGTGACTGCTACGGTCTCAGGTTAGAATCCTGCTTCGGGCATGGATGTGGGTGATGTCCTTAGGTTAGTTAGATTTAAGTAGTTCTGTTGATTCTCTCAGTAGGTGGGATTATACTAGGCATGGCCTTCACCTCAACAGGAAGGGGAAGGGTAAATTGGCTGGGGAAATAGCAGGAAAGTTAAAGGGGGGAGGCACTGTCATGAGTGGTAAAATACCAGTGGTTATAGGATTCAGAAAAGACCCTTTTTTAGGGTAGGGAGGACAGAAAGAAAGCAAATTTTAAGGCAGGTTAGAACTGAGACAAATCTTCAGTTTGAGAAAGAAATCAAAAAACATAATTCCAGCTTATTACATCAGCATAAACAGCCATTGGTTAAGAATTTTCAACTGTCAGCAGATATTTTAACTCCACCCAATTTTAACTAAGTCAATGAGAAATGTCAGCTATCTTTATTGCATCAAAATATTCGAGGACTGAGAAATAAAATTAATGAATTAATTATCTGCATAGATGAATTAGAGTCTTCAAACCCAGCTGACATAATCTGCCTCTCTGAACATCATGTGACCACTGGTATAGAACTTTTAAGTGTTACAGGGTTTAGGTTAGCATCTCAATTTTGTAGATCAGAAATGGAGAAAGGAGGAGTTGCCACATTCATCAGGAACTGTCATAAATTTAAGAACATAGACATTCATAAATTTTGCCTAGAACAGCATATGGAAGCATGTGCAACAGAATTAGAATTTCACAAAAAATCCTTCATAATATTAAGTGTATATCGAGCACCTGCAGGTAACTTTAATCAGTTTGTCAACCACCTTGAAGCTGTACTGGCCCATTTAACAACCAAAAACAAAGAAATAGTGGTTGCTGGTGAATTCAATATAGATTTCCTTAAAGACTCTCCCAATAAGAACTTGTTTGAGTTAGTAACACTATCATTCAACTTAATTCCCACAGTAAAGTTCCCCACTAGGATAGCCACTTGCTCACAAACAGCCATTGATAATATCTTTATAGAAAAGTCCAATGAACAAAATTATATTACAAAACCAATAGTCAATGGCCTCTCAGACCATGACATGCAGTTCCTTCTGTTAAATGTTAATACTGAACAGGATACAAAATCTGTTAAATCTGAGCTGAAAAGGGTAAACAGTAAGCCAAAAATTGATTATTTTAGGACACTCCTCAGAGACATTCACTGGACTGATGTTTACAGCGCTCATGGCATGAATGAAAAATATAACGTTTTTGCTAATAAAGTGCTTACCTTATTCGAACACTGCTTTCCCCCAAAACTTACCAAGGTTAGAGCAAAGTCTACAAAGAAGCCATGGATTACTCGAGGAATAGGGGTATCTTGTAAAACAAAAAGAAAACTGTATCTGTCACTCCGAAACATTTCCAATGTTGATGCTATAGCACATTATAAGAAATACTGCAAAATATTAAAGACTGTAATACGGATGTCAAAGCAAATATATTACAAGGAAAAGATAGTCATATCAGATAACAAAATAAAGACAATATGGGATGTAGTGAAGAAGGAGACCGGTAGAACCAGACATGAAGAGGAACAAATAGCAATAAGAGTAAATGATACATTGGTGACAGATGTGTATAGTGTTCAGAACTTTTTAACAAACATTTTATAGCTGTTACTGAAAAGATGGGGTTGTCAGGTTCGGTAGATGCTGCTATGGATTACCTTAGACCAGACATTTCAAGTAACTTCCTTAATATGAATTTGACCCTCACTACCCGAACAGAAATAATGTCCATCATAAAATCTTTAAAATCAAAAACATCTAGTGGGTATGATGAAATATCAACAAAGTTAATTAAAGAATGTGATTCTGAGCTAAGTAACATATTAAGCTATCTGTGTAACCAGTCGTTTATTAGTGGAATATTTCCTGAATGGCTGAAATATGCTGGAGTTAAGCCACTGTTTAAGAAGGGAGATAAAGAAATAGCATCAAATTTCCGTCCAATTTCACTGTTGCCAGCATTCTCAAAAATTTTCGAAAAAGTAATGTACAGTCGTCTTTATAACCATCTTATCTCAAATAACATACTGTCAAAGTCACAGTATGGATTTCTAAAAGGTTCTGATATTGAGAAGGCTATCTACACTTACAGTGAAAATGTGCTTAATTCATTAGACAAAAAATTGCAGGCAACTGGTATATTTTGTGATCTGTCAAAGGCATTTGACTGTGTAAATCACAATATCCTTTTAAGTAAACTAGAATATTATAGTATAACAGGAAATGCTGCAAAATGGTTCAAATCTTATACCTCTGGCAGAAAACAAAGGGTGTTATTAGGAAAGAGACATGTATCAAGCTATCAGGCCTCATCCAACTGGGAACTAATTACATGTGGGGTCCCACAAGGTTCCATTTTGGGGCCCTTACTTTTTCTTGTGTATATGAATGACCTTTCATCAGTAGCATTACCAGATGCCAAGTTTGTTTTGTTTGCCGATGATACAAACATTGCAATAAATAGCAAGTCAAATGTAGTCTTAGAAAGATCAGCCAATAAAATATTTGTGGACATTAATCACTGGGTCCTAGCCAATTCTTTGTCACTAAACTTTGAAAAAACACACTACATGCAGTTCAGAACTTGTAAGGGGTGTCCCAAGAGTATATGTCTAACATACGATGACAAGAAGATAGAAGAAGTGGACAGTGTTAAATTCTTGGGATTACAGCTTGATAATAAATTCAACTGGGAGGAGCACACCACAGAACTGCTGAAGCGTCTTAACAAATCTCTGTTTGCAATGCGAGTTTTGTCAGACATAGGGGATATAAAATGAAAAAGCTGGCATACTATGCTTACTTTCATTCCATAATGTCATATGGGATTATTTTTTGGGGTAATTCATCAAGCCAAGCTAAAGTTTTCCGGGCACAAAAACGTGCAGTGAGAGTTATATGTGGTGTGAACTCAAGAACATCCTGCAGAAGCCTGTTTAGGGAACTAGGGATACTAACTACTGCTTCCCAATATATTTATTCCTTAATGAAATTTGTCATTAAAAATATATCACTTTTTCAAACCAACAGCTCAATTCATGGAATCAATACTAGAAATAAGAATAATCTTCACAAAGATTTAAAGTCACTTAGTCTTGTACAAAAAGGTGTGCATTATTCAGGAACACACATTTCCAATAACTTGCCAGCAGCCATAAAAAGCTTAACAACCAACGAAATTCAGTTTAAGAGAAGCCTAAAGGATTTATTGGTGGGCAACTCCTTCTACTCCATTGATGAATTTCTTAGTAAAACCAACTGATTTGTATATAAGTACAACATAACTTCTGCACAATTTCAGTGCAGTAATGTGTTCATTGAAAATTTGTGTGTGTGTGTGTGTGTGTGTGTGTGTGTTAGTATAATCTAACTTCTGCACCATTTCACATTTCAGTGCAGTAATGTGTTCATTATAAATAAGTATTACAGTAGTTGTATTACCTTATAAATAAATAAAAAACTTTTTTATTTTAAATTCAGTGCATTAGTATTTGTAAAATGACTCTTAGTGTTCATTAAAAAATGACGATCATTCCACTTGGGACCTGTGGAATGGTACATTAGCTTAATTGGAATGAAAGTAAATCTAATCTAATCTAAAAGTTCTAAGTTCTAGGGGACTGATGACCTCAGATGTTGAGTCCCACAGTGCTCAGAGCCATTCGAACCATTTGAATCAACTGGTACCTCATCTACCAGTTATGGACCTGTCTCCTCCTCTGCCATGTCTTTACCATGACCATCTTCTGCCATGTCTTTACCAGGCTCCTCATCTGCTGCCATGTTTTTACCAGGCCCCTCATCTGTCATACCTTCACCAGCCCCGACGTATGCCATAACGTTACCATGCCCGTCTTCTGCCATGTCTTTACCAGACCCCTCATCTGCTGCCATGTCTTTAATAGGCCTCTCAATTGATGTAGACCTATCTTCACCAGCCCCCTCTCCTGCCCAAATTAGCTGAGTCCTCGCTCCTCATCTGCATTACCAGAGTCCTCTAATCATAATCCAGCAATTCAGTCCCCTAAGATATCTCAGTCTCAACAAATTTGAGAGGTAATTTCCTCTGTCTCCTGTCATACTTCTAGTAGATTTTTGTCAAGGCAGATACGTGGAGAGCAGAGTAAAATTTTTATCAGGAAAGAGGAAGAAAGCTGCTGATGCTAATTGGAAACTTTGGGAAGAAAAACGTAAATAGAAAGAAGAAAAGAAAAAAGAACAAATCTCAAAAAGGGCTGTAGGCCTAACTAGAACCAAACTTTTGACCAATAGAAGAATTGGATGGTGTAAAAGGAAGGATAGTTCTACAACAGGAATGGAAACCTCCCATGGGCTCACGAAAACTGCACAGACCTTGAAAGCAGCGCTCTGTACTATGAATGCGAAAACTGTTTCTTGAATAAAAAATAAAAGTCATGCGCAAGATGTAGTAAACTTAATTGTTTAGTGTTTAATATGGCAGATTTATTATTTCTTTATTATTTTTTTACTATTTCTGAACCTAAATTTATTAAAACCACTCAATTCAATAAACATTTACCATCTGCCATGTATTAATACCGATAAACAAGCGTTTTGTGAGAAATATTTGCTTATTTTCTGTAATTTACATCATGTCCAATACATTCAAAAAAAATGTTAAAATTTGTGCGAAATCTTATGGGACTTAACTGCTAAGGTCATCAGTCCCTAAGCTTACACACTACTAAACCTAAATTATCCTAAGGACAAGCACACACACCCATGCCCGAGGGAGGACTCGAACCTCCTCCGGGAGCAGCCGCACAGTCCATGACTGCAGCGCCTTAGACCGCTCGGCTAATCCCGCACGGCTCCAATACATTCCCCAAACCTTTCTCCTTAGATAAAATTCAGATAAATTTTGGAAACCAATAGATAATAGTAATTCTCATCCCTAAGAGTAACTGCTAGGATGGTTGTTTTATGACTTATGACAGTACATTATGGTGGTTATTGTTTTCAAATCAAACCATTAATGTACTCAAAATTTGAAAAAAAGCTAAACGCTCCGGTACTACCCAACCTTCCCCCCTAAAAGAAATGTTAGTAGGGCACCTAGTAAGACAGTCGCCTATAGCAAACTTTTATGTGGCTGACAATTTATATTGGAAAAGGCAGTTATTAAATGAGCTTCGTATAATAGAAATGATAAGATTATTTCAAGCGCCAGAAGACAGCATCATAACTATCTACTGAGTAAGGTTACAATTTGACATAAATTTTCTGAAGACTGCTATTTGTTTCAAAGAGCAAGCTGTAGGAAAACTACTGTTTCTCTGAGGTTAACTGGTTAGAGGTAGAGCGAATAATTATATGGTAAAATGAGTGGAAAGAGAGAAAAGGCGATAGAATATTCATTACTCTATCTGTTGGTATTAGAATTCTTACTGTTATTATTAGTAGTAGCATTAGTATTATAATGTGCTGCTCAAGTAGTATGTACATTGAAAAACATGGAAGGAAAAACATGGGTACATAGAAGGTTACTGAACGGGGATCATGGGTAACAGAAGATAGACTTCCGTTGATCGATGACGGAAGGAAGTGCAAAAATAGTCAGGGAAATTAAGGAATACGGAAATACAAGAAGGATGAAATAAATAGGATGTACAGGGAAGCTAATACGAAACGGCTGCATGAAAAATGAAAAGACACTGAAAAAGAAATCATTGCCAGAAAGGCTGACTCAGCATATAGGAAAGTCAAGCTATCCTACGGTGAGACCAAATGCAAGAGTGGTAACATTAAGGGTGCGACGTAAATTCCACTGTTAAATGCAGAGGAGAGAGCGGATAGGTGTAAAGAGTACACTGAAGGCTTCTTTGTAGGGTAAGATTAGTCTAATGTGATAGAAGAAGAGGCTGGGGATCCAGTATTAGAATCAAAATTTAAGAGGGCTTTAGAGAACTTAAGATCAAATAAGGCAGAAGGACAGATAACACTCCATCAGAATTCGTAAAATGGCTACAATACGACTATTCATTTGGTGGGTAGAATGTACGACTCTGGCGAAATACAATCTGACTTTCGGAAAAATATCATCCACACAATTCCGAAGACTGCAAGAGGTGACAAGTGCGAGAATTATCGCGCTATCAGCTTAACACCTTAAGCATCCAAGTTGTTGAAGATAATAATATACATAAGAACGGAAAAGAAAATTGAGGATGCGCTAGATGACGATCAGTTTGGTTTTAGGAAAGGTAAAGGCACGAGAGAGGCAATTGTGAATTGCAATTGATAATGGAATGAAGGCTAAAGAAAAATCTAAGACATGTTCTCAGGATACTTCGACCTGCAACAAGCGTTCGACAGTGTAAAATGGTGCAAGATGTTCGAAATTCTGAGAAAAACAGGGGGAAGCTGAAACGCGAGACGCGCGATATACAGTATGTACAAGAGGGAATAATAAGAGTGGACGACCAACAATGAAGTGCTTGGCTTAAATAGGGTGTAGTCTATGGCTCATTCTGGGCAGTCTATACGTCGAAGAGGCAATGATGGAAATAAAAGTAAGTTTCAGGAGTGGAATTGAAATTCATCGTGAAAGGACGATTCGCTGATGACGTTGCCATCTTGAGTGAAAGTTAAGAAGAATTATATGATCTGCTGAAAGAAATGACCAATTTAATGAATACATAATATTGATTGAGAGTAAGTCGAAGGAAGATAAAAATAATGTAGCCGCCCGGAGTGGTCGCGTGGTTTGAGGCGCCATCTCACGGATTGCTCAGCCCGTCCCGCCGGAGTTTCGAGTCCTCTCTCAGGCCTGGGTGTATGTGTGTTGTTCTTAGCATTAGTTAAAGTAACGTGTAAGTATGGGGACCTATTACCTCAGCTGTTTGATTTCTTATGAATTCACACACATTTCAACATTTGAAAGTTATGAGAAGTAGTAGAAATGAGAACAGCAAGAACTGAACATTGGGATTGATGGTCACAAAATAGATGAAGTTAAAGAATCCTTCTATCTAGGCAGGAAAATAACCAATGACGGACCGAGCAAGGAGGACATGAGAAGCCGACTAGTACTGGCAAAAAGGACAGTTTTGTTGAATCTATGCCTGCTGTCAACCAACGCCTTGTGGTAATTTACAATTAATGCACCTTAGGATGACCTAGAAACCTGTTATCCAGTAAAATAAAAAAGTGATCATGATGGTAGCTATTTTGCTGTGTGATTTTTGCATTGCTTATACCAATTTTCTTACTCATTCATGAATTATCTAATGAGCACATTTCTATAACATACGGTTTTTGAGGCTTTATGCTAT
This sequence comes from Schistocerca nitens, assembly GCF_023898315.1. Classification (NCBI taxonomy): domain Eukaryota; kingdom Metazoa; phylum Arthropoda; class Insecta; order Orthoptera; family Acrididae; genus Schistocerca; species Schistocerca nitens. Next base: position 760,319,015 of record NC_064617.1, on the reverse strand, counting down.
GAAAAGATTTTATTTTATTTTATTCAAATCGCAGTGTTGTGAATATATTGACGATAGTTGACATGTTCACCTCGAAGGCAACAATGATCCGAGGTGTTTGAGGATAATTGGAAACAAAAACACTATTCGACTAAAGATCTGTTTCAGTTCAGTAGCCGGCTTCTAATGTTGTGATGCTCATCAGATCGATCTAAAAAAGAACCGCCATACACATGAGTAATAGCATTATGCTCTACATACATACCGCACGATGCTTGACGGAGGGTATTCTGTATCAATATTACTCACATCCTTTCTTTTTCCACTCGCAAATAGAGCGAGGAAAAAGAAACAACCTTCTATATGCATACGTACGAACCGTAATTTCTCTTAGCTTATATTCGTGGTCTTTAAGCGAGAGGTACGTTGGCAACAGCAGAATCGTTCTCCAGTCAGCAGAAGTGTCGGTTCTCTAAATTTTCTCAGTATCGTTACTCGTAAAGAATCTCAGCTTCCCTTCATGGATTCCCATTTGGGTTACCGAAAGCACCTCTGCCATATTTGAGTGTTTCTCAAACCTACCTGTGATAAATCTAACAGCTCGGTCAGAACTGCTTCGATGTCTTCCTTCAATACGGCATTCTCCGGATACCTACCACTCTAACAGTACTCAAGAATATGTTGCACTAGGCTTTTGTATGCGGTCTCTTTAACACGTGAACCACACTTTTCCAAAATTCCGGCAATGAAACGAACTCGATCAATAACATTCCCAACTACAGTCCTGACATCCTTGTTCTGTTCGGCATCGCATTGCAAAGTTACGTCTAGATACTTAATTGACGTGACTGTATCAAGGAGTATGCTTGTAATTCTGTATTCTAACATAAAGGGTTTGTTTTACCTACTCATCTGCATTAACTTACATATTTCTACATTTAGAGCTACGTGCCGTCTATCATACCAATTAGAAATTCTACCTAAGTCACCTTGTATCCTCCTACAATCATTCTGCGACGGCACCTCCACGTTAAAATGTGTTCAAATGGCTCTGAGTACTATGGGACTTAACATCTGAGATCGTCAGTCCCGTAGAACGTAGAACTACTTAAACCTAACTAACCTAATGACATAACATACATCCATGCCCCAGGCAGTATTCGAACCTGCGAACGTAGCGGTCGCGCAGTTCCGGACTGAAGCGCCTAGAACCGCTCGGCCACAGCGGCCGGCGGCACCTTCCCGTATACCACAGTACAATTAATAAATTCAATTCAAATTATCAGACAAGCATTCAGCAAATAACTTATCTGTCTCAGTATGCTTAGTAATAGAAGCAAATAAAATTAAGAGTTACGGTTATCATTGTCACCTAATAGAAAAAATGACAGATTTTGCCTGTATGGAGCGATCGTTACGATACTGTGCTGCGGTGCAAACAACTGAGGAGATTTGGCTGCAAGGTCTCGCTGACCGTAAGCACTGTTTACGGTAGCGTATTATAAAGCCAGAGAGGGAATGTTTAAAATTCTATGTAAGCTAAAATGTGATGGGTTAAACATGTAGTTAAAAAAACCTACGGCACATAAATAGGTCCACAACAAAATATTAAGGCTATACTGGGGTGGTGTATTACTTCGTAGCGTTTTTGCTCTGCTTGTTGCTATGGATTAATTAATGGGTTGTAATATTTTATTCGCAGTTGACCGTTGCTATTTGAGATTACATATTATCATTTTGTCACGTGTAAATAGTGAGTAGAACTGTGGACGCTAGATTATGGAATACCAAGGGGAGCAATCGAAACATTTTTGACATATTCTCTTGATTGAGTTCAATATAGGGGTGACAGCAGCGTGATCTCTCCATTGGAGAGATCACAACAAGAAAATGGTTTCCTCGTTTCAGGGAGGATATTATTGATGTTACTAACCCTCCACGTTCAGGAAGACCTTCAGGCTTTGATGAAGATTGTTGAAACCTATTAATACGCAATGTTCCACGTCATTGTACACGAGAACTGGCAAATGTGATGAAATGTGTGCATTTCACCAACATGCAACGTTTGCATGCAATGAGAAAGGTTCGAAAGTCGGGTATACTGGTAACGCATGCTCTAAGCCAATATCACAAAAATCAGCCGACGTGCAACTTTCCTTGCTCGTTATCAACTGGATCATGAACAATAGCAACCATTCCTATCCTATAGGTGCCGACAAATGATGTCTTTAATTGAAGAACGAAGATCAGGAAGATTGCGTGAAGTGATGTATCTGCACGATAACTCCTCCCCACATTCTGCTACACTGACAAAAAGCACAGTATCGAAGTTTGGTTGAGAAGTCATTCCGCGCCCACTTTACTCATCTTCTCTTGTGCCATCAGATTTTCACCCTCCCCGTTCTCTATCGAGCAACCTTCAAGAAAATTCCTCTCCGAATGAAAATCTGTTTCCATCATGGCTTGACGAGCTCTACGCCTCAAAACTGATTCCTACTCTCGCTGAATCGAAAAGGTAACCCATCTGTGGCAGAATGTTGAGACGAAATTTTCTGTTATCTGTACATGTTGCGTTTATTAAACTTATTGAAAAACGATACGAACTTCTGCACTACCCGAGTAAATGCAATCTCTCAATGGAATAGAGCAATTTCGCAATTTAAGACTGTTTTGATTACCACGTATTTTAAATATAAGCATATTGAGCCGTGCATGGCTCGTGTTTGTGCCATCTCTTATTTAACACCCTGGTTTTACCGTACTGCCGCCTCGTTATGTTAATTTTCAATTACTGGTGTTACTAGTTGCTGCCTTGCCTGCCGTAAGCGGCAGCAGCAGTGCTTATCGATATAGGCCCTGCTGTATTATCTTTGCTGGGCTGCTATTACTTCCTGGTCGTCGTGTGTCGTCCAACGAGTTTCAATGCGCCAGCAGTGCAGTTCGGACCGGGCAATGAAGTCAGCTGGAACGCGTCGGCAGTGGAGTTCGGACCTGGCAGTCAGACAGAAGTTCGGTCAGGTTGGAGCGGCAGTGAGGTTCAGATAGCCATGACTCGCCCTATGGGCGCCGGCACACATGGCTGTGGCCGGTCTTGGTTGATCGTCGGTTGGTCTTTTTACCGGACGACGTGTATTTGCTCGCCGATCGCTTGTGGGTTGGTGGTGTGTGTCTCAACTCGTGTTTCGTCCTGATTAGACGACGCGTATTTGGGACGTCCACCGTTTATTGGTTGCCTGTGATCCTTTCTGGTTGTTGTTCCAGTCTCCGCTGTTAGCATCGTTTGTGTTTTGGTGCAAGTGTGGAGCGGACCTGATCTTGATCATTGGCCTGTTGACTGTCGGTTGGGTTCCCCGCGGATTGAAAATGGTTGGCCAGACTGCCGGTCTCAACTAAGCGAGCGTTATTGTTTGAATTACAGGCCGACCCTCGGACATCTGAGCGCCCTGTTGTGTACTTCCCTATTTTTTTTTTAATTTGTTCTTGTTGTTTGTACTTGTAGGGCTCCTATACGATTTTTTAAAAAATTAAAGTTGTTTTGCTCTGAAGGCCTTTAGCCTAGTTTAAAGTACTGTTTCACGTAAGCCCTTTGGCATTTTAAAAATTTTAATGCTGTTGAATTTTTTAAGTCTTGGGCCTTCAGCCGATTTTGAGTTTCAGTTGTTGTGCTCTTAAGCCCTTCAGCCTAGTCCAAAGGACTCAGTCACGTAAGGCCTTTGGCATTTTAAAAAACTGTAATGTTGTTTAATTTTAAGTCTTGGACCTTCAGCCTATTTTGAGTTTGAGTTGTTTGGTCTAAGGCCTTCAGCCTAAATTAAAGAACGGTTCTACGTAAGGCATTTTGGTATTTAAAAAACATAATGTTATGGAGTTTTAAGTGTTAGGCCTTCAGCCGATTTGAATTTAACTTGTTACTTCAGCCTAACTAAAGAACTGTTTTAAGATAAGGCTTGCGTTTTAAATTTCTGATTATGTTTGAGTTTTAAGTTATTGATCTTCAGCCGTTTTTAAATTAAAGTGGCTTTCAGCCGGTGATTAAGTCCCGAAGATTAAAGCTGTGAGTTTAAAAAAAAAAACAGTTTTGCGATCTTGTAATGTTTGATCATAATAATAAAGTTGTCTGTTCCAATGTAACTGACAGCCCCTCGGCTCCTTTCAACAATCAAACTATCTGACCTGTCCTGCGGGATAAGCAGCGCGTCTCACGTATATACAGAAAGAAACGAAGTGTTTCATTACCCCTGACACTGTCATTTACGTGATATGTGGAATCTGATTTAAACAAATTTAATATGTAAAGTAGTAGAAAAATAATGTAAGAAATTGAACAGTCATTGATGTCGTTATAGGTTTACGAGAATTGATTTTAAAGTGAACACAAGTTGGAGTACGAACTTCCAAGTGTCTCCAATAAAGCCCGTCTGCGTCTACCCTTCTGCCATAACGTATGTGATTCCCAAGCTATGACGGCACCAGGGGCTGCAAAATGGCGATCCACAACCCGGAAACTTGGATAGTAAGGGCCTGTGATGGCGGATAAGTTTAATTAGCACTCTGGCGTCTGCTTCGCGGCGCGCAGCAGCTGCCGATGCTGCAGACGTCTCGGGTCCCGTCGCCACCGTGTGTTTACACGGGCCATAAACCGTCGCTCTTCGGGGGTCGGTGTACGTTCGGTACGCGACACAATTAGCGGCTGTGGTGAGCTGACTAGCACCTTATCCTCCACGTGCGACCAAATCCTGACATGATCCCATGTGCGGTTTTGGTGCTTCTACGAAGCTTTGTTTGCAAAGCCGGTGGAAACGAGCTGTCAAAGGTGTAATTATTTGACTGATTTCACATGCATAGAGATTTTGTAAGGATTTAGATGTCGAGGTGGTGGCCTTTGTAGTCACCGAGACTACAGACAGGATCGGCTGTAGTTTATCCAGCTACTTTTTAGCTTACCGCTACTGTCATAAGAGCTTGTGATGGAATGGCTCAGGCAGCCTAACTGCTGTCAGCAACTCACTGTATAAGATTATTATACCAGTTTCACAGAATATATATATATATATATATATATATATATATATATATATATATATATATATATATATATAGCTTAGCGTCAGCTGCTTCTGTCGATTACAGTGTACGGTCTGCACGGTTTCTTGTTTTTTTTTTTTTCAATCGAATTTGTATGTTGTTACAACCATCTCTCATGTGTGGATGTAGACACTCTCCAAACACTATGTCTAGTCCTCGCAGACTAAGTTGCAGGCTGGGTATTAAAATTTAATAAAGTAAATCTTCGTACAAAATTTCCATTTCTTTCTTTAAAAAATTAATTGACTTGGTTTATTCTTAAGCCCATTGTTCATGTACAAATCACCAAACCAGAAGCAGTGTACGCGGTCATCTCAAAAGGATATTCCTGTACATAGAAATGCATTTAATTGTGGTATCTATTTTGTCATCAGTAATGGTTGATTTGTGTAATAATCACAACAAAAATAATGTTATGGAAGTATCTGAGGTTTATCGAAGAATTAATGCTTTATAGTTCTATTTCTTTCTCTGTGCAATTCTGACGACGCCAACTTGTCGTGGTGACTGTTAAAAGGCTTTCTTTGATCTAGTTTACAAATTGCAACATCTAAACTTTTCACGTCAGTAAAGGCCGTAGAGACATGTCCTTTTCCTAACGTACTCCTGACCAAATAGCGTTTCTGGTAGCTGGAGTCAGGGATTTTTATTAATCCTGCCTTTTGAGTTCTTTCCTCACAAACTTTCAACCCATAACACATATTTCTCTATTTATAACCGACAAGTCAAATAAAATTTACATAGATTTAGCTTCAAAAGCCATTTTCTAATGAATATTTCCGTAAGAAATTTCATTGCCTACTTTACCCCCTTCCCCCCAAGTGTTGAATTTCCGAAAGCACGTACATTTTTATCTCTAACCGAGAAACAAAGTAAAAATTTTCATAGAATTTGTTTTAAAATTGCTCTCATAATGAAACATTTTCTCAAAACGTTTGATAATATATTTCACCACTTTAAGAGCTGAATTTACAAAAACACTGAAATATTATTATTTTTTATTTCCAACCGTGAAGCCAAATACCAACTCCCATAGATTTAACTTCACAATTCCTTTCATTACGAAATAGTTCCTTAAAAGTTTTCGTCCCCTATTTCACTGCCTTAGCGGTTGAATTTTAAAAAATCCCTTAATCCCTTCTTAAACGAAGCGTACAGTTTAAGATCAACATCCTCCCAAAATCTGGAGTTTCTGCCCTTAGCTTTTATACGTAAGAATCTAGCTTTACGCCCGCTGCTTCGCTCACTTAGGCTGTGTGGGTTGAACAGATTTTTGTTTCCTTGAATCAAATTTCTATGTTGTTCACAAACTGCAATACCTAATAAACCTTTCACGCTAATTAAGGCTATAGAAGTATGATCTTTTCCGAATGTACATCTGACCAAAAAGCGAATGTGGCAGCTGGAGTCGGAAGTCATCGTTAATCCTGCCTTTTAAGTCCTTGTGGTATATTCCCATAGATACTTTCATTCCGAAACAGATATTTCTTTACAAGTCAAAAAGCCATTTTAACATATTTAGTTTTAAAAATGCTTACATAATGAATTATTTTAATATAAATTTTCATATCTTATTTTACCCCCTTACAGGCTAAATTTTCAAAAATACTTAAATACCTTTTTTTTATTTATAGCCGAGAAGACTAATACCATTTTTCATAGAAGTAGCTTTAAAAATTTTTAGTAGTCCCGTAATAATATAATGAAAAGGACAGTTGCTGCTCACCGTATAGCAGAGATGCTCAATCGCAGATAGGCACACAAAAAGGGCTGTTAGAAAGTGATTTTGCAGCCAACAAGGCCTTCGTCAGAAATAGGCAAAACACACGCTCACACACTAGCGCAAACGCAACTCACAAAAATACATGATCACAGTCTCTGGCTACTGAGACCCTCCTAGGTATTAAAATTCCAAAAATACTGAAAAACGTTCTTTTTTTAATTTCTGGCCGAGAAAGCTAATACCTATTTTTTTAGCTCTAGCTTCCAAATTGCCTTAATAGTGACACATTTTCAAAAGAACCTTTTATCCCATATTTCACACCTATTTCATACCCTCAGGGGTGGAATTTCGAAAAATACCTTCTTAAACAGCGCCTACAGAGTAAGATCAATACCCTCTCCAAATTTCAAATCTCAATTCTTCGCGGTTTTTGCTGCGGGATGTCCAATTACAACATGGATTAATAACAACGCTTTTTTCATTCACCTAGGACAAATGATCTAGGACGTACTGGACAGTTACGCAACTGGATACTTGCGAGGTGGTTATAATCAAACTATCGCTGCTGTGGCCAGTGTAGGCGGAAAAATACTTATAGTGTGGGTAGTCAGTTTTATAGGAATGACGTTCGGGCTCTGTCTTGCAGGACTGTATCATAATTTGCCGTTAGGCGCCGGCACTGACAGGCGACGTAGGCTTTGAAACATAAGCATGAGGATGAATTACACTTGCATTCAACATGAGTACGGACAAGGTGAGCTGGGCTTTACTCGTGAAGCTATTTTATCAAAACAAAAGCAATTGTGCTGTTCTTCTTCGCGAGAATCGACGCATGCAGAGAGAATCTCTTTCCCCACCGAGGTTGAAGAACGTAATTCGGAAATGCGGATTAACTGGCAATTTGGGAATTTTTGCTCTTACAGGCTGACGGCCAACTGCACCACATATTATGGAAGAAGATACTGTTGCCATGGCTGAGAATGCCGGATACATTGTGCGATGTTCAAGCAGTGCGCGAGCTACACCACGACAGCTAAACATTCCGTGGTCCATCCCACCTCAGATGTTTGAGGCATCAGTAGAGCCGTTCCAGGCTGTTGTGTATGCAGATGGCCGTCGCATTGATCTGCGTTTGTAGCCAACAACTTAAATAAGGTTCGTAGTTAATAAATGTTATCCACTCAGGTGTGGCCGGCCGGGACGGCCGAGCGGTTCTAGGCGCTACAGTCTGGAACCGCGCGACCGCTACGGTTGAGGGTTCGAATCCTGCCTCGTGCATGGATGTGTGTGATGTTCTTAGGTTAGTTAGGTTTAAGTAGTTCTACGTTCTATGGGACTGATGACCTCAGAAGTTAAGTCCCATAGTGCTCAGAGCCATTTGAACCATTTTTGAACCACTCAGGTGTAATTAAATTCTGTATCGTTGAATGGCTTATTCCTTATTTCTTTTCCACATGTTCTTACAAATGTTTCCACAACATTTCATTGTCCTACGACCAATAGTTTCTCATAGGCCCCCTCATGTAGTTTAGTTATAACCACCTTGTACTTGATGTCCATGTTTCGTGGAAAATTCAAATTCGAAATACATGTTAGTTTTAATGTAAGAATTTTCCGATTTCCTGTTTGTCATCCGTGTAATCTGTTCCGAACTTTACAAATTTGGTCATGGCACGCAGCATTCAATAAAGCGTTTGGTAATACGGGAAGGTCACTTGAAAACTGATGCCCAGTGCAAGGTAAGCACAACTAAGCACTGTAATTTATACGCAGATTTATTTCAGATACACTAAAAGATAAGTTCTAAGCGTTTGTGTATAATCGCTGACAGACATTTTTGCCAGACAGAGTAAGACGTGAACTCCTAGCGGGCGTGCCAAATTACTCCAATAAATTCTCCGAAAGGGATTACGTACTATTTGATCGAGAATAAAAATAAATAACTTTCAGAAGAATCACATCGTCCAGGGAGTGGAAAGAAAACCATGACTTTAATGTTGACCCGCTGGAAGATGGAGAGAGATTTTGCTACGTCGTTTGTCATCCTGACCGCAATGACATGCTTCCGTATCACATTTGTTAACTGCTGGCGCCTACGTTACTGAACTCCCTGTCAGAAGGAGAGTAAATGGACGAAATACAGTTCGGAGGGCTGAAACTTGTGCTGAAATCAATATTTATATTACCATATCTATGGATGAGCCATGTGTGCAGTTTGAACCTACTTAGCGATATTTAAAAGCCAACGCTCGAACTCTTCCAAGCTGGGCTCTCGGCATGGAGAAATGAACGGTCTCAGAGTGGAAGTCTCTTCAGAGTTGTAGAGAACTCCTGCTGCGTTCCTCGACTCTGATTAAAATTTCTTTTCGGTTCCGCTCTGACGCCGGTATTCGAGTCGTATTTCGAGCTCAAAGGGAAGACGAGGATCAGTGCAGGATCTGAAACCAAACCTAGATTCTGGTCCAGGAGCAAAGGTTTCTTTAATGAATCACAGTATTTTTCTGGAACAGATTTCTCTATAACCGATGGAGTATTTTTAGATACTGTTATAAATTATTGAGTTGTTTAATGTAATTAATCCTATTTCTTTTCCTCATTGAATACTTTTCTACTAAAAAGATACAAGGTTTTCTCAACGTTTTTGCAAATTCTTCACCTACGTTCCTAACAATTTCTGCTGTAATAGAGACTGAATCCGAACTCTAGGGATCATTATTAGGGGCTATAAAACCCCAACGACCCGCTTAAAGACAATTAAGACAGAATATCATAATATGAAGTAGGGGAGAGCTGTCTTGGCAAATACGACATCTTGCCGAGAAGCTAACACCAAGAAGTTTTGATAACAACAACATTATCCATCACTGAGAGTTTATGTTATGAAAAGAGGAGGAAGAAACCTCAGATTTAATTAATGGACAAATATCCAAGTGATAATTGCAATTAAAATCTTGAAAACTAAGTCCAAGGTGATGTTAGTCAGAGACAACTTGTATGTGGAAGAGAGTTGTAAGCGCAACGAAGAAATTCAATGCGCCTACAATACTCTTTCACAGAAGAAGTCGTTTGTTGGCTCTCGTCCTGTAAAGACGTGCGAGAACAATTCTTGTCTTAGTTATTGAGAGTACGGAACGCGACGACAATGTTTTGCGTTCAGAAGTGTTTCTTGCGTGACGTGATTCACGAACTTCGGAAACTGATTTTCTAAGCAGAGACAGGAACTGATAGACGCGTTTAACCGTGCATAACGCGTTAATTGAACTTTATTGACGAAACTAGTGAATATTGGACTTGACTTTCAAATAGTTGGAACTAAAAGAAGAGTAGATAGTATATCAAAGGACTACACTCAATTAGTCTCGAGTAGGACACAATTACACGACTTCACGAAGATAATACAATTACGCTCAAGAGTCAAGTTGTCTTAATTGTCAAGAAACTTAATTTTAATAGAACTGACTTTACCAACCAACTGCGTGTGCGTGTGGTGCGAAAGTTATAAAGTATTTAGTGGCCAAGGAACAATAAACTATTCGTTCCAAGTGAAATATCAAGCGTGGACTACATTATTAAGTGATTTAATCAATGATAGTTACCCAACGACTGTTCACCACGGACAATTTAATCTGAATATCAAAATACCTACTTCATTAATTGAAAGGAGAACTTTTGAACATTTTTTTTTAACATCGCGGCGTAGGTTCACTCAGACGTGATCAAAGAGTATCTGTGGATCTCGCTTCATACAGGTTCAACAACTCCATAGCAACGAGCAAACAACGTACGAGAAGACTGATAATTACAATGTTTCCTCGCAATTGGTGGTGTGTACGATGCGGATGAGATAAGATTTAACAACTACTGCATATCCGGGCAATAAATCATTCAACGTTAAATCAGAAGAAGCATTCATCGTACGAGTTCGCATTTCTGTCTCCCGTTCACCAACGGGGAACTACGTCATCGCGCATCGTGTCTCAACTCCACTGCGAGAGCGGTGGCAGTAGCAGCTCTACGGCGTCGACAATATCAGCACGCGGTTGGAGTCAAAGCCTTCTAGATACAAGGCCTCCGCACAGCGGCCATATTGGCACGTGACGTCATAAACTGTTGGCCATCTTATCTGTAGTCGGCAGTCCTGTTAGCGTGTATGTTATGTTGAAAGTGAGTGCCATGTGAAAGTGATATGTATTTCATAAAGTATTCGCCTACAGTTCTTCGAAGTATGGGATACAAATGTTGCGTTCCCTTTTGCCAGGGAAATTATAAATCCCAAAAAGGCATGAAAGTGCACATGTTTCGATTTCCCAAATGTGTGAAGGTGAAATCGCTGGATTGCAGCTATTCCCAGACAGGAATTTGTGTCTACGCATCATTCAAGTGTAAGTAAATTTCAAAAAATTTATAGCGTGTTATTTGTTTCCATTGCACCACATTTGGCAATTGTTTTTAAAAGCAGTTATGTATCATGTACCAGTATAATTTGGTTCTTAATGCTGGACTATTGCTGCGAGGTTAATACGAAGCAACTATTGTCATACATATATTAATTAGTGTGGCTCGAAAATGTTTAGTATTCCTTATCATTCCTACCAGATTATTGAGTTGCCAGTACTTTCATTTGGAAGAGCTACAGAATGATTTTGTTCAGTTTTACATATACAGCTATTCGGAAATAATTTCAATTTGAGTAAACTACCTTAGAAAATTGCTTTAATGAATTCAGTGTTCGACAGATTAAGCAGTATAGAAAGCAGAATTCCGATGTAAGTGCATTGTGATTAAATTAACAGCACTCTGTGACATGAATTTCAGTCAAGGGTATAGGAGAAACAATATTTTCATGTTTAAGGTTCTAAAGTTCTGGAGAAACAGGGAAATAAAAAATTTTTTCGGGTTTTTTGGTTTATTAAACATTACGTCAGGAGGTGCTCCATTTCGTCGAATGATTTGAGTTTCGTGAGAGGTCAGCAAATTTTGAAGTGGAGAGGAACATTTATGAAAATATCCAGGAAACAAATTCTTAAATTCTGTAAGAGTTCCAGCTGCTTTATTTAAAACCGAAAACGTCTGCTTCTTATTGCATATTGCCAATTTTTTACTGCAAGAAAACATAGCTCCTGAGGTAAAAGACAGAATTTAAAATTACAGTTTGTATTCGAGTCTAGAAACGCGTATTCAAGGCAAATCGTCAAAATAATTTTACATCTTGAAATATCATACGGCAGTTTTGTTCAGTTACTTTACGCAATGATATAAATTTCCATACTTTCATTACAAGGCCATGTAGAAGGGGAAAGCACGAGAATCCCTATGCGGTCTCAGCTCTAAAACTCGTTCGTATAGCTGCAGAGTGTTTAACAGGAGCGTTCCGATACAGACCCGGCCATCAGTATGTGACGTCACAAGTGTGCGCGCAGGACTGTAGTCTAGGTGGTGTTGTTGGAGGGCGGGGAAGCCACACAAGGTAGATAAGCAATGTTTATCGCTGCCTTCCATAGCGTATCACAGAGTAATTAATGCGGTTATCACTATTAGCTTTGGGACTAGGCCACACATGGAATAACTTTACATCAGCACAAATGTGTATAGCGCGAAATGTGAGTCCATAAAGGAACATCTTCCATCCATTGATTCAGCATACTCTTTATTGGTATTATGGGTGAAAACGCAGTTACTGGGTCCTGCTACTATGTACTCAATGAGTATAGTCCGCTTGGAGTTTTTGTTCATTTAAATTTCTCAAACGGGTATTTGGTTTATTTACTGATCTCGCGAATCTCTTCTCTTACCGGAGGTAGATTTATTAGTAATAACGCTTAACGTATCTTCAAGATCGTAGGTTCTGACGTAATTCGCGCGGTCACCGCGTCCATCATAACGGAGAAACAGCCGATGTCTAGTATGTGCCAAACACCACAGATGAGGAAGTCCTGTGATCATGTTACTCTTGCGGTAACAGTATTTCTTAATGTCGTTGCGCCGACAACATCTTTGATACATTCCTCTGTCAACTCTGAGCAAGCTAAAATGATCCTAAGTTTCCATGAGGCAGCTAACGACTGTTGAGCTAACAACCACAGCGGTCATGACACGGGAAAATCCCTGATACGTTCGTGCGATAGCTGCATATAAACTCCGGCCGTAAACTCGTTTCCAGGGTTTCCAAGCCTTCCCGACCTCGGCCTTTGTGACCCGAGACGTCAGTGTGTTGTTTACGACCACAATCACTTTACCCGTGGGTTTTGTGTGTTTCCAGACCATCTAAGGAATCCGCGTTAGTGGCGGAGCCATTCCGACCACTTTGTGATAAGAATATTCCATTACATTTTATCTGAGCTTAGCACTGTCTATGCACTTAGTACATTTAAATATGTTTCCTTTAATTTTCCCATTTTTATTATTTTTAATTTTTTCGATGTTTTTTTCCTTTCAACAACTAAGAGCAAATAATTAAACTTCTTGTCACATTTTGTGAACTTTAATTTCTCCTTCACTGTTTTAGTAGAAAAGCTAGAGATAATAAGCTCTTACCTAAGTCACCCGAGTAGTTATACGCTGTCCAGTCACGTTAATGTGACTATCTGTCAAAAAATGAATTACCAGCTTTTGCAGTGCGTATCACTGCGAGACGTGTTGGAAGACAGTCAACGAAACTATAGAAGCTACCGACATTAGCACTCTATACATCTGCGCAAGATTTATCTGGCGAGAATCCATAGTATGAACAGTCCAATCGAAGTGGCCCAACGTATTCTCGACTAAGATTACATCCAGGGAGTTTGGTGTCCAGAGGAACACGGTCAACTCGTCCTGCTGCTTTTCCAATCAAGCAAGTACACTTCGAGCTGTATGACGCTGCTGGTATATGCCACTGTGTCGAGGAAAAACAAATCGCATGTAGGGGTGACATGGCCAACAAGCATTGCTGCTTAGCTGTGTTGATCGACTGTGTATTCCAGAATGACAGGATCACCCTAGGTGTGCCAGAAAACATTGCCCAGACCACAACGCTTGTCGGCCGGTGTGGCCGAGCGGTTCTAGGCGCTTCAGTCAGGAACCGCGCGACCGCTACGGTCGCAGGTTCGAATCCTGCCTCGGGCATGGATGTGTGTGATGTTTTTAGGTTAGTTAGGTTTAAGTAGTTCTAAGTTCTAGGGGACTGATGACCTCAGATGTTAAGTCCCATAGTGCTCAGAACCATTTGAACCATTTTTGAACCTAATCAAAAATCTGCTTCGCCCGTGAGTAAAAATGTTGCTGTTCGTGCATGATTCTGCCATTTGCCAGTTTTAAACGACCTCAGCGCTTACTTCGTTCGGAATTCACGCCCAAACAGTTACAATTTGCATACACGTCACATTTACTGGTAACCCAGTACCGGTGACAATCACTGAGAAGACGAAGCTTCCCTTTCATTCTACACACTAACGGTGCTTAGAACTGAAGTAACTTTGGCCTACAAACTGCATAGAAAAGGAGGCTGCTGTTGAGGGAAGTGCCTCACAGATGGTGACAGCGCACCCGCTTCTGGTGAACGACTGGCGTAAATCAACAGTGGGGAGATTCTAGTCGGAAAACCCACGGAGCAGAACCTCTTGGTTGGAATTGCCACTGCCCCTACGGCACTTACAAGAGATTCGGCGTCACCACCGTCGGAAAGCCCACGTAGCCAACTCCAGCCCACAACCCGCTACTAGCAGCGGTCAACTTTTGACAATGCCTACCATTCGAGCAAGCGATACATCAGGAAAATCGTTAATTAAACGCTGACCGAAGAACCCGAGTAAATTTTATTCCAAATTATTCGCTTAATGTGAGTTTAATGACATCAGCCGAATTGGGTATACGACTACATGTATTGCCCAACTGTGACATATGAAAATTTGTACCAAACCGAGACACGAACCTGGATTTCCCACTTATCGCGAGTTATCACGTTAACCGTTTCGACTATCCACACCATCTCCCTGGTCCGATTCAAACGTCCACATATCATTGTGCATTGCCCTATTACGTACGTCTTATTTGAGGCCGGATCCGGTACAAATTTTCATCCGTCACAGTTGTATAGTGCATCTATACCCATTGCAGCAGATGTCTTGAGATTCGCATTCAGCGAATAGTTTGGAATAATAATTCGTACAGCTGCTGATCGTCAAATCAAATGTGAGTAATAAACTTGGTAACATCATAAAATCTTATCTATTTCTTGAGTCCGGATGATTGTGTATTTGAACTATAACAGACTTATAAAAAGTAAAAGTAAAGTTGTGAAAAAAATAACCGGGAACTGATTTTAATACAGTGTTCAAAAACATCTCTTTTATGAATCAGAGCAGTTCTACGAACTAAAAAATAGCTTCTGACAACTACACACGTAACATGATTGGAGTCTTGGATTAGCATATTGACAGTGACGAAATACCGATCACCAAATGTATTGAATTACTTCCAGAAGGCACAGTACGTTTCAACGCCTGTAACAGTGACACTGCCAGTACGATGAGACCACAACCACAAATTGATAATCTGTTGAGGAATACGTTTTGCTGCTAGGAGAGCTTCAGACACAGGTGCTGTCTGCCAACAGCGGTAATTACGAAAGACTACAGAAAGAATCAATAGAAATTATTCAACTCGACAATAGTAATTTCAGTGGTGAGGAGGGCGTTGTGAAACTGAACTACATTGGATTCCGACACTGAGTAATTTGCGCACCAGTCTTCCACGGTGGAGCGACTGCCTTAGTGCACTACAGTAACCAACAACGACCAGTTGCGCGTGATTTTTGAAATGTGGCGGCACGCATTTGCGCGGAAGCATACGGAAAGGAATATGTACTGCAGTCTGCAGAGATAAGAACCGTAATATGAACTGGATATTCAAAGAAGCTAGAACCCCTCTAGAAGAAGTCTTCCACATGTGTAGAGGTAAAGATAAGTTTCTTCAAGAAATTTACTCAACTAAGGCATAAAGACCTGCAACATTGCGACAAGTGTGACATTTCTGGCGTTGAAAGCTTAATTTTTACGGATTATTCTTGCGGAACGGGTCCCTTTCGACAATGAAACTTTGGTACCGAATGTAACTTCTAATGTTACGTGGAATGGAAGCTGTACAGAACAATTAACGAGGAGGACATATTTGGGAAAGAGAAAATTTCGAAAGGTGAAGCAGTTGGTAACATCTGGAATATAAATGGAGCAGTGGAAAAGGTTTGTTAAACAACTTTTCTGATACATGGTACAATGTGAATCTGTACTGGCAAAGAGAGCGTTATTCTTTTCCATAACCACTTTCAGAAATTGTCGTAAAATTCAGTTACTGACTTTTTCTGTCGCCGAAACAACCAAGGATACTGTTTAAACAGCAGCAAACCGGTGGATTGTTGTCTCCCAGACAACCAAGGATAATGTTTAAACAGCAACGAAAGGGTGGATTATTGATTTCTGGGTTAGTAGTTGTACTTGAAATTAATATTATCCAACATTAATAAGTGATAGGTCTAAGTCGTGGATAATCGGACTGTTTATCTTTCATTGACAATCAGTTTAAACCTCTTGCCATATCTTGCAATACCAAAATATTCTTTTGTCAATACTCTTCGTCGAAGCATTGCCAAACCAAAGATATAATCCAGACTTTTAATACTTCTCAAAATTTAAAAACTTTAGTATATACACGGGATCATTTGATTAATATCTCATAATGGGCACAACTGAAATAACATTCTCCGTAGATATATTAGGTAGTATACCTCAGCCAATAGTTATAAGTTACTTTTTCCGAAACACTCTAAGTGGGTTTATTTTCACCAGAGATACACAACTTAAGCTACAAAATAAAATGCTTTTATGTCGTGTTATAAAATTAACTTGATTCTAAAGTGGGCAAGAAGACACTGAATACTTTTTAAAAGACACATATAACAATGAATGTTTCACTGTAAGATCATAATCTCCGCAGGATACGAGGTTTAGCTTCTTTTGGCGCACCCATGTCAACCACTTGGCTACTAAATCCTGCGACGTGATAAAACGTGCCACAAAGTACATCCGTAAGCGCTCAACACTTCTCCCTGACGTACATGAAACAAGTAAATACTAACCAAATGCTTTGCTGTCTGTATCAAACATAAAAATGCCTTGTGAGAGGTTTAAACTGAAGGCTGTCCATCGTATCGTGTACTGTTCGTCTTCCTTGATCTGTTTGCATGTCGTTCTCTTATAATGTAATTCATCATAGCAGTTCTCTTCCTATGTCTCCCTCTCATTCCTTCCACGTTTCCTTCAATAATTCTCTATATCAGACAACTCCTACTCAGTGTATGTCCCAGGCAAGCTTTTTCCTCTTTCTGATCACTTACAAAACTTTCTTTCTTCCCCTATTTTCAGAACTATTCGTTCTTAAGTCTGTCAGTCAGCTTCCCTTTAAACACTGTTTTCTATAGCCGCATTTCTGAAATTTTTAAATATCATTCTCCAGTCGTCCATGATGCACTGGAGTATAACAATACACTCCTGACTTAACATTTAACAAATATTTTCCACAGCTCCATTGAAATTCTACTAGATGTTACCAATTGCTTCACCTTTCCCGGCGCTCTGTTTTTCACAGACATCGTCCTCGTTATTTCTTCTGTACAACATCTATTCCACGTCACTAAGTTCCTAGGTGATGAGGAAGTCCCATGCTTCTTGACAGAGGACGGAGCGTAGGGGAACGATGCGGGATACCTGCACCGCCGTACTAGGAAAAGTTCTAATGGAGGTGGTTTGCCGTTGCCTTCCCCCGACCGTAATGGGGATGACTGATGATGATGAAGACGACACAACAACACGCAATCATATCGGGGCAGATGAAAATCCCTGACCCCGTCGGAAATCGAACCCGGGACTCCGTGCTCGGGAAGCGGGAACGGTACCGCGAGACCACGAGCTGCGGACAAGATCCTAGGTACAGAAAAGATTTTCGTCGTTCTGTTTTTTCCGTCTGGGAATATGTTCACTGGAGCTTCCTTCAAGATTATTCCCATGTCTCATGTCTTTGCTACATTTATCGTCGTTCCATGCTCCTTGCCACTCTTGCAACATTCTTCATTATTCTGTAGCTCCTCGTCTGGTTCCGCCAGCACTGGTTGATCATCCGCATATTTTATAGTATTTATCCTTGCTCCTCCAGTTACAATGCCTCTTGCATCCTCTATGGTCTTATTTACCAGTTCTTGTCCAAATTTAGCTCCGGTGACAGTGATCATTCTTGCCTTACGCTCATTCCAGTGGCCATCTCTTCCGTCTTACTATTCTCTACTCTGTCACATTTTTGTTGTGAACACGTCTCCTTTTTTAACATGCTATCTTTCCAGTTTACACCCAAATCTTTTAATATCCTCAGCAGTACACTCCAGTTGACTCTCTCCAAAGTATTCTCCCAGTCGATACAACAAATATACGAGTACGTCTCCTTGTTCATTTCCATCATTCATTCTGCGATCATCCTCGCAGCACCAACTCGTATAGCTTCTATTTTTCCTTTGCTGTTTCTGAATCCGCACTAACCTTCCTCAATATTTTCTTCAATTTTGCTATCAAATTATTTGTAATAGATTAATTTTATGCACCACCATACGTCGTATAGGAGCAAATTCTGTATCAGGACAGTGATTGGTTTATTGTCAACGAGTTCCTATAAGTTTCCTATTACCTTGTTCTTCTGCAGAGTTCACTTTGCATCCGTCGTTATCTGCTAGGCCATTTTTGTATATTCTGTAAACAGTAATGGTCCTGTAACAGTCCCCCAGGGAACGCCAGACGTTACTTTTACGTGTGAAGACTTCTCTTCCTCCAGAATGTTTGCTAGAAACTCTTCAGTCCAATCGCAGCCTGATATTCCGTACGCTCGTATGCTGTTCTTTGGGTAGCAGTGCCGATCTGTATCAACTGCCTTTCTTAAGCCAAGAAACACAGATTCTCTCTGGGTACCAGTATCTATTGCTTTCTGGGTCTCGTAGACTAACAGAGCTGACTAGGCTTCATATGTTCATTTTTCTACGAACCCATGTTGGTTCCTACATATTAGATTTTCGGTCTCCAGAAAAGTCGTAACACGCGAGCATGAATCATATTCCAAAATTCTACTACAGACCGATGTCAGAGGTATAGGCATACAGCTTGGTAAGTCTGTTCGACGACCCATTTTCAAAATGGAAATAACCTGTCCTTTTTTGCAATCATTAGGAACGCTTCGCTCCTCTGGAGCTGCTTTGGGCAAGTCTTTTTGCATACCCTGCGTAGAGTCGAACTGATATCCCGTCAAGCCCGATGGCCCTCCTCCTGTTGAGCGATTTTAGTGGCTTGTCTATCTATTGGTCACTTATTTCCACATCCGTCATTTTGTCATACGCGCGACGATTTGAAGGAGGAACTACGAGGTGATCTTCCTCTCTGAAACAGTTTTGGAAAAAGTTGTTTAGTAGTTCGGCCTTTCTTGTGTCATTCTGTGGTCCAATACCATTATGGCCACAGAGTGCTTCGATCTGTTTAATGATCTAACGTAAGACGAGAACTCCTTAGGATTTTCCACAAAGTTGGTAGATAGAGTTTTATTTTCAGTTATAACCATCCTTACGCAAACTTTTGCTTCCTTAAGTTATTGGTTACTTGCGAATCTTCGGCTGTGTTTAAATTTGAAGGTCTCTTTGCTTTCGTATCAACTTCCTAATACGGTTGTCAATCCACGGTGGGTCTTTTCCATCGCTAGTGATTCTGATCTGTACATACTTGAAGGTGGCAGGTGTAAAATACAGGGAGCGAAAGGCTGTTTACAATTCGTACAGAAACCAGATGGCAGTTATAAAAGGCGAGGGGCGTGAAAGGGAAGCAGTGATTGAGAAGGGAATGAGAGACGGTTGTAGCCTATGCCCGATGTTATTCAATCTGTGTATTGAGCAAGAAGTAAAGGAAACAAAAGAAAAATTTGGAGTAGGAATTAAAATCCATACAGAAGAAATAGAAACTTTGAGGTTTTCGGACGGCACTGTAATTCTGTCAGAGACAGCAAAGGACCTGGAAGAGCAGTTGAGTGGAATGGACAGTGTCTTGAAAGGAGGATATAAGATGAACATAAAAAAATCAAAACGAGGATGATGGAATGTAGTCGATTTAAATCAGTTGATGCTGAGGGTATCAGATTAGGAAATGAGACAATTAAAGCAGTAGACGAATTTTGCTATTTGGGGAGCAAAATAACTGATGATGGTCGAAGTAGAGAGGATGTAAAATGTAGACTGGTTATGGCAAGGAAAGCATTGCTGAAGAACATAAATTTGTTATCATCGAGTGTAGTTCAAGTATCGGGAAGTCTTTTGGGAAAGTATTTATATTCAGTTTAGCCATGTATGGAAGTGAAGCATGGACGATAAACAGTATATTACAAGAAGAGAATAGAAGCTTTCGAAATGTGGTGCCACAGAAGAATGCTGAAGATTAGATGGGTAGATCACGTAACTAATGAGGAGGTACTGAACAGAATTGGGGAGAAGAGGAATTTGTGGCACAACTTGACTAGAAGAAGGGATCGGTTAGTGGGACCCGTTCCGAGGCATCAAGGAGGGTAAAAATCATAGAGATGAATACACTAAGCAGATGCACAAGGATGTAGGTTGCAGTAGTTACTCCGAGATGAAGGGGCTTGCACATGATAGAGTAGCACGGAGAGCTGCATCAAACCAGTCTCTGCACTGAAGACCACAACAACAACAACATGTACTTATTTAAAGCTTGTTGTACTATGCTGTTGAGTTTTTTCCATTTTTGATCAACATTGTCACTGCTGGAAATGAAATTTTCCTGTTTGCATTTTTACGCAATAACTGAGCTTTCGCTTTCACTTATCGTTTGTCCGTCCGTTAAACGGCCACTTTGCGATCGCGTTGAACCGGTCAGAAGACCTGTACACAAGCCGTGTTCAGGCAGCCCTCCGCTTCGGCGCGCCATAATATTGCTGACGTTCCTGCCGCTCATTACGCCGGACCACCCTCCCTCTGGCGCCGGCCGGTTCGTCGCATTCCACGGCCCTTCTGCAGGCCCGCCGTCGGAGCCGATAAACCGCTGGACGCAGGGCTCTGCGCCGACCTTCGCGGCATGCAGCTTCTACTTCTCACTACTATGGAATTCCGTCTCTCGCCAGGTGTCTACTGCGGAATTTCAGCGTGACATAAACTGAAACTGATGCGTTATAAGAGAGCCTTAGCGAGAAAGAGCTTGACTCAGATATCACACAACTGAAGCTTGGGGTCCAAAATATCGGTACTCGTGCATGCGCTACCTAACGCACGTAAACGGATCTTTTCCGTGGTTCACATCTCGGTTTCTATTGGTGATAGAAATGGAGGGTGAAGTGCTTTGTGTAGGCCTTAGGCTAGGGATCATTTGTATAGCCAACGAAAGGATCGTCTTACTGCGACAATTCTACAGTACAGGGTCAAACATCAAATATTTCACAGTTTCTCCAGCTCAGGCAAATGGAAGAAATCGGTTGGTTCCTTTTCCATGAGATGTGGTCTACGGTGCTCTCTAAGGAGCCGATGGAAGCACCATTAAGACAAGCATGATACTTGAGAACACGAGCCACGGATACGAAGACGGGTATTCAAAGCAGATGGCTGTAACTTTTACATTTCATTCATAAAATCGCGATTTTGAATAATTTTGAAAATTTATCTTTGTCCGTTTCCGAGGTACAGAGGTTCAAAATGCCTTATTCGTACATGCAGAATCACTCTGTTAAACACTGTCTTTTTTCTATGATTTTTAAGTGATTTTGTGGCCACTCTGTGTTGCTAAATGTTAATATCGCTTCAGATTTGCTAAATTGGATTCCGTTTTGTGACAGTTTAACATTTAATTGTGAATATAAACATACTACAATATTACGTCGGAGTAGGCGTATCCTGATCACAAGTCACATGATTACTGTCTCAAATAACATAAAAATGCCATATTAAATACTGTTATTAACAAATTATGTTGCGTTATTTGATAACAGACAAAACAGTATGCCTACATTCAGAGAAACTATAGCAATTACACATTCTTCAAACGATGTAGGTTGATGTTATTCTGTGTTGTCCTTCAGGACAAAAGTGCTGGGGGCACTAATTGTAGTCGGTCACCACATGTGCCACATGCCTTCATATCTGTCTTCGATTATCTGAATTCCTTGGTGGAACCTCTCGCCTTGCTCTTCACTGTAATCGCCTCAGGTATCTGGAAATCTTGATAGGTGGCTGTGCAGGAAATGCACCTTGATACTCAAATTCAAAAAATGGTTCAAATGGCTCTGAGCACTATGGGACGTAACATCTATGGTCATCAGTCCCCTAGAACTTAGAACTACTTAAACCTAACCTAAGGACAGCACACAACACCCAGCCATCACGAGGCAGAGAAAATCCCTGACCCCGCCGGGAATCGAACCCGGGAACCCGGGCGTGGGAAGCGAGAACGCTACCGCACGACCACGAGATGCGGGCGATACTCAAATTAACACCCAACTTTCTTAAGGTTGTCAACACGTTCCGCACAGTTTCTTTGTAATTGTCTGCCTTATGATTAATTAATAAGTTTCTCACAAGTTAGAAATAACTACGCCAAGTCGACAGTTCTGGGTCATCCATGAAATTTTTCACGTTGGAATCATCTGCGAATCTGCGGTACCATCAAATATACCTACTTTCAATTTTTCATTACTCCGTGCTGGAAGAAATCTACATATGAATTTGAAGCAACTGCCAATTTTATCTAAGACTCTAAAAAATTGCTTCAGCAGTCCTAGCTTTGTATGCAGTGGAGGGAGAATTATTTTTTCTCTCTTAACTAATGGCTCCTGAATGATGTCGGCTACACCTGCAGTGAGTCATTCCCTTATAGACCATGTCACATTGCTCCAATGATCTTGTTCTACTGTGCCGCCCCATAAGCATATAAAACAAGGGTACTTCGTGTACCTACACTATTGCCCAAGCAAGATGTTTACCATTTACAGTTCATAAAAAAAGATTCAGATGGCTCTAAGCAGTATGGGACTTCACATCTGAGGTCATCAGCCCCCTAATCTTAGAACTACTTAAACCTATCTAACCTAAGGACATCACACACGGCCATGCTCGAGTCAGGATTCGAACCTACGACCGTAGCAGCAGCGGGGTTCTGGACTGAAGCGCCTAGAACCGGTCGGCCACAGCGGCCGGCTTGAGTTCGTAACAAATAGATCACTGCTGTTCTTGATGGCGTAATTTCTGCAACATAATTTTGATAGTTTCGTGCTTCTCTTTCAGTTTTGTAGAGTGGCCAGCGGGAATGGATGCAAAGATGTTACCGTTGTGAGGCAAGACACGTTTCTGGCTTCTGGTGGAGCTGTCTCTAAAGAGCTACCAATCTTTTGGTTAATATTTCTTTAAGCCCATCTGAATGAGTAGACTGGGAATTTTATTGCAATATACAAATTCTTCGTCTTGGCTGAAGTATTGCAGAATACCTGAATCTCTTGTACGGTATACTGACATTTTCGTTTCTGGACAGAGACAGTTGGTTTTCTTTAGTCTGGATGCCACAAGTTCTGCCACATTAACAAATTAAGACTCGTAGCAGGACAGTTAATTGCTCTTGAGTTAACAATGTAGGTACAGAAATTTCTCCTTCACATTTACTTCCGTTGCTGATGCTGCTTTTGCACTTCAAATCCTGTATTTCTTCATGTTCTGTCATTGCAAGGTCAGGTAGTTCAGTAAACACAGGTATAGGAACTTCTTCGCTATGTGCCAAAGGTCTCCTGGCAAAGATCTCCTGGCTGATTCTTAATTTGGAAACCCCCATTTACGTCTTTTGAACCGATTGAAACCTTTGACATTGTAAGTAGGCTGTTTAGGTTTTTTTTTTGGT
Source organism: Schistocerca nitens (assembly GCF_023898315.1). Lineage (NCBI taxonomy): Eukaryota > Metazoa > Arthropoda > Insecta > Orthoptera > Acrididae > Schistocerca > Schistocerca nitens. The sequence goes on along the minus strand of NC_064617.1, from coordinate 760,295,285 downwards.
AACGCCACCTCTGTATGAAAATCACTGGCTGTGCTGTGTGCAGTCTGTGGCTGCTTTGCATTGTTGTAATACTCAACCATTGTAGTGTTAGGCAGCTGGCTGTGAACAGCGCGTAGCGTTGCCCAGTTGGAGGTGAGCCGCCAGCAGTGGTGGATGTGGGGAGAGAGATGGCGGAGTTTTGTAATTTGTCATGATATCAAGGTAAATACATTGTTTGTTCTCTATTAATATCTTTCATTTGCTAACTATCCCTATCAGTAGTTAGTGCCTTCCATAGTTTGAATCTTTTATTTAGCTGGCAGTAGTGGCGCTTGCTGTATTGCAGTAGTGGGAGTAACCAAGATTTTTGTGAGGTAAGTGATTTCTGAAAAGTACAGGTTAATGTTAGTCAGGGCCATTCTCTTGTAGAGAATTTTGAAAGTCAGATTGCGTTGCGTTAACAAAATATTGTGTGTGGAAAGTCACATTGCGTTGCGCTATAAATATTGTGTGTCAGTTTAAGCACAGTCGTGTAAAATTGTTCAAAGGGGTAGTTTCATAACATGTACAACATAAAAGTAACAGTCACCGTCGTGGTTCTTCGGCTCTCTCCAGAGAATTGTCCATTTGTCCACTGTCGAAGACACACTATACAACTTCTACAAACAGTGTGGAGAGCCGATGGTCTAGCTTGGTCTCCAACCTGTATCAAAAATAGGCAAGGTATGCCTTCTTTACGGAGTCTGTGATGTTCCGTCTTTGTTTCTATAGGGAATATTCATCGCAAATATAACAGAACGCAGTGGGGTTGTTTATGCATCCTCTTCGTGAAGAACTCATACTTTCCCGGACCAGATAAAATAAAAATACAAAATAACTTTTAAAGAATTTAATAGAGTGTTTACTTGTGAAATATTTCAGAGTGTAAAAAGTTAGATGAAAATAAGGATCGACGGCAGTAACGGAAAATCAGCCTCTATGGGAACATCCAATTAAAACACAGAAAAATAAATATCTTGAGAACTAAAGCCAGTTCGGGAAAGAATCTCCGTTATCATTCGAAGGGTTCTGCCAACAGCATGTTGTTGTAGTACTGAAGCACAGCCAAAATGTTTATGAAACATAAATATGGTCGCGGGTATAACATTATGTAGGTTTGCGTTATTTAAATTTCCGTTAAGGAAGCTTTCAAAACTTTACTGGCCCATAAAGTTTACTTCATTTGAGTGACACACGCTGCTGTAGCAGTGGAAAGAAGAAAAGCAGAAGGAAAAAGACGAATATATTCGTGTTTATTAAAAGACTCTAAGTGAGGTACTAACTACTTCATTGTACCTTCCACAGCATATTTGATAATTTTACCAAACATTTTGGCACACGTATATATTCGCGTATTTTTATGCTGATGGAGAAGGGGACAGTGGCAGTAGGAAAGAAACGTGAAAATAATAATGATGTAAGTAGTAGGCAGCTGTAGTGGTATAGAATGATCGAAGGAGACAATGACAGTGCGAGAGGAAGAGAGAGGCACAAATGGCAGTGGAATGTAGTTGACAGTGACAGAATAATGCTGGGAAAAGAATTAACAGAGCAGTGCCAGTGAGAGACGATAAAAAAAGGAGACAGAGTAAGTGGATGAGAGCAAGTGATAATGAGGAACAAAGTCTATGACAATGACAACGAGGAATAGACAGATAATGATAGTGAGAGGAGTCAGCAGTGATGAGAAGGAATGAGCGATACATGCAGCAGCGAGAGAGAACAAGAAGGAGACATTGACGATGTGAGGATATAACATTAGTGAGACAGAACGAAGGAAACTGGGAGAGTGAGACAGTGCAGAGTGACAGATAGAGAGATACAAAGAGATAGTGACAATGAGTTGTGCTGAACGAGTGGGTGAGAATGGACATGTGGGAGTGAATGGTACGAGTGACAACGACTAACTTGTAGGCACGGGCCAGCTACAGTTATGGGAGCTTATGGGAGGTGATTTTCATGTTAAAAAAAGGCGCCAATACGTTCGTATGCCAAAATTTTGGGAAAAATGTTTAAAAATGCTGAGGTGGATAGAATGTGGCAGCTGGTAGCCCACATTTCATTCAGAGTCTTTTTAGAAACGAGAGCAATTGGCTTTTTTCTGATGCAATCGACGCATTTTTCCGCCGCAGAGGAGACAGAGAAAATTATGGAAACACCGCGAGACGCAGGCTTCAACATACTGTAAATGCATATGCTAGTCAAGTCTGCTGCTGGGGCTGTTGTGTGTGACCACAAACGAACCCTGCGAAAAGCCCTCAGAACGTTGCAAATGTCAGTCGTGGTCGGAACACTATTCGCTGTAGTTGTGAGGGCCTTATGACGGAGCTACGTGGATTCGAACGTCGACAAATTGTTGGTGCTCATATGGTGGACGCTTCCGTAATCAAGGGGAATGTCGGCAAGAGGCCGGGTAAAGTGGTACATCATCTGTCCGTAGTATTTGGTACCTAACCTTACCCGTAACTCCTAACTTATCGATTAATACGACAAAAAACTGCCCAACGTCCGTCAGTAACAGCTCGGCTTCGCCTTGCTTAAATCCGTAGCAATACCTGGAAAAACAGTTAGCGCATTGGGTGCAAGTACAGCCACATTATCGATGAACTTTACCTATCTCAAACTCAAATTAAAATGGTCTAGTAGAATAACGACGAACCAATTTGGTGCTCTGGATGAAATTAGAACCTAGAAGAAGTTTAGGAGATAATTATTGGCAGACATCAAACTCTCTGGCCATGACAACCTTGTAATTTTTGCCATTCCCCACACGCAGCCTGTTAAGGACAGTACCTGTCCATTAACGGTATGACAATTCAGATTGATGCAATTACGTCGAACCAATTTTGTGCCCTGGATGAAATTGCAACCTAGGAGAAGTTTAGTAGATAATTATTGGCAGCCATCAAACTTTCAGGCCATGACAACCTTGGAATTTTTACGCTTCCCCACACGCAGCCAGTTAAGGACAGTACCTGTCCATTAACGGTATGACAATTCAGATTGATTGGCTGAAACAGAAATGGCTTGCTGATATCGTGGAACTTTACATAATACTCATAATGTGAAACAGAATTACTGTTCCCTGAATCCAACAAGGCGCATACAGGCTAGTGATCAAGAGCCGCTCACACAATTGGAAGGAACTGTTTGGTGATCGCCTTAACATTATTACATTCCACAGGCGGAAACCTGTCTTCAAATTGGCGAGAGTTCCCTAGGCATCAGCTCTTCCAAAATTACTGTCGTCCGGTTGAACATTCACACACCAAATGCCCTGGCTACCAACAACGTTAACAATTGATACCGGGTGGGATCACCCTTTCATTTGGTTTCTCTATCTAACGGGCTCTGTTACTTGATGCACTAACCGGATCCTTTGTAGTTGGTATCACGCTCCGACACTTGCCACAACTTTATTATTTTCATCAGATTCCTTCAAACTCAGCACCTCATAACACTTCTGTTCTGCTCAACATACTGCACACCTGTCTCATTATGTGCTTGCACACGAAAGAAATGCTTACTCAACTGCATGACTTCTCCTGGACAAACTTCTTCCGTAAATTCTACAGCGTGTTTCTGATATGCAAAATCATTCCGACCTATCCTACTCAGGCAACGCGGGGTTGAAGAGTATATGACATCGAGCTTCACAGAATGAGCAATCTAAAAGTGTACCCGCATTGTGTTCCAACTGAACAGAGAACCATAGAAATCTATATCCTGAGCATTCTCAGCAGACAAATTACTAATATATTGGAGCATTGGTGAAAAGAGATTGAGTAACTTAGCAAATTGTTGATATGCTTCAACACAACCCTCACTCACGCGGCGTGATATCAACCTGCTCCTGTACTTCTGCACACAACAGAAGTTTTCTCCAAATCCTCAAACAAAGTATCCAATACATTGCATCTGATTTGAAATTCTTTAAAATTACATAGTAATCCGTTGATTCCAACGGCATGTTGCCTGCTGGTGGTACGTGTCTTCTGTCATTGTTTTACACCAATAAAATTTGACTTGAAACTTTATGCAATAGATCATAGCCCAGAGAAGATTACTGCTCTCCAGTACGTCAAAATTCTCCTTCAACGAGAGACAATGGTAGTACAAGCACTTAACACTTTCCTCGCTAGCATAGTATGCCATTACATACCGCAGACAACCCAAGGGCTAGTGCGTCCGCGAGCACAGTTCGGCGACGATGCCTTCTCCTGGCTGACCACGCACCCGCAACTCGAACTGGAGCTGCTACTTTTTTAAATAAGAAACTCTCAGCCGACTTCTGGGTGTCATAGCTGATAAGGATGTACGTAAAGCACATACATTAGAAAGTAGACCTGCACAAAAGAAATTAAAATAGTAGCCAATGAAAAGTTAATATGTGAATGAGCCCTAACAGTGATTATTATTTGGGCCTGCACCCAAAGAAGTACATCATGCTATAAGCTAGGAGCTATAAGTGAAAGTGGCAGGTGACCAGAAAAAACATTATTCACATGAAAGAACTAATTCTTTCTTCACGTAGGAGAGGACTGCATTAATTAAAATGCAGATACCTGAGAAAAGGCGTACAATTAAAACAAAATGTGCTCAGAGACCAGCCAAAGCACTTACAAGAAGTTCTTAATGCACTCCACAATGCGAAGTCGGAACCGGCCACCACCACTGGAAGTTCCACCCATCGTGACTGCGCATCTAAATTCGCGCAGCCATTGCCCACATTATAACATTTTACATGACATACAGTAACTCTTAAGTTCCAAACGTTCACATTAAAAAGTAAACCGCTGGAATATTATCGTAAATATAGTACTGAAAGGGAACAATTAATGTTGAATCACATCAGTAAAATAATAACCTGAAATTTGAAATAAAGAGGACCACATGGTCCAGTCATATTGATGTGACATGTCCAGTGGCCTGAATAACTACCTCTTGCACACGGACGTGCAGGAAGACAGTCAGTGTGGTTCTGGAAGTTACAGACAGAGATGTGGAGCCAGGCCAACTCTAGTTTTCTGGCCTCGGTTGAGGATCGATGGCGCGAACAACCCGGTCGATTTTGTCCTGCATATTCTCGATTGGGTTTAAATCCATAGCGTTTGACGGCCAGGGAAATACGGTAAACTCATCCTGCTGCTCTTCGAACCATGCACGTACCCTGTGAGCTGTTTGACACGTTGCATTGTTTTGCTGGTAGATGAGATCAGTCGAGAAGAAACAAACTGCATATAGTAGAGGACACTGAGCGCAAGGGAATATGCATACTTGAGTTGATCCTTTGTTACTTCCAGAATGACGAGATTCCCAAGGAATGCCACTACAATTTCCTAGATCATAGCGTTCCCTCCTCCAGCTTGAACCCTTCTGACGATTCTTGCAGGGCCATACTCTCCTACGGTCATCTGTCCGATTGAGCATAAAACGTGAGTCATCTGAACAGACCACCTGTCGCCATCTGTTACCGAAAGATAATGATTATGCCTTCTAGTCGTTAGGTACATCGTTCCGTTTCCGCATTACAATATTGAGTGGACTGTTTTCCGTGTCCACCCGATACTGTTTATATATCTTCCACCGCTAAGCTGCCACCTGCCGTCTGTGAGTGATTATTGGACTTTGACGGCGGACATAGGTGGTGGTCAGAGTGACTGGACCGCGCTTGTTGCTTTTAAGGATCCAGTTACCTTGTCAACTTTGTGAAATCTGTTAAGAATTTAGACTTAATCTTTGAATAGTTAGCTAGCATGGATACCCCCCCCCCCAAAAAAAAAAAAGTAATTGATAGCCACAAGAAATTTAAAGCTTTGAATAAGGGTCAGGTTGTTTGATTGCAATAATCCACAATACAAAGCAAAACTAAGTAAAATAAATTTTGATGCCAGAAAAATGCTTAAAATAAATAAATGGACTCGTAAACCTTTACGTATCAAAACACGGTCAGTTAATTCCAGTTCTTAGATCAACACTACCATACATGGATGGGGACACCATACGACAGAACAGTAAACTTGCTGTAACAGGAACCAAACGAACTTTCCCGAGACAAGTTCGCTCACGCACGCTACTACAACGCACACACGTTCGAAGCAAATGTAGAGAAACGCGCTCTCCAAATTCTCTGCCTCCTATATTGGCCAGGACTAAACAAAGTGGGCCCATCACTCTTACATTGCCAGTGCACCAGTCTCTCCAGCCTCTGCTTGCGACTTATGGTGCCACGATCACCAGTTATGAAACACATATAGCCTCTAGTAAGCATGTCAGCTTCCTAATATGACTCGGAAGCGGCCTGGTATGCGGTGGTTGGACTGCGCTGCCTTTACCCATCGTCGTTCAGTCCGAGGTTGAAAATAGTATGTCTCAAACCACCACGGCAAGGGCCTTCACGCCTCGTAAGTGGATAGACGCTCCCGAACCCGTTGCTGAGCTACTAGCATAGATAACTGCGAAGAAGCACTATCGAGACCAGCCGGCATGTCTCAGGGATATTAGATGCCGAGACCCGGTTATGTGATTAGTGAGGTGGATATGAAAGTGCTTTAGAAAGAAAAGGTATACTAAGTGAATGAGTTGATTTACAATGCGAGATGAGGAAGGTAGTCAGATGGAGAAGACGAGGTAAGGGAGGTGAGATATAGGCTACGTTCGTGTAGGTAAGGATGATGCAGATGGGAGATATATAGGTAAATATAATGGCAGAAGGAGGCACAGTCAGTTTCGAGTTTTGTGTTGGAGAGTACGGATATGTTTTCGAAAAAATTTTTGGAAAAACATAGACCGATTTTCACATTTGGACTGAGAAAAATAGTCTAGATCGCCCAAATCAACTTTATTGGTGACCATCTTAAGCGAATGCTCCAAACTTGATGTGTGTAATTGGATCCACAGAGCAGGATCTGCGGAAGCTTCCAGGTGCTGTAAACCCTAGCTGACAGCACCTGGACGCTTCTGCAGTTACTGCTCTGTGGATCCTATTGCACACATCAATTTTGGAGTATTCGCTGAAGATGGTGCGCTTCTGGACTGAAATCGATCACCAATAAATGTAATTTTCTCTAAGTATACTGTTTCTCTAAGTACAATAGTAAAGATATCAGCATTCCATGCTACTTTTCTGTCACAGGTTAGGCTTAAGTACATTACCCCGTTAGTTAGAGGGACGTCTTGTTTTTCAGATGAAGAGATGGAAATCTGCATGATTGGCTTTTCTGTGGATTTAATTGAAGGCTTCTCGTATTATACAACTCGACCAAGAGATTTACGTGACATTGCTCGGAAGGTGGGAGAGATGAAGGACGTAGTGACTGGCGAGGTAGGCAATGTCGTCAGCGTATCACAGGTAGGTAAGGGGGTTGTGGTTTGGGAAAGACGGCAGTGTGCAGAGTGTAAAAGACCGATAAAAGGCGTCACACAAGCAGTGGGGTGAAATATGTGAGAGACGATATATTCGATTTAAAATATACACGAAGATGGTCTATGGGGCCGTCAGGGTGGATAAGTTTGTTCGATCAGAGGGCTAACTGCCCTCTCTAATAAAAAAAAATAATGCGTAACTGGATCAACAATGAACTTGAACGGAATCAAAACGTCCTCGGTCCCAGGTTCGAAACCTGTCACCGCTTAAATTTGGATTAATAATCAGCTTTGGCGTCCGAATACAAGAGATTGTCAAAGAGGGTGGAGGAGCGGACAGAGATTCAGCTGATTCTCTTGTTCTTGAGGTGGGAAACTGATCCTGAAGGTGGAAGAATCAGCAATGATCAATGGCATGAGGATGCAGAAGACAGTGCATTAAGGACTCATAGCGTGTATCCACAGAACCACAGGACATGTGGTGTGTAATTGAAAAAGTTTCTTCATCATTTCTCCATTGGCAAAAGATTCCAGACTAGGCCCCCCATTCGGATCTCCGGGAAAGCACTGCCAAGGGGAAAGTGACGATCAGACAAGGATTCAGAAACCAACGAAAGGATAACGTCCAACGAGTCAAGGAGTGGAGTGTCGGAAGCTTTAACGTGGTGGGGAAGCTCAAGAATCTTAAAATGGAAATGCAAAGGCTCAATCTAGATGTAGGAGGGGTCAGAGAAGTAAAATGGAAAGAAAACAAGGTTTTCTGGTCAGATAAGTATAGGGTTGTAACCTCCCCACAGAACAAAATATTTTAAACAATATGAGTATGATTCTGATTTAGTGTAAACTCTCTACAAAATTCTTTTCACATTAACCTCCACACAAAATTCTTTCTGATTTAATCCAAGCTCAAAATTCATTCACATTTAGCGTAACCTCAAAACAGAAAAATTCCTAAACCTCTCAACAGTAAAAATTATAATTATGTCGTTCACATTCAGTGTAACGTCCCAATAAAAAAATAAATTCAGTAACCTGGTAATAAAACAATGTAACTAACCTCTCAATTAAATTGTCACTCACTTATGACATCTCAATAATTCACTGTGGATTTAACCCGGTAAATTTTGGACGACAGCAGTGCTGCGTCATGGCCCTGAAAGATCATTCTGAATAAAAAAAGAAAAAATTCTTACCTCCATGAAGTCGCCGGATATATCTGCTCTTACAATAAATTTTTCCGGCACAACTCTGTGCAATGCTGGCCGACCTATCTGTCATTTATGAAAGGAAGCAACTGATTTTTCTATTGCATGGATGGGAGAAATTAGTAAATTCTTTAAATTGAAATGAATGGTTGTTAAAAGTTACTTTTTATGAGAAAGATTATTATTACGAGATTTTTAAAACATTTACATGGGACTTACATTAATACTCAGGCTCCGACATCGCTGCACCGCGACCGGGCCAGCCAACACGATACACCATACCAGACCAGAGCAGACTCCAGTCTAGCAACAACTTACTGCTACAGCTACACAGTTCCTACGGTAGTCAACACTGCCCTCTGGTCAGAGATTTTCTTATACCTTGCATATTGCAGGAGCATTACACCTCTTACAGAGTAATATCAAGAAGAGCAAAAAATGATATAACGGGAGTATGATTCGTTATGGGTAGGAAGTTATGGCATAGCGTGTGCTACAGTGAACAGTTCAGTGATAGGATGGTTCTTATCAGAATCGACAGGAAACCAACACCAACAACTATAGTTCAGATATACAGGCCGAAGTCCAAAGCTGAAGATATAGGAAGTATATGAGGATATTGAAAGGGCGAATAAAGTACGTGAAGGGAGATGAAAATCTAATAGTCATGGGGGACTTGAATGCAGCTGCAGGAGAAGAAGCGGGAAAAAAGGTTACGGGAGAATGTGGGCTTGGGACAATGAATGAGAGAGAAGAAAAAGATTTCTTATTAATTTTATTAATAGCGAATAATCTGTTAAAGAAGCACAAGAGGAGGACGTATACTAGGGAAAGGCCAGGTGATAGGGAAAGATTTCATATAGATAACATCATGATCAGACACAACGATGGAATGTAAGGTGTACCCGTGAGCAGATATGGACTCAGATCACAACTTAGTAGCGGTGAAGAGTAGCCTAAAGTTTAAGATTAATCAGGAAGAATCAGTACGCAAAGAAGTGGGATACAGAGGTACTAATGAATAGCGGGGTACCCTTGAAGTTCTCTAAGGCTATAGACACAGCAATGAGAAAAAGCACGACAGAGGAATAGACATCTCTCAAAAAGGCAATCACAGAAGCTGGAAAGGAAAACGTAGGTACAAAGAGGGTAACTACGAGAAATCCATGAGTAACAAAAGAAATACTTCCCTTGATCGACGAAAGAAGGAAGTATAGAAATGTTTAGGGAAACTCAGGAATAGAGACATATAAGTCGCTGAGGAATGAAATAAACAGGAAGTGCAGGGAAGCTAAGACGAAATGGCTGTTTGAAAAATGCGAAGAAATCGAAGAACAATTGACTGTCGGAAGGCCTGACTCATCATATCTGAAAAAACAACAACGGGAATTTCACATTTAAAATCAAGGAAGAGAGCAGGTATGTATGAGGGGGAAGATTGGTCTCATGTGATACAAGAAGAAACAGGAGTCGATTTAGATGAGTTAAGGTCTCCAGTATTAAAATTTAAGAGGTGCTTGGAGGAGTTAATATCAAATAAGGTAGGAAGGATAGATAACATTCCATCACAATTCAAGAAATCAGTGGGGGAGTAACAACAAATAGCTATTCAAGTTGTTGTGTAGAATGTATGAGTCTGGCGACATACCGTCTGACTTTCGGAAAGACATCATACACACAACTCAGTAGACTGCAAGAGCTGACAAGTGCGAGAATTCTCATACAGTCAGTTTAACAGATCTTGCATTCAAGTTGCTGTTAAGAATCTGAAACAGGAGAATGGAAAAGGAAAGCTGAGGATGTGTTTGATGACGATCAGTTTGACTTTAGGAAAGGTAAAAGGACCAGGCAGTTCTGACATTGCGGCTGATAATGAAATCAAGACTAAAGAAAAATCGTAGAATTTGTCGAACTGAAAAAAGCGTTCGGCACTGTAAAATGGTACAAGATGTAGGGAGAGACGGGTAATATCCAATATACAAAAGAGCCAAGAGGGAATACTGAGATTGGATGACCTAGAACGAAGTGCTCGGATTAAAAGGGATGTAGTCTTTCGCCCTATTCAGTCTGCACATCCAAGAAACAATTACGGAAATACAAGAAAGGGTCAGAAGTGGAATTAAAATTCTAGGTGAAGGGATATCAATGGTGCGATTCACTGATGTCATTGCTGTCATCAGTGAAAGTGAAAGGGAAGAATAATTACACGATCTTCTGTATGGAATGAACAGTCAAATGAGTACAGAATATGGGAAGGGTAAATCGAAGCAAGTCGAAAGTAACGGGCAGCGGCTACACAGCAAGAACTTAAAAACAGGACGGGTGGTGAAAAAGTGGATGAAATTAAGAAATTCTCCAACCTAGGCAGCAACATAACCAATGGCGGACGGAGCAAAGAGGATGTCAAAGGCACACTAGCACTGGCAAAATCGGCATTTCTGACCGAGAAAAGTCTACTAGTATCAAAACTGGCCTTCATTTGATGAAGAAATGTACGTTTGAAGAATAGCATTGTATGGTAGTAAAACACGGACTGTGAGAGTGCCGGAACATAAGAGAATCGAAGCATTTGGAATGTGGTGCGACAGAAGAATGTTGAGAATTATGTGGATTTATAAGGAATGAATAGGTTCCGCGCAGAATCGGAGAGGAAAGGAATATGTGGAAAACACTGAGAAAGAGAAAGGATAGGATGATAGGACATCTGTCCTATCGGGGAATGACTTCCATGGTACTAGAGGGAGGTGTAGATGGCAAAAACTGTAGAGGAAGACAGAGATTGGTATACGTTCAGAAAACAATTGGGGAAGTGCTACTCCGGGATGAAGAGTTTAGCACAGGAGAGGAATTCATGGTGGCTCGCAAAAACAAGTCAGAAGACTGATGACATTTTAAAAACAAAAAAAAGAACGTAGTATGGAAGCTAGGAAATCTGAAAAGAGAAATGCCATGGCTCAATCCAGAAACAGTGATCGTCAGTGAAGTGAAATAGAAAGAATACAAAGATTTATGGTCAGACCAGTATAGAGCAACAAAAAACAGCAAAAAATGGTACAAAAGGAGTAGGATTACTATGAATAGGAACGCTGGACAGGGAGTAAGTTACTGTGAACAGTAACAGTGATAGTGCTGTTCTCATGAAAATAGGAAGTGATCCAACATGGACAACAAGGTTCAAGTAGACGTGCCAACGTCGCAAACGGTGGATGAAGAGACAGAAAAAGTATATGAAGATACTGTGCAGGTAATTCAATACGTTGTAGGAGATGAAACTTTAATACTCATTGAGTATACGAATGTGGTTGTAGGGGTAAGAGTAGAAGAAAGAATTACGGGAGAGGATTGGTAGTAGGACTGAGAGTGGAGAAAGAGTACTTGAACTCTGCAATAACTTACAGATGGCAATAGCTAATATTCTGTCCAAGCCAGGCAAGAGGAGGAGGTATACTTGGAAAAGGCGGTACAAGAAGATTTCAGTTAGATTACATCATGAGCAGGCAGAGATTATGAAATCCGATACTGGATGGTAAGGAGTACCGAGGGAAAGATGTAAACGCAGATCACAATCTGATGAAAAGTAAGCTGAAATTTAAGAAACTAGTCAGGAAGAATCAATGGGCATAGATGTGAAATACGCAAGTACTAAGAAATGAAGAGATACGCTTGAAGTTGTCTGAGGCTATAGATACTGGGATAAGGAATAAGTCAATAGGCAGTTCAGTTGAAGACGAGTGAACGTCTCTAAAACGGGCTGTCAGAGATGTTGAGGGAAAAACGAGAGGACGTGGAAGGTAAATGCGAAGGAACCACGGATAACAGAAGAAATACTTCAATTAATCTGCGAAAGAAGGAAGTACAAAAAGGATCAGGGAATTTCAAGAATACAGAAACACAAGTCACTTAGGAATGAATAAATAGGAAGTACACGAAAGCTAAGGCGAAATGGCTACATGAAAAATGTGAAGAAATCGAAAAAACAATGGTTGTCATCAGGACTGACTCAGAGTATAGAAAAATCATAACAACCATTGGCGAAATTAAAAGCAAAGATAGTAACATTAAGATTGACATGGGAATTCCATTCTTAAAAGCAGAGCAGAGAGCAGATTGTTGGAAACAGGATTTCGAGGGCCTCTAGAAGGGGAGGACTTAGCTGATAACGTGATAGAAGAAGAAACAGGAGTCGACATGGGACAGATTTAAAAGAGTTTTATAAGGCTTATAAAACCAAATAAGACAGAAGAGATAGATAACAATCCATCAGAATTTAAAAAATCATTAAGAAATGTGGCAAAACAATGACTGTTCACATTGATGTGTTGAAGGTATGAGAGTGGCGATACACATTAAGATTTTCGTAAAAACATCGCCTTTACAGTTCCGAGTAGTGCGGGGTAGCTGCGTGGTCTTGGACACGTTGCCACGTTTCACACGGCTCCTCCCTTCGGAGGTTCGAGTCCTCCCTCGGGCGTGTGTGTGGGTTGTTCTTAGCGTAACGTAGTTTACCTTAGACTAAGTAGTGTGTAAGCCGAAGGACCGATGACCCCAGGAGTTTTTTCCCCACAGGAAGTTACCACAAATTTCCACAATTCCGAAGATTCCCAGAGCTGACAAGACGGAGAATTATAACACAATCAGCTGAATAGCTCAGGCATTGACGTTAGTGACAAGAATAATATACATAAGAATGAAAAAGAAAATTCATCTTCTGTTCGATTACGATCAGTTTCGTTTTAATAAAGATAAAGGTACCAGAGAGGCAGTTCTGAAGTTGAAGTTGGTAATGGAAGTAAGACTAAAGAAAAATCACGACGCTTCCATAGGATTTGTAGACCTGTAAAACGCATTCGACAACGTAAAATGGTACAAGATGTTCGAGATCCGGAGAAAACTTGGGGTTAGGTTTAGGGGAAGACGGATAATATATAATTTCTCCAAGGAACAACAGTGAACAATAATTGTGGAGGACCAAGAACGAAGTAAACGGATCAAAAACGGTGCAGACTTAAAAGAAAGTTTCAAGAGTGGGATTAAAATTCAAGTTGGAAGGATATGATGTGAAGATTCGTTGATGGCATTGCTATTCTCAGTGAGAGTGTAGAAGAATTACACGAGCTATTCAGTGGAATGAAATATCTAATGTGTAAATCGAAGAAAGATGAAAGTAATGAGAAGCAGCAGAAATGAGAACAGCGACAAACTTACAATCATAACTGGTGATCACAAAGTAGACTCTGCTACCTAGGCCGCAAAATAACCCATGACGGACAGAGCAAGGAGGGCATAAAAAGAGACTAGCACTGACAAAAACAGCATTTTGTCCAAGAGAAGACTAGTAGTATCAAACATAGATCTTAACTTGAGGAAGAAATTTCTGAGAATGTATGGCAATGTGACATGGAGCGTATGAAAACCGGAACAATAGAGAATAGAAGCATCTGAGATGTGATCCACAGATGAACGTAGAAAATCTGATAGACTGATAAGGTAAGCAATGACGAGAGTCTCCTCAGAATCGTCGATGAAAGGAGTACATGGAAAACACGGACAAGAATAAGCGAGACAGTGACAGTTCCGCAAATACTAAGAGATTAGGTAACAACTACTTCCGGGGTGCTAGAGAGGAGGGGTGGTGGTGTCAAGGGTAAAAACTGTAGACAAAGACAGAGGTTGAGATACATCCAGAAGGTAATTGAGGACTTAGGTTGCAATTACTACTCTGGTTGTTACAGGGATGGAATTCGTGGTTGGTCTCATCAATAAACAATTTCGTAGTCGTTGATATAATCGCGACGAAAGCGGGTGTAGGGGATGGACGGGTGCGCTGCTAGGTGTTGACGGATTAGTTAGGTAACGATGATTTCGAGGGCTTTGCTGGAAGCTGGCGTGAGGCTGATAAGTTGTTAGGGTGAGGTCTGTGAAGGTGTTTTATCAGGTTTCAGGAGAACTCACATCAGATTCATAACCCAACACAAATATAAAATTCTCAGTGTTGTGAGAAGAGTATGGGGGACCAGAACTAATTATCAGACTGCAGCTATTTAAGGCAAAGCAGTGAAGTAAGGATACCGTTTCAATCTCATTAAAATCATTGTCAATTGCTGAGTGCTATTCACCGTGGCTGAGGTGCCACTTTCCTGGATGGTTGCTTAGCAGAGCTCAGGTCGATGCACGTCTGCAGTGGGCTGTCGGGATGACAGCGAGTCTTTGTTGGAAGCATTCTGTATACAACACATTCAAGATTCGTATTGCGCAGTAATGTAAATAAAGCACCAAATTTACATTATTTAATGTAGGTCATCCAAAACATTAAAGTGCGTTGGTTATCCAGGAAGTAGACTGATCAGCCGAAACGTTAATACCGCTGCTCACCGCCACGATACGTTTCGAGCATGTGACGCGATAGCAAAATATGTAACCAGAGCAGACATAGACCATCGTGATTCGACCGTCAATCGGGTGATTTATGTTTTTGCTATACCAAGTCGCTTGCCGGCTCCTGAAATACCGTCATCAAGGTGAACGGCGGCTCGAAACGTGCAGCGCACCGCGGACACAGGCTGGTGGGAGCGTATTATACTATGGGAGACATTCTCCTATGGTTACATGCGACCTGCGGTAGTAATCGACGACACGCTGACAGCTGCGAACCACCTGCATCCCTTCATGCTTCATGTTTTCCCCGACGGCGATGTTATTTTTAAGCGTATAACTGTCCTTGTCTCTGAGCCAGAACAGAGCTACAGTGGTTTTTAGGAGCATTATAGCTAACTCACGTTGATGTTTAGGTGACCAAATTCATCTGATGTAAATCCTATGGAACCCTTCTGTGTGGCCGTCGGGGGCTATCACCACGTGCGCAAATCAGCGGCCCATTATTTACGTGAATTGAATGACCTGCGCGTAGGCATCGAATGCCACTTACCTCTTAGTTACCAACTAACCGTCGGATTCCTGATACGCAGAATCAGTGATGTATTTCATTACT
Organism: Schistocerca nitens; assembly: GCF_023898315.1. NCBI lineage: Eukaryota > Metazoa > Arthropoda > Insecta > Orthoptera > Acrididae > Schistocerca > Schistocerca nitens. The sequence continues at coordinate 760,279,709 of NC_064617.1, read as the reverse complement.
ATTATTAAGTAAGTGCTCAAAATGTTTTCGCTGATCAGCGTAAGTTCCGTATCTCGGGAAATGGAAACCACAGTATAAATCAGAAACGTTTTATTGCCAACAGATAGCTGCGCCAGCCAGCTACTTCTCTAAGTAGTCGACGCTCCGATACAGACATTTGTAATAACGTGGCACCAACTTTCCACTTGGATCGTCATAGAAGGCAGGCGCATGTGCTCTTCATCACTTCTCTACTCTGGTTTGCAGCTCGTTGTCTGTGTCACAACGTTGTCTTCATATCCAGCGGTTCGTATGGGCAGAGATGAAAATCACAGGCAGGCAGGTCCGAGCTGTATTGTGGGTGATGAAATGCTTCCCAATGGAGTGCTGCAGCACCGTCGTAATTGCCCTACAGTGTGAGGCCGAGATTTCCATGAAATGCGGATTTCCATGAAACGAGGCGAAATCCCTCGTCAGGCACACACACTTCGCGGTAGACGCTATTTTCAAGGAATCTTTAAGTACCCTCTGTTCGCTCGGATCTGCAAAGAGCAACAACGCGATCGACCGGAATACTAGCGACAATTCTCAACACTGAAGTTAAAATCTTCTGGGTTGTTAGGCCGCGTCATGTTTCTTCTAAAATGTTCGACGTTTCGACCCCTCTGCTGAGATCTTTCTCAGGATCTTTTGGTGTCAACTACTGCTGTAACAGGCTAGGCCAGGCCAGAGGCTCAATTAGGTGCTGCTCGTAATTAACTGCTCGTCCGGCTCGCCGCGCAGCTGACGCCGCTTAACTCGCGACTGCAGTGTTGGAGCAGTAGTGGACACCAAAAGATCCTGAGAAAGATCCCAGCAGAGGGGTCGAAACGTCGAAAATTTTAGAAGAAACATGACGCGGCCTAACAACCCAGAAGATTTTAACTTCAGTGACAACGGCCACGAAAGCGTGCACACTTACATAATGCCCAACATACCTGTGGAAAGCTTCACCGGATTTCCACTGTGGCTACCATTTCGCGATCGATCGGAACTTGCTTTATCGATATCCCTCGCAATAGTTCTAAATGAAGTCACGCTGCTTATTAAATATTTTTTCTTTTATACGGACGACTCTACTTACGTAGGCAGGCGTGATCGCTGACGGCCAAACCTCGCCGTCGGCGCGCCAGACGGCGGGCGGTAGCTGCAGGAAGTACTCGTTCCCCTAAGTCTGGTGGCTCGTTCGCGCCGCGGTGGTTAATGTGATGAGGGAGGAGCCAGGCTAGGCCAGGCCAGAGGCTCAATTAGGTGCTGGTCGTAATTAACTGCTCGTCCGGGTCGCCGCGCAGCTGACGCCGCTTAACTCGCGACGCCGCCTCACCGCACCGCGCAACACCGGGCCTGACCGTTTACATGCAAATCTGACGGCCCCAGAGGTCGCCTGCAAAGTACGCGGCGCTTTTGCAGCCAGCAGCCTGCCTGTAACCTATCCGGTATCCCCCGGACAGACGCTCTAAAGCGTTGACTCTGGACTATTGAGCAGCTCGGTAGTGCACAGTCTCCAGTTACTTCAACAGTTTACAAACACAGCTTGTACGTAATTCGTGTAAAGGATCTTTCCCGAGTAACGGAGTGAGTGGAGGAGCGAGAGGTGCACGTGCTGAGAAAGGTAGCTGCAGCCTGCAGTCTCTGTAATAAACATTAACACGACGGGTGTTCAATAAGTAACGCAACTTTTTTCTGTGGCAGTTTCTGTTGACAAAATGTGGAATTTGATGTGGGACATTGTGGAACATTCTCGCTTTAGCTCCTATAGTTTCATGAAGTTCCGATAGTTGTCGGCGCTGTATGTAGTCTTGAAAATGGCGTCTGTAAATACGGTGCATTCCAAGCAGAGTCCTGTAGTTGAGATTATTTTGGCAGAGAACCAGAGCATCGCAGATGTTCATAGGCGCTTGCAGAATGGCTATGGAGACCAGGCAGGGAGGAAAAGCAGGCTGAGTCGTTGGGTGAAGCATCTGTCATCATAGCAACAGAGTGGTTCTCCCGCGGGCCGGCCGCACACACCTGCGACTCACGCAATTTTTGAACATCCGGACACGTTCATTCGATGCGATTGTCGTATCACGATCACATACCTCGCTGCACAACTGATCATCTCTTTAGTAGTGCTGACACTCTCGTCCACCAGTTGGGATACTCAAAGAAGCGTATAGCTAATTGAAGAAAGACTTCAGCGTGTTCATCGCCACAAAAATGCAAACGAACTTCTCCTTCTCCATGACAACAAAAGGCCTCTCACAGATGTGTGCACTCAAGAGGATCTCACAAAACTTAGGTTTAAGTAGTTCTACGTTCTCGGGGACTGATGACCTCAGATGTTAAGTCCCATAGTGCTCAGACCCATTTGAACCCTTTTTTTTTTTTTCTCATCCACCCTGCAGCTCGGATCTCGCACCTTCTGATTTCCTTGTGTTTGGCCCAGTGAAGGATGCACTCCACGGAAAGCAGTATGGGGATGTCGGGCATTGATGCACCCAAGTTCGACCAATAAAGTGGTACTATGCGGGCATACAGGCCCTCCCAGTAAAGCGGCATAAGGTCGTGATACTAATTATGTTGGAAATAGGATTTTGTAGCAAAAACAGTGGAGAACAATAAGATGTATTGGAATCTTGAATGAAACCAACCCAGATTCAGAACAAATGTGAGGCACTACTTATTGAACGCCCCTCGTAACTACGAGAGTAATCCCAAAAGTAAGGTCTCCTATTTTTTTAGAAGTACATAGACCTGTTTATTTCTACAATTGTTTACATCAGTTTACAGCTTGAATATTTAGCTATTTTTCGACGTAGTGTAATGGTACTTTGACTTCCGCAAAGTTATAATTTACGATCGCGCACGCAGAAGAGTGCTGCGCCAGCGACCGATTTTATAAATAATTTTGTTCTTTTTTTTTACTTTTGCGTAGTTTTTTTGTTTTTAAGAACGAAGAGAGGACTCTCTCTCTTTTATCTTGATACGAAAGACGTGTATTTTTCCCGCTGTGTTGAATGTGCTTTTGGTGAAAATTAAAATTACATTACAAAGCGATGTTGTTTCAATAGCTAATGAGGAGAAGATAATAAAAGGTAACACTACAGTAGTTACCATTTCTGTCGATGCATTTTTGTAGACATTGTGGCAGTTTTTGTATGCCCATGTCATACCAGCTCGCCGCCATGCTGTTCAGAAAGTTATGAACCTCTTCTGTCACTTCGTCGTCGAAGCTGAATTGCTTTCCGGCCAAATGTTCTTTTAACCTAGGGAACAGATGATAGTCACTGGGCGCCAAGTGAGGACTATAGGGTAGATGGGTGATTGTGTTCCACTGAAACTGTTGCAGGAGAGGAACTGTTTGCCGAGAGATGTGTGGGCGAGCGTTGTTGTGGAGAATGTGTACGCCCTTGCTCAACATTCCTCTTCTCCGATTCTGTATTGCCCGTTTGAGCTTTTTCAGAGTCTCACAGTACCTGTTAGCATTAATTGTGGTCCCAGCGATTCATCTTGTAGCAATAAACAAGTCCATGTACTCACAAAAAATTAGTAGACCTTACTTTTGGGATTACCCTCGTATATATTACAGAAATTATTCACCGCATTGTCTGAATGTTCGATCACCTTGATTACTGGCAAGCACCGCATCGGTAATATACTGTGGGTGACATCTAAAGTCAGGTAGGACCATGCAGAGAGAGAAGAGAGAGAGAGAGAGAGAGAGAGAGAGAGAGAGAGAGAGAGAGGGGGGGGGGGGGGAGGAGGGGGAAGGAGGGAAAGAAGTGATCTAGTTTAACTGCTATTGGGGAGAGTTAAGAAGGTCACAGTGAGATGGCACGCAGTCGATACCAGAGAGTACAGCTTTTTGCCTGCAATGTGTCGCTCGCCCTAGGTGGCCGGTGTGGAGCAGTGAAGCATTAAGAGGGAAAGACAGACCAATAAGTAGACTGTTGTGGCACGGGTAGCTGAATTTGTCACTTTGGGGCAACTGTGTGTGTGTGTGTGTGTGTGTGTGAGAGAGAGAGAGAGAGAGAGAGAGAGAGAGAGGGGGGGGGGGGCAGATATGGGGAGAGGAATTTATGCGTATATGATAAATCACTTCCCTCAACAATTTCCTTCCTACATACCTTCTCTGTGTTAGCACAGATGGCGTGTCACTGATCCCATTTGTACTGAGACTGCAGTGTGTACGATTGCTTCTACCTCCCTGAGTGGAATGCATAAGTTCTGAATAACGTTCAACAACTTGCAGTTTTCTGTAGGTGCTGTACCCTGCACAGTAAACAGCACATAGGTCGTGAATCCGCTGTCTTGAGGTTGTAATAAAATGTTAGCAAGAAACTGATATTTTATAAACAACAGAATTTTTCATTAGGTTGTTCGAATAGGATGCAACTCGCTTTTTATGCGTCTCGCTTTGTATTAGCAGAATACGAGAAACTCCACAATTATAGTCCTCTTTATGATCCACAAGTAATTTATATTCTTCACACTTTCACAGAGAATAAACAAAACAATGAACTAAGTGTTGGCGTAATTACTACCAAACCAGTTCTCAAGTACATGTCGATAAGAATAGAGATAGCTAATTAAGTCTTAACTGATAAAGACCGCAGCAGAGAAAATGTCTGTCCTCATAGGCTACCAATCGAGCTCTGATCTTACAGCCGAACTGCTTCGCCCGCCATCCAAGTTAGGCGCGACTTGAGATCTCAGAGTCCGCAGCTCGTGGTCGTGCGGTAGCGTTCTCGCTTCCCGCGCCCGGGTTCGATTCCCGGCGGGGTCAGGGATTTTCTCTGCCTCGTGATGACTGGGTGTTGTGTGATGTCCTTAGGTTAGTTAGGTTTAAGTAGTTCTAAGTTCTAGGGGACTGATGACCATAGATGTTAAGTCCCATAGTGCTCAGAGCCATTTCAGCCACTCACTTCACTTCTTATTTATTAACCAGTTTGTAATGCAAAATGGGACAGAGAGGGCACTACTTTTAAGTTTGCGACCGACTCTGCGATTATAAAAATATTATCTATTTCCAGCTTACAGTCTCATGCAGCGTGATCCTGTTTCGTTATAGCTCATAGCTAAAAGTTCTTCGGCTTACACGGCAAGTGACATTTTGAATCAAATGATTCTGGGTATTAGGCCGCATGACTGTAAAACAGTGAAGCAACTAACACGTTGATGTTTTGACAGACTTGTTGCGGTGCTCTTCAGGACAGTATAGTCGCTGCAGTATTTTGTAATGACGCAGCCTAGTGCTCAAAATTATTTTATTAAAATTATTTAATGGGCATCATATGTTCCATATTTTATACAATTAAATGTGAATGCGTATGGAGAAAATCAATCTATAAGCTTATTTCTTCATCGATTGGCCTCTACTCACACAGTGAAAAGCATATAACGGCCTGGAACAGAAAGGCTACAAATTCCCACATCAGTATTTTCCTATAGAAAGTACTAAACGGAAAAGAATAATTGTTCGAAAAGATCCGAGAAACCATATCATCTATAGTAATATGATCTACGACAGAAATAAGTTCATAGCTCCGATAAAATCAATTCCCTCAAGTCTTTAACGGCTAAATTAATATGCTCTGATGTAGGAGTGCAGGTGACGCATGAGAGAAAAGATGTTCATGAGAGAGAATAAAACTTGGTCTAAGAACAATACTCATAAGAGTACGAAATTACGTTTTACGTGGTAAAATAAGCGGGAAAAGGATGGCACAATACACTTTCTATTGCCAAATAAGAGTATTCAGTACTCCTATGTGTGACTTCACGTAAATCTATCCTGCACTACTGAAGTCATAATTTAACGAATAAATGAACCACCACAGCAGTTCATGTAATGACTGTCAACAATAGAAAATTTTAAAATCGTAGAATTGGAATTTTTCGTCGGTAAATATAAAGTATCGTTTCAGGGAATACACCCAGACTGGTACAGTGCTGGTAACAGAGGAGTGTGCTATGTCCGACATCGGTTTCACCTGCCGTTTTCACGGAAACCTACAGCCGCAAGCGGCATTTCGCGTGACGTCGACCGGAAGAGTTTCGGGGCAGCGGTTGTAGAGTGGAACGGGCGACTCGCCCTGTGCTAAAAGCATCTGCAGAGCTACCACGCCCTTTTGTATTTGCTGTGGTTTCCTCTTCGCAAGGTGTGGTCGAGAACGGAGCGACCATTTGCCGTTAGGAACGAGGCAGTCGTTTAAAGCTTCTCAGCTATTGAGAGCTGTGCCTCAAGACGTGATAATACCGTTGACAGGGGGACACATCTGCTAGCCTTGAGGTAATGTAATACATCAATTTACTTTCTGAACGACAATAATGTCTCACTAACTGTCGTAATTAGGATTAGAATATCGGTTTTTGTCGCTTTTCAGAACCGAAGCTTTTCTTACATTGCTGAAATGTAATACAGTGGTTAGATTTTAAAACAAATGACACTATTCGAAATATTTGGCACATACCAAATCCCGACGTGTGCTAATTGTGCGAAAAGACGCCCTCCACATTGCAAATATACGCCTGTCTGCTGGGCAGAATCAAGGTAAATTGATGAAGCTGCTCTGGGAATATCTAGTAACATGGCCAGCTTTTACTACAGCATATGCCAAACCTCATTTCAAGTACACGCAGTGACACTAAGGTTTAGTGTTGAACATTGCTGATCAGTGGCAATTAATTGAATTACATTCAAATACTTTTTTCATACCTTAACGTTCATTAAAATTCATTCATTAGCTCGAAAGAAGTACACATATTTTGCAAAGTGTTACAATGATATATTGTGACCTATTTACCTTAAAGTTTACCAGAGAAATCTTTTAGGATTCAAATTATCTCTACCAAATGTTCCAAGGCAAAATTGTACCCAAAAATATCGACATTATACTACTAAATATCTCTCCGTCAGTGTGTAGCAGTTGCACACAAAATCAATTTTTGCGAAAATTATCAGCCCTAGCCTGCAGCAATACAACATATAAGCAGACAGGACTGTTAGGTGTGTTGTCGAGCAGATTGTGTCACTGATGAGTGATGACTATCTGAATTACAATCTTGAACCTTGACCCTGATAACAGCATCGAGTAATTGAGCTCTTATGTAATTTTGCCCCTTCTCGGTATCGATTCTCCTCCTCTCTACCCATCTTCCCCGAAAGTCCTTGTTGGCCAATGGCGCTTGAGGATTGTTCTTCTCGGACGGTGGCGTGAAGCTTAGTGTAGAGGTTTCCAACATTTCTTATACCACTATCCCTGAGTGCTATCAGATACAACGTTACATCCACCCTCCCCCCCCCCCCCCCCCGTCTACACCACTACAACCCTCTCACACCACTCGACTGCTTCCCCGCCGTCATCAGCTTTAACGCATGACCAAACTTCAGAATGAAAACGAATTTTCATTGAAAACCTTTTTTTTAATGATGAAAGATCAGTCATATTTAGTTTCTTTATATATATATATATATATATATATATATATATATATATATATATATATATATATATATATATATATATTGTGTGTGTGTGTGTGTGTACTATAATCAATGGTGAATCAATTTTCGAGAGTAGCGAGAGCTACCTACATCTCAGTCACGAAAGCTAACTACCCGCAATGAAGATAGACACTTGTTACAAAACGTGCTTTCTCTGCACTTCTCCCTTGCTGCATTTGCTTCACCCACACCATGCATCCCATTTAAAATCGACCCAGCCAAACTGTGTGCCCTATACTTACTATCTGTAAATCACTTGACTCTGGACAACTTTCTTCTGAAGTAGCAGACATTACAACGCTTCAGTCTTTGTGTCTGACAACTGTAATAACTCCAATATGATTATAATCCTGTGTTCAGTACTTAGAAGACATCTTCATGAGAGATTTAGCGTTTGTTATGTATGTCTCAGTTTTTAGTTTCATAGATGTGCAGTTCAAAGAACAAAGTATTGGTGTGATCGGTGGCCTACGTGAGGTGTCATACGTTAATACTAGTAACTGAGGAAAACGTAATTACTGATAAATTATATAATCAGTATTAAAGTCTTTCAAAACAGTGACAATAGTAGCCGGCCGCGGTGGTCTCGCGGTTCTAGGCGCGCAGTCCGGAACCGCGCGACTGCTACGGTCGCAGGTTCGAATCCTGCCTCGGGCATGGATGTGTGTGATGTCCTTAGGTTAGTTAGGTTTAACTAGTTCTAAGTTCTAGGGGACTGATGACCTAAGATGTTAAGTCCCATAGTGCTCAGAGCCATTTGAACCATTTGACAATAGTAATTATGTTTTAAAACTAACTTAGTTTCACGAGTGAAACATAGTCATACCTATTTGGTATCTTACCGCTTAGGTGGTAACTACCCCCAGATTGGCAACAACTAGCTTAGTGGCTGAGGCCTCCTTGAGCAGTGTCTGTTCATACCATTAGTTGTGCGTACAGTGCCAGTAACACTTGTCTGCCACCATTGTCAGCAGCAGCAACAGCAATTGTACCACAAGAGTAAGTAATTGTACATTATTATCAATAACCTTGTTGCTATATAATTGTTTAAGAAGGAAACAAAAGAAAAATTCGGAGATGCAATTAAAATCCATGGAGAAGAAATAAAAACTTTGAGGTTCGCCGATGACATTGTATTTCTGTCAGAGACAACAAAGGACCTGGAAGAGCAGCTGAACAGAATGGACAGTGTCTTGAAGGGAAGATATTAGATATGCATCAACAAAAGCAAAACGAGGAAAATGGAATGTTGTTGTTGTTGTTGTTGTTGTTGTGGTCTTCAGTCCTGAGACTGGTTTGATGCAGCACTCCATGCTACCCTATCCTGTGCAAGCTTCTTCATCTCCCAGTACTTACTGCAACCCACATCCTTCTGAATCTGCTTAGTATCTCTTGATCTCCCTCTACGATTTTTACCCTTCACGCTGCCCTCCAATGCTAAATTTGTGATCCCTTGATGCCTCAGAACATGTCCTACCAACCGATCCCTTCTTTTTGTCAAGTTGTGCCACATACTCCTCTTCTCCCCAATTCTATTCAATACTTCATCATTAGTTATGTGATCTACCCATCTAATCTTCAGCATTCATCTGTAGCACCACATTTCTAAAGCTTCTATTTTCATGTCCAAATTAGTTATCGTCCATGTTTCACATCCATACATGGCTACATTCCATACAAATACTTTCAGAAACGACTTCCTGACACTTAAATCTATAATCGATGTTAACAAATTTCTCTTCTTCCGAAACGCTTTCCTTGCCATTGCCAGTCTACATTTTATATCCTCTCTACTTCGACCATCATCAGTTATTTTGCTCCCCAAATAGCAAAACTCCTTTACTACTTTAAGTGTCTCATTTCCTAATCTAATTCCCTCAGCATTACCCGACTTAATTCGACTACATTCCATTATCCTCGTTATGCTTTTATTGATGTTCATATTATATCCTCCTTTCAAGACACTGTCCATTCCGTTCAACTGCTCTTCCAAGTCCTTTGCTGTGTCTGATAGAATTACAATGTCATCGGCGAACCTCAAAGTTTTTATTTCTTCTCCATGGATTTTAATACCTACTCCGAATTTTTCTTTTCCTTCCTTCACTGCTTGCTCAATATAAAGATTGAATAACATCGGGGAGAGGCTACAACCCTGTCTCACTCCCTTCCCAACCATTGCTTCCCTTTCATGCCCCTCGACTCTTATAACTGCCATCTGGTTTCTGTACAAATTGTAAATAGCCTTTCGCTCCCTGTATTTTACCCCTGCCACCTTTAGAATTCGAAAGAGAGTATTCCAGTCAACATTGTCAAAAGCTTTCACTAAATCTACAAATGCTAGAAACGTAGGTTTGCCTTTCCTTAATCTTTCTTCTAAGATAAGTCGTAAGGTCAGTATTGCCTCACGTGTTCCAATATTTCTACGGAATCCAAACTGATCTTCCCCGAGGTCGGCTCCTACTATTCGTCTGTATAGAATTCGCGTTAGTATTTTGCAGCTGTGACTTATTAAACTGATAGTTCGGTAATTTTCACATCTGTCAACACCTGCTTTCTTTGGGATTGGAATTATTATATTCTTCTTGAAGTCTGAGGGAATTTCGCCTGTCTCATACATCTTGCTCACCAGATGGTAGAGTTTTGTCAGGACTGGCTCTCCCAAGGCCATCAGTAGTTCTAATGGAATGTTGTCTACTCCCAGGGCCTTGTTTCGACTCAGGTGCTTCAGTGCTCTGTCAAGCTTCTCACGCAGTATCTTATCTCCCATTTCATCTTCATCTACATCCTCTTCCATTTCCATAATATTGTCCTCACGTACATCGCCCTTGTATAGACCATCTATATACTCCTTCCACCTTTCTACCGAGCGAGGTGGCGCAGTGGTTAGCACACTGGACTCGCATTCGGGAGGACGACGGTTCAATCCCGTCTCCGGCCATCCTGATTTAAGTTTCCCGTGATTTCCCTAAATCGCTTCAGGCAAATGCCGGGATGGTTCCTTTGAAAGGGCACGACGGATTTCCTTTCCTGACCCGAGCTTGCGTTCCGTTTGTAATGACCTCGTTGTCGACGGGACGTTCAACACTAATCTCCTCCTCCTCCTCTCCACCTTTCTGCTTTCCCTTCTTTGCTTAGAACTGGGTTTCCATCTGAGCTCTTGATATTCATACAAGTGGTTCTCTTTTCTCCAAAGGTCTCTTTAATTTTCCTGTATGCAGTATCTATCTTACCCCTAGTGAGTTAAGCCTCTACATCCTTACATTTGTCCTCTAGCCATCCCTGCTCTGCCATTTTGCACTTCCTGTCGATCTCATTTTTGAGATGTCTGTATTCCTTTTTGCCTGCTTCATTTACTGCATTTTTATATTTTCTCCTTTCGTCAATTAAGTTCAATATTTCTTCTGTTACCCAAAGATTTCTACTAGCCGTCATCTTTTTACCTATTTGATCCTCTGCTGCCTTCACTACTTCATCCCACAGAGCTACCCATTCTTCTTCTACTGTACTTCTTTCTCCCATTCCTGTCAATTGTTCCCTTATGCTCTCCCTGAAACTTTGCACAACCTCTGGTTTAGTCAGTTTATCCAGGTCCCATCTCCTTAAATTCCCACCTTTTTGCAGTTTCTTCAGTTTCAATCTGCAGTTCATAACCAATAGATTGTGGTCAGAGTCCACATCTGCCCCTGGAAATGTCTTACAATTTAAAACCTGGTTTTTAAATCTATGTCTTACCATTATATAATCTATCTGATACCTACCAGTACCTCCAGGATTCTTCCATGTATACAACCTTCTTTCATGATTCCTGAACCAAGTGTTAGCTATGATTGAGTTATGCTCTGTGCAAAACTCTACCAGGCGGCTTCCTATTTCATTTCTTAGCCCCAACCCATATTCACCTACTATGTTTCCTTCTCTCCCTTTTCCTACGCTCGAATTCCAGTCACCCATGACTATTACATTTTCGTCTCCCTTCACTACCTGAATAATTTCTTTTATCTCATCATACATTTCTTTATTTTCTTCATCATCTGCAGAGCTAGTTGGCATATAAACTTGTTCTACTGTAGTAGGCGTGGGTTTCGTGTCTGTCATGGCCACAATAATGCGTTCACTATGCTTTTTGTAGTAGCTTACCCGAATTCCTATTTTTTTATTCATTATTAAACCTACTCCTGTATTACCCCTATTTGAATTTGTATTTATAACCCTGTATTTACCTGACCAAAAGTCTTGATCCTCCTGCCACCGAAATTCACTAACTCCCACTACATCTAACTTCAACCTATCCATTTCCCTTTTTTAATTTTCTAATCTACCTGCCCGATTAAGGGATCTGACATTCCACGCTTCGATCCGTAAAACGCGTTTTCTTTCTCCTGATAATGGAATGTAGTCAAATTAAGTCGGGTGATGCTGCGGGAATTAGATTAGAGAATGAGACGCTCAAAGTATTAAACGAGTTTTGCTATTTGGGGAGCAAAATAACTGATGATGGTCGAAGTAGAGAGGATATAAAATGTAGACTGGGTAAGGCAAGGAAAGCGTTTCTAAAGAAGAGAAATTTGTTAACATCGAGCATAGATTTAAGTATCAGGAAGTCGTATCTGAAAATATTTGTATGGAGTGTAGCCATGTATGGAAGTGAAACGTGGACGACCAATAGTTTAGAAAAGAATAGAAGTTTTCGAAATGTGGTGCTACAGAAGAATGCAGAAGATTAGATGGGTAGATCACATAACTTATGTGGAGGTATTGAATAGAATTGGAGAGAAGAGAAATTTGTGGCACAACTTGACTAGAAGAAGGAATCCGATGCTAGGGCATATTCTGAGGCTTCAAGGGATCACCAATTTAGTATTGGAAGGCAGCGTGGAGGGTAAAAATCGTAGAGGGAGACCCAGAGATGTATGCACTAAACAGATTCAGAAGGATGTAGGTTGCAGTAGGTACTGGGAGATGAAGAAGCTTGCAGAGGATAGAGTAGCATGGAGAGCTGCATCAAACCAGTCTCTAGACTGAAGACCACAACAAGAACAAGAACACATAGTCACTTACAATCAGTTATTGGTCTTATACACTTCATTATTATGATACGGATCAGTAAGCAGTCTGCAGTGACTGAAATTTTTTGCTGAATGATCTCCAAATACCTACGCCAAGATTCCTAGAAAGAACTTTTAACCAGCACTGCAGCGCATTATTCAAACAAAATACAACGACAAACAAGAAACAAAGCGTCATATGTCATCAAAACGAATTAAGCATCTTACCAAGTACACACTTGCTGCGTTCTCTCTGGATGATAGCGAGTCGCAGAAACGACGCTCGTCACGATCCACAAAGCCGCCTCCTCTTGCCTAATCACCACAGCCATTCGCTTCTGCTCTGCCCAGTGCCATATCATAGCACGTCTGAGTGCCCTGCTGTAGCTTTCTTTCCCCCACAGTGTATGGTGGGAAACTATAGGGGAAATGTGCTTTTGTCAGAAACATGTGTGTGTGTGGCAGTCCCCGGAGTACACATGTGGCCGGTTGGCAAGGTAGCTGGAGAAAGACAGCCACACCACACCCGCAGTCTCTGGACGGGCTCCTCCCTCCGACCCCTCACACCACACCCCGGTCAACCACACTCTCCGCTTGCCGGCAGCGGAGCGATGAGAAAGCAGAACGCTGTCATCTGTCGAAGAGGGAACGAGGAGGAGGGGCTAATGCGAGCCGTTTAAACCCAATTAATTTCCTACCGCAAAAAGTTCCTAAGTCTCCAGTGTGTTTCTAGAAAATGGGACGTTAATATTACTGATGATCTTCGCGTATAGGAAAGTACTTGAAAATCGAAGCTGTCTCGCGATACTTAACACCGCACGTGTATCTCTAACATCAGTCCTCTTGTTGTTGACCATCCCACAATACTATGATGCACAAAGCACACCTGTTTCGTTAATTCACGAGGGCCGCTGGCTAACAGGTTACTACACGTATGATAAAAAAAACAGTCTAATTGGTGTTTTGTAAAGTACTTCTCTCCTGCAGAAGGAAATACAGTCCTGCAAGTAATTCTATATCCAGAATCTGATTTATGCATTCTAACCAGGTCGCCCCAGACGCTTAGACGCCGGATATACAGTGGTGGCACCGTGATGGAGTTACAGTCCACGGTGAATGTATTTTCTCTCAACAATACTTATGAGAAAAACGTCGTCTTTTCTCCGTTACATGTTCGTACTTGATACAACACCTATATTAGATCCTTGCGCAATAAAGCGATACCTATAGTAAAAGTTCCATACAACGGTTTTTTGAAGATAATGTGACCCTGTCACGTAATTCCCCACCAAATGCATTGGGCACTTTACTATCACAATGTCCCCGTGAACTGTCAGCTAAGCTACCAAGTTGCATTAGCCACTGCTTGTTTTCGTTTATTATACGTAGACAGACTTACAAAATGCTTAAGAACGATGTTTATGATAAGCACATTGTTAATTTTCACCACAGGCTATTGTAGTGTGCGATGTCCTTAAAACGCAAGTGCAAACTCGATTCCCGCTTAGTTGCTAATAGTGCGATCGGCATTATGGATGCAGTATGTAATCAAAAATAACCAGGACGCTTGTATACCATTGTGATGGCAACAAATGCAGTAAAGTAACCAGCAGCGCTCTCGTCAAAGGAACCCTAAAAGAAGAGAGGTTTCACACCATACAGCACTCTAGATAACGCCTATCCCTAAACATAAGACAAATATCAGCGAGTCCGGAATGATAAATTTTTATTGACAAACTAACTTCCTGACATACTGTCGCAAGTGAGATCCGCAACAGTTCGGACAGAAAGTGAGAAATGAAAATTGTCGTTTCCCTTACATACAGAGTGTCTTGACGTTGTACATTACGTCACATACATTTACATCCTTTGTCATCTCCTCAGTCCTATACTAATCATCGATCCTCTGCAATTCTGTACATCGTACCAGCACTGTTACAAGCAGCATGCGTGTCTTTTTGTACGCATACCATTATCCTCCATCCCAAAAATCCTACATAGGGGTAAATCAAAGAGCATATAGACATTTTAAAATGATAGCTATCTTACATCATTGCCTAGTAAAGCTGTATGTACTGCTACGTCCAATGCTTCAATGGTTGTGGTCCACAGTCTATGAGCATGTATGTCCTCCATGAAAACACACTTGGAAATCGAAATCATTTCCAGAATTTAGTCGTGCAGACGATAAGTAATTCCAGTTTAGGTCTGTCCATGCGGGTATTCATAGGTACTCTACAGTGGTTTAATACCTATATTGTAGTGGGGACTACAACACATACTGTAGTGTTTTTTATCATTACAGCAGAGATGATATATTCAGGTGAAAAGCAGCATCTATTACCGTTGGTCTCATCAACATCTAGGTGTTATGGCAATCTTTCGTGAACTAAAGAGGATGTTCTTTATACGAAGCATTATTGACAAAATTAAGACAGGTATTTGTGGCTGGCTGCAAATTCGATCTGACCAGGACCCACATGCTAGCAATGGCATCTCCAACAAGAAGAATATATTTTTCAGGAATAACGGACAGGCAACCTGCTGCAATAAATGAATCTTTTCAAATAATTTACTCCACTGTTTCGATGAATCTAAACCCGTCTTCTTCAAAAGGACAGACAACGTCACATTATCTTTCCACTTAGCAAAAACAGTCTCTACATGACATTTATGGACGTTTATGAGTCGGCATGTAGTTATGAACATGATCTGTTATTATAAGTGATTGTTTCTACTGATGTGACAAGTCCTTGATTCTAGGGGCCTTAATTTTTAAATATCAACATACAGACCGTTGCCGATAAATGTCACGTCGTGACAGCTTTTACTTAGTGAATTGCTAACGTTAAGTTGTTTGCTCTTCTGAAGTAGACAGGTTTAAATCTCTCGAAATATTATTTGGAAACACCATTTTTCACAACTGGTTGTTCGTCGTTTATTCTTGCTGTTCTGTAACCGTTGATGTACTGCAACCATGTTCAAAATATTGAAAATATTCGTGGCACCTGGCAAGAGGGCATAGCAGCTAGTGGGAGCGGTATGAATAAAATGCATGAAAATATTTTTTTATTATAGATCAGTGTGCTGCTGGATTTACCCACACAGTCTCATTAACAAAAATGCATTATTTACAAGAAAAGACACACCGTACTTGAACTAGTATCAATAACATTGTAAATATTTAAAATTCTTCTGCGAATTCACCTCCCTCCTAGTATCCATATATCGTTAGAATTCCAACCACACCCCGTCTACCACATCATCATTGATGACGCATAAATCGGCTAATAGCGGATTAAAGTGCAGAACCAGATGCTGGTAAGTGGAGAAGCCTGTCCGTAAGATATTACTATGTCTTTTTATCGTTCTCCTCTAAGATGTAAATAAGACTTCTCATTTGGAACTATGCCCATGATACTTACATGTGATATTTTCCACTCATATTACTCTGCAGGGGATAATGTGTTTAGAATCATAATCTTATTCAAGGTGTACGATGATTGCATTCCACATCTATTTTCTCAAGTTGATAAGGGGCATCAGACAGGTGTGCCAACCTTATAATGTGTTTTATAAGCTTACTGGTAGCACTCTGTAGCAGTGAAGTTTTTGTTGCTGTAAAACAACCTCGCTATGTAGGAGACTTTTCCCGTAAAACTAATAACGTAATGCTGGACATCGTACCAGTGGTTTCTATAATCGTCCTAGTATTACGTGAAATCAAAACGGACAACGCACTTCTTGGCAAAACGCTAACGAGAAGTGATATTCTTAGACTGTTTTCGTGAGCCGCACAAAGTACCACACCAAGTTTGCGTGCGTGCGTGTGTGTGTGTGTGTGTGTGTGTGTGTGTGTGTGTGTGTGTGTGTCGTGTGTGGTTTGTGTGGCGTGTGTGTTATGGCCGGCCGGAGTGGCCGTGCGGTTCTAGGTGCTACAGTCTGGAGCCGAGCGGCCGCTACGGTAGCAGGTTCGAATCCTGCCTCGGGCATGGATGTGTGTGATGTCCTTAGGTGTGTTAGGTTTAATTAGTTCTAAGTTCTAGGCAACTGATGACCTCAGAAGTTAAGTCGCATAGTGCTCAGAGCCATTTTTGTGTGTTATGTGTATGGTGTGTTTTAGGAATAGAGACGTTATGTTTGCGTGATCCTCTCATAAGCAATAAGAAACGTAGACTTTTGCAAGCTTTTAAAAATCAAAATGAATCAGTCTAATATTTGTTGGAAAATATACGTATGTAAGCACGGGACTGTCAATAAAACAGGCTTCTATGAAGTAGTTCTTGCGAGAATTATAGCGTACACCCATTAATTCAACCTGGTAAGTGTTCCTGACTGTCGATCAAGTCCTGTGGTTTATCGTAACTCACCACGAAATTCCTAAAGATGTTATGCGTGTGATAAACAATGATAGGTTCGAAGTTTAACCATAGGTATTTTTTAAAACACCATACAGACACTATAGAGTAGCTGAGTTCTAACACACTGGGAAAATATATGTGTCTACCAGCCATAGCTGCGAGTGCATAAAAAAGCATATTTTGCAGTCTTGACTCTATAGTAAGTAACGGAGCGGACGAAATGTTTTCAGTCATCCAGCGGAAACGTCATTTTTTCGGATGAATCCGGTTCTGTTTACAGCATCATGATGGTCGCATCCGTGTTTGGCGACATCACGGTGAACGCACATTGAAAGCGTGTATTCGTCATCGCCATATTGGCGTATCACCCGGTGTGATGGTATGGAATGCCATTGGTTACACGTCTCGGTCACTTCTCGTTCGCATTGACAGCTCTTTGAACAGTGGACGTTACATTTTAGATGTGTTACAACCCGTCACTCTACCCTTCATTCGATCCCTGCGAACCCCTACATTTCAGCAGGATAATGCACGACTGCACGACTGCACGACTGCACGACCGCGCGACCGCGCGACCGCATGTTGCAGGTCCTGTACGGGCCTTTCTGGATACAGAAAATGTTCGACTGCTGCCTTGGCCAGCACGTTCTCCAGATCTCTCACCAACTGAAAACGTCTGGTCAATGGTGGCCGAGCAACTGGCTCGTCACATTACGCCAGTCACTACTCTTGATGAGCTGTGGTATGGTGCTGAAGATGCATGGGCAGCTGTACCTGTACACGCCATTCAAGCTCTGTTTGACTCATTGCCCAGGCGTATCAAGGCCGTTATTAGGCCAGAGGTGGTTGTTCAGGGTACTGATTTCTCAGGATCTATGCACCCACATTGCGTGAAAATGTAATCACATGTCAGTTCTAGTATAATATACTTGTCCAATGAATACCCGTTTATCATCTGCATTTCTTCTTGGTGTAGCAATTTTAACGGCCAGAAGTGTAATTATGGCCACTAGATTTCTTCCATATGATTAATGCACTAACAAAAATGCTGGGGAGTGTTGTGCATTTAGCAGCCATAGAACAACCAATTGAATAACTTGTTTCTAATACGAATAACTTGGCTGTCGAAACAATTTGACGAATAGAAAATTACGTTCTCTGTCATTAGAAAAACATTCTAGTTCGCGATTGTCTTTTTTTTAGTAAAGTATCTGGAAAACAATCCTTTTCGGGAACATGTGCAAGTGAACATTTAATAGATATGAAAATGGCCACTTCAGTTGCTAGGCTTTTATTTTTTACATGTCACAACCAGTTTTGGGCTAACGAATGCTGATTACTAAATGGAATTACTGAAAATAAACAAGGGAAGTGTGCTAGAAAATGATTTTTTAAACACGATTCTATTCATAAAATAATGAAAACTACTGGGAATTGTCATCTATAAAATTCTAACGGTGGCTGTGACAGGCACGGTAAAATGTGAGTGTGTTATAAGGTGCAGTACCCTGGCGACAACTTATAAGAAAACAAAGAAACTACCTACGTGAAGAGATGTGGTATAAGATAAAAGTCAGAACATTTTCATCTTGTTCTGTGACCCCACACGCCACGCGAATGGGTTGGTGGAGACCACCATATCCAGCAAACGTAGAGCACATAGTGACGGACGCGCAGGAGGGAGTTAAATTGGTAAACATTGGTGCGAGAATATTATGGCCGCTACATTTAAGTTGACAATACCGCACGTAGAATTGGGGAGGAAATATTGTGAACTGATTTAAACGGCATAAAGGTACTTATAAAAGTATAATAAGACAAATGTAACCGATTAATGAACACACTGAAAAGATTAAACCAAACGAATAGGTAATAAAAACCATTAAATAAAGAAGCTAATAGTTCAAAGGGCCCTTTGCAGCATAAAAATTAAATAAACAGTGCAATTTTTGCTTTAGTGATAGGTATATGCGACTTAGTGGTTATAAATTCATCTAAGTTCCAGTAATATGGCATAAAAAGAAATTAAAGAAATTGTTAAAAGTATACACATTCAACGGGTAAAATCAGCAACTAGAAAGCAGGAGGAAGTAAAATTATTCAATAGGTCTCTGGGCTTAAGCAAGGTTTGTTGATTATAAGTGTACAACAGATCATGGTTAATGCTGCAGAGAATTTCAGTGTCCTCTATAATATTTAAAACACAGCCCTTGGGCTCAAGATGTAAATTACTGTAATCCATGTTTGTGTCCGAGATAGAGTGACTATTGTTTTTCAGGGATGAGATCTTCGTGTTCTATGAAATGTATATTAAAGGAGAGACATCTTTGGCCTATGTAGATACTTAAACTCAGAGTAGCGATTGTATTCTCTAATTTCGTGGTGTGCAGATGGTTCAATTCCCGCTTTCCTAAGCCATTTACCAATCATATCAGATGTAATACCTACGTACGGGATCTTGTAATAAACTTTTTCGAAGTTGTTTTTGTTAGTGGGTGATAGGGTAATTTGGTAATGCTTGTTAGGTGAGGCTTTCGATTGCATTTGCTAAACAGGTACGCCAATAACGTTTGGCAGATAGCCATTAGCATGTGCTATGAATTTAATTGTATACAGTTCACGGTGGTAATCTTGTTCAGAGTGCAGAACTCGATTAACATATTGAAGCATTGCACGGAGAGTAATCATTTTATGCTGCTTTGGGCGCCTGAAGAATAATGAATAGCAGAACTACTTGCTTGTTTCTTGAAATATTAAAATGAACTTTAGTTTCTGGTAAATTTATTTCCACATCCAAAAGTGAGAGTGTGAAGCCAGAAAGGTTTTCTAACGCGGTGTATTAGAAATCTTGTTAAAAGGATATAATTCAGTGTTGGTCACAGTGTAAAGTAGTAAAATTTCCTCGATGTATTTTCTCTAACAGGGGTTTCTTTGAAGGTTTTGAGGATGGATCGAGGAAAACTGTTGTTCGATTTGGTTGATGTAAATATTAGCTGTTATACTGGCGACGGTACATCCCATTGCTAACCTGTCAATTTGTCCGTATATAGTGTTTTTAAAGACAAGGTAATTATGATCCAGAACGAATCTGAGAAAATGAGAAATTCGTTAATGTTAGTTATGCTAGGTGAGAGTGCTGCTGTAAGTTCGTCTCTATGACAGGAATCAAGTCTTGAGTGGGGTATTTCTTGTACATACTTATGATATCGAGACTTGTTGCTCTTTTATGGTCAGTTACGTTTACCTGATTGGGATATGTGATGAAATCGTCCCTATTATTGATAGCGTAATCTGTATGGAAAGATAATGTTGACTGCGGAAAACTTCGTTGTTCCTTGGCGAGCAAGTAATCTGGGGAATCCGCCTTAAAGGAGCGTGTGGCTTACGTAGCTTCACAAGGCGTCTGAAAGTGGAAGGTCTCACGTTCATTGGTAACAAAGTTCATTTAAAAATTTAGAGAACAAAATATGTGTTTCTTTAACAGCCTTCTCAATATCTGCAAGAAAAAACTATGGAAATGAATGGACAGTTGTGAACTAGGTCGCGGAGATAAGATTTTTGTGCTTTCTGTTGATATTCGGCTTCATATGAAATTACAAGTATGCAAGCTTTGTCGGGACTCACAATGGTAGCTTGACACTTCTGTATTTTCTCACTCATACTGCACTAGGTTTATAGGACCTGTGTATAGATGTACCTTTCCAGACAACCACGTGGTTCCTGATTTCCTAGTCCCAGTGAAATGGATTTGTTAAGTTTCAAAGAGATGGAGTACGTTGTGGGTCATCACATCTCTGTTCTAGGGCAGCGATATTGTGGGCCACTACTCACGAGACTGTTTCTCGATTGAGAAGAGCTTTGTTTAGAAGACACATTTCTCCGCAATTCAAAATAATATTTGTTTGTTTCTCAACTGTTTCAGGGAAGCGATACTGTCATTTGGAATTGCTTAGTAAATATTAGGGCCGAATGTCTCTCCTGATCTTTCCAATTTTTTAAAATGAGAGATAATATTATTATTAACTCTCAGTCAATAAATAAGATATATAATATGCATATATGTACATGCAGATGAGTGTTTTAGCGTTAGTATTGGCACTTAGTGTTGACATTTGGAGTAATAAGTAGATGTCATGGCTGGGTGGGACGGTATAAAAAAACAGCCAGTCACATTTGGTGATGTTGGCAAAAAAAGCATGTATGTATAGCTGTGTACTTAGATATGTAAAATAAAATGCTGCAAAATATAGAAAATATTAAAAATTCAGTGAACTTCCGATACGACATGGTCAAACACGTTACTGCATTTATATTTAGGATACTAAGACAAAATCACTACATCAAAGTGTCTGGTGATTTCTCTTGGATAATTTCTTTAAAAGTTACAAGGATGAGCGAATTATAGATCTGTGTTAATGGATGGGATTTTGTGATGTATAAAGTGGGCGGGAGGGACATGGCGTCACACATACATAGATATAAAACAAAATTATTATACAGATGGGGCAGTCTGTAGAGATTGGTTGTAACGAGTTGGCATAACAGAAGGAGTGACATTACATATCCTTTAATAGAGAAACAATAGTGCATTCTAGAGAGCGGCATGGTGACAACATTGACACCTGACTCACTAGCTCTCTGTGTGTGGGCGAGCAACTTGCAATGTTATTTTATTGTGAATTCTGTGGTATTCTCCATCCCCAATACGTGAGAGATGTATGTCATATGTATTCGGAACGGTTAAAACATTTTCACGCTGCGCAAAGTGGTACGAATGTAGAAATGAAACAAGTGAAACATGATTGCATATTGACGCTTCTACAGACGATTTCACGAGAAGGTTATTCATAAAGGATAAAAAGGGGCTGTATTGAAAATGGGGATATAGTAATTCTTAACCATAAATTCGACTAGCCCCTATAACTGTTGCTTGGCATTACTATGATTTTTAAAAACTGTTGTCAAATATTTAATTTTTCTTTTTATTATTCTCTCCGGTGGTATCAGTTTACTGTTTCCGACATATGTTTTGGAGCAGAGTGAATTCCCGTTGGTGGTGGTTGGTACAATTTACAGTCAGTGTAGATACCGTTTCATATCTCATCGCCAGACCCGTTCTGGTAGGTTACTCCGAGCTGAATTGCCAGGCTTGCCTCAATAGTTCCATCCGTCATCCTGCGGCCTCTTTTCTTTGTAACATTTCACGGTCATACGTTATTATTTACATAAATATAAGTTAATTATTTTTTGCTATAGAGTTGCCTGGGTGTCTTTCAAGCGAACTTTTCCCATTTGCAAGCGTTTAGGGTTAACGTCATGCATACATAAAAAAAATCAAATCCACACTACCTCTTGGCCTTGGGGATTATTTCGTGGCAGCACTCTCATAAAAAGAATGTAATTACATCCAAACTCAGCGGATGTAATGCGAAGTGCCGCCATCTCGAGTGCATGCTGCTTATCATTTCAGGATCCTGAGGTATCCGTGTGGCAACACGTACGAAATAGTGAAAATTTAATGCAAATCTAGTCATGTTTAAAGGGTCTGAGCTGAAGATCACGTGTGAGTGTTATCATCGATGGTTTTTTGCTACTAGAGTGTATATTCATCATTGGTAAGTATTTCGTGTTGGTCATATTGCCTTGCTAAGACACATTCCAGTGCCTATCCTACACTTTTATGACTACTAAGGCAGACTGACGTGGCGTCTGAACCGGAATCTTCCAGAGAATTAAATACTGTTTATCTGTGTGTGGCTGTGCTCATGTCTGACAATTGGTTATAATGTTTTGCTTTGTATGTCTATAGTTTTAATTAATTAACCAGGAAGTCTGTTACATGAGCTACCAAACAGCGATGCTGACAGTTCTACTGCGGACCGTCTCTAGTCTAGATGACTGCTATTAATCATTTGCAAACCAGTATGGAATATATTAACGTATAAAGGTAAATGTGAGTCCAGGCTGTCTTGCTGGTAACGGTACAGAACAAATTATTCCTGCCGGATGCATGAAGAACGCATTAATTATAGAGTAAACGTAGACCGTTATCTATTTTGACAATCATACATGTAGTCAAAGTGTCTACTAGGATGTGATACGAGTACACATATTGTTGATCATGAAATCTCTCTGGTTATGACTCCTAAAATTAGAACACGTATTGCTCATGTTTTTAGTTGGATGTAGACATGTTGCAATACACTTGAGCTTTAACAGTTTATTTATTAAAGGCAGGATGCAATATCATACCTAGATACATTACTTAAAAAAGACGATCAGAACGTGTAATGACACGCTAATGAAGGGAGGATATGGCTGTGTATTTATCCAGTCGTTTCGCTAGCCACATTACTAGTTTCGGAGATATGTTTATTA
Source organism: Schistocerca nitens (assembly GCF_023898315.1). Lineage (NCBI taxonomy): Eukaryota > Metazoa > Arthropoda > Insecta > Orthoptera > Acrididae > Schistocerca > Schistocerca nitens. Next base: position 760,256,418 of record NC_064617.1, on the reverse strand, counting down.
TTTGTAGTTACTATGGCTAAAAAAAACTGAACCCTCCAAAGAGATTTTTGTTGTTGTGTTAAGAATATAGAAATAACCCAGTGACAAATAAGAAGATGCAAAGAACAAATATGCCCCTCTAGAGTGTCTGAATGTCTTTCTAGCAGAGGTGTAGAACAAATTATAGTTCCCTGACAGGTAAAGGAGTCAATGAGCGTCGAGCATTACCTATTTAAGGTTTTTTATATGTATACCTGAGATCTTTCTGCAATTTGTATCCTGGGGACATATACTAGCTTAAAATTGTAGGATGTGAGGTCCACCACTTATGCAAAACACCGTTTTCTCCAAGTGCTTGGGAGAAACGGTGTTACACTTTTACCGGGATGTTGTGGAAGACCGTAGTTTTTTAAGGATTATTGGGTAATGGCTGGATTCAATACTTAAATATTGTACTTAAAAAAAGTAACCCATAATAGTTTACAAAACCATGCTCTGTTCACCTATAATTTTAACGTGGAAACTGATTACACAAAAAGACAGCGATACTGGGAACTCTTTCGTTGACATTTTAATGAGGGAATCCTAAAATACGCCGCCGGATGACTGAAATCATTTCGTTCTCTCCAATACTTCCTACAGAACCTAGACTTCGAAACATACTTTATTACGCACACGGAGATGTAGCTGGTGCAAACATATGTTTTTCAGGTGTTGCAGTTCCATCGTGCAGAGCTAATTTCAGTACGATGTTATAAGTTAATACCTATGGCTAGCCCTCGACTCTGTCTTTACTTAGGATTTTCGTGGTGTGTTATGACAAAATACGGGATCTTATCAACAGTCTAAGACACTTACCAAGCTGGGTTAAAATGAGTTATAATCATTCCGTAGAAGCCTAATAAATGACAGTGCAGTTGTTGCGTACGTATATTCCCAAATAAATATTAGACAAAAATTTACGGTGTTTTTCTAAACGCATTTCCGAACTATTCGTAGCCTACTGCTTATACAAGGTTCACATCAACATGACTTTTCTCTTCCTAAGGCAGACACACACACGCAGAAACACAGACACACACACACACACACACACACACACACACACACACACACACACACTCCTTGTGCCACTTGCAAAAACAGTGCTAGAGAGGAATACGTCTATCCATCCTTGATTTCTCTTATCTTAAGCGACTTGTATGCATGCTATGAGCGTCACTTCTCAATAGGCTTTTCGCGAATAGAGCATTCTTCGATTTGAGTTCTTGTGATTCATGCTTGTTGAGTGATCCTATTGGTATCAAGTCAACGTTAAGTTATTAGTTTTTTGGAAAACGTTTTCTACGTCATAAGGTGTGTGTTACAGGAACGAAAGATTCACCACTACAAAGTCTGCTGAGCAAGCTTACAAAGGCACAGTATGGGATTTGCTCATCTGCCAGGCTTAATATATGTGGAGAATAATGATCATGCATCCTATTTCCTACATGCACTCAGTGAAGAAATTACGCCAAGTAGAGTCCTATAAGAGGAAAGTATCACATAATCACAAAGATAATGGTCTTATTTCCAAACGAGATGTCGCATTTATCACCTGTGAAACCAACGATAAAAAGATTGTGTAATATCCTATCCACAGGCATGTGCACTCGGCAGCATCCGGCTGAACTTCGCCGTCATACTAGAATGATGTATGTTTCATCATCAATGACCATGTTGTAGACGAAGTGTCATGAGAGCTTTAAGATATATGGGTGCGCTACTAGGGGGGAGATAGATTCGTGGAAAAATCTTAACATTCAACACTTTTTTTTTTGATTGGGTCACCCAGAATTATTTGCTAGATGTATCCCAATCGCTATCTTAATCCACAGCTTTACCCTCCACAGCTTCTGTCTCTTGCCTTGTCAGTGTTTTCCACGTATTCGTCTCCTTGTCGATTCTGCGAAGAACGTCCTCATTCCCTAACTTATCTGTCCAGTTCATAATTTTCACATTCTTCTATAGTGCTACATCTCAAATGCTTCTACTCTCTTCAGTTCCTGTTTTCCTGCAGTACATATCTCACTGCCACGCAATGTGCTCCAAACGTAGGACCAGAGATATTTCTTCCTCAAACACCTTACACCTGATTACAATATTGTATTGATGGTATTATTATAATCACGTCAAGTAACCTGTGTCCTTGGAATTAAATAATGCATTGTGTTAAGAAGAGTGCATGGGAAAATCCAGCAGCTCACAGACATGTAATCAAAATTCTTTTGGTGCATCGTTATTCATACAGCTGTCACTGGCTATTTTGCACTCTTGCCACGTGCCACCATGTTAGTCATAGCTTCTTGTAATTGGAGAAGCGGTCGTTAGTATGGGGGCACTGCTCAATCGCATTTGCAGTCAGCAGCGAATGCCTCATCTCTAAATTTTTTTCAATAACACTTCATGAAAATAACATCTCCTTCCTTCCAGGGATTCCCAATTCAGTTCACGAAAAATTGCCGTCATACTGATATGGTCATTGAGGCTACCAGTAATGGATACTGCTTTCTACTTCATAAGTTCTGCCTTAACGATAAAGAAACATAAGAGTGTCGCAGTCCCCACTGAATTACTCGCATCAAACCGCCGTAGAATACCTATAAATACCCACCCGAATAGGTCCTAACTGGAATTATCGCCTGAATGACACGTTTAGGGATATAATATCGATCTCCAAGTGCGTTTTCACGGAGGACATGCATGCTTACAGATTGCGGATCACAGCCATTGAAATTCTGCGCATAGGGTGGGGGTTCCAATACGTATAGCTTCACTAGACAGTGTTGTAATATAGCTGTCATTTTAGTACGTATATATACAGTACATACATTTAGATTTACTGCCTACGTTAAAAAATGATTCAAATGGCTCTGAGCACTATGGGACGTAACTTCTAAGGTCATCAGTCCCCTAGAACTTAGAACTACTTAAACCTAACTAACCTAAGGACATCACACACATCCATGCCCGAAGCAGGATTTGAACCTGCCACCGTAGCGGTGGCGCGGTTCCAGACTGTAGCGCCTAGAACCGCTCGGCCACTCCGGCCGGCACTGCCTAAGTATATAATTTTTTGGGTGGAGAGTAACAGTATATGTACAAAGAGGGTGGTATGATGCTTATAACAGAGCTGGTAGGGTGTGGCGAATCGCAAAGGATGCAAATGTATGGGAAATAATGCACAATGTCAAGAGAGTTCGCAAGGGAAATAACCATTTTCATTTCTCACCCTTCCGTTCCAATTATTGTGAATATTGATGGAAGGATCACAAAAGGCACAGCACGTCAAGATGTTGGCATATTAGTCATTCCTAACCCGCTGCTATTCGACTTATGTACAGGGATAGGTCTTATCTGGAGTGAGAATTGTGTGACATGTTTATACTTTTACGGACCTGTTGGCGAGAGCACTGCTGGCCGTTTTACAGCTTCCGTAGGCATCACAGTGTTGTGGAAGTGTCCCAATTATTTTTGATTGAACAGTGTAACCAAAATGCAGATCCCACTACTAGTAATTAATCAGGAATTGAGTTCGCACGTGCGGATTTAAATCATTGCACACTGGAATAGCCCGTGAGGAAAATGAACGACGTGCTTATTATAAACTGATGATACCAAAGCATCTTGGAAGGCTGTCTGCGTATATAAAACAATGACAAAGAGTGGCTAAATGTACCTAGGTAACTTAGTTGACAGCTGTACTGGGCGAGGTGACCGTGAAGTCCACTCCGTGTACCCTATGCATTTGGTGGGCGTATCAAGTGACACAGACTCACAATCATTAAAAATCATTGAACTTTTGTTGTAGCGTTTGCTCTTCTTATGAATTATGTAGTATGGGCGTCATACTAACGCAGGAATAGGTGACAAAAAAGACGTATTTTTGATGAAAGACATTCTCACATTCTCAAAAAATACGTTCATAGTGGACTTTGATCTCATAATGCCGCCACCATCGTATTTACGGCGTAGCAATCATAAGAGGGATTAGTGTGCTAGTAACTACCTAGGTGTAAGCTGCTGGGATGACCTAATGTACGATGTGTAAAACATATTCTGGATTCAGATTCACCTGAACGAACGCACTTTTTGATGCAGGAGGGAAGTGGCTTACAAAACACCAATTAGAGTAACCTTTTTATGAGTACTGACTCTTCAGCCTGAGATCCATATGGATTAATGTAAGAGGTGTTCTTTATCCCTGAAAGAATCGCGGGATGCTCAGTAATAACAAGAAACTTCTGTAATCTGGTGCTGGGCAGAGAGAGACGTTCTTGCTGCGATACGCAAATTACATATATAAACCACGACAATTAAAGATAGAGATGCATATGCTGTGATACGTTTCGGAAGATGGCTTTGATATGCATGTACTTTTCTACATAGGAAGTTTATTCTTTCGGTGTTGATGTGTTATTACCGTTTCATTTTATGGGAATATCCTCGAGAATTACGGGCTGTTTGTAATAATAAATTGGCAGTGTTTAATATAGCTTGCATTAGCCTTTGCTGGTAGTAGCTTCTTCGGTAGGCGACGCACCCTTGCCTTCTCGTTCCACTGCCGGTGTTCAGGTGTGAGTGGCCGGTGTCTGGTGAACGGGTGGAAGGTTCAGGGGCGATCCTGTCCGGAGACTATGGCTGTTGCGTGGCTGTTTTCGCCAGCTGCGTGTGGATGCCAGGGACTGCTATACATATAATTTTTTCTTAAATAAAATGCATTTAGCCCCCATTTTGCCACGTGGAGTGGCCGTGCGGTTAGAGGCGCCATGCCACGGATTGGGTGGCCCACCCCTCTGGAGGTTTGCGTCCTCCCTCGGGCATGGGTGTGTGTGTTGGTCTTTAGCGTTAGGTTAGTTTAAGTAGTGTGTAAGTCTAGGGACCGATGACCTAAGCAGTTTGGTCCCTTAGGAATATTCTCTCTCTCTCTCTCTGTCTCTTTCTCTCTTCGGGTGATGTTTCTGGGACTGGCTATCATGATGATACACACTAATAATACAGGTAGAATGTAGCAAGTGCGTATTTTATGCATTACTTATAGTGTTATATTGGCATATGACGTTGTGCTTCCTGTGTATTGGTGTATTTGTTGGAATAATGCGCTGCCGTGCTGGTTAAGATTTCTTTCGTAGCATGGTGGAGTAGTTTTCTGCGGATCTTATAGCTGAGAGCAATAACAACTGTCGACTGCTTATTAATCAGTTTGTTTATAATCAAATATGTAAGATACTCACGTAATTATAAATGGCCATATGTTTCAATATAATACCACGTGGCAACTTTATTAATAGGAATGGGCCATTACTTACTCTTGGGGTGCTATTGCTGCTGCTGCTGCCAAAGCTGGTGGACAGCTACCGCTGCCACTCCTCGCAGAACTGATAGCAGGAACAGACGCTCCATGTGGAGGCCTCGATGCAGAAAAACACTACGCTCTATGCCATTTTCCAAGTCGCATAGTACTCAACCGCCGTTGGCTAACAAGCAGTTGTAAGATGGTGAGGGAGAAAGGGTCTAGACAGAGAAAGAGCACAATTACATAACCATCAAATTAGCAGGTGCTGTATTTGTTATCAGGGTAAATGTTCAAGATCACAAATTTGATACAATGCCCTACGAAGATGAAGACATCGGGTGACATATTTTGCGGCAGGACACCCTTACGTATCCAGTCACATAATACTGTGATGTTATTGTCGATGACAGTGACCAGTTAATTTCAATTTGAACAAACATAACGATGGCGGTGAAGGATACCTGGTATAGACAGCGTGCAAGTTACATAATTCAAACAGAGCAGAGGAGAGCTCGGTAGATCAGGGACGGAAAGAGGAACCAGACGTTAATGGAAACCATCGCATTAAAGAGACTCTGTAAACATACACGGAACATGTGAGATACGACTGACGGCGTGTTACGATGGTGTCTCTGCTTGGAAAAGATTGTGGATCCCCTCATTCGAAAATTCGGAACAAAACTGCAAAGCACGATAACCATGAGGAAAGCAACGATAACCATTAGGAAAGTACAAGGGTTGAACCTAATACTAGTAGGGATCAGTAAAGTTATATCCAAGGAAGATAAAGATTTTCGGTGAGATCAGTGTAGGGTAATAACAAAAGCAGCAAAAGTGGGATAACAGCAGTAGGATTTATTATTAGACAGTAGGAGAGGCAGTAAGTTTCTGGAATGTATGGAATGTATTCAATGATAGCGTTACCTTCATCAGTCAGAACAAAACCAACGCTGGCAACAACTGTTCAGGTACACACGACAAAGTCATAAGTGCAGGATAATGAGATACAGAGATATATGGTTGAATCTGATTGATTAAATTACCATGTGGAAGACGAGAATGTGATGCATTTTTGAGAATGAAACGCTGTTGCAGGGGAAAACAGACGACGAGGTTACTGAATAATACGGGTTCGTTTGGAGGAATGAGAAAAGGGTAATACTCCGTAAGTTCTACAGCAAATATTGCCTAGTAACATCAAATATACTGTTCAAAAATTACAGAAGGAGACGTTATATTCGGAAGAAACTTGTAGGATTACATTATGGTACGACAGATATTGCAATGATTATAAGCGTACCTGGAGGCAGATACTAGTATGGATCATGTAAGTTAATAATAATGAACAATGCTCTGAACCATAAGACAGTGCAGAAATCCCTCATTGGACTTTCAGAAGAATATCACCCATAGAATCAGCGAATACTGGAATGAAAAATTAAAATGGAATTATCGGGCAATCAGTGAATGTAGAGTTCCCCGGCGTATATTATTGACGAAACCTCTGCGGTGGCAGTGTTGAGTTTTAGTGATAATTCGACAAGTGTAGTTCTTATTTTCATCCGGCGATATCTTCGCTAGATGATGGTTGCGACAGTCGTCTAAATGTCAAGGTATCTCAACACCACCAGCCAGCAGGAAACCCAAGAGAGTTTTATTACTATCCTGCAATCAACTTGACAGCTCATACATCCAGATCACTCAGCATATTAACGTGCATAACAAGGCAAAAGAAGACTGAGGATTTATTCGACTATTATTAATATAGATTTAAAGTACGTGGTAGACCAGGACTCGAACAATAGGCTTTTGTCTAGCATGGGTAAATGCTCTAGTGACAGAGCTAACCAAGCACGACTCAAGATCTGTCGCCATAGCTTTGCTTCTGCCAATACCTCCTCTTCCACCTTCAAATTTTCACAGAAGTACGCCTGCGAAACTTGCTGGATTAGCACTTCTGTCAAATTTGGAAGGCGGGACGTGACTTAGAGGCACAAGTAAGGCTATGATGACTTGTCCAGAGTCGTGCATGGATAGCTGAGTCAGTAGAGCATTTGCTCGCAACAGGAAAAATTCCGATGTAGGATCCTGGGTCTGGCACGCAGCTTTAATCTGAAATTTGATATACGTTATTTTTGTGAGGTCCGTTCCCCTGTTCTCCCACATCCCCTCCTTCTGTCTCTCGCTGTGTGTGTGTGTGTGTGTGTGTGTGTGTGTGTGTGTGTGTGTCTTGGACGTAGTAAGTAATGATAGTGGGTTCATCTTACAATATTTTATATGTGTCCTGAGGATGTAGAGTACCACACATCACAATTTTTTCAGAATTTGATGCGTTACTGATTGACGACGAAAGTGCATCTGATGCACCTGTTAGGATACCGGAAAAGGATAAGTTTTAGTTAAATACTGGAAACTAACTAATAAATACTCGCTTTATTAGAATCTTAAAAAAACTGCAGAGCTCACAAACCTCAAATATCCCACGGAGCTAGAAAAAGAACTTATGGAATCGCTTATACTTCCGTTTGTCGTCAACATCGAAGTTATGCAGTGGTTAACACATTGGACTGGATTTCGGAAGGAAGACGGTTCAAACCCACGTCCGGCCATCCTGATTTAGGTTTTCCGTGATTTCCCTAAATCTCTTCAGGCAAATGCAGGGATGGTTCCTTTGACAGTGCATCGCCGATTTCCTTCCCCATCCTTCCCTAATCCGATGGGACCGATGACCTCGGTGTTTGGTCCCTATAGCAGCAAAAACATTCTTGGGAAAGCTCACAGGGATTACAGTTAGTACTATATTCCGGTGATTAATGTTCTCTTGTTCATACTTCACCATCTGGTGCACAGTTGCCCTATCAAGGTGCAGACAAGTGAAGAGATTACAAAACACTCCTCCTGCTTTATCGTCCGATAAACCTAAATAACCTCTTCTTCCTCTTATCCATGAATACAGCGGAAATATTTTCTATCTGTATCACTCGGATGCTTTCTGTAACTGCTTTTCTGTAGAGGGACACGACTCTAGAATGAGCTTTGCCACAGTCTCCGAAAAATGATTCACATACGCAGGGTGAACATTCATAAAACCAATAAACTGTAGACATGGTTTCCTGACGGGAAATCGAGGAAAACAGGTATTATGAACGTATGAACGAAGATGCAGCGTTGCTATAGTAGTTGCCGCCGAAAAACGACAGTTCCTCTAACCACGTGCTGTGTGTTCCTTGTCTGTTGCAGCCTGTGTGATTGATGCAGCGCACTGTAAGCAGCAGGATGGTCCAGTATTCATATCGGGAACAAAGCAAGATTGTGTTTGTGTACGGTCAAGCACATGAAAACGGTCGAGAGTATGAAGTTCATACTAAGACAAGTAGCCTCTCAGACACCAAACACACCACAGGACATTTCAAATTTTTTGGGGCATTTCTGAGATCATGGGTCCTTTCAGACAGACGAACGTCCGGGACTGTGCGTGCACCACATCTGAAGGACCGGGGTGTGCCTCTTGACAGTTCCCATTTGCTTTCCCCTCACACGAACACCGTCTGTCTTTGTTCCTGGCGTGAATACCAGACCATTCTGGTGTTTACAGTACGCTACGTCAATATTACAGCCTGCAACACACAAGGAACACACAGCACGTGGTCAGAGGAACTTTCATTCGTTCGCGCCATCTACCGTGGCAACGCTGCATTTCCTGACACTTTTTCATACGACCTGTTTTCCTCCATTTCCAATGAGGAATCCCTTCTTGCAGTTTATCGGTTTTATTAACGGTCAGCGTGTACAGCTTAAATTGATAGCTGTTGATATATCTCCTAAAAAATCTACAAGATGTGCTCTTGATTTCGATCGCGCCGATTATCCCTTTACAAGTGATTACTTTACTTTCAAACAGCAGTTTCGTACGTGAGAATATTTGGGGCTATTTATCTGTATTTGGGAATGGCGTTCATTAGGTGAAGCAACGTACTTTTTTCTCAAAACAAGTTGTTTACTCAGCATTCCAATGCAGGATAGTATTCCCCATTCTTTTGGCTAAAAAACCCATCTCCATCTTAGTGGGAGGGCCAGTATGCTCGAATGGTGCCATTCTACTGTTCGGCATCGGAGCTAATGTCCTGCTGCACCGTTAACCGTCTCATCATCCACGTACTGTTTCCTGCAGAGGGCGTCCTCCATTGGGCCAAACAGATGGAATTCGGAAGGTGCGTTATCTGGGCTGTAGGACTGATGAGGTATAACAGTCCAGAACATCCCAATGAAGTTTCATGAGTGGCTCTCATGTGCGCAGACTTGTGCTAGGTTTTGTGTTATCATGGAGGAGAAGTTCGATTGCATTTTTGTGGCAGCGAACTCGCTGACGTCGTTTCTTCAATTTCCTGACGGTAGCGAGGGTACACTTCAGAGTTGATCGTTGCACCATGAGGAAAGACGTCAAACAGAATAGTCCCTTCAGAATCGCAGAAGACTTTTTCTTCGGAGGAGAGGTAGTGTGATGTGACATTACTTACTTGATTGCCGTTCTATTTCCAGTTTGCGGTGATGCGCCAATGTTTCACTTCCTATGACGATGTTCTACAAAAAAATTGCTACGATCAGTCTCGTAGAATGCAAGCATTTCGGCACAGATAGTCCCTTGTTGTTCCTTTTGGTCTTGTGTTAGGCGACAAGGAACCCAGCGGTAATACACCTTTGACTGCCCCAAATGTTGGACGAGTGTGTCAGCAAGACAGGCGTCCGGTGGAGCAGCGAGGTGTTTGATTGTGGTCCATCCATCACCTCTAATGAGAGTGGAGCACGTTCCAGCATTGTAGGAACCCCAGCTGAGTGCGCCCGGATGGTACGCGGGAGCAGGGCAGGTTGAGCGACCTTGTTGCGATAATGGCAGGCGCCTCACTCAACAATCTAAAGTACTTTTGTACCCTGCAGGTCTTCGTAGACATTCTGTGGATTACTGTGATGCTCCGCTTTTCCGCCAAATGCAATTCAGTGACAGCTCACTCCGTAGATCACACCTCCGTTACCAACGCCATTTTGAAGGGTACGTATAGGCCCGCCAACTCTCGGAACTTCATGAAACTGTAGAGTGTGAAGTAGGAATATCAATGTTCTACATCAAAACTCGAATTTTTTCAGCCGAAATTTCCACAGAAAAAAATTTATTGATTATTTATTGAACGCCCCTTCCATCTTTCAATATAATTTGTGCTCCTTCATACACAACTTTCGTCTGCTTGCTGACGTATACACGAGTGTCCGGTACACTCTTTTGTTATTATTATTATTATTATTATTATCAATATCTAAAAAAGATCCTCTTCGCTTTATCTTAATTTTCAGTCTGTGGCGGCGTGCCCATATAAGCCACCACTACGACCGCAAAGTTTGTATTCGGCGCCGCGCGCGAGTAGGCAATAAGGAGGCGCCTGCGTCACATGGTCGCAGCACCACCACCGGAGGAGTGTTTCCGGTGAAGATTAGGTGAAGTTCCAGCTCATAGACTCGGGCAATTACGTATTGTTATACGGCGAAATAGCATGTAACCAGTCTCTAACTGAACTCCTGGTATTCAGCGTTCTCTCACGCTTGTGTATTTCCGGTTCTCGGCTCACCACTGTTGCGTATCATTGCGTGTTGTTGTTGTTAATAAAGAATTATAGATACTACACATTCCAGATCACTCGAGAACAATAAAGAACATTTTAAAAATAGGCAATCCAAGAACAACAAAAATGTCAGCATTTAACACTCAAAATTACTCTCTAATGCTCAGCAATCTTAAATTCATTCAAGTACTTAACAATATCTTAACTTCAAATCATATTTTCTTTGACCTCCGGCCATGATGAACTGATAGTGAATGTATTAATCAAGACTTCATGTGCATCTGTGTGTTCGTTTCGTGGGCTTCCTACGTAAGTTGATGGTCAAATGACCAGTCGCCTAATCTCTTCAACGTTGCTGTCTATGGAATGAATGTACACCTCTGTATGCGGGTTTGTTTGGTTCTGTGTTACTATCATTCTTTCTGTCTCTACTTTTATGTACATTTTCGCTACTTTATACTTGTCGGATACCATTTCATTCCATGATGATGTTTCCAAAACGTCAGTCAGTTGATTGGAGTTATGGAAAGCCCTCTGTACCGTTCTTCAAAGACCTTTCGTTCGTTCGTCGTTAATCAAATACACTTACAAAAATTTATAACGTTCGGTGACAACGGTAACAGTGATGTTACTGTATGATACACTTATCGCTTAATAGAAAACACAGGAACGACTACATGTTCTTCACTACCCATGGAAGCAGTACCAGATGATGCAGTTTCAAAACATGCATTATACACTCTCATATTTTGTAGAAATGTTGCGATTGCGGAGTTTCTCCAGTCATGTAATGAAATAATATTGCTGGCAACAGTTCCAGTAATGCTAATCGAATTTTCCCACTCTGCAGCACATTCCTGGCATTTCTCTACTCAATTTCTTGGCACTCCATAACTGACACACTTGATCCATTTTGCCACAGAAAAAATTTATTGATTATTTATTGAACGACCCTTCCATCTTTCAATATAATTTGTGCTCCTTAATACACAACCTTGTGTTTATTGTACTTTAGTGTACTCTTTAGTAGAGTCATAACGGAACGTTGCAGCTGCCAAACTGTAATCTTCTTCTGCTTTCCATTTCTCGTATATTATTGTTTTGTTCCTAGGCTTGCGATCGTTATCCTTCACAAATTTCACTCATTGAGACTCTACTCAGTTCGTTCCGTAACGTTGTTTCCTCAGCAGTTTCATCATTTCTGCTTGCTGAGTGTATCAGTCAACCCTCTTCTCCAATTTGATGCCATTGTTCGCCTGTTTTCTCTCAATTCTTTCCCGTCCGTTGTTAACCCAAAGGTGCTTCTCGCCCTCTTAACTGTTCGTTCTGTTTCCTTCTTTTCAGTTAATCAGTGACAAGGTCTCATCTTTTACGTTTCGACATCGTATTCAATATTAATATTACCCTAGAAGTTAAAATTCCGTTTAATGTACTAGTACCTTAAATAATTCATTAAAATTTATTTCTCTTTGTACCGCATTCACTTTCCCTTGATCCAGTCTAATCTATGGATTATTCGATACCGGTCTCAAACATTTTAGAACATTCTCGAAGATAATGTAAAATCATAGAACCTTCTGGATGTGGATCACTCTCGACCTTCAGGAAGATTCTCTAACGTTGTGAAATATTCTGCAACATTATTCCACGTTCTCGAACATTCTAGAAGGAACATTCTGGCCAGACCATCCACTCCAGCGTTCAGTATCCAGGTGCTAAAGGATGTCCATCGGTTACGATGCCTTCTTTTAACACTTGTATCCTCCAATCCAATGCCTGCAGATAAAAACCGAAACCTTGTTCGTGGAGGGGATGAGGGACTACCATACGACATAACTCTCATGGATATGCGGGTGGTGCGTTGCAGACGTTTAGCGGCGTGGACACACAAACCGTGATTACGTTTATTGTACATATCGATTATCATTACAACTGGCAGAAATAATAGTGATATTACTTTTAATCTAAATGACATTAAGTATTCCACCACCAGTAGTATTTCTAGGATTTTTTGTCCTAGTTGTATATAAATCCGGTTCAAATAATTTTTTCACCGCCATTATTAGTGTTAAAATTATTCTCCTAATATTATAGTTAGCTAAATTAATTTTACATGCATTCTATAAGTGTCATCAAATATTAAATACATTCTACATGCGTATAGCATTTGTCCGGTCAAAGAGAGCGTCGGATGTTCTAGACCTCAGGAGGTGAAATAAACTAATTCCAAGTAATTTCTGTTAATAACAAAAGTTGTATTGTTTCCATTATATGATCGTCGAAACTAAATAGATACGACCAATGAACAGCGACGAATGTATCCAACTGATATTTCATTTATGATAATAGAGTAACCATCTCATAAATGCGTCATGCGATTTTCTCAGTGGGTAATGAACTGGAAGCGCATTTATGCGAATCAGAATAAACCATGGCAACAAGTAGCCTGATAGTTTTGAAACAACTTTGGTTACGTTCCGAATGGTACTGTAATTTAAAGCCGCCTTTGTCTGCTGCTAAAGGTGCATAAAGCCGCTGGTACTTCCAACGAAGCTGCCCTACCTCCACGTCTACAAGCGATCTCTTTGTTCTGCAGACTCTAAACTTCGTTACAGAGTGCAACCCTAGAAAGCATCAATCTTTCTTGGAAAGCGAATTTAATATGGAAGACGTAACAAAAGTCTTCTCAAAGAAAATTATGCGAAGAAAGGGCGTATTTCTTGCAGAGTATATTGTTACAAGGCAAGCAGCGAATTTTCCAATAGAAACAAAAGTGAATCGGGACTTAACAAGGAAACACTGCATGGCGTTAGTATTTTGAACTTACATAAATGATTTATTATAATGAGGAGCAGAGCAAGAATCCAAGATTTTGCCCTATCGATACCGATGAGAGTAACTTCAGGGTCAGCTTGTAAGAAAATGCAATATTTGCTACTATACTGTACGTGATATATCTCAAAACATGGGTAAGGCGAAATATGCGTGCGAAACAATAAAAAATCAGGTGAAATATTATAAGAGTGTAAGTTCAACGGCGACCCTCAGAGTCTTTTCGTGGCGTTTATATTTTAAGAATTAAAACTGTCAATGATATGAAGAGAATCTAAAATGTGAAATCAGCTGTAAGGAAGAATGTATACCGCTATAGGCTCTTACTAAATTAGCAATAGGCCGATAATGTCGCTCCAAGCCGGCCGCGGTGGCCGTGCGGTTCTGGCGCTGCAGTCCGGAACCGCGGGACTGCTACGGTCGCAGGTTCGAATCCTGCCTCGGGCATGGGTGTGTGTGATGTCCTTTGGTTAGTTAGGTTTAAGTAGTTCTAAGTTCTAGGGGACTTATGACCTAAGATGTTGAGTCCCATAGTGCTGATAGCCATTTGAACCATTTTTTGTCGCTCCAATGCAAGGAATTAGATTTGACGGTGACTATGTGAAATGGAAAGGTGAAGGACAATTTTTGTTCCAGAAAACATTACTGTATGGAGGCAGCAGCAGCAGAACAAACGGAAATCGAACTAAGGTTCTATAAGTAATAAAATAGTCCGTAATTTCATAAAAGGATACGCTCACCAGCCTAATTAGGCAAAGCTGCACCAAGCACTTGCGCTGTTTGTAGAGATAGTTAACTATTGGTATTTACTTGATAAAGTACTTCTGTTTTGTTTATAAGACACGAGACAGCTTTACTCTTTAGCAATCAATTTACCAGTGGTTTGGGATGAACAACGCTGAAGGAATTAAACGATTTGACAACAACCAGATCTCAATACTATTTTCTATATGTATAATATTGTAAGAAAGTTGATCCTCACAGCTAACAGAGGATAACAAATGATGGGACAGTATTCACTTGAGCTTGAGGTTCTTTTATCAGTTTCATTATTGTAAAATTACTGTAATTAAAGTAGTTTTATGGTTGTTTTATTCACTGTTTTTATTGCTTTTTGCTTTCCTAAGGAATATTCACCTCTTTATACTAGCCAGAGTACAAACGAAACCAGTGGTCCCTGAATCTAGAATAATTTGTAGAGTTGCAGCCAGTTACTTATTATATCACGCAACTGCTGTTCAATTGATTGTTGCACTTCATTTTCGCTATACTTGTAACACGTGTCGTAAAAGTGGCTCAACACTTAGCACTTAGCATGGGTGACAGAGAGTATTCTATAATTGATTAATATCAAGGGGACTAGTTTTGTTACTACACAATATGAAAAAACAGTTTCACCTACAAACATACGAAAAATATAAACATTAGTACAAACCTGCACAGTAATTATTCCCTCAAGACCTCTGTGCAAAACGGTGATAACTCCACTTTTTCCCTTAGTATAAGCTTTAGAATCTACCTCATTACCACTTTGGTGGGAGAAAGTGACACATACCATAGATATCCCTATATAGCACTGAGCACACACTTTACATGCGTATTAACTAGACCACCGGTCTACGTTCGATGTCGTATTTGCAAAATGTGAGTTATCCCCTTTTTGCGTCAAGGTTTTCAATTGTAATTTAGTACAACTAACGATCCTTCTGCGGGAAACACGTGCAATAATTCAAAACGTAGACGCACTGAATGATAAAGAAATCCACTACTGCACAAAAGTCATTCAACGTTATTAAAGAATGCAAATATTTCACAGTTCAGTAAAATAGCATACCCGGAAACACTGCAAAACTTGGGAAAGGACCCTGCCTAAGGATATAAATAAAGTTTAAATAACAGTAACTTATTATTGAGTAAAAATCACATAACTGGTCCATGCAATTTTACTTGTTATTTGAGACGTAAGTGGTGGCTGTGGCGATTTCCTGTGGGTGCTCAAAGAGGTGGCAAAGGTATACATAGCTCTTGCTGTGTAACAGGCTCTGAAAATCATCTACTGACCGTCCTATTTTCATTGTACAGAGCTATTAAGAATAAGCCCAATTGCTTTCACATTCGAAGCTACATTATTTAATCTTGTTGCCTTTTTGCCTCGTTCAGCGCGCAAGATGATGCGAACACTTTGCATACTAGCGACTGACTAAATTGTGCCCAAAGGCGTCTTTCAGTTCAACTGCCAAATCCACTATTTCTATTCCCGCCAAGGCAGTTCTGTAGTGGAGGGACTTTCCCCTAGGTTTCACATGATTAAAAACGTACTATCCCTATGCGTTAATCAGTACTCCTAGTATAGTATTTGCATGACGATACTTTTGCAGACCATTGTATTTAAAATTACACGGATAAATTAACTATAATAAGATGAATTTACTAAAATAATGCACAACATAAATTATTTACATATATGTTACATCAACGAGCTTTGTGCTGGGTTGGCTGAATAGCCAACACCGTGTTACTCGTGGGGGCCGAAAGGCACGCGTTTTAGCTCACGCAGGCTGGCGTGAAGAGGGAAGAACTATACTGACGTGAGGTCTGGAACATGACAAGGAATGAGAATTCAAAAAGCGGACATAATTATTTTGATACTCAACTTTAATCCATTAATGATGAACGTCGCTCTTGACCGTACATGATTCACAATATTATCTGTTCAGATTATAGTAACAATATGGAGCCTTGCTAGGTCGTAGCAAATGACGTAGCTGAGGGCTATGCTAAACTGTCGTCTCTGCAAATGAGAACGTATGTGGACAGTGAACCATCGCTAGCAAAGTAGGCTGTACGACTGGGACGAGTGCTAGGGAGTCTCTCTAGACCTGCCGTGTGGCGGCGCTCGGTCTTCAATCACTGACAGTGGCGACACGCGGGTCCGACGTATACTAACGAACCGCGGCCGATTTAAAGCTACCACCTAGCAAGTGTGGTGTCTGGCGTTGACACCACATTCCTCCCCCGAAAATCGGCGTACGGTTGTGGTATAAGGCCTCCGCCCGCCGTGAGGAGGACCCCATGTTGACGTATGCGACGAGGTGGGGAGCCTAACAACAGGCGAGGCTGTGCCACCCGCACCCAGCCATTCGGACCGCGGGGAGCTAGGGAACGCCTGAAAAGCTACTCCAGGGTGCACGCCAACATGCGGTGTATGTGCCCGTAGAGAGACAGGAGGGGCCGGAGAGTCGACCTCCGTCGGGCAGGGGCACCTGACGGTCGAAGACGACATATGGTCCGGAGCGGGCAAGAGTTCCATGTCGGAGGACAACTGGTCACGGGAAGCGATCGGCGGCGCGTGACACAGCGGGGCGCCCGACGACTGCAGCGACGGGTCCACCGCTAGCGCCGCCGGCGGGAGAACAGGAGGCGGCGGTGGCGCGTCGCCATGGGGCAAAATTGAAGGCAGCGTCGCTAACACCTGGGGCTGAGGCAAGCCAGTAGATGGGTCCCTAGGACGCTGATCGGACGACACCGTCGCTGAAAGCAGACGGCGAGCGGCAGATCCCGTGCAGCGACAGAGGCGCCGCTTATTGAGATGCCGGCGCACCTCACCAGAGGCCCCCAAAACCAGATACATAGCGCATCCGAGGCAGCGAAGAATGCGCCCTTCGAGCCAACGCCATGAACCTCGATAGTGGCGGTAGTAGACGACGTCGCCTGGGGCAAAAGCAGGTGACTGCCGCTGCACATGAACCTGATGCGGCGGATGTAGCAAAGACATCAAGGTTCGATGAGGGCGACCGTGGAGCAACTCAGCCGGCGACCGACCATCTCGGGGTTGAGAGCGATACGAGGACAAAAAGAGCAATAACGCGTCCTCCCGAGAATGCGACTCTTTCAACTTCAACATCTGTGACTTGAAAGTCCTGACCAATCGTTCAGCGGCACCGTTTGACCGTGACGAAAACGGCACGGACGTCAGATATTGAATACCATTGGACTTGCAGAATGAGTGAAATTCTGTGGACATGAATTGTGGGCCATTTTCGGAAACAATTTTCTGTGTAAGACCTACAGTGCAAAAGATAGCAGATAACGCTTGGATGGTGGCAGATGATGTCGTGGAAGACATCCGTACAACAAAAGGAAAATTAGTGAATGAATCTATCACAACCAACCATCGAGCAGCCCAGAATGGACCAGCAAAATCGATGTGTAAGCGTTGCCAAGGGAAAGCGGCTTTTGGCCATACAAAGAATTTCCACGGTGGTGCTGATTGTTGTTCGGCACACATCATGCCACCATGGTGGCATCGATTCTGAACCAAGTACAGTGCTGACGAGCAACTTGTTTCGTTCTCACAACACCCCAATGTCCTTGGTAGAGAAGCTTTAAGACAGAGAACTGTAACGAACGTGGTATCACGACCCTGGACTGATCATTATCAGAACGCAACAGCAAAACACCACGTCGAACAAAAAGTCTCTCCTTGTGAGCAAAAAATCGGTGAACAAATGGGTCCCCGATCTGTGACTTTGACAAGGGCCATTGCGTAGCAACATAACGCATAACGGTAGCAAGGACTGGGTCGGCAGTTGTGGCTGTAGCTACACGACGAAAACGATTCGACCACATGCAAGCAAGTTCAGAGGAATCGGATGCCCGATCCTCAGCAACAGGCAAACGGGACAATGCATCGGCGTTTCTGTGCTTAGCAGTGGACTGATACAAGATATCGTAGCGGTACTGCGAGAGGAAAATAGACTAGCGAATGAATTTCTGCGCTGTATGTGGAGGTACAGCCTTGTTCGGATGAAAAAGCCATGTCAAAGGTTTGTGGTCTGTGATTATGGTAAAATGACGACCATACTAGAAGTCATGCAACTTTGTAACACCAAATATGAGAGCCAATGCTTCCTTCTCGATCTGTGAATAATTTATTTGCGCAGACGAGAGCAATTCGGAAGCAAAGGCAATAGGGCAATCGTGCGAGCCATCTTTGAGCGCAAGCACAGCACCGATGCCGAAATCCGATGCATCCACCATCAACAAAAGGGGCTTCCGGGGATCGAATGGCGCAAGGCAAGTATTGGAAAGCAACGCCGATTTCAACCGGCGAAAGGCGCGTTCGCATTCCGTCGTCAAGGCGAACGGAACACCTTTACGGCGGAAGCGATGAAGCTGAGCTTAAATGGAAGAGGCATGCGGCATATATGTAATAGTTGATTTTTCCCAACACTCTGTAGCTGTTTCAAATTCTGCGGCGAAGGCAAGTCTTGTATGGAACGGAGGTGCGTGGGACTGGGATGTATGCTTTGGGCATTGAGTACATGGCCCAGGTATGGCAAGTCACGAGCAAAAAACACACATTTGTCCTTCCGTAAGCGAAGACCATTTTGTCGCAAGACCGGAAATAATGTTCTGAGATTGGCTAAATATTCTTCTTCCGTCTTTCCGGAGATCACAATATCGTCCAGATAGTTCGCTGCAGTAGGGACCGATGCACAAACAGTTTTTAGATATTGCTGAAACAATGCAGGGGCGGATGCACACCCGAATGGCAGTCGTTTGAATTGTTACAAACCAAGACGCGTGTTAACCACCAAAACGCGCTGGGATTCTTCGTCCACAGGTATTTGCAAGCACGCATCTGCTAGGTCCAACTTCGAAAAATATATGCCCGGGCACAGTTTGTCAAAAAGATCTTCCGGGTGGGGAAAGGAAAAGTTGCAAACACTAGTTGTGGATTCACTCTTGCCTTGAAGTCCACACAAAGTCTCAATTTTCCCGAAGGTTTTGGTAAAATTACTAAGGGTGATGCCCAGAGAGAAGCCTGCTCACGTTTAACTACAGCTTGTGATTCCAAATCGTGTAATGTTTTTGCAACCTCATCACGCAATGCATGGGGAACATTGCGCGTTCGGAAAAATTTCGGTTGCACGTTTACTTTCAGTTCCAAATGTGCTTTATAGTTCTTAGCACAACCGAGGCCCGGTGCAAAAATGTCTGCAAATTCTTCACATAGACGAGAAACACTGTCTGAAGGCACAGTCTGGTTCACTGATAGGACCTGATTTACTATAGACAAGTTAAACAACTGAAATAAATCGAAACCAAACAAGTTCACTGCAGAAGAAGAGCGAAGGACGTAAAATGACACGAGTTTTGTTTGTCCTTTGTATGTTGCAAGAAGGCTGCACTGTCCTATCACAGCTATCTCTTGACCTGAATATATAGTTAACGTAACATTTGCGGCAGGCAATGGAGGTGTGCCCAGCTGTTAGTTTATTGTCTGTTGATGACAAGAGCGACTGTCCCGTGCAACGTGAACTGACACTGGGACAAAATCACTTGCGACTTGACGGGAGTTCCGGCGATGTCGATGCACACTATTCGTGGGACGAACACAGAGAGAGTGGGAGTGGGCGGAGTGGACTGAACGACATGAATTTCCATGGGCGAACTGTCGCGAGCCCGAGTGTCATTGGTTCGATTCCGATTCCGGCGCGAAGCAAAGGGCCTGGAAGGTGTTGAGCTTCCGATCTGAGCTTTTTCTGGCAAACACACTGAACATGTCCTTTTTTATTACAGTAAAAGCAAACAGCTTGGTGTGATGGGCAATTCTCACGCGAATGTTTAGCAGCGCACCGCGGGCATGATTTGAGCACTGCTTTTGCTTGCCGGCGCGGAATTCGTGGCTGCGAGCCTGGCGGCAGCGGCGCGGCCGGGTGCGAGGGCTTTTTACTGCTCCGTGCAGCTCGTCCGGCGGGCCGGTTAACCTGACACACGGCTGGCGAAGTTTCAATATGACCATCACTTGTTGAAGGGACGGATTGACTAGTTTCAAAATCTGTTCCCTTATACGAACATCAGAAACGTTCTGTGCAATTGCATCACGTACCATAATATCTGAATATGGGAGTCCACTTTCACACTGAAAAGCACAATCCCTAGTAAGGCCTTGCAAGGTCGCAACCCACTCCCGATTAGTCTGACCTGCAGTACGTTTTGTACGAAAGAAGGTATACCGTTTCGCAACTACACTCCTGGAAATTGAAATAAGAACACCGTGAATTCATTTTCCCAGGAAGGGGAAACTTTATTGACACATTCCTGGGGTCAGATACATCACATGATCACACTGACAGAACCACAGGCACATAGACACAGGCAACAGAGCATGCACAATGTCGGCACTAGTACAGTGTATATCCACCTTTCGCAGCAATGCAGGCTGCTATTATCCCATGGAGACGATCGTAGAGATGCTGGATGTAGTCCTGTGGAACGGCTTGCCATGCCATTTCCACCTGGCGCCTCAGTTGGACCAGCGTTCGTGCTGGACGTGCAGACCGCGTGAGACGACGCTTCATCCAGTCCCAAACATGCTCAATGGGGGACAGATCCGGAGATCTTGCTGGCCAGGGTAGTTGACTTACACCTTCTAGAGCACGTTGGGTGGCACGGGATACATGCGGACGTGCATTGTCCTGTTGGAACAGAAAGTTCCCTTGCCGGTCTGGGAATGGTAAAACGATGGGTTCGATGACGGTTTGGATGTACCGTGCACTATTCAGTGTCCCCTCGACAATCACCAGTGGTGTACGGCCAGTGTAGGAGATCGCTCCCCACACCATGATGCCAGGTGTTGGCCCTGTGTGCCTCGGTCGTATGCAGTCCTGATTGTGGTGCTCACCTGCACGGCGCCAAACACGCATACGACCATCATTGGCACCAAGGCAGAAGCGACTCTCATCGCTGAAGACGACACGTCTCCATTCGTCCCTCCATTCACGCCTGTCGCGACACCACTGGAGGCGGGCTGCACGATGTTGGGGCGTGAGCGGAAGACGGCCTAACGGTGTGCGGGACCGTAGCCCAGCTTCATGGAGACGGTTGCGAAAGGTCCTCGCCGATACCCCAGGAGCAACAGTGTCCCTAATTTGCTGGGAAGTGGCGGTGCGGTCCCCTACGGCACTGCATAGGATCCTACGGTCTTGGCGTGCATCCGTGCGTCGCTGCGGTCCGGTCCCAGGTCGACGGGCACGTGCACCTTCCGCCGACCACTGGCGACAATATCGATGTACTGTGGAGACCTCACGAACCACGTGTTGAGCAATTCGGCGGTACGTCCACCCGGCCTCCCGCATGCCCACTACACGCCCTCGCTCAAAGTCCGTCAACTGCACATACGGTTCACATCCACGCTGTTGCGGCATGCTACCAGTGTTAAAGACTGCGATGGAGCTCCGTATGCCACGGCAAACTGGCTGACACTGACGGCGGCGGTGCACAAATGCTGCGCAGCTAGCGCCATTCGACGGCCAACACCGCGGTTCCTGGTGTGTCCGCTGTGCCGTGCGTGTGATCATTGCTTGTACAGCCCTCTCGCAGTGTCCGGAGCAAGTATGGTGGGTCTGACACACCGGTGTCAATGTGTTCTTTTTTCCATTTCCAGGAGTGTATATTGACTGATTGTTTGAAATATGCATCTAATGCAGACAGAATTTCTTCGTAGGACAGATTTGCTACGTCGCGTCAGGGAAATAATTTGACTATCACACGGTATTTTTGCGCACCGACGGACGAGAAAAGAAAAGGCTGCCGCACCTTACCTTCGAATTCTGTAGGCGGCGAGATGGAATCCAAATTGGCGTGACCACTCCGTCCAGCTTTCCAGTGCAGCATCAAAAGATCTAAAAGTCGGTGCAACGGCGTGTTGTGGCTGCGTTAGCGGTGGAGCGGCGGCTGCCGCATCGTTTTGCATTGCACGTTGACCCTGGACGAGCTGTCCAAGGACATCCAGTAAGGCCTGCATCTGCTGATTCTGTGAGCGATAAAATTCGGACAGTACATCTGGAGATTGTGGGGAAGCCATTACACAAGTAAATCATGGCAGTATAGATAAGTACACCGTTTTGACTCGTCGCCAATGTTGGGTTGGCAGAAGAGCCAACACCGTGTTACTAGTGGGGGCTGAAAGGCATGCATTTTAGCTCACGCAGGCTGGCGTGAAGAGGGAAGAACTATACTGACATGAGGTCTGGAACATGACAAGGAATGAGAATTCAGTAAGCGGACATAGTTATTTTGATACTTAACTTTAATCCATTAATGATGAACGTCGCTCTTGATGGTACATGGTTCACAATATTATCTGTTCAGATTATAGTAACAATATGCAGCCTTGCTAGGGCGTAGCAAATGACGTAGCTGAAGCTTATGCTAAACTGTCGTCTCTGCAAATAAGGACGTTTGTAGACAGTGAACCATCGCTAGCAAAGTCGGCTGTACAACTGGGACGAGTGCTAGGGAGTCTCTCTAGACCTGCCATGTGGCGGCGCTCGGTCTGCAATCACTGACAGTGGCGACACGCGGGTCCGACGTATATTAACGGACTGAGGCCGATTTAAAGCTACCACCTAGCAAGTGTGGTGTCTGGCGGTGACACCACACTTTGTGATACACATGTCACATTAAACATAAACAGACAAAGTACTTAAATGGGATAAGAGTACAGGTGATATCAATGTTAGTGTTACTCATACAACATGGTGAACCAAAATTCACGCACTCGGACGTCACAGGTCGATTCCCTGTATGCTAACATTTTCAGATGAAAATGGACGTCCAAGAAAGGACATGTGGTGCACTGTAATCACATATACTGCAAGTCCCTTCATTCAGAAGCTGTAGTTCTGGTACCCAGCTAGCTAAGTGGATAGGTTTTGTATTAGAATTTTTTTCTAAATTGTAACCACGTTATATCGCTCCTGGATTTTTAACACTTTCAACACTGCCCTCTTTACAGGCAGCACTTGGCTGTGAACTGGCATATTTATTGGATGTTTGAATAGAGTGCAAAGAACAGAAAAATGATAGGAATATGGTTCTTGCAGCATTTCAAAGGGAAAAGTAAGAGCTTTACATGAATGTGAGTTTATTTTACAATACGAAATACAAATGGGTCTTATAATTAAAAAAAGAAAACACAAAAATATTGTGGATAAAAAAGTTTTACATGATCTCTCTCTTGAGTAATACCATCATTACTGTATCTAAATTTAAAGCAAAATATCACTGGACTGTCTAACTGCAGGTACCTGTAAACTAGAGTATTTTAATAGTTCAGATGTAGTTAGCCTTTGTGTGAAATCCTGGAAACACTGTGGGACGCAAAGGCCAACGCCACAGTCCTTGCACCACCATCTACTTTACTTCCTGATGCGCTTACCCGTCTCTTTCTTCCCTCTGTCTGAACATACTTTGCAATACGTAGTAGTATTCACCTCGTTTACAGTGTTTGGGCCCTTCTCTGGAAAGTGCCTTGCAAATGTCCTCTCAATTTGTGAGGATGAAGCGGCTTGTTGCTGAAAAATATTTCCGCCCTTCTCAGCCAATTTCTTTTCCACTCTGTGAATAAAGTCTACTAGGGATACATTCTTCCTAGTGTTGTCTTTATATAAAATAAAACTGTTGACAGTTGACACGATAAACAAGTGGAAAAACAGCTTTTACCACCACTTCAAAGTTTTTCGGGCAAACGGATAATAGCTGGAGCACTGATCTGCTCTGTCAACCCCAGCTTTTTTCTTATTATAATCAATAACAACGTCTGGCTTTACAATTTCTGCTATTCCACCTTCGGCCCTCACTTGAATACTAGTGCTGGTAGACTTATGCTGTGTGGAAAGACCAAAAACATCTCGTTTTGACTTCCACTTCACTTTCCTTTGAAAAACTATCTTTTTTTTTTAGTTTTAGTGTTCTGAATATTCGTTGCAAACCTTTCCTGTTTTTCATTACAGTTCCCAATCCAAGACCTTTATTTTCCCACAACATATCCAAAAGAGATGGACTGGTGTAGTACCTATCCATATAAATGCAATGTCCTTTGCCAAAGTACTGTGAACACATCCTTTTTACAAGGTCCTGGACACTATTGTCAACACTGCCTGCAGAACCTGTATATATATCACAGTTTAGCATATAACCGGTTGATGAATCGCCGAGAGCATACAATTGTATTCCATATTTATTGGGTTTGTTTTTCATTTATACTCTGAAGCTTGTTCTACCACGAAAGGGACACATTGCCTCATCTATTGTAAGATTCATGCCTGGAAGAAAACTAATTTTGCTTTTATTCACAAAGAAATCAAACAAAGTCCTCACTTTGTGAAATGGGTCGTGCTTTTCTTCGCCTCAGCTAATGAACGTAGCATTGTCATTCAAGTGTGACATCGACAATGTAGCGCAAAATCGATCGCGACTCAACAATTTACTCGCAAATCCAGTCTGCGGAAACGGGTCTGTTGACCAATAATCACTGATTTTCGGCAATTTGACGACGCACGTATGCAAAATAATACTGAGAGACCAGTAAATCTCTTGCAATTGTACTGCAGATCACTTATGCCAAACAGAGTTTATTTTCAGGCTACGTTTGCGTTTCATTGTCGTAATAACGTTACCATCGTACAGATTCGTTTCAATTTTGACGAGCCGAATAAGGTCGTCATCAAAGAAATAACTAAAATATCGAAGCTCTTCAGTGGCATCTGAAAAATACGATGCTACCCCGACTTCCTCCTGGAAACCCGGCAGTGCTGGCTGATCGTCTGGTTCCGACCAGTCTTGCTCTTTGTGCTCAGTGAGCCACACACGACCAGGTACCACAGATGGTGACTGATGGTCTGTACCACTGTCTGCATAGAAAAAAAAAATTGCTAAGTTGGCACTAAAAGGTACTAAATGCAAGTGAAGTAATGACATTACTCACAATACAAAATGCGGTAATGAACTCTTCACGTTATGAACAATTGAGACATATACATACCTGAATCATCACTTGTACTTTCGTCTAGAGAGTACGAATCCTCTTTGTCAGAATCGTCAATTTCAGATCCTGCATCTCCATAAAGAATATCTAAGATCTCTGCCTCCCTCAACTCGCTGCGCGATGTTTTCACGATCGTAAACACCTGTGAATGAACTGCAGGTAACTTCGTCTTTGCAGTGCTCACAGCCGCTCCCAGGATGAGAGAGCCGATAAGTGCTTGCCTCTTGCGGAAGAAGAATGAAGTACTTCCACATTAGTTGTGGAAACTGCTTCGGAGACGCGCTAAACGCGCTTACGGAGCCAAATAAAGGCTCGCCCGTACGGTATACGGGCGCCGTCGCCAACGCCAGAGCGGCCGCGCCCGTGTGGCGTACGGGCACCGTGCTGTAAGTGTTAATCGTTATGCAACAATTACAGCAAGCCGTACTCAAATCAGGTGCAATTATTTTATGCTACTAAAAAATGAGAGGACAATAGCCTTTAAGATTCTTCTTTTAAAGATGTACCTTGTTTTTAAACTTTTATTATGTTCTCTTCCAAGCACCACACCACTACAGGATATAAGAAAGAAAAGAAAAAGAAGACTTCACCGCCTCTTCGGACGATCCCTGCTTCTTTTAACCAAGAAGAGATCCGTGCAGCTATCATCTTCTTTCGCTTGCCCTTTGTCCCTCATCAACGGATGGCCGGCAGGGCTTTCTACGGATTTCGCATAATTTGTTAAAGTGGCGGCCGGATGGTCTGTGGTCTTCCTATCACCGACCCGTTAGCCTAACCACCTGTCCCCTCGTGAAGGAACATGTGTGACCCATCTGTCTGCGTGTAGTTTTATTTATAGGGCGACAATTCTTGAACTACATGAAATAAAATCGTCATAAATTCTGAACGGTTTGCGTTACGATGTTCAAACTGCACGGTGGACCGCGTTGCGTTACGGGAATTAGTATGGTTTGGTTTAGCGGGGAAACCTGGGCCGCTGTGGCCGAGCGGTTCTAGGCGCTTCAGTCTGGAACCGTGCGACCACTACGGTCACAGGTTCGAATCCTGCCTCGAGCATGGATGTGTGTGATGTCCTTAGGTTAGTTAGGTTTAAGTAGTTCTAAGTTCTAGGGGACTGATGACCTCAGATGTTAAGTCCCATAGTGCTTAGAGCCATTTGAACCATTTTTTTTTGTGGAAACCTGCATTCATTTGCGTGAGTTCGTCAATAATCAAATTTGGCGCATATGGGGGACTGAGAATATCCGCATTTTGCGACCGAGAAGTCTCTTCACTCTCAGCAGGTGACTGTGTGATGTGCATGTCCAGTCACGGAGTAATCGGTGGAATATACCTTGATGGCAGGGTGATCACCGAACCGTTCGTGAAGGTTTTCGATGATAGTTTCAGCCACATTATCGAAATTGGCCCTGGTTTCGATAAGATTTTGTTAATGCAAGATGGAGCTCGACCTTACGGAGGCAGGAGAGTGTTTGATGTCCTGGAGGGTCAGTTTTCGGACCGCATTCTGGCTCTGGGGTGGTTCTCGACTGGCCGCTATCTTCTCCGGGTCTGAGCACATGCGACTTCTTTTTGTGGGGCTATACAGAAATAACCCCAAAACCATTGCTGAGCTGAAAACAGCCATTCAGGAGGTCATCGACATTCCGACACTTCAACGGGTCATGCAGAATTTCGCTATTCGTCTGCGCCATATCATCACCAATAATGGCATACATATCTAACAAGCCATAACCTATATCTGAATATATGTAGTGATGTTTACATGTTGAATAAAGTGTGTGCACGCCGTAGTTTGGAATTAATTGTTTTTTCATATATTATAATAATTGTCACCCTGTATGTGAATGTGAGCGAAATTTTCTAAAATTTTGCGAATCGTGCAACTGAGGCGGGACAGTCCCGGTATTCGCATAGTGGGATGTGGGAAACCGCTGGCAGGCACACCGCTCCTCATCGTCAGACGGATTCTATTCTGGCTCTGTCGCTAACACGTGAGCGGCGCTTTTAACACGCACGGCTATCCGGGCGGGTCGCAGCTCCTTTGCAGCCTTATGAATCTAAGTCTGTTGTCTGGCAAAACGTCATCGAATGTATTCGAAAGCAGTTTCTATTATACCATACTGTCATTTGTTCAACTGTTCAAATGTGTGTCAATTCCTAAGGGACCCAACTGCTGAGGTCATCAAAATTCAAATGGCTCGGAGCACTATGGGACTTAACATCTATGGTCATCAGTCCCCTAGAACTTAGAACTACTTAAACCTAACTAACCTAAGGACAGCACACAACACCCAGCCATCACGAGGCAGAGAAAATCCCTGACCCCGCCGGGAATCGAACCCGGGAACCCGGGCGTGGGAAGCGAGAACGCTACCGCACGACCACGAGATGCGGGCTGAGGTCATCGCTCCCTATACTTACACATAACTTAAACTAACTTATGCTAAGAATAACACACACACACTCTCTCTCTCTCTCTCTCTCTCACACACACACACACACACACACACACACACACATGCTCGGAGGAGGACTCGAATCTCCGGCGGGAGGGACCGCGCAATCCGTGACATGATGCCTCGAACCACGCGGCCGCTCCGTGCGGCTTGCCATTTGTTGTACCTATTAGTACCTCCATCCATCATTAACACTTCTTTTTGCACTAAGTAATGAATCTGTTATATGTAAGATCGCAGTAATTGCTGTACAATGATTATGGTACCATATCACAGAATCTAAGATCAGAAAAAAAAAATCACAAGGAAATATCTGTTCACTGCACTAAATGCACAGCACAGCTCCACAGCCCTGAGCGAAGTTACTTGTTGTACATATGCTCACAGTGTTGCCAAACTGACTTCCTTTGACGTCCATTTTGTACCCGAAATACTCACAGTACGATATTTTGGTGCAGACATATTCTAATTGTTAGTACGAAAGGAATCGCGCTGTGGCAACCAAGTGCACGAGTTTTCGTTCACTCTGCGTATTCCGAGATTTCTGATATAGGGCAGCGTATTTGTTACGGAAAATGCACGGGGGCGACCGGAGTGCCATTCTCTAAACTGCGGGCTACTACGATCTTAAAAATTCGTTATAGACCTTGTGAAAACCTAACAGAGGGAGCTGCTGTTCGAAGTGAACTGTGCAGGTATTCCTCTGCCTCCATAGCGTGGCTGGCGTAGAGGTCATTTGATTAAGGAATGTATAATTAGGCAGAATACCGAGACATATTGAGAGCGTATGTTGTTAATGGACACTTATTTGATTACCTTGTACTGTTTCTAACAGACGGACTGCTCACTGAATGTAATGTTCTTCTATAACATTACGCTTTGTTGACTGCACGTTGTTGAAGCACAGTCGGTTTATTAAACTAGCAAGTAGTACTAATATGATATGAAACCATGGTTTCCTGTGATTAATAATGGATTATTTGAATGTATCCATCGACGTTCCCTCAAACTTGTTTGAGCTGGAAAGGACTGACTTTCATATGCCGAAATACGTGTTACGTCAGAATGAACGCTTGTCACCCAACGTACTACGACAGGGAAGTTACTGTCATTTTCATGGTTTTGTTTAAATTCAGCTTTGGTGCCGACCTGTTTGAAAATTTGTAAGATAAGATCGTGTTTTTCTAAAATACAATTAAAGTGAAATTTCTTTTTAGGATTTTAAAGAAAGATTCAGGATTGTCTTTCTATTGTGTTTTGTAATATTCCTTTTTAAATTCAATAGAAATTGGAAGTACTAGCTTGGTCTTTTATGATTAGGCTTCAATTCTTGTACTGCTAAATGCGATAATATTTCATTCACTCAGAGAGTTAAGAACTTTAGCCATCGTAATGCGATTTCTATTATTAGGACAAGTTTCTTCTTAAAGCAAAATTGCGCTTTAATATTGGACTCAAGTGTCACTAAATGAAAGAAGTTTTCGAATGTTACTCCTGATCTCAGGTAATTGATTCCACACTTTTATCCTATTAATCCACACCAGTCACTATAAGGCAAGTATTTACGTCTCAACTTGATTTTCTCATTTTCCTTCTCCTAATTCAACACATTTTCGTATTCTATCAACACGACAAGATGCAGTTTTTCTGAGGCTATTTTTTTTAATTTTATGTGCGTAGCACTTCTCATAACACCGAATAATCAGTCTGTCTCTCACGGCTTTCTCTCATCATACTGGAGGAGTATATCAATTTTCGTACCAAAAGGAGACTCTTCCTGTAACGCTAGAAGCTAATTTTCAAAAAAGCCTAGGTAACATTGCCCTGTAAAGATGATCCTGGAACCCGAAAGGCCCAGCCAGCTGATTTACCATATGCCACACCATATACAGCGCAAGGAACTGGTATATGAATGCGTATTCGAATACAGACATACGTCAATAGGCAGAATACGACGCTGCGGTCGGCAACGCTATGTAAGATAACAAGTATCTGGAGCAGTTGCTAGATAGGTTCCTGCTGCTACAATGGCAGGCTATCAAGAGGTGAGTTTGAACGTGGTGTTATAGTCGGCGCACGAGCGATGGGACACACCATTTCCGAGGTAGCGATGAAGCGGGGATTTTTCCCTACGACCATTTCACGAGTGTACCGCCAATGTAATGAATCCGGTAAAACATCAAATCTTCGACGTCGTTGCGGCCGGAAAAAGATCCTGCAAGAACGGGAGCAACGACGACGGAAGAGAATCATGCAACGTTACAGAAGTGAAACCCTTCCCCAAATTGCTGCAGGTTTCAATACTGGGCCATCAACAAGTGCTGGTCTGCGAATAGTTCAACGAAACATCATCGATATGGGCTTTCGGAACCGAAGGCCCACTCGTGTACTATGACGACTGTTTAGATTACATTAGATTAGATTAGATTAATACTAGTTCCATGGATCACGAATACGATATTTCGGAATGATGTGGAGCGAGTCAAATTTTCCAACACATGACATAATTAAGTTAATTTAACAACATAATTAAGTTAATATAACCACTTTAAAAAAATTATAATTTTTTTTCTTTTTTTCTTAATTTATATCTAAAATTTCCTCTATGGAGTAGAAGGAGTTGTCATTCAGAAATTCTTTCAATTCCTTCTTACATACTTGTTGGTTTTCTGTCAGACTTTTGATACTATTTGGTAAGTGACCAAAGACTTTAGTGGCAGTATAATTCACCCCTTTCTGTGCCAAAGCTAGATTTAATCTTGAATAGTGAAAGTCATCCTTTCTCCTAGTGTTGTAGTTATGCACACTGCTATTACTTTTGAATTGGGTTTGGTTGTTAATAACAAATTTCATAAGAGAGTATATATACTGAGAACCTACTGTGAATATCCCTAGATCCTTAAATGTCTGCAGGATGATCTTGGGTGGATTCCAGCTATTATTCTGATTACACGCTTTTGTGCAATAAATACTTTATTCCTCAGTGATGAATTACCCCAAAATATGATGCCATATGCAAGCAATGAGTGAAAATAGGTGTAGTAAGCTAATTTACTAAGATGTTTATCACCAAAAGTTGCAATGACCCTTATTGCATTAGTAGCTGAACTCAAACGTTTCAGCAGATCATCAATGTGTTTCTTCCAATTTAACCTCTCATCAATGGACACACCTGAAGGAGAATATTTACTTGAAAGAAAAGGTAAGTGATGTTTGAGAAAATACTCAAATATTAGTACACACGTAAAATACGGTATTGTGAGTTTCCTGATCACACTTCCGTCCATACACTCACTTTTTTTTTCTTTTTTGAGTCATCAATCTTCTGACTTGTTTGATGCTACCCAAATTCCTCTCCTGCACCAGCGTTTCCATCTCAGAACTTAAAGAATGAAAATTAACGTATCCGGGTCCGGAATTTCGACCAGTCACGCCAATGCGCTGAGGATCAACGCTTGCGCCGCAATGAAAGCAGCGTGCATCGCTCCGTTGCACCCACAGCAGGTTTCACAGTGGGAGCGCGTTCACAGTGCACTTCGACTAGATTTTGAACCTCAACAAGATCTAAAACTGATCTCGGCGTCATCTTCTATGTCTTTTCAGTTTATTGGTACCTGTATAAATTTCTCATCTCGTGTATCGTAGACCGTATGGCATCACTGTCATATATATGTGTATACCTTTCAGTTCACTGGATGCAACATCGATCTGTTGCTAGCTCTGATACACCAGACATGAAAACTGTGCTACGTTCACATTCTGGGTACTGCGCAGTTTCAACACTCGGTATCACGAGGCGAACATTACCATTGCACTTTTGACGGAATCATTTTATCAACGCCTATTTCTTGCGCAATAATAGAACTGTGTGACTTGAAGTTAAAGAAGTTTATGTATTCGGAACGAGACGATCTGATCACGTACCAATTCGTGTATAATTTTATTACTTGCTCAATATCACTGGCATTCACTGACACAGTTTTGCATGTCTCTCTCTTTGTCGCTTGCATTTAAAAGTTTTTATAAAGCCAATAGGTAATAATTGATTAACTCTAGGCACAACAGCACGGTGTCATCAAGTTATCATTCACTGCTTTTAATGTATTTAGAACCACCAAGCTTTGGGATGACACTCGTTAGTAAGGTTCTGCAGCTTATTTCTTTATTTTATTAAATTATTTATTTAACCTGGTAAAATTAGGACCATTATACTCTCTCCCACTCTAGTATCTAAATATATATTATGCGTGTTTTACATTATATTCCAGATGAATCATACCTTTATTACCTATAGCGTCGTGCACTGTGCCAGGGTGGCGTAGTGGTTAACTAATCTATCAAGATAGTAGAAGAACCGCTTTCGAAATGGGGCCTTGGTTCAAATTTTTGTTCATTGCTTCAGTTTTCATATATACATAAAAAATGTTTGGACCTGGAAAGGTCTCTAGAGCCTTGTAGCTTCATTTGCTTTAGTGTCGACCCTAGCTCTTAAAATAGGGCAGACACAGTAACACCAGTAACAGCTGTAGCAGGCAAAAACACAATGTATATACAGGTGGGTCCCCGAAGAGCTTTCGCGCGCATTTTCTCTTCTCTTTCGGTAGGCAAATGTAATTTAGTTTTAGCAATGTGTAGATGGAGTCAGCCAAAATAAATACGTCGGTCATTTCCAGTTAAAAACAAAATATTTTCAATGCGAAATTTTACGGGACCAGTCGGTTGAGTGGTTCCAAATTAGTCCATTGTGAGATTCGTTCCATCGATAAGTGTTACCAGGGACACTAAAACACGAAGAGTAACCGGTACTCAAATAGCGAATGAACGCCGTTACTGCATAGCGTTAACAATCAGCATGGGCCACGACCGTGTATTTAAAGAATCTCAGAGAGAATAAAAGAATTCTTATCAAGATTAGTGAACGATATTCTGTGGGCATCACTGAAGTAAAAGGACCAACGACATCACTATCTCATGAGAAAGTGGAAGAAATATAGAAGCTCATAAATGGAAACATATCCCAGTAAAATACGATAATGGGGGTCTTAATGCAGAAATGGGGCAAAAATAATGACGTTTTAGACACAGTGCTAGAAACAACAGGGATCATACAATCGACGGATCCTTCATCAAGAACACGTTCATCCTCAAATATTTCTTCCAGAAGAAGATATACGAAAAATGATCTTTGCAAAAGCCACATAGAGATGTTATTCCACTACACGGCATCAAACAGTACTGAAATACAGGATGTGATGGTACGAAACCACTTCTGAAATGTGAGTGATAGTTGGCACGCAAGACGCAGATAAAACAGACATAAATCAAAAAATAGATACACTAACCAAGCGAAAAATAAGAAATTCAAATTGTGAAAATAAATTTAAATATTTGAAGCTATATAAGATTAACTGAATCTGTAATTTTCGCAACCTATAAAATGAATTGCGTGAAAACATACATGATATGAGTTATTACTTTCAACATTACTGCTTGTGACGAATACAAAATAGGTACTTCTGTTCGATAGCCACGACATTTCAACATTTAATTATGCAGACAGCGTGGTAAGTAACAATAAAGAGAAGATTGTATACCCTTCGAAAGTTACCTTACATAGTTTGTGGGTCGAGTGATGAGTTGCAAAGACAGGAAGTTAAAAATAAAGGAATGGTTGCAGGTTCTATTCAGAGATGAAGTGCTCAAGCCCATTCAAGATAAGAGGAAAAGATATGAGCCTCAAAACGCCAAACTGCTGAATGTCCTGTAGATTGGCCATCGTTGTGGGTATTAGGCACGGTGCCTTGTTGAGTTTTAGCACTAGACAGCTGCAGTCACAGCTTACCGCAATGGTATTTTTTGTGAGAAAAAGGAGAACCGGTGTCAAGTTTCTCCTTTATCAGGGAACCAAGGAAATTGCTTTACGCATGTTATTACTGTACAGCGGTTACCGGGAACAGAGTAAATCAATAACTTCATTAACGAATTCTCTGAAATGGGGAAA
Source organism: Schistocerca nitens (assembly GCF_023898315.1). Classification (NCBI taxonomy): domain Eukaryota; kingdom Metazoa; phylum Arthropoda; class Insecta; order Orthoptera; family Acrididae; genus Schistocerca; species Schistocerca nitens. The sequence continues at coordinate 760,222,364 of NC_064617.1, read as the reverse complement.
ATTGTCGAAATTTATGAACAGTCTACCTGCCGGAAATGCTGCGTGTGTTCATTGTGCAATAACCAAATAAGCGATACATTTCAAAATGTATTGTCTTTCATGGTCGTCTTTATTTATGTTGCCGAGAAGACTATACAAAATGTTGGTTGTTTGATATTTATCTCTTTGTACACAACTGGTAATGACGCATGTAGTATTGTTACGTTGATATGAAAGTTTAACGTTGACTCTTTTAAGTCATAGTTGTTGTAACATATCTGTACTTTCCATCTCAAGACCTCCTGGTATAATTTAAGGAAGGTTTTCGGATATTGTGTAATGGGAGTATCATGTAAATCATGACCAGGGTTTTGCCCTGAGATGAGAAAAGTAAAATGTTTTTATTTGTAGAATGCCTCTAAGTAGCCTTTAGAATTCCCCGTGGGTGTTTTCCAACTCTTCAAACCAAGTGAGCATTCAACCAACCTGTAATATCCTCTGATTTAGTAGTTCTAAAGAAACTTTTTCCCCGCGTTAATCATGGGCGTGACTGTTAATTCACACCTCATCACTGACTACGAAGATTCCTTAGAGAGTAGATGGCACGTTGCCTAGTAAAAAAAAGAAGAATTCAGCAATACGAATATATCTTAATATTTATTTCTTTTTCTCCAGAAACCATATCAGTTATTTAAGTTTCAACATAAAGGTCTAACCCGTTAGATGATTTCTTGTGACAAATTAAATTTTCCCATGAAGGACCGGTTCTTAAGAAAAATGAGCCAGATCCACGGTTCGTAAACGATGGAGGAATGTCTTCAGGCATCTATTGACTAGAAAGTTAAAGGCGCAAGATGAAGTGGAAATAATTGAAATTAAGTTAAGGTCCTTATAACCGATGATCATAAAACTGAGCGTCCAATTATTATACTGAAATGAGACAGTTCAACAATTATTGAAAAATACAATGTCTATGATTCACGTGCAGGCTATATGTGTGTTACTCAGATGAATGATTCCTTTCTCCTTCTAGAAGGGTACGGTCTACGTATAAATTAAAACTATTTTCAGATCATTTCCAGCGACAACTGTAAAAATCTGAACAGTCGCCAAAGAGACCATGTCTAAATAGTATAAATGACGCGTGGAGACTTGTTCGTCGGCAAACCAAAAACACTGATAAGAATACGGAAAAATAGATTAATAAAATGTAATTACCGGGGAGGTCTTTACTGATAACATGCTTCAGTTCAGTTATTAATACAGTACAGAAAATGGATTACTGTTTGTTAGTATATTCCATAATCTCTGGGGAAGTGAATACTCATTGAAATCCATGAATAAGGACCGTCCTAGGGATTTATGCAGTAAGCATAGAGTGGAGTGCCACAGATTTGCAGATTTGTATTTGAAATTCGTACCCTGTGCTAACAAATAAACGTTATACACTCAGAAAGTTTATTAGCTTTTATAAATACAAGTATCCAATGTACTTCAAAGGAATTCTGATTAAAATGATTCAGTTTTTATTGCAGCAACCAATACCATAATTAATCGGAAAAGAATCTTCTTTTAAAAAAAGTTTAATGATGTAGTCATGCATGAGAACTAACTAACATAAAAAATGGAAAAGGAAACTCAGTGAACAGGCCCTGAAGACCAAGCGGTAAATTACGCCCATAGAAAATCAATACATTTTCTGTTGTGAGTTTTTACTCATTCATGAGAGATTAGGGAATGTACGCAGCTAGATGCTTGTGAGATACGTGGCGTCAACACATTCCTCGTCAGGTAACTAATCATTCACTGAACAAAGTTTAGCAAGTTAACATGCGTATCTCGTTCATTAGCGTAACACGTATCTCAATAAGCCTCGTCGGTTATGTGCTACGAGTGCTTTATCGTTAAGATAACCATATTACTCCCAGTATTCTGTTAACATTTTCGAGTGCGTTTACTTTACCTGAACAAAACTAGCACACAACTCTCTCCATTTAGTGAACGAAGAAGATAACTGATACAGTAACACAACAATGTTCTTCAATATTTATTTGGCGTTCCACATGTAGCACACAGAATTATAAAATCTTAATGAATTGCGCCGTAACGTTCTTCAGCAAAAATTTGGCCTTCCAGTTGTAGCACAGACAATCGTAAAATGTTGATAGACTCTTCTCCGATGGGAAATACTGCATTTTGGTATCATTTTTACCCTCCAGATCAAATGTTCCTCATGCGAGCTAAGATCCCAAAGATGTTCGGGCTCACATGCTGTTCCTCTTTGTCGAAATGTCTTCGCTCAAGCTCTTCTAGGGGTGGAACCGCATGTGTCGAATTACACGCCCTAAATTAGACACTTGTGACCCTTTGGTTAAATTGTTTGGCTGATGGCAAGTTTACGAATCGCAAAGTTAGCGTAACATATAAACAGTAATAATAATATCTGGAACTAAATTAATGACCGATAAATGATATAGGACACACAATTGTGATTTGATTAGAATAATGTTTATTCAGAAAGCAAACTAATAGCAAAAGTGGTCGTATTTAGAGTTACTGCTGCACTCGAGCGCATATGCATTTGAAAGAGATCGATCATTCACAATCTCTTTGCGAAATACATGTTCGATACTGTACTTCGTGAACTATGCTAAAAGTTAGAGTTCACACCAAGCGCGCTGCTGCTCACCGCTCATAAACTAAGTCTCGGATACCACAGAACCGAAATTTTCTAAGTCGTTTCACTTCCTAGCTGCCTAAAGACCGACCGCCCGCTTCCGCGTCTACATTCGAATTGCACCCTTTGGTGTCTCCAGCCGAGCTGTACTCTTTGGTGTCTAGACCAGAACCAACCTCTGCCCGTCTCCGACCGCGTTTCCCGCGCACCGAACACCTTAGCTCAACTAACTAGCGCAGTTCCCTTTCCTGAAGCAGTCCATCTGATTGGCTACAGCTTATTCTACATTACATTACACTTTAACATATTTCATACTCAAAGCCTGACCACTTTCACGTTCTAAATAAAGTAACAATAACACCCATTAAATAACAAAAGTTAAATTCTTTTACATAAAACCAATACAATTTCTTTCTTAACTTTGAATTTCACGGCCAGTAGCCTTGCACCAATGTGCTTTCTGATAAATAAATAAAGAACAAAAGTAGCTATTATGCATTAAACTACACAACAAATATTCTATTACCTAATGATTCAATAAGGTGTCATGTTGTCATCGTTCAATGTGTTTTGTGGGGAGGAAATGATGGTCTGATGATTAACTGAAACTACTGAGAAATTAAATTTAGTATAACTATTAAACAAATAAATTTACAGAGTTGATATTTACAACGTTTGTCATTTTAGTGATGCACTTCTATACGAAATGTCGATCGTTAAGATCGACCAAAGCATTCAATTTTAGCATTTAGGTCTTTGTTACAAAACTTGTTAATTTCACTTTAACACTAAATCCTGTAGTATTATAGATATGACCAATATTCAAGTTTTATTGGGATCACCATGAAAATTTATGGAGGATGGCAGATTAAAGTTACTGTGGCATCATTTCTTGCACTCCTACGGAATTAAGTAGTTTTCATAAACGTTTCCCTTTATGGCTGATCTTAGGTCCACCATATTTAACACTGCTACGTCTCCTTGGCCACAAAAGGCTTCTACTGGCTTTCCCTATGACGTAGGTTCTCATCTGTGTTATTTGCCACTACAGCGCTTAGGCCTCAATAGACTACAGAAGCCTGTGAGTTTCCTCGTCTCGTGGTGAATCTGCATCCTTTGTGGCACGCGGTCCTGAACAGGATTCGTTTCACAGTTCCTGTAGGCTGACTCTTTCGGCCATATATTTAAGTGAGAGCCCAATGCTCGTTAACTCATACTCATTTTTTCAATTAAGAGGTTCCTAATTGTATCATTCCTTCCTATGAGCCATTAGTGAGACTTTCATAATTCGGCTCCTTCCTCTTAGCTATAAAATTATCGTACAAATAAACTAACTGCATCGAGAAAGTGGAAAATGCAGTATGACCGATAATACCTTTTTTCATTATTCATAAAGCCTATAACAAATTGCAAATTCTTTTCTAATTTTGTTGAAGAAACTATTTACACAGTCGTGTCCAAAAGAATGTTGTTGTTGTTGAGGTCTTCAGCACAGAGACTGGTTTGATGCAGCTCTCCGTGCTACTCTATCCTGCGAAAGAAAGTAAAAACAAGAAATGAGAGTATAATTTATGAACAATACTCCAGATGGGCAAGCACGAGCAAGGTAAACAATTACAAAGCGTAGGCCAAACATCAGTGTAGAAAATATACAGTTATTATAATGGTTTCGATAAGAAAAAGAACTTGAGGTATCAATTTTCCCTCGACAGCAAGTTCGCTACAGGTGGAGCTGAAGATGGTTCAAAATGGTTCAAATGGCTCTGAGCACTATGGGACTCAACTGCTGTGGTCATAAGTCCCCTAGAACTTAGAACTACTTAAACCCAACTAACCTAAGGACATCACACACATCTATGCCCGAGGCAGGATTCGAACCTGCGACCGTAGCGGTCGTGCGGTTCCAGACTGTAGCGCCTTTAACCGCTCGGCCACTCCGGCCGGCAGCTGAAGATGGGATGAAGGGAAAGACTGAGAAGGAATCAGCCGTTCTCTTTTGAAGGAACTGTCCCAGAAATCGCCTTAAGCATTTTAGAGAAGTTGCCGAAATTCTAAATTTATACGATGGTTCCCCATGGGTAGGATCGATCTTTGAAACCACCTAGATGGTGATGTAGTTTCGAATTTCATGCACCACATTCTGCGGGCATTAACTGATAGGCTCTTGATTCGACAAAAAAAAAAAAAAAAAAAATATATATATATATATATATATATATATATATATATATGAATTTATATATATATATATGAATTTTTGTTATCCCCTAGAGCCTTAAAAACCACTGATCAATAAACGGTGTGACAGCCTACTGGTTTTTGGCAGGTGTGACGGAAGCTTTGGTTTCGAATCCGGTCAAGTACGTACAACTTTTGCTTCCATCTTTATTAAAACGACTGTGATCCTTATTTATATTCAGTTATTTGGTTTCAACATTTTTTTTTTTCATTTCATTCCTTTACAAGTCATTTTAATTGTCGTATTAACTTCCTTATTTGCTCTTAATTTACTTGCTCACTGCTTGTTTCTGCTTAACTTTTGGACTTTAGCGTATACTTCATCACTTTAACAAAACCGAAAAGGTGTGACTATATTATTAGGGATTTTTTGGTGATATCAAATATATTTTCAGTCAGGTTGCATTTCCTTCATTTTCTCGAAATACAGTGTACTTTCATTGGCTTTGTAGGACAGCGCTGGTAATTGTAGGCAGTGTTGTGTGGGAACGTTATTTCGTTCGAGAAGCCATAGCGAAGTGTCGTTATTAGATATATCACTAAGCAAATCGAAGTCGCTCAGTGCCTGTTCTCCACCGCTACGAATCTCACATCTTTGGGTGCATAGTAAGAGGATATCTGCACGCAGCACTTTGAGATGCGACCCTAGTGACCAGACATTGGACTGAGCAAAAAATGGCTCTGAGCACTATGGGACTTAACTTCTGAGGTCATTAGTCCCCTAGAACTTAGAACTACTTAAACCTAACTAACGTAAGGACATCACACACATCCATGCCCGAGGCAGGATTCGAACCTGCGACCGTAGCGGTCGCGCGGTTCCAGACTGTAGCGCCTAGAACCGCTCGGCCACCACGGCCGGCTATTCAACTGGGCAGCTAACGTCTGAGGTGGCTAGCTTGCCCAGGTTAGCAGTCAGTCAAGGCATCACTTCTCTTTAGCTGACCAGAGACCCTAGTCGTATACTTCTCTTCATGCGGACGCCATGTGCAGACAGCATGGTTCAGGCGTGTGTGCCTTGGTTGCTGTTACGGCGGTCATTTCTAAGCACGAACGTTGAGGAATTCACTGTTGATCCTTTACAGCTATCGGGCTTTGGGTATAATAGTCTTTTACATGAATTTCTGCTCTATAGACCAATTTTCCAGGTGACCAATGTTAAACCAGTCCCAATCGAGACAAGAATTAGTATCGGTATTACATTAAATCATCGGTGCTCGTAGGTCATGGTGCACGTTACTTTCTCACTTATGTAATATTATCACCGTGATCTGGGATTACACGGGGTACATTTTTGTTCTATTTGCGGTAGTAAATAGTAATATACCCGTATTACAATGTGGGCCCTTGAAGAACGTACATAAACTGTAACTGAATTTTCGTGCATGTTTATTGAATGATAGCCTATAGAGAATGCAAATTATCTTTACTTACTTTTCTTCCAGACGTCACTCACAGATTATAATGTTTTTCCTGCTCGGTTACTATGTGGCCACTTATCCACTGTCTAAGTTCGTAGTTGACCTGAGCACTTCACCGATTACGTTTTGCGGAACCGATATAGTGATAAACTGTCATCGGCACAAAAAATATTTCTTTGTGCGTATATTAAAGCAAATATAAGGTAACTTTGAGGTGCTAGATCTTCGAGACAGTGCTGACATCCTTTATATGTAGGGAGTGGCTTTTGTGATTCGTGCTTTTTACGGATATATGTCTGCACGTCTCCTCTCTGTAAGAGAGATCACTTTCACACTTGGCATGTTTCAGAATGATCGAACATCTTGGTAACACACTCGCATTACTTAAACATGTGCACAGAAACCTATTGCATTTTCCGTTTCATCATGAAAGTCCTGCCTAGCTCCGAATGTTTTCTTCAGTGGAAGACAAATCACATACTTCCACGCATCAAAATGTAGTTCAAGAAGGGGACTAATTTTGGGGAATAAATGCTGAACTCAAGTCAGTCACGTACTCAGTTTAAATTTAAATAGGAATTAGGAGGCTTTCTATGAATCTTGATTCCTTTACGTCTTTCCGCCATCGTCAAACACTAAGTCTGCCTCTCGTACTCTCACCTTTCATAAACTCGAACTGATCATCGCCTAACAATTTCTCTATTATCTTTGAGTCGTTCTTGTTAAACAACTGTACCTGTGACGTGTGTAGCTAATTGTGCGACAGTTGCCTCAGTTACCTGATTTTACTATCTTCTCGAATACATGCATGATATTATTCCGAAATCTATGGGCGCATCAAGCTTGGCTGGCAAGCATTTTGGAGGAATTCAACAATATTCAGATAAAAAATGCCAGTAAATCTGAAGATATCGGTATTTGATCAATGCATTCTTCCTGTGCTGACGTATGGTTGCGAGACGTGGACACTGAACTCATTTACAAAACGGAAACTTAGGACAGCACAGAGAGCCATGGAAAGATCAGTGCTGGGCTATACAAGAAAGGATAGGAAAAGGGCAGATGACATCCTGTCTGTGACGAAGGTTAAGGACATCTTAGGGACAGTAAGCTCCTTGAAAAGGCAGTGGGCTGGCCACGTCGCGAGAAGAAAATACGGCAGATGGACGAAGCTAGTACTGGATTGGAGTCTGAGAGAGCATCGGAGGCCTAGAGGAAGACCACCGGATAGATGGGACAAAGATATCAAGAAGATCGCCGGTAGCACCTGACAGAGAACTGCCCAAGACCGTTCCACTTTGAGAGGACTGCTGAAAGCCTACCTGAATGCAGGACTCGAAGAGGCCACATCATTTAATGATTGAATTGTCTGATGATGTTGATGATGATGATGATAATGATTCTTCCGAAAATCAGGCAGTATGACTACTCTAAAACATACTACACACTAACTTGAATAGACTTTTGATTGCCACGGCGATTTCACAAATTCCTAATTTATACTATCAATGTTTTCTATCTTCTTTGCACACAAGTCTTTCAAAGTTCTGTCCTACAATCATACTGTAGCCTCTGCGTCATCTAAATAGAAAAATCCTTCTTTTAAATCTTAATCAGATTGTTCATGGTCTTCATAAGGACCTGCAATACAAACTTTTCAGCTCTTACTCTTCCTCTTGTGTTCAACAGTAAAATTCCTAATTCACTCTTGATAGTTATATCTTTGTATTTAATTTATTGGAGAGTTAGTTTCACTTTTATGTACTTTCGCTTTGGAGTCTCGGTGCATCCGACAGCTTTGATTACAGTATTCACTTTCTTTTCCTAATCATTTTTTTTCATTGTTTTGAAAGGAAAGACAAAGACACAAAACCACGCACCACGAAGCAATTATCCGAATGGGAAGCAAATCGGTAGTTGTGATTCACATGTACAGACATACAATTGATTGCAGTTTCAATGAAATTGGATAATTTGTTCAAGAGAAACAGCTTCACAAATTGAGCAAGTCCACAACGCGTTGGTCCACCTCTGTCCCTTATGCGGCAATTATTCGGCTTGGCACTGATTAACCGAGTTGTTGGACGTCCTCTTGAGAGATATCGCGTCAAATTTTATCCAATTGGTGCGTTTGATCGTCAAATTCCCGAGACGGTTAGTTAGTCTTGTCCGTAGTGCTCCAATCTTTCTCAGCTGAGAAGACATCCGGCTACACTGCTGGAAAGCACGATGCCTAGCAGTAGAAACTCTCACCTTATGTGGGCTGGTATTATCTTGCTGAAATGTAATCTCAGGATAGTTTGCTACGAAGGGCAACAAAACGGGGCTTAGAATACTGTCGATGTACCGCTGTGTTGTAAGAGTGCCGAGGATGATAACCAGAGTGGTCCTCGTATGAAAGTACGAGTAAATGGTACCCCATATCATCACTTTCGATGTCAGGCCGTACGGTGAATTACAATGAGGTTGACGTCCCACCATTGTCAGGTCCGTTTCCAGACACGTCCTCGCTGGTCACCGGCGCTCATTACAGTGCTTTCTCTGAAGAACACGTCACGTCATTCGAGTATATGAAGCATGCTTTAATTATTCTATTAATACAATAGATGCCGTTGTAACACTACGCCTGCACAATATAATATTGCTAAATAGTCTGGTAGAGGCAAGAAGAAACCATTCTTCTTGAATGCATGGAGACTGAATCGTGTACGCGATTCCTGCAGTGAAATTTTAGTAACACCAATAGTTTCCTTTCGGATACGATAATTTCCAATGAAGAATGAGCGATATGTTTCCTCATTTGAAACTCGCAACCTGGTGGTCGCCTGTGGCCTAGTGAGGTGAGTGACATGGTGACTAAAGCACTGGGGTTCCTTCTGGAATCGATTATGCAGATTTGATTTTTGTTGTTTAAGATGAGCTCCAGAATGATTACTTTGAATAGGTCACATCTGATACAATTCTTCACTCGTGTCCACTTGGAGATAGTGTTCCGTCTGCACCGAACTTCGTAGACGATAAGACATGAATGCCTGAAATTTTTCTTACATTGAGTCCATTTGTAACAAACGTAACATAGTGTGATTTGCGTCAACACGTCACAGACTAGGAAACGAATTCTCTCTGTCATCATTTACTGTAAATTTTTTTCTTAGTATATACTTTACGTAAGGCAAGCCGATTTGGAGCATTCTCTCATTTCATGGCGTTGTCGTATGACCTAAGAATCTGTTCGTTTTTTTTCTTGAGTATTTTGACAACCATTACTAGCTGACAACTCTAACCGTAAGATCGGCTCTCAGAGGCAATTTTTACAGATGCATTTGTTTACATCTTGGACTGACATCGACGATTATTGTAGTAGTTGCACAACATAGAGCAAACAACGATTTTTTCAGGAATGAGGCGTCATCTATGATAATTGGTTGTACCAAAAATAGCTATAATGCTAAATCAGAGGTTGCTATTACCTTAACTATTCCCATATAAAATGCATCCCAATTGCTTTTTAGTATGATTTAAAAGATGTTAGATACCAGTACTTTTAAATTTTAAGTCAAGTTAAGCGAACCCAGACACGTGACTAGCGCCGAGGCCATGAGGAGTTTTGAATCTTGGGGACATAACTAAACGCAGAAACTGTATCGTCCCGAAGGGGTCAAATATCACGGAAAGGAGGTGCAAGTTCGAATCCCAGTCTGACATTATTATTTTCAACATCTCACATTCAGATACAATAAGAAATAAGTTCCTCGTGACTACTGAATCCGTCATAGCCCAACCCACAACGACTCACCTCCAGTCGGTAGGGAAGAGACTTTGTTTAATGTGGATTTCGAACAACAGTGCAATCATATTATGTTCCGTTGATGTTACCAGACATGAAGAGGATCTCTTCACGCTTATTAAAATAGTTGTCTGAAGTGTGAATCGCACTCAGACTCTTAGCGGTCAAAGCCAGGATCTTACCAAAAGATCTCCAAACTTGTAGATGAATGTCATATGATTTAACCGTAGAGAAAGATGTTCCTGAGTGTATGAGAATTCTGACTCCCCAGAGATGGATTACAGCCGGTTGAACGCATTCATTTCCTTGTTCGTCCAAACTACCATCTATCTGCTGCCATGGCTACCCAAAATGTACATCGAAACTGCAAAACATGCTTCGCTTCCTGTCTCCACATAACTCCTGACTGGCAACCTACTGTTTTATGGATTGCTCAGCAGTGATATACTTTCAGGAAGACAACTAAAAGAAAGAATAAAGTTGTGCACAAACTGCACGAATCGAAACACGTTACTTCACAATGAAATACTATCATTCAATCTTACTTTAAGAAACACAACGTCGTTATCGCTGTAGCGAGGGGCGCCCGACATGGTGATTACTTTCGATAACATATTAGTCTCTCAAGATACACAACTGGTACCCGAGGAGACTGGATAAGCTAGGTTTCTGGTGTGGAAATACTGTCAGAACTTCATGCTCCATTGTCAGGCATGGCATTACATCAGCAGTTCCCCGAAACTATATGCTTTCCAATGAAATTGCAGAATTCTAATAATGGTTGTGTTATGGGTGGAAGTGTCGCGTGTTTCCTTTTTAATAGCAGAAATTTGGAACTTTTCCGAAGGAAGTCTAACTGCTATAGAGTTGACGGTTGTATGGAACTGATGAAGGAAGCTGAGAGTTTAACATTCTATTGATGGTGCTGTCATTAGAGATGGGGCACAAGGTGAGATTACTAAATGATGGAGAAGGAAATCGGACGTGACCTTTTCAATGGAACCATTCTGGCTTTTTCTGGAGTGATTTAGAAAAATCGCTAGAACTGATGATGTTTTATACTTGCCTCATGGGTCAAGGCGCCACTGGTGAGCGTTGTTTAAACCACTTCATTAGCACCAAAGCGAATTTAGTTGCTCCGGAATGCCGATAATTTTTTCTGTAATGGAATTATTGCGTCACGTAGTGAGATCACATGCTGTATTACACCATGACAGACGACAGTAGAGTGAGTGGCAAAACTCCTGACTGCGACCTCGACTTACCTTTGTTAAGTGCCTAAAAAGCCTGAAGACATCTTCGTTGACACATATTTAGCGCTTGCTCGCCATAATAGTGTCACTTAAAGATGTGAATTCTTACGGAAGCAATGAATTAGGTTTAATTTATTATATCAGCTAAAAAACGTTGCCATACCAATTTCCGAACTTTCAATGTCTCTCTGGTTTTACCCTACATATGTGATGTCCAATTCTCTAGAAAAGCAAGAGTTAATGAGCAGTATTATGAGAATACAAGTAGATGTGTGCAGAGGCTACCTTAAAAGTGTTATTAAGCCTATCCAATTGTCTCCAAGATCAAACGAAACTACAATTTACATTGTCCACTGAGTAAGATTCGGTCGTAAGTACTATAGTATTTAACGAAGTGGTCTGTTCTAACAACTTCATTCGATAATTCTCTCGTTAATGTGGTGACCTTTTAAAGGCGTCGATAATGTAAAACAATCAGAAAATAAGACACGAGTGCAATGCGACATCTGCGGGAAGATGCACAGAAATTCCGTCCATCGCTTACACATGTGAACTCCATCACATTAATTTGAATCCTCTCCTTCACGCTGTCTGAAATTTGAAGCTCTTTCATCCCGCGATTTTCGCCTCTATTGATAAATATATAACCGCAAGTTGTATTGTAATCTTTACGAGCAGAAAATACTTTTCCCTCTTTTGTTTCCTAATGACTGAATGACACTTTGGTTAAGGAAGACATATTCAAGACATTAATGTAAGAGCTTTGTGTTCCATGTTCCACATTCTCATGACAATTACTTCCTATTTTATGTTATCAAAAATCCAACTTACACGGTATTAATTCACGTACAATGAAGAGCCAAATAAACTGGTACACCAGCTTAATATCGTTGTAGCACGCTCGGGAGTACGAATGGGTGGGGTACTTTAAACTGACTTCTCGTTTCGTGACCGTTGCTCTTCTTGCCCTGCGCCCTGTCCACACCACGTACCTGGTAATCCCGCGGCGGTCGTACTGTTCTGCTCCACACTGCTGCTGGCTTGCCTGGAATTATTTATCGAAATATGCAAGCGAATAAGGGGAGCCACTCAACGTTAAAACATAACACTGTTCGGCGTCTGGTATGAACAACTATATTATGAGACGATTAAAGGAAAATCGCTGGTTGTACTGTTTACATTCCAATTCAGAAGTGTTATCCCAATTAATGGATAATTAACAGTCCACAAAATATCATTTAGACGAGCGTAAGCGTAACCGACACGAGGCAGGTGATTGTTGATGATGCAGAAGCCGAATGATAGAATGAAAGTTCTTACGCTAGTCACACATACAGATACATTGTAATAGTCCTCCTTGTCACTAGTAATGATATAAAATTGTTCGTAAAGTTAATTTTTCATTTTTCAGTTCTCACTTGTACGAGCGTGCGCGTAACCGTCGCGGCGCGACTGATTGTTGATAATGCGGAAACACGATGATCGAACACACGTCCTCACGCTCGCTACAAGACACTGGCACTTGACTGCACACGTCGCGGCGCGACTGATTGTTGATAATGCGGAAACGCGATGATCGAACACACGTCCTCACGCTCGCTACAAGACACTGCCACTTGACTGCACACGTCGCGGCGCGACTGATTGTTGATAATGCGGAAACGCGATGATCGAACACACGTCCTCACGCTCGCTACAAGACACTGCCACTTGACTGCACTCTTTTATGGTAACTAATTTTTACTGATTCACATCATTTCATTCTGGGAGACCGAATACGGCGCGGATGATCGATGCTGTGCGACACACCACGATAGGATACATAAATACGTTATCGACGGCACTGCTCATTTTTTCATTACTTCTTGACACACTTTCCTCTTAATCACTTCCATATTTCATCACTTTACTGTAACAGCACTTGTAGCAACACTTGAACCTGAATACCAAAAAAGGCTCTCACATGCAGAGCTACACACTACACATTATAACAGTACCGTGTCCCGCGCTCGACTCTCTATAGACGCGGCTGCACGCAAAGATACTCCACAACTAAACCAGCGATATGACAATAGGCTTACATCATGTAGGACTCTTGCGAGCTCGCAGATGTGCCGCAACACGAAGTGATATGGACTTGACTTATGTCTGAAGTAGTGCTGGATGGATCTGATACTATAAATCATGTAGGACTGTCCATAAATCCGTAAGAGAACGAGAGGATAGAGATGTCTTCTGAACGGCACGTTGCAAGGCATCCCAGATATGCTCCATAATGTTCATGTCTGGAGAGTCCGGTGGCCAGCGGAAGTGTTTAAACTCAGAAGAGTGTTCCTGGAGCCACTCTCTAGCATTTCTGGACGAGTGGGGTGTCGTATTGTCCTGCTGAAATTTCCCAAGTCCGTCGGAACGCACAATGGATATGAATGGATGCAGGTGACCAGTAAAGGATGGTTACGTACGTGTAACCTGACAGAGTCGTATCTAGACGTATCACTCCAACTACACACGCCCCGCACCATTACAGAGTCTCCACGAGCTTGAACACGCCATTGCTGACATTCAGGGCCGCGGATTCTTGAAGTTCTACTGGGTGCATTGATCGTGAACGGGCCAGATATCTCGCGAAATAAAACTACAAAGACGAAACTTGTCTGGCTTGAAGGGGGAAACCAGAAGGCACTATTGTTGGCCCGCTAGATGGCGCTGCCATAGGCGAAACGGATATCAACTGAGTTTTCTTTAAATAGGAACCCCCATTTTTATTACATATTCGTGTAGTACGTAAAGACATATGAATGTTTTAGTTGGACCACTTTTTTCGCTTTGTGATAGATGGCACTGTAATACTCACAAACATATGGCTCACAATTTTAAACGAACAATTGGTAACAGGTAGGTTTTTTAAATTAAAAAACAGAACGTAGATACGTTTGAAGATTTTATTTCGGTTGTTCCAATGTGATACATGTACCTTTGTGAACTTATCATTTCCGAGAACGCACGCTGTTACAGCGTGATTACCTGCAAATACCACATTAATGCAATAAATGCTCAAAATCATGTCCGTCAACCTCAATGCATTTGGCAAGATGTGTAACGACATTCCTCTCAACAGTGAGTATTTCTCGCCTTCCGTAATGGTTGCACATGCATTGACAATGCGCTGACGCATGTTGTCAGGCGTTGTCGGTAGATCACGATAGCATAAATCCTTCAGCTTTCCCCACAGAAAGAAATCCGGGAACGTCAGATCCTGTGAATGTGCGGGCCATGGTATGGTGCTTCGACGACCAATCCACCAATCATGAAATATGCTATTCAATACCGCTTCAACCGCACGCTAGCTATGTGCCGGACATCCATCATGTTGGAAGTACATCGCCATTTTGTCATGCAGTGAAACATCTTGTAGTAACATCGGTAGAACATTACGTAGGAAATCAGCATACATTGCACCATCGATAAAATGGGGGCCTATGATCCTTCCTCCCATGATGCCGCACCATACATTAACCCGCCAAGATCGCTGATGTTCCACTTGTCGCAGCCATCGTGGATTTTCCGTTGTCCAGTAGTGCATATTATGCCGGTTTTCGTTACTGCTGTTGGTGATTGACGCTTCGTCGCTAAATAGGACGCGTGTAAAAAAATCTGTCATCGTCCCGTAATTTCTCTTGTGCCCAGTGGCAGAACTGTACACGACGTTCAAAGTAGTCGCCATGCAATTACTGTTGCATAGAAATATGGTACGGGTGCAATCGATGTTGATGTAGCATTCTCAACACCGACGTTTTTGAGATTCCCGATTCTCGCGCAATTTGCCTGCTACTGATGAGCGGATTAGCCGCCACAGCAGTTAAAACACCTACTTGGGCATTACCATTTGTTGCAGGTCGTGGTTGACGTTTCACATGTGGCTGAACACTTCCTGTTCCCTTAAATAACTAACTATCTGGCGAACGGTCCGGACACTTGGATGATGTCGTCCAAGATACCGAGCAGCATACATAGCACACGCCCGTTGGGTATCTTGGTCACAATAGCCATACATCAACACGATATCGACCTTTTCCGCAATTGGTAAACGGTCCATTTTAACACGTGTAATGTATCACGAAGCAAATACCGTCCGCACTGACGGAATGTTACGTGATACCACGTACTTATATGTTTGTGGCTATTACAGCGCCATCTACCACAAAGCGAAAAAAATGGTCCAACTAAAACATTCATATTTCTTTACGTACTACACGAATATGTAATGAAAATGGGGTTTCCTATTTTTAAAAAAGCAGTTGTTATCCGTTTGACCTATGACAGCGCCATCTAGCTGGCCTACCATAGCACCGTCTGGTTTCCCCCTTCATGCTAGATGAGTTTCGTTGTTTTTAATTTTTCCGTTTCATGCTTATTTCGGGATATATTTGGCCCGGTCACTGCCAATGGACCACCCTGTATATCCGTTTACGTCCATCCGCTCGATACAATTTCAAACGAGACTAATCCGCCAAGGCAACGTGTTTCCAGTCATCAACAGTCGATGTTGACGGGCATAGGCGAGGCATAAAGCTTTGTGTCGTGTAGACATCAAGGGTTCACCAGTGGGCCCGCGGTTCCGAAAACCCATATCGATGATGTTCCGTTAAATGTTTCGTAAGCTGACACTTGTTGGTGGCCTAGCGTTAAGAACTGCAGCAATTTGCAGAAGGGCTGCACTTCTGTCAGATTGAAAGATTCTCTTCAGTCGTCGTTGGTCCCGTTCTTGCAGGATCTTCTTGCGGCAACGTCGATGTCGGATGTTTGACGTTTTACCGGATTCCTGATATTCACCGTACACTCGTGAAATTGTCGTCCTGTTAAATAGCCACTTCATTGCTACCTTGGAGATGCCGTGTCCCATCTATCGTGCGCCAACTATGACGCCTTTTTCAAACCAACTTAAATCTTGATGACTTAACATTGTAGGACCAGTAACCGACATAACAAAAGCGCCAGACACTTTTTGTCTTATATAGGCGTTGCTAACCGCAGGGTCGCATTCTGCCTGATTTCATATCTCTATATTTGAATACACATATCTATGCCAGTTTCTTTGGCGCTTCAGGTTATTTATTTTCGTACACTGCTCTTTGAGTCCTATATTTCGGTCGTTGGCGCAAATTTTCCTCACGCAGTTTGCTGATTTCCAACTGTCATTTTCAGTTTATCAAAATTCTTTGTTGGTGTTCATATTCTTTAGTCAATACATTTTTTTTTCATTTACGTCATTAATTTAAATTATTCATAATGTGATAGCTGATTATGGTCCATGATGCTAAAACAGATAATCGCTGCTGATGACTGAACTTTTATTGAGCAGCACGCTTAGGGCTGAAAAACAATGACAGGATAAGAGGCCTTACCTCCTAGTTCTAAGCTCATTGGAGATCTAATTTGACACAAATTTTACCTTGTCGCTTATCAAACTACAAGCTTCGGATTCCAAAATCCTTAGGGAAATCTTAATGTATCCACCCTACGTTTTCTCGCAGTATCCTTAATCTTAAGTTGAATAATTGAAGAAATTGCCACACTGCACACTTCTGATGTAACAGGTTCATTGATTTATGTACAGTCTTACATAATTTATTACCTGTGTTTCTTTTTGAGACTACCCTCATTGCCAAATTTACATAATTTCGTGGTAGTTACGATATGCTTCCCCATTAGGACATAGAACGTCACATACACAAGTACAGTGTGAAGATCAAAAGACTATCTTGCTGGTAAGTGAAGTTTTGGTTAGCCGACCGCCGACATGAATAAAAGTTGTTTTCTTAAATTAGGCTTCAGTAGTAAGGTTATCATGGTTATATGTATTCCGTTAGCATTAGAAAAGCGTTTATCGTTGATTTCAATATATCTATATCCGGATCCCGCTCCAGCAGCTGCAGGGTTTGGGTGCTGACGAGTCCTCTCAATTTGGCTCGGTCCTCCCATCACTTTCCTTCTTCCACTTGGTGACAGGTCACAGCTCTCCCTTCCGCAGATATTCTCACTCCCGCTTTCCACCGTGTTCTTGGGCGCTCTCTAGGTCTTTCTCCATCCATCTTCTGTTCTTCCATAATTTTGGGGAGTCCATGCCCATGCGTCCTCTTAACATGCCCCTACCATCTTAAATAGCTTTTTTTTCAATTTCTTCTCTCATACTTTCTTGTTTAAGGTCCTTTCTAATCTCTACATTCCTTACTTTGTCCATTCTTGTTTTTCCCTCAACTACTCTGAGAAATTTCATTTCCCCTGCTTGCAGTCTGTTCCAGTCCCTTCTGTCATTGTCCATGTTTCTACACCATAGATGACAATAGGGAAGTAATAATTATTATACATAAGGAGTTTTGCTTTTTCTGAAACTTCCTTATTCCAAATGAGGTGTTTTATTGTTTGTTAGAAATTGCCTCCCTTTTGTAACCTCCTATTAATTTCGTTGGTTATTCTTCCATCCTTAGATATTTCACTCTCTAAATAAGTGAAGCTTTCTACTACTTTGAAGGGTTCTCCATTCAAGGTAATATTTCCGTTGATCCCTTCCTCTCTTCCAAATACCATTACTTCACTCTTATATTTGCTTATTTTTAATCCATACCTCTTCATTATTTCCTTTCACGCATCACGTTGTAACTGTACATCTACCTCTTTATTGTCCCATATTACCATATCATCTGCAAAAATAATCTTTTTGTCTTTTTCTTTTACTATATCTTTAACTGTCCTATTCATTCCCTCCATCACCACATTAAAAAGTCCAGGAGATAGAATACTTCCTTGCGCAAGTCATCGTTATGTTTCGAAGTATTCAGAGTTCCCCAATGGTGTTCTAATTCTACAATTGTGTCCTCTGTACATTGTCTTTATTACATTAATGTATCCATCTTTTATATCTATCTTCTTCATTTCTTCCCAGAGTCTTTCCTTGTTAACTGAGTCATATGCCTTTTCTATGTCTATAAAAACCATTATCACCCTTTTGTTATACTCCCAAATTTTTCCAACAGTTGACGGATAGAAACTATCAGGTCGATCTCGTTGGTTTATCGAATATAAAAGAAGAGAGAAATTAATCATCAGAATTATGTTTTCGACTTTAATTACAAAGATCTGATAATGCTGAATCAGACTATGTTCTCCTTGCCGGTAGAAAGCTACTGGTTCAGAGATAAAGATGTTGTCGATCCTAGATTAGAGTTCAGTTTCGTATACAAAGAAATTTTCTTGATGGTTGTCCGATATGGGGCGAAGAAGCAAAACGTTTGAGGGTGCGACAATAAATGTGATAGTGATTGCTTTCGAGCCAAGTTCCTGCATGGTTTGTTTAATGAAATTATTAGAGTGATGATGGGCTGTCTTGTTCAGTAGGAACATTTGATGCAGTTTCATTGGTCGCTTCTGTTATATGGCGACGTCAATGCGTCTCAGTTATTGGCGACGGATGCCAGCTGCGATGTATGCACCCGTGGGATGCAATTCTTAACACCTTCTCTGCGCTACAAGAAGCAAACTAAAAGCATAAAATTACCTTTTAGCGGATTCACGCTGGCCTCTGCTTCAGATATTTTTTGTTAACACCAACCATTATTATTCTTTCAATAATTTTACACAGGGTGGTTCTAATGCCTGTTTAGGAATCCTGACTTCATTGTCGTGTTATTTCCGAAAATCGATTTGTGCAAATGCTTGGATATTTCGTTTGAAAGGACACAGTCGATTCCCCCAAATCGCTCCCAGCCACAACTTCTACTTCGTCTGCAATCACCTATTCGTCTATGGTATTTAACCTGTCATCGTTCCTGTCTTTTGTCCCCACCAGCGCCGTCTGAACGCAAGTATCTCACATTTGGCAATATTCGGTTGCACGGTAGTGGAAAACCATAAAAATGTCATTCATCAAAGCCCACTGGTCTTCCTGAATGTGGGAAATAAGTCCCGGCGAAATGATCGTACTTGACACTAGAAAACCATTTGCGTATACACTGCGCCATGTTTGTCACTAGACCACTAATACACACATCACCGCAGCAGCTCAAATGGAAATCAGTAGTTCATGTAGAAATTACTACATAATTACCGTTGTGCAAATTCATGCAGATGGCCGTTACAACATTTCTTTTTTCTGTTTTTTCAGTGACTAGAAAATCAAGCCTAAGTACACATAGGGTATTTGAAACAGCTGTTCGGATGACAATATGGACGAACAAGGAAATGAACGATTTTAATCAACTGTAATCCATCTCCAGTGATTAGAATTGTCATACAGTCTGGAACACTGTTCGTAACGACAAAGTCATACACAAGCCCTTGTGTAGTTTGGTGATCGGTTGCAATGATACCATATTTCAATGTTTGCGGTGTAGGTTCGATTCACATTTCATGCAATCATTTTTAACAAGAATGAAAAGACCCTATTCGCCGCTAGTAAAGCCAATGGAAAAATTTAGGTTAGAACCGTGGTTCCTGATTCACGTTAAACATAATGGCCCTTTGCTACCGACTAGAGGAGAGTCGGTGTAGGTTGGGCCACGAGAGAGGCGAAAGTCGCGGTAGGTAGAAACTCTGTCACTAGTAAACTTTCGTTGTTGTTATTGTTGTGGTCTTCAGTCCTGAGACTGGTTTGATGCAGCTCTCCATGCTAATCTATCCTGTGCAAGATCCTTCATCTCCCAATACCAACTGCAACCTACATACTCCTGAATCTGCTTAGTGTATTCATCTCTTGGTCACCCTCTACGATTTTTACCCTCCACGCTGCCCTCCAATACTAAATTTGTGATCACTTGATGCCTCAGGACATGTCCTACCAACCGGTCCCTTCTTCTTGTCAAGTTGTGCCACAAACTCCTCTTCTCCCCAATTCTATTCAGTGCCTCCTCATTAGTTATGTGATCTACCAATCTAATCTTCAGCATTATTCTGTAGCACCACATTTCGAAAGCTTATATGGTCTTCATGCCCAAACTATTTATTCTCCATGTTTCACTTCCACACATGGCTACACTCCATACAAATATTTTCAGAAACGATTTCCTGACACTTAAATCAATACTCGATGTTAACAAATTTCTCTTCTTCAGAAACGCTTTCCTTGCCATTGCCAGTCTACATTTTATATCCTCTCTACTTCGACCATCATCAGTTATTTTGCTCCCCAAATAGCAAAACCCCTTTACTACTTTAAGTGTCTCATTTCCTAATCTAATTCCCTCAGCATCACCCGACTTAATTCGACTGCATTCCATTATCCTTGTTTTGTTTTGTTGATGTACATCTTATATCCTCCTTTCAAGACACTGTCCATTCCATTCAACTGTTCTCCCAAGTCCTTTGCTGTTTCTGACAGAATTACAATGTCATCGGCGAACCTCAAAGTTTTTATTTCTTCTCCATGGATTTTAATACCTACTCCGAATTTTTCTTTTGTTTCCTTCACTGCTTGCTCAATATACAGATTGAATAACATCGGGGAGAGGCTACAACCCTGTCTCACTCCCTTCCCAACCACTGCTTCCCTTTCATGCCCCTCGACTCTTATAACTGCCATCTGCTTTCTGTACAAATTGTAAATAGCCTTTCGCTCCCTGTATTTTACCCCTGCCACCTTTAGAATTTGAAAGAGAGTATTCCAGTCAACATTGTCAATAGCTTTCTCTAAGTCTACAAATGCTAGAAACGTAGGTTTGCCTTTCCTTAATCTTTCTTCAAGATAAGTCGTAAGGTTAGTATTGCCTCACGTGCTCCAACATCTCTACGGAATCCAAACTGATCTTCCCCGAGGTCTGCTTCTACCAGTTTTTCCATTCATCTGTAAATAATTCGTGTTATTATTTTGCAGCTGTGACTAATTAAACTGATAATTCGGTAATTTTCACATCTGTCAACACCTGCTTTCTTTGGGATTGGAATTATTATATTCTTCTTGAAGTCTGAGGGTATTTCGCCTGTCTCGTACATCGTGCTCACCAAATGGTAGAGTTTTGTCAGGACTGGCTCTACCAAGGCCGTCAGTAGTTCTAATGGAATGTTGTCTACTCCCGGGGCCTTGTTTCGACTCAGGTCTTTCAGTGCTCTGTCAAACTCTTCACGCAGTATCGTATCTCCCATTTCAACTTCATCTACATCCTCTTCCATTTCCATAACATTGTCCTCAAGTACATCGTCCATGTATAGACACTCTATATACTCCTTCCAACTTTCTGCTTTCCCCTCTTTGCTTAGAACTGGGTTTCCAACTGAGCTCTTGATTTTCATGCAAGTGGCTCTCTTTCCTCCAAAGGTCTCTTTAATTTTCCTGAAGGCTGTATCTATCTTACCCCTAGTGAGATAAGCCTCCACATCCTATTTGTCCTCTAGCTATGCCTGCTTAGACATTTTGCACTTCCTGTCGATCTCATTTTTGAGATGTCTGTATTCCTTTTTGCCTGCTTCATTTACTGCATTTTTATATTTTCTCGTTTCGTCAATTAAGTTCAATATTTCTTCTGTTACCCAAGGAGTTCTACCAGCCCTCGTCTTTTTACCTACTTGATCCTCTGCTGCCTTCACTACTTCATCCCTCAGAGCTACCCATTGTTCTTCTACTGTTCTTCTTTCTCCCATTCCTGTCAATTGTTCTCTTATGCTCTCCCTGGAACTCTGCACAACCTCTGGTTTAGTCAGTTTATCCAGGTCCCATCTCCTTAAAATCCCACCTTTTTGCAGTTTCTTCAGTTTTAATCTACAGTTCATAACCAATAGATTGTGGTCAGAGTCCACATCTGCCCCTGGAAATGCCTTACAATTTAAAACCTGGTTCCTAAATCTCTGTCTTACCATTATATAATCTATGTGATACCTTTTAGTATCTCAAGGATTCTTCCATGTATACAACCTTCTTTTATGGTTCTTGAACCAAGTGTTAGCTATGATTAAGTTATGCTCTGTGCAAAATTCTAACAGACGGCTTCCTCTTTCATTTCTTAGCCCCAATCAATATTCACCCACTATGTTTCCTTCTCTCCCTTTTCCTACTGTCGAATTTCAGTCACCCATGACTATTAAATTTTCGTCTCCCTTCTCTACCTGAATAATTTCTTTTGTCTCAACATATATTTCTTCAATTTCTTCGTCATCTGCAGAGCTAGTTGACATACAAACTTGTACTACTGTAGTAGGCATGGGTTTCGTGTCTATCTTGGCCACTATAATACGTTCACTATGCTGCTTGTGGTAGCTTACCTGCACTCCTATATTTTTATTCATTATTAAACCTACTCCTGCATTACCGTTATTTGATTTTGTATTTATAACCCTGTATTCACCTGACCAGAAGTCTTGTTCCTCCTGCCACCGAACTTCACTAATTCCCACTATATCTAACTTTAACTTATCCATTTTCCTGTTTAAATTTTCTAACCTACCTGCCCGATTAAGGGATCTGACATTCCACGCTCCGATCCGTAGAATGGCAGTTTTCTTTCTCCTGATAACGACGTCCTCCTGAGTAGTCCCCGCCCGGAAATCCGAATGGGGGACTATTTTACCTCCGGAATATTTTACCCAAGAGGACGCCATCATCATTTAACCATACAGTAAAGCTGCATGCCCTCGGGAAAAATTACGGCTGTAGTTTCCCCTTGCTTTCAGCCGTTCGCAGTACCACAACAGCAAGGCCGTTTTGGTTAATGTTGCAAGGCGAGATCAGTCAATCATCCACACTGTTGCCCGTGCAACTACTGAAAAGGCTGCTGCCCCTCTTCTGGAACCACACGTTTGTCTGGCATCCGTTGTGGTTGCAGCTACGGTACGGCTATCTGTATCGTTGAGGCACGCAAGCATCCCCACCAACGGCAAGGTCCATGGTTCATGGGGAGGAAACTTTCGTACACAACCAATTTCATTTTGTTAACGAGAAGGTAATAGTGTAGTGTCACGGGCACTTATTTCTTGTTGTATTTGAACTTGAGATGTTAAAAGTGTTGATGATACAGTGTTATTCGAACTCACTTCTACTTCTAGTGGGATTTCACCCGTTCGGGACGATATAATTTCTGCGTTTCATTGTTTCCCCAAGATTAAAAACTCCTCAAGGTCTCCGCGCAAGTCAGATGTCTGGGTTCGCATCCTGGTCTGTCCCAGAATTTACTAGCACGTCGTTTCAAGTGGTAGCATGTGTACATCGAACTACAAATGAAAAATAGTTATTGTTTTAATGATGTTTCTCCGTGCTTTGTCAACATTAACGATCAGTCCCGGTTTAAACTCCCCGTCAGTCACGGAACTTCTCGTCATATGATTTCAGTTTCAAAAATACCACTTCTAATTTATGCTGATAGAGAATTCGACAGTTAACGTCTTTCTCGTGTGTTGTTAACAGCGATGATATGTGCGGGTCAGTGAGCACAGAAATATTCGTGACGTTATTGCCATTTCAATCATACGCACATCTCACTATTTGTGAAACACATCAACATTTAATGTTTCTTCGTGGCTAGAAATCAACGGCAATAGGTGCTGGTTCCCAATCCCGGTAAGGTAAATATCCTCGTCTCGTCATTACAGTTTGTCATCCCTCTATTAGTGAAAAATTTCGATACTTAACATTTCATTGTTCTATGTTAATATTTTAACTTTAAATTTGTGCACACTTTGTGACTTCTGACCTACAATTTTTGGAAGTTACGTGGTTAGTTGACAGGGAGAACAGTTTGCTGAATATGAACCCCAAATGCTGGTGGAGTACAACATTTCAGCCATATTATCAAGTTGAAACTCGCTGTTTGAAGTTTTATTTACAGTAATAAATTTTATTATACGCGAGTTATGTCTGTATAATCTCTAACAACGTATTTCCTCTTCCTCAACGTGGTATTAGTTTACGTCTGATGCACTGAAAACTTCTCAAGTGGTCTATTGTAGTAACCTTTGTACGCATATGCAAACGAATGTGCCGTAAAGATATTACAGGACATGCATGACAGTTCAGCTTTGATTGTTTGCTTACGAATCAATCAGCGGGGAAGCAAATCATGTCGCTCGGCTACTTTTGAGCAGGGTATTACCTAATAACAAACCTGAAGTAAAAAATTACATTCATTACGCCACATTAAGTTCAGCTTTACCAAAAAAAAGAGGGATATACAATGCTGTAACAAAAATTTTTGATCATTTATTCAGTGACATCACATGTCTGACGGACAACAAGTAAATTTTGAAGAAAAAAAACTGAAATAGTTTCTCCCTAACAACTCCTATTCCACAGAAGAATTTCTGCTATTGTAATATGTAAAAGGTGGTAGGTAGGAATTAAAAACTCATATCTATATCTTCTTTCTCTTTTTAAAGAAAAAGGCTCTTGTAAATTATCAGCATGTAAAATAAATTACAAAATAATTTGTGCTGTGAATATTAAATTACTCGATCTATATAATTTCAGTTCATTGTGCGAATGATCAGTGTAAGATAAAACTAGAAAAACGGCTAACTAACTCTCACATTTTCATCCAGATGAGCTATGCAGAGACAAACAGTTAACCCACGCAGATATTACTAGCTTTTGTGTGCGATAGAATGTTATTCGGTGCAGAAGACTTATTCCAATGAAGCAGTATGACTCAAACCGTGTGGTGAAGGATTCATCCACACTGAACAGATACAGTCCTAACAAAGAAACTGTCGACTACCTGGCTGTGAAATATTGCCCTTACTACTTGTTTGTCCGTTCCTACTCCTTGTAAACGATTGATTAACAGCCAGGAGAGCAAATAAACATGATCTTTACTATTGTCAGCTGTATGTATATCACAAGCCTGCTATCTTGTTTCCTGTTTATAGCCAAATTCAATAATATATTAACCCATTACTTTCTATTCCACTTCACATGCTGTTTGTTAACTTTCTTTACAACTGTAGTCGTACTGGGACGAAACTCTACGTCGCAGAAAAAGAATCTGAAGTTAGATACGGATTTGTGCCCTGACCGATAACAACTTAAAAAGAAAAGATTTCTTTATCGTCAGGTGTAATATATACATCAGAAACTTATTTACCATGTCACATACTTTGATCGGACTTCCTCATCGAGAGGCAACTATAAGGAGCAGTCAAATGAAAACGAGTCAGATGGAAGAATTAGTAAGCTGATTATTCCAAAAGTAAACGCGATAATCGTTAATACATTTATCCCAATGAGAGACAGGACAGTCAGTGCCTTCATGGAGAAATGCTTGCAGTAGCCTACTGCGATGAAGCAGGACCCCCTCGAATATTATTCTAACTAGACATGACCATATTCGTCTAACAAAAGTGGAGAAATCCTGATATATCTACCCTGATTTCTCACATATATGGCTTTTGAGGTAACAATATATGAATATTTAACTTTTCGTAGGATTAACTTAATATTACAATCATACACGAATGCAAGCGACATACAACTATAACACAATGAGTAGTTCCACATCTAACAAAAATCAAAAGGTTTCGCCCCTATCAAAATATTTCAGCAAACTCACGGGTCAAGTCGTGATGGACATTTTTCAGCTAACACAATCGCAGTCGCTACACAATGCGCGTATTTGATCGACGCAGGACAATAATGTAATCTGGAATTAGTACAAAGACGATAAAATGTATAAATGCAGCTAAACGCTCACCAGTAACACAAATAAAAACGGAATGAAAAATAAAGATTGAAGAATTTCAGACCTATTAGAACTAACAGCAATTGTTGCAATGATAAGAGCTGTGTTGGAAGTCAAGAAGTTTGCAAAGTTATAACGACTATACTAAAAAACAGATTAATGGACGAAACAACTTTTCATCAAAATGCTGATTGTTACAGAAAAATAAAAATTTCGGTTGATTGTGAGGATATGCAGTTATGTAAAACCAGCGTCAATAAGAAACTGCTATTGCTATTTCAAAAGGTCATTACGGCCTTATTTAGACAAATATTTCGCGAGAGTTGAACCTTCACTAATGTCTTTCAACGTCAGTCTCCACTTAGCTGGTGCAGTCAGCAAGTTGTCGACGTCCGCGTCGTTTGTACGCAGTCCTTGAACGTGAAGTCCATTAGTCATCGCCGTCTTGGTATTCCTCTTGATAGTGGCTGTCCATTCTGAATGAAGCAGGAGTGCACGATTTTTGTAGGATTATTTAGCGCATCTATGTGCAGTGACGGAAATAACTCACGCTTCATTCAATTAACGCGTGACGTATGCAGGCGTCGTATTGTTTGTTAGCCGTTAGTAGTCATCGTTTCAGATTTATTGTTTCCGTTCGGTTGCGGCTGGGCACATTTCACGGCACAACCATCCTCAATTTAACATTTGTAATTCGAATTAACAGTTTGTAGTATGCATCAAACAATGCGTCACCATTCACTGAAGTAAGTCACGCGGCATTTGAGACATCATGAAAGTTCTTAATATAAGCTCGCGACAGGGAAATGCGTAACCATATTTCTCTTTAATTTCACTGTCCGCCGTTTCCACTAAGCAGTTTGTGCTATAGACAATCAAAACAATGCATTTACAGCGCTCACACAGAGTAGCAGTCTGCACATAAAAATTTTTAAGATTAATGTGCTGAGTAGACGCACCTATTAATAAGAAACATGACACGTAAATTTATTAATTCCTTGTCCGTGTTACACACCGAAACTAAAACGTATCACCATTCAGTTACTTTACGTCGGCCACGAACAGAGTACACAATTGCACTCACGCGGTACGACAATCAACTTGTTGTCCCAGCTCCAGACTCTTTGTTGCTGTTTTTCTCTGTTGATTTGATCTGTCATCATGTGTCCATACCGCTCAACACATCTGACTTCACATTACAATTTCAAAGACTCCAAGTAGATCGATTTACAACGCCACACAAAATTATCGCATATTATTCTGATCATGGACAATGACTTTAAACATGTTAATAAACCTGGGAATATACCGAATCAGAACTAATGAAAATAACGATTACATTCATGACACATGCAATACGTAATCAGAAACAAAAAAATATAATTATAAAACTCTTCCTGAAACGATTCTTTCCTTGTATCACGAAGATAAAAAAGAAAGAGAAAGGAAGAAAATATTAGCTAGTGTCTTAATTCTATCTTGACACTACGGTACCATGATGGTAACCAGCCGTGTAGCTGTACGTTCGATGCAGATCGACAGCCACCCACGTCCTTTGTCAGGATTCGAAAAATATCGAAAGCGCTTGGGGAGATATCGGCATTGTATGGCGAACGTGTAAGGGCTTCCCAGTGAAACTTGTGCAGCATATTCGAAACAAGCTTGGCAATCTGTGAACGGGTCCGCATTTTGGCAAGCTAGTTAGGAGAACGCTGCAGAAGTTTCGCTGGGAAGCCTTTACACGTCCGTCATACATTTCAGATCGCTTCCAGTACGATATTCATATTTTTCGAGCCCGGGAGAAGGATACTGTGCCCTTTGATTTTCCCGTCGATTTGCTTGAAAGAGGTGCACGGCTGGACACAGGGTTCTGCAGGAAAACGGAAACATTTTTCCGTGAGGATAATGACTATCTTGCCTCAAGCGGGAGAAATGTATTAACAATCATGGCGCTTGGTTTCGAAGTAATAAAGTTACTCACTTATTTTCCATCAGCCTCGTTTTCGTTTCATTGCCACTTATGCATTACAGTCAGTTTCGCCGACTTAACATTCGTAGTAGTTCTTACACCACCACAAAACTTGTTTGGGGGACGGAGGATTATGCCTCACTGAAACAACTCGTTATTTATCTGCATAGTAGACTGTGGATACGCCGAGGAGGTTCTAGGTTAGTGTCTGACTGTTAATTAACATACGCCATCGCAGTCTCTGCCGTGCGGGATTAGCCGAACGGTCAAGGGCGCTGCGGTCAAAGACTGTGCGGCTGGTCCCGGCGTAGGTTCGAGTCCTCCCTCGGGAATGTGTGTGTGTGATTGTCCTTAGGATAATTTAGGTGAAGTAGTGTGTAAGCTTAGGTACTGATGACCTTAGCAGTTACGTCCCCTAAGATTTCACGCACATTTGAACATTTTTTTCGCAGTCTCTGTTGATCCATTGCGGAAAAGGGACAGCGGCCGATCAGATATTTACCAAAGAGAAATCACCAAACAGCCGTATGTTTTCAGACGGTATTATTTTATTTTCACTACCAGTTTCGGCATCTCATTAATGCCATCTTCACTCCTCTGTACACTCCATCTACAGAGAAACAGGTGCAGCCATGTTCTGATGATGCATCCGTCGATGCACCTAATTCTATATACATGGCATGCGTAAAAGCTTGAAGGTGGCATTAATTACATGCCGAAGTCGTCGTGTAAATAAAGTAACAGCTTCTGAAAACATACCGCTTTTATGTCATTTTTCTTTGGTAAATAGAACATCACGTTTCCAAACCATAGTCCCCCAACGCTGTAGTCGGAAAGTACCCTTGAATTTCAGCTGCCTGCCAGTAGGTTGAACGTGAGCTCCATTGGGAATACGAGCACTACATGGTGCGACAGAAGTAAAAATTAAGCCGCTGATTCGTGGGTCCCTGCAGCAATTCATTGTCGACGCGTGGACTGTGACTGCCGTCGCTGAGAACGTGCAGTCGATGTCATCATCGAAGAACACGCACTGAATCCCGAGCGGCCTCCAACCCAGTTCGCTGAGAGTAAGCAGAACGTGTGCATTAAACATGAGCGCCGCGTCGCGGACATCTGCCCAAATGCAATTTGCACACTCGGGTGCGCCGTTCGTCGCCCACCCGCAGCAACCCCTCAACCCCCACACCCACACCTCCGGCAAGGAGCCGTGTTTGTGGCGTCGACGTAGAACCACCTCATCCCCGCCCGACCCGTCAACTTGCTGCCGACGACCAATTGAATTATGCGCGTCGTTTTTGCTCGTTGGCTCCGCGCCCGTGATACTGCCGGAGCTACACATGGAGACGCGCGTACCTCTCTGCAACCAATCTCACGGCATTTCCATTTCGGAAACGTATCCCGCCGCCCGTAAGTGAAAGAGCTCGACATGCTGCTCTTGATATACGGCATCCGGTTTTAATGTCGTTTAGGTTGAGATATATAACAGTGTTATATCTTCATTTCTTTTTCCGATTTATAGCGAGGGATTATATGGGCTATCTAGCAACGGTATCTGCAGTTCTGTGTCATTTACTCGAATTTCGTAATTTAGAAGCAAACCGATTCTAATTTTTATTGAAATTTTTCATAATGAGTTACGATGAGGGACGATCTATATGTGTTTACCAAATTTTTTTTCACCCAAAATCAAGTTCACTAGTGTTTTTTACTGACCAGTTTATAAAGGTAAAACTGTTATCTTCAGGTCTTTAAAAACTTTTATGGGGTGTACGTCATGTTCCATTGCGCCTTCATTGCCGATGCCACGTTAACGTTTTAGTGGAGAGTATATTGCCCAATCCATACTGATTTCTCAAAAGTAAAAATTATAAACAGGTTTGATGCAAGTAAAAATATACACAGCTAAAATGTGCCTTATTGGATTTCGTGTGTCTATATATGAAGCACTTGTTTCATGCTTGTCAGTTGTTAAAAACTACAATACAATGTGAAAGTGCTCGTTTATGCCATTGTTTACATTTAAAAGACGAGTGAAGCAAATCATGTAACCTTCTAACTGGAAATGCCTAGAGCAGCATAGTGACACTGTGGCATATTACAGCAGGTGGAAGAAGTGGCGCTATTGCGTTAGATTCGCGCTCCTATGCCCTTCCCCTCTTGCAGTAATTCGATGCTCTAAGACCTTGACCCGAAAACGCTACGTAAAACAGATTCTGAGACACATTTAAAATCCTTACACCGTGTGTATGGTTCCAGAGAAAGGCTGGCCTTGATAACCCACACGTCCCACAATCAGCGAATATATCACACTATAGATGACAATTAATTGAAACCCTCAGCTGCTGACAGGTGTTGTTGATACACCTCGATGGGGACAGCTGAAAATGTGTGCCCCGACAGGGACTCGAACCCGGTATCTCCTGCCTACATGGCAGACGCCCTGTCCAGCTGAGCCACCGAGGACGCAGGTGAATAGCGCGACTGCAGGGACTTATCCCGCGCACGCTTCCCGTGAGACACACGCATTGCCCGAACTCTTACGGGAATCATCACCTTAGTTGGCGCGAGTAATGAGTGGATGGGCAAATTATCTTTTAAGAACATTAAGTATGTAGATTGTTGACAGTTGGGAATGTGGGTCTCATGGGAAGCGTGCAATGGATAAGTCCCTGCAGTCGCGCTTTTCGTCTGTGTCCTCGGTGACTCAGCTGGATAGAGCGTCTGCCGTATAAGCGGGACATATCGGGTTCGAGTCCCGGTCGGGGCACACATTTTCAGCTGTCCCCATCGAGGTATATCAGCAATACCTGTCGGCAGCTGAGGGTTTCAATTAATTATCATTTATTCTAGAGAAGCTGTACGGTCATCAATGGCATTTATTCTTTCGAGAACAGTTACTATCTGCACATATATCACACTATAACTTTTATTCACATCGTACACATTTCGGTTCACTTTTATACTATTCACTCGCTTCATCCTATAGCATTATCCATAACGCACAGTCTACGACTAGTCCATTCAGTAACAATGTCAAATCGTTCGTAAAGATACAATTTTTCACTTCCAATATGCGTCCAATAACAGTAATCCTGCTTGACTTGTCTAAATTAGAGAATTACGTACTCGCACTTTTCCATGATTTTTCTTCCTTCAATGCATACCTAGATTCATTAACGTACCGCTTGTATTTCAATGTAGTCATGCTATTCCTCACTTTCCACATAATATTAATAGTCTGTTCTGTCTTATCATTGTCTCATGAAACAAGCACAAAACTTCTGCTAGAAGAACTAGACTTAGATGATTTACAAAAATAAGATATCTAAGAAAAAGTAAATGTAGCCCATCTGACCGTAACATCTCGAAAACTATCACTTAGAAGTTGTTCTCTCAAACCAGGGAGACCTTTTCAGCATATCGTGCTTCATCAGCTCTGCAATACGACAGCTACTGTTTGTACCCTTTCATTGTACACCTATTACTCGATAACATTTTATCCTCGTCACATTTTCCTGAAACCTGTGCTGACTGAATTTCGAAGGTTTGGGAACGGTATAACGAAGACATTACGGCAGTGACTCATGACGCATGCGTGGTAACGAAACCCCCTATCAGACTGTTTTGAGTCAACGTTGCATTATAAGAAGACAAAAATCCGAATCGTAGAACACAGTTGCGATACTAATCTACATTTTACTCCGTGAGGGCTCTACCTCGACTTACAATTACCTCACTGAAGAATTGCATCACAGGCAGACACGGAAGGAGTATTGGGCAGAGACAGGAAGGAAAAGCTATGCGCTCTGCACTCTGTGGACGTTAAACCACATATCTACTACAGCACATCCCTGGAGGGCTCTTAAAATTATTACTAAGATGACACTATTTACAATAATGTATGCCTTCATTCACACATTCACCCAAAATTCCCGATACCCATGGCCTGCCTTGTCTCAGTCACAAACTCTGCATACGTTGTATGGTGTGACGCCTTCTTTGCCACTTGTCCAACATACTACATCATGTGACTGGGTACATGGCTGCCGGCCGTGGTGGCCGTGCGATTCTAGGCGCTGCAGTCCGGCACCGCGGGACAGCTACCGTCGCAGGTTCCAATCCTGCCTCGGGCATGGATGTGTGTGATGTCCTTAGGTTAGTTAGGTTTAAGTGGTTCTAAGTTCTAGGGGACTGATGACCTAAGATGTTAAGTCCCATAGTGCTCAGAGCCATTTGAACCATTTTTCGTACATGACTTGGTAGTTTGCACTCGGTTCATATGATCAGTATTATCAGTTAGTACCACGGACCCTTCGCAGCTACCAAACCAAATCTGTTCCCAACATTATCAAGACGTATCAGTAGAACATCAGGAAGAAGATAGGCTCAAAAGTAGGAACTATACACACAGGTATCCCATGAGCCGGTACAGATTACACATGGTACTCTCGAATTTGTTGACAATCGCGGTAGCACCTTCACTGATCCTGTTTCCGAAACCACTTTTAATTGTGTGCGTATTGTCTGATGGAGGCTGGTTGGTTTGGGTGAGTCAGACGTAGATTGTTGTCAGTAGTAGTCTTTATCTCCACAACAGTGTTCACTGGAAGCTTGTGCCCTTATCATGGGGCACTACATGGCTAGCATCGTGCTCTCAGTGCACGGAACGTCGTGAGAAAGCAAACAACTTTTGCTACACCTAGTTGAGCGCAGTGTCGCTAGAACCATGTGATCCTGCATACTCAGACTGAGGCTGGAACTGGCTCAGCTACAATG
Organism: Schistocerca nitens; assembly: GCF_023898315.1. Taxonomy (NCBI): domain Eukaryota; kingdom Metazoa; phylum Arthropoda; class Insecta; order Orthoptera; family Acrididae; genus Schistocerca; species Schistocerca nitens. Next base: position 760,189,613 of record NC_064617.1, on the reverse strand, counting down.
CAAGGTGGCACGGCTTGGTCGGCCATAGGTGAAGCCGGTTTCTTGGCGGATGGTCCAGTGGGGTGGCACAGAAATCAGAGTACAAAGCCCAGACAAGCGGCTGGCTAGTGGCATCTGCTGATGGCGGTCACCCAGTGGCTCGGTGGCTTCGTGGGACTCAGTTTAACCCTCAGTGCCGTAGTCGGAGCGCCAGATTGGCATTCCCGTCAGTGAAGGCTGCATTTGTCGAGAGTACAGCGGACTCGATGACTTGGCGATTCGATCGTCAGGTTTCCGGATAGACAGTATTTTTATGCACCAAAGCGGGATTGTTGTGGTGTGGCTGCCACAAATGTCTCGCACGCCGTTTGCTAGCTGGTCACCGACGGACAAGGAATGCTGAGCGTCTTGGCGTCTACCGTGCTGCTGTGTCGTGGCAGCGTATTACAGCTTAGGGTCCTATTACGTTAGGCTCGCGCTGTTACATCACACACAACCACGTACAATACCGCAGATGGTAGTGTTTGTGAGCTCCATAGGAAGCGGCTGTAACTTCATCCGAAGCTTGTCCCACCAGAGCGTAGATACTGGGACAAAGAATTCGAAAACAGTATGTCTCCAAAACGAACTGAAATATTGTCAGTGTGATTTATCTTGGGATATCGAAGGGGCCATTTTTCATGCTTATCTCGTAAGAAGAGATTATAATGATTTCCCTCTGTTTAAGGGTGGAGAAAACTGTCTAGGACATTACTTTCGTGCTTTCATTTGAATAAAAACCACTGCACACAAGAAAATTACTTCATTAATAGGTGCGAAAATTAGTGATGTTTGCTTGATGTAGCACTGTTTCTTACGAAAGACGAATATACCTGGTGCCACTGTGCAAGATACGCTGCGCCACTTCCATAGATGGAGGTCCAGTTTACTTACCAGTGTGCCCAATGAAGAAAATCTTCCGTGTGTAGCGGTGAGCCGTGAACACTAGTTTGGTCACTGTGTGTTGCAATTGGGAGAAGTCTATCTTCCCTTCTTTAGTCCTCATGTCTAGTCATCACCTACCAATTGAGGCGTGATAATTTTTTACCTCTCTAAGACTGTTACAGCTGTACGGGCTTGCATACGAAATTCTCTTCCGGGTGTGTCACACTGTTCTTCGGTTTTCTTTGGCGGTTTCTCCCTGATAGCTCTTGAGCGAAGGATAATGCATCGGTAATCATTTTCTGCGGCTTCCTTGTTCACGTTACTCGATATGTAGAGCCACAGGGCGCTGTGGAATTCCAAGTATCGCTCACAAACCTAATTCATTTTGTTGATTTTGCTATTTTCAATCGGTCCTATGTCCTTCTAACATTTATTTAGTCGGTTTTCTACTAGGAAAAGTAGATCGACTAACGAGTCATGTTAAATTGGGAATGGTTAGAATCATACAGTATAAGAGAGGAAGAAATCCATGTGCATTGAGAGTTCCAAAGTAAAAGCTTCTCCTATTCAATTAGTATGATTCACGTCAAGTCAATATAGCCAGTTGAAGCCGTTTCTGTAAAGATCTATATCACGGATTCAGAAATTTTTCAGTTCTAAGGAACATATGAACTTCTGTCCAAGTTTAAGGCTGAGGTTATGCCAGTTGCTACATTGCAATGTTTATTTTTTGACCTTCTATATTGTACAGATATTCTTATCCGGATCTGCATGACATTTTCATAAGTATATACCTTGTTGTATGTGTAAGTTGAATACATTAGATACGCTTTTACAGTGGTTTTTACTCAAGATTTGCTCCTATTCAGCATGTGTCTAACTGTATCCAACTGTCCTCTGTTTACATATTCACTAACCTCACACTAGCACACGTAGGTTAAGAGTAAAAGAGTAGACCCTACCTCATTGCACTGAGGCCCACGATGCCAAAATTGCACCACATGAAATGTCCAAAATACCTGCAAGTTTTCTGAAAATTGTGTACTAAAAATCTAATACATGAAAATTTATGCACACAGTATTGGCATACAATTCATATCAGGTGACTACAACAGGAGCAGATCATAGATGTGACTGCGTAGCAAGCCGACTGTTCTTGTTTTGCGCCGGGGAGGTCATCGGCGTAATGCTTACCCGTTCTTGACTGAATATTCAGGATTTGGACTGCTGGTTACAAACTGTTGTCGCAGTCTGTGAAAAGCAAAAGAAGGAACATTTAAATACCTGCAAACCTAAGAGTTACACCAGCTCCTTGCATGACAGCAGTCATACCACGTATTTGTCGAGAAGAATGGCAGTTGCCGATATCTGAGAAATTAGTTCCTTTGCTATTCTGGACCACTCTCACAACACCAAATTTGGTAGCCAACATGTAGTTTCCTACTGCGTTCAAATGCAGTAGGTCAATGGTAGGCATGTTTCACATTGGTCGAACACTATTGTTATTTTTAATCTACACAGCGCTTGTTTTTTACCTGCTTAACTTATGAAGAATTTTATGTTTATCTTAATTAAAGAAATCAGTGCAGTCACGAGTTCTTATTTGTCTTAGAAGTTCTAAAGGTGCATCATTTTAATGTACGCCCAAACATGTGAACTGGCACTACCGTATCTACTACCAGGTAGGAGATTTGTTCCGCTAGAGTGCGCTACTGCGACATGGAAAAGGACTGGCCGTACATTCTATATATTATCCTTACTGCTCTCATGTAATCAGTAGTTAGGTGCTATAAAGTAATTGTAGTTGTAAAACAGAAGCTCGATTCTATTTTGTGAATATTCAGTTTTATCTTTTTCTAAATATTTCGATGAAGTAGGTGCATTATATCATTATTTACAACAATCACTCATGTGGTCTTTAATCGATTCCTGACCGTTGATAAGAGACTTTAAGGTTTCTAGGAAGCTCTATCAAAGTCAGAGAGAGAAACGGAACCAAAGCCCACAAAGCAAATCAAAATTTTATTATTGTTCCTTATAAGTTACCAACTGACTGTAGAAACTCAACGGAGTTCGTCTTAGTGAGGCTTGATTAACGTGCTGCTGAAGTTGGCACTCACATTGAATGCTGTATCTGCAAGCAGTTGGAGTTTCCTAGTGGGCTCCACAGCCGAGTAATTTTGACAGCTACGTAAACCTCCAACAAAGGATTAATACAGTATAACTACCAGACAATCGCTAACATAATGTTTATTTGACATCTATAACACTATATAGAAAGACAAGACATCATTTCATGTTGTCACCAAAAATATCGAAATTAGTTGACCAGTTTACTTCAGATTTTGACACAAGAATCTAATAAACATTTGGGTGGAATCAGACTCTATATTTTTTTTAATATCTGTAATATATAGATACGTAAATAACACACAAAAGGGCAACATTCTGCAAAACTCTCCAAATGTTGCCGACTGAGTTACTTCAGACTTTTATGCGATACTCTAATAAGCGTTAGAACGGATAAAGGGTACATATTTTTTAAATGTATGTGGGTTATAAATATATACATCAAGTCCTTACGGCTGTATAAAAACAAGTTTTTGTTTAACGTTGTTACCGAAATGTAAGCACTTCAAATATTTACTTGATGCTCTAGTAATAAATAAACGTAGCTGTTTAGAATATTCCAAACATAATTTATATGACACGTACCACAGGGTGGTCACAAACAGTGTAAAAACCTCCAGTGAGTGATGCAGGGTGGGTTGTGGTGAGAAATAATTGTTAAGAAAAAAATTCGATACCCTTTATCGTTAGCGAGCTAACTAGCACTGAAGTTCGTCACCCAGGCCGTATCGCGCCCAAACTTCAAGCGGCCCGCCAGATACAACTAATGTCATCTGTTCTCATGGCGAAGATGATAGCGCACGAGGCTGATCAGCCTTTGACTCGGTTTCAATCCATAGTACTCTCTCATGTCCAACTTTTTATACCGTTCTCTTCTTCGGTGTTAGGAACCAAAACGATGAACACGTTTGGCAACATCGTCTCTGTTGGGTCTCTTGAATTTGCGCGCACAAATAAATTAATTTGTAAAGGGGACAACGTATGTTCTCTTGAGTTATTTTTCATCACAAACTAATTTGTGACACCCTTATAAGCTTTTCACACTGTTGCTGACCAACCTGTATAATGTGCTTTTATATGTATTTCGTATGTGTATATGTATGCATGTAGGCATGTATGTATAATAACAATTTAGAAGGGTTTGTGCGACGACATTGGAATCACCTTTCACGAAGGTACTCAGAATGAAAAATGTATACAATTAAATACAGAATGCAATGCTCGTAGCTAAACACAGCGTATAATTCAATATTGTGTCAACATTCTGTTTCATTATGAAGCAACGTATCTGCAAACATTTCCGTACACTTTGTGGTCAATTTGCTTAGAGTGAGAAAACGGCATACTAATCCTCTTTTGTTTTGTCACTAATGTTTCGATATTACCGCTAAAAATTTTTCTAAGAAATAATTTGTGTGTGTGTGTGTGTGTGTGTGTGTGTGTGTGTGTGTGTGTGAACGTGGGTGAGCGTGTTCATCACATGAACATCTTCTGCCTCTTTCGCATCAGTGTATTTTTCAGTGGAAAAAATTCAAGATAATTCTACAATATTGTCGAACTTTTAAAGCAACATTGTCAAATTTTATGGTAGAATTTAGAACGTTATAGAATATTCTCGTACATCCTAGAGTACTAGCTGGTAACGGTATATATCACATTGATACGCCCTCCTCTACAATCGCTTAACTGATGAATTACTCAACATGGTTATGCCAGAGAACAACTGTAGAAGCAAAAAACAAATAAGTAAAATAAAAAGTAACGCGTACTTCATCACACAACATAGAAAGTAGATTTGGCTATCAGCGGAAAAAAAACTATTTAAATCTGTTGATATCACGATGAGACAAGACTAAACCGTACATGTCTAAACATAATTCATAAATTCGTTCAATGTTCCCGGTATGCCCTCGCAAAAAGCCTTCCAAACAACTTCATAGAGAAGAAAATATTTACTGGAAAACAGGGAGGCGGGCCAGTATTCATACAAGCAGCTTAATTCATTTACTCTCACCATTTAGCTTTGAAAGGCTCCAGTTTGCTGTAAGCGTGCGGTATCGCTATTAATGCAGGGCAAGGGCAAAGTGTTTTTGAATCAGGTTTCCCACGACACTTAGCGTGTTATCGTATGGAACAACCACAAAACGTACTCATATTCGCACCCAAAAAGCAAAAACACCAAATATAGTTTGTAACAATGCGCAATGAATACTTTATCTTTTTTCCAATTTAGATAATGAGAGGAAACAAATACCAAGTGAAGCATGTCCTTTCCAACAAGTACCCAATAAAAATAAATGCAATGATTCAGACCAACTAATTTAGCAGGAAGGAAATGATGCGATTTTAAACTTAAAACGTATCTGCATCCACCTGGCTGGAGATACCAAGAAACGATCAACATGAAACCGTATGACCATTCCGGAAATTGAATCCATTTCCTCTGGCTCTCTATCCAGATCGATTGTGGTTCACTGATGTACAGTCGTACCGGCAAACTGAGAACACTCCAATACTGCAAAAGGTTTCCAACATACCTGCTGCACTTCAACGACTTTTCGAATGATTATTTCAGTTATCCAAAAGTAATAGTTAATATAGAATACGATTTACAGGGAAAAATGTACAATTTGTTTGCATTGGTAATAAAGATACAATAACAGTACGAGCTCTGAACCTGAAGTAACATATTACAGACCTCTTTTTAAACGTCTCAGCTCAGCACCTTCTGCGTTTCGGATAATATCAGGTTTTTGAGATTCACTATTCGTATTTTCATTCGATTACTTCTTCTGGTGTCATAATTTACGGCAACTCATCAGTCGGGAGAAAAGTGTTGTACAGAAACGTGCAGTACATATAATCTGCGGTGTTATCTTCAGAATCTTCTGTATACAGGTCTTTGAACATTTCGGTATACTCACAACAGCGACTTAGTACATTGACTCAATATAGATGTTTATTGTCTTATTGTCAACGATAACCACAGTTTGGAAACATCAGTAACATTCATAATTACGACGGAATAAGAATACATTATTTACACCATCCGTCACTCAGCCTTCGTGTGGGGCAGACATGTTTGACAATACTATCTTTCGCAACCTATTCCTTAGGTTTAAGTAGTTCTAAGTTCTAGGGGACTGATGACCTCCGATGTTAAGTCCCATAGTGCTCAGAGGCATTTGAACCTAGATTTGGCTCCAGCACTTACAATTATACCCGGCCGCGTATTCCCTCAAACCCACAAAGAGCACGCAGAGGAAGAAATTAAATTTCTTCAGTTTTCTACTTACCTGCGTCTTTAAATACAATAAGACTATTAAAATAAATCCTAATTTTCGTGTTTCATAAATCCTACTGTCAAATTTTGAAATTGGATATATGTAAGAAAACAAGAGCGCATCCACCTATGTACAGAATAGCCAGGTTCTACATGCTATCTTCCTAATGAATCGTGCAAGAGAGTGTCTGTATTTTGTCTCTTCCCGCTACCGATGAATGTCAGCAGTTACTTGTGTGTACTGTTACTCGTTATATCCTTGTGTTCGTTACAGTCAACTGGATTTATGATGTTCTTAAAGTACTTACATATGTTTGGTGCCTCATAGTAACACCATGAACGACCTCTCAAAGCTACTCCTATGTACATACACAAGGTGTTAAATGAAGTGCACATATCCCTACAGCAGTTTGATTGGTCAAAATTGGAAGAAAAATTCTAATAATAATGTTCCAAGAAACCAGTATCACATTACCTGTAGGCTAGGCATACACCAAAATCTTCAAATTTCCCCAAGACCATAAATGCAACCGATTTAGGTCCGCTTAACGTGAAGGCCATGCTACCGCACCTCCGCTACCAATTCTTCTCCAATGAAACGTTGCGGTGAGTTACTGTCGCATGAGCCGTAGAAAATAGGGCGAAGCTTCGACGTTCACTAAGCACAGTCGTTGTCTTCCTGCAAGGACAAAGTTCTCCAATAGCACTAGTAACTCACTTCACAGCAGCCGATGATAACAGCACCTGTTAAAGTGTATGGTGAAATGTATGACACCATGACACCAGAAATTCCTGCCTATACATCGATGATGAACACATCCAGATATTCCACTTGCATGACTGCTCGAGTATTTGTCCACACGCGCGAACTGTGGTACTTTTCTTTGTCATCTTTTGTAAATCCCGCCTGCAGTACCGCATGCTACATATTATTCGTCACGAGTGCAGGCCTGTATCTGAAGAGTGTGGCGGTAACGGTCAGTAGGGTGAAAGCTTGGGCCAGATTGACTGCGTTGAGTCACCAGTAACAAATTTGAACGTTTATTAAAACATTTTCGAAAATATACCGTAGAAAGTCAATTGAATTTTATCCATAATAGATGCGGTTGAACTCTATGACTGTTCCTTTACACGGTGTAGAGTAATAACCACTACCAGTCGCAAGAAAAGGTGATTTTAGTCGCAATAGAAGGTGATTTTATTTAGCACACGATGAGTTTGGGCTTCTGCATGTCTTCAGGTGGTTCACATTCATGTGCATCTTCCTATTCTCACTGCTGAAGTTCACTATTTGAATAAAAAGCTAATAATTGGGTCATTACCAAATAGGCAATACTGAAATTAGCCACTTCCAAACGAATGCAAACTACCTCAAGATGGGCACAAGCCCAAGACCGGTCGTGTGACAAATAAAATCGCCCGCATCTCGTGGTCGTGCGGTAGCGTTCTCGCTTCCCACGCACGGGTTCCCGGGTTCGATTCCCGGCGGGGTCAGGGATTTTCTCTGCCTCGTGATGGCTGGGTGTTGTGTGCTGTCCTTAGGTTAGTTAGGTTTAAGTAGTTCTAAGTTCCAGGGGACTGATGACCACAGCAGTTGAGTCCCATAGTGCTCAGAGCCATTTTTTTTTTTTGAACAAATAAAAACACTTTTCTTGTGACACGTGGCAGTTATATTCCACACCCTGCGTAACAAATCACTTTAAATCGCCCAATAGAACATCACAAGTAACACCTTTCATCTGAGCTCAAGTAAACAGAGAAAAAGTTATGAAGATGAACAACTGTTAAAACAAAATTCATAGGAAAAATGACGGCACCTCTTATGGATTTAATAATAGCCGTCTAAACGCCATCATAACCTGATCATTTTTACTAATAAGCTTAATGTCAGTGAACAGAACCAATGCAGAACTCCACAAGTTTTAATATAAAACATTCAGAAACTCCGCTTTTGTAATGAACTTGTGTTGCTCCACGTATGAATTCTGGCAACATTGCTCCATGCATGTCTGCTATGCCACATTCGCCTCATTGCTTGCGGCGCGTTTATAATTTTATAGATACTTCAGTCACAGAGTACGTGTTTACAATCTTCTTCTTATTCCACTTCTTCTTCTGGACTACAGGGCTCGATCACCTTGTGCCTGTTACATCTTCACTCTTCTCAGTGCCACCACGTTCTGTCTCTTCCTATGTCCCTTCTTCCTCTTGGCTGGTACAGCATAGCCAAATGTGGGATTCTGTGTACACCCATTCTTTGTACGTGATGTTTCCATCTTTTTTTATACTCTTCAACAAAATTTTTAAATAGTGTAAGTATCTAATTCATCCCTAATATTTTCGTTCCTTATACGGTCTTCCCTGGTAACATATCCTAAGAAATTTAATTTCTGCTGCTTATAATTTACTTTTACCGGGTTTTTTCGAGATCCATGACTCACTTCCATAAACCAATAATGGTGTAACCAAAATTTTAATTTTGTATACTTCCGTAATTTGTTCTGAAATGTTTTTATATCTTTCTGCCCGTTCACTGGCATTTTTTGTCTTATTTTCTGTCGCCTTGTCCATATCATAGCTTATGTCGCATCTTAAGAGTTATGTTTGGAGACCTGCTCAAGCAGTATGTATCTATTGTTCTTTCTGACCATGGTGGGTATTTCTCATAACGTCCCATGATTTTAGTTTTCTTTGTTGATATTTGACCTTTTTCTGTTTTAGTATTTCGAATATTTGTTAACATCTTTGCGTTGACGTATAAAGCTTTCATAGCTTGAATATGATGACTGACATATCCAGCTTTAATAATTGTGCCCCATAGTTTGTTTCTGTTCACTCTGTCAAAAGCTTTTCCGAAATCTGTAAAGGCGATATGCAACTCTAAATTGAATTCTCCTCATTTCTCTAAAATTGCTTTTGTAGTACATATATTGTCACTACAGAACGGCCTTTCCGAAATATACTTTGTTCTTCAAGTAGGAAAGTCTCCGTTATGGTTCATAAACGCTAATTGACTATTTTTGCAAGTATTTTGTAGACTCAGTTTTGGAGGGAATTTCCTCTATTATTTTCACAATTTTTCCCTTTATAATTCCTTTATTTTTTTCACAGTTCTTCCCTTTACCTTCCTTAAAAATTGATATTACTTCTGAAATATTCAAAGGGTTTGTGATTTTACACCATAGCCAATATTCATTAAATAAATGTAACAACCTAAAATCATATAAGGTAGTGGCATATTTTAAAATTCCTGTATTAATACCACCTGGTGCTTATTATTCCCTGTTTTTCACACTTTTTAAAACTAATTGCGGCACTTCCATTGTAATTCAATCCACCATACTATTATGTCACGTGAACCCCTCCTGGTTCTATTCTGGATGTTCTGTTCCTCACAATTTATTACAAATTCATTTCTATTAAGCTTCGGTAACTACATTCACTTCAGCAGTACGTTTCTCCACTCTATTTGATTGTGTCATTAGCTTATAGGCAAAAGATTACCTCCTGTGTATATCTTGCTTGACTTTACTAATAAAATGATCGCATAACTGTCAGTGTGCTAACCTAGTTATTTGTTTGGCTTCGTTCCGTTTTTACTTATAATCCTCTTCCGTTTCAGTTTTTACTTATTGTGCCCTTTAACTTCTGGTTTTTAATTCCATAAGAACTAGTTGTTGCCTTTATTGTTTTCATATTGATTACTACACAGTGATATAGACTTCTGTATCTCAAAACACACGAGGGAAATGTTGGGTGGATGTCCTAATAAATATCAAATGGAAAAGAAAAATGTAGAATGATCCTTTACCAATGAAAGAATTGTCGCGTCTAAATTTAAAACTGACTCAGGATTTTTGTCACTATAGGTATATATGCACCTGAAGAAGGGATGAAAAAAGTAACAAAACTGTCCTATGACGAACTGCGAGCAGTCCTAGATAAAGTAAATAACAGATAATAATTTCTCGTTTGTGGTGAGTTGTGGGTATATTCTGAGAACAACACATCAATGAAAATGGTGAAGGACTTAGACCGTTTGCAATCTTCAATCAGCTTAAGATCAATAACAAACATTGAAGAAAAAAAGAGATATATAACTTTGCACGTAGGAAGCGGTATACGGTCTATTTATTATCTAGCCATCGCAACAGTTACAGTGGCAGCTAAGTGGAAGAAACTTAGGCCAAGAACACAAACAAAGCTTCAGGTCGCAGGTTCGAATTCTGCCTCGGGCATGGATGTATGTGGTGTGCTTAGGTTAGTTAGGTTTAAGTTCTCGGGGACTGATGACCTCAGGTGTTAAGTCCCATAGTGCTCAGAGCCATTTGAATTTTGTCTTTAACGAGTGGATACAGAAATACGTGCTAATGTTTATACAATTTACATCAAAGTTAGTAATTACGCAATGAGTTACCTGAAACAGTTCAGTATAAAAGCCGGCATATAAAAGCAGTACCCACTGGCATCTGGAAACATTTTAACGAAAGACTTTAAATTATTTAACGGATTCTACAACTTGCAGCTACTCAAAGTAGAACATGTTCAGTGTGGCATGTACTTCATTCAGAGTGGCATGTCATCTGACTAGTAATGGACAGTAGATCTCACAACAAATTACGAGCTTCCGGTAAAGACAACCGTTCAGTCGCTGGGGCTAGGCAAAGGTAGAATCAGCGAAACACCATCTTAAAGATCCTTGTAGACAATACATCTGCTACTCACAAGCAAACCACCACCACCTGCGTGTCTCCAAGTGTCAGATTTCACAGCCAGATGTGCAAGCTCTACACCAGACAGCCACACGTTCCATAACACGATAGTATGCCCTGCCCCACAGGACAGGGGGCTTCCTCGTCTGCTGTCAGTTTAGGCTCGCATACTCCACAGCCAATACCCCCCCCCCTTCCCCCCCCCCCCCCAACGATCACTCACGGAGCTGAGAAATGTCACCGTTCCCAGCAGGGCGACCAAACACCATCACTGCTCAGCGATTTAATGAGCCAGTCTGGTGCCAACCTTATTACTAGAAATTGTGCGTCCGTTTGCACAACAGTTACTAGCTTCCTGCTACATAGTTATAGGAAATTATAGGAGGGTCGTGGTCTGTGCTTGGGGAACTCAGTCAGCAGTGCGGGGATGCTGAACACTTGCGCTTACTGTTGTTCACTTTAAGCGGCCTATTCACCTTCAGCAATGATTATACCCGATCACAAGCCTTGTAAGGGGAACGCTTCCTACACGACATAGCTAAGATCTGAGCTTCCGACAGTTTCGGCATCCATTTTTCCGTTTTAAAAGTCACAGTGACGCGGCATGCTAATGGATAATGAGTATGGATACTTAGATATGTGGAAGGGGGACGCCTCCCTTAAGTGCAGCTTGCTGTACATTTTCATGTCCGCGACTATATCCCTGTCCTTGCCAGTGGGCCGCTTCACGCACGGTCTGACGCTATTTACGATTTCCTCAACGACCTCAGTTATGTTCACATTCACACTCACTTACCCAGTACACGGCTTCCTCGAACCAAAGATTTCTACCCACTACTACTTCGTTGCATATCTCGCAGCAACATCAACAGAAAAGTCCATCGATGCGGTGGTTCACGGTTCGGTGCTTCCTTCACTCCAACATCCGGGCAACGTGGTACCCCGTGGCATGTCGAAAATTCCCACGTTCACGGGAGTAGAATTGTCGAACACTTCGCTTTGTTCAATTTGCCACCTCGTGGACGACGATGCCCATCACCTGACCTGTGCTGCCACCAGCGACATCTGGAAACGGGATCGACAGTTTGTTGCCTTCTACATCTGTTGACCCGTGGACTTTTATCTATCCTGAGGATATCTTCCCGCCACCATAAATCGTGGGACTGTACGGGTGAAAGGATAGACTGTCATTTATCTGTCTACCAATGGCGACAGTCACGTCATGATTTCGAGCAGTGCTTACAAACGCCCTTAGCGATCTCGAGCATCGACCGGGCTACCACACTTTCTTCCCTATTTACCTTCGCGCAATCTTTAAGGAGCCCACCACCCCCGATCCTGCTGACGCCGTGGACTCTCTGCGCTATATTTCTGTATCGTGCCCCACAGCGGGGTAGGTGGCTGGGCACGCGCCCCTTTCTGTTATGCACTATAGCAGACCACGCCGGTCATTCCCCCAAATCTACTGTCCCCTCGTCCTTGGCTTCCGCTTTCCTTTCGTGCGGTACTGTCCGATATTGGTGTCGGGGACACCGTGGCCAGGCCTCGCATATTGAGCCCTGCTCTCTCTGCCTCCACGCCCCATCTGCCGAGCAGGAGGATGCCAGCAGGTCTCGACATGCCCCGACCCTGCTTCCCTCTTTGTCTAAGGCATTACACTACTTATCTTACTTGCAGTATTATTATTATTCTTATTATTACTGTCATTTTCCACATCTTGTTAATAAAGACTTTTACATACCTTGTTCGAGCGTAGTGTCTGATGTTGGTTTCGCTGAAAGTACAGCTTTTGTATTTATGTTTGTGCGAATAAAGATGTTTTGTTTAACCTGGTTCCTATTCTCAAAAATAAAAAATATAGAAAAATAAGAGCGGGGCCGTTCGGGGACGAGAAAGTGAGGCAGCTTGGCCAGGCCTTGGGTCTGACCCCCGCCCACCCCCGAAGCTGCACATAGTACTTCCTTGGGAAGACATAAAACCCACATAAAAAAATGAAAGGTAATGTAGATACAATCATCAGCGTATTTCGGGTACCACGAGTACATTGTCAGTTAAGTGAACTAACTTGGGGCATTTGCACATGACACAGCATAGAAAAAAAGTCGGTAGAGTACTTGCCAAATAAATACAAAGGTCTTGAGTTCGAGTCTCGTTCCTGCACACAATGTCAATTTGCCAGTAAGTTTTTATTTTCTTCTAGTTTTGACCAATACTATCTCATGAACGAATATGACTTACCTTTTTTAAAATTTCCTATGTATGTGTGGAAGTGACAGAGTTTCAGTAACTGGAAACTTAAGCCCAGTGTTTTCCAATCTATATGAGACTATTGTCCCAGAGTTCTATCAGCTCTTATCTAGCATCAACTTTTCCTCCCAATACATCAGCAAGTACCCACACAGTTCCACCCACCATCAACATCAGCGATTAGTTAAACTTTACAAAGAAAATTTTGTAACCTCCCCACAAAATTCATACTCTTTTTTGTGTAGTGTAACCTCAAAACAGAAAAATTCCTAAACTTCTCAACAGTAAAAATTATAATTATGTCGTTCACATTCAGTGTAACGTCCCAACAAAAACATAAATTCAGTAACCTGGTAATAATACAATGTAACTAACCTCTCAATTAAATTGTCGCTCACTTGTAACTTTGAACTAATTGACTGTGAATTTAACCTGGTAAATTTTGGACGTCAGCAGTGCTGCGTCATAGCCCTGAAAGATCATTCTGAATAAAAAAAGAAAAATTCTTACCTCAATGAAGTCGCCGGATAACGCATATATATCTGCTCTTACAATAAATTTTTCTGGCACAGCCCTGTGCAATGCTGGCCGATAGATTTGTCATTTATGAAAGGAAACAACAGATTTTTTCTTTTGCAATCATCGGGATGATCATGGATTGGAGAAATTAGTAAATTCTTTAAATTGAAATGAATGGTTGTTAAAAGTTACTTTTTAAGAGAGAGATTATTGTTAGGAGATTTTTAAAACATTTACATGGGACTTGAGATAACAATACTACATATGCGCGAGGCTGCTTTTTACCTTATACAATAATGCTCAGGGTCCGGCATCGCTGCACCACAACCGGCCCAGCCAACGCGATACACTAGACCAGACTGCTCGCTAGCAACAACTTACTGCTACAGCTACACAGTTCCTACTGCATTCGACACTGTTCTGTGGTCTGAGATTCTCTTATACCTTGCATAACGCAAGCAGCGCGTGAGCAATACATCGAAGTTACATCTGCTCGGACCTCTTACATAACCCTCCACTGTGGGGGCAAAAATTTGGCAGCGATGGTGAGTCAACTGGACTTGCCATGAGCAACAAAGTTTTCTATAATCTACTTAATTAACTAAGTCTACAGTCACAGAGTATATACATTATTGATAAGTGCAGAACATATTAAGTAATGACAAAATGTATACGCAATGAGTACAAAAGATATTAACAAATGACAAAGTGCACACGCACTGTATAAGTCTTCAGCATTTTTACATAACATATCATGAAGTGAAATAAAGTGCACACGCACTGAATACAAAATATATTAACAAATGACAAAGTGCACATGCACTGTATAAATCTTTAGTACTTTTAGGACAACTGATCTTATTAACAAATGAAATAAAGTGCACACGCACTGTAGAACTCTTTAGCATATTTAGGACGACTGATCATATTAACAAATGAAATAAAGTGCACCCGCACTGTAAATATCTTTAGCATTTTTACAAGAACTAGGAAAGGAATGGGAAGGATTGCATCATGGTTGTAGCACAGTGGGTTGCACGTAGTTGCACCGAAAGTCCATATCTTTCTACAGAAGCACAACACCAAGTGAGACAATATGAAGTTCTCTTCCCTGAAGTATTTATCAGTGTAGCCAAGACACTGAAATGTTGTATTAATATTCAATGTTATCATTTTGGTAGTACATTAGGTACACCAAACAATAGGACCATAATAACATCACCATCGTTCAAGGTGGTGGAAGCATGATGTGTCAACACCACATTCTTGTAGAATCCATACTCTTTCACCAACGTAGAATTAGTGCAAAAACCAAATATAGTGCTCCATGATCATGAGGATGGACAGGATAAACGGATATTGCAGTATTTTCTGGTAATTAGGTCAGAAGATGAGGGACATTAAGTCTTATGCTAGTCATCATTGAGAATTACACTATTCTATCAACCGATTTGAGTTGGCACTCATTGCCTAGTTACTAAACATTTCTGTACTATGTATGGAGTATTACAGAACATTATTCATGAGTCATCTGATTACAGTAAATATTGGCACTCATTAACCAGTTACGAAGCATTTTTATGCATTATTTAGAAGTCATTATTCAAAACAGGAGCTAATGAGTGTAGCATCAAGCTACTGGTATTAATATATGATATCATGTAAGTGACATAAGACAAATTTAAAATATAAGACATTGGAACTATTATTCAAAGTCTGTTTTATAATAATACATAGACATAATGGAATCAATACATCACAGAATTTGCGTTACATTTAGGACTAGAAATATATCTTAAACTGGTAGCATTATTTGGTTGTATACCGGTAAAAGCTGGGACTGGTAATAGCTTTTTTTGTGCTAGCAATGCATTGCGTTGAGATCGATAATTAAATGCTGGGGCGTGAAAATATTTGCTTTCGACCTATTGCTGGTAATAAGGATTAATAACAATAATATTTCCCTGTAAAAATACAGCTACCAGCCACTTTTTAATGCGTTTTATTTATGCCAATATGCATTTCGGGTTTGGACCCATCTTCAGCTGGCAAATTACATGGATCTTCTGTTACTACAGTAGTACAATCTCGACAGCAGTTTGGATGCTGCAGCAGGCCTGTGCAAAAGCAACGATTCCAATCATTGACTTCAATTTCACGACTTTAAAGTTACGCACTATCAGTTGTTCATTTTACTTACATTCTCCTCTCCTTGTTTTTTCTTGGCTTTTCTTCTTTTTTGCAACAACACAAACACTTTTTATCACGTATTTTACACAGGCGCACTGCGTTATCCGCCGTGTTGTCGACTGACAGTTTTTGTTCACATACAAACGCTTTATCTATGGACAAAGTTATATTTTACGAAAGTTTTGAGGCTCTAATATAAGCTACTGTTTTCTAAACATTGACTTGGGTGATAGAAGTATTCTAAGTATGATGTATACAATTTTTTTTGGCATTATTGAAGATAATAAACTAACATAACATATTTATATACAAAGCAGTAATTCATACATTTACAATGTAACAAAGATAAAATTAAGATTTTAGAATTACGATTTTTATGTTTTACATTATGACATGCATTTGTTGGGTTTATATTAGATGTGTTATTTCTTGATTGTGCTTAGTAAGTGGTTTGATAAGTAGAGTGTGGAAGTTTTTCAGAAATATTCGGTTTGGCAGCTCTGTTTGGTCGTTAAGTATGTCAGAGGGGGATGCATGTTTATGTGCATAAATTTCGATTTCTTCTAGGAGATTCATTCATTTTCCTTTGTTGGCTAGGTGGCGAACTTGTAGGTTATGGGATATGTCTGTTACTTGATGTTCTTCTTTTGCTACATGTTGGGTGAATGTGGATTTATTTAAGTTTTTTAAACGAAGAGCATCCATGTGTTCTCGAAAGCGTATGCTGAAGTTTCTCCCTGTTTGGCCTATGTACGTTTTTGGACATGAGTTGCAGTTAAGTTTGTATATTCCTGATTGATTGTATGGTTTGATACTATTTTTAATGTTATGGAAAGCTTTGTCCTTTACTTTTTTATTTGTTTAGTAGCTGATTTTGGAATCCCCTTCTGACATACTTAACGACCAAACAGAGCTGCCAAACCGAATATTTCTGAAAAACTTCCACACTCTACCTATCAAACAACTTACTAAGCACAATCAAGAAATATCATAATCTAATATAAACCCAACAAATGCATGTAATAATGTAAAACATAAAAATCGTAATTCTAAAATCTTAATTTTATCTTTGTTATATTGTAAATGTATGAATTACCGCTTTGTATATAAATATGTTATGTTAGTTTATTATCTTCAATAATGCCAAAAAAAATTGTAAACA
Organism: Schistocerca nitens; assembly: GCF_023898315.1. Taxonomy (NCBI): domain Eukaryota; kingdom Metazoa; phylum Arthropoda; class Insecta; order Orthoptera; family Acrididae; genus Schistocerca; species Schistocerca nitens. The sequence continues at coordinate 760,172,467 of NC_064617.1, read as the reverse complement.
TCATACTTAGAATACTTCTATCACCCAAGTCAATGTTTAGAAAACAGTAGCTTATCTTAGAGCCTCAAAACTTTCGTAAAATATAACTTTGTCCATAGATAAAGCGTTTGTATGTGAACAAAAGCTGTCAGTCGACAACACGGCGGATAACGCAGTGCGCCTGTGTAAAATACGTGATAAAAAGTGTTTGTGTTGTTGCAAAAAAGAAGGAAAGCCAAGAAAAAACAAGGAGAGGAGAATGTAAGTAAAATGAACAACTGATAGTGCGTAACTTCAAAGTCGCGAAATTGAAGTCAATGATTGAAATCGTTGCTTTTGCACAGGCCTGCTGCAGCATCCAAACTGCTGTCGAGATTGTACTACTGTAGTAACTGAAGATCCATGTAATTTGCCAGCTGAAGATAGGTCCAAACCCGAAATGCATATTGGCATAAATAAAACGCATTAAAAAGTGGCTGGTTGCTGTATTTTTACAGTGAAATGTCATTAACCACGGCCACGGAGCTCAACAGTCCAAATAAATTTTACAAATTGTCAGGATTAATAACGTCACTCGTCATGAGTCAGTTGTAGCAAGGTTATGAAACTAATAGAGTATATGTGATCACATTCCTGAATGATACACACAAATGGGTAAAAAAAATGCAAGTATTAGAACAGGTTTCATTACTAAGTGTTATAGCCTATTAATATCATGAAAAGCTTCTCCTGGAAAAAATACAAAATGGATTATTGAGCTGAAAAAAATGCATATTATGCTGAAAAGTAGTGAACTTCGAATTAACAAATAATGAAACGTCTACTCAATATGTATGTACTCTAGCTGTCTTTTCCAAAACATTCAGTCATTATACCATGTGACATAAGACATACTGTCAAAAGGAACTGGAACAAATACTTAAATAACTACATAGCATTTCTTAACTAACAGTAAATATTCATTATTCATATTACCATAACTTCATCACTATCATCACCTGCAAAGAAAAACTTCATTATTCATATTAGAATATTCTTCATATAACTATTCATCATCATTTATTATCATCTGCAAAAAAGACACTTCATTATTCATTATTCATATGACCATTTACTTCATACAACTATTCATAGTATAGAGTTTCTTATTTCTAGCATATTTCATCACTAAAACTAAGATGTGTAGTTCTGTCTGACAGCCTGCATCAATCGCCTCGTATTCTGAAAGAAAAATAATTAGTTAAGCCTTCTATCATACGATATGTATAGTATATTCATGTTAATGCTTGTTAATTCTGATCCATTTACTCTTCATGACAAGGTATTGCATTTTCTTTCGTTCATTCCGAAGGTGAAATTCCCATTTCATAGTAATCCACTGTGGTTTATTTAATTTATTTCTTTTACACGTTATTGCTTTCTGAAAATGATGAATAAGGATTAATATCTTGCATTTAAATCATATACTCATTAAATAAAAAATTGTTTCTAGTGATGTAATTAAGCATACAACATAGCATGACAGAGAACGTATTATGTCAAAAACATAGACAGTTCTCAAGTGCAAAAAAAAAAAATTTTCACAGAGTATCATAATGTAGTAGCAAAAAAAAATGGAAAAAAGTCAAGATATTGAGATATCATAAGGCAAAATATCAAAGTCAACTGATGTTTGCTATATCATAAATATTTCGTAGTGCATACAAACAAAACACGAAAAACAATCATACATATACGAAAAATGGAAAATGTGCACGGTCTGATATATAACGACAAGAAAAGCGACCTGCTAACCTTACCTTGCCGGGCACTTGCCAGGAAAAAAATATGATAATCATCAGTAAGTAGTCATATAAATATAATTGTATAAGTGGTCATATAAATATCAGGAAATGGCATTACATTGTGATAAATCATAAAGTATGTTCATTCAATAAAGGGTTTAATATTGGAGACATGGTGATTGCACTTGCTTTTTCTGGTTCTCAAAGTTTCGACGTGTGCTACATTGGGGTGAGGAATGCTGCGAATTCGATATGGACCTGCGTATAGAAGCTCAAATTTACTGCATCTACTCTTTCCTCTGTTGGATAAATAGTGTGTACGTACTAATATCTTCTGTCCAACGTGAAAGTCACGGCGTGTAAAAACCTGTTTTTGCTGTCTTCTCCGGCGCTCTGTGGGACGTTTGATGTTGTTGAACGCAATGTCGATTATTTCATGGTGGCGTGGTCGACGAGATGTAGGAAAAGATACTAGTTCTTTAATTTTGTTGGGTGGTTCAACATTTTTCAATATAACAGTCGGAGATAGCATAGTAGATTCATTTGGTATCGAGTTAATTACATCCTGGAATGAGAGTATGTGTGTGTCTCAATCAATATGTTTTTATGGCAGTATATTCTACATAGTTTACCAATTTCTTTCATTAGACGTTCACAAGGGTTCGAAGAAGCGTGATACTTGGATATATAGATCGGAGAAATGTTTCTTGTTCGTAACATACGTGTCAATATAGCAGATCGAAACTGTGGTCCATTGTCGGAAATTACTTTCAATACATGCCCTACATGAAATAAAAAGTGTTTTACAAATGCATTCGAAATCGATTTAGCAGTAGCTTTGCGTAACGGAGTGAAGGTAACAAATTTCGAAGTGACTTCAACAGCGACAAAGATGTAGCAAAAACCTCTATTAGTTCTGGGAATCGGACCAAAAATGTCTACAGCGGCCATGTGTCTCAATTTAAAGGGTACAAGGGATGTAACGGAGAAATATGTGAAGTCGTGTCTGAGTTAGCTTTCTATCAGATTTTACATGACGCTAAAACTCGTCTTATACGTTTCTCCATGTTGGCAAAATAACAGTTCTGTCTCATTATAAGAAAACATTTTCTGGCTCCATAATGTGCGTAACTTAAATGAGTATACCAAATTAATTTGTTAACAAGAATACACAGTAACCAATTGTTGCTGTCAGGGCGAGAGCGGCGAAACAGAATATTATTGCGTACAGTGTAATGGTTTCTGATGGTAACATTATTCCTATCTTGCCAAAGGTGTTTAATTTCTTTCCACACGTTGTCTTTGCTCTGCTCCTGTGCTATGTCTCGTAATGATGCCGAAATAAAACTTTCGAATGCAACTTGTTGAATATACATGACGCTAGAATTTGCTTGGCAGAAGTTGGTTGCGATGTCTTGCTGATTGTTGCTGAGAGAACGGAAAAGTGCGTCTGCTACAACATTTTGTGTACCGGGAATGTGAACAATTGTAAAATTAAATTCCTGTACATAATGTTTCCATCTGCTTAATCTGTCGTGTGTAAATTTTGCTGAAAGTAAAAACTGTATAGCTCTATGATCTGTGTAAACGGTCGTATGTCTTCCACAAAGAAAATGCCTAAATCTGGTGGCTCTGAACACTATGGGATTCAACTGCTGTGGTCATCAGTCCCCTAGAACTTAGAACTACTTAAACCTAACTAACCTAAGGACATCACAAACATCCATGCCCGAGGCTGGATTCGAACCTGCGACCGTAGCAGTCGCACGGTTCCGGACTGTGCGCCTAGAGCCGCGAGACCACCGCGGCCGGCTCCTAAATCTGGTAAATGCCCATACAACACATAATGTTTCAAGTTCTGTGACAGAATAATTGCGATCAGCAGGTGACAGAATGCGACTCGCAAAGGCGATGTTTTTAATTACTGTAGTACCGTCTTCTTCAATTTCCTAAAAAATGTGTACGCCTAAAGCGGTGTTAGAACTGTCGGTGGCAATAGAAAATTTTCTAGTAAGATCTGGGAGTTATAAAAGAGGTGCGTTCAACAAAGCTTGTTTTAGATTGACAAATTCAGATTGTGCTTGGCTATCCCACGATCAAATAGTTTTTTTACCCGTCAACTGGCACAATCTAGAGGTGTCTAAAGCAGAGTAATGAATAAATTTACGGAAAAAGTTAATTAAACCCAAAAAGCTGCGTAATTGTTTCTTCGTCGTAGGAACAGTAATGTCACGTAAAGCTTGAAGTTTTTCTGGGTCATGCGCAATGCCTTCTACTGAAATTACATGCCCAAGAAATTTTATAGAAGTTTGCCCAAAGTGCGATTTGCTAAGATTAACTGTGAGTCCTTGTGCACGAAAAGTTTGCAACAGTTGTCCAAGAATCAGATTGTGTTCAGACCAGTTAGCTTCTGCAATAAGAATCTCGTCTACATACGTTGTGATTCTGTCATTAAGTTCTGTCGAAAGTATAGTATTCAAACCGCGAATAAATGCTGCTGAAGAAATTGTTAAACCGAACGGTAATTTGCAAAATTGGTAACAGTCACCAAAACAGAGATATGCTGTGTACTTTCTGCAGTTCGGATGGAGCTGAATTTGCCAAAATCACAATTTCAAATCTAATGTGGAATAAACAACAGTACCATGAAATTTCTGTACAAGTTCTTCTAGTGTCTGTGGGCGATCTGTTTCATTAATAATAATGCCATTGACGTGACGCGAATCAAGTACGAGGCGAAGTGAACCATCCTTTTTCTTAACAATATGGAGCGGGTTTATGTACGGACTAACTGCCGGTTCAATAATTCCTTGGTCAAGCATAGCTTGCAATTCTTTCCTAACTTGTTTTCTGTGAATACATGGAATGGGATAATGTTTGGCTTTAAACGTGTCGTGCTGTTTAACTTGAAATTCATACATGAAACCGGACATAGTACCAGGGATGTTGTCAAAAGCTGGAGCTTGCTGTAAAAGAATTTTGCGTAGTTGAGTACATTCGTCGTCTGTATTTGCTCTGCTTTGCTTTTCTTTTTTCAGAAATCATTTGCAAAACGTCATAGTCGGCTTCGTCTGGAGTGTTATAGTTGTGTACGTACGTATCTGTGAACAATGTCAAATGATAGTCTACGTAACGCGATGTAGAAATGACCTCTGTTCGATTAATTGTTTGTTCTTCTACAGATAAAGAGTGCTGAAATTCTAATGCCGGTTGTACATTTTCATCCTTTAACATTAAATAGGAATAAGTCAATAATTGCGTGTTGTACCAGAAAATTCGTATCTAAAATAACGTCTGTTGTCAATAAGGGAACAATCCAAAAATTTGAGTGGAACGTATGACCTGCAATACCAAATGATAAGGGTGTCTGTAAATTTACATCTACTCCTTTACCAGATACTGCTCCTTTTACTTTAGTTTTGCCTAATGGTAACGTAGGATAGGTATTCTCTTTGTTACATTCTTTGAAAGTTTCCTCATTTATAACTGACATAGGTGATCCAGAATCAATTACTGCTGAAAATTTGGATGATCCAATCTTTACTTCAATGACAGTGTGGAAAATGGTTTTTTTGAATAACAGGTTTTTCCTGCAAAAGAGTGTCTCGGATGTCGTCAAAAGTAATAACGTTTTCGTGAACAAGATTCTCCGTGTCAAAAGTAGTGCTTACGTTGTTGGAAGATGCAACCTGTACTGTATCTGGTCAAATTCTTTCTGACGTGCTGTTATTTGCGGGAGGATCCTGTGGCATTTCAACTATTTGCACTGTTCTGTTATTTCTTCCTGACGTATTACGTTCGAGATGATACCGACTGTCTGGTTCATTCATGATAATCTGTTGTTGTGTTTCATTATGCTGCTGGAAAGACCGACTGTTATTAAACGTACGCTGAAAATTGTGCTCATTACTTTTACGTCTGTCATGATAGTCATTGCTATACGGCGCGTTGCGATAGGAATTGAAATGATGTGTCTTCTGTACGTAGTGATTTCCTTGTTGCTGTGCGTTACTATTTGGCGGAGCCGACGCTATACGTGTAGGCGGTGAAACATTAAAGCTTGGTTGACCTTGCACATTACATTGTTGGTTAGGTATGCTAACCGGTTGGTTTTGTTGCTGTTGTTGGGAAAAACCTCTATTGTTACCAAAATGTGCCCGCATCTCGTGGTCGTGCGGTAGCGTTCTCGCTTCCCACGCCCGGGTTCCCGGGTTCGATTCCCAGCGGGGTCAGGAATTTTCTCTGCCTCGTGATGGCTGGGTGTTGTGTGATGTCCTTCGGTTAGTTAGGTTTAAGTAGTTCTAAGTTCTAGGGGACTGATGACCATAGATGTTAAGTCCCATAGTGCTCAGAGCCATTTTTTTTACCAAAATGTGGTTCCTGTTGCTGATAATTTTGACGATACTGATATTTAAATTTTTGTCTGTTATTAAAATTATGCTGGTATTTCTTGTAATTTCGGGAGTGTCTAATGAAAATTGTCACTTCCGGTAAAACTTGTCATATCAGGTTTTCTTTACAAGATTCTTAATTCTAGATAGATCGATAGTTGAAGAGCTGTTTTGATAGATATAAAGGATAGTAAAAGAGAAAGCAGCAGTGCAGAAAACTAAAGAGGAAACAGCACTAGTAGGGCTCAGGGCCCTGTGCACGCTACGGCACATATTCATCGAAGCATAATGAATCCCCTGAGGTCTCTTACGCGCTGCAAATAAATTTCAGTTTCTGCATTACAGGCAATGCCAGTGAAAATTCAAAAGCAAATTGTTGTCTCCAGTCCAAAGGGTGAATCTGTGCTCTGTCATTATTAAATACCTTAAACTTTCTCACGGATAGAAAGTGCTTATAATCAAAATTATCGTCTCTTTATGTCTGAACAGGTTCAGGATTATATGATAATCCGTTTGTCTGTGTCTGCCCGGAATCCAAGTCACGTACTCTCCGTAAATTACCAAAGTTACACTGGCTGTGTGAGTGTGACAAATGTTCAAGATGTGGCATATTCTGTGACGTCTTAGAGACTGAAACATTTTTCATTTCTGTCACTTTAAAACTTTCGTCAATTTGGCTGTTCTGTTGGTCAAATTTCGTTTCTACTTTCGCGTCCAGTGTGCGTGAATGTTCTGCTGACATTAATTTAAACTCGACGCGTAACTGTGTTGCGTTTTCAGAACATTGTTTGAAACGTCCCCTTTTTATGAAACGTCCCCTTTTTAACAATTTTACACGACTGTGCTTATACTGACGCACAATATTTTTAGCGCAACGCAATCTGACTTTCAATAATCTCTACAAGAGAATGGCCCTGACTAACATTAACCTGTACTTTTCACAAATCACTTACCTCACAAAAATCTTGGGTACTCCCACTACTGCAATACAGCAAGCGCCACTACTGCCAGCTAAATAAAAGATTCAAACTATGGAAGGCACTAACTACTGATAGGGATAGTTAGCAAATGAAAGATATTAATAGAGAACAAACAATGTATTTACCTTGATATCATATATATATATATATATATATATATATATATATATATATATATATATATATATATATATATATATATATATATATATATAGAGAGAGAGAGAGAGAGAGAGAGAGAGAGAGAGCAGTTCATGACAAATTTCAAAACTCCGCCATCTCTCTCCCCACATTCACCACTGCTGGCGGCTCACCTCCAACTGCGCCACGCTACGCGCTGTTCACAGCCAGCTGCCTAACACTACAATGGCGAGTATTACAACAATGCAAAGCAGCCACAGACTGCACACAGCACAGCCAGTGATTTTCATACACAGGTGGCGTTACCAATAAAAAAACCTAAACAGCCTACTTACATAGCTCCCATGCTCCCCACAAAAAAATTTACAAATTGGTTTGGGCAGTGGCCAATACAGATTTGAAAAAATTTTTCATAATTACAATAACAAAGAAATCAAATGCACACACTTATTTATACAATGTTGGTCAAAAGCTAAAATTTTCTCTCAGTCCATAAAGACAGTCCTGATCATTCATCACATTGCAGTGTTTTTCTCAAAGTCTGAGCAGTAAAAGAAAATGCACACGGAAGTAGTGCATTTCCATGCAGTCTTGAAGAAGTAGCGTTGTCCTTCCAACGGAAAGACAGTGCTGACTCTTGACATGCTGACAGGTAATGGGCCACAACAGAGCAAACCCACAGCTGAGTCAGTCGAAGTTTTGAAGAGTATTGGTGGGTCATCACAGTGCAGACCCACTGTAGTCCTGGTAGAGATGATGGTATTGGTGGGTCATCAAAGATGCAGACCCACTGTAGTCCTTGTAGAGATTACGGTACTGGTGGGCCACCAGAGGTGCAGACCCACTGCAGTCCTTTTAGAAATAATGGTATTGATGGATCATCAAAGATGCAGACCCACTGTAGTCCTTGTAGAGATAATGGTACTGGTGGGTCATCAAAGAAGCAGACCCACTGTAGTCCTTGTAGAGATGGCCAGCAGCCATCTGTTGTGACTATGCAGGTGCACAATCACCATTGAAGAGTCTTGCGGATAATAGAGCAAGTCCATAACCACCACTTGTGCACTCACAAAGTTTTTGAATTGTCCTGAGAACCAGCAATGCTGTTAACCAGTCCCTTGCTGAATTATTAACACACGTGCAAACACTAACAGTCCCTACTTCTCACATATTGTCTATATACTATGACCAACAGAAACGTGTGCAGTGAAATGTAACTTACAAGTTAATAATATGATGAACTGGTGACAAGTACAATTTTATAACATAAGAATACAATAACAAAGGTACAAAACACATCATTCAAGAACATAAAAATACAGATAACATTTGTAGTACAGGCTTTACAACAGAATAGAAATAAACATATACATCAATGTTATAGGAATTTTGACATAAGTACATACATAAAAGATCAGAATAATTATTGAAACATTGACTTCACACATGAGCATTAAAACAAAACAGAATAAATAATGTCTAAGCATATTTACAAGGTAAATAACATATTATTAATGCCAATTATATTTGAGGATAACAGTATTCCTCATCATAGTGAATAGTATTAGAAAAGAAAAAAATTCTATGAAACTACACAGAGACAGGAAGAAAACAAATACACAAGGGTACACAAACACATAGTGGGATAACACAAGGAAAGGACAGGGTTTCTTTTACTGCAGTATTTTGCAAACAAAACTTTCTTTACTTCTCGGAGATCTCCCTTTGTTCCTCACTATTTCCAAATAGTCCTATCTATACCTGTTTTCTGTACATTTTTCGTATGACTTCTCAATGCATTTCTTCCAATTCATCACAGCGCAGTCTCTTATATAGTCTACCCCCTCTTAAGCTAACTTAAATCTACTGAGCTCAGATGCTAAACTAAGGGATGAGGCAATGCAGCAGCACAAAACAATTAACACAAACAGCAATGATCAAAAATACAAATGGCGTAGCAAGCAGCATAAATTACAACTAATATAATGAGCAGCAAACAAGAAAAATAAATCAGTAGTAAAAGTGGCTTAAAAGAATAATACAAAGTGAAATTTAGTAGCACTATGCATGGCAAACAGCAGCAGCAAAAAAAAAAAAAAAAAAAAAAAACAACTTATCTTTAAACATGACATAGCTCAAGCAGAAAAAATATTACACTAAAAATGGCCATGTCTAATACCTATGTCACATCTTAACACTAGAGTGATGCATCACGATAACTTACTCTACCAAAAAAATTACCAAGTAGTTGAAAAGAAAATTATGTATGCAGTTCCTGTTAATAGTCCCTTCTTATTGTTCTTTCCATTCCAAGAGCTCCTTTTTCGAAGAATGTGGATCATAAAGTAATTATTTAATAGATCTGTTGACAGAAAGTGTTAACATTAGCAAATGCATTTAATTTTATTTTATGAAACCAATGCTGCAAGACAGCTCGAAACTAGATATCAAATGAAATAAGCAACTATGAAAAGCGAAGCATAAAAATATCATTCAATAGTCATGTGACATTTCATAAGTTAGTAGAAATTCTCTCAATTCTCGTAGAAAGATGCTTGTCATAATCAGGTGTGCAGATGTAAAATATTTCTCGTCATTTCATTAGGCATTTCTGTAAATATCATAAATTAAGAGCTCCACAGTGTCAACATATGTTTTCAAGTTCGACCGTGTCGTTTTTGCGATGCTCTCTACAAAGAAATGTCAATAGCGAGGATAATGGCCTCCCTTTTTTTTCTACCTGTGCCGCTGAAAAAGGCTCGCAATAATGGCTTTTTCTCCAGGCATCTGACAAACCTGGCCGCTCAGCTGGGTGCCCACGACGCATTACGTGCAGGTGGTCACTGAACTTTCTTACCGAAATATTTATGACACCAGTTTCCGCTACAGTGACAGTCTCATATAAAAAATTTCACAGGTCAAGAATTTGGGTTACAAATCTGTAGAAACAAAATCCTATAAATATAACAGCGTCCAAAAAATTTTCGCCAGCATTGTGATACATTCACGCATATACACACATTTCATAACTCTTAAAGTACGATTCTTGGTTTCCAACATCCTTTTCCACAAATCAGAGTCCCTAAACACTACTCATTATTCCTTACCTTATTAACATATACATATTCGTCGACACGTCAATCTTGCGACGACACTTCACTATTTCATCGTAATAAATACATAGCATAATAAAATTCCCCATATAGCATCAAATTGTTCATCATAAACATACCTCAACAGCATAATACACATCGTCGTCGTAAAAATAACATCATAATACCTCAGTCAACTCTCAAAATCGTCGTAGCTTCCTCCAATAATTTCAAAACCTAAAAAAATTCTCTGCTCATGTCAAAAGTGTCATCCGCCTCAAACGCGCTTCAAAAATCATGATCCCATACCAAATACATCATTCAAAGTTCTCATAGTATCACAATGGTTCCAAAAAAATATGAACAGTTCACAAAGTACTGACAAAATGCAATTTCATACGTGTGAAGTTATTCAACTGTGTAATTACGTAAACATCTGTCACTAATGTAGTAAAAAAAATGTTTCTCTCTCAGTTACATGATCAGATAGCTGTGTAATTTGTCTGTTAGAGAAGTATGGTACCGATGTGTAAAGTTGTATAAGCAAATATCGTATTAGCTAGGGTTCCTTGTGGTTGCCACACACATGGTACACAAAGTAAGCGTGTACCCCCCTGAGGATAAATGATTAATACCCTCAGGTGTTACAGATTACAGCAATGGAATGAAATGTATCACGAAATACCTTTGTATCATTGTACTTCAAATATCTTTAAAAATAAATGTTTTAAGTATAAAATTAATCACTCAAATGCGTGTACTGTAGCGCTAAACTGTGCGTCTTGTTGTAAGATAATCTCTGTGGAAGTGTCGTAGTTATCGTCCTCCGAAAGCTAAGTTCTGCAGAAGTCAATGTACTTACCTCACGATACACAAAAATGAAATGCTTTGCGAATAGATATCTTAGTTATTACGCTTATTATTGTGATGAAGAAAGTACTGTACTGTAACGTATTGTTGTACCACGAAAAAGGCTGTCTCATTGTTGCTATACCACAAAAGTTACTACTAAAACGTGTTTTTCTTTCCAGAAGAATTCAGAAAACTGTGCAGATATAAAACAGATACACCGCAAAAGCAACATTGTAAATTGTCACTCATTAGTAGCGTCGTGATAAAATCGTGTAGCTGTCACATAAACTAACCTCTGTGTCATCTGGTATCTCTCAGAAAGCACTTTAAACCCAGAATGTATTTTCAAGTAAACCAAAATGTTGCATTAAAATCTCATTTACCAGTATGTGTCCTATGTAAGCCTGATAGTCGTTACATAATCGTGCAGCTAACAAGCAAGAATGTACAAATACAACACTGTGTCGTCTGTTCACTATAACAATGCATTCTTAATTTCTGTATAAATAAGTTCTCTTGATTCTTGACTGGATATTTAACTTCAAACATTGTTGCATGGTAACAGTTTCTAAGTCTAACAAAGCATACTAGTAACGTAAAGTGAAAAGTTTTATGGCAAAGACAAAGTTAAAAAGCAGAGTATTTCCCAACAAACGGTTTTACATGTGAAATGTGGTGTAAACCTTTACTCTTCCTAGTACGCAGAGTTTCAACTTTAACGCAATTATCATGTGGTATACGTCGGTAAAGAATACTGGAATTTTTCTCAAGGTTAGCGTCTATGTTATTTTTCCCTGAGCCAGCGGGCGCACGCGGCTGCCTGCTTGTGCGAGTCGTTGTCTGTCTCTTTGTTGGCGCGCGTCGTTACTGGGATTAGGAGACCTAACTTCTACAAATTCGCCTTGCCGAGAGGGCCCAGCTCTGTTTGAATCCCGCCAGTTCTGATGCAATTCAGGTCTGCCGTTACGATCATATCGTCTCTCGTCATGTCGGTAGATTCCATAGTTTCTTTCTTGTCGGTCAAGTGGTGGAGAATTTCTCCCTGAATTTTCATTGCACGGTGGACCGTTGCGTCTGAAGTTATTCTGTCTCCCGTGATAATAATAGTTCTGGTTACCATATTGTCTGTTTCTATGATTGTCTCTGTCATATTCATTACTATGGAAATGTGATCTTTCTCTGTAACTATTATTACTCTGCCAGTGGTTGTCATATGGGTGGTGTCTGTTTTGGTCACGATATGTGTTGTGAGAATAGCCTTGTCGTGTCCAGTTATTATTTCTTTCATCGCGGAATTGTGACAGATGTGACCTGTAATTGTTGTGCTCCTGTTTCCGCGTTCCCCGATTGTCAGTGTCAATTTCCAGTTCTTGTAACAGTCCCTGAAAAGCTTCAATGTCGTCTTTGCAACGTCCTGCCAAAATAATATGTCGTAAATGTTCAGGCAGTTTGATTAAGCAAATTCGGATGAGTTCTGAGGGGCTGTATGGGTTTGAAAGATACTGATTCTTGTGCAACATGTCTTCAAAATATTTCATAATACAGGAAAATTCAGATTGTTCGAAACGTTTCATCATTATGATGCTATATTTTACTCGGTCTTGTGTGGCTTGAGACCAATATGCTGAGAGGAAGGCATGGTAAAATTCTCCTTCACTGTGGCAATCGTGAATGACCGATCGCATTCTTACAGCTGGTTCATTCTCTAAGTAGCCACACATAAATTCTAATCTGTGTTCTAATGACCAGTTGGGAGGAAAACAATGAGAGAATTGATGGAGCCACGCTTGTGGATGAATGTCGTTGGCAGAATTCTTAAACGTTTTGAATTTACGTGTAGTAATGAACAGCTTATAGTCAAAATCATCATGTCGGCGAGTCGCATATCGGTCATTGTTAGGTCGTGTCGGCCGTTCCATCTCAAAATTCGGTGCACATTGCCAGTTTCTTTCATAACTTCCGAAATGCCCTGTGTTATTATTTTGCGTCTTTTCCGTATTTCTAAGCCCCTCTTCCCGTGTTGGGGCGCGAGTGTCCTCTGAAATACGTAATTCTTGTAGTACCTGTGTCAGCTGATCTTGTACTTCGCGGATTTCTCTTTGGTGTTGCGTATTAATTTGATTCAGATTTTGTTTCAGTTTCCTAATTTGTTCGCTCTCTTCTGTGTCATTAAAGACTACCGGTTTTGTGTCATTCAGATTATCATCTACCTTCGTAGATAAGTTAGTGAACTGATCCGAAAGTTCGGCTACTTTCTCCGATAGTGAACACATTTCCTCAGTGTGTTTTTCTGAACCAAGTTTCAGAGTATCTACTGTGTCCTTTAAGTTTTCCTGAGTTTTTGCAAGTTGCGTAACCGAATCGGTAGATGCAACTGAGTCAAATTTAGCTTGCAAGGTCTCATGATTTTCATGAACAATAGTTTGTAGTTCTTTTATGGCTGCTTCGTGATTCTGTAGTGCATTTTCATGCCGCGAAAAAATAGGTTGGAAATGCTCACAAATTTGGGTTTTTACGTCGTTACAGACTTTTTGACATTTCGATTCAATGTGATGTAACTCAGTAGGTTAAATCCTCACGTGTTTGTTCAAGAGTTTGCTCCAATGAGTCTAACTTTTGAAGCTGTTGCTGTGTTTGTCTCTGATTTTGTTCCATTGTGTCTAACTTTTGCTGTGTTTGTCTCTGATTTTGTTCCATTGTGTCTAACTTTTTAAGATTTTGTCCCATTTGTCTCTGATTTTGTTCCATTTGTTGCATTAATTGCAATAATAATGTATTAGTGTCTGGAATCTGTTTCTCTATGCTTTTTGGCAGTGCATTTTCACCGGCAACATTCACATTGTGACAAGCAGAAAATGTGTCTTGACTCATTTGAGAAAACGGTGATGGCCCAGAACCTGAATCTACAGTTTTTGCGAAATTGTGTCCTGTCATTTCGGATTCCTGAGGCGAGCTGTTGCCGACCGACCGATCGATAATGCTTCCCTGCTCACTAATTGTTTCACTGTCTACGCCATTGTTTGCCGCCCGCTCCATTTCCCTATGCACAATTACCAAATTATTACTTTGAACATCAGTTAATTCATTACTCGGTGGCGCTAACACACTGCTTTCGTTTTCACTGTCATTTCGCAGTTTACTTTGGAGCCTAGTATTACGTTTTTCACACGCCATTATTGTCACAGTATTTCACACGACAACACAGAAAAACACAATTTGAAGAGCAAAAATAAGAGAACACATTAACATAACACTGAAAATAATATCTAGTTAATTGCAGCTGCGAAATACTTGGTGCAAATCTACATGCGTGCCACACCTGTTTTACTGTACAACAATGAAAGACTGCAACTACAAAAGAGATTCTCTCTACAATTACGCGCTAGCAATAAACAAAATCTACACTAATTACACAAACTACAAGAAAAAATCAGAAGATTCCAGTGAGGTATCCTAGGCTAAGGGTCGACATATGAAACATCCCCTTTGAACAATTTCACACGACTGTGCTTATACTGACGCACAATATTTTTAGCGCAACACAATCTGACTTTCAATAATCTCTACAAGAGAATGGCCCTGACTAACATTAACCTGTACTTTTCACAAATCACTTACCTCACAAAAATCTTGGTTACTCCCACTACTGCAATACAGCAAGCGCCACTACAGCCAGCTAAATAAAAGAGTCAAACTATGGAAGGCACTAACTACTGATAGGGATAGTTAGCAAATGAAAGATATTAATAGAGAACAAACAATGTATTTACCTTGATATCATCATATATATATATATATATATATATATATATATATATATATAGAGAGAGAGAGAGAGAGAGAGAGAGAGAGAGAGAGAGAGAGCAGTTCATGACAAATTTCAAAACTCCGCCATCTCTCTCCCCACATCCACCACTGCTGGCGGCTCACCTCCAACTGCGCCACGCTACGCGCTTTTCACAGCCAGCTGCCTAACACTACAATGGCGAGTATTACAACAATGCAAAGCAGCCACAGACTGCACACAGCACAGCCAGTGATTTTCATACACAGGTGGCGTTACCAATAAAAAAAACCTAAACAGCCTACTTACATGTTTAGCGACTTCACTAATTTCATCTCTAAGTGATTTTGTTGCGGCTGCATGTGTACTACGTAACACTTCACTACTATTCCTAGCACAAGCCTTAATTTCCTCACGTAATTGTTCTTTAGTATCATGACGTTACACGGTAACGGCTGTAGTCTGTTCACTAAGTTGTTTGTTCTGTTCGTTAAGGTTGTCGTGTTTTTCATTCGACTGTTTGAAACTTTCATTAAGTTGTTTGCACGATTCAGTAAGTTGTTTGTAATGATTGTCGTAATTATCATTAAGTTGATTGAAATGGTTGTCTAGTTTCTCATTGAATTGAAGTAATAATGCCATAACCTGATCCCAGCCAAAATTAGCGACTCTATTTTCTATGCTGTGTGTTGGTGTATCAGCATTTGTCGCGTTTTGTATAACCATTTGGTCATTCTCTGATTCTTTAAAATGTTTGCCAATCGTACGTGCACTGTTGGTCACTATATCGGAATCAAATAAATCTGACGTATTCCGACTACATTGTTCATCTTCGTGAGAAAAATTTATCTGTTCACAATTCAAATTTTGCAAACCGGGTGTGTCAAACTGGGCAGCGTTCATTGTATCGGAACGTGCGGCGTCATCAATTGTTAAATTTACTGTGGACATAATTGAATTTGTTTGCCCATCATTAGGATTTAACTCAATACTAGTGATCGGCAGGCACTGATTATCTGTAATTAGACGATTATCACTATTACACTGAGTGTCGCAAGTATTATCGGTCAAATTATTCGAGTCGGCTATTTCACTCATTGCACATCGCGATGTACTGGAAACAGTTTTCGCGGCATTTTTAACAAATCAAAATTAAGCACAAAATGAAACAAAGACGAAGCAAAAATGGAACAAACACAATTACGACAAGGAGCAATAAATTGTCGATGATCTGTGAAAGAGAGAGTGACAAATTAGTAAATGCGTGGCGCCAGATGCAAACTACATTTAAGTAAATAAGAGCAGATATATAACTGACTACTTCTCAGAAAATCACAAAGAAATACGATCCTGGCCGGTTGTCGCCAAGTGTAACCTCCCCACAAAATATAATATACACTCCTGGAAATTGAAATAAGAACACCGTGAATTCATTGTCCCAGGAAGGGGAAACTTTATTGACACATTCCTGGGGTCAGATACATCACATGATCACACTGACAGAACCACAGGCACATAGACACAGGCAACAGAGCATGCACAATGTCGGCACTAGTACAGTGTATATCCACCTTTCGCAGCAATGCAGGCTGCTATTCTCCCATGGAGACGATCGTAGAGACGCTGGATGTAGTCCTGTGGAACGGCTTGCCATGCCATTTCCACCTGGCGCCTCAGTTGGACCAGCGTTCGTGCTGGACGTGCAGACCGCGTGAGACGACGCTTCATCCAGTCCCAAACATGCTCAATGGGGGACAGATCCGGAGATCTTGCTGGCCAGGGTAGTTGACTTACACCTTCTAGAGCACGTTGGGTGGCACGGAATACATGCGGACGTGCATTGTCCTGTTGGAACAGCAAGTTCCCTTGCCGGTCTAGGAATGGTAGAACGATGGGTTCGATGACGGTTTGGATGTACCGTGCACTATTCAGTGTCCCCTCGACGATCACCAGTGGTGTACGGCCAGTGTAGGAGATCGCTCCCCACACCATGATGCCGGGTGTTGGCCCTGTGTGCCTCGGTCGTATGCAGTCCTGATTGTGGCGCTCACCTGCACGGCGCCAAACACGCATACGACCATCATTGGCACCAAGGCAGAAGCGACTCTCATCGCTGAAGACGACACGTCTCCATTCGTCCCTCCATTCACGCCTGTCGCGACACCACTGGAGGCGGGCTGCACGATGTTGGGGCGTGAGCGGAAGACGGCCTAACGGTGTGCGGGACCGTAGCCCAGCTTCATGGAGACGGTTGCGAATGGTCCTCGCCGATACCCCAGGAGCAACAGTGTCCCTAATTTGCTGGGAAGTGGCGGTGCGGTCCCCTACGGCAATGCGTAGGATCCTACGGTCTTGGCGTGCATCCGTGCATCGCTGCGGTCCGGTCCCAGGTCGACGGGCACGTGCACCTTCCGCCGACCACTGACGACAACATCGATGTACTGTGGAGACCTCACGCCCCACGTGTTGAGCAATTCGGCGGTACGTCCACCCGGCCTCCCGCATGCCCACTATACGCCCTCGCTCAAAGTCCGTCAACTGCACATACGGTTCACGTCCACGCTGTCGCGGCATGCTACCAGTGTTAAAGACTGCGATGGAGCTCCGTATGCCACGGCAAACTGGCTGACACTGACGGCGGCGGTGCACAAATGCTGCGCAGCTAGCGCCATTCGACGGCCAACACCGCGGTTCCTGGTGTGTCCGCTGTGCCGTGCGTGTGATCAGTGCTTGTACAGCCCTCTCGCAGTGTCCGGAGCAAGTATGGTGGGTCTGACACACCGGTGTCAATGTGTTCTTTTTTCCATTTCCAGGAGTGTATAATATAAATAATATCCTCATTTAGTGTAGTGTAACCTCAAAACAGAAGAATTCCTAAACTTCTCAACAGTAAAAATTATAATTATGTCGTTCACATTTAGTGTAACGTCCCAACAAAAAGTAAATTCAGTAACCTGGTAATAATACAATGTAACTAACCTCTCAATTAAATTGTCGCTCACTTATAATTTTTAAATAATTGACTGTGAATTTAACCTGGTAAATTTTGGACGTCAGCAGTGCTGCGTCGTAGCCCTGAAAGATCATTCTGAATAAAAAAAGGAAAAATTCTTACGTCAATGAAGTCGCAGGATAACGCATATATATCTGCTCTTACAATAAATTTTTCTGACACAGCCCTGTGCAATGCTAGTAACCACTTTTAATAGACTGATGAAAAAGTCTCAGTGCATCGTGACTGATATCTACAACACATACTGTGAAAAGAAACTACAATGAGGCTAGACACTTGTTAAAAAATTGCTTCTTACAAACCATTTCTCTCCCTAAGAATTGTTTCACATACATCCTGATCTCTATTTAAAATCAGTCGAGTGCACTGTATCTGCTATTTGTAAAGAAAGCACACAGGGTGTGGACACTTGTTACAAAGTATGCTTCCTTTTTCACCACTCTTCTCCGTAATGAGAGTTGCTTCAGCTGCACCCTGAACCCATTTGAAAGCAACCAACGGCGCTAGACTTACTATTTATAAATAACTTACTGCTGGACTCCCTACTTCTGAACTGGCGGAGATTTAACGAGTTCATGGTGCTGGGGTTTGTATCTCAGTATAGTCACTAACAATAGTAATAAAACAGTAATAATAATAATAATCTGTAGGGCCTACAGCAGTGTACTAGGCATTATATAGCTACAGTCGAGTTGAAGTGTCGAGTATTTCATTTACTCTCGTGAAGTAAATAACAAGACAATTTGTGGTCTATTGCGAGAATTTTCCAAGATATACCTCAGAATGTGCGATGTATGGGTCTGAGTTTTACTGTCACATATGCGAGGTGCGAGTTTAGGGGTAGCAGGAGGACTAGATAAGGAGGATGTTGTACATACATTCTCTTTACAAGCTATAACCTGTACAACATTGTCATGCGTTCATGTTAGCATTTGAAAAAAAATAGTAAATTATTGCTGGCTTACGAAATGGTGACTATAGTAACGATCTATAAAAAATGATGTAGTTGCACGTCCGAAACGCAAGTGGTCACTTTCGTCTCTACCCTACATAAAATTTAATTTTACCCCACATTAGTAATTGCCCCCAGATTGGAAATCGTTTTTAGCTGGATATCTTATGATAACAAAGTCTGTCGAAACTGGGTGTTTGTAAATAAAGAAATATTTATGCGGACTTGGCTTTACAAAAATTTTACCCAATAAACCGGACACCTCCTTCTGATTTCTCAGCAAGAGAAAACTCAATTTGACATTAGGGATGGCATATTTAGCCACACCCCTGAAGACCACTCAGCGTCTCTAAATATGGTGGGAAGTCGACAGTATTAGACATTCTATTTAAAATCATCTGATAGTCCTTGAGTGGTCAAGGAATACCACTGCTATGTCCGCGATAATGGCCCCGATGGAACCTCGCAGTGTTTGAATAGTGAATTTATTGCACTGGGTAGTTTCACTGTAAGATCGATGCCAGCTCTTTTAGGTCCCCTTTTTAGACCTGCTCAAATGGCTGCCATCGGAACATTAAATTTTGAGTGCAGCATTAAAGCGTTAATACATCGACGGGAAATGGAAGGACGAATTCACGGCTGTTTGAGAGCAGGTGAACAGGTTCTCAGGGGCTTCCCGAGCCTCATTACGGCAATCCTCGCCTGAAGCTCCAAGGCAGCTAATCGCCGGCTCTCCCCATCAATTCCCCCGTTACGGTAATATTTTCTTTGCGTTCCGTCGAGAAACCTCATCAACGGAGGGGTTGCAACAAGGTCGACGGACGGGGTCGTGGAGGGGCGGTGCGCCAATCAGAGACGCTCGGTTGGTTGCACCCGTCACGACGGTATTAGAGCAATAATTCCGTTACGGACCTCGAAGGCAAGAGAGCGCAAAAACAATTTGCGAATAATTCCGCCCAGCACGCGACATCGATTTTCGGCGCCGAGCGACTGCCAGTAACACGGCGGATATATCGGAGCCGGGGGCGTCGACGCGTGCAAAAAAGGCCATCGCGGCGGCGCGGGGTGAGCGGCCCATCGCCATCGCCGGCTTTAGGGGAGGCGGCAAAGCGAGCGCGCAGCGTGGAGCGGCCGTTTGTGTACAGTGGCGAAACAAAAGAGGCAAGCTGTTCCCGCCACGCCGTGCCGCGGCCCTTCGCGGTCCGCCGCACAGCACCTGAATTTCGTTATCGTGCCGTTGCCTCGAGAGTGATTTATTCTCTCGGCATCAAAGTCGTCAGAATCCAGGCGTCCGTAAAGCGATTTCCGCAACAGCCCGTCGTTAATGGAACACGAGAACATAGGAGTGCATAAAATGCCGCAGTCATACAGCTGCAAAAGAATTTAATACCTAAAGCCGGATTTCCACATGACACAAAAGTGACCCCACTTGGCTGCCATTTGAGTGGCTGCCATTTGAGTGGCGCCACCAGAGTTGTGTAACGCTTCTTTTACCGGTGACACAAAAGCTAAAGTCCTCCACGTTTGTGACGCCTCTGTGCTTCCCCCCATCCCCCACCCGCTCCCCGATATTTAGTGTCTGAAGCAAAACAAGCAGCCGCTATCTTGATTTAAATGCTTCCGAAACTATTCCCGTATTTAGTGGTTTCCCTAATTATACTTGCGTACTGCGAAAATATGCAGTTTCGATGATACGCAGCATTAACGATCTCTCCACAGTGCATCGTTTTGAGCACGGTTTGTTGTCCTGCATCGGTACATCAAACCTTCATGACACACAATGGTTAATTTACTTGGTCAAAATTTATGTTGTTTTTAATATACGACTCACGGATGAGATTTGTGCATTAGTAAGCAAGTACGAGGGTTCTCTGGAAAGTTATGCCTCCGTGTTTTTAAGTGTAAACTCACAATCCTTTTCAAATAAAACAATTGCTGTTAACATTGTTCATTTTCATCGTTAATGTCTACATATTTACTTCTCAACACAGTCACATTGGCGAAGAACTTCCCAGTGAGACCAGTTTGTTGATACCGTCACTGTATGATATTTGACTTCGTTGATGGAGTCGCAACATCATCTCTGCTTACACCGATTCACCTTTATAAAAGTGAAGTTCTCGAAGCTTATTTTTAAGTGGAGGATAGGGCCAAGTCAGGACTGAATGGAGGATGATCGATGATAGCTGACCCAAGGCGTGAAATTTGTTGCAGATGTCGCAGCAGTCGTGTGTGATCTGACGTTATCATGCTGTAGGAAAAGGTTCCCGATATGTGTACGAACTCTTCGAATTCTAAATTATATTACAGCACGCAGTATCGTTACTATATTCATCGTCATATTACACGCTATAACACGGAGTCCTCTAGAGGCAGTAGGCAGCAAATACATTTATTTTATTATAATTTTTTTATATGCTTTGTCATCAGTCTTCTGACTGGGCTCATGCGGCCCGCCACGAGTTTCTCTCCTGTGCTAACGTCTTCATCTCAGATCAGCACGTGCAACCTACGTCCTCTATTATGTGCTGGATTTTATTCCAAATTCGAATATTTGTCTTCCTCTACAGTTCTGCATTCTACAGCTCCCTGTAGTACCATGGAAGTCCTTCCCTCATGTCCTAACAGAAGTCCTATCGTCCTGTCCCTTCTCTCTATCAGAGTTTCCCAGATATTCCTCTCCTCTCCGATACTGCACTATATCTCCTCATTCCTTATCTTATTAGTCCATGTAATTTTCAAGATTCGTCTGTAGCACCACATCTCTAACGCTTCGATTCTCTTCTGTTTTGGTTTTCCCACAGTCTATGTTTCACAACCATACAATGCTGTACACCAGACGTATACTCTCAGAAATTTCTTCCTCAAATTAAGGCCGATATTTGATATTAGTAAACTTCTCTTGGCCGGGAATGTGCTTTTTGTCATTGGTAGTCTGCTTTTGATGTCTTCCTTGCTCCGTCCGTCACTCGTTATTTTACTGCCTAGTTAGCAGCATTCCTTAACATCATCGATCCTGATATTAAGTTTCTCGCTGTTCTCATTTCTACTACTTCTCATCACCTTCGTCTTTCTTCGATTTACTCTCAGTCCACACTCTGTACTCATTAGACAGTTCATTCCATTCAGCAGCTCATGTAATTCTTCTTCACTTTCACTCAGGATAGCAATGTTATTAGCGAATCGTATCGTTGTTATCCTTTCCCCTAGAATTTTAATTTCACTCCTGATCCTTTCTTTTGTTTCCATTATTGCTTCCTCGATGTACAGATTGAACAGTAGGGGCGAAAGACTGCATCCTTGTCTTACACCGTTATTAATACGAGCACTTCGTTCTTGGTCTTCCGCTCTTATTATTCCGTCTTGGCTGTTATTCATATTGTACAGGATGCGGCAGAACCGACTAAGCAGTTTCTATCGATTACCGTTGAGGCTGTGGTGGGGGTAGGCAGTTGCATGTGGTCTGCCTTTGTTCAGTCGTTGACCCCTTTTCAGTAGCCAACATGGGCTGGAGCGGTGCACATCGTGGTTTTGCTGTTCGCGCTAATTATGAAAACAACAGATCTGTGATCACTACACAACGAGCTTTTCGGCGACAGTTCAACTTTCCACGCAAAACTTTCGCTAGCGGGCTGCAAATAACCCCCGAATTGTTCAAGAAAAGCCGCAACATTGTCCTAAAGTGACATTGTGGTGTGCCACATGACAATTTGGCGTGGTAGGCCCTTACTAGTTGGGAAGGAAGTAGTGACCGCGACAGTGAATTCCACATGGTATATTACAATGTTGCAAAATTTTCTGAAACCCAGAATGGACGAGACTGTTGAAGAACATGGATTGGGGACTTCTGGTTCCAACAGGGTGGAGCTACTGCTCACACATCTCTAATTTCACTTAATGTTTTGAGAGAAATGTTTCCGGGACGCCTCGTCCCTTTGAAGTGAGATGTCCGGTGGCCTGCGCGGTCAGCAGATTTGAGCATTTGTGACTGCTTTCTTTGGGTATATCTGAGGGAAAAGGTTACCAAATCCACCCTCACACCCTATAAGACTTAAAAGAGTGGATTATTGACGAAGTGAATGCCATACCCCACGATATGTGTGCAAGAGCTGCTCGAAAATTCAGGGGTCGTCTACAACAATGTATTCATGCTGACGGTCGCCATCTTGAAGATATTATTTTCAAAACTAAATGAATGTAAAAATGGTATGTTGTACTACTTTACAAAATAGAAACATTTTTCTCTAAACATCCACATTTACTTTTTATTGCTCCTTAAAACTGCTTAGTCGGTTCTGCCATGCCTGTATATCACCCGTCTCTCCCTATAGCTTACCCCTATTTTTCTCAGAATTTCGAACATCTTGCAGCCTTTTACATTGTCGAACGCTTTTTCCAGGTCGACAAATACTATGAACGTGTCTTGATTTTTCTTTAATCTTGCTTCCATTATTACCCGCAACTTCATGATTGCCTCCTTCTTCACTTTACCTTTCCTAAAGCCAAACTGATCGTCATCTAGCGCATCCTCAGTTTTCTTATCCATTCTTCTGTATATTATTTATGTCAGTATTTTGGATACATGAGCTGTTAAGCTAAATGTGCGACAATACTCGTACTTGTCAGCTCTTGTCGTCTTCGGAATTGTGTAGATGATGTTTTTACGAAAGTCACATGGTGTGTTGCCAGACTCATACATTCTACACACCAACGTGAATAGTCGTTTTGTTGCCACTTGCCACAACGATTTTAGAAATTCTGATGAAATGTTATCCATCCCTTCAGCATTATTTGATCTTAAGTCCTCCAAAGCTCTTTTAAATTCTGATTCTAATACCAGGTCCCATATCTCTTGAAATCGACTTGTGTTTCTTCTTCTATCACATAAGACAAATCTTCCCCCTCACAGAGGCTTCCAATGTATTCTTTCCACCTATCCGCTCTCTCGTCTGCATTTAACAGTGGAATTCCTGTTGCACTCTTAATGTTATACCGTTGCTTTTAATGTCACCGAGCGTTGTTTTGACTTTCCTGTATGCTGAGTCAGTCAGTCCTACCGACAATCATTTCTTTTTGGATTTCTTTACATTTTTCATGCAGCCATTTCGTCTTAGCTTCCCTGCACTTCCTATTTAATTCCTTCCTCTACGATTTGTATTTCTGTATTCCTGAGCCTCCCGGAAGAGTTATGTACTTTCTCCTTTCATTGATCAATTGAAGGATTTGTTCTGTTAATCATGGTTTCTTCACAGTTACCTTCTTTGTACCTGTGTTTTCCTTCCCATCTTCTGTTGTCGCCCTTTTTAGGGATGTCCATTCCTCTCCAACTGTACTGTCTAGTGAGCTATTTCTTATTGCTGTATCTATAGCCTTAGAGAACTTCTGGGGTATCTCGTCATTCCTTAGTACTTCCGTATCCCACTTCTTTGGGTATTGATTCTTCCTGACTAATGTCTTCAACTTCAGCCTACTCTTCATCAGTACTGTGTAGTGATCTGAGATTATGTCTGCTGCTGGGTACACCTTACAATCCAGTACCTGATTTCGGAATCTCTGTCTGACCATGATGTTATCTAACTGAAATCTTCCCGTATTTCCCGGCGTTTTCCAAGTATACCTCCTCCTCAAGTGATTCCTGAACTGAACAGAGTATTCGCTATTATTATCTGAAATTTATTATGGAACTCAATTAGTCTTTCTCCTCTATCATTCCTTGTCCCATGTCCATATTGTCCTGTAACCTTTTCTTCTACTCCTTCCCCTACAACTGCATTCATGTCCTCCATGACAATTAGATTTTCATCTCCCTTTACATACTGTATTACCCTTTCAATATCCTTATACACTTTCTCTCTCTCTTCATCTTCGGCTTAAGACGTCGGCATGTGTATCTGAACTATCGTTGTCGGTTTGCTGTCGATTCTGATAAGAATAACCTTATCACTAAACTGTTCACGGTGACACACTCTCTGCCCTACCGTCCTATTCACAACGAATCCTACTCCCGTTATACCATTTCCTGATTCTGTTGATATTACCCAATACTCATCTGACCAGAAATCCTTGTCTTCCTTCCACTTCACTTCACTGACCCCTAGATTGAGCCTTTGCATTTCCTTTTTCATATTTTCTAGTTTCTCTACCACGTTCAAGCCTCTGACATTCCACGCCCGACTCATAGAACGTTATTATTTCGTTGATTATTCAATTTTCTCTTATGATAACCCCTTGGCAGTCCCTTCGCGGAGATCCGAATGGGGGACTATTCAGGAATCTTTTGCTAAAGGAGAGATCATCATGACGCTTCTTCAGTTACAGGCCACATGTCCTGTGGATACGCGTTACATGTCTTTAATGCAGTAGTTTCCATTGCCTTCTGCATCCTCATGTCTTTGATCTTTGTTGATTCTTCCGCCTTCAGGGGCAGTATCCCACCCCTAAGACAAGAGACTGCCCTAAACCTCTGGCCCTTCCTCCGCTATCTTTGACAAGGCCGTTGGCAGAATGAGGGTGACTTCTTATGCCGGAAGTCTTCTGTCGCCAATGCTGATCATTAATCAGAACTTAAGCAGCGGCGGTATTCGAACCCAGGACCAAAGACGTTTTTATTAGAATCAAAGACGCTACCCCAAAACCACAGATACGATCTATAGACGTAGACACGATGAATAAGGCTGTAGAATGCTAATAACGTTTGTTTTATTTAAAAATCGTTAAGACTTCTTACATAAAAATGTCGGAGCCTTTGCTTTGCAGCATGTCCTTGTACCATTCAGTGGTTAGTGAGCGGTGATTTGTAGTTGCACAATCGTTTGGACTTAATTCTTCAAAAGATGAAAATTAATGCATTTCCGGCAGTGTTTTCAGCTTTTAGCCCACTGGCATCTTCAATTCTCTTGAACACTAGTCCAGTGAATATGAGAAAGAAAGTAATAACCTTTCTGGAAGCAGTATGTTTTCAGGATGGTTGGTTGATTTGGGGAAAGGGACCAAACAGCGAGGTCATCGTTCCCATCGGATTAGGGAAGGATGCGGAAGGAAGTCGTCCATGTCCTTTAAAGGCAATCATCCCGGCATTTGCCTGGAGCGATTTGGGGAAATCATGGGAAACCTAAATCAAGATGGCCTGACAAAGCTTTGAGCCATGGTCCTGCCGAAAGCAAGTCCAGTGATACAGAAATACTAATTAACTAGGAGTGAAAGAAATAGGAAGTGTAGGGAAGCTAAGGAATGGCTGCACGAAAAATGTGAAGAAATCGAAAAGGAAACTCACCATATAGAAAAGTCAAACCAATCTTCGGTGAAATCAAAAGCAAGGATGGTAACACTAAGAGGACAATGGGAATTCCGCTGTAAAATTCAGAGGAGAGATCGGATAGGTGAAAACTGTTCACTGAAGTCCTCTATGATGAGGAAGACTTGTCTGATGACGTGGTAAAAGAAGAGGTAGCAGCCAATGCAGAAGAGATAGGGCATGCAGTATTAGACTCAGAACTCAGGAATGAAGGTCGTATAAGGCAGAAGAGGTAAACAGCATTCCATAAGAAGTATTAAAGTCATTTGGGGAAGTGGCAACAAACCTACTATTCACGCTGATGTGTAAAATACACGAGTCTGGCGATATATCATCTGACTCGCAAAAATACAGATAGTCATACAAGAATTATCATACAATCAGCTTAATAGCTCTTGCATCCATGTTATGGCAAGAATAATTTACAGAAGAACGAAAAGGAAAACTGAGGATATGTTAGAAGACGATCAGTTTGGTTTCAGGAAAGGTAAATGCCCAAGAGTGGCAGTTCTGACGTGGCAAGACTAAAGAAACATCGAGACTCGTTCTTGGTTGTTGTCGTCCTGGAAAAGCGTTCGACAATGTCTCATGGTGCAAGATTTTCGAAATCCTGAAAAAAATAGGGATAAGCTATAGCGACTATAATGACAGACGGGTAATATACGATTTTTACAAGAGCCAAAAGGGAACATTAAGAATGGAAGACCAAGAACGAAGTGCTCGGATTAAAAAGAGTGTAAGAAAGGAATATGTTCGTTCGCCCCTTTGTTCAATCTGTACATCGAACAAGCAATGATGCAAAGGTACAAGGGTGGGAATCAAATTCAAGATTGAAGGATATTAATGATTCAAGATGAAAAGATATTAATGATAAGATTCGTCGATGACATTTCTATCCACAGTGAATGTGAAGAATAATTACAAGATCTGTTGAATGGAATGAACTTTATAATGTGTACAGCATAAGGACTGAGAGTAAATAGAAGAAAGACGAAAGTAATGAGAAGTAGCAGAAATAAGAACAGCGAGAAACCTAACATCAGGATTGCTAATCACGCAGTAGATGAAGTTAAGAAATTCTGCTACCTAGGTAGCATAATAACCCATGGCTGACGAGGCCAGGACGATATAAATTACAGATTAGCACAAACAGAAAGTGCATTCCTGTCCGACAGAAGTCTACTAGTATCAAACATCGGCCTTAATTTGAGGAATAACTTTCTGAGATGTACGTCTGGAGCACAGCATTGTATGGAGTGGAAATGGAAATGAGCGTCTGGCGTCATTCGCCGGGAGGCCCCCTGCTGGGCAGGTCCAGCCGCCATGGTGCAGGTCTTATTACATTCGACGTCACATTCGGTGACCCGTGTGCCGGATGGGGATGAAATGATGATGAAGACAACACAACACCTAGTCCCTGAGTGGAGAAAATCCCCGACCCAGTCGGGAATCGAACCCGGGCTCCTGAGGACGGCAGTCCGTCACGCTGACCATTTTTTTTCTTTTGTTTTTTAGATTTTATTATTATTATCTTCTTATCTTTCTCAGACCTTAGGTCTGGTTAAAAATGGAAAGTGACGCGGACCTTGATCAAGCGTGACTTCATTTTAACTGTTCGGTATATGTTATATTGCATTTAGGAACTTTCGGGTAATTGAACATGTGTCAATAATTACGGATCTCTGTAGTTGTATATATAAGTTTGGATGTAGCTGTATTGCATTTATGTACTGGTGGATATTGCGTGGTATGACTCCTGTAGTTGATAGTATAATTGGTATAATGTCAACTTTATCCTGATGCCACATGTCCTTGACTTCCTCAGCCAGTTGGATGATTTTTCAATTTTTCTCCTGTTTTCTTTTGTATATTCGTTGTATTGGGTATGGATATTTCGATTAGTTGTGTTAATTTCTTCTTTTTATTGGTGAGTATGGTGTCAGGTTTGTTATGTGGTGTTGTTTTATCTGTTATAATGGTTCTGTTCCAGTATAATTTGTATTCATCATTCTCCAGTACATTTTGTGGTGCATACTTGTATGTGGGAACGTGTTGTTTTATAAGTTTATGTTGTAAGGCAAGCTGTTGATGTATTATTTTTGCTACATTGTCATGTCCTCTGGGGATTCTGTATTTGCTAGTATTGTACACCCGCTTGTGATGTGATCTACTGTTTCTATTTGTTATTTGCAAAGTCTGCATTTATCTGTTGTGGTATTGGGATCTTTAATAATATGCTTGCTGTAATATCTGGTGTTTATTGTTTGATCCTGTATTGCAATCATGAATCCTTCCGTCTCTCTGTATATATTGCCTTTTCTTAACCATGTGTTGGATGCGTCTTGATCGATGTGTGGCTGTGTTAGATGATACGGGTGCTTGCCATGTAGTGTTTTCATTTTCCAATTTACTTTCTTCGTATCTGTTGATGTTATGTGATCTAAAGGGTTGTAGAAGTGGTTATGAGATTGCAGTGGTGTAGGCGATGCATTTATATGAGTGATTGCTTTGTGTATTTTGCTAGTTTCTGCTCGTTCTATAAAGAATTTTCTTAATTGTCTACCTGTACATAATGTAGGTTTTTTTATGTCGATAAATCCCCTTCCTCCTTCCTTTCTGCTTAATATGAATCTTTCTGTTGCTGAATGTATGTGATGTATTCTATTTTTGTGGCATTGTGATCGTGTAAGTGTATTGAGTGCTTCTAGGTCTGTGTTACTCCAATTCACTACTCCAAATGAGTAGGTCAATATTGGTATAGCATAAGCATTTATAGCTTTTGTCTTCTTTCTTGCTGTCAATTCTGTTTCAGTATTTTGTTAGTCTTTGTCTATATTTTTCTTTTAGTTCTTCTTTAATATTTGTATTATCTATTCCTATTTTTTGTCTGTATCCTAGATATTATAGGCATCTGTTTTTTCCATCGTTCTATGCAGTCGCTGTGGTTATCCATTATGTAATCTTCTTGTTTAGTGTGTTTTCCCTTGACAATGCTAATTTTCTTACATTTGTCTGTTCCAAAAGCCATATTTATATCATTGCTGAATACTTCTGTTATCTTTAGTAATTGGTTGAGTTGTTGATTTGTTGCTGCCAGTAGTTTTAGAACATCCATGTACAGCAAATCTGTGATTTTGTATGGGTATGTTCCAGTAATATTGTATCCATAATTTGTATTATTTAGCACGTTGGCTAGTGGGTTCAGAGCAATGCAGAACCAGAGAGGACTTAATGAGTCTTCTTGGTATATTCCACGCTTTATCTGTATTGGCTGTGATGTGATATTATTTGAATTTGTTCGGATATTAAGTGTGGTTTTCCAATTTTTCATTACTAGGTTTAGGAACTGTATCAAATTAGGATCTGAAACTTCCTGGCAGATTAAAACTGTGTGCCAGACCGAGACTCGAACTCGGGACCTTTGCCTTTCGCGGGCAAGTGCTCTACCAACTGAGCTACCGAAGCACGACTCACGCCCGGTACTCACAGCTTTACTTCTGCCAGTATCTCGTCTCCTAACTTCCAAACTTTACAGAAGCTCTCCTGCGAAACTTGCAGAACTAGCACTCCTGAAAGAAAGGATATAGCGGAGACATGGCTTAGCCACAGCCTGGGGGATGTTTCCAGAATGAGATTTTCACTCTGCAGCGGAGTGTGCGCTGATATGAAGCTTCCGGACGTGAGTCGTGAGCTGTGAGTACGGGACGTGAGTCGTGCTTCGGTAGCTCAGTTGGTAGAGCACTTGCCCGCGAAAGGCAAAGGTCCCGAGTGCGAGTCTCGGTCGGGCACACAGTTTTAATCTGCCAGGAAGTTTCATATCAGCGCACACTCCGCTGCAGAGTGAAAATCTCATTCTGGAAACATCCCGCAGGCTGTGGCTATGCCATGTCTCCGCTATATCCTTTCTTTCAGGAGTGCTAGTTCTGCAAGTTTCGCAGGAGAGCTATTGTCAAGTTTGGAAGGTAGGAGACGAGATACTGGCAGAAGTAAAGCTGTAAGTACCGGGCGTGAGTCGTGCTTCGGAAGCTCAGTTGGAAGTGCACTTTCCCGCGAAAGGCAAAGGTCCCGAGTTCGAGTCTCGGTCGGGCATACAGTTTTAATCTGCCAGGAAGTTTCATATCAGCGCACACTCCGCTGCAGAGTGAAAATCTCATTCTGGAAACATCCCCCAGGCTGTGGCTAAGCCATGTCTCTGCTATATCCTTTCTTTCAGGAGTGCTAGTTCTGCAAGGTTCGCAGAAGAGCTTCTGTAAAGTTTGGAAGGTAGGAGACGAGATACTGGCAGAAGTAAAGCTGTGAGTACCGGGCGTGAGTCGTGCTTCGGTAGCTCAGTTGGTAGAGCACTTGCCCGCGAAAGGCAAAGGTCCCGAGTTCGAGTCTCGGTCGGGCACACAGTTTTAATCTGCCAGGAAGTTTCATATCAGCGCACACTCCGCTGCAGAGTGAAAATCTCATTCTGGAAACATCCCGCAGGCTGTGGCTATGCCATGTCTCCGCTATATCCTTTCTTTCAGGAGTGCTAGTTCTGCAAGTTTCGCAGGAGAGCTATTGTCAAGTTTGGAAGGTAGGAGACGAGATACTGGCAGAAGTAAAGCTGTGAGTACCGGGCGTGAGTCGTGCTTCGGTAGCTCAGTTGGTAGAGCACTTGCCCGCGAAAGGCATAGGTCCCGAGTTCGAGTCTCGGTCGGGCACACAGTTTTAATCTGCCAGGAAGTTTCATATCAGCGCACACTCCGTGATAAACTCACTCTGGAAACATCCCCGAGGCTGTGGCTCAGCCATGTCTCCGCTACATCCGTTCTTTCAGGAGTGCTAGTTCTGCAAGGTTCGCAGGAGAGCTTCTGTAAAGTTTGGAAGGTAGGAGACGAGATACTGGCAGAAGTAAAGCTGTGAGTACCGGGCGTGAGTCGTGTTTCGGTAGCTCAGTTGGTAGAGCACTTGCCCGCGATAGGCAAAGGTCCCGAGTTCGAGTCTCGGTCGGGCACACAGTTTTAATCTGCCAGGAAATTTCATATCAGCGCACACTCTGCTGCAGAGTGAAAATCTCATTCTGGAAACATCCCCCCGGCTGTGGCTAAACCATGTCTCAGCTATATCATTTCTTTCAGGAGTGCTAGTTCTGCAAGGTTCGCAGGAGAGCTTCTATAAAGTTTGGATGGTAGGAGACGAGATACTGGCAGAAGTAAAGCTGTGAGTAACGGGCGTGAGTCGTGCTTCGGTAGCTCAGTTGGTAGAGCACTTGCCCGCGAAAGGCAAAGGTTCCGAGTTCGAGTCTCGGTCGGGCACACAGTTTTAATCTGCCAGGAAGTTTCATATCAGCGCACACTCCGCTGCAGAAAGAAAATCTCATTCTGGAAACATCCCGCAGGCTGTGGCTAAGCCATGTCTCCGCTATATCCTTTATTTCAGGAGTGCTAGATCTGCAAGGCTCGCAGGAGAGCTTGTGTAAAGTTTGGAAGATAGGAGACGAGATACTGGCAGAAGTAAAGCTGTGAGTACCGGGCGTGAGTCGTGCTTCGGTAGCTCAGTTGGTAGAGCACTTGCCCGCGAAAGGCAAAGGTTCCGAGTTCGAGTCTCGGTCGGGCACACAGTTTTAATCTGCCAGGAAGTTTCATATCAGTGCACACTCCGTGAAAATCTCATTCTGGATACATCCCCCAGGCTGTGGCTAAGCCATGTCTCCGCTATATCCTTTCTTTCAGGAGTGCTAGTTCTGCAACGTTCGCAGGAGAGCTTCTGTAAAGTTTGGAAGGTAGGAGACGAGATACTGGCAGAAGTAAACCTGTGAGTACCGGGCGTGAGTCGTGTTTCGGTAGCTCAGTTGGTAGAGCACTAGCCCGCGAAAGGCAAAGGTCCCAAGTTCGAGTCTCGGTCGGGCACACAGTTTTAATCTGCCAGGAAGTTTCATATCAGCGCACACTCCGCTGCAGAGTGAAAATCTCATTCTGGAAATTTAGGATCTACTTTATATATTTCCAATATTTGTAGTAACCATGAGTGGGGTACATCATCAAAAGCTTTTTGGTAATCAATGTATGCATAGTGTAGCGACATTTGTTTAGTTTTAGTTTGATGTGTCACCTCTGCATCTATTATCAGTTGCTCTTTACATCCTCGTGCTCCTTTGCAACAGCCTTTTTGTTCTTCATTTATAATTTTCTTCTGTGCTGTAAGTGTCATTAATTTCTGTGTAATGACTGTAGTTAATATTTTGTATATTGTTGGTAGGCATGTTATGGGGCGATATTTAGCTTGGTTTGCTGTGTCTGTCTGATCTTTAGGTTTCAGATAAGTTATTCCATGTGTAAGTGTATCAGGGAATGTGTATGGGTCTGCAATGTAACTGTTTAATAATTTAGTTAGATGTGAATGTGTTGAGGTGAACTTCTTTAGCCAGAAATTTGCTATTTTATCTTTTCCAGGGGCTTTCCAATTGTGAGTAGAATTAATTGCTTGGGTGACTTCATGTTGCAAAATTATCACTTCAGGCATTTGTGGTATCATCTTTTATGTGTTTGTTTCTGCTTGTATCCACCGTGCATGCCTGTTATGTTGTACCAGGTTTGACCATATGTTGCTCCAGAAGTGTTCCATGTCTGTTATGTTTGGTGGATTGTCTATTCTAATGTGTGTGTTATCTATTGTCTGGTAAAATTTCTTTTGGTTTGTGTTGAATGTTTGGTTTTGTTTCCTTCTATTTTTACTTTTTTTGTATCTTCTAAGTCGTTTGGCCAATGCTTGTAATTTCTGCTTCTTTTCATCTAATTGCTCTATCGCTTCTTGTGAGATTTTGCCTAACCTTTTTCGTTTTCTTTCTGACATTTCATTTCTTATAAATTGTGTTTATCTGTCCGATGTCTTTTCTCATTTTTTCTATTCTGATCTGTAGGCTGTGTTGCCATGCTGGTTTTGTGGGTTTCTTCTGTGTGTTGGTTGGTTCTGATCTCTGCCTAGTGTGTATATTTTGTGTAGTGAGTGCTCCTATATAAACCAGTAGTTGTAACTCTTCCATAGTTGTGTTTTCATTTATTTTGTTGTGTATGATTGTGTTGATAGTTTTTATTGTTGTTTCGACTTGTGGGTTATTTGGCGGTCTATGTTAGAATGGTCTAATGTCTGTATTTGTGTCTTTGTATTCTATATATGTCAGCTGAAATTTTCTTCTATATCTAACATATGTGTCACTTCGTGTTCTATTTGTGCTTGTTCTGGTGGCTGTCTTCAGATTTCTTTTTCCTCTGATTGTTTAATTGATGCGTGTTGTTCTTTGTTTGTTTGCTCTGGGATGTTTGAGTCCATTACTTTATTTTCTTCTTCTTCTGATTGCATATTATTTTGTTCCAGTATTTGTTGTACTTGTTGTTTGATGTTTTCTAATTCTGACTGGGGTATCCTGTTTTTTTGATTTTTACACGGATCTGATCAGCTAGTCGTTGTTCTGTAAAAAATTTTAATTCTGGGTATCTGGTAATAAATGTTGTGTATGCTTGTGATCTGTATCCAGTTGTGTTGGTTCCTAGGTTTGTTGCTTGGTAATAACAGAACATGAGGTGTCGATTAACTTCTTCTGACCATCTCATCCTCTGTCTTTGTTTTCCTTCTAGGGTGGTTGCAGGAAGCATATCCTGCAAAACACCTCTGTTTGGATTTAAATCATTTTCCACTTGGCTAGCGGTGTCGTTACCATTGTGGGCGGGTATAGGGTTCAAGCGTCGTCCCCGACCATGACGGCGCTTGTCCGAGGCTTCTTTAGTTCTGTCCTGAACCAACTAATCACACTGAAAGGGGGGTTAGCCCTATTAGTGGTTTGTTCTTTTCGTCGCCTTTTACGACTGGCAGAACATACCGGGGGCCTATTCTTTTTCCCGGGTCTCCACGGGGTTTATTATTATTATTATTATTATTATTATTATTATTATTATTATTATTATTATTATTATTATTATTATTTTGTAGTGGACCGGTGGGGGCTCGGGGGGCAAAGTGGCCAGGGGTCGAAACCCGAGGCCTGGCCTCAGTGTCCTCCTCACCACCACCGAGCCTGTGGTGCTTAGGGAAATGGGGGACACAGGAATCAACAGTAGTGGAAGGCGTTGTTATTTATGTATTTGCATGTTTTTTAGTAATATTCACTAATATCATGAAATTGTGTGAACACATTGGCGAAAGAGAAAAGCAATATAAATTCTGGTTAAAGAAAAAGAAAGGGAAAAGGAAAAGCAAAAAGAAATAAAATCCGCGCAATCTGCGACGCGCTCTACCATCCGCGGAGGTCAGAAGTAGAATAGATCGTAGGCGGTTGAAACTCAGACACCGCCAGGGGAGGAGCCAGGCACCCCCCAACTCAGTGGAGGTCTAACAAAGACCGTTCGAAGATAGTTAGCAAATAATGTTCGGTAGCGTGGCGTGTTTTCGAGAGCTGCATGGGCTGTTCGTAAATAGGTCCAGAAGTCGAGGCGGGATTTAGGTCCCTCATGAAAGAGATAAGCGACCGCCCACCCTTTGACCCAAGTAATAGCATGACATTCGGCGGCGGGAAAATGTCTGTCCTCCGGGTATAGAAACATTCGAGGTTCGATTGTGTCTGGTGTCACCCGGAGATAGCAGGCAATGATTTGCTGCACGAAGCGCCATACATCTTGCGATGAGGCGCATGTCAGACGGTGTTCATCAGTGTCCAGTTGATGGCAAAGGAGACAAAGAGGGGATTCGGACAAGCCAATGTTGTGCAGGCGCTGCCTCGTGGCAAATTTCCTGTTGACTATGTGATACCACAGTGCCCGGACGTTCGTAGGGAGGAAGGGCTGGTGGACGGTAGTCCACACTATGGGCAACTGGATGGAGGGATGTTTGGTCTCCATCACATTCCGGGGAACACAGTGCAGCAACAGGCTGTAAAAATCCTTAGTCCTAGGTGGGAGTGTATCTGGGAGACCGGTATGTATGTAACTGTAGTCGACGAAAAAGGTCGAAATATGGGACAAATGAGGCACGATATGGCCGACAGACACCGGTGGTGAGGTGGAAACAGGTAGGAGGACCTCAAGCAAGCTGTGTGTTAGAGATGTACCCTGGCCCATCCACTGTTTTCTCATGGTACTCATGTACAAGGCTGCAGCTCGCATACGGACATTGACAAGCCCGACGCCACCGTACCGTGAGGGCAGGGTAAGTGTCTCATAACGGACTTTAAACATTGAACCAGCCATGAGATAATAGCAAAAACCCGCCTGAAGGTTGCGCCCAATTGCAGTTGGCAGAGGGAGAACTTGCGCGATGTGAACCAATTTTGATGCCACATAAAGATTAAGAAACTCAACCCGTTGAAGTGTGTCCTGGCGGCGCAAGAGGTTCTGGCGGAAGTCGTTGCGGATGACGTGTAACAGGCGTGTGACTGTGGGGGTAAAGGTAATGCCCAGGTACCGGAAAGTCCGCACAAGCGGGTGTGACATCACCCTCCTGGAGGCCTAGTCCAATGTGCATTGCAGAAGATTTGGCGACATTCATGGCACTGCCAGCGGCAGCACCATAACGGGTAATCAATTCGAGGACTTCTCGAATCTCAGAGCTGGAGCGAATGAGGAGGGGGTCATCAGCATATGCCCGACAGCGAAAAGTGTGTTGGCTTAGGGTGAGGCCAGAGAGCTTGTTCGTCAAGCCACCAATAAGGGGCTCAAGGGCAATGGCATACAGGAGGGTAGAGAGGGGGCACCCCTGCCGTATCGAACGGCAGATAGGTACCGGCCCTGCTAAACGTCCATTGACTTGGACACGTGAACTGGCACTGTCGTAAAGACGCCGGATGACGTCGAGAAACGGAGGGGGGAAGCCCATTCGGGCTGCCACCGAAAACAGGAAACGATGACGCACTTTATCGAAGGCGCTGTCGAAGTCTATAGCGACGACCGCTGCACGGAGTCTGCAGGCCGCCGCCATCGCAATTAAGTCGCGGCATTCCCCTGTGGCAGTCTGTAT
The DNA here is from genome assembly GCF_023898315.1 of Schistocerca nitens. Classification (NCBI taxonomy): domain Eukaryota; kingdom Metazoa; phylum Arthropoda; class Insecta; order Orthoptera; family Acrididae; genus Schistocerca; species Schistocerca nitens. Next base: position 760,136,230 of record NC_064617.1, on the reverse strand, counting down.
GTTAACCTGTCCTCCAGGCGTCGTTTGCTCTGGCGAGAGGATATGAGGGAGTATTGTTCGGAGCCGCATTGCCAGTAAGCGCGCGAAAATCTTGTAATCGGCATTGAGTAGGGTGAGCGGTCTGTAACTCGTGACCATCGAACCACGGGCTGGTTTGTGGACTGGTATGATGATGCCCTTAGCAAAGGCGGGTGGGATTGCTTGGTCATATGTCATCAGTTCTTGATACATAGTCGTCCATCGTGGTGCCATGAGGTCTCGAAAGGTTCGGTAAAACTCAATCGGTAAGCCGTGAATGCCGGGCGATCTGTTGACAGCACCCTTGGCGATTGCGTTGTTGACTTCCTCTAGCGTGACCGCCACTGTCAAAGCATCCACCTCCGTGTGGGGGAGGGTGCGCGTGACGTAATGCAAAATGGAGTTGTCTGCTGCAGTTTCAGCGTCTTCTTCACTATAAGTACGACGGTAGTGCTCGACGAATGCGTGGACGATGTCATTCTGAGTGGTCACCTGCGTGCCATGAGGCGTGGTCAGAGTGCTGATGATCTGCCGACGACGCCGTCGTTTGGCGGACACTATATGATGCATGGATGGAATTTCTAAATCCGCGTGATCGTGGCGCCGCGTCCATACCACGATCCCTTGCAGTTTCCGGCGTGCCACAGCAATTATCTTCGTCTTAGTTCTTTGCCGTTCCAACTGGTTGTCCGGGGTTGGCGGTTGAGCGTCCAGATCTCGGAGAGTCGCATAATGGAAGTCAACAGTGGTGCGATGCCAGTCGGCCATGCCCTTCCCGTATCTCATCAGTGTCCTCCGGCGCAGTCCAACCACCATGTCAATGTCGAGTGGAAGCGGAGAAGGCGTCTTTCGCAGGCTGTCCAAGTTTCAGTGGCTTGTTGGCGACACGCCAGGTCATGCAAGTGTGAAGTATTGAGTTTCCATGGCGCACGGCTGCGCCATACTGATTGCGGCGGAAGGAGGACCGTACAGATGTAAGCGCAAGGTCGGAAAAGGCCAGCGGCCAGCGTTCGGCGCCCCGTATCGCAGATCTAAGAGTTTGTGAGACACATATCCTGTCTAGTCGGCGTGTGGAATGACTGGTAATAAAGTTATGGCCAGAAAGGTCGCCGTGTTGAACTTCCCAGGTATCGTGAAGCAGGAGGTCTCGCACCACTATACGTAGTTCCTGTCAGGTAGAATATTGGGGAATCTGATCTTTAGGATGCAGAACGCAGTTATAATCACCTCCTAGTGGGCAATGGTCATAACGCCCTAAAAACAGGGGAGCGATTTCCTCGGAATAAAACTGGGCTCTATCATGCCGTAGGTCGGTGCCTGAGGGAGCGTAGACATTAATGATGCGTGTCCCCATGGCAGCGAGTGCCATGCCCCGAGCTGATGGAAGGAAGGCGACATCGGTCACAGAAATCCCGTGGCGGACGTAGATGGCCACTCCGCGGCCGATAGGATCACTCGCGGAGACATGCGCGGTATAGCCATTGATATCCGGGAGACTAGCCAAGTGAACTTCCTGCAGAAGGGTGAAATCAATATCCGAAGCCCAGAACATCTCCTGCATAAGGCGGATTTTCACCCTGGAACGGATGTTGTTGGTGTTGATGGTTGCTATCAGGTAGGACTGGTGTCGGATTGCTGGAGGCTGGTCCACTCCTCTGTCCGCGCAAGTGTGTGGGCGTCGCAGCGGAACGTTATCCCGCTGGCCCGCAGGGGAGTCTGGGGAGAGTATGATTAGTGGTGCGGCCGTGACGGCGCAGGGTCCCGTAACGGGTCCTGCTCCTCGACCTCCTCCTCGTGCCACGCCGTGGAAGCGGACACTGGTGTATCTTCCATTTTGTCTGCAGAAGATGTTGTAATTGTGCGTGGTGTAGTGTCGCCTGTGATACGTTCATGATTTAGTTCAGCGTCAGCACGGGGCGCAGGCACACCGATAGATGTCTCCGCGCTCATAACGTCTTCGTCAGCAATAGCGCGTTCTGAAGCCTCGTGCTGGTCGACGGTTACGTCCTCCTCGACTTGTAACGTCTCCTCTTGGTCGGAAACTGTGCGACATCTTCGCTTGCGACGTTTCGGAGAACGTTGTTTCCTTGTGCGACCCTGCGTGTCCGACGACGGAAGGGAGTCGGATCGTTCTGCCAGAAAGGCCGCTGTAGGAACGATGAGCGAGTCGATCTCCATCGTGTTTCCGAGGCCAGGGTCAGCGTCCGGTTGCGTCGGCATCGTCGCAGCGGCGTCGATGGCCGGCCGAGGCCGCGGGCCGTCGGAGGCGCTCTCCTTCGGTGTCTGGTCGGGCTCGTTGGTGGCGTCGTTTGTGCTGACCGGGCGATGTTGCAAAGCGGTTGGAGACGCTAGAGCAGCGGCGTAGGTCACCAGTAGCTCTGTAGGTTGCGACGTTGGTGGTTCTTCGGCAGCTGGAAGTTGCGTAATACGCCGTTGTAGGCTTTCGGATCTAAGGTGGCCTTCTTTGCCGCACCCGGAACAGGTCCGAGGCTGGCCGTCGTATATAATTATTACACGGCATCCGCCGATCTGTAAGTAGGACGGGACGTGGCTTCGGAGATCTATGGTGACCTGTCGAACCCCGTTTAGGACAGGATACGTCCGAAACTGTGTCCACTTCTCCGCAGCGTGGCCATGGACTGTGGCGTATGGGTGGAGTGCCACGACGACTTCCTCAGCAGCAAGTTCGAATGGCAGTTCGAAAATGCGTATCGTTCGCACACCTAAGCCTGCGTGGTCGACGGTTACCTCCTCCACATTGCCATCAGCACGACAGAAGCGGAGCCCCTGTTTGGTCTCACGTAGTATGCGTTCGCACGCCGCGTCGTTAATAATTTTCACATAGACCGTGCTGCTCACGATTGACAAATGTATGCCGATAATATCGGTCGCCGGGATCTTCCCTTCCTCTCGCAGAAAACGCTCCACCTCGAGTGCTTTGGGTCGGGCATAATCGTTGCAGAAAGTAAATCGGAGCGTTGATTTACGGTAACGGTTCGCCATGGATCGTACAAGGTAAGCCGGCACTTAAGCAATGGCCGTCAGAATGTAAACAAGGCGAGCTCGCGCTCCGCACGAAGTAAACACGTACGCGTCCGCTCTGTTGCCCTGCCGAAGGCAGACTGACCATTCAGCTATCGGGGCGGACATGAAAAGATATTACTGATAAGATTCGTCGATGACATTGCATTCTATCGAGTGAAACATAGACTGTGCAAAAACCAGAAAAGAAGGGAATCAAAGCCTTTGAGATGTGGTGCTATAGAGGAATTTTGAAAACAGATCGTCTGGTGCGGAGAAGAATGAGGAGGTTCTTCGGAAAATCGGCAAGGAAGGAATATTTGAAGAACACAAACAAGAAGAAAGGGCAGGTTGGTAGGACATCTGTTAAGACATAATCCGTGGTACTAGAGCGAGCTGTGAAGAGAAAAAACTGTAGAGGAAGACTGATTGGAATACATTCAGCAAATAATTGACGACATAGTTCTCAAGTGCTACTCTGTGACATGAGAGGAATAAGTGGCAGGCCGCATCAAACCAGAGAGGGGGGTTGAAGACTCAAAAGAAAAAAAAAAAGTTAAGAATTAAACATATCTTCCAAACAGCTTCAATATATTGCATAGTACTTAAATATATAGAATTTCAACTACAAATGCTGCACAAAACACAACTCATTTTTCACAAATACGTAAACCCTAGAAAATGCGGGAAACTTCTTCATATGATTATAAAATAGGTCACTAGATTTTAAACGCCGACCAGAAGGCATCACGTGTTCCTAGGACCACCCTAAGATAAGAAAAATGTTGTACTTCACATCATAAGTAGGCAAACAAAATATTTACTGTACAAGGTGTATACATTGTGTAATATTAAATAATTGTATTACTACTCAAATCGTTTTTCTACAGTACAATAATGGGATTAAGTGAAAGTCTGCAGAATATCTGCTTTGCCCAGTAGGTTGGGTAAAGTGGCCGGAGCCAGAGATATAGAAAAATAAGTGTTATGTTTGGGTGACCATAAACTATGTCACCCAGTCCCCGCCTGCCATAATTCTGTGTTGTTGGTTGGCTATGGTGTAATATTAATATTACGCTCAGCAATCTGAAATGCTAAGTGGCGTTAAACAGATACTGACTACCATAATATCTTCATCCTCTGTCAAAAATTTTGTCACGGAGGGCTTCTCCTTGCTCTTGGTTAAATACACATCTAAAGTTTCCAAGATGTTCTTGTCTTCAGGAACACGGATTTCTTTAAGAACTCATATTTCTAGTGTGTTTCGTGAGACAGTCTGGTTTTCTTTTCTTACAGCATCCTACGTCTGTTGCATAGCTTGGGAGTCCGTGACTGTTAGTATTGTAACAATTAACTGTCACACTGTATACATTTTTTATACGTGTAAAAGAATTTGTCACTTTCTGTACATCACACGTAGGGGAAAAACATAATGTTCCACTTCAGCGGAGCGCACTCAATTATCGCCATGAAACTCGCTGACAAAACCAAATAATTGTCTTTGAATACCCAGAATGAGATTTACACTCTGCAGCGGAGTGTGCGCTGATATGAAACTTCCTGGCAGATTAAAACTGTGCGCCCGACCGAGACTCGAACTCGGGACCTTTGCCTTTCGCGGGCAAGTGCTCTACCATCTGAGCTAACGAAGCACGACTCACGTCCGGTCCTCACAGTTTTACTTCTGCCAGTATCTCATCTCCTACCTTCCAAACTGGGGTTCGCAGGAGAGCTTCTGTAAACATTCTGGAAACATCCCCCAGGCTGTGGCTAAGCCATGTCTCCGCAGTATCCTTTCTTTCAGGAGTGCTAGTTCTGCGAGGTTCGCAGGAGAGCTTCTGTAAAGTTTGGAAGGTAGGAGATGAGATACTGGCAGAAGTAAAGGTGTGAGGACGGGGCGTGAGTCGCGCTTCGGTAGCTCAGATGGTAGAGCACTTGCCCGCGAAAGGCAAAGGTCCCGAGTTCGAGTCTCGGTCGGGCACACAGTTTTAATGTGTCTTTGAATAGTTTTCAATGTTCGCCTGTAGGCTGTAACAGTCTACAACAGGCCACCTTACTCCCCTCCCTCCTGACCTCTACACCAATCCTTACCATAATACTTAAACGTGCGAGTGGTCTGCAGTACACGTATGATACTTTTTTAGATACAGAGACGCTAAAGGAAATTTTTTATTAATGGAACATAGACTGAGGAGCCAACATCCCTCTTCAGAAGCTTAGCAACAGCGATTCCGCGTAACACTGATTTATCAATTCCTTAGTAGGTTTCCGGGAATACGACACAAGATGTCTACGCAAAGGACAGACAAGTACTGCGCTGAATATTTTTAACCTGATTTCTTGCACATGCATCTGAATTGTCGCTCCATAAAATATTCTCCTACAGTTCAGTGGTGTGCTGATAGAGCTACGCGCAGGTCACATTCTTCTTAGGCCAAGTTGGGGAGGTAATTTAAGTAGTTATGAACTCGTTCTGGTAATTTAGTGAGCTACTTATGCTCTAATATATTTATTACACTATTCAGTTGGAGAAATTTTCTTATTGTAGACAATGCAAGTAAGTGCAGAACTTATAACTGATGAAAATAATTTGCGTCCAATATGAATAAAGTGCTTCATAATTACATTCACATATAGAAAATTTATCTGCCTTGGATTAGAGCTACGCTGATAGTAGCTACCCTTGTAGAGAAAGTCAACAATTTACTCTAAATTGGTTCAAATGGTTCAAATGGCTCTGAGCACTATGGGACTTAATATCTGTGGTCATCAGTCCCCTAGAACTTAGAACTACTTAAACCTAACTAACCTAAGGACATCACACACATCCATGCCCGAGGCGGATTCGAACCTGCGAGCGTAGCAGTCCCGCGGTTCCGGACTGCAGCGCCTAGAACCGCACGGCCACCACGGCCGGCTACTCGAAATTATTTCCATTCTTTACAACAAAAAAAAAGAAATACCAGAGTGCTCATTTTATAGTTTTTCAGTGGGAAAGCTGGAGAAGAAAAGAATTGAAGCATTTGGAATACGGTGTAACGGAAGTATGTTAAAAATTGTAAAAGGAGATGAAAAAGTTTCTGTCAGAAGGCCACACAGTCCAGAATAAGTATACCAATCAGTCAAATTGGCCGTGCCCATTGAGGCAGTCACACCAATGACGCACCATGCTGAAGATACCCGTTCGGTATTTATCTTGCTACGTGAAGAAGTCCGTAACTGCATGCTGAACATATTCTTCGGACGCGAGTCGTCGACACTTCCAGGTCTTCTTAAGGGACCGAAGGCCTCATCATCACCCGTAGAGAGTCAGGGCTTCAGGGCACCAACCCTTGCCTCAGTCTTCATTACAAAACGGTCGCTTTCGACAGGCGTTCTGAACGATATATATTCTTCACTCCCAGATGGTTGTCTGCCGATGTCTCTCTTTCGACAACCAAGAAAAAATTAACAGCACGTTGGTGATACGTGGTACTTACTGGTATTAAGGAAAACATGGAAGGGAGGACCGCCAATATAGCTTTATTCCACACAACCTGTTTATTTAACAATATAAAACCATCAATTTTTGTTTGTTTTTACAAAATGAACAAATTTGCAAAATTCTTTGGACCTGAAACGTTAGGATGAATAAGCTTTTGCAAAAGAAATCAAAACAGCAAACAATGTGACAATGACTACAAGATGGCCCGACCTGCAGCCCGCTCGTTATCGGGGGAAACAGCGGTGTTTACTACCGCGCTGGACGCAGTCTCTCTTATGAAATGCCCTTCCGCCACGCATGTAAACTATATACGCACCATTGATAACAAGGGTGATTCAGTTACCCAAAACACGTGACTTAATTTTTAATTTGAAAGCTGTACGTCGAGAGATTCGGAGTTAAGACGTGCACCTGTACTTAAAGGTTAAACAGATTAGGAAACAATGATAAGACTTACTTCAAAGCAACCAACTTCTTAATTTCAATCGGCAGCTAACGTGCGAATGGATTCCAACCCGTCCCTTTTGACAATCTTTTTTTGACTAAAGCCATGGCGACAATTTGTTGGTAGTATTTTCATAAACCGTTTATCACTTATTAAGACCGCTTTGAACCAACGTCTTAAAACCATTCCTTGTGAACACTTATTATAACAGAACTCACTCGGCGGACCCAACAAGATCCATCTAAAATACACCAATAATGACCCGGTCTTTCAAGCACAGCAACGCACAGCTTAGTACAACAGATTGTTCAGACTGTAACTAATGACTGAGAAATGCTATTAAAATCAAAGAATTGGGCCGGTTAACATCTAAACCTAAGCACAAGGCCCCTGTTTTGTTTAACGGCAACCTGTGTTGGTACTGTTGTTCCGGCTGTATTTACGACCAGGAGCTGATTCATTAGAACATTAATGATCGGATATAAACCAGAATGGAAGTGCAATATAATAGCGGGACAAATTTTCAAAAAACAACTAGTGTCTTAGTACATTACTACGGCTTATATTTACGACCAACGAGCAAACCGAGTGAAACTCGGGAAGTCGGGTGCAAACAAGAAAATAATAAGGAGGGCAGGTAGACAATGACACAAATCACCACGAGGATTACAGAATGTTACTCCCCTTATCAGCAAGCAGTTCCATGGATCCATGGTGCGTCGCGGCGGTTACTGAGTGGTGACGATGAAAGCCATATAGAAGAGGGCAGGCAGCCCACGAGCGGTCGTCCGACACGAATGTTGCCAGCAAACCGACAGGATGTCGGCCTGCTGCTTGTAGTCGACCCTGAAGCCGGTGAAGAACTCCAGTATCTTCGCTCTACGCAAGCACTCAGTGCGCAGCTCGTGGCTTCGGCCCCACGGACTCCTTGACCACCTCTTGTAGCGACGCTACCGCCAGTCCCCAAACTTCATGCCTCCTTGAGTTTTTTTTTTCTTTATTGTTACTTTAACACCTTACAAAAGGCAGGCCGACAGTGGCCTATCTACGCCGCTCTTCGGCCACATAGTAACAGATAAAAAACACGGAGACAGTGAAAGGTGGCTACACTGAGCCACAGCGCCAGAGATCGCTAGAGAGCATTGTTCCGCCGCCTCCACTGGCAGTGATTATTGAGATGTCGTAGTGGGCAGTGCTTGGGGAGAACTCGTAGTAGTCAGTTCGTGTTCAGATGTGCTAGTAGGGAGTGCTTGCTGAGATGTGATACTGAAAAGTTCTTGTTGAGATGTGGTAATAGCGAGTCGGTGTGGAGATATATTGTAATGATTAGAGTGATTTTGGTCAATATATGAAGGTAACGAAACTTGATTTATTTTTCATTATTTCCATGTTTTAAATAATGCGTCATTACAGGTTCAGTCAACAAAGCATCTGGCTTGTGTTCTTGGATTAGAGTGTAATTCTGGTTTTCTTGAGTAATTATGGTATTTCTATTTTCTTTAATTAATTCAGTATAAATGATATTTAAAATTTCTTGTGTTGTTGAAGAAGAACCGTGCCAGATGCGTACGTTGAGTCATACTTCCACACACAGAACAGTTACACTTGTGCTTTGGTTTCGTAGGTTTTATAGTTGCTGGGGACTTAATTAATTGTGTTAATGAAAATTTCCATTTCATTCTTTGTTATTGTTCTATGCAGTCAGATAGCGTAATAATACTAGTCAGGGCCAACCGTTACGAGACTTCGTAATCGGACAAACAGCTACTAAAAACAAAAAATTAAAATTATTTTCATTATATATTAATTAAGCCCCCATGCAACAGAAAAACGGACATACATCAATGGTAAAAAGAGGAGACATACATAAGAAACAAAAACAAGCCTTTCGCGGAAGTCACTGGTGGTACAAATAAGTTCAGCATTGTACAGAAACGTAGACAAACAGTTTCACACGCGAACGAAGGAGCACTGAAGAAGAAAGACCGATGCACTTAGACGAAGAGAACACTGTAGCACATGGGTGACTATCTTCGGCGCACTAGACACACTATTTCACAAAAGAGGGGGGGGGGGAGGCTGCCACAGGGGATAGGGGAGGGTAGGAGGGTGGTGGTAAGGATGCCAGTGGGAAAGAAGAAGGGAGGGGGAGCGGAGAGTGTATGGTGAGGTGTGGAAGGCCGGTGGGTGGCGCGGGAGGGAGGAGGGGAGTGAAGGGAAAGATTGATCCTTAGGAGGAAAAACTCAGGAGGAGGAATGAGAGGGTCAAATCTGGTAGGAGGGGTAGATAGAGGGGACGAGGGCATCATACGGAAGGGGGAGTTGGCGGAAGCCATCTTGGGCAAGGAGGTGGAGTTTGGTAAGATGGAGAGCGTGTGGAATACAGGCTACGGCAGCGGACTGGGGTGAGAAAGGATGGGAGAGACAAGTCGGTGAAAGGGATCAAATTTATGGGTGGTGTAAAGGATCAGTATCCGTTCAAGGAGGAGAAGGAGGTGTGGGAAAGGAATCAAGTCGTAGAGGAGCCATTTGGTGGATGGGAGGCGAATGCGATAGGCAAGGAGGAGTGCATGGCGTTCCAGGATTTGAAGGGACTTGTAGTAGATAGGAGGAGCGGAGATCCAGGCGGGATGGGCATAACAGAGGATGGGGCGGATGGGAGATTTAATAGTGTGGAGGATCGTGGAGGGGTCCAGACCCCATGTGCAGCTGGACCTCTCGGGCCAGGGAACCCCGTATATATATCAGCTAGCAGAGCCCTTCTAAGGACACAACCCATGCACACCAACTCTTCCTCATGGATATCGGCAATGGGGCCGCAAGGGATATAGTCAATACTACATCTGAGCCAGTGGCGCCAGACAGAACAGTCTACTAACTCAATGGCGCCACTGATCTGTTGGTTCTTTCTGGACGCATTTGTAATGATGTCGCCATGGTTCACGACTCCGTATTTACCACACACACGTTGGAAAGACACAAATGCCCTTGCCTACATGGCGGAACTTACAAACCCGCTAGTTGGATATCAGCTGCAGCAACGCCCTCAAACGAAAATTTTCTTGTCGCCTGCTGTAAGTAGGTGTACCAGGTGACACTTCTTAAAATATTAGGGAAACGAAAACGTTGAAAATTCGAAGAAGAACATGTCTTAAGACGTATGAGAATAGCTTACACTGTACTAGTGAAAGTTATAGAAGGCTAAAGCTTTGTCGGAAGACCTAAATAAGAGTGTTGCTGGTGTGCTCTTCATCCCAAAGGCTGTGTTGGTGCAGCTCTCCACACTAATCCAGGCTCTTCATCTATGCATAACTACTGCAACATATGCAGTTGCGTAGATACAGAAGCAGGGTAATTTAATCACGGACTTGTATTAAGTGATAAATATTTTACAATGTGAAATGGCAGCGCACCAAGGACGAGGCAATGATTACATCGATTACTCTGCTTTTGGGAACTGATTGCCTAGCGTTTCTTACTTGCGGCTTTCTTGGCGTTCCTGGTGACAGCCCTTGGGACGGCTCCGCAAGGGATTTAAGCATGTGCACGGATCAGACCTGATCGCCTGGTGTTTGGCTGTTTTAATGGACGCTCGCGTGGAATGACGGCTTTTACCTTGGAGCCGTGTTGGTTGCTCATCGTTTCTACAAGGCTGATGTTTACTTCGCGGTCCGAGTGTTCGACTGCTCAGGAGTTGCAGCTTCACCCTGCCAGTGCTGTGACGGGCAGTATTCTGGGGTAGGACTTCGGCTGTGTTCCTGCTGCCTTAACTGGTGATTACTTCGATCTCGTACACGTTGGTGAGCAACATTTTGAGGGCGTTAAGTGTTGGTCATGATTTACGACAGACTAGCCCCTCTCTCTCTTTGCAGTCCATTCTGAGTATTGTTTATTTCGACGATAAACTGATTCGGATCTTAAACTGATTCGGATTGTTCTAATGGCCGATGCCTTTTTGTGGACCAGCACCTTGACGATAATAATCTGTCTAAAGCAAATATTCATTTAACTGTGGGAGGTTATCAGTCTCACGGGGCGCACGTGTTTTCCAAAATAAAGTTGTAGTGTCTCTTGTCTACTGAGTTTAAGTGCCTTTTTATATTTAGTTTCTTGTCTGATACTATGGGATCAAATGGACTCAGTTTTATGCCCTCATCTTCCTATTGTGACTGGAGGTCACTTGCTTATTGTCAATCATTTTCTGCAAAAATTTTAATAGCTTTCTGTGTATACGTTTGAGAATTTGTCAAGCAACTCTCTGCGACGTCGACCGAAATCGATCCGTTACTCTACGTGAGTAGTGTGTGTGCGTGAGACCTTTCCCTTGTCTGGTATTTGGATGCTCATAGAAATTCTTGGTAAAGTCTTCGGTGTGCTACATATATGTTATGATTTCTGCTTTGTATGACTACGCGCAGTACTGAAAGAGGCTGCTTCAAAGCCGTGAATGTAAAGTCCAAAAGCAAAAGTTTGCTTCACAGACCTATACATTGATTTCGATTTACTATCTGCTTAATTATGCCTGTTAATGAAATAGCAATTCCCATGGCTGCTTCACAGCCATGTATGAGAAGTTATAATTTTTTTCTGTGTGAATCAAATTTTTTAAACTGCAAGCCTGCTTCACAAGTGAATTTTTTAAATTCTCTTGTTCATTTAATTGATTTTTACTGATGCTAAAGTCTGCTTCAGGGACAGGAATATTGTTTTTTGACTTCTGTGAATATACATATCACTGAAATAGTAATTCCTTCTAGCTACTTTGGCTTTTAATGTTTAACTCTAATTTCGCCATCTGGTGATTGATATTATTTGGTGTAAAAGACTGTTTCATAAACGTGTACGCTAATTTAGATTTCTGATTTCCTTAATTGTGCAAAATAGTGAGGTATCAATTTCTTCTGCTTGCTTTTTCAGATGTGTACGTAATTTGTTCTTTAATTTTTCGTATTTACTGTCACTACTTCTGTATGTTTCACAGACGTAAATGAGTTGTTTTCTGTGACAGCTACTTGGTGATGTGTTTTGCAGAATCGGTTTGAGTAAATTTTGATACGAGTTTGGTTATTTCTCAGAACCCAAAGATTTGTTTTGGAACGTGTCACATATAGCGCACAAGTGCTATTTGCTTTTTTAATAAAATAATCACCCTCTGGAATAAATGAAGATGTAATTTTATTTTAGACTTTAATTTGGCTCAGCACCTTACTACGCTCAGATCCTAGATCCTTCTCAGTTAGATATCTAAAAACTTTTATGTTTGCTGCTACCAGCGTCTAGCTGAACCTGCAAGCATCCTCAAATATTAGCCCCCCCCCCCCCCCCCCCCCAGCGGCACACCTACTGACCCCCCCCCCTCCACAGTTACTGCACAATTCCTTAGTGATGCACAAAGGACCTATCAGTCAATGGTTTATTTCATGAAGATTTGCTAAAAATTTCTTTTATGCCCGATTCGATTCACTGTCTCATATTAGTTATACAGTGCAACCCTCTAATCTACAAGGACTTTTCTTCTTAAATTGTGATCGATCGTGAAGCTAAAACTAAAATGATAATCTATTGAAGCTATTCTCAGAAGTGTTGCACAGTGTTTCCAGTATGACTATTGACTGCGGCAAGTTGCACTTTTCTGTTTCGAGGACATAGTGAACAAATTAAGGTGCCGCGTAGAACATTACATCCTCTCGCCAAGTATGAAGGTGTGCTCTCATTCGCTGAGGTTTTCCGCCTGATGTCATGCAACCTACGTAACGTAACTGGTGTCTGTTACAACAAAGTGCGGCTATGTTGCAGGGACTCATTGAAGCTGCAACAAACACTCTCCTGCAGCGCTTACGATCGGAAGTGTGTGATCACCCACCATGGAGCCAGGACATGCTTCCCTCTGATTTTCATCTTTCCTCAAATGAACCACTGGGTATGAGGACAGCACTTTGGCACAGGCGACGAGTGGAAAGCACAGGCAGCCGCCTAATCTGACGAGCGTATTGGAAAGTTGGTGCAACGCCAGGACATACGTTTTTGGAGGATCAGTTATGTAGAAAACTAACAGGAAGTTGTATCTATATGCTGCAAAGAAAATATTTTTAATTTTCACGGTGGATTAAATTTTATGACCGATCGGTGATTCTTTTCTTGTTTGAACAGTCTATTGTTGAACAAATCATCAAGAAATGTGTGTGTCCATGTGACTCTAAGACAGGTGGGCAAAAGACAGAAAATCTTGGTTAGCTGTACCAAACCAGTCAGACGACTAGAAGACTTTTAGAGTGATCGTAAAAAAGAACATACTTCTGTTACTATTTATTACTCAGAAAACTTGCTTGGTGGTTTAATCTCTACCATTGCCGGAAGGTGTGTGGGTGGCCTTCTGGTATTGAGGAATTTGTGGCGTTTTGTACTTTGTGAGTGTTGCCTGTAAAGGACAAAATCTTCAGATGTCTTTCAGTAATGAATCCCCAGGATAATCATCGCTTTGAAGTTCTTGAGCAATCTCCCAGCTTAGATTGAAATTCATCTTATCGAGCACAGCTCCAAAGCAGGGGTTCATCTGTCTACAGTGGCGTTCAGCTGAAGTCGCATCAGGTGTGCCCTTGCTTACGATTCGTCAGTTCAGGGTCACTGTACCACCAATCGAATTATTTATTAGAAAATTCCATTGGTCTTCAATAAAAACTGTTGCCATGCTAAGGAAAAGCTAAATAGAATAATTTCTTCAAAGGATAGCCTAAAATAATGTTTCGTGTCCCGTGACTTTTCCAGCAACTACTAACACCTTGTTCTGTTGAGTTATAAATATTTTAAGGTTACTCTCTTTTATCAGTGGTGACTTGCATTAGAATAGTTGCTAACATCCCTTTAGACACATAAAACTAAAAAAAATCTAAAACTGTTGTAGGTTTGAAACTTCCTGGCAGATTAAAACTGTGTGCCCGACCGAGACTCGATCTCGGGACCTTTGCCTTTCGCGGGCAAGTGCTCTACCAGGAGAGCTTCTGTAAAGTTTGGAAGGTAGGAGACGAGGTACTGGCAGAAGTAAAGCTGTGAGTACCGAGCCTGAGTCGTGCTTCGGTAGCTCAGTTGGTAGAGCACTTGCCCGCGAAAGGCAAAGGTCCCGAGTTCGAGTCTCGGTCGGGCACACAGTTTTAATCTGCCAGGAAGTTTCATATCAGCGCACACTCCGCTGCAGAGTGAAAATCTCATTCTGTTGTAGGTTTAATTAAAAAATTCAAAATTTACAAATATTCGATTAAAGCAATTATTTTCTGAATAAAAATACGCAGCACATAAATGAAAACTCACGTTGACAAAATATTTCGGTATATTAAATTTTTAAAAAGTACAATAACTAATGCAGATTTCATCCTTGCGAAAGATGGTACCAAATTCCAATGTGAAAATATACGATTTTCCTATTTAGAGAACTGATTGCAGAGAAGGTGAACATACATAAACAGGATCAATGATACACAATCCAGAAAATCATGCACCACTAGAAACCCTTACCAGTTACTCATTACCTTCCAGAGTACTTAGTTCAGCACTCTGTAATGACTTCCTGTGTAGAGCAGGTATATTACGTCCTAATAAAAATACATTAGTTGCGTTTTCCTTATGAAATATTACCCAGCAACTGTTACTATTTTTACAGATGAAGCATTGAGAGAGCGGGCTTGACATAAATTGTAAAAAAAAATGTTACATGTTGTGAAAAATTAAGTAACACTTCCTGTATAATACAGCATTGTGTTTTTATGTAATGAATCAGACACTGATGCTATTCTTAAAGTCAAATTTTTGGGGAAAACAGTTTCTTCGTGACATCCAGTAACTTTTATTAACCGGAACTGCGATTCTTGTACTAGTAGAATGTCAGAATTAGAGGGCTTTACAGGTTTAAAACATTTTTCTTTTACGCAGCTACATCAAGGATCAAAGAACTTTTGGTTGGTTTCTCTAACGCTTCCTATTTTGTTCCACGATATCAATACATTTCCAAGTATAATATCTGTAATTAAGTCACTATTCCCGCATGATTTTGGAATATATGACTTTGGGAGCTTGAATTTGTAGAGTTACGCATGGTAAACCAAACTGTTTCCAATTTTCACTAAAAGCGATGGTGAGACCGTGATACAAATGGGAAGCTAATCTGCGTTAATATATGACCAAATGGCGACCATGATGAAACCCAAAATATTGCAGCGTATGATTACCGCTTCAATGAAATTAAAAGGGATTACACTCGATTTAACTCACAAAGAGTTTCCAATATAACTGTGAATCCACGCGAAATTGAACAGATAAATAATTTTAATTAACAGGAAACTAATAAAGGCACTGTAGCATGTAATTCCATGACAAAAAATTCAGCATCCCAGACAAGAATACAAACCTGTCCAAACTTTCCTCCCGGTTAAAACAGTTCCACATGGGCCTTGCAAAGCACATTACGTATCTAACGAAATGAATGAAGTTAATAATCATTCCCTCATTTTTGTCATGAGAACACAAAAATAAAGGACGACTATGTAAAGATCTCTCCACAATTTAGAAACATGTATGAAACAAAAATCACACAGACAGTTTGCACTGAGAGAAGTATTCGTTGTAAAGTGGTATTACTCGATGTGCAAACCAGTTAGTTCACTGACTATGCATATGGACTGGACCTTAGGATGAGACGGGTCAAACCCGAGGTTACGTAGGCTTGTCTACAGTCCCGGTTGACAGCAGATTATTAAGGTATAAGGGCATTTCTATATCTACATAATTATACCCATTGATGTGTGTTGGAGGTTACTTCATGTATCACTGGGTTTCGCATTAATAAAGGAGCAACAACTTCAGATAACGCCATGCCACACTATCCTGTTAACCTTCGCACGCCCCTGTGTTTTTTCAATACTTTCGTGTGTGTATTCGGCTGCCCCATAATAGCAGTTCTGCCTGTTTAAAAATCCTTCAGTTTGGAGAACTGCTTTATCAATCCACAGAATATTCTCAAAAAAATCAGGCCAACCATCATTCCAACCCAAGAAAATTTCTCCAAACTCCATTCTTCTGTCACGGTCATCAGAAAACAGTTTCTGCACATATGCTTGCTTCCACGGCGTAAAAGTGAGATCTTTCTTAAGAATCGTTGCAAAAGCGTAACGTGAGAGAGCACTATCACGAGATCCGTGATGAACCGATTTTTTAGGGCTCTTCGTGGACATTTCACGAACTGTGTCAACATTCTCTGGTGCCCTCGAAGTTAATGGTCTTCCTTATCTTCCAGGCGAGGTCATCTTCTTGCATCGGTGACACTCCCTGTAGGTAGTAATTTGGAATGGCAGTATTTAACTGATTTTGCTTCCATTGTTGCGTGGATCCCTCGTTCAGCCCTCCACCAATTTTGTACTCGCACTACATGTCCACAGGGCTCATAAAGAGCTTTCTTCCACAGTCAAGACGGGCGCCATATTTCAACTGAAACAAAAGAAAAGAATGAAGTTAAACATAACCTCAAGGACTGATGTTTCTAACAAAAGTTTTTCTAAGGGAATTGGTTCATAAATAAAGAAATTATTACTGTTGGAAAGTAGGGAATGACTTATCAGACACCCTGTGGAGCCTTGATTCCCACCTGTGATGATTTCTTTGTAACAAAACATTAAAAGTTATGTTTCCTTTAACATCCAAATCTTGTAGCAGGAGACTCTCCCACGTGGCTCTCTTAGCAACCTTATAAATGATTCTAACTCCGATTTTAATACGAAGAATTGGGACTTCAAGGTGTCTTGACTGCTGCACTGGATGGAAATACACGCGTTGGTACAACGGTGGGTCCTTACGTTTTGCTCCATCGTCAAGTACGATTGCATTTGGGACGGGACCATCGCGATTCGACTGTAGATCAATGGAAACGTGCCAGTTCTTCGAGTGAATCACATGTTTGCTACACTAGGTGCAGTGGTAGTAATAAAAGACACGTTGATATCTGCAAACCACCTGCATTCCCCATACTTGATATCTTCCACGATGCCGATGTCATCTTACAGCAGTACAATTGTCCGTGCTACAGTAGTTTAAGGAGCACTATAGCGAACTCACGTTGATGTCTCGGCGACAAAATTCACCTGATGTAAATCCCATTGAATCCATCTGGCTTGCTATCAGGCGCCAACATCGCGTACGCAAATCAGCGGACCGTTATTCACGTGAATTACATGACCTTTCCGTAGACATCTAATGCCACATACACCCACAAACTTGCCAACAAACTGTCGGATAGGCAGAGTCAGTGATGTATTTCGTTCCAAAGACTGACAAAGAAGCTGTTAGCATGTTTTGACTCATCAGCGTATTTGTTTCCAAAACGTTTGTTCTGTATGTCAAATTAGTCAACTTAGAATCCTGTGCATTTGCTAAATTTTGATCCTTAAACTTTGGCACATCCTTCGCAGATAAAGTATTTTCATACGTCACATTTTAGCAGAGTATTTTTCATATTCTAGCTAGCGGATAAGCAGATGCAGCCACGGCAAGAAAACGTAGAACCAGGTACTGCGAAGTCCGTAGTGCACACCCACAAACGAAATTTAAGCACTAAAACTATACTAAATATGTCATAAATATTAATGTTTTGAATAACTTGCAGTTTCGATCTACAGCTAAGTGGTCGCAGATGTAATTGTTACGAAAGTGATTAGAATATCAAGGCAGTGTATGACGTTATGTTAAAGATGACTTTCATCAATCGGAACTTTCATTTGTTGACGTGAAATACGTTATAACCATTCCTGTAGCACAGTTATGATAATTTTATAATAATGTACATTTAATAAAAATGAAACAATTCCTTGCTTATTCCATGAAGTCTTCTTAAAAATTCGAAAATCTGCTTGATGAAAACGAACATTTGCCTTACATCATACATAACCTATAAAGGAAACATTTCTGCATCCAGGCACTTCGCCGTAATTATCCGTTTTATTTAGACTGAACTGGGGTGGAGTAAGAAAAGGTTGTAGGTGATCTGCATATAATGCTGCGTACCAGATTTACTCGATCAAATTCGTAAAATGCGGTGATTCAAACTGCCAATACAGAAATGACTGACGTGTAATGATACTATCAAACAATTACGTTGCCGACAATTTCACAAAGATTGTTTTACACGATGGATACATATTTTATTGGAAGGCTCAATCACACAATTACTTCCGAGTGGAGTCTTCATTGTATTATGAGTCTTTTCATCGTCCTCCTAATGCAGATGTCATTATATCCAAGCCAAGAGTCCAACAAAAGCAATAAAATAAATTCTACAACTAGTAAGAAGACGTGTCTGCGGTAATATTGAAAATTATTCTCCCCCTTTTTACCTGATTTTTTCTACGTCTGTTACAAGATTTTTCCAACCAGACAGTTCCTTCTTTTTTAAATTTTTGTCCTAATTTGCTACGAGGTTCGTGAACACAGATATAACGCTGTAGACAGATTAATCCACTGATACGTATCATTTGTGAACCGCATTAGAATGTGTCATCAGTTATCGACTGCACAAGAGACTATTGTTTTTGCTCGAAATTGTAAAGTGCGGCTTGCACGTGATCACCTTTATACTCAGAATTTTAAGCTTCGTCGCCACGTTCTACAGTACTACCTACTAATGACATCTCTACATGTTCAGTTTAAGTAAGTGTAATTTGGCGGCTTCCTTTTCTGTATAACATCCGGAATCTCTGTAACAAGAGGGCACAGTGTTGTAGATATCCCTTGATATTGGTGCACTGTCTGTCACGAGCTTTCTAAAGCTTTTGAATAATTTTTCTTTCGCACTTCTGCGAGTTTCATTTTGACGCATATGTAGAACTTCTTGTAAATATTTCTTCCATTTATACAATTTATGACATCTAACTGGTTTGCACATTGCTTAAATTTAAGCGCTTTTACGACATGAAATTGGTTTGCACATTGCTTAAATTTAAGCGCTTTCCTCTCGTTCGTTTGAGCACAAAATGTGCGCCTTTCTTGTCACTCAAGGCTATTGCTGAACATGTTTTCTTTGGACTTGGAAGGCACTCAATCTTTGTTTTGGATTCTAATTAGCCCAACTATCATTGACAGAACTACAATTTATCTAATCGATCGATTTATTTCCTGTTCCTTCCAATGTTTACACAGTTTCTAACCACACGTCAACATCTTTTGAATGAATTTCCAAGAAACCAATTAATAAATAACATTTATGTCATTCTTCAAGAGAAGCCGGTGATTTTAATTACGTATCACGTCCTTCATATTATATCTTTGCAAAGTTGGAAACATTAAATGGATTCCACATTCCTGCGAAACTCTGGAACCTGCACAAAGACAGATGCGAGCTCATACGAAGAAACCGCAAAGAAAGTTAATTCAGTTTCATCTCCATTGTAAACACGTATCGACACCGCAAAGGGAACTGTTAATTATTACGGACATTAAAGCTGCAATTCTAGGGAAAAGTAACTGTGAACAATTGTGAGAGAGAAACTGTAAACCAAAATTGAAATTCGCTTTACTAATTACGACTGCATCGTGTCGTATTACCTGTTTACCGATTTCCCAAAGAGATGCACCAGTCGTGTTATCCGTTTACCGATTTGCGAAAGATATGCGCCAGCCATGTTGGTTATGTTCTGACTACTAGAACTACGTCAGCGGTGTTCATTTCTCCAGCCGCCTGGGTAGCTACGAATTTGGCATTTTCTCGAAATTCCTTGCAGTGTATCTTAGCACCTAAAATTTGGAAACTGTTTCATTCGGCGCATTCTTCCTGTACAAAAAATTTCAGGGCAGGTTCGGACATGACGGATGCGACCATTCCCGAACTAGACCTAAACTGTTAAATTTGAGGTATATTTTTTTGATTACGGATCAGTTCCTTTAGCTTTCTTTTTTTTTTAGACCAATATTTTTAAGATGTGCAACATGCTAAGCATTTGTGCCTATAGTTCGGTGTATGTATGTATGTGAGGGGAATATTTTACCCATTTCTTCTATAATTCCTAGCACTCATACTCATTTTAACCACATCGTCTCCCCAGTTTTAAGTACTGGCTCTAAAGACCACGATGTCATGTGCTAAAATAATTCCAGCACAATCGACATTAATAAGCGCGGTATTACAACAGCATACGAGAGTGCAGGAGACGTAAAGAGAAATTACCTAGAAGACGAGAAAGACGAAGGCACTTGAAGGATGAAACATCATCATTGGCTATAATGATGAATACAATGATATATGACGTAAAATCGTTAATCATGGTTCGTATACGGCAAGTATGGCAAAATAAGATTACTAATAATACCATAGTAGCTGTTAAGGGATACGTCCTTTCGTCGATAATTATCACTCAGATTTAGTTTATATAGAAGTGGAAAAATTGTACGCAGACTAAAATTCCTACATTGCTCTTCATGTGGGAGGTGGATGGAGTGGGAGAGGGTGATCGAGCAATCAGGTTGTCGGTTAGTCGACTGTGGAGGAGCCCGCAGCTGAAGTGGGGAAACTGCAAAGTTCTGATTGGGAGGTCCGCGCCTCCGTTAACAAGTTTTGGTAGTAGTGGCCGACGTATTGAGTTTCTCTGTAGATCTCCATTAATAGCACCCGAAATTTGTTAGTTAATTATTACTTCAGAATTCATCATTAAACACCTACATTATTTTTCTGTTTTTACATTATCAACGTTAGTCGTCGTCTACACAAATGATTTAGTAGGATGTGTAAGTGGTTAGTTCTCAGAGCTACCATCTGATAGTAGTGAATTTAAAATATATTCTGCATCGGCCAATTCATGCACAAGAGCAGGGAATTGGTAACAGTGGAAAATTATCTGGTCTATACTCCTATCTTATAACAGAACGTAAGTCATAATGCTTGAAAATATCATTATCACAGTCATTTCCTGTTGATTGCACCAGCACATTCAAACACTTATATATGTATATTTACTTTTGTTCTTCTTCGTAATGGGATTTAAAATACCTTACGCATTCGTCTGATACCTAAAATTAATAATGAAACAAGCAAAACATGCGTTAGCATCCAAACGTAAGGGACAAGGACATTTGTGATTATCTAGAAAACTACCCTGATGGCAAAAGGACGGCATACATACAGGGTGGTCCATTGATCGTGACTGGGCCAAATATCTCACGAAATAAGCGTCAAACGAAAAAACTTCAAACAACGAAACTTGTCTAGCTTGAATGGGGAAACCAGATGGCACTGTGGTTGGCCCGCTAGATGGCGCTGCCATAGGTCAAACGGGTATCAACTGCGTTTTTTTAAATAGGAACACACATTTTTACTACATATTCGTGTAGTACGCAAAGAAATATGAATGTTTTAGTTGGACCACTTTTTTCGCTTTGTGATAGATGGCGCTTTAATAGTCATAAACTTATCACTACGCGGTATCACGTAACATTCCGCCAGTGCGGACGGTATTTGCTTCGTGATACATTACCCGTGTTAAAATGGACTATTTACCAATTGCGGAAGAGATCGATATCGTGTTGATGTATGGCTATTGTGAACAAAATGCCAAACGGGCGTGTGCTATGTATGCTGCTCTGTATCCTAGACGACATCATCCAAGTGTCCGGACCGTTCGCCGGATAGTTACTTTATGTAAGGAAACAGGAAGTGTTCAGCCACATGTGAAACGTCAACCACGATCTGCAACAAATGATTATGGCCAAGTAGGTGTTTTAGCTGCTGTCGCGGCTAATCCGCACTTCAGTACCAAGCAAATTGCGCGAGAATCGGGAATCTCAAAAACGTCGGTGTTAAGAATGCTACATCAACATCGATTGCACCCGTACCATATTTCTATGCACCAGGAATTGCATGACGACGACTTTGAACGTCGTGTACAGTTCTGCACAGGGCACAAGAGAAATTACGGGACGATGAAAGATTTTTTGCACGTGTTCTATTTAGCGACGAAGCGTCATTCACCAACAGCGGTAACGTAAACCAGCATAATATCAGCGACCTTGTCGGGTTAATGTATGATGCGACATTATTTAAACTTTTCTGAATAAAGGATCAAGTTTCACCGTTTTATGTGTGTTCTAATTGTATTTTTTATCTCTGCAAAGTTGACGCGCCGCGTAAACGGTTGTAGCAACTTGGTGTGTCATCTCTGACGGCGCCTCTCGCTGGCTGCAAGCAGGGTATCTTTGCGTAATTATACAGCGGTTTGTTTACCAACGTTGTATGGCTTTATCTCTGTGACAAGTGACTGTTCATATCGGTAAGCATAAACGCTATACCGTGTGTGTTGACTTGTGGAGTTAGCTTTGTGTTGTTTAGCAATTCAATTTTGCGTATTTGACAAATTTTGCTCGTACCTGTTTTACGTATTCGGTTTGTGGATATTAATAAGCTCCGTTTCAGCAATCGAGTGTTTAAGAAAAGGCACATTGAGTGGAAGCAGAAATCTTTTGTTGATTCACAAGGAGATGCTGGTCAGACTGCTTCACCGACTACTCCAAATCAATGTGATAGAACATCTTCCACCAAGAAACCTTGTGACAGCAAAGAAAAATTGGGAAACTATTAAAATGACAGTAATGTTGTGAATGAAATAATTAACATTTCCTTGCTCTCTAATATTTTGAAACATAACGTATTATGCCAAGTTTGCAAAGAAAGAGGACTGGAATTGAAAATAACTTCACACATTGATCTGGCATGTAAAATGTTATTGAAGTGTAACAAATGTGCTGCAGAAGTTTAATTTTCTAATTCTAACAGTATTCCTCGTAGTGGTAATAGTGGAAAGAAGGTGTATGATATAAATGTTAGGCAAGTGTATGGCTTGCGTTGCATTGCCAAGGGAAGGGCTGCAGGAATAATGTAATGTGGAATTATGAACTTGCCAAAACCACCAACCAAGTTTGGATTCTATAATGAATTGGTGGGATCTTCTGCTGAAGATATTGCTCAAGCAACAATGAAGAAAGCAGTTGAAGAAGCTGTGACAGATAATGGGAATTGTAGAGATTTAACTGTTGCTTTTGATGGATCATGGCAACGTATGGGTCACAAATCTCTAAATGCAGTTGTGACAGCTACTAGTGGAGACAGTTGCAAAGTAATTGATGTTGCTATTCTCTCAAAACACTGTAAATGTAAGGGCAATACCAAGGACGAACACAGTGAAGGTTGTGAAGCAAATTTTCACGGCACGAGTGGAGCGATGGAAGTAGAGGGAGTGAAAGCAACTTTTTCCATATCACAGGAGTGGTATAATGTACGATACACCAAGTATCTAGGAGATCGTGATTCTAAGGGATACAAAGCTGTAGAGGAACTCAAATCTTATGGCAACGAAATCCACAGTAAAAAACAGGAGTGCACTGAACATGTGCAGAAGTGCGTGGGGGCTAGCTTGAAGATTGACAGATGATATGATTGATAGATTGCAGAGGCATTATGGCTGTGCAGTTAGGCAAAATATAAGAAGCATTGAGCATATGAGGAGAGCAGTATGGGCTCTGTTTTTTCACACTGCATCAACAAATGGCACCCAAAACATGCACTGTGCCCTACAGCTGATGACTCATGGTGTAAGTACCAATCAGGAAAGGAACATGCCCATAAAGACAGTTTGCCAAATGCTGTAAGTGATGTAATTAAGCCCATATTCAGATATTTATCACAGCCAAGTTTATTGGAAAAGTGTTTACATGGGAAGACACACAATCCAAATGAAAGTGTAAATAATTTAATTTGGATTAGGATTCCCAAAAGAGTGTTTCTACCGATAAAAACATTGCATTTTGGAGTGCACGATGCAGTGGCAACATACAATGAAGGAAACATTATCAAATGTGATGTGCTGAAACGTTTAGGTTTCCTACCAGGACACAACACCATTTCCACAATAAGCCTAACTGATGAAGAAAGACCAAGAGTTGCAGGAAGAAGAGACAAAAGCCTACAACATGCAGCAAAAGGGAAGAAAAGACCAGTGAAAAGGAAACTAACACTGGAAAAAGAAGGGGATGCTGATAATACATCATATGGGGCAGGAATTTATTAGAAAACTTTGAAAGCCATTTCCTGTGACTTTAAAATTTTCATCTTTGACGAACATTTTCTCAAAAACTGCTGACAGTATATCAATGAAATTTATACACATTATTGTTTACTTCTTTTCCCTCATTTTATAACAAGTTGTAACAAAATGTATAATTCAAGAGATAGAAGAAAAAGAGCTGAATTCTAGAGAAAAAAGTAAGCTTCTGTTTAAAAAATTGTAAAACAAAAACCAATAAATATTTCTTAACATTGCATTACAACTTTGTAGAGAAATATTCACTGAATATGTAGCCCAAGTTTCAGAGCAATATGTTTAAGGGTTTCAGAAAAATGTTCCTTCTATTTGCTAAAATTAACATGGAGGGGATGAATCGTTCCGGCTCCCCTTAAAAACGTTCATTTCCTGGATCACATGCCCTTTAAAGTTTCTCCAACCACGTGAAACGCTCATGGGTTGCCGCTGGCAGAGCAGGACATTTACTATGAGACTTGAGTTTCTTCCGGCGGCGTATACAGCGTTCCAATAACTTACGGGACTGCAGCCTGGTGGCGTCATCGACAAACCTGCAGGGGAACACCCATTTGCAAGGCAAAACTGTAGCATATAAGGGCTGTGCAGTGCAGAACAATTCCGGAAGGATGTCACACACCCCCATCCTCCATCCCCCCCCCTTTCACCTACACACACACACACCCACACACACACACACAAACACACACACACACACACACACACACACACACTGTAAACACTAGTGCCACCACATTACCAACGATGACCGTCGCCAGAGTTCCCGACAGTGGAAATTACTAAATAAGGGATGAGGTGGCAATAAATCTGTCCCTCTGATTCTCGACTAAATAGAGAGAGTAGGATTCGAAGTAGATTCAAGGTTACTTGCTAATTTCATTTCAACTACTACCTTAGTATTCCAACAGCTAGGAGTGCACACCACAATCTCCGTGTTGTTGTACACCGTAGGATAACCGGCGCCAAGACAATGTTCTGCAGCAGACGATATGCTTGTCTATCGTGAGCTTCAGCGACTCTTACGCTCAGTACACCAGTCATCCGTGTTTCTAATAGTCTGATGAATACATAATATACACTCCTGGAAATGGAAAAAAGAACACATTGACACCGGTGTGTCAGACCCACCATAATTGCTCCGGACACTGCGAGAGGGCTGTACAAGCAATGATCACACGCACGGCACAGCGGACACACCAGGAACCGCGGTGTTGGCCGTCGAATGGCGCTAGCTGCGCAGCATTTGTGCACCGCCGCCGTCAGTGTCAGCCAGTTTGCCGTGGCATACGGAGCTCCATCGCAGTCTTTAACACTGGTAGCATGCCGCGACAGCGTGGACGTGAACCGTATGTGCAGTTGACGGACGTTGAGCGAGGGCGTATAGTGGGCATGCGGGAGGCCGGGTGGACGTACCGCCGAATTGCTCAACACGTGGGGCGTGAGGTCTCCACAGTACATCGATGTTGTCGCCAGTGGTCGGCGGAAGGTGCACGTGCCCGTCGACCTGGGACCGGACCGCAGCGACGCACGGATGCACGCCAAGACCGTAGGATCCTACGCAGTGCCGTAGGGGACCGCACCGCCACTTCCCAGCAAATTAGGGACACTGTTGCTCCTGGGGTATCGGCGAGGACCATTCGCAACCGTCTCCATGAAGCTGGGCTACGGTCCCGCACACCGTTAGGCCGTCTTCCGCTCACGCCCCAACATCGTGCAGCCCGCCTCCAGTGGTGTCGCGACAGGCGTGAATGGAGGGACGAATGGAGACGTGTCGTCTTCAGCGATGAGAGTCGCTTCTGCCTTGGAGCCAATGATGGTCGTATGCGTGTTTGGCGCCGTGCAGGTGAGCGCCACAATCAGGACTGCATACGACCGAGGCACACAGGGCCAACACCCGGCATCATGGTGTGGGGAGCGATCTCCTACACTGGCCGTACACCACTGGTGATCGTAGAGGGGACACTGAATAGTGCACGGTACATCCAAACCGTCATCGAACCCATCGTTCTACCATTCCTAGACCGGCAAGGGAACTTGCTGTTCCAACAGGACAATGCACGTCCGCATGTATCCCGTGCCACCCAACGTGCTCTAGAAGGTGTAAGTCAACTACCCTGGCCAGCAAGATCTCCGGATCTGTCCCCCATTGAGCATGTTTGGGACTGGATGAAGCGTCGTCTCACGCGGTCTGCACGTCCAGCACGAACGCTGGTCCAACTGAGGCGCCAGGTGGAAATGGCATGGCAAGCCGTTCCACAGGACTACATCCAGCATCTCTACGATCGTCTCCATGGGAGAATAGCAGCCTGCATTGCTGCGAAAGGTGGATATACACTGTACTAGTGCCGACATTGTGCATGCTCTGTTGCCTGTGTCTATGTGCCTGTGGTTCTGTCAGTGTGATCATGTGATGTATCTGACCCCAGGAATGTGTCAATAAAGTTTCCCCTTCCTGGGACAATGAATTCACGATGTTCTTATTTCAATTTCCAGGAGTGTATTACAACTGCAAGAAATGAGATAAACTCTTGCCTTACGCAATCCTAGAAGCTACGTACAGACAGCTTGTTTATAGGATGCCTGCTCACACTGACTTGTATCTATATACTATTCGTCACAATCCAGATCAGCATGAAGGGCTACTTCGTACCTTGTTTCACAGGATCTGCGTTATTTCAGAACCATCTTGACGTCACCTTCCGACGAAATGGGTATAGTAAAACACAGATGAGACATGCTTTACGCAATAGAGCAAACATGCACCGGGTGAGCGATGTTAATACCGAGTTGTCACCAAGATATACGACCTTTCTGCCTTACGCAGGGAGCGTGTCCAACACGATTGACCGTATTTTGGGCAGTAGGATGTCAAATATGTTTTTCAATATACGTCTACGATTGCAGTCATTTTTCGTTCCTTTAAGAATGATCCTGCTTTGCGTAAGTCGGCTGTTCATCATAGTCCTTGCAGTAGTGGTATGCCATATATTGGTCAGACTATCAGGACCGTGGAGGACCGTTGTACTGGGCCTAAGCCACAAACACGCTTGCAACTGCACAGCAAATTGGCCACTGCGTAACACTGTCTTGGCACCGGTCATTCTAAGGGATAGTTTTTTACGTGCGCGTCTAGCTACCGAGATAAT
Source organism: Schistocerca nitens (assembly GCF_023898315.1). Classification (NCBI taxonomy): domain Eukaryota; kingdom Metazoa; phylum Arthropoda; class Insecta; order Orthoptera; family Acrididae; genus Schistocerca; species Schistocerca nitens. Next base: position 760,108,999 of record NC_064617.1, on the reverse strand, counting down.
GTCATTAGCGAAGTAGTTGAGATTAAACTAGCAAATAACCTTGAAAATATAGGTGGAGGTTTTCTCTTGAATGCTGCTTGGAATACTGCTCTCTCTCTCTCTCCCTTGTCTAAAAACAGAGGGAGAAAGTTAATGCTACACTACCGTTCGTTTAGTAATTAGCTTTGCCATCGGACATCTTGACTTTGGTTGTGTGGTTGCGGTAGTTTTTACAGTGTGCATAGGTGTGTGTGTGTGGGGAGGGGGAGTGTTAACTTTTTGGAATTGCTCCTCAAAGCGAGGTTTTAAATTCACTTGCACAGCGCGTACTTGCTGCAGGTTTGCTTAGAAAATGACAGAATTGTCTCTTGTCGAAATATCGGGATTTTTCGATACCGTTACCCGGGTGCATTCCCATAAGTTATTTTAACGGGTCAATTCTTGTCTAGATATCAGATACAGCATTCCACGGAATACGTTCACGGTTACTCTCCGTGAAAGGAATTGAAGAATGATTTCCTGAACTACCTTAAATCAGTTCTCCCGAAATCGTATTACCTTTTTTTAACAACATACTCACTTCACAAACCTTGGCAGAAGATCAACAACTTTTCAGAAATTGAGCAGCCTACTGAAACTGTTGAACACTTAGCTCTCGAAGACGTCGGATAATCTACTTCACAGCTCATGTAGCAGAGTCACTGACAACAATAATGTACGAAAGCTGACAATTTATTTAATTACGATCACGTTACTTTCTGTAAGGTGTAGACCCAAAGGTGAAATTCTGAGGTCGTAGTTGATAGTGAAGATTGTGAGTTAACGTCTGCTTCCATAGCGTAGCGATAGAGTTACCGCGTATCGCGCAAGGGGCCCGGGTTCGATTCCCGGCAGGGACTGGGTGTTGTGTATCCTTCATCATCATTTTCACGATAGTTGACTTACAAGTCGCCGATGTGGCGTCACGTAAAAAGGACTTGCAACATGGTGACCGAACTCCCCAAATGGGGCCTCCCAGCCAACAATGTTATCGATCATTTAATATTATTTTTGTGAGTTAGAGAGCATTTTACTTTTATTTAAGTCTATGGCCGAAAGAGTCAGCCTTCAGAAATTGTGAAACAAACCCTGTCGTACAGGACTGCGTGCCGCGAAAGGCGCAGATTAAACACGAGATGGGGAAAATGACAGGCGTCTATTGTCTATTGAGGCCTAAGCGCTGTAGTGTGCGAGTGAGACAGACGACAACCTACGTCATAGGGAAAACCAGTAGAAGCCTTTTGTCGCCAAGGAGACGTAGGACTGTTAGATATGGCGAATCTAAGATCGGCCATAAAGAGAAACATTTATGAAAACTATTTACTGTAGTAATGCATGGAATCAAGCCACAGTAATCTTAATCTGCCATCCTCCATAAATTTCCACGGTGATCCCAATAAAACTTGATTAATGATCGTACATATAACGGTTTAGGATTTACTGTTAAAGTGAAATTAACAAGTTTTGTAACAAAGACCTGAATGCTAAAATCTGAACGCTTTGGTCGTTCTTAACGATCGATATTTCATATAAAAACTCATCATTAAAATGACAAACGTTGTAAATATCAACTCTGTAACTTTATTTATTTAATAGACATAGTAAATCCAAATTATCAATATTTTCAGTTCAGCATCAGATCATCATTTTCTCCACACGAAACACATTGAACGACGACAGAATGACAACGTATTGACTCATTAGGTAAAAATATTTGTTGTAAAGTTTAATGCATCATAGTTACTTTTGTTCTTTATTTTTTTTTATCAGAAAGCACATTGGTGCAGGGCTACTGGCCGTGACATTCAAACTCAAGAAGGAAATTTTGTTGGTTTTATGTAAAATAATTTAATATTTATTATGTAATGGATATTATTGTTACTTTATTTAGAACGTGAAAGTGGTCAAGCTTTGATTATTGAAATATGTTAAAATATAAAGTAGCGTAGAATAAGCTGTAGCCAATCAGGTGGATGGCTTCAGGAAAGAGAACTGTGCTAGTCAGTTGAGCGAAGATGTTCGGCGAGCGGGAAACGCTGCCGGGGCAGGGCAGAGGGACAGTGCTGTTCGGATGGAGACGCGAAAACGGACAGTCGGCCTTTAGGCAGCTAGGAAGTGAAACGAATTAGAAAATTCAGCGTTATGTGGTATCGCGGGACTTAGTCTCTGAGCGCACCTGAAATGAACTCTAACTTTTCGTGTAAATATCGAGGTGGAGTATTGTGTTTCGCGATGAGATTGTGAATAATCGAGCTGTGTCAAATGGATATGCGCTCGATTGTAATAGTAATTCTAAATACGACCACTTCTGCTATTAGTTTTCTTCCTGAACAGTCATTATTCTAACAAAATCGCAACTGTGTGGCCCTCATCATTTATAGGTCGTTAATTTAGTTCCCGATATTATTATTACTTTTATTATATGTTATATTAACTTTGTATTTCGCAAACTTGCCATCACCTAGACAATTTAACCAACGGGCCACAAGTGTCTAATTTAGGGCGTGTAGGGCGACACGTGCGATTCAACCCCTAGACGAGTTTGAGCGAAGACATTTCGATGAACAGGAACCGCATGTGAGCCCGAACATCTATGCGATGTTACCTCGCAAGATATATCGATCACTGGAATTACAGAAATACCAATCATTGGATTTATCAAAGTAAAAACGACGTCTGGCAACGTAAAAGGAGCAAGATGACTGAATTTCTCAGTAAAATAGGTACATGCTATACGAAAACATGTGTAATATCCAATACATACCAGAAATAAGTTAGAACAGTAACAGTATACGACGAAGAGAGAAGAAAGAGCGTAAAGCCATAATAAGTTACGTGTGGTCTTTTCATGAGGGAAGAAATGAAGGCACTAAAAGGAAGATTCGTCAGAGGGACACAAATACGGGTTGCTAGGATATCTAAGATTCACTGATGATGTTGCTATTGTCAATGAAGGTGAAGAAGAATTACAGGACTTGGTGTATGTATTCAAGAGTCCAATGAGCACAGAAAATGAACTGAGCATGGAACAAAGGTAATCTTGGGGGGCAGCATAAATAAGAATACAGAAATATAGTAAAAGCAGTAGCCACAGTGAAGGAACTTTCCTACTTTGGAAGCAATGTAATAACAAAATGGATATAAGAGGCCAATTAGCACAGACAAAGAAGGTGTTCCTCACTCATAAAGGTCTACAAGCCTTTTCCCCGTGGCTTTGCTTGCACATGTGTTTGACATAAACTCCTGGAAATGGAAAAAAGAACACATTGACACCGGTGTGTCAGACCCTCCATACTTGCTCCGGACACTGCGAGAGCGCTGTACAAGCAATGATCACACGCACGGCACAGCGGACACCCCAGGAACCGCGGTGTTGGCCGTCGAATTGCGCTAGCTGCGCAGCATTTTGGCACCGCCGCCGTCAGTGTCAGCCAGTTTGCCGTGGCATACGGAGCTCCATCGCAGTCTTTAACACTGGTAGCATGCCGCGACAGCGTGGACGTGAACCGTATGTGCAGTTGACGGACTTTGAGCGAGGGCGTATAGTGGGCATGCGGGAGGCCGGGTGGACGTACCGCCGAATTGCTCAACACGTGGGGCGTGAGGTCTCCACAGTACATCGATGTTGTCGCCAGTGGTCGGCGGAAGGTGCACGTGCCCGTCGACCTGGGACCGGACCGCAGCGACGCACGGATGCACGCCAAGACCGTAGGATCCTACGCAGTGCCGTAGGGGACCGCACCGCCACTTCCCAGCAAATTAGGGACACTGTTGCTCCTGGGGTATCGGCGAGGACCATTCGCAACCGTCTCCATGAAGCTGGGCTACGGTCCCGCACACCGTTAGGCCGTCTTCCGCTCACGCCCCAACATCGTGCAGCCCGCCTCCAGTGGTGTCGCGACAGGCGTGAATGGAGGGACGAATGGAGACGTGTCGTCTTCAGCGATGAGAGTCGCTTCTGCCTTGGAGCCAATGATGGTCGTATGCGTGTTTGGCGCCGTGCAGGTGAGCGCCACAATCAGGAATGCATACGACCAAGGCACACAGGGCCAACACCCGGCATCATGGTGTGGGGAGCGATCTCCTACACTGGCCGTACACCACTGGTGATCGTCGAGGGGACACTGAATAGTGCACGGTACATCCAAACCGTCATCGAACCCATCGTTATACCATTCCTAGACCGGCAAGGGAACTTGCTGTTCCAACAGGACAATGCACGTCCGCATGTATCCCGTGCCACCCAACGTGCTCTAGAAGGTGTAAGTCAACTACCCTGGCCTGCAAGATCTCCGGATCTGTCCCCCATTGAGCATGTTTGGGACTGGATGAAGCGTCGTCTCACGCGGTCTGCACGTCCGGCACGAACGCTGGTCCAACTGAGGCGCCAGGTGGAAATGGCATGGCAAGCCGTTCCACAGGACTACATCCAGCATCTCTACGATCGTCTCCATGGGAGAATAGCAGCCTGCATTGCTGCGAAAGGTGGATATACACTGTACTAGTGCCGACATTGTGCATGCTCTGTTGCCTGTGTCTATGTGCCTGTGGTTCTGTCAGTGTGATCATGTGATGTATCTGACCCCAGGAATGTGTCAATAAAGTTTCCCCTTCCTGGGACAATGAATTCACGGTGTTGTTATTTCAATTTCCAGGAGTGTATATATTGAATTCACCTCCTCCTCCCTGTCTCTTTATTCACCTCATCCTTAGTCTGTCAGTCCACCTTAACCTCTATCTGTCTCTTCATCCAAACATTCTTTGCCTCTTCATCTCCTCTCCCCCTTCCCCATCTTTGTCAATTTTCTCCACCCCCATCTTTCTGCCCCTGTCTTGCTCCCCATCACTCTGACCATATCCCCCTCCCCTTCTCTTTTACCATCTTCACCTCACCTCTTCTTTTTATCTGCCCACTGCTTCTCTATGTTCTCCTAACTCAGCCTATCCCCAGTCATGCTCATCAGCACATGTAGCCCCTACTGGCCAATACTACTCCTACAACACACCCGTCACTCGGGGCAGGCTACATGTCAATTGCTTGAAAATCATATACTAGCCCCTAATGTACAGACTGCCATGCAAAGCAGGTCGATAAAGTACCTGATACTACTACAACACAACATTCTTGCCACGTGTTGGGGCACAGAAAACTGTTTCTTGCCCATGACATGTAGGCTCATCCGCAAAGCAAGTTTAACTATGCAATTCCACACAACTTGTCTGCCTCACACGACAGCGTATGCACTACGGACTGGAAAAAACACTTTTTTGTCTATATCGTGAAGGAGATAGGCAGTTATAAATCCATACAGTGAGGTCTTCTGTTTCTGTGCCAGATTTGGTAGAAATCCAACTGGGTTGTAAATATAAACACATTTACAGGATGATTATAAATAGAGTTAAACTTTCAAAACACCACTGATCAGAATGGCGTCAAATTGCGACGGAATATTACTGGCGAAGGGAGAAAAGGTATGGCAGAAGAAAAACAATAGTGTGAAAATTTATCAGTAGATGGCGCTGTACGTGTCATAATAAGTAAATGAAAACACCTGTCATGCACACGACCCATTGAAGTAGGTATAAACACGCTGGGTAGATGGCTTTTCCTCCTTCTGCATCTGTGATGTTCGCCATGATTGTCTCAATGCAGGATTGCGCTCCGCTTGTAAAGCTGTATTACAAGAATGGTGAGTGTGCACAAGTCACTCTGCAGAAGTTCCGGACACTGAAGGGTTTGAAAAAAGGCGTTGGTCCGATGACTGCCAAGTGTGTGGAGAAAATGATTCGGAAATTTGAAAAGACATGTTCTTTTGGTGTACAGCCTGGTAGAGGGAGGAAACGAACTGATACGGCGTCAGTGGAAGCAGAGGAAACAGCAAAGCAGGAGGAGACGAGTGGTGGCGTGCAAAAATGTAGTGCGTAAAATCCTACGAAACATCCTTCTTTGCTACCCATTCAAAATTATCCATGTCTTGACCTGCCAACAAAAGAGACCTTTGCTTTAGAATTTCTTGCTCGCATGGAAGTGGACAATCAGTACCGGTGGAAGATTTTGTGGACATGCGAAGCCCACTTCCATCTGACAGCATATGTCAATACACAGAATGGGCAACGCAAAATACACACGAAATTCAACCAGTACCACTTCATCCTGGAAAGTTCACTGTTTGGTGCGGGTTTCCGGCACCAATTATCATAGGGCCATATATTTTCGAAGAGACATGTGCTTCCGGACCTGTTACCTGCACCGTCACTGGTAAGCACTATGAGTGTCTTTTGCACGACCACGTCATTGCAGCTCTCCAACAGCGTGGGTGTGTGGATGGGATCATTTTTATGCAAGATGGCACACCCCCGCACATTGCAAATCCAGTTAAGCAGCTGCTGAAGCGGCATTTCGGAAATGCTAGAATTATCAGCCGCCATTTTCTTACAGCCTGGCCGTCCTGATCTTAATCCGTGTGACTTCTGGCTGTGGGGCTATCTGAAAGTAATTGTATTCAGTGTTCCGATTGCAAACATAGATGCACTGAAGGCACGCATTGCGAAACACATTCTGAACGTGACCACGGAAATACTTCCCTCAGTTGTGGAACACGCTGTTTCTCGGTTTCAACTTGTTGCAGAAAACGGCGGACAGCATACTGAACAGGTTTTGCACCAGTCACATGGAAATTAAGAATCCGATTTGATTTTTATTAATGCTTTTTATGCGATCTTTGGCCTCAGGACAAAAAATAAAAAGATTTTTCTCATCCGAAGTGATATGACCTTTCCGTGGTGGATGGGCTTACGTAATCAACAGTATCACACCTGTACCCCCATGCACACGGAGTAGTACAATTTATTTAACGTCAAACGTACAATCTGAGTATTGTTGAGTGATTAGTTTGACATTTGTAGTCGACCATTATTAAATTACGATGCTTACAGCGCCATCTATTGCTACATTTTTTAACCATCTATTTTTCTTCTGCCATACATTTTCCCCCTTCTCCGGTAATACGTTGCATTCTGACTTACAATCAGAAGACCTTAGGTTGAGGTAGAAATTTCTCAAAATGTACTATGCAGCACACAAAATCGTGTGGAAGCGGATCATCGATTATTGGGAAGCCAGAAATGAGTCAAATCTAAGCATTTGTCATAGTGTCAGAGAAGGCTGTTGAAAATGTAGTGGACAGATAGAATGTGAAGTCTTTCTGAGAGGAGAGGAGAAGAATGTGAGGAAGTCGGTGACTAGTAGAATCTATAGGGTGGTAGGACATGTTTATATATCAGTGAATAGCTTACAAGTGACTGGACAGAGTGGAATTTCTAAGGTCGTCAGGGATATGAATATATGTAACAAGTAATCAAGGAAGTTGGTATATGTGCAACTGTCAGGTGGAGAGATAGGTAGTGGAAAGATACTCTGGAGGGTGTAACGAAGTAAGCAGAAAAGTAATGAAAACAGTTTTGTTATCCCTTGCGCCACTCTGCCCTTTAGCCATGCACCAGCACAAATCACCCAAGTATAGAGATTCGTGGGGCAGTCTACCTTCTGAACAGATCCTGACATTCGCGAGTGCAGCAGACCATCACCATTTCGTACAGACCCAAAAACTGCTATTATGTGCCACAGTAGTATTGTCTTCGCTACATTCCCTGTCTTCCAGATATCGAATACGAATTGGACTATCAGGATTTCATGTCACGACGACCCTGGCCCTCGTCTATGGATATTTTGTGTCACAACCTGCACTCTAAAGTGACTTACCCCTACATTCATTCTTAAGAAATTCGCTTCATCATTGTACAAGAGATCGTAGATTCGTCGACTTTAACGAATATGCTGGTTTGTGATAGCATCGACTCCAAAACTGGGCTTGCGGCAATGATCAGCAATTAGCCTCATTTATATACACGAATTTATTTGAAAGACTTTCCGTCCTTTGGTAAAAAAGATCAGAATTTGACCAAACCATGGAGTAGTCGCTGTGGGGGCACTGTGTTACGAGATAAAATAAAAAATAAATGAAACAAAATAAAATAAAACCTGTCAAACTTTGTCCGTGAATGGAAAATTATAGATCAATAATACCAGCGCATATTTTACAACGCCAGAAAGCAATCATGTTGAAAATATTTACCAACACAAGTCTAGTGTCCCTGCGCTGGTGTTCTAGCACATCCAGCTGATCTAAGAACTGTGTCCTCGGAATCTTTCGCGACGGCATACATGAATAAAACGTTCTCGGTTTTCCAGCCGCGTCAATTCGCATAAAATCCTCGAGCTTTCGATGGCCGTCATCGTCATCAGGAGTTCAGTGAACTCGAATTGACGCGGCTGGAAAACCGAGAACGTTTTATTCACGATGTAAGAACTGATTCCAAGAATGTTAATAACACACCCTCTATAAGAAATTGTGGCATTTGACTTCGGTCGCTGGAGCTGAAAATACGTAGCAATAAATAGCTACATGAAACAGGACGTTGCTCGTAGTATCATGAAACATTTATACGAAAGAATAAAAATTGGTCAGCCTCTTTAGGGCGAATTCTAACGCGAAATATTCTTGCTCATGCACGCAGCACTACAAGTTGTCAAAAACGAATTATCATTGCCAACCGAAAGCAGTTCCACGGCTTACTGCCAGCTTAGAAATTGAGGCAAGGGGGAAGGGGTAGATCATATGATCATTGAGTTAAGCAATAGATATTGACTTGTGTTCGTTGAAATAATAGTTCCCGTTACCTTTAATGATCTCTCCCCGCATTCTAATCGCAACGCTAATTTGCAAATGGACGATAAGATGCCACTAGTTTTGTCGAAAAGTATCTTAACATGGATAGTGGTAACCAACTCAGCATGGACCGGCATTTCATTTCCTCGCGCTTGGAAAATCAGCTACTTTGCACTTTTCACAGCTTATCTCGTTCTTATGCAGCTTCCATACTCGTAAATCAACGAAGAGTACAAAGTAGCACTAAATAACTAATAAATAATTTGATATTGATCGAATAGTCTGTGTCATGCAACTGATTTTTCAGTTTACTCCAATGTATTCTTACCAAGTTTCTAATATTCACATTGAAAAGTTTTGAATGCACCCTAACGCATCTAGTTCCCAAATGGGAGATAAAAAGGAACGCGAAAAAGGTTTTAGCGCGAGGTAAATTAATTACAGTTGCATATGAGAACACAAGGTGGCATATACCATTAGCAAACACTGCGGTGAAAGCACTGTCTCCTCTCGAAAGTTGTTGTTACTCGGCCGTGACGTTACAGAATAAAAGCTACTCTCACAAACTCAAGCGCTACCGTGTCACTTTTAAGCGCCACATCCGTCACCCTGAATGTTAGCAACGAGACTGGTGAAGTGCAACATAAACATTTAACAACTTGGTGTGGTATTGCGGTCTGTACATGAACTCTGATCTCCTCGTCTGGCAGTGTTACATGTACACGCCAGATATGAAACGCATATTGTATACACCTTGTGGCTACCAAACACGTACAATATACGATATTCGTATGATATGTGATGAGCTTTGAGTGCCTTGCTACTAATCCATAATGACGCCGTTCAGTCATTTCATTGGGCAGAATTCTACAATATCAACCTGACAATGGAGGATGATGACTTTTGTATATAAAATAAAGTTTTCAATTTAAATCATAGTTATTTTTATTTACAATCAACCTTGTTAGTATATGAAGATCATTCTGTTTATAAACGTTGCAACATTCTTACTTGAAATTATATTGAAGACTCAAAGAAATTGGTACACCCATCTAATGTCGTGTAGGGCCCCCGCAACCACGCATAAATGCCGCAACACGACTTGTTATGGACTCGACGAATGTCTGAAGTAGTGCTGGTGGGAACTGACACCTTGATTCCTGCAGGGTTATCCATAAATCCGTAAGAGTACGAGAGAATGGAGATATCTTCTGAACGGCACGTTGCAAGGCATCCCAGATATGCTCAAAAATATGTCTGAAGAGTTTGGTGGCCAGCAGAAGTTTGTTCCAGGAGCCACTCTGTAGCAATTCTGGATTTGTAGGGCGGCCGTATGGTCCTGCTGTAATTGCCCAAGTCCGTCGGAATGCACAATGGACATTAATGGATGCAGGTGATCAGACAGACGTGTCATTTGTGAGAGTCGTACCTAGACGTATCAGGGGTCCCATATCACTCCAACTGCACACGGAGCCTCCACCATCTTGAACACTCCCCTGCTGACATCAATGGTCCATGGATTCATGAAAGTTTTTCCATAACCGCACACGTACATCCGCTCGATACAATTTGAAACGAGACTCGTCCAACCAGGCAACATGTTTTCAGTCATCAGCAGTCTAATGTCGGTGTTGACGGGCCCAGGCGAGGTATAAAGCTTTGTGTCGTGCAGTCATAAAGGGTACACGAGTGGGCCTTCGGTTCCGAAAGCCCCTATCGATGGTGCTTCGTTGAATGGTTTGCCAGATGTCACTTGTTGATGGCCCAGCGTAGAAATGTGCACAAATTTGCGGAAGTGTTGATTTTCTGTCCCGTTGAATGATTCTCTTCAGTCTACGTTTGTCCCGTTCTTGCAGGATCTTTATCCGGCCGCAGCAAAGTCGGAGATTTGATGTTTTATCGGATTCCTGATATTGACGGTACACTCGTCCTACGGAAAAATCTCCACTTCATCGCTATGTCGGCGATGCTGAGTCCCATCGCTCGTGCGCCGACGATAACACCACGTTCAAACTCATTTATATCTTGATATTCTGCCTGTTTATATATCTCTATATTTGAATTCGCATGTCTATACCAGCTTCTTTGGCGCTTCACTATAGTTCCGAAAACGTGATCATGTGGACTGCTCGTAAAAGTTTGACATTTCGTGTGAGAGTTGGATTGTTCAGGCAGAAGTCGCAACAGTGCTGTACTCTCACCTTTTTTGTAGTAGTGTCCCTCGCGCAGTAGATCTCGCAAGGTCATAGATCTATTGATCATATCGGTCCTGAATCTGTTGAACTAGTTTATTTTTTTCAGGGATATCAAAATATCTGGTGTCAAACTATTCTCTGTTCACGACTTTTAGCCTGAGGGATAGAAAGGCAGTACTTCCTTGCAAGTACGAGCTGTTGACGGATAATAGGAGACAAGGGATTTATCATTCTTTTGATCAAGGACGATCTGAGCTCATGATCACCCCGCTATATGGGTTGTATAGCTTAAGCCACACTGCAGCACACTATATCTTTCGCATGGCTAATTAACCACAAATGTCTCAACGTGTTCTCTCCAGTTCTGTTGCGTCGTGGAATGCAGTAGCGACACATACTTATTTCCTCCAATGCTAGTTAGCGTATCGAGCAATGAGGTTCCTCCAACAAACGTAATCAACTGCAGGTTTTTAGTTTTGAGTTTACGTTGGGACATTGCAGATTGCTAAAGTTTTTTAGGTCTCATGAGTTCTCCTAGCACTTCTATTTCCATCCGATGATTTCCACAGCCTTGTTAATATAGGGGTCCTTTCACCTGTCATGAGTAGAACATGCTCTATAACCTTCATTTTCATTTCAGCAACGATTCTACACAAGCTGAATAGAAAACTTCTTTTGAGCAGCACATCACTTGAAACCTGGTCACGACATAACATCTTCAAAATTTACCTCAAGTATCTTTGGTAAAAATCATTGATCTCGTGTGATGATTTTCCTGTTATCTTTCAGCTCTCAGATGCGTATATCGTGAGGTTACGTCTGAATGATCGACATACTCATGTGGATTTCAAAAAGATCTGTACCAGATGACCTCACCAATAACTAGATCGCTCCAGTAGGATCACGTGAATTATAGGTGTCGTCCAAGGGATAAGTTAATTAACTGAATTTAGTAATCAGCATTTGCCTTAGCACACGTGAAGCATAGGTCCTGTAACTCACAAGATTATTAAGACGTGGGGTTCATTAAACGACTGAATGAAGCAATGTTCACTATAAAAACCCTGCTTATTACAAATTCTTTTAGACTTCAGTATAAAACTCCCACTTATTTTAAGTCCTTTAGACTTGAATCTGGCCACAAGTGCACAGAGATAGAAAACTGTTACGTTCATCGAGTATTAACACAGTTTACAACGGGATTAAAATATCATTGCCTTGGCAGAGATCGGTTAATGAAAGTGAGGTGAATATGTAAAGATCAACAGAACTAAGTTCACGAAACTGCACAGCGATTGCCAATTGTTAATCAGTGAGAAAAGAAGGAGCTACAGAAAGAACCATGTATGCACCACCCATCTTAATTGATCACATGCTGAGCTCAGAATTGCTAATAAATGCCCCTGAATTAAAAGTGTGAAAGCCTTAACGTAAACCTGAAAATCTCACACACATCCTATAACTCGGTTGGCGAACATAGCAGTTGCTCACCGTGCTTATTATTACTCGAACCTGCGAGTTTCTTTTGTAGTAGCTCCAGAATTCTAAGTTATCTGTCCTGCACCGAAAGTTGCTCTCCCTCTGGAGCCACAATCGAAGTCCCTCTCTTGGTTGCAGCATCTCCTGGCGAGCCTAGGATGGAAATACGTTCTACAGAGTGCTCCCAGCAATGAGCAGAAATTCTGCTCTATCTTTTTGTATGACAGCCATGTGCGTCAATTTTATCACAAATGTCAGTGATTGTTTCGACTGTCAACCAATCAGATCCATTCCAGTAATGCAGTAGTCTTCCCTCTACTCTCAATTGTAGTAAAATTAGTCGGTCGTGCAGGATTGTAGTGCTCAAGCTCATATAGAGGCAGCTTCTAACTTCTGCGTGTGTTCCATTTTGTGTGTCAACCAATCCACAAATACACAAGCAAGTTCTCCTCTCTCGTTAAAAAAATTGTTTATACTATCCAAAGATAGCTGCTACTACTGTTTCTTAGTGGAGTCAACAATAATTCAATTAACTTGATGCCAACCTGACAGGTAGCAGTGCATGCTGTGCTCTTAAGCACGTATAAGCTGGACGGCCTTTCGTCTTGCTCCACTTTACAGATCGTATGTTTGCACCGACCTAAGACTAGCGGTTTTCAGAAAATGAGCTTCAAGTAGGGCGCAGGACCCTGTGCGCTACTGCACATTATTGGTAGATCATAACGTGCTTCCTTATTTCCTCTGAACATGCTGCATCGAAAGCAGAACACAATAGCTGTCCGTCATTTGCGATGCAAACACGAATAGCACCTCCTCGGTAGAGTTTAGCTCACATGCAATATACTGGACTCATCTTTCACATGGCTCCTCCTTCCACTGCCGTAAAGCAGTGCCTGTCTTTGAAGAGGGCTCAGGTCGCCGCAACGGCCCTCCACTGACTCGCTCTCCCCTGTTCTGCTGACCACTGCTCAACATCTGGTCAGTTTGATTGCCACCTACACATTTAAACAATCCTCCAGAGCAAGAAAGTGATCAGGAAGTTTATTACACTACTGGCCATTAAAATTGATACACCACGAAGATGACGTGATACAGACGCGAAATTTAAACGACAGGAAGAAGATGCTGTGATATGCAAATGATTATCCTTTCAGAGCGTTCACACAACGTTGGCGGCGGTGGCGACACCTACAACGTGCTGGCATCGGGACAGTTTACAACCGATTTCTCAAGCACAAACAGCAGTTGATCGGCGTTGCCTGGTGAAACATTGTTGCGATGCCTCGTGTAAGGAGGAGAAATGCGTACCATCACGTTTCCGACATTGATAAAGGTCGGATTGTAGCCTATCGCGATTGCGGTTTATCGTATCGCAACATTGCTGCTCGCGTTGGTCGAGATCCTATGACTATTAGCAGAATATGGATTCGGTGGGTTCAGGAGTGTAATACGGAACGTATCACTAGCAGTCGATATGCATAGCTGTAACGGATGGTGCAGCACGTCTCGATCCCTGAGTCAACAGATGCGGACGTTTGCAAGACCACAACCATCTGCACGAACAGTTCGACGACGTTTGCAGCAGCATGGACTATCAGCTCGGAGACCATGGTTGTGGTTACCCTTGATGCTGCATCACAGACAGGAGCGCCAGCGATGGTGTACTCAACGACGAACCTAGGTGCACGAATGGCAAAACGTCATTCTTTCGGATGAATCCAGGTTCTGTTTACAGCATCATGATGGTTGCATCCGTGTTTAGCGACATCGTGGTGAATGCACATTGGAAGCGTGTATTCGTCATCGCCATACTGGCGTATCACCCGGCATGATGGTATGGGGTACCATTGGTTACCCATCTCGGTCACCTCTTGTTCGCACTGACGGCACTTTGAACAGTGGACGTTATATTTCAGATGTGTTACGACCCGTGGCTCTACCCTTCATTCGATCCCCGCGAAACCCTACATTTCAGCAGGATAATGCATGACTGCATGTTGCAGGTCCTGTACGGGCCTTTCTGGATACAGAAAATGTTTGACTGCTGCCCTGGCCAGCACGTTCTCCAGATCTCTCACCAATTGAAAACATTTGGTCAATGGTGGCCAAGCAACTGGCTTGTCACAATACGCCAGTCACTACTCTTGATGAACTGTGGTATCGTGTTGAAGCTGCATGGGCAGCTGTACCTGTACATGCCATCCAAGCTCTGTTTGACTCAATGCCCAGGCGTATCAAAGCCGTTATTATGGCCAGAGGTGGCTGTTCTGGGTACTGGTTTCTTAGGATCTATGCACCCAAATTGCCTGAAAATGTAATCACATGTCTGTTCTAGTATAATATATTTGTCCATTGAATACCCGTTTATCCTCTACATTTCTTCTTGGTGTAGCCATTTTAATGACCAGTAGTGTCCTTCAGTTTGGGAATCGCTGACATTAGCTTCTACCATACAGTCAGAGGAATGCAGCCGTAGCTTTGTCAGTATGCTGATAATCTGACTTCCATACGGATCGCATTTTCTTGAAGACTGCAGAAGCCTCACAGTTTATCCAGAGATGCCTGCATTTATATCCCCGTTATTACAGAAAAGTCTGCCGGGATATGGAAAACAGTCAAAATCTTATAATACTTGTTATAATACTATACTTTGAGTAGATACATTTCCACGTTTTATGCACAACGTTTTTGTTTCATCACTATTTATTTTTGGCGTTAAAAACGGGCATTCCATTAAGATTGTTAGTCATTACTTGTAAGCTTTCTGGTGTTTATTCCCGAAAAACAATGTCCTCAGCGAAATCCAGATGCGCTGATAACCTCGACGTTGAGTGTCCGTTAGCTCCTCCTCCTCCTCCTCCAAAACCTAAATCCGTAAGCATAAAATGCTCCTTCAGATGTATACCCATGTCGGATTACATAGTTTTTCTCATTATGAAATTTTCGACTAATATGGAAAAGAATGGTTACAAAATTCATCCTAGGTTGACGCCCGTCGTCCGCAGCTCAAAGTCTAATGGCTAGCGTTGCTGCTTCTGAATTACAGGGTCCCGGTTTCGATTCTCGGCCGGGTTGGGATTTTCTCTGCCCGGGGACTGGGTGTTTGTGTTGCACTCATCATTTCGCCATAATTACTATTATTCGTGACAATGGCTAGTTTGGGCTACGTAAAAAATTGGAGTGTGAAAAATAATTGGGACTTCGTACGGGCGCTGATGACCGCGCAGTTGAGGGCCCCACAAACCAAACGTCATTATCATCATTGACGCCTGTCAAAATACCAAGGAAAGATAGAATTAATCTGAGAACAGAAATAAAAGTGTACTTATTGTTAAATTAAGAACAAAAGTAAAAGTGAAATTATTGCATTCAGCATACCTCGCTTGTCGCAATGTATACAGATACGTTAACGACCCACTTACAATTAGTATAGAAAGTAGATCTGTAAAAAACAAACTAATACCAATGATTTATAACAGAAATGAAAAATGATTCTAAAACAATCAAATTATAAGGTACACAGAGGAAGCACAAAAGTCATTCAGTAAGCGAAGGAAAATTTCTTTCTCTTTTCTAAAATAGAGAATAAGCATGATGAGCAGATCAACAGGAGTGAAGAAATCAATTTACATTTGTACGTCTACATCATACCCTGCAAGCACCTTAGTGGTGTATAGCAGAGGGATCTACAGTTAACGAAGAAATTCATGGACCTTTTCTTCCTGAATACACTGTCGAATGAAAGCGATAATTGGCAGTACGTACTGTTGTATGCACACATTTCAAATTTGATACTACAGAAAGAGAGAAAAAAGTACTGACTGAACAATGAAGAACGAATGTATACGTGGGGTCCCTTGCATGAGGGGCGTCTGTAGAATATTTTAGACTTCGGGATACCAACAAAGAAGACAAGCTTCATCTAGCAAGACGCAAATGATCTGATGCACTTTTAATACTTTCCTTTGTTATTTTGGCAACAATCTAAATTTTAGAACGTTATTCAATGTCCCTTTGAAACCTTAATTCCAGCCTTTGTCTCGCTCTACAGATTCTGTCCTCTGTGGGTCCTTTTAGTGCCATTGAAATTATTCCCGAATGCCATCTAGTTAGTGTAACCTACATATCTCATCGTTATTTCTGAGTAGCACCTCCTCATTTCGTATCGTATCAGTCAACTTATTTTTCATTATCGTCCTGTAACACAACATCGCAAACGCTTCGATGTTCGTCTTTTCCAGTTTTCGCACATTCCATGATTCACTTCTGCAGAATGTAGTGCTCCTGACGTGTGTCCTCAGAAATTTCTTTCTTACGTTAATTTCAACGTCTGATGTTGGCAGACTTCTAATATCAAGGAGCGCACTTTCCCCCTGGGCTAGTCTGTTTCATAAATATAAAGGGCGGTAAAAACGTTTCCGCTTGAGGGCGTTGCTGAAGCGTAAGACGATTCCGACGCTAGTATATAAGCCCGTCATGTATGCAAGGGAGTAGTGTGCCATTCATATTTTTACGACGTATATGAGGTAAATGTGGAGCCGTGAATTATGGCGACGTTATTACCAAATGCTCCCAAACAGGACCAGCCTGTCAGCTGCCGACGGGCGAACACCGGCAGACAACCACCGGAGAATGAAGAATGTGTATGATGGCGCATGTGTGCCGAAAACCACCATCGTGGAATGAAAACTGCGACAAGAGGCACTGCTACTTCATGATAACGCAGGCCCCATTTAGTAAATGTAGTGATGGAGAAGCTATACCAACGCAGGTTGGAGACATCCTAGCAGCAGCCGTTTAGTTCTCATCTCTTCCCAAGCCATTATCACGCCTTCTGTCCCTTAGAATAGGCCTTGACTGATAGATGATTCTTGTCGGACGATAATGTGCAGCAGGCAGTTACCGCCCAGGAGATGGTGTATCACAAAAGGGGTATCTTCAACCTAGTGCACCGGTGGGATGACAGACTCAGTAGTCACTGTGATTTTACTTGATTCACAAACCGACTGAGGACTGTACAGCCTGCTATCAGAAACTTTTCGATCGCCAGTTACACTTCGTGCTCAGTCCGTCCTACACTAATTTGCTGCCTAAGTAGCGGCATCCCTTCATTCTGTACAGGTGGCCCCCGTACTTTGGATCCAGCTTCTTGCTAATATTATTTTCGTTACTTCAATTACTTCTATATTTTTTCTGCTTACTGTCAGTCATTATTAACTTTTTCGGCTTACTGTCAATCCACATTCAGTGCTGATTATATTGTTCATTCCATTTTACAAGCTCTTTAATTCGTCCTACGATAACAAAACAATCAACGACTCTTATCACTAACTACCCTACATCTTCAATTTTTATCTTGTTCCTGAAAATTCCTTTTATTGATATTCGAAGTTCAGGTTCATCTGTATGGGAGGAAGATTCAATCCCTGTCATCCGCCATTTTCAGTGCTATTGTTTGTCTCTTCGTTTACCATTCCCATTGTACCATGTCGATTGTCCTACATAACTTTATACTATCCATCTTTCCCACAACTTATATCGATGTTTGTGTGGATATCAAAAATCCAGTAAACTTGCATCTGGTTACAAACTTTTTCTAGTTCGATTTATCCTATGGAGGTTTTCTTATTTTTCTTGCTCTTACCAAGGGTGTTTTTTTTATCAAGGATGTCAAAATACACAGCCTGGTAACTAGAAGTAATTGTTGACAAGCAGTAGTATAACATTTTCACGAGGCTATGTTCAGTCCATAGAAATATATAGTCTATAGGGTTCTCTATCTTGGGACTCACTCCCTCCTCCCTTGACGAAATGTGGTGAGATGTGGTGGGTCCTCCATTCTTATAGATGTGGATCTACATTCATACTCCACAAGGTACTGTACGGGGCGCAGTGGTGGATACCCTGTACCACGACAAGGGTGCCCGTCGTGAAATGACACATCTAGTTGACACCCTACGCCTGCTATAGATCGCCGATAGGCGCTGTCCTTCGCTCGTCTCACTGCTTTATTACCGCATGGACACTTAACAGACTAGCAGGTCAGCACCATCTGAGTGATCTGTGTGAGCAAAAAGCAGGGGAAAATGGCTGCGTGTAGTCCTACTCCGGTCGGATTGCTTAAAGGGAAAAAAGGCATTCGAAAACAATCTAAGATTGTCGTATCAAAAGCAGTGAAGATCTTTTTACTGACCAGATCAATAGTGAAGAAGCCAAAAATAAGAAAAATTTTGCGCTAGTTAGTAAAATTACAAGAATATCTTGAGGTACTTTGAATCGACTGTACTCCGTATTAGCACTGCAGTAACATCGCCAGAATTTTTAAACGTGAGAACGTGTTTTGAATTTCGAAGGATGGGATATGCATTATAAACCGTTATTACAGAATTTGAAGATTTTTGACAAAAAGCTAGTACGTAAAACTGTACATAGATAATACGCCATGGGAGAGTATCACACGGTCAGAAAAATACAGAGTGACCACCGTGAAAAAATTAATAATTCTGGCTCAGAGACTTCCGTTCTTCGGCTCCTTCACTCGCTTGGTTTTTGCTTCAGAAAGTGAAATGACGAGCAGAAATTTTTAATGGGTTGCAGAGACAGTGCAGCGGCAAGAATGTAGTTTTGTGTAAAATGCAACTTATTGCTCCCAAAAGACAATAGTCCTGTAGTACATTTCGATAAAAATTCGGTTTTACAAAACCAATCGCAAAAATATATATTTGTTCGATTTCAACGGAAGAATTAGCCTGAAAATACTTACAGGCGTTTTTGTATAGCTTACATCAGCGACTTGGGTGATGGCTGCAGTAGCGAAGGGCCAGTAAGAGTTGTAAATAAAATATTTTCAGGAGGCAGGGGATATTCTCTGTGGTATTACGGCGAGCAGTTAGAATTAAAACTCTGGCGATGGCATACAAGTACTCGCGTGCTATAGCACATGGAGCATCTCGTGTATAAAATGGGTTCATGCGTGTCACGGTACGGTAGTAATATCTGAGATGTTACAAAAATTAGTTGCACAGTTTTCTTTGCAGCTACCTCGCTGAAAGTTCTACAAGGTCCAAAACAACGAAAATTCATCACCGGCGACATTCCTCATTACGCTGTCGAAACGGTTTCACACTTCTTTATTATCTCGTTTCAAATTGTATCGAGAGGATGGACTTGTAAGGTATGGAGACAAGCTCATAAATCCATGGACCCTGCATGTCAGCAGGGGCTGTTCAAGCTGGTGGAGACTCTGTAGTGGTGTAGTGGTGTAGTGGTGTGTCTGCATTTGGATTGATATGAAACCCTGATACGTCTAAATACGAGTGTGACAGGTGACACGTATGTAAGCATCCTGTCTGATCACATGCAAGCACCCATATCCAATGTGCATTCCGACGAATTTGGGAAATTCCAGCAGGACAATGCGCCATCCTACACGTCTAGAACTGCTACAGAGTGGCTGCACGAGCACTCTTCTGAGTTTAAACACTTCCTCTGGCCATCAAACTCTCCAGACGTGAACATTATTGAGCATATAATTACGTAGGATTCCACGGCCAGAGTAAGTCGAAATAAACGTTTTCTGGGTGTGGTACCGCGTCATAATGTATAAAACTACTGCTGCTGGAGAAAAACCAACGTTTCGGCCACGGTTACAGCGGAATTCTTCTGGGTCTACTTGTCCAGCAGACCCAGGAGGAGAACGCTTCAGCCGGCCGCGGTGGTCTAGCGGTTCTAGGCGCGCAGTCCGGAACCGCGCGACTGCTACGGTCGCAGTTTCAAATCCTGCCTCGGGCATGGATGTGTGTGATGTCCTTAGGTTAGTTAGGTTTAACTAGTTCTAAGTTCTAGGGGACTAATGACCTCAGAAGTTGAGTCCCATTGTGCTCAGAGCCATTTGAACCATTTTTTTGAGAACGCTTCAACCGTGGACGAAACGTTGGTTTTTCTCTATCAGCAGTAGTTCTATACAGTATGACGCGTAACCATACCCAGAAAACTTTTATGTCGATTGTTAAGCATATCTGGGATGCCTTGCAACGTGCTTCTGAAGATATCTCCACCGCCTCATGCTCTTACGGATCTAGGTAGTGGTGTCCGTACCCTCCAACGCTACTTCAGACATACGTCGAGTCCATACCACGTAGTCTTGCGGCACTTCTGCTTGATCGTGTAGGCCCTACACGATATTAGGCAGGTGTACCTTTTTCTTTCATTCTTAGGTGTAAATATGTACATAAACTGATTACAAAGGAAAACAAAAGATTAGCTGCACGAGTAAAATAGATCGTTACCGTGACATATCTCTGTAAAATCTCAGAGAAACTGACAAATATGTGTAAACCATGACACATCTTATTGTAGGAGTTACAGAACTTCCACAAGCACCTTAACCAACAGCATAGGAAAATTCAGTTTACAATGGAAACAGAGAAGAATGGGGTGCTGCCTTTTCTCGACGTGGAAGTTTATCGAAAACCTGATGGTAAACTTGGCCACAAAGTATACAGGAAACCAACCAATACGGACAGGTACCTTCACGCCTCCTCCCACCATCACCGACGCAGAAGAAGTCCGCCCTGCACACGCTAACGAAGAGAGCGTACAGGATAAGCGACGAAGAACATCTGAAGACAGAACTTGAACGCCTCAGGTCCATCTTCGGAACTAATGGCTATGGGAAGCAGATGATAGACAGCACCATGTCGACAAGGGAGAAGACTAATAGGGAAGAGGAGAAGGAGGCACAGAGCATTGCTATGTTACCATATGTACAAGGGGTCACCGAACGTATTGGCAAAATTCTACGAAAAGCCGACATCAAACCAATTTTCTGAAGCAGAAACAAAATATCAGACATGCTCGGTTCTACCAAGGATGCAGTTGACAAACTACACACAGCTGGCGTGTATGAAATTGGTTGTGCGTGTGGATTAGTCTACATAGGTGAGACGGGACGTCCGATTAGCACAAGGCTCTCGGAACATGAAAGATATATCCGCCTGAAACAACACACTAAGTCAGCAGTGGCGGAACACCGAGACGAGTGCGGGAAACCAATATTTTTTCAAGAAGCCCGTGACCTGGCGAAACAGCCTCTCACTTTCAAACGAAAGATTAGAGAGGTGACAGAAATAGCCGAAAGACCCGCCAACATGAATAGAGAGGACGGGTACAAGCTTCCGAGGTCTTGGCTGCCTGCAATAGCAGGGCTACGGAGCGGCGGCAGAGCCGTGACGGCCCATGCAGACACGCGGAGAGCCGCAGTAGTGGTCGCGAGCACACAAAGCCATGGCACGCCGCAGCCGGCTTCTGGACAGCATGGAAACAGTGTGACGTCACAGCCATCACCTGTTCGCTATTCGTCCGTCTCCTCCAATGGAGTGGATTAATATAAAGACCAATAGAAAACAGCTATTTCACCCAATGACAGATAGTAAAGGAAACACCAATGAAGCATACCTTTCACCCCTCCTCCTCCTGCTTTTACAGCCAATCAAGTAACGACACGGTTTTCTCGTGCAGCTATTTAAGGAACCAAGTGTGTTCATTTAGCAGTTAACGTAAGGCCCTGATGAAGGCTAGCTGCAACGCTGGCCGAAACGTTGGCGCATTTTAAATTATGACGATGCAGTCTGATACCCTGAAGAATTTTATTGAAGCTGATAGTAGAGTTCGAGTGTGGCACAGATCCCGCGAAGCGATGGACCCAAATCTTCAACAAGACACTGTCCAAGATGGTGGTGGCTCCATAATGTGTGGACTATAATTAGAAGGGGTGGACTGGGTCCTCTCGTCCCAGTTGACAGATCACTGGCTGGAAATTGTTATGTTCTGCTACTTGGAGACCATCTGTAACAATTCATGGAATTTATGTTCCCAACCAACGATGCGCCAAGTTCGCGACTGGTTTGAATACCATTCCGGATAATCCGAGGGAATGATTTGGCCATCCATATCGCACGGTATGAATCACATCGAATAACTGTGAAACATAATTGAGAGGTCAGTTAACGCTCAAAATCCTGCACCGTCAATCCTTTTCCAATTACGTACAGCTATAGGGGCAGGATGGCTTCAGATTTCTGCTGGGGACTTCCAACGACTTGTTGAGTCCATGTGAAATCGAACTTCTGCACTATGCCGGGCAGAAGTAGATAAGGGACACATTATTAGGATGTATCCCATGGCTTTTGTCACCTCAGTGAATTCGCAGCGAGCAGTAGTATCATTCACAGCTGTCACACCTGACATGATGCAGCATGATGATGATCTCATTCACGAGGCTAAACGAATTTCGATTCAGCAGCTGGCGCTCCTCCTATCAGTCAGTAAGCGAACTTGGAATTGTCTGCGCTCTTGGTTACTCGAAAGAGCGTACAAGACGGGTTTCACAATGCCTTACGTTGTAAAGAAAATCTCCCTGACAAAAACTACCTTCCTTCCTTAGTTGGGGAAAATTTTTGCAGCTGAGGGCCTTCTTGACCCATATTGTGTCATTTTAGAGACGACGAGGCGATGATTTGTGCAGCGGACCAATGGCTTCAAGACCAGAATAAGGACTGGTGCCGACAGGCAGTGGAGGAAGACCATAGAACTGATAGGAGATTATGAAGGAAAATATGGTGTTTGTAGATAAAACGTCATTCTTTCACGTACGTAGTTTTCATTAAGTAAAACAAATAGTTGTTGAAGGTAAAGAATGTGGGGCACTACTTTATGGGGATCCATTTGCTACATCTCAGTGTCGGACATTGTCTGTAGATACGATTATGGCACCAATTTAAATATTTCATGTGTCCGCTTAGGATAGTCGTAGTCATGGAAAACCAATATTGATGTAATACAAGAAGTTTGCTTTAATTACAGGGAGACACAAATATCAGGACCACAATTTGCAATCATTTGTTCACAAATTCAGCATTACGATCTGAAAAGCGGGCAGGTAATTTTCAGATTAGGTTACAAGAAATTTGCGGTTACTTTTCGCTGTAATACTCAATTGCTGTTAAAAGAGAAAATATTCTAGACTTCAGTATTCTTCTGACTGCTATTTTTAAATGGTTCAAATGGCTCTAAGCACTATGGGACTTAACATGTGAGGTCATCATTCCCCTAGACTTAGAACTACTTAAACCATACTAACCTAAGGACATCACACACGTCCATGCCCGAGGCAGGATTCGAACCTGCGATCGTAGCAGCAGCGCAGTTCCGGACTGAAGCGCATAGAATCGCTCGGTCACAGCAGCCGGCACAGCTATTTTGTTAATGCTTGAATATACGTATTAAATATTATTGAAGAAGTATGTACAACCCCAGTGCTTACAAGGGAACCTCCCCATCGCGGCCCCCTCAGATTTAGTTATAAGTTGGCACAGTGGATAGGCCTTGAAAAACTGAACACAGATCAATTGAGAAAACAGGAAGAAGTTGTGTGGAACTGTGAAAAAATAAGCAAAATATACAAACTGCGTAGTTCACAGGAAGATATGCAACATCAAGGACACGGGGACTGCAGGAGCGCCGTGGTCTCGTGGTAACGTGAGCAGCTGCGGAACGAAAGGTCCTAGGTTCAAGTCTTCCATTGAGTGAAAAATTTAATTTTTTATTTTCATTTTATGTGACAAACTCTTATGTTTTCATCACTTTTTTGGGAGTGATTATCACATCCATAAGTAAACCTAAATCGGGCAAGGTAGAAGAATCTTTTTACCCATTCGCCAAGCGTACAAGTTAGGTGGGTCGACAACATATTCCTGTCATGTGACGCACATGCCGTCACCAGTGTCGTATAGAATATATCAGATGTGTTTTCCTGTGTAGGAATCGGTTGACCTATGATCTTGCGATCAAATGTTTTCGGTTCCCATTGGAGAGGTACGTCCTTTCGTCTACTAATCGCACTGTTTTGCGATGCGGTCGCAAAACACAGACACTAAAGTTATTACAGTGAACAGAGACGTCAATGAACGAACGGACAGATAATAACTATGCATAAATAAAGAAAGTAAAATTTTCACTCGAGGGAAGACTTGAGCCAAGGACCTCTCGTTCAACAGCTGCTCACGCTACCACGGGACCACGGCGCTCCTGAGCTCGTATTATCCATGACGTTGCCTATGTGGCCCATGGACTACGCAGTTTGTATATTTTGCTTATTTTTTCACAGTTCCACACAACTTCTTCCTGTTTCGTCAATTGATCTGTGTTCAGTTTATCAAGGCCTATCCACTGTGCCAACTTATAACTAAATCTGAGGGGGGTGCGATGGGGAGGTTCCCTTGATAGATGTGAGATATGATATCAATGAAGTCACATATTTACTCTCCATGTGAGTGCTCTCCTTTACACCAACTCGTTTAGAAATATATTATTTTTCCTTGTATTATTCAGTGTATAAAAATTTAGTTTTCGTCTGTGGAAAAAAATACATACTTTTCTGTACTCTTTCATCATCAAAATTGGTAGTTGCATTACTCGTTTTTAAATAGAAATGAAAGGCGGAACAGCGGACGAAGAAGGAATGTGACGAGCAGTTGCAACATACATTGATTTCAAAACAGTTTAACTAGATCACAGAAAGGGAAAAACAAAGAACAAGCAGTAGAAAATCTCGTTCTGTGCGGGTGGGGATTATTTTGTTGAAATACAAGACCAGGATGGTTTTTGATGAAGGGCAACAAAAGGGGGCGTAGGATATCGCGGACGTACCGCCGTGCAGTAAGTATGCAGCGGACGACAACCAAAGGGGTCCTGCTATGAATGCATTTTTTCCCTTTAAGCACTCCGACCGGAGTAGGACTACACACAGCCCTTTTCCCCTGCTTTTTGCTCACACAGATCACTCAGATGGTGCTGACCTGCTAGTAAAATTATGTTATATGTGAGACCAAACAGAAAACCGGAAAATATCGGTTATTCTGAACTAAAATACCGGTGCAGGTTATAACCGATGGGTTTTTCCCATTCCTACCGTTAAGACGTCTCTTTCAAAAGACATCGTTTCTAAGTAGCAGTCCGCATGAGGTTGTCACGCCTAGCACGCACAGGTGAGTCCTTTGCAAGCCGGCAGTACGCAAGCGTCAGCCATAGCGCGGGGCTCTCTTTGAAGCCTGCTGGGGCTGCGGCTGCGTCACCGCGCCGCGGCCACCTGCGCCCGGCTGCGCCGCGGGAGGCCTACCCTGTCGCCCCTTTGAGGCGGCGCCGCCATCAGCAGAGTGGCAGCGGCTGCGCGCTGCCGTCGCCATTGTAAACACACCACCGGCGCACACAATGTGCCTGCGGCTGCGGCCGGCCCCGGAAATAACGTCGGCCCGCTGGCCATCGCTCGCCCGCCAGATTACCCCCCCCCCCTGCCCCCCTCCACCATCCCAAGCCTAGCGACAGTTTCATTTCTAAAAACTGGAAAATGTCGCGTCAGTGGCGCGAGCGACCGACGGGCTGTTTCATTCGGCAGTCCTCCGTTTCGTTCTGTCGATAACGCAGTTTCGATACTTCACTGTAAACCATCTTCTTGCTGATGAGCAGGAATGACACTCTTTTTTGTACATACTTAGAATGTACTTGAGCCATATGTGCGCTAATATCAGTACCTGTGCTTACAATAAGCCTCTTCGGATTTGCTGCTTGGCTACAGCTGTTTCGAGAGCAGCACAAGATGAACTCATGAATCTGAGTTGCGTTCTAGGTGTGCAGAGGGGCGGTCAACCATTCCCGGATGATTAGGGCGTCAATTTACGAATGGACGCCCTGTTAGCAACGGCGGCTATCACTGAAACGAGCGGTTTCTGATTTCATCGCTATTTTTCTTTCTTTTTTTTTTTTTTAGCTCCACTTCAACTAGACTTAAAACTGAAACTTCCTGGCAGATTAAAACTATGTGCCGGATCGAGACTCGAATTCGGGACCTTTGCCTTTCGTGGGCAAGTGCTCTACCAACTGAGCTACTCAGGAGAGCTTTTGTGAACTTTGGAAGGTAGGAGACTAGGTACTGGGGGAATTAAGGCTGTGAGGATGGGGCGTGAGTTGTGCTTGGGTGGCTCAGTTGGTAGAGCACTTGTCCGCCAAAGGCAAAGGTCCCGAGTTCGATTCTCTGTCCGGCACACAGTTTTGATCTGCCAGTAAGTTTCATATCAGCACACACTCCACTGCAGAGTGAAAATCTCATTCACGACGTAAAACTACTCAAAGTAGTTGGTTTGGCTCTGAGCACTATGGGACTCAACTTCTGAGGTCATTAGTCCCCTAGAACTTAGAAAAATGGCTCTGAGCACTATGGGACTCAACTGCTGAGGTCATTAGTCCCCTAGAACTTAGAACTAAGTAAACCGAACTAACCTAAGGACATCACAAACATCCATGCCCGAGGCAGGATTGGAACCTGCGACCGTAGCGGGCTTGCGGTTCCGGACTGCAGCGCCTTTAACCGCACGGCCACTTCGGCCGGCTCCTAGAACTTAGAACTAGTTAAACCTAACTAACCTAAGGACATCACAAACATCCATGCCCGAGGCAGGATTCGAACCTGCGACCGTAGCGATCTTGCGGTTCCAGACTGCAGCGCCTTTAACCGCACGGCCACTTCGGCCGGCTGTAGTTGGTTTATCAAGCACCCGATTTTCGGTTTTAGTACCTAGTATATCCCGTAATAAGAGCAGAAATCGAAGAAAGATCGAAAAACTGTAACCCTCGTAGTTTTAAGGTGCACAGAATCAAAATATTAAATAGACAAATAAAAGAAACTTGGTCCACCCACCGTTCACAGCTGATCTCGAAAAGTTATAAGTGACTGAAAACTACAAAAAATCACCAGGAATCTGCTATTGACTTTTTGAAACTCTGCTTTAAGATCTTGGTGTAATGGGAGATCAGAACACTATTTAGGCATTACGGATAGTCAGTCCTAAATGGTGAAAACTGAGTTTGCAGAACGCTGTTAATCTGTTCTCACGGACGTCAGTGTCGTCGTAAATGCCGTCTGCTTCACGTCTGCTGTGCAGCGAGCTACGTTAATTTAAGTATTAACTGTATTTTTCTTACTTGTCACTACGTCTTCCGTGTGTTTTTGCTTTTAGGAAGCTTTAATTGTCGAGTGCTAGTAATAGTGTTCCATAGATTTCGTGTTTGTTTTGAATACAGTCAGAGAGAGTCCCTTTAGTCAGCCATAGTGCCATAGTGCTAGTGTTTGTTTTCAATACAGTCCAGAGACTGGTAGTGCTATTTTCATTGTTTTCTACAACAAGTGTCTAGCAACCACAGTTTAGTCAACTATCAGCCGCCTTTAGTGAATTAGCAGTCTAGTTAAAAGTTGATTAACTCTCTACAGTACATTGATTTCTTAGGATGGATAGGATGTGTGGCTGCTGTGTAAGGAAGCAGGAGGAGCTGGCCACTGTTCGCGAACAGCTGAGCGTGTTGATGGCCGCGGTCAGCCGTCTTCAGGCTGCTGCCTCGGAGTGTAGCGGCTCTGCCTGTGAGTGGACATGTGGCCGCTCCTTCAGCAAGGTCCGAGCAGGCACATGGGGGGAGGGGTTTATTAGTTGTTGGGAGCCCCAACGTTAGGCGGGTGATGGAGCCCCTTAGGGAAATAGCGGAAAGGTCGGGGAAGAAGGCCAGTTTTCACCCTGCTTGCCGGGGGCTTCATCCGAGATGAGGAGGCCCTGCCGGCAGCGATAGAGAGCACTGGGTGCACCCGACTGCAAATTGTTGCTCATGTCGGTACCAATAACTCCTGCCGTCTGGGTTCAGAGGTCATCCTCAGTTCGTACAAGCGGTTGGCGGAATTGGTGAAGGCGGAAAGCCTCGCTCGCGGGGTGGAATCTGAGCTAACTATTTGTAGTATCGTTCTCAGAACGGATCGCGGTCCTCTGGTTTGGAGCCGAGTAGAAGGCTTAAACCAGAGGCTCAGACAATTCTGCGGAGATCTGGGGTGCAAATTTCTCAACCTCCGCTATCGGGTGGAGAAATGTAGGGTCCCCCTGAATAGGTCAGGCGTGCACTACACGCCGGAAGCTTCTACAAGGGTAGCGGAGTACGTGAGGAGTGCATATGTGGGTTTTTTAGGTTAGACAATTCCCTCCCTAGGCCCGACAAGACGCCTCCTGAGACACGGTAAGGTAGGAGTTGGCAAAATGCAACAGGGAATAACAATATTAATGTGCTAATAGTAAACTGCAGGATCGTCTATAGAAAGGTCCCAGAACTGCTCTCATTAATAAACGCTCACAATGCCCATATAGTACCAGGGACAGAAAGTTGGCTGAAACCAGACGTAAATAGTAATGAAATCCTAAACTCAGATTGGAATGTATACCGCAGTGGCAGGCTGGACAGTGAAGAAGGGGGAGGCGTGTTTATAGCGATAAGAAGTGCAACAGTATCGAAGGAAATTGACGGAGATCCGAAATGTGAAATAAATTGGGTGAAGGTTACGGTTAAAGCAGGCGCAGACATGGTAATTGGATGTCTCTATAGGCCCCCTGGCTCAGCAGCTGTTGTGGCTGAGCACCTGAAGGATAATTTGGAAAATATTTCGAGTAGATTTCCCCACCATGTTATAGTTCTGGGTGGAGATTTTAATTTTTCGGATATAGACTGGGAGACTCAAACGTTCATAACGGGTGGCAGGACAAAGAATCCAGTAAAATCCTTTTACGTGCTTTATCTGAAAACTACCTTGAGCAGTTAAACAGAGAACCGACTCGTGGCGATAACATATTAGACCTTCTGGTGAGCCGGCCGAAGTGGCCGTGCGGTTAAAGGCGCTGCAGTCTGGAACCGCAAGACCGCTACGGTCGCAGGTTCGAATCCTGCCTCGGGCATGGATGTTTGTGATGTCCTTAGGTTAGTTAGGTTTAACTAGTTCTAAGTTCTAGGGGACTAATGACCTCAGCAGTTGAGTCCCATAGTGCTCAGAGCCATTTTGAACCTTCTGGTGACAAACAGACCGAACTATTTGAAACAGTTAACGCAGAACAGGGAATCAGCGATCATAAAGCGGTTACTGAATCGATGATTTCAGCCGTAAATAGAAGTATTAAAAAAGGTAGGAAGATTTTTCTGTTTAGCAAAAGTGACAAAAAGCAGATTACAGTGTACCTGACGGCTCAACACAAAAGATCTGTCACAAGTACAGATAGTGTTGAGAATCAGTGGACTAAGTTCAAAACCATCGTACAATATGCGTTAGATGAGTATGTGCCAAGCAAGATCGTAAGAGATGGAAAAGAGCCACCGTGGTACAACAACCGAGTTAGAAAACTGCTGCGGAAGCAAAGGGAACTCCACAGAAAACATAATCATAGCCAGAGCCTTGCGGACAAACAAAAATTACGCGAGAGGCGTTCAATGAATTCGAAAGTAAAGTACTATGTACTGACGTGGCAGAAAATCCTAAGATATTTTGGTCTTATGTCAAAGCGGTAGGTGGATCAAAACAAAATGTCCAAACACTCTGTGACCGAAATGGTACTGAAACAGAGGATGACAGACTAAAGGCCGAAATACTAAATGTCTTTTTCCAAAGCTGTTTCTCAGAGGAAAGCCGCGAGGGATTAGCCGAGCGGACTAAGGCGCTGCAGTCATGGACTGTGCGGCTGATTCCGGCGGAGGTGCATGGGTGTGTGTGTTTGTCTTTAGGATGATTTAGGTTAAGTAGTGCGTAAGCGTGGGGACTGATGACCTCAGTAGTTAAGTCCCATAAGATTTCACACATTTCACAGAGGAAGACTGCACTGTAGTTCCTTCTCTAGATTGTCGCACAGATGACAAAATGGTAGATATCGAAATAAACGACAGAGGGATAGAGAAACAATAAAAATCTATCAAAAGAGGAAAGGCCGCTGGACCTGATGGGATACCAGTTCGATTTTACACAGAGTACGCGAAGGAACTTGCCCCTCTTCTTGCAACGGTGTACCGGTGTACCGTAGGTCTCTGGAAGAGCGTAGCGTTCCAAGGGATTGGAAAAGGGCACATGTCATCCCCGTTTTCAAGAAGGGACGTCGAAGAGATGTGCAGAACTATAGACCTATATCTCTAACGTCGATCAGTTGTAGAGTTTTGGAACACGTATTATGTTCGAGTATAATGACTTTTCTGGCGACTAGAAATCTACTCTGTAGTAATCAGCATGGGTTTCGAAAAAGACGGTCGTGTGAAACCCAGCTCGCGCTATTCGTCCACGACACTCAGAGGGCCATAGACACGGGTTCCCAGGTAGATGCCGTGTTTCTTCACCTCCGCAAGGCTTTCGATACAGTTCCCCACAGTCGTTTAATGAACAAAGTAAGAGCATATGGACTATCAGACCAATTGTGTGATTGGATTGAAGAGTTCCTAGATAATAGAACGCAGCATGTCATTCTCAATGGAGAGAAGTCTTCCGAAGTAAGAGTGATTTTAGGTGTGCCGCAGGGGAGTGTTGTAGGACCATTGCTATTCACAATATACATAAATGACCTTGTGGATGACATCGGGAGTTCACTGAGGCCTTTTGCGGATGATTCTGTGGTATATCGAGAGGTTGTAACAATGGAAAATTGTATTGAAATGCAGCAGGATCTGCAATGAATTGACGCATGGTGCAGGGAATGGCAATTGAATCTCAATGTAGACAAGTATAATCTGCTGCGAATATATAGAAAGATAGATCCCTTATCATTTAGCTATAAAAGAGCAGGTCTTCAACTGGAAGCAGTTAATTCCATAAATTATCTGGGAGTACGCATTAGGAGTGATTTAAAATGGAATGATCATATTAAGTTGATCGTTGGTAAAGCAGATGCCAGACTGAGATTCATTGGAAGAATCCTAAGGAAATGCAATCCGAAAACAAAGGAAGTAGGTTACAGTACGCTTGTTCGCCCACTGCTTGAATACTGCTCAGCATTGTGGGATCCGTACCAGATAGGGTTGATAGAAGAGAAGGAGAAGATCCAACGGAGAGCAGCGCGCTTCGTTACAGGATCATTTAGTGATCGCGAAAGCGTTACGGAGATGATAGATAAACTTCAGTGGAAGTCTCTGCAGGAGAGACACTCAGTAGCTCGGTACGGGCTGTTGTTGAAGTTTCGGGAACATACCTTCACCGAAGAGTAAAGCAGTATACTGCTCCCACCAACGTATATCTCGCGAAGAGACTATGAGGATAAAATCACAGAGATTAGAGCCCACATAGAAGCATACCGACAATCCTTCTTTCCACGAACAATACGAGACTGGAATAGAAGAAAGAACCAATAGAGGTACTCAAGGTACCCTCCGCCACACACCGTCAGGTGGCTTGTGGAGTATGGATGTAGATGTAGATGTAGATGTAGACTACAAGCAGATAAAGGCATATTACGTAGACTCAAGCAGCAGATCAATTACCTTCTATTTTTGCTGTATATTATGAGATGGCAGGCAAATTTTTAATCTTTTAAGAAAATGATGTATTGTTCTCCATTCCTACCTCACTTCGTAAAAATATTTGCATACTAGGTTTGGTGCCAATCCACAGTACAACGAATGTCCACCGTTGACAGCGGTGAATTACCGTATACACCAGGTGGGTGACAAATATTGAACACTTCATGTACACGCGTATCTCAAGATACGACACTCAGAAAAGGGACATTATTCTGTCAGTAGTGCCGCACCAGTTCTTGAGTATGGTAATACGGTGTCTTAATTTGGCCAGGAAGGGAAACGACGAAGGACTAGACCAATGGGGATTTGGCACATTTCATTCACTGGTACAAAATACAAATTTATTTTGTACAGCGTGACATACACTACGTATAATTAAGAATTAATTAACTAACGATTAATATGATTGCTGAACAATATTCAGAGATGTCCGTTATAGCTCGCACGCAATCGCTGTTTTCCATACAATAGAATACAAGATTAATTATACAAATTTCAGATGGTTCAGATGGCTCTGAGCACTATGGGACAACTTCTGAGGTCATCAGTCCCCTAGAAGTTGGAACTGCTTGAACCTAACTAACCTAAGGACATCACACACATCCACGCCCGGGGCAGGATTCGAACCTGCAACCATAGCGGCCGCGCGGTTCCAGACTATAGCTCCTAGAAGCGCTCGGCCACCCCGGCCGGCTTACAAATCTCATTCAGAATTTAAATAGTCATAAAAATTACGAAAACTTCATGATGAAGAGATACCAATCAAAAATTAAATATAGCTGAGCAGAACACAAAACAGCCCACTGCCAAAAAATTCTTATACTAAAATACAAAGTAATCAAAGAAGGAGAACAAAGATTCAAAACCTCGTAAAACAGACATGTAAGCAGTACTTACAGCGTTCCTCACAAATATTCAAATAATTAAAACTTACATTAAATAAGAATGATCGTTGAGCTCTCAAGTACTAGTAAAATGTTTAAATGATTTAAATAAGTAGTAAAGCTATAAAAAGGGCACCTGTTTTAGTTCAGAAATAGAATGACTCGGTATTGCTGCAAAATTACAACTTAACTTCAAACACCATCATTAAAACCCACGGCTGTGCTTGGAAGAAATAGCACTACGAGGATAGCACAAGCTTTCGCTGCCCAAGGCTTGTGTACAGAATCGCATAAACAGGCGGCTGTGTAAGCCGACTGAACTCAGAAAGAATAGTCCTCACAAGGATCGGTAAACAGGACCAGCGCCAGAGCACAAGCAGTCCTAGCAAAATTCCCTGCAGCACAAACAATTTCTGACAAGTGAGAATTCAAGTCGAAACCAACATTATAATAAATGATTACGCTCCCAATGGTTAATGTAATTTCTTACGGGACGATATGCTAAATTTAAATCTTCTAAGAAGTTAGCAGTAACTTTAAGACGCCACTTACAACAGGCTTAAGGAAATGTCAGAATTAAATAATATACCATACCCTCCTGAAAAAAATGGCTTTACCAGTCCCGAGCCATTTCACTTAAATTCTACAGCTTCTGGACGCGTAGACAGTCCAGGCCAAGCTCAGAAAGGACAATGTCCCTGAAACAAACTGAAAGTACTGTATAACCCATTTAAATAAATGTAAATCCGATGTACATGATCTGAAGCCGAATAAACAGTACAATTACCACAATGAATAAGACGCGGTGGAGCCAAGTCCAGAAAGACGGTTAATGACAATTAAAATTTGAGCAAAGCATTTACCCAAAATTTTCAAAATTAAACATAAGTCACGTGGTTCTTATTACTAACCCTGATAAAATTCGCGCAACACGAAAGTCCACTTTCACATTAGGAACAGATAATTTGTGCTGATACTAAATCACGACTAATACAGTGCGTTATAAATCATATCAAATGATACTTATTTGCCTCAAGCTTGCCGGAATTAATAACGGGCAGGCAGAAGCACTTAAACAAATACTACATTGCCAACGAACTTCCAACCTTCCTTGTAGAGTCAGACCCTAACATTATCCAAAATTAAAGGCGTCGCGGACGCTTAAAATTAACAGATCAAACTTCCAATAAGTTGCAATATACAAAAGCTCTAATTAAAAATTTTAATGGACCTTTTCAATGCAAGTTATTGCTCATATGATTCAGCCTGCAAATTCCATGTAGTCATGGACTTCCTTATCAATAAACATAACTGGAGCATCCAGAAATTCCGGTAAAAAAATGGTTGAAATGGCTCTGAGCGCTGTGGGACTTAACTTCTGAGGTCGTCAGTCCCCTAGAACTTAGAACTACTTAAACCTAACTAACCTAAGGACATCACACACATCCATGCCCGAGGCAGGATTCGAACCTGCGACCGTAACGGTCCTGCTGTTCCAGACTATAGCGCCTAGAACCGCTCGGCCACTCAGTCCAGCAGAAATTCCGGCAAAATCGTCTCTGACAGCTCTGCAGGTTTTCAGTAATCCACTCCTGAGATTCCCAGGCACTAAAAGCCAAACAAAGGCCACCATAAACCCTGCATATCCTTCCAAGCTTACGCCAACACAGAGAATGGTGGGTGGAGGCAGAGGGTCTCACTTCAGCTTGGTTGTTCCACTGATAATCCCCTCATCACAGTGACAGTCATAAATTCCATGCCCAGGAATTCGGCCTTCCGAGCCACGTCAGAGGGAGCTGTGCTTGCTGAACAACATGTTAGAACCAAAGATAAAAGCATATCGGTATCTATACAGTACGACGAGCCGCCACGACTGAGCATATTTGTTGCTTGTGTCTGTCGCCATTGATAGCTTTTCCCGTTTTCTGCAGTGTCGCGATGTTTCGAATCAATAAAAATTTTACAAACAAAAATTACTGCTTTTTAAAAACATTTTTTAAAAACGAAGAATTTTGTAACTGCGGCTATGGCTAATTGACATTTCGGCTTTTTACTCAATTATTAGCAAAAAAGAAAAGAGAAAACTGTTACAATCCAAACTAAACAAATACCGAAAAATACCAGCTATTCAGAACTGAAATACCTATATCGGTTTTAATTGATCGGTTTTTCCCATCCCTGTGCCTGATCGCAGTACAATACTTCGTTGGATTAACGCTTTTTTGCAGAAGAGGATCAGTTATGAAAAAAAAAATGTCGACAGGTCTTCCTCGTACGGTGCGTACTCAGGAAAATATCGCCAGAATAAAGCGTCTGTCTTTTAAAGCCCTCACTGCGCCACCGGGAGGCGTGCTCCGAGGCGGCCACTAACGATGCTTCCTGAACTGTGAGTTACAACGCGGTCCTAACAAAACTGTCATCGTACGGAAGCTCCGTGTACGTGATTTTGACGAACGGAGACTGTTTTGTGAGAGAATGCTTGATGTTGTTGCTAATAATATTTTGTTGATTGGACGGTTTTGCAAATAAGCACTGTCACTATTGGGCAGCAGACAACGCCAAAGTATTGCATAAGAAACAGTTACAGTGCTAATGTGACCGTGTGACGTGGATTTTCTAAAGTGGGGAGGATCGTTTGGTCTTATATTCTGATGAAGGCGGCGTTAGTGTAATAGTGAATTCTGAATGTTATGTTGCAGTGCTACGCAATTTTTTGTGGCCACAACTTGTGGATTTTGGGATAAATGTGGCAGAGATGTGGTTCTAACAAGATGCAGCCACAGCCCACACGGCTAATGCGTCCATGGCAGTTGTTCGAGAAATGTTTTCTCAGCGCTTGAACTCATGTATCGGCGATCTACACTGACCTGCGCGCTCGCCAGATCTGTCGGTTTGTGACATATGGCGTCATTAGAGATGCAGAGCTTAACGGCCATTCACTCAACGATCTGAACGTTGTAAATGTGGAGAAATTGCTGCTGTTTCACAGGAAACTTTAACAAATGTTACGCAGAACTTTAAAAGAAAGACTTTTCATTTAATGTGCGTACAGGAAGAAGGACGTCATCTCTCTGCTGTTATCTTTAAAAGATAATCGTAATTCTCAAACTGAGTAACTTACAGGTTATATTGAAGTAAATACACATTATATGTGATGAAAATAAACCTAGTCATAGTAGCTTGAAATTTTGCGCTACCTTGTACTAATAAAAGGCACCTAGTTGACGTTTACAGTCATATTTTGGAAGATATGCCGTGTCCCAGCATTATCACGTCCGTCGAAGAAGACAATCCATTGACACATAAGCGGCACGGTTAAAAAAAATATCGTTCTTGCCGTGAAAATGCTACATCCTCCCACGTCGTACATTTACGATGGTTCAGCTGCGTCCAGAATTTTAGAGTAATCGCAGCTCGCTGTTGTCGCTCTGGGCGCGCGCTTAGCGTTGCAGACTCTGTTGTGTTTTCGGGCTAATTATTCGCACCGCGTTCTGACGGGCTTAAGGTATCACTATGACGTGGTTAATTCGTACAGTGGCATGCCGGACGTTGATAAGTCTGAATGTAGTTAACCTGCTTTAAATCAGCAACGATTTCGGTAATAAACTGTGCAATTGTGATTCACTAATTACTGTTCTCGGTCAAAAAAATCATGTTCCATTTCCCAGGAAATACCAGCAAAAGAACATCTGTCATTAGATCACTGCGTATAAAAGGAGAGAGTCAGTATCATTTACTACAAACCATCATTATATTGTGATCCGCAGCTAGTTCTTTTCTCACACGAAGTAGCGAATGTTATAAACAGGTGATGTGAAGTTGAATTCATGTGTCTGGATCTCTAGAAGGCTTATGACACCGTATGCCAGAAACTGCCTCTAATTTAATTGCGTACCTATGTACTATCACCTCAGTTGTGAGACTCGATTCATGATTCCTTGTTAGAAAGGTCGCAATTAGGAGTAATTGACGGGAACTGCTCTAGTGGAACCGAACTGATATCTAGGTATCCCCAAGGAAATATAATTGGCCCTCTACTGTTTGTAATCCATAGAACTATTGAGGAGATCAACTGAGCTGACCTCTAATACTGTTTTCATATGATGTCGTCGTTTACAGTTTAATAAAACCATCTAAACGAAATCCAAAAGAATTTGAAGACATGCGTATGGTGGAAAAAGTTGCAGTTTACCCCAAAAATAAAACAATTGTGAGGTCCTCCACATGAGTACTAATAAACACTGTTAAATTTCGGTTAATTGATGAGTAACACCAATTTAAAGGATGTAGATTCAATTAAATGTTTCAGAAATACAATTACAAAACTTAAATTAAAACTGTCGTATACAAAAGGTTATGGGGGAAGCCAAATGAAAGACTGCAACTGCGTTTTATTCGCAGAAAACTTAAAGGGTGCAATAAATCTACCAGGGGACTACGATTGTCTATCCTGGAGTATGCTGTGCGCTGTGGGATCTTTACTTGATAGGACTAATGGAGAACACCGAAAAAGTTCAATGAACAGCAGCTCGTTTTATTATAGCGAGTGTCATGGATGTCACAAGCAAGTTGCCAATCGAGGGAATTTTTCATTGAGGTGAGCACCGCAAAGTTGGATAACCTGTGCGACTAGCCTCCATCTCACCTGTGAGTAAAAGTATGAAGACAGGATGTAGTAGACGCACAGGGAATCATAACGTCAGATACAGCAGTGACTGTAGAGGCAGGACTAATTATGTATGCATGCACTTTCTTCATTGGAAGTCAATA
This sequence comes from Schistocerca nitens, assembly GCF_023898315.1. NCBI lineage: Eukaryota > Metazoa > Arthropoda > Insecta > Orthoptera > Acrididae > Schistocerca > Schistocerca nitens. Next base: position 760,071,517 of record NC_064617.1, on the reverse strand, counting down.
ACTGGAGTTTTAAAAGACTGTTCGGGGCTGATGGCCTCACGCTTGACATCACCTCAGAGGACATAGGACAATGCTTCATACGAGGTTCAGGTGGCACTAATACGAGTCCCTCACTGTTTCTGCCAACCAAGCCCGCAAGAACACATACACCATCTGCAGGTAGACGAGTAAAAATACGCCGGTGGCTTGAAGGAATTCGGAGAAACATTTGTCCGGCGTACATGAGCATTGGCTCAGGAGGAAGATAACGACTTAGAAAGATGGCCTAAAAGCACCACGAACTGTGCCGTTATAATGATGTGGGAGACTCCCAGTCGATGCTAAAAGAACAGACCTTTACCTTCCTACTGTATTCCCACGGGTGCAAAAACCCGCAGGCTGGAAGAGCACACCTTGTCATAGGTGGATGGGCTGTGAAGTCCGAATCAGATGCCACATTTTGAGCAGAGAAACACGATAAAGAAATGGATTGGAGGAGGAATTAATGTGAAGCCGATTGGAGGAGTAAGCGAGACCTCGGAAATTATACTATTGGCCAATGCGAAAAATCTGAGGATGGGTGGAAGACTATGCTTCTTAGGAAAGATCAGAGGAGCCCGTCAGAGAACACAGAGAAGAGGAGGTTTGGTCAGAGGACGCGGTACACAGAGGACCAGTGAAGGGAGATGCAGAGTAGAACAGACTGATCGGATCGTATGTACTGAGATCACCAGAGCACACACAAATGAAGGGCTGTGCTGGAGGGTCACCTCGACTACTACGGTTTCACAACAGTTGATGAAGCTTACGGTATGATTACACTGTGGCATCAGCTTGCCGTGGAGCAATGGACTTAATGATTCCCACGTTCAGCTGGAAGCGGTGGCTTTCATAATAGTCGTTGTGCCCAGTAGTAACATATGCTTATAACCATACAACTTTTTGTTTATCTAAATATGATAAGATCGCATAATATACTGTTTGAGATTCCTGCTGGACTCCAAACCCGGTCAACCCACAATATTGACTGTTCTTGTGAAATGCTGCATATTATTTGAGACGATATTGTGAATTATAGTTATTAATCCTTTCACACAACAATGTCATTTGTGGAGTTAATTCTAGCGATTGTAATTGATGACTTTAATTTCATAGCTATTAAATCGCATGCCACAGAAAAAAGTTAGAGAAAGCTGAAACAGCCCACACTCAGGATACACTGTTTAGGGCCCTTTACACCAAGCCCGCTATCCAAAATGTAGAGTAATGTTAACAAAAAGAGTGTTTCAAAAGGTTCATTCGATTCCAAAAGACTGCTTCTGGCTAAATTGTAGTTCATACATCGTAACTAAAAGTTTACTTTGGCGCCCGTTGTTAATGTTCTGACGCTTAGAAATCTCGAGCGTGCAGCTAGCTCTATCGTTCGCTCCAGTTGTTGACCAATGCACGCTGAGTCGAGGAGGGGAAAACACAACAGCAGTAGGTGTCTACCGTTCGTCAACAGTTGCAGTACAGTTATAACTGTGGCGAGATTTTCATCGTAATATCGGAATACCAGATTACGGCTGAAAACATGAGCACTTCCAAGACACTGGTTGTTTATGAAGTGGAAATATTGGGGTTTGTGAAAGACTCAGTCTGCCTGCCTCCTTTCAGTGAAATTCGACGCAGAATAGCAACGCCACAAAATACGACAACTTGAGACATGCTGATATAAGTTTGACTGTCACCTATAAGATAGTAGTGGGTTCGGTGAAGTAGTCATTGAACACTTGTGAATGGGCTCGGGTTCGAGTTCCGACCAGTCGCAGCACTTTCATCTGTCACTTCTGCCCATATTTGGTAAAGTGAAAAGTGTTCCGTAGTCCACATTAAACTTTACGTTAGCCCGTAACTCGTTACTTAATGCAGTTTGAAGGTCACAGGAAGACAAGGGCAAACCACCCCCAGGAATGCTACCTCTAGTAAAGCATTGCGATGTTTAAATGAGGCTTCAGATTGATGAGACACAAAACCCCTTTTTTGGTTTAGTTAAGAACACCTGGACTAATCTTCGACACGTTGCCTCTAGTTCAGAGGGTTCCTTGACAGCCGGCCGGGGTGGCCGAGCGCCGGCACGGTAGCTCAGCGTGATCGGCCAGAGGGTTAGCTGCCCTCTGTAATAAGAAAAACTGTGTTAATCGATCAACAACGAACTTAAACGGATGTCTTACGGCGTCCGCCCCGAGCAAAAAAAAAAAAAAAAAAAAAAAAAAAAAAAAAAAAAAAAAAAAAAGAGCGGTTCTAAGCACTACAGTCCGGAAACGCGCGACCGCTACGGTCGCAGGTTCGAATCCTGCCTAGGGCATGGATGTGTGTGATGTCCTTAGGTTAGTTAGGTTTAAGTAGTTCTAAGTTCTAGGGCACTGATGACCTCAGAAGTTAAGTCCCATAGTGCTCAGAGCCATTTCAATCGTTTTATTGTTCCTTGACAAACACTGTGATTATAATTAATCTTTCCGTACTTCAGCCAGTACAAACGGAGAACTATGTGTCGTGTCGGTTCCCTACTTTACAGGAATGAAGTTCAGACTGTGCACTGCATTATTTGCGTTCGTAGAGTTAGTGTCATGGTTTGCCGTTTTGCGCCGATGCTGGTATGCAGTTGTAGTGATGAAACACATGCATCAGTGTACATTACAGCCGCAGACAGTCAACATGGGTCTAGATAAGGTAAGCAAAGCTTTACTCGTAGAGCTATTTTATCACACAACCTGGGATCCGTACCAGGTCGGTTTGACAGAGGAGATAAAGAAGATCCAAAGAAGAGCGGCGCATTTCGTCACAGGGTTATTTGATAAGCGTGATGGCGTTACGGAGACTCGAGTGGTAGACTCTGCAAGAGAGGCGCTGTGCATCGAGGTGTAGCTTGCTGTACAGGTTTCGAGAGGGTGCGTTTCTGGATGAGGTATCGAATATATTGCTTCCCCCTACTTATACCTCCCGAGCAGATCACGAATGTAAAATTAGAGAGATTCGAGCGCGCACGGAGGCTTTCCGGCAGTCGTTCTTCCAGCGAACCATACGCGACTGGGACAGGAAAGGGATATAATGACAGTGGCACGTAAAGTGCCCTCCACCACACACCGTTGGGTGGCTTGCGGAGTATAAATGTAGATGTAGATGTATATGTAGTGCTGCTGCTCTTCGCGAGTATCGAAGCGTTAAAGGAATACGGACAGGTTCTCTTACAACACCGGAGTTGAAGGCATGATTCGGAAGCTCTAATTAACTGGAGATTTGTGAGCTACTCCTGGGCGAGGCCGATGGTCAACTGCACCACAAATTGCTGAAGAAGTTACTGTTGCCATGGCTGAGAATACTGGATGCAATTTGCGATCTTCAAGCAGTACACGAGCTCGGTCACAATAGTTTAACATTCCACGGTCCACTCCAGCTGAAATGTTTCGGGCAGCAATAGGGTAACCTCTAGGGCGGATTGAAGCTGCTGTGGATGCAGATAATCGTCACATTTAGCAAGGTTTGTAATCTGCTACGTAAATATGGTGCTCATTTAACAAATAGTTCCCTCTCTGGTGGAAATGAAATTGTGTTTTCATCAGTGTTTTACTTGTTATTTCTTTCCCGCAAGTCTTTACAATTGTCTCCCCAAATTTTCATTTTCCTACGATCACTCGTTTTTTATGGGTGCCCTCTCGGGTAGCGAAAATTTAACTATAGTCATCCTGTTGATAACTGCACAGCTCTGGTACACAGTTGTCAACTTATCCTAGACGAAAACTTTGGTAGTAAAAGTGACTATAGAATGCACCAGAAAGTTGTATGTACCTGCTTTCCAATGATGTATTGTCGTAAAACTGGATTGTTCCTTTCGGAAATAAAAACTTTGTAGTCCTATGTGATATAAAATTAAGCTGTAGTTTATATGTTCATTCATTTTGAAGTACGTTCTGAAGTCCGAAGCAGCCTATGGTTTCAGATATCCATCATGGTATCTTTTGAATTTCACTAATACGACGGCTATCTGCAAAATAACTTCCGTTAGACTATAAAAATAAGAGAAAAATAGAATCAAATTTATTAAAAAATACAAAAATATAATTTGCCGTCATTACTACACATGTGTTTTGGGAGCCGAACCACTTCTTCACGTCTGTGAGAGGCGTAAATCGCTTCGAGCCATATCTTGCATGCAGGAGATATGTTCAAATTGTCCCTGTTCAAATGACGAAAGTACTCCAGTATTAACCAAGAGCATTCTCATGTAAAAACAAAATACCTGCAACCAAGAGACCACGTCACTTAATTTAATTCTTCATCTGTTTTCTCTTAACCTCCAGTAGGCTTTTGATACGTTTATACTCCCAAGTCCCATAAACTTGCAATTCAAAGATGGCTCTCACGCGCTGACAGTTTCTGGCTTACTATTATTCGATTTATAGACAAAACATTGTGGCCAGAGACAATTGACTATTTCTTTCCATGTTAAGATAGGAAACTTACGTCTCGCCGTCGGTCAGAATTCTGTTCAGTAGGCAGTCTCTTATCGCAAAATAGCGAAAAGCGAACTCTACTTAGTTTCCGTGAGTGTCGCAGTTGCATTTTGACGCTGAGCGTTGCGCGTGATGTCTGGAATGCAATTTGTTCCCCGAGAGATTCACTTCATACAGGAAGCATAAGGTTCTTGGGGATATCATACTTCCAAAAAATACAACATTCATGCTTCGGGAACTTCGTCCTTAACAGTACATTCTTAAGTGTTAGCATATCACACAAATCGAACACTTGTGCGGTGAACTTTCACGATACCGTTTATGAAGCTCTAATCTGTAATTACAACAGTAGCTTTATATTGCGTTTAGAAAACCATGCTCACAAGGTTCCCTAATGACGGTTTGTGAAACGTAACTTGATATAATCTGTCTGACCTAACAATTAAGGGCTTCCAACTGAATATAATTACAACATTTATTTAACTAGCATTCTCTGAAAGTGTGTATTTAATTAACGGAATACGTTACTGATTCAAGTTGTGCGCCTGCGCTTAAAATGTGTGAACTCTAATTCGGACATTAATTTGGAAACCACACGCATTTACTGGTAAGTGAAGGGATAAATTGACAGGTTGGCTATAATTGAACATTAGCTACTTGAGCCTAAGTAGATGTAAAAAGTGTTTTACGTCTTCATAGTAATGATGTTGAGACTATGCGCTGCAGGAGTTTGTTGTTAGTAGTGTTCGTGTCATGACTTGCAATTAGGCGCCAGTACCTGTAAGGCGACGTAAGAAAAACTTCGACCCCTGCGACCAAAGACATGCAGTGAGGATAGCACACGTTGGGTCTAAGGATTAATTATTTTTGATTTTCTTTAGGGCTGTCTGGTGGTGTTATTGTTAGATTTATCTGTTTTCGTTAGGTTGATTGATTGCTTACTCTTCTATTGCTCATATGAGAATTGTGATCTGCTTCGCTGACACGTGATCCCTGCTCTGCCGCAGAGAGGTGCTTTGCGCTCAGTTATTTTGACGCATAGTTGACCTCCACCTTACATGGCTCGTGAGTCACTCGATTACTCCGTAACACATTTGAATTAAACCGAATCCTTGGCCGATCATTCCAAGCTGCATGGCCACCAAGATCACGAGATTTGAACCCGTGTGATTTTTGGATGTCGGGTAACCTGATGGACTGAGTTTATCTGCGAGACACTAGCATACGTCGTAGGCTGAAGATAAGCTTGACAAGGAAGGCAGCTAACATCCCACTTGACATGTTTACGGCAGTAATAGAGCAGTCTATAGTGCGGTGGCAGGTTGTCGTGAATGCAGATGGTCGTCACATTGATTAACGTTTGTAATTTGGAACATAAACATGATACGAAATTAACCAATATCACCTTGAAACGTGGAAATTAAAATGTGTTTCTTTCAATCGTTTGCGCGTTATTTCTCTTCCGCGTGTCCTTAGAAATACGTGCACGAAGTTTCATTGTCCTATGATCTCTCGTTTTTCAAAGGTGCCATCTCAATTAGCGAGATTTTAATTTCAACTGCCCTGTATGTGTGCGTAATCCGAACCTGTGATATTTGTGCCGAACTATCACCCCTCCAGAATATTAAGAGTGGAACATTAACTGCTTTGATGTTTCGTTATCATTAATTACGGAAAGGATTTCACATTTCATAGCATTTTCAATTGCATTCGGAATGACTGATGTTGGCGAACGAGATCCCGTATGGCTGTTTCGGCTGGTACAGATCTAAGCACCCTGATCTACTACATGAACATAGCTACTGTAGCGTTCCTCTTACTATATTACATGCTACATGAGAACGGAAGTTGCCTTACCGATGAATGGAAATTACTACTGTTTCATAACTTTTGAACGAAACTTAAAAATATTCGGCTTGACTTGACACACAAAGGTCATAAGAAACTAACAGTAAATGTAAATAGCAACATAGGTGTAGCAGACTCGTACATAGAAAACGACATACTTTAACTACACACATGTCATATCGCAGTCAGAAATCTTTCATTCTTTCAATCAGGAAATGAGGAATACATATATAATTATCGCTGCCTTGTACCATATGAAGTATGCAGTATTTAAATTTCCTACTTTGCCAGTCTAGATGTATACAAAGAGCAGCACAGTACATAACTGAATGAACGTAGGCAGTGGAAGGTACAATTCTGGTTTACTCCTCCATAGAATATAGTAAATTGTATTGTACATGTGTGCAAACCACTGTCACTAATAACTCACAGATTAGTTTGTCTCAGATACTATTCGATTAGTTACCATGTAGAGCAGTGCATCATTTATAACATTGGTTCTAAATGCTATGGTGACACACAAAATGAGATCAGCCTGTAGTATGCAGTATTCAGCATCAAGCAGTTATATTGTTAATAACCAGTTCCAAATAAAATTCATCCGTTCTCATGTAGTCTACAATAAGGAAAACATTGTTAGTAGAAGTAAAACACTTTTAACTAGGAACTGAAAAAATTGAGTTTTAGAATTAATTAATTGCTCGTTTACAGACGCATTTCTGCTGTTCGGTTACAGTATTCTGCTTGACACAGTCACGTCGTTTAAGTATCTTTGCGTAACGTTGCAAAACGATATGAGATGGAACGAGGATGTGGGAACTGTGCTAGGGAAGACGAATGGTCGATTTTGGTACACTGGGAGAATTTTAAGAAAGAGTGGTTCACCTGTAAGGGAGGCCGCATATAGGACGCTGGTGCAACCTGTTCTTGAGTATTTCTCAAGTGTTTGGTATTCCTAACCGGTCGGATTGAAGAAAGATGTCCAAGCTGTCCAGAGGCGAACTGCTAGATTTGTTACCAGTAGGTTCGAACAATATGTAGGTGATACGGAGATGCCTCGGAAACTCAAATGAGGATCCCCGGAGCGAAGGTGACGTTATTAAATGGCTCTGAGCACTATGGGACTTAACATCTATGGTCATCAGTCCCCTAGAACTTAGAACTACTTAAACCTAACTAACCTAAGTTCATCACACAACACCCAGCCATCACGAGGCAGAGAAAATCCCTGACCCCGCCGGGAATCGAACCCGGGAACCCGGGCGTGGGAAGCGAGAACGCTACCGCACGACCACAAGATGCGGGCGAGACGTTATTAGATGACGCATTCTTCTTATACCGGTTTTAGTATACGATGTTGTTTAAGACTTCCCATGTGAGTCTATGATACACATAACATTGGTAATAGTAAAAACTCTTACAATTTCAAACAAAAATTATACTGGCATTAGTTAAGCATAGTTTCTACAAACAGTTTTTCCTACTATTATTCTCCGAACAATGTGAACATCCCTAACGCGAGTTATTAGCAAATATGAACGACTTACCAAGCATTAAATGGAAGTGACGTGCCGAATACCGTTAAAATTGTTTAAAAATTTGTTGGTTACCTAGAGAACTGTATATAGTAGCCCAAGAAAAAATACAAAAGAGCAGTAGAGGCTTCTAGTAGACACATCCTGTATCATATGAACGGAGATATTTTCAGTAGTAACTACACTATCCACAACTAAACTGCAAAACTGAAACCCTATTCCTCGAAGGATTTTCATATGCTTGCATCTGGTCTAGGCTGTGTTAGCATTTCATGTATTATCTTCACTGATTTCATATCCATTTGCAAGGCAATGTTAACTAATCCCATCTGTACAATAATGATCTCAAAAACCTTTGTCTTCTGATGGATAAAACTACTATAAGTTCCGCTAATACTACAATAACTATGCTATGACTGCTATGACGTACAGAGAAAGAGACTCGTAATGAAGATGTGCTCTCAGTTGTGCTGAGTGTGGCATACAAGCACCAGAAGGCTTGGTCTTAGCTTGCCACCCTACACGAAGTAGAACGGCACGTGACAAGGTCACGTGGACGCGTGCGGGTGGCAACCAGCGGCACAGTTGCGCAGGTGAGTCGCCACACAAGGAGGTGTTTCTCGCTGGTGGGTGCTCTCTGACAGTGATTTGATGCACAGGGTGCTAGTTAATAGGTAGTGACAGACAATGATCACAAGAAAAATTAACTCTATGGTGATAAGATAAACTGACGGAAAAAATCGCACCACAAGCAAGGGGTTGTGTGACACAAATTAAAGTTGGTATGCGTGATTCTACATCTGAAACGTGATTCCTATTCAGATCTCGTGCCGGTCGCATGAGAGTCACGCTTGTAGCGCCACTATGATAGTAAAAATCAGTTTAGTTTGAAATACAGGCTGTAATGGTCGTCAGCAGTAGCTGCCCCTCAAATCGGTTGGTGTTGAGTTTATGTCAGACAAGAGCGTCTTTAAGGCGACAAAGACGCCTTTATCAGTACACCTAACCGTGTTTAGACGAGTTCGTGTAATAGAGCTATGAGACAGTGGATTTTTGGCTCGCGATGTTGTAGAAAGTATCGCTCTAAACCATCGCCATTTGCGACTTCAATGGCTTGAAGCGAGAGCTCATTGAAGTACAGGATGGAGATGTGTTTTCTGATGACATCTGGATATGACTCGGTGCTATGATGGTCGTGCGGTGGTTAGGAAAAAGCCAGTTGAGGGTCTCCAATCAACCAGCCTGCTTGTTATAGACACTGTAAGCATTCCTAGACTTATGGTGTAGAGTGCGATTCCGTATGACAACAGCAGCACTCACCTGATTATACCACGCACCTTGACTGCAAAACTGTACATCAGTCTCGTGATTCCACCAGTTTTTTTGCCATTGTTGAACAGCATTCCAGGGCTTATTTTCAACAGGATAACAGTCGCCCACGTACCGTTGTTGTAAGCCATCATGCTCTACAGAGTGTCGATGTGTTACCCTGGCCTGCTAGACCACCTGATCTTTCTCCAGTCGAGCACATATGGGGCATCATCAGACAACTCCAACGTCATCCTCAAACGTCAATCAACGTCCCTGTATTGCACCTGTGGTCTAGGGGTAGCGTCTTTGCATACTAATCAGAACATCCTCACTCACGGCTTTGAAATCCGCCACCGTTTAAATTTTGATTAATAAACGACGTTGGCGGCCGAATGCTTCCGACATAAGGAGCCACTCCATTCGGACAAAGGCCCTTGTCAAAGAGGGCGGAGGAAAGGACAGAGGTTCAGCGCATTCTCTTGTCATTGTGGTGGGAAACCGCCCCTAAAGGCTGAAGAATCAGCAGTGATCAGCAGCATGAGGATGCCGAAGGCAATGGAAATCACTGCATTTAGAGTCACATATCGTGTATTAAAAGGAGAAGAGGATGAAGCTCGAAGTGTCATGGTGATCTCTCCAGTGTTTATTACGGAATAATCAATCAAATCGTATGTCAGGGACTGGACTGAGAAAGGGGAGGTTACCGTGGGAAAACGACTGAATAAACAACGAAAGGATAATATTCTGCGAGTGCGGGAGTGGAATTTCAGAAGCTTGGACGTGGTAGGGAAGCTAGAAAATGTGAAAAGTGAAATGCAAAGACTCAATTTAGATATAATAGTGGTCGGTGAAGTGAAATGGAAATAAGACAAGGACTTCTGGTCAGATGAATATAGGGTAATATGAACATCAGCAAAAAATGGTGTAAAAGGAGTAGAATTATATATGAATAGGAAGGTAGGATACAGGAAGGGTTTCTGTGAACATTACAGAGACAAGATTGTTCTTATCAGTATGGACATCAAACCATCATCGACAACGAGAGTTCACGTATACATGCAGATGTCGCAAGCTGAAGATGAAGAGACGCAGAAAATATATGAGGATATTGAAAGGGTAATACAGTATATAAAGGGAGATGAAAATCGAACAGTTGTGGGGGACTGGAATGCAGGTAGAAGAAAGGGTGACAAAAGAATATGGGCTTGGGACAAGGAATGACAGAGAAGGACTAATTGAGTTCCGTAACAAATTTCAACTAGTAATAACGATTACTCTGTTCAAGAATCACAAGAGGAGGAGGTATACTTGGAAAAGGCCGGGTAATGAGGGAAGATTTCTGTTAGATTACATCATGGTGTTGACAGATGTGAAAATTACCGAACTATCAGTTTAATAAGTCACAGCTGCAAAATACTAACGCGAATTCTTTACAGACGAATGGAAAAACTGGTAGAAGCGGACCTCGGGGAAGATCAGTTTGGATTCCGTAGAAATGTTGGAACACGTGAGGCAATACTAACCTTACGACTTATCTTAGAAAAAAGATTAAGAAAAGGCAAACCTCCGTTTCTAGCATTTGTAGACTTAGAGAAAGCTTTTGACAACGTTAACTGGAATACTCTCTTTCAAATTCTGAAGGTGGCAGGGGTAAAATACAAGGAGCGAAAGGCTATTTACAATTTGTACAGAAACCAGATGGCAGTTATAAGAGTTGAGGGACATGAAAGGGAAGCAGTGGTTGAGAAGGGAGTGAAACAGGATTGTAGCCTCTCCCCGATGTTATTCAATCTGTATATTGAGCAAGCAGTAAAGGAAACAAAAGAAAAATTTGGAGTAGGCATTAAAATTCATGGAGAAGAAGTAAAAACTTTGAGGTTCGCCGATGACATTGTAATTCTGTCAGAGACAGCAAAGGACTTGGAAGAGCAGTTGAACGGAATGGACAGTGTCTTGAAAGGAGGATATAAGATGAACATCAACAAATGCAAAACGAGGATAATGGAATGTAGTCAAATTAAATCGGGTGATGCTGAGGGGATTAGATTAGGAAATGAGAAACTTAAAGTAGTAAAGGAGTTTTGCTGTTTAGGGAGTAAAATAACTGATGATGGTCGAAGTAGAGAGGATATAAAATGTAGACTGGCAATGGCAAGGAAATCGTTTCTGAAGAAGAGAAATTTGTTAACATCGAGTATAGATTTAAGTGTCAGGAAGTCGTTTCTGAAAGTATTTGTATGGAGTGTAGCCATGTATGGAAGTGAAACATGGACGATAAATAGTTTGGACAAGAAGAGAATAGAAGCTTTCGAAATGTGGTGCTACAGAAGAATGCTGAAGATAAGGTGGGTAGATCACATAACTAATGAGGAGGTATTGAATATGATTGGGGAGAAGAGAAGTTTGTGGCACAACTTGACTAGAAGAAGGGATCGGTTGGTAGGACATGTTTTGAGGCATCAAGGGATCACAAATTTAGCATTGGAGGGTAGCGTGGAGGGTAAAAATCGTAGAGGGAGACCAAGAGATCAATACACTAAGCAGATTCAGAAGGATGTAGGTTGCAGTAGGTACTGGGAGATGAAGAAGCTTGCACAGGATAGAGTAGCATGGAGAGCTGCATCAAACAAGTCTCAGGACTGAAGACCACAACAACAACAACATCATGGTCAGACAGAGATTTCGAAAACCGATACTGGATTTTAAGGAACACCTAATATCAGATAGACTCAGATCACAATGTAGTAGTGATCAAGAGTAGGATGAAGTTAAAAAGATTAGTCAGGAAGAATCAGTATGCAAAGAATTGGGATACGGAAGTACTAAGGAATGACGAGATTTGCTTGAAGTTCTCTAAGACTATAGATACAGCAATAAGGAATAGTACAGTGGGCAGTACTGTTGAAGAGGGATGCAATCACAGAAGTTGGAAAGATAAAAATGGGTACGAAGACGGCAACTGCGAAGAAACCATGGGCAACCGAAGAAATACTTTAGTTGATAGTTGAACGAATGAAGTATAAAAATGTTCCGGGAAACTCAGGAATACAGAAACACAAGTCGTTGTGGAATGAAATAAATAAAAGTGCAGAGTAGCTAAGACGAAATAGCTGCATGAGAAATGTGAAGAAATCGAAAAAGCCATTATTGCCGGAAGGACTGACTCAGCATTCAGGAAAGTCAAAGTAAGCTACGGCGAAATAAAAGGGGAGTGTGGTAACATTGAGAGTGCAACGGGAATTCCACTGTTAAATGCAGAGGAGACAGCAGTCAGGTGGAAAGAGTACATAACAGGCCTTTGTGAGGGAGAAGACTTTTCTGATGTAGTAGAAGAAGAAACAGAAGTCGATTAAGAAGAGGTAGGGGATGCTGTATTAGAATTCCAATTTAACAGCTCATGTATGCAAGCTGCTGACAAGAATAATATACAGAAGAGGTAGAGAAAATTTAGCATGTGTTAGATGACGATCAGTTTGGCTTTAGGAAAGGTAAAGGCATCAGAGACGCAACTTGGACATTGCGGTTGTTAACGAAAGAAAGACTAAAGAACAATCAACTCTTTCATAGCATTTGTTGACCTCGAGAAAGCGTTCGAAAACTTAAAATGGTGCAAGATGTTAGAAATTCTGAGAAAGATAGGCGTAAGCTAGAGAGAGAGAGAGAGACGGATATTACAAAATGGTTCAAATGGCTCTGAGCACTATGGGACTCAACATCTTAGGTCATAAGTCACCTAGAACTTAGAGCTACTTAAACCTAACTAACCTAAGGACATCACACACACCCATGCCCGAGGCAGGATTCGAACCTGCGACCGTAGCAGTCCTGCGGTTCCGGACTGCAGCGCCAGAACCGCTAGACCACCGCGGCCGGCACGGATATTACACAATATGTTTGAGTCTAGAGGAAATAATCAGTGGACGACAAAGAACACAGTGCTCAGATTATAAGGGGTGTAAGACAGGTATGTAGTTTTTTGCCCTTACTGTTCAATCTCTACGTCGAAGAAACAACGACGGAAATAAAAGAAAGGTTCAGGAGTGGAATTAAAATTCAATGGATATCAATGATACTATTCGCTGATGGTACTGCTATCTTGAGTAAAAATCATGAAGAATTATGTAATCTGCTAAATGTAATGAACAGTATAATGAGTAAAGATTATTGGTTAAGAGTAAATCGAAGCAAGACGGAAATATTGCGAAGCAGCAGAAATGGGAAAAGCGAGAAAACATGTCCATTGATGGTCACGAAGTAGATGAAGTTCAGGAATTCTGCTACACAGGCAGCAGAAAACCAAATGACGGAGGGTGCAAGGAGGACATCAAAGGCAGACTAGCACTGGCAAAAGGGGAATTCGTGGCAAAGAGAAGTCTACTAGTATCATAGGCCTTAACTTGAGGAAGAAATTTGTTAGTATGTACGTCCGGAGCACACCATTGTATGGTAGTGAAACGTGGACGGTGGGAAAACCGGGACGGAAGAGAATCTAAACATTTGAGATGTGGTTCTACAGACGAAGGTTGAAAATTAGGTGGACTGATAAGGTAAGGAATGAGGAGGTTGTGCGCAGAATTGGAGAGGAAAGGAACATGTGGGAAACATTGACAACGAGAAGGGACAGGATGACAGGACATTGCTAAGACAGCAGGGAATGACTTCCATGGTAGTAGAGTTAGCTGTAGAGTGCAAAAACTCTAGAGGAAGACAGAGATTGGAATACAGCCAGCAAATAATTGAGGACATAATTTGCAAGTGCGACTGTGAGGTGGAGAGATTGGTAGAGGAGGGGAATTCGTGGCAGGCCGCATCAAACCTGTCAGAAGACTGATTACTCAATAAAAAAACCCGCTGAAAACGGGTTCTTCCGTGATAACTGCCATCTCTAGGTAGAGGATGTCCATAGAGAATAAATGTCTATGGTGGAGCATTCGGCTGTGCAGAACGATAATTCTGTCTAGAACATCTGCAATGGCTTATCTCACGCTTACCATAAACTTTGACGTTGGAATGTTAATCACTTAAATATGTTACCTAGAGAAATGTATTACCGAAATTTCATTACTAATTGTTAATTGTCTTTTGGGGAGGCGATCCTTTACCGTCAGCGTATTTAATTTAGCTTATTTCTCAATAAATGGAATAAGGAAATTACCGCACAATGGATTTAATGTGGTCTATTTACAAACAGGTTGCATAGGTTTTGTACGTGCTCCACTTCTCACGGTGGAGATATGTGACAAGAGAATTTACAGGTGCCATAGCAGTCAAAACCAGATTTCGTTAGCGGTGTCTACTCTTTGCAGATTCACTACGCAGTAGTAACACGTCACTTCTTTCGTGCAAGGACAGGCTTGTGCGCTTGTGTAATGTGTTACGTTTTGTTCTTAGCCTCCAGGTGCTATATAACAATTTTAAGGCCTCTGTGTCATCATATTTCCATAAATTTGAGAATACTTAACCTTCGCTTACCGGTGGTTAATGTGAGAACCACCATTTAAGTCAACTACCTAGAATACCAGTGGTGTGATAGTATCAAAACGCCGCTTCGAATACATGTTGATTGTTTACGTTTACCGCAATTCCTGGCTTTCAAATTACTGTCGTAGCTCATGCTTCTTGTGCTTCCGCTGTCTGTAATTTGTTTTCTGTTCGTATGTATACAGTTCGCGTATTCCAGTTTTATTGATGACGAGAATTGATCTGTCTTTAAAATTACGTTTCGTGTTATTACTACGAATCACATTTCGTACTAAGCAATACAGTTACGTGTGATTTCAGTCTCTAACTACTGGTAAGTAACGATCGAGTAAATGAAAGTGGAATCGGGGCCTCTCAGGTACATCAATTTCTCCGTGTAGCTCTAACCTATGGCAGAATAACCTTCATGGATATTGATGCAGTTGATGCACTGATTTGGAAGGAGTGAAGAGTGACTGTCATTCTAGGGATTTGGAGGTGTCATTGGGTTTTTCAAAAACAAGGGCAAATAATGTACCTCGCTTGCTAAAAGTGAAACGGGAAAATGAAGCAACACATACCCCTACAAAGCGATCATTAATTACCACTGTTTCCATTATTTTGTACCAGTATGGATAATCCATGTAACTAAACGCTCTAATTAACAAACCATTAGTTTAGAAAGTACATATTGTGAGTCTATGCCCACATGATTCGTACCCGCCAGCATCAGAACAATTATGTCCACGACCAGATATCAGACGCAACCCTCCATTGAACGTTAAAATTTAGTAAGTGCACGGTCTATAAGAAAGACTAAACATCTTCATACTGATAAATGAAATCACTCTGAAACCTTAACCATAATTTCTCGTATTAACTATGAGATAAAAGATAAAAATAATAAAAATTGTATCAAACGAAATTATTTCTAACATAGTCATTGCCTAAAACTGTCCTACTGTATAAATTATTACAAGCAATTGTCTTACAAGGTGAGGGTCTGACAAGTTGGTCACCGATCTTCATCAAGTTTTGCAACGACGTTCTATTCTGAAAAATAGACACGGGATTGCTAGGGATTCTAATAGCTTTTCTAAAATCGAGGTCATAGTTGATCATGAAAAATCCTGTTCTCAATGCTATAGATCACATCAGTCTCTAAAATCAGACACTTTTGTATCATTGCAATATGGGGTTAAATGTTATTAATGTTCGAGTTATTAACGTTTCGTGCTGCAGTTTCGGTACCCGACATCCTATGATTCATGCAGTGCGAATGCGGCAGTCGTCAAACTCAGCCACGTTCGGAAAGATCTACGGGCCCCCGCCTTCCCCTTGCGAAGGAATTTTATTTGCTTTGTCCACCCCTCGCCACTCCGAGGTACAGCACGAAGTTGTCAACTGGCAGACGGTTTGGGTGTGGGTCCACGCACCGTTTTTACCTTCGAATGCATCTACACTCTGTTATGTCACTGTCAATGGTAAATTCCCAAACAATAGTTGTATAGGACTGGGTACTTGGCCACTTTGTTCTGATCAGGAACTCGATTATACCGACGAGCATCGTATTGTTTTGTAACAAACCGGGGACCTAGCAGCGACAGTGAGGCTCCGTCCTCTCCGTAGCCGCAGTGGTCCACAACCCCACGACGACTACCGCAGTCCACTTCACCCCTCCGCCGCCCCACACCGAACCCAGTGTTATTGTGCGGTTCGGACCCCGTTGGTCCCCCCAAGGAACGTCTCACAGCAGACGAGTGTAACCCCTATGTTTGTGTGGTAGAGTAATGGCGGTGTACGCGTACGTGGAGAACTTGTTTGCGCAGCAATCGCCGACATAGTGTAACTGAGGGGGAATAAGGGGAACTAGCCGGCATTCGCCGAGGCAGATGGAAAACCGCCTAAAAACCATCCACACACTGGCCGGTTCACCGGACCTCGACACAAATCCACCGGGCGGATTCGTGCCGGGGACCAGGCGCTCCTTCCCGCCCGGAAAGCAGTGCGTTAGACCGCACGGCCAACCGGGCTGGCAGCATCGTCTTACTGACCCCCTGAACCGGGACGTGTGGCTTCTCATCCAACGCATCGTGTGCTGTTATAGCCGTGCCCCGTCAATGAAGGTTACCCCAGAGTTCCTGTTGTGGCCCCAGACTTTTGATTCCCATCTTGACAAACACCACACACTCATCTGGTTTCGAGGATACTCATTTGGTTTCGCGCACAGGCTTTTGAGTACCTCTTTCACAACAGTCCATACACGGTCCTCAACTTCTGGTACCAGAGTGTGATCGCGCACACAGTACACACACTCCGTTGCCCCATTACCGATGAATCTTCGCAGAATACCTCTATACCGTCTTTATTGACCCTACCCAACAGAGGGAGGGGGAGAAGGGGGTGCACCGTCTCCCATTTTCTTGACTTCCGTGGTACTATGGACCATTATGTCCAGGCCAACGAACGGAAATAATACGAAAAAACTAGTTTTTTCTTGTTATTCGCATATCCTGTCCCTCAGTCCTACCGCCCTTAACAGTTGTATCTTGAATGATCAACCCTTTCAGTAAAAAAGGGTAGCGTAAGGAAAAAAGCTGCCAAGGCATGAGATCACCAAGCCGCTGGTCCGTGTTCGTTTCTCGGTCGTATATATCTTTCATTAGATGTTTTTTTCGATGTCTTGGGTAGTATTGTTACAATCACAATGTTTTTCTCTGCCTTTTTTCAAAACAAAACATCCAGAGGTGTCGTTAATAATCAATTAACTATTTATAACGTACTGAAAGTTATTTTCATAGAACAAAAGTATACCTAAGGTATATTATTGCGTAATACTAACTGATCGTCTGTTCGTGAGCATTCTCGTAATCAGCGAGGTGAAACTTATCATAGAAACAGGCAGAACAAAAGTAGTTCTGGCACCATGTGCGAGACACGAACGACATCTCGCTACATTGACATGTTTTCCGGCACATTGCTCGTGGAAAACATCAGATTCACGTCGGTAAAAACACATCCATCAGATATCATTGTGGTTGCATGCCGTGCATATAAAAACATGCCATGAAAGACAGGGGTGGACAACTGGTTACGGACCAATGCATGAATTTTGATATCAATCGCCCTATCTTGTAATTCTCTGCTATGCCGTGATGTGGCACGGTTCTGAAGTCATGTGGACAAATTCTTTATCTGTTGGAGAAACTAAAAGTCACGCGGCTTACAAAGACAAGCATATTTCGGTGGTATCACTTTCAGGGTGCAGTTGGATTGAACATCAACATCATCCACGAAAATCCTGCCGTAGCACGCCATGTATCACGATAACAATAACTGTCGGCAATTTGTATTTATTTATATGATTATTAACCACACCTCCCGATTTTTCACTTCAAAAGATATGAAAGAAAGGTATTCCAATTATCAGAATATTATCAGATACACCAAAAAGATCGAATGAAACAGGTGCAATCAACAACCCTCAGTTTGGTTGTCGGATGCCTTGACACACACACACACACACACACACACACACACACACACACACACATATATATATATATATATATATATATATATATATATATATATATATATATATTCGCCGGAGTTAAGCAAATTGGGGGCCGGATGGGTGACCGCCTCGGAATACAAGGTGCTGTTGGCAAGCATTAATGCTCCTCGCATTTGGAAGTTTTTTTTTATTATTATTCTTTCTTTTCGCAACATAATCGTCCTCTAAATCTAAAACACCTGACAGAAATATTGAAAACAAATGAGTTTAACCTGGCAACAGGATACTCGCTCCCACTCAATATAAATGTTCAGGTCCACAGGTTGCATGCTGCCGACCTCGCTCTAGCAGGATAGGTGTAGTGATGGGTACCCTAGCTACAACATGGAAACATAAAAATTTTGGTAGATCAAACTTCATAAGCTTTCCACTATGTATTGTATTATTAACGTATGTCTCTCTTTAGACGACCTTTCGATGTCAGCATTGAAAATGCGATTTTCCTTCGTAAATTTTGACCCAGATATTTTCAAATACTAGGGAGCGTCTATCAAAATACCGAAACATATGACTTTTCATTTTCAGTATGGAACTTCTTTCCAAAGCATTATGAAAATCGGTGACCCACATCTCAAACCCTCCTCTGTTAAAATAATGTTCAGAGTGTAGCCTGAAACATAGCGCGTGACATGTACTATCAGCATAACGTGACATAATTTCTGCACTTGTCGACACTGATGATAATTGGCTACACATACAGTGGCAATATTCATTGAAATTAGTTTTTTAACGCAAATACTATTCTCAGCAAGGTTTATCGTAAAAGGAAAGTTATATAGGCGTGAATGTAGAGCTGCCTCTAAAGTTCAAAGTTACTTTAAAGAAACCTTACTTGTTATTGGAAATTGGAATGCAAGGCTTCCAGAAACAATATCTTAGGATATTACTATCAGTTGACACCAAAAAAATTTAAGAAAATAATCTTGATGTTAGTATCTCTAGTACACATAACGTGACCAAGCACCAGGAACGCGTCTGCGCTCAGATTCATGAAATGATCCAGTTTCAATAATAAGGAGCACAGTATCGCTGCATAGTAGTGAACTGTCTTCCTTAATACACAGAAGAATAATTAGTGCAAGTGTAATTGGCGTCCGTGAGAGTTCCCGTGAGACTAGATCGCCGGCTTCTATGGGAGACTGTTTTACCATTTACAACTTTTCAGACTTCCGCTTCTACCCAGCCCTGTGAAAGAGGTTAAATATATTTAGCAGTCTGTTTATGCAATTGAAAATTTACCCCGGGAAAGTAAGCTTTTTTCTTTTCAAACTGTGAAAAGCTGTTCAAACTTACATCGTAGTTACGTACATAGGAATCAATACGCTATTAAAACCTAAAGTGTCTGAATCGAAAAAATTGTCTCATTACTGTATGTAATAGTCTATTCCTTACTTTTTTAGCCTACTGTACGTAGAAAATCAGAAATTCAAACAGATTAAAAAGAAGTGTTAACATAAACCAGTTACATGTTAAAATATTTTCAAATAGGTGTTACCAACTACCACAAAATTCCATTTACAAGACAGGGAAATTGTTGAGACACTAATGAATATCAGTTCTTTAGAAGTAGCACCTGTCGTATGGTAGAGAACGTTCTTACATTTCAAAGTTTAAGATGATGCGCAACCGACGGAGTATGACTTCAGCGTCTACACGTTCTGTAACTAAATTTAATAATATAGATACTTTTAGAATCGTAGAACTCTGTAACTGAAGGATTAACAATGTCCTTCACATAGTTTAATGTATGTTACCAGTTGGGGTTATTCATCTACCAAATAATTATTCAAACCCATTGAAAAACCTTCAGCTGTAATTTATGTTGCACAATTCGCTACTGGTTTCGGACAATGAGCGTTTATGCCAGCTAAACTTGATAATGGTCATTGACAGAGGCTAGTACCGAAATGTGCATAGTAAATGACAACTGAAGGTTTCACTGTGAATTTTAACATCCTTCATAAAGCTTTAATATGCACTGATGAAAGAAAATCGCAACAAGAGCGAGTCCTGCGATATTAACGAAAGTGGGTAGGCGTGTTTGTAAATCTGAAATATGATATATATTCTAATTTCGCTCCGGTCCGATAAAAGTGGCTCTAGTAACTGCACTATGAGGATGAAAATCAGGTCTCCATTAAATACGCAATTTAACGGTGTGAGCGTTAGTTACCTCTGAGACTGTACGTGCTGAGTAGATATTAGTAAAGAATGCCTTTAAGGCGACCAAAACGCAATTATCAATACCTCACTCGGTTTGAACGCGGTCGTCTAATAGGACTACGAGAAGCTCGCTGTTCCATCTCTGATACTGCTGAAAGATATGATGGGAATGTAGCTGTACATGACTGCAGGCAGCAATGGTTGAAACGTCCCCTTAGAAAAATTTGTGAATTACTGTGCTCATAAACCTCTTACATTATTTGATTTTCAAACAGCTGAGCAAAACTGAACGTACTCAGACACTTCGCTCTTTACCTATTCTGATCAACGCTAAACCGAAACAATATCCCTACAAAAGAATGGCCCTGACTAGCATTAACCTCTACCTTTCACAAATCACTTAACTGACAAAATCTTCGTTACTCGAACTACTGCAATACAGCGAGCGCCACCACTGCCAGCTAAATAAAAGATTCTAACTACTGAAGGCACTAACTACTGATAGACATAGTTAGCAAATGAAAGATTTTGATAGAGAACAAACATTGTATTTACCTTAATAGTGTTCAAAAGTCATGATATATATAGCAGTTCATGACATCCATTCTCACAAATTTACTGTTTCTGATGGACACACGTCCAGATCATCCGCTCTCAAAAATCCGCCATCTCACTTCCCCACATCCACCACTGCTGGCGGCTCACCTCAAACTGCGCAACGCTATGCGCTGTTAACATCCAGCTGCCCAACACTACAATGGCAGACAACAATGCAAACTATCCACAGACTGTGCACAGTACAGCCAGTGATTTTCATACAGAGGGCTACGTGGCGTTACCAATAAAAAAACCTAACAGCCTACTTACATAGCCCCCATGCTCCCCAAAAAAAATTTTACAAATTGTTTTGGGCAGTGGCCAATACAGATATGAAAAATTTTTTCATACTTACAATAACAAAGTAATGAAATGCACACACTTATTGATAAAATGTTGGTCAAAAGCTAAAAGTTTCTCACAATCCATAGAGACAGTCCTGATCGTTCATCACAGTAAAATTGCAGTGTTTTTCTCAAAGTCTGAGCAGTAACAGAAAATGCACACGGAAGTAGTGGATTTCCATGAAGTCTTGAAGAAGCAGTGTTGTCCTTCCGACGGAAAGACAGTGCTGACTCTTGACATGCAGACAGGTAATGGGCCACAACAGAGCAAACCAACTGTAGTCCTTGTAGAGATAACGGTATTGGTGGGCCATCAAAGGGGCATACCCCCTGTAGTCCTTGTAGAGATGGCCAGCAGCCATCTGTTGCGACTGTGCAGGTGCACAATCACCATCGAAGAGTCTTGCGGAGAATATAGCAAGTCCATAAACCACCACTTGTGCATGCACAAAGTTTTTTGAATTGTCCTTAGAACCAGCAATGCTGTTAACGAGTCCCCTGCTGAATTAGTGACACACGTCCAAGCACTAACAGTCCTCTTTTTTTCACATATTGTGCATATACTATGACCAACAGAAATAATGTGCAGTGAAATGAATGCTTACAAGTTACTTAATTTGATCAACTGGTGTCAAAAACAATTTTATGACATGAGAATACAGTAACAAAGGTACAAAATACATCATTAAAGAACATAAAAATACAGATAACATTTGTAGTACAGGCTTTAGAAAAGAATAGAAATAAACAGGAACATCAGTGTTACAGGAATTATAAGTAAATACATAAAATAATGAGAATAGTTTTTGAAACATTAATTTCACACAGGAGCATTAAAACAGAACAGAATAAATAATGTCTAAACATCTTTAAAAGTAAATAACATATTATAAATGCAAATTATATTTGAGGATAACAGTATTCCTCATCATAGTGAATGTAGCTTAGTATTAGAAAAATTCTACAACATAAATCTTATTAACTAAACACATAAAGACGGGAAGAACACAAATACCAAATACACAAGGGTACACACACATAGCGGGATACACAAAAGGAAAGGACAAGGTTTGTTTTACTGCAGTATTTTGCAAACATAACTTTCTTTACTTCTTTCATCATTATTCCCAAAAAGTCCTATCTAAGCCTGCTTTCTGCATCCTATTCATCCTCTTTTAAAGTAATTATTCTTCATTGAATAGTACCTTCTCTTTTACAAACTTTTTTTCTTATAACTTCACAATGCATTTCTTCCAATTCATGATAACTCGTTCTCTCATATAGCCTACCCCATCTTAAGCTAACTGAAGTCTACTGAGCTCAGATGCTAAATTAAGGGTCGAGGCAATGCAGCAGAACAAAACAATTAACACAAACAGCAATGACAAAAAAATGGAAACTGGCAAAGCAAGCAGCAGTATATCTAAATTGGCAAAGCAAATGCAACATTACAACTAATATAAGGCAATGTCCAGCAAATAAGAAAAATAAATCAGTAGTAAAACTGGCTTAACAGAGTAATACAAAGTGAAATTCAGTAACACTATGCCTGGCAAACAGCAGCAGCAAATGCAATAACTTATATCTAATCTTGACAAAGCTCAAGCACAAAAAATAGTACACTAAAGACAACAATGCAGATAAGGGAAAAGTCTATTCACATCTTAATGTCTATGTAATTAAAGTGGTGCACCACAAAAACTTATTCTACAAAAATATTACCAAGTACTTGAAAAGAAAATTCTGTATGCATTTCCTATGAAGGGAAATGTGTTTTTGCGCTCCTTAGTTTTTTTAATGGATCATAAAGTTATTATTTACTGTATCTGTAGACATAAAATATTTATATTAGTACATCTATAAAATTTTATTTTAACCAATGCTGCAGTGCAGCTACAAACTAGATATTAAACAAATTGAGCAATCTCTCAACTAGAAAGACAATAGCTCATAATTTCATTAGGCATTTTAGTAAATATGATAAAGTAAGAGCTCCACAGTGTAATCGTATGTTTTCAAGTTTGAGCGTGTCGTATTTGCGATGCTATCTACAAAGAAATGTCAATAGCGAGGATAATGGCCTCTTTTTTTTCTCCACCTGTACCTCTGAAAGGTACACACTAATGGCTTTTTTCCAGGCGACTGTCGCACAGCTGGGTGCCCAAGATGCATTACGTGAAGGTGTTCACTTAACTTTCTTACCGAAATATTTACGACACCAGTTTACACAACAGTGACAGTCTCATATAAACATTTCACAGATCGAGAATTTGCATTGCAAATCTGATCAAACAAAATCCTATAAATATAACAGTGTCCAAAAAATATTCGTCGGAATATTCGTCGGCATTGTGATACATTCTTGCATTTACACACATTTCATAACTCTTAAAGTACGATTCTCGGTTTCCAACATCCTTTTTCACAAGTCAGAGTCCCTAACCACTCTTCATTATTCCTTACCTTATTACACATATACATATTCGTCGACACTTCTTTAATATTTCATTGTAATAAATACGCAGCATAATCTAATTCCTCATATAGCATCAGCTTATTGATCATAAACATACCTCAACAGCATAATACACATTGTCATCGTAATAATAACATCATAAAAACTCGGCAAAATCTCAAAAACGTAGCTTTCTGCAATCATTTCAAAACCTAAAAAATTCTCTGCTCGTTTCAATAGCGTCATCTACCTCAAATGTACTTTAAAAATTATGATCCCATACCAAATACATCATTCAAAGCTCTCATAGTATCACAATGGTTCCGAAAAAATATGAACAGTTCACAAAGTACAGACAAAATAAAATTTCATAAGTGTGAAATTATCCAACTGTGTAATTGCATAAACATGTATCACTGATGTAGTAAAATAAATGTTTGTCTCTCTCAGTTAGATAATCAGATAGCTGTGTAATTCTGTGTTAGAGAAGTATGGTACCGATGCGTGAAGTTGTATAAGCAAATACCATATTAGCTAGGGCTCCATGTGCTTTCCAGACACATAGTACACAATGTAGGCGTGTACCCCTGAGGATTAATGTAATTATACCCTCAGGTGTTACAGATTACAGTAATGGAATGAAATGTATCACGGAAAACTTTCTTTGTAATTCAAAAATCTTTAAAAATAAATGTTTTAAGTACAAAATTAATCACTCAAATACATGTACTGCCGTGCTAAATTGTGCGTCTTGTTGTAACATAATCTGTCGTTACTTAAGGGTAAAAAACGTGCCAAGTGTTCTGTGGAAGTCAATGTACTTATGTCGTAATAAACAAAAGCGAAATGCTATGCGTATAGATATCGCAGTTATTACATACAATTCCGTGATCAAGAAAGCACTAAACTGTAATGTATTGTTGTGCTACAAAAAAGGCTGTCTCTTTGTAGCTGTACCACAAAAGTTACTACTAACACATGTTTTACTTTCCACAGGAATTCAGAAAAACTGTGCAGATATAAAGCAGATACAGCACAAAAGAAACAATGTAAATTGTATCACACATTAGTAGCGTCGTGATAAAATCGTATAGCTGTCAAATAAACCAAATAATAAGTCATCTTTAATCCCACAGAAAGTACTTAAAATAATGAATGTCTTTTCAACTAAACCAAAATGTTGAATTAAAATCTCATTAGCAGTATATGTTCTAAGTATGTAAGCCTTATAGTGCAATTATAAGCAAGAATCACACACAATAACACTGTGTCCTCTGTTCACTATAACAATGCTTCGTAATTTCTGTTTAAATAAGTTCTCTTGGTTCTTGACTGGATATTTAACTTCAAACATTGTTGCATGTTAACATTCTAAGTCTGACAAAGCATACTATTAATGTAAAGTGAAAAATTTTATAGCAAAGACTAAGTTAAAAAAACAGATTATCTCCCAATAAACGGTTTTACATGTGAAATGTGGTGCAATCCTTTCACTTCCTAGTACGCATAGTTTCAGCTGAAAAGCAATTATCATGTTGTATACGTCGGTAAGGAATGCTAAATTTTTTCTCAAGGTTAGCGTCTATGTTATTTTTCTCTGAGCCAGGCGGCGCAAGTGGCTGCCTGCGGTGCGAGTCATTGTCTGCCTCTTTGTTAGCGCGCATCGTTATTAGGATTAGGAGACCTAACTTCTACAAATTCACCTTGCCGAGAGGGCCCTGCCCTGTTTGAATCCCGCCAGTTCTGATGCAATTCAGGTCTGTCGTTACAGTCATATCGTCTGTCGCCATGTCGGTAGATTCCATAGTTTCTTTCGTGTCACTCACGTGGTGGAGAACTTCTCCCTGAGTCCTAACTGCGCAGAGGACCGTTGTGTCTAAAGTTATTCTGTCCCCCTTTATAATAATTGTTTTGCTTCCAATATTGTGATGTTGTCTCTCACATTCATTACTATGGAAATGCGATCTTTCTCTGTAATTATTACTACTCCGACAGTGGTTGTCACACGGGTGGTGTCTCTTTTGGTCACGATTTGCGTTGTAAGAATAGCCTGGTCGTGTCCAGTTATTATTTCTGTCATCACGGAATTGTGACGGATGTGACCTGTAATTGTTGGGTTCCTGTTTTCGCGTTCTGCGATTGTCAGTGTCAATTTCCAATTCTTGTAAGAGTCCCTCAAAAGCTTCAATGTCGTCTTTCTTACATCCTGCCAAAATAATGTGTCATAAATGTTGAGGTAATTTGATTAAGCAAATGCGGATGAGTTCCGAGGAACTGTATGGGTTTGAAAGATACTGATTCTTATGTAACATGTCTTCAAAATATTTGACAAGACTAGAAAATTCCGATTGTTCGAAATGTTTCATCATTATGATGCTATGTTTTACTCGGTCTTGTGTAGCTTGAGACCAATATGCTGAGAGGAAGGCATGGTAAAATTCTCCTTCACTGTGGCAATCGTGAATGACCGATCACATTCATTCTCTAAGTAGCCACACATAAATTCTGATTTGTGCTCTAATAACCAGTTGGGAGGAAAACTATGAGAGAATTAATGAAGCCACGCTTGTGGATGAATGTCGTTGCCGGAATTCTTAAATGTTTTGAATTTACGTGTAGTAATAAACAGCTTATAGTCAAAATCATCATGTCGGCGAGTCGTATGTCGGTCATTGCTACGTCGTTTCGGCGGTTCCATCTCAAAATTCCGTGTACCTTGCCAATTTCTTTCATAATTTCCGAAGTGCCCTGTGTTATTATTTTGTGGCTGTTCCATATTTCTATGTCCCTCTTCCCGTGTTGGAGCGCGAGTGTCCTCTGAAATATGTAATTCTTGTATTACCTGCGTCAACTGATCTTGTACTTCCCGGATTTCTCTTTTGTACTGTGTATTGATTTGATTTTGATTTTGTTTGAATTTTCTAATTTCTTCGCACTCTTCTGTGTCAGTGAAGGCTACCGGTCTTGTGTCATTCAGATCATCATGCACCTTTGTAGATAAGTTAATGAACTGATCCGAAAGTTCGGCTACTTTCTCCGATAGTGAACTTATTTCCTCAGTGAGTTTTTCTGAACCAAGTTTCAGAGTATCCATTTGTGTTGAAATCGTATCTACTGTGTCCTTTAAGCTTTCCTGAGATTTTGCAAGTTGCGTAACCGAATCGGTAGATGCAATTGAGTCAATCTTAGCTTGCAAGGTCTCATGACTTTCATTAACAATAGTTTGCAGTTCTTTTATGGCTGCTTCGTGATTCTGTAATGTATTTTCATGCCGCGAAAAAATAGGTTGGAAATGCTCACAAATTTGTGTTTTTACGTCATTACAGAATTTTTGACATTTCGATTCGATTTTATGTAACTCAGTAGTTAAATCTTCACGTGTTTCTTCAAGCGTGGTGTCTAACTTTTGAAGATTTTGTTCCATTGTGTCTAATTTTCGAAAATTTTGTTCCATTGTTTCCAGCTTTTGAAGCTTTTGTTGTGTTTGTCCCATTTGTTGTATTAATTGTAATAACAATGCACTGGTGTCTGAAACATGTTCATCGGTGCTTTTCGGCAGTGAATTTGCACCGGCAACATTCACATTTTGACAAGCAGAAAACGTGTCTTGACTTATTTGAGAAAACGGTGAGGACCCAAAACCTGAATCTACAGTATTTGCGAGATTGTGTCCTGTCATTTCGGATTCCTGAGGCGAGCTGTTGCCGACCGATCGATCGATAATGCTTCCCTGTTCACTAATTGTTTCACTGTCTACGCCATTAATTGCCGCCCGCTCCATTTCACATCTACATCTACATCTATACTCCGCGAGCCACCTTACGGTGTGTGGCGGAGGGTACTTATTGTACCACTATCCGATCCCCCCTTCCCTGTTCCATTCACGAATTGTGCGTGGGAAGAACGACTGCTTGTAAGTCTCCGTATTTGCTCTAATTTCTCGGATCTTTTCGTTGTGATCATTACGCGAGATATATGTGGGCGGTAGTAATATGTTGCCCATCTCTTCCCGGAATGTGCTCTCTCGTAATTTCGATAATAAACCTCTCCGTATTGCGTAACGCCTTTCTTGAAGTGTCCGCCACTGGAGCTTGTTCAGCATCTCCGTAACGCTCTCGCGCTGACTAAATGTACCCATGACGAATCGCGCTGCTTTTCGCTGGATCATGTCTATCTCTTCTATTAATCCAACCTGGTAAGGGTCCCATACTGATGAGCAATACTCAAGAATCGGACGAACAAGCGTTTTGTAAGCACAATTACCAAATTACCACTTTGAATGTCTGTTAATTCATTACACAGTGGTGCGGATAAGCTATGCTCGTCGTCGCTATTATTTCTCACTTTACTTTGGAGCCTAGTGTTACGTTTTTCACACGCCTTTATGGTCACAATATTTCACACGATAACACAGGAAAGCACAATTTGAAGAGCAAAATAAGAAAACACATTAACATAGCACTGAAAATAATATCTAGTTAATTGCAAGCGCAGCTGCGAAATACTTGGTGCAAATGTACATGCATGCCACAACTGTTTTACTGTACAACAATGAAAAGCTACAACTACAAATGAGATTCTCTCTACAGTTACGCGCTAGCAATAAACAAAAGCTACACTAATTACACAAACTAAAAGAAGAAATCAGAAGATTCCAGTGAGGTATCCTCGGCTCAGGGACGTCACATGAAACGTCCCCTTAGAAAAATTAGTGAATTACTGTGCTCATAAACCTCTTACATTATTTGATTTTCAAACAGCTGAGCAAAACTGAACGTACTCAGACAATTCGCTCTTTACCTATTCTGGTCAACACTAAACTGACACACAATATCTTTTAGCGCAACGCAATCTGACTTTCAATAATCCCTACAAAAGAATGGCCCTGACTAACATTAATCTATACCTTTCACAAATCACTTAACTGACAAAATCTTCGTTACTCGAACTACTGCAATACAGCGAGCGCCACCACTGCCAGCTAAATAAAAGATTCTAACTACTGAAGGCACTAACTACTGATAGGCATAGTTAGCAAATGAAAGATTTTGATAGAGAACAAACAATGTATTTACCTTAATAGTGTTCAAAAGTCATAATATACATAGCAGTTCATGACATCCATTCTTACAAATTTACTGTTTCTGATGGACATAAGTCCAGATAATCCGCTCTCAAAACTCCGCCATCTCACTCCCCACATCCACCACTGCTGGCGGCTCACCTCAAACTGCGCAACGCTATGCGCTGTTAACATCCAGCTGCCCAACACTACAATGGCAGACAACAATGCAAACTAGCCACAGACTGCACAGAGCGCAGCCAGTGATTTTGATACAGAGCGCTACGTGGCGTTACCAATAAAAAAACCAAACAGCCTACTTACATGGTTACAAGAATGTACGATCGCAAGTGGATCGAGTTCTGTACTGCCACTTGGCACTACCGAGAGTAAAGGTTGTCGTGTTCGGCCTATGCTTCTGACGCTTCGTGCAGCATCTGCAGCAGCAATATGAGCAGCTGTTCTCACCAAAGTGACACAACGAACTGTTACAAATCGGTTACTTAAAGTACCGCTCCGAGCCAGATGCAATTTGGCGTGCATTCCACTGTCCCCAGATCATTACCATTTGTAGATTCAGTGGTGTAGGGCACGAGCTCACAGGAGGACAGGGTGGAAGACTGCTGTGTTTTCTGATGAAAGCTGATTCCGTCTCGTTGGCAGTAATGGCCGTGTATTGTTTAGAAAGCCATCTGAGGGCCTGCAGCCAAACTGTCTATGTGTTAAACACACTGGACCTACACCGAGGGTTAGGGTCTGGGGTGCGAATTCGTATGACAGCAGAAAGACTCTCGTAGTTATCATGTGCACCCTGACTCCAAATCTGTAAGCCTATCATGGTGATTCGACCTTTAGTGCTGTCATTCACGAACAGTATTCTTGGGAGTGTTTTGCAACAGTACAACGCTAGTCCAGATACCGCTGTTGTAACCCAACATCACCAGATCAGTCCCCAGTCGTGCACATGCAGGACATCATCCGACGACAACTCCGGCGTCGTCCGCAAACAGTATTAACCGTCCTTGTAATGACCGACCAAGTGCAACAAGCGTGGAACTCCATCCCGAAAACTGACATCCGACACCTATAACACACAATGTATGCACGTATGCACATTTTCAATGGATTATCTACGATAGTGGTTATTAACCTGTGATCTTGCTATGTTCCTAGTCAAATATGCTCTTGAAATTTCAGTAGTCTACATTAATTATTTTTTTGTTGCCATAATTTTTACCGTCGGTGTATTATACAGTAATTCTATGTAATGTTTGCAAACGCTGTACAAACACAACCTGATGTTTCAGAACATGAGTAAATGTAGTAAGTAAATGCCGAAATCTGCTTTTAACCATTTCTGCTGCACATTCCCTTAATGGACTCTAAAATGCGTCACCAGATTGAATTATCGACGAGGAAATATGATGTGTTCCTAGATAAACTGTCCCCTGCAGAATTAATAATGCAAGAGGCCTATTCTTAATGTTTGGCCAAAGTCGTAATTACCGTCAAAAGTTGCTGATAAAATATTTTCTCTGTTTAGCAATCACTTTCGGTTCACGGACGATCATCAGGCTCATAAAAGCTTTATGAAGGAAGGTACTTATGACGTTCTTCAAATGTTTTTCAACTGTGGGGGTACCACCTTCTGAAAATATATTGTAAGTAATTATTCACTTTCTCCGTATGGCTACCTGCGGAAACCTTATTGTTACTAAAATTAAGGTTTCTGGGATGTTCTTGATATATGAATGAGCTAAGCACTCTCACCCCGAACCTAAGTTATCAAACGTTCACATTATGGCAAATATTTTGCTATGTCGTAACAGTTATTGGTAACTTCCTTCCTACAGTACTGTGTCCGTGAAATGTTCATGTAAGACAGTCTTTCTCTTTAATGATACTAGTTAGTAATTTAAACATCTATTCACTTAATTTCCTCCATCATCAACATCATGAGCATTGTGTTTTTTTATGCGTCAGCGGCGTGTATGATTTACGTCAGTGAACTCAGGATGTGTCGGTAATCAAGTTATTCCGGGTCCCCCGTTCTCCTGCTGCCAGATCGATTCATAGCGGGACGATGGTGGGCGAATTCCGCTCCCGTGTTGACATTTCCGTTAAATTTTGATGTAATGAATTATTCCCGCCTGCTGCTCTGAGTGTTTAGAGTACGTTTCCATGTACAACTTAAGGTAACTCCAACGCCTGTGTTGGAAGTACTAAGATTCTCTTCAATTTCCACAAATATTCATGGAAACTCTATTAGTGGCTGTCCCTTATAGTTTTGTAGAAGACGCTAAATGTATTTTGTGCTTTCGACTAAAAGCATGTGCAGCCATACCGAGGGAGTCCTATGTCGTTTTTTAGCGACGATTCGCTGCCACCGCAAAAACTTCTTCTGTGCTGGAGCTTGTCTCCAGATGTCGACTCAACTAGAAACAGTGAAGCGTCTATTACATCATCACAGTGCTGGTTTTTTTAAATAATCACAGAGTTTCGTGACATTAAATAGCGCCACAGTTGACTCTTGTGGAAAGTTAAACACATTGTAACCCGACTGCCTTTACCTATAGTTTTAAGTCGTTCAGCCACGATATTGTTTCAACCAAAATATCGTGGAGTGTTTCTTGATTAAAAACTATCACAAACCACTCACTAATTCATTCTTTGTACATTCTAAAATGCCCAAAACAGAATGAAACAATAAATCAACAAAATTTAGACACTACATCTCTGTACCTTGATACTGTATAAAATCAAGCAATTACTCCAATGTAGCGGAATTTACACGCCCGCAGCGCTCTTTCACTGTCTTAGTGTCCTCACAATGTTTGCACACCACATTAAACCTTCTACACTTCTCAATGTCTCCTACTTGTTAATTCACCCAAGACCTCAGCTCTTAAGAGCTATTCGTGATTCTTGTACTATGTAGAGTATTTGTCACCTCTTCCCATTAGTTTTAGGAAACTACATTTCATCTCGTCTCACAGTGAATGTTCACAAGACCCCTAGTACCACAGGTTACTAGTACCACAGGTTACATCTGGCCACTGGTATCCTATTTAACCATTTCCCATTTTATTCTACATACCCGGCCTATGTTAGTTTCATTTATTCGTAACAAACAAACACTTCCCAGTAAAGTTGCTACCACGGTTTCTCCCTCGTCTTCCTCATCTTCCATTATCTTGCCCTCATCAACTAACTCAGGTCCTGAAG
Organism: Schistocerca nitens; assembly: GCF_023898315.1. Lineage (NCBI taxonomy): Eukaryota > Metazoa > Arthropoda > Insecta > Orthoptera > Acrididae > Schistocerca > Schistocerca nitens. The sequence continues at coordinate 760,039,468 of NC_064617.1, read as the reverse complement.
ATATACGTCCAGGAGTTTCTGCGCAAGCCACTTTGTTGCAGTCGACTTTTCTCGTGACTCGGGGTCTGCTTTCCTGATTATGTCGCGCCAGCTATACCACTGGCAGTCGTCCTGTAACCTAAGGCTTGGCTTTCTCATGCCACTCTGGATGTTAGTCAACCAGCTGCTTAGAAGCCTTCCTCCCTCTTTCGCCTTCGCAGCTGTGGAAAGATACTTTCTCACGACGTGGTCTTCATGTCTTCGTGGCATGTGACCGTACTACCTCCACGTGGATTCTGTGATCATTTTGCTTATTGGTTGTTGTTGTTGTGGTCTTCAGTCCGGAGACTGGTTTGCTGCAGCTCTCCATGCTACTCTATCCTGTGCAAGCTTCTTCATCTCCCAGTACCTACTGCAACCTACATCCTTCTGAATCTGCTTAGTGTATTGATCTCTTGGTCTCCCCCCACGATTTTTACCCTCCACGATGCCCTCCAATACTAAATTGGTGATCCCTTGATGCCTCAGAACATGTCCTACCAACCGATCCCTTCTTCTGGTCTAGTTATGCCACAAACTCCTCTTCTCCCCAATCCTATTCAGTACCTCCTCATTAGTTATGTGATCCACCCATCTAATCTTCAGCATTCTTCTGTAGCACCACATTTCGAAAGCTGCTATTCTCTTCTTGTCCAAACTATTTACCGTCCATGTTTCACTTCCATACATGGCTACACTCCATACAAATACTTTCAGAAATGACTTCCTGACACTTAAATCTATACCCGATGTTAACAAATTTCTCTTCTTCAGAAACGCTTTCCTTGCCATTGCCAGTCTACATTTTATATCCTCTCTACTTCGACCATCATCGGTTACTTTGCTCCCCAAATAGCAAAACTCCTTTACTACTTTAAGTGTCCCATTTCCTAATCTAATACCCTCAACATCACCCGACTTAATTCGACTACATTCCATTATCCTCGTTTTGCTTTTGTTGATGTTCATCTTATATCCTCCTTTCAAGACACCATCCATTCCGTTCAACTGCTCTTCCAAGTCCTTTGCTGTCTCTGACAGAATTACAATGTCATCGGCGAACCTCAAAGTTTTTATTTCTTCTCCATGGATTTTAATACCTACTCCGAATTTTTCTTTTGTTTCCTTCATTGCTTGCTCAATATACAGATTGAATAACATCGGGGAGAGGCTACAACCCTGTCTTACTCCCTTCCCAACCGCTGCTTCCCTTTCATGTCCCTCGACTCATAACTGCCATCTGGTTCCTGTACAAGTTGTAAATAGCCTTTCGCTCCCTGTATTTTACCCCTGCCACCTTTAGAATTTGAAAGAGAGTATCCCAGTCAACATTGTCAAAAGCTTTCTCTAAGTCTACAAATGCTAGAAACGTAGGTTTGCCTTTCCTTAATCTTTCTTCTAAGATAAGTCGTAAGGTCAGTATTGCCTCACGTGTTCCAGTATTTCTACGGAATCCAAACTGATCTTCCCCGAGGCCGGCTTCTACTAGTTTTTCCATTCGTCTGTAAAGAATTCGTGTTAGTATTTTGCAGCTGTGGCTTATTAAACTGATTGTCCGGTAATTTTCACATCTGTCAACACCTGCTTTCTTTGCTTATTGGTGGTGTCTATAAAACTATCTCTAAGAATTAAGTAAAAAAATTTACCAGTCAGTAATCCACTGCTGTAGTACGTTTAAAAACGCATATTTTTGTAGCTACTGCGTTAGCGCTTTATAAACTATATTCAAATGTGCTATCAGTTTCTATCGACATGCACCATCTCTTGGCACTGGTCACAACAGAAGGAAAAATGTTTGTACCTCCAGCATGCTGCGGTTGAACGGGAGTACAAATTTTCTGTAATTACAATAAATATTTAAAACGCCGTCTTAGGTTGAGTAGGAAGTTTTATTTATTCACTGGTGATCACTTTTGGGCGGCTCGTCCATTATCAAATCATCCTTGTACAAAACTGTTGCGTTACACCTAGACGCGCGTAATAGGCTACAAAACATGTCAATGCGGCACTATGCAACGTAGCGTCTACGCATGTAGATCGCTGCATGTCAAACGAAAGCGTAAGTAAAATGCTAGAACGTATTTTACACTAGTGCCAGGAAATGGTCCACATAAGAATGGCTATGTTGCACGCAATATAAAGGCAGCGTTCTCCAAAAGAAGGAAACGTGAAAATGCTGCAACCTCACAGGATGAAACACCGATTCCGGTTCTTCCTTTTTGTGGCACGATTTCCACCAAAATAGGAAGAGTCCTTTGTAGACGTGGTATAAGACCGATTTTTCGTCCTCCTAAGAAAATTAAGGAGATGATGCGCCCTGTTAAGGACAATCTCGGCCTCAGGGTCCCTGGAGTTTATAATATACCCTGTGAGTGTGGAAGCAGTTATATAGGTCAGACAATTCGTACCGTTTCCGACCGCTGTGCAGAACACCAACGCCATATTAAAAATAGAGAACTGGAGAAATCGGGAATTGCGGAGCATAGCCTCACGAACAAACATAAAATATTGTTCGATGAAACTAAAATTCTGTCCCATGCCTCCACGTACTGGGATTCTGTTACTAAGGAGGCTGTTGAAATAAGAATGAGCCAAAAGAACTTTAACCGCGATAGCGGATACCATTTGAGCTGTGCGTGGAAACGAGCGCTTGATGCAGAGAAGCAGCAGAGGCGTTCCTTCGAAAGTTTACGTTCAAACGGAGGCGGTGGCTCCACCGGCGCACACAGTGACACCGTCTGAGACAGCAGTACGTAATCGGCGACCAATCAGGAGCCGACCAATCAAAGGCCGTCTTCGGGCTATATAGAGGCTACCATAGCAGCAGTGAAGACAGTCAGCTCCTGACGATGACGATGGATGTAATCGTCGAAAGCTTGAGATTTTATCTAGAACTGACGCGGCAAGAATACCGAGAATGTTTTATACATAAACACACAGTTGTAGCACGTTTGGATAAAGTATATACAGCAGCTGATGCTGTAACTACATAACTATGTCTTTCATTACTAGGTCTCATCACAACGAAAAGGTTTTCTGTTGCAATGAGCCTCACTCTCGAATAAAGGAAAATTGTTGGAAGTCATCATTTAGATGTGAAATGTTTCTAAGTTATAATATTTAAAAAATTGTGATTCGTGACTTACTATCTACTTCTTAAAATTTTTTATGTTTACAACAATTTTATGTCTCATTTCTTTAAAATATAAGATGGCTGAAGAGTGAGCTATTATGCCCGTGATTTACACACAGCTATGAAACAGTAGATGGCTGAAATGTGAAAGTAAACCTTGATCAGTCTTTAGAGTTACAAGTTACGAAATGCGTGGTGGCTGTAATCAAAATCGTAAATTCTGGCAGTTAGACACCGAGGAATTTTTCACGTTTGAAAAGCACATTCTAGCACAGAGGACAGGAATTACTGCATCTTCTGACAACAGACGTCTCGGATTTCAAATAAAGGTATTTTGAGAATGTCGATTTATGTTATGTCCACTAGTAGAGTGTTATTTGAGATTACGGAGTTAGCTGGCAACCTTGAGAGAACCGAAAACTCCTTCGATGAAGGTTGACATCCATGGACGCCTTTACGCAGCCACTGTCCACCCCTCGATCTCTTTGCATTTCTTGTGTAATCGATTCCTGCGAAGCGCCGCGGGCGCTCCAGCCGTATCGAAAGCCTAGCCTCCGGCTGCAAGCGAGATCAGACCCCTCGCCTCGCAGCAGACCTCTGGAACAGGAGCCGAGTGAATTCCCTGCGCTTGCGTTGCCTGCGGCCGAGAGTCCGACGTCGCTGTCAAGCGCGAGCGGATATCGACGGCAGCACGCGCGTTTTGCTGTTCAGATACCTGGAAAAGAACTCAGCAATTGAGGGCGTCTTTTCCTGTTTTTAAAAGAGCACAAAGAACAGATTATTCTCTACCTTTTATGGTATGGTCGTTCAAGACTCCGAAAATCATTGAGAGAATTACGATATTCTGCACTGGTTTCAATCACAACATCGTCGCTCAAAATTTTATATAAAAACTAAGAGGTTACATCTAATGATAAAGGAAAGTCAGATTAATTACCCGTCAACGACTTGGTCATCACAGTCAGTGAACAAGTTCGGAGGGCTCTGAATGTTTTCAGTTACAGCCTTCTTTGAGGAACCTTTCTGACGTTCGTCTCATGTGACATGGTATTGATATCATAGTAGCCGCATGGGCATTTCCAAAGCCGCATGTCTCATCATTCCTGAAACAAAAAACTTTACAGGAAATATTTCTTTCATATTTTACAGCAAATTAATAAGCAAGCTTTACACAAACGCAAATGAAATATTTTTTATAGATACACTAAGGCGTAAATGTAGGCCGAATGTTGGTAGGTGTGTTTCCACAACTGAAGGACGATGTCTATTAAAGATTCGTGCCAATCGCACGAGAGTGCCACTATGCGGATGCAAGTCGGGTTTGCCTTAGATGCACCCAGCAACGGTCGAGAACCTTAGTTATGTTTGAGACTAGTCATGCTGAGCTGATGTTAATCAAGACTGCCTTCAAAGTAACAACAGACACCATTATCAGTATCTCATTGAGTTTCAACGACATCTTGTAATAGGGCTACGCCCAGAAACTGAATTTTCCTTCTGCGATGCTGCAGAGAAACTTTGCACGAATGAAGCCACTGTAAATGATTGCTGGCAGCAGTTTTAACATCGATGTACGGTCGCAAGAAGACCGGGCTCTGGGCAGGCACGTGAGGCGCTCGCCGTATGGATCTGGGGCAACGTACTGCATCCGCAGCAGCACTTTGAGCAGCAATTGGCACCAAAGTGTCAGAACGAGCTGGTGCAGAGTGGTTACTTCAAGGTCAACTCCTTACCAGACGCCCTGTATCGTGAATTCTAGTGACTCAAAACCATCACCATTCGCGATTTCTGTGGTGTTAAGTGAGAGCTTGCACAGGGTGGAGATGCGTTGCGTTTTCTGGTGAAAGCTGTTTCTGCCTCGGTGCCAGTAATGGCCGAGTGTTGGTTAGAAACTGGAGTGTCCAGACACACTGTACCCGCACCTGGGGGTTGGTCAGGAGTGGCTATCCCACATACCTTGACTGCAAATCAATCTGGCGATTTGACCTGTTGTGCTGCTATTCATGAACAGCATTCCAGGGGGTGTTTTCCAATAGGACAACGCTCGCCGATATACCGCTGCAGTAACCCAATATGCTCTACAGAGTGTCGACTTGTTGTCTTGGCCTGCGCGATTTCCGTATCTGCCTCCAGTCGAACGCCATTGGAACATCACGCGATGACGACTCCAGCATCATCCACAGAAAGCGTTAACCGTCCATGTACTGACCGACCAAGTGCAGCATGCATGGAAATCCGTCCTACAAACTGACATTCGCCACCTATACAACACATTGTACGCACGTTTTCATGTTTGCAATCAACGTTTTTGGGTTACACGGTTATTAATGTGCCAGAATATTACATTGGTACTGGCTTATCTCGCACTTACATTAACCTACGATCTTGCTGTATTAATCACTTTAATCACTTAATCACGTTAATACATTCATTACTGTTTGAGGTTTGTTGTTTTCCGTCATTATACGTGGACATCAGGTATTAATTATTGTGAAAACGTACTAGTTGTTGCTATGTGTTTTCTTTTCCCTTTCCTTTCTTCACTAAAAATATTTAATTCAGCAGTTTACATACTTTGTTTGAAACAGGTAATTCTATGTACCACTGCACAACGAAAATGAATTCTTGATGTTCATATTATTGAAATATAGGTCTTCCGATATAGGCTTTTGTTGTTCGTCTAATACAACTTCATAAATGCAAGAAAATAATAATGTTAAAATAATTTCTTGCATGTAATAATTTGCTACTGCCATTAAATAAATCTTTATGGTATGTTTCATGATAAGCTTCAAAACAACTGAATTGCTGCGTGTACGATAGGTCGTGCCATTGTCCTGGAACATAATCTATGACGTGAAGGGGGCGTGGCATGCTTGCTGCTCATGGCGTTCTCCGGGAATGGCAGTGGAATGGCAGTGACTGAAGCAGCTCGGACGTCACAGGTCTGCAGGGCAACGGGCGTGCTGTTTGTTCTACCACCCACGTGACTTCCAATTTTCTCTGGCTAGGCACCTTCTGGACACAGGGCACTGGAAAGGGGAGTGGACACACTGTTCCTTTGGCTGACCAGATTTGGAGGTGGGTGGTGGGTCGTCGTCATCCACGCTGCTCCTGGTGACTCTAAGATTTTCCACTGCTTGTCACCGCACAGAGGCATTTTATGTTCGGTGAGTTACTTTTGCTTCATTGAATCGCTACCGGAGACCTCATGGCATTCGCAAAGATTGATCTTGCCACCCGCTGTAAGTGTGATTATAGTCACTGGTTCGATTCTTGCGCGTGTTTGAGTCTTGCTGCTTCTATATCGGACTCGTTTCAGCCTCCTGTGGTTGTTGTTCGCCGTTACTGTACCGGCCGGGTGACGTGAGAAGCTTGTCGTTCGTATGCAAACATACAGCTTGAATTTGGTAATTGTCATGGAGTCCCGATTTGACAGTGTGTATTAAATTATTGTGGTTTTGGACTGCTTGTGAAATGAAAATTTCCTTAACATTCAGTGTGTCATTATTCGTGACTACCATTTCTTTCAGGATACGTTGAGCACTGAATCGGCAAGTCTATTTCTTTAGATATTTGGAAGACGCAAGCTTATGTGTCTTCCGGGGAGAAATCTTATTGCACGTATTTTCGTGTATTATACTTCAAAACCAAGTTTGTGTTTAACGTAGGTGAGATTCATCAGCCAACTTACGTTTTCCGTCCAGTGCTACGCTTAAGTAGTTACTGCTTTCGCCTCGTGGCGTGATTTAAAACTGAATCTTGGGTGGCAGCTGAACATCTTTAAGATCAGGTGTAAGGGGAGTTGTTGCCTTTGCCAGTTAACTTATCATCTTTTAACGACTTATTATAACTGTTTTGTCTACGTTGCCAGCGTGTCATCTGACGACTTAAGTTTTTACTCGTTATACTTAACAATTACATCCCTGTGCATCAGGTTATCATTGTGTGTTTGTGCCTTGGAGCATGCACCCACTGGTTCCTCAGAAAAGGAGGAGTGTGGTGAACAGCGTATCGGACTGATCTAAGTAATTTTGCTGCCATTCGTCCCGACCACATAGTCCGCTGAGTAGAGATTTCATATCAAACAGCTTTAACAGTTTTTCTTTCCTTTTAATCAAAACCTTTACGTAGCCCTGAACTATTCGTTGTATTTTAGAACACGTTTTAGAGATGTTTATTGTCTGCCTGTTTTGAAAACTGTTTTCCAGTTATGTTATACTTGATACGAAACGCTGTATTTGGAGCATATTTGAGTTCCGTTTAAAGAGATTGTTAAGTCGATTATAAATAATAGTCCAATTGTTTTATCTAACTGTGTGATTTTGTCTTAATATGTGAAGCTCCTGGTTACCCAATTGGTAAATTTCCATTTCCTGAGGATTACAAAAAAAAATCTTGATACGAATGATGTTCAATAGTTATTTTTCCCTATCCTTCCACTCTCAGGCAGTCTTACGCCAGTAGTACGTACCACAATTATTTTTCACAATACATAAGTACATCCTAAATTTGATGCAAAAGTCTTTTCTTTTGGAATTCCAGCGAGGTTCTCTCCCTTTTGAAGCACTCCTTGCCACAACAAATTACTTTTGCCAATATTTTAAATCACAGCTTCTAAAACTGGTTGCATCAAAGCTCTCCTCAGCTTTTTACTTACATTTTCTATATCATCTCCACCTTCACTGTACAGGGACGTCCTCCTGGTTACTGGAACGACATCTTAACGTTCTTATGGTTTACCAGTCACTTTCATCAAGGGCAGCAGGGCAATCTTCAGTCACAAAAGAGAATTCGTCATCCTTCCAATACGGTAATTCCGAATTTCTGTCATTGTTCATGAGTTAACATTTCATATATTGTTGTAGAGTGAAGAAATAACAGCTAATTCAATGTTCCATTAAGTAAGAGGACCTTCAAAAACGGATTATCTCTTAATGACAAATAAATTTTATATAAATGTAAACTAACTGTCAACATCTAGAGTAGTTAGCTCAAAAATGGCTCTGAGCACTATGGGACTCAACTGCTGAGGTCATAAGTCCCCTAGAACTTAGAACTACTGGAACCTAACTAAACTAAGGACAACACACACATCCATGCCCGAGGCAGAATTCGAACCTGCGACCGTAGCGGTCGCGCGGTTCCAGACTGTAGCGCCAGAACCGCTCGGCCACCAGCGGCCGGCAGAGTAGTTAGCGTACGTCAGGAAAAGAAAACAGATTCTCAGTCTAATATTTAAGCACAAGTATCATTTAGATACCGATTCGATTTGTAGAACAAACTATTTTCTGCATACAATCAGCTGTAAACTAACACATGAATCGTATCTTGCAAGGTGTTGCCGCCCATAAAAACGGATCTTTCTGGGGCTCAATCATCAGGTTTTTCCGGTGATAGAGAGAATCAAGTGTTTAGGATGGCTCTTGTGCTAGGGACCATTTGTATACGCAACAGAAAGATTCTCTTACTGACACTATTCTACAGTGCAGGATCCATGTATGAATATTGTACATTTCCTCCTCCTTAGGCAAATGGAGAAAATCAGTTAGATCTTTCTTGCACTGGATGTTGTCTACGGTGCGCTTAAAGGGATTATGGCGGCACCATTAGCTCCTTGCTAAAACCCCAAATAAGGTCTTTTACCATATTTTCGTACTAAAACGAAGCCGCAGACTCCAAGACGGTTATGCACAGAAAATGAATGAAATTTTTGCAACACATTTTAAGATCATGATCTGGAATTAATTTGAAACTTTTATTGATACCTTTATCCGTTCCTGAGATACAGAGATTCAAATTTACCTAACATGTACATGTAAAATGCGCACCTGAATTCCGGTGTGTGGCGAAGTCTCAATAATTAAAAACAGCAGAAAATTGCTCAAATTTTATCTTTATATTCTCTGTCTCTAGGCATTTATTTACAAATGCTATCTCCCCTTTTCCAAAAATTTTTATCCTTCATCGTGAAACACACCAAAAACATGAATTTTGGGTACCAAAACCGAGGTGCAGATTCCAAGGCCGCTGTGTAGAGCAAATGGGTGTAATTCTTAAAAAATATTTCTAAGATCCCGATCTCGAACAACTGTAAAAATATCCTTGATATCGTTTCCGAGATACGCTACTTGTACACGTAAAATCTTGTGTGAGACGAAAACGTAGTTTATAAAGTGATAAAGTGACCTAGCAAAGAGAACTATGGTGTAAAGTCTCTGTGTTACCATCAGAAGGTTTCTGGTAACCCCATGTTGTAGTGGGAATGAATGAATCAGATAGAAGAAGTAAGAGAGAGCAATAGGCAGACAGTGACAGCGAGAGGAGACAGTAGTAGTAGTACAGAACGAAGGAGACTGTGGCTGTGAGGCAGGAGACAGTGACATTTTGAGAGACACAAGGCCGCTGTGTAGAGCAAATGGGTGTAATTCTTAAAAAATATTTCTAAGATCCCGATCTCGAACAACTGTAAAAATATCCTTGATATCGTTTCCGAGATACGCTACTTGTACACGTAAAATCTTGTGTGAGACGAAAACGTAGTTTATAAAGTGATAAAGTGACCTAGCAAAGAGAACTATGGTGTAAAGTCTCTGTGTTACCATCAGAAGGTTTCTGGTAACCCCATGTTGTAGTGGGAATGAATGAATCAGATAGAAGAAGTAAGAGAGAGCAATAGGCAGACAGTGACAGCGAGAGGAGACAGTAGTAGTAGTACAGAACGAAGGAGACTGTGGCTGTGAGGCAGGAGACAGTGACATTTTGAGAGACACAAAGAAATAATGACAATGAAGTGGAATCGATGAGTGAGTAAGAATGGGAAATTGTTAGTGGGTGGATACGAGAGACTTACAGCAATAGACTAGTGGCTGTGGCGAGTTACGTATATTGGGACTTGTGGGAATGAGTGGTGATTTGCATGTTAAGAAGAGCGCGAATACATTCCCATGCCAAAATTCCACGGAAAATTCTAAAACTTGCTGAGGAAAGCAGGAGCATAATCACCTCTTTTGTTACTTAGTAAGTTTATACATATGTATATATATTAAAAAATCTTGTTCCATATGTGCATTGCTTGTGGACTTGACACGTTCCACATCATAAATATTACAATACAGATTTAAAGATTAACATTTCTATTATTTATCCCACTCCCTTAAATGGCAAAAAATTCATATACTGTATTTATAGATTTATTTATTCCTATTCAAGAATTCATCTGTAGTATAGAAGGACAACTCCTTCAAGGAGGTATGATTTCAATTTATTTTTGAAGCTATTACTGCTGTCTATCAGACATTTTATTTCATCTGGTAATTCGTCGAAAATTTTTATAGTAGCATATTTTACCCGTTTCTGTGCCAAAGATACGTAGAGTAAAGGATAGTGTGGTGTCACCGCAAGGCACCACACTTGCTAGGTTGTAGGCTTCAAATCGGCCGCGGTCCGTCAGTACACATCGGACCCGCGAGTCGCCACTGTCGACGCTAGCAGACCGAGCGCCGCCACTCGGCTGGTCTTACGAGACAAGCTAGCGCACTGGCCAGTTCCAAAGCCAACTTTAATAGGAATGGTTCACTTGTTATAGCTTCAGAGATCTCATTTGCAGAGACGCTAGTTAGCATAGTCTTTTGCTAAGTCAGTAGCTACGACCCAGCCAGGCGCCACATACAGTTTATGCATTGGCAATTGATCTATATGTGTGAAGCAATGAGAATTGTATAGAAGTATTCGCAGTTCAGTCTATAACTGCACTTGTACAAATTAAAGTTCGACGTTCAGCGCTGATGCTGAATTATAGCTAACCATTTAATTGTATTCCTGTCTTCTAACTTTCTAATCACCTAAGATGTTCCTGGTACATCCCGTCAAGTATAGTTCATTGATCCTTACGTCAGCCTACGTGATCTACGCGTGCAATTAATGGACACACCTCGTCATCAAAGTCAAATTGCGTGACTTAGCCGGGTCACCCTCTGTCCGTGAGGCCCATAGTTCCGCTTCATACATAACACATAGTGTAAGTCTTTCTTTTTTCTGGTATTATAATCATGAGGTCACTGTTGTTTTTAAACTGGTCCATGTTGCTGAGAACCAATTTCGTTAGTGAGTAAATGTACTGTGAGGCTGTTGTAAGAATTCCCAATCTTTTAAAAAGATGCCTACAAGATGTGCGACTGGAAACCCACACATTATTCTACCCAATTTCTTTTGAGCAGTGAATACTTTTGTCTAAATGTTGAGTTACCCCAAAATATTATCTCGTATGACATCAGAGAGTGAAAGTATGCAAAGTATGTTAGCTTACAAAGTTCTGTATCCTCAAAATTGGCACTTATTCTCATTACAAAAGTTGCTGAAACTTGTCGCTTTATAAGATCCAAAATACCAATTTTCCAATTAAGATTCTCATCTGTATGTACAACCAAAAACTTAGTATGCTCTACCCTGTCTTCTGACTTCTGTTGACATGTTATATTTATTGAAGGAACTGTACTTTTTGCAGCAAAAAATTAGATATACTGTGTTTTTTCAAAGTTTAGAGCAAGCCCATTTGCGGAAAACCAATTAACGACTTTTCCAAAGACCTTATTTGTAACATTTTCAATTGAAGTTTCTTTTACCAGATTAATAATGATGCTTGTATCATCGGCAAACAGTGTCAGTTCAGATTCCTGTTTCAGATAGGAGGGGAGGTCGTTCACATATATCAAGAAGAGAAAGGTACCCATGATTGAACCCTGTGGAACACCTAATGTAATTACACCCCAGTATCATGATGTGGCAAACTTATTTAAATCACTTGACCCATAAAAGGAAACTTTTTCCTTCCTGTTATGTAGGTATAACTTAAACCACTCGTGTGCTATTCCATCTATACCATAGAATTGTAGTTTCTGTAACATAATGTCATGGTTCACACAATCAAATGCTTTGTACAAGTCACAAAAAATCCCTATTGGTGACATTTTACTATTTATAGACTCTGTTATGTGGACAGTGAAACTGTACATTGCTATCTCAGTGAAACAGCATTTTTGAAATCTGCACTATGATTTACTAAGTATCCCATTACTGTTGAGATGGCTACCCACCCTTGAGTACATTACATTCTCGAAGATTTTTGAAACTGCTGTAAGCAAGGATACTGGCCGATAGTCATTGACATCTGTGGTGTCCCCTTTTTGTAGAGAGGCCTGACAATGGCATATTTTAACCTGTCTGGGAAAATACCTTGAGTTAGTGATGCAATACAAATGTGACACAGAATATCAGCTGTAATTGCTCCACATTGTTTTAATATCTTATTAGAGATGTCATCTACTCCAACAGAACATTTATTTTTCAAAGATTTAATAATTTACCTTATTTCGCAAGAGGTTGTTAGGTGAAAGTTAATCTGACTAACTTTTTTTTCTCAAAACAGACTCTTCCATGTACTGCCTGGCTTTTTCTTTTGAACTGTTCTCACCAATTTTTTCTCCTACACTTAAGAAATGGTTTTTAAATACGTTAGCTACTTCTGTACTGTTGGTTAGGATAGCCTCATTCTCTTTAATAGTAATAGTACCTACCCCAGTGGTTAATTTTACTGTCTCCCTTCTAACAACATTCCATATTGATTTTGTTTTATTGCCAGAGTTGTTCATTTCTTCTCTAACATACATATTTCTTGATTTCCTTACATATTTTCTCAGTATGTTACAATAATTTTTATAGTGTAAAACTATCTCTGGATCTTTACTAGTTATCGATGTCTCATACAGTTTTCTTTTCCTTTCTGAAGACATTTTAATACCTGTAGTAATCCAAGGATTCTTTGAAAAGTGTTTTGTGTTACATTTAGTAATTTTTCTATGGGAAACAATATTCAAAAAGGGATATAAATTTATCAAGAAATATGTTGCATTTATCATTAGCATTTGGCTCATTATATACATCTCCACAATTAACATTTCTTAAGCTTTCTCTGAAGTGCTCTATAGATTCCGGGTTGAGCGACCTTCCACTTTTATTTAATGATTTCCGAACTGTACACCCTGTTAGGTTTTGTAAGTTAATCAATTGTGCATCATGGTCTGACAATCCATTTACCACAGGGAAAGCATGTGTTTGTTTTACATCCTATTTCTGTACAAATACAGTATCTAGTAGCGCGCTACTGTGTTGTGCTATATGTGTAGGGAAACTGATCACTGATTCCAAGTTATATGTTGTTAATAACACTTCTAGTTCACTTTTCCTATCAGAATTACTTAGAAAGTTTACATTGAAATCACCACAGAGTAATAACTTCTCCTTTTTGTCTGACACAGCATAATAGGGAGTCAAGCTTTTTTATGAACAGCTCCCAATCTCCTAATTGGGACCTGTACACTGTTGCTAATATCAGTACTACATTATCTAGCTGAAGTTCACATACACAAACCTCAAAGTGCTGATCAACACAAAATTTGCTTTCTTTTACAGTTTTGCATTTATGCCCTTGTTTTATGAAAATGGAAACTCCTCCTTTATCCATCCTAGATCTAAAAGTGTAAGATGCTAAATTATACCGACTTATACTGACACTATCCATGCCCACAGTTACATGGTCTTTAGACAGACAGAGAATATCAATCTCATTCTTATTTTTGAGATCATCTAAATACACTAATAGCTCATCTACTTTATTTTTTATTCCCCTGACATTTTGATGAAGTAAGTTGATACTCCACTTAGCTTTACCCCTACTTACTGTACTTGAAGTTTCCTTTGTTCTATTTATCTTGATTATCAACTGTCTGGACTTTGACTTTAACCTAAAAAACCTGTCTGGACCCATTAACCACACCCTTGTGTGACTGTGGACCCCTTTACAGTTTATGCTAATAGAGTAGCTAACTTATTTGTCCCCATCCTTATTCAGGTGCAGGCCATGTGTAGTGTATCCCCACCTACCAATAGCATTAACTGGAATAACACTTACGTGAGATTTTGCCGGTGTCAAGAGCATCCTGTTGAGCTCAGTGTTAAATTGCCTTACAGCAGTGTTTACCCAGGACTGATCATGGCGCTGAAAGAAATTCAAAAACCCCACATTTGTGTGCTCAGTTTCTGCTCCTATTTTATCCAGGTATCCTAAAACTATATCTTGGATTCAAAGCCAAGCTGTTTCCTGTTGCTCCTCTGGTAATTTACTACCGGATGTTTTCGGCACGGTCGTAACTCAACCACTAAATGAATTATAGTTACCAGTATACATCACCCGTTTTGCATCCACGCGTCCACCATTCAACACCTGTCCAGTTGCCCAGGGCAAAATAAGCATGAATGATTTGTTCTTGTCACGTGTACATTGAGGTACTAACTAATCACTACTCATAAATAGTGATGTAATTTTGTTCAGTACAGTGTACTCAGCCATCAGTAATAATATCTGCTCTTTTACACCCTACACCCTGCATATTTCGTGCAGGTAGGCATGAATTTGTCAGTAATATGACTTCAGTGCTGTAACTACTACACCAACTCGCTCTGGCATTAATCTTATGTAATGGTCCAAAGGGTAGCGAAAGCTTATAGTTGGCTCGATCGTGAATGATATGAGTGTAGTGGGCTCAGATATCATCAATCACAACCGTTAATGTGGTCCTTCTCTGCTGACAGTATCTCGTAGTCAACCGGTAAACCTCCAGTGAGTTTCGCGTCGAAAGCGAATGTGGTCCAAGTAATAACTGTTCCAAGAAAACTTTCTAGAAGTAAAATGAAACTTAAACATCTAATATAGATATAAAACCTACATTGAGAAGGATTTCAAGTATCGTAGTCAAAAATAAGCAGCAACTGAAAGATAGAATTTTGAGAAACCTCCTGACAGAATAAAACGGTGTGCAGAATTGTAAGTAAAAGGCAAAATCTTGCCTTTCGTTGTCAGTGCTCTTCCCTACTCATTTACCTTGGCTCGACTCAAAATAGTGCAGACTACTCTGGTTATCGAATTACTGTTTCTGAAAACAATCCCTAGGCAGCGACGAAGTCCCATCACCGAAATACCGTTACTTCTATGGGTGACAGATCAATAAGGTATGCAGGATACCTTCTGTGATGTTAGAAACATGGGGGAGGAGTACTGTCAAAATTTAACATTTGACAGCAGGTCTTGAACCTGAACTAAGTTCCAGAGTTATTTTCCTGGTTTCACAAACAGTTTTAATCTGCCAAGAAATTTCAAAACAGGTTTCGATCCAGCGACCATCCATTCTATTGAAAATGAGTGCACCTTAGTTTAGGACCCTGTATGTTACTTTATTTCGTTACGCATAAGCATCAGATGCAACTTCACCTAAAAAGGACACCATATTTAGAAAAATATATGTTCTCTAATTCTCTAGGTACTTGTAAGTGCAGAGTGGCCAACAAAACAACAAACTATAAAAATATGTCCTGATGCCGATTATTCACGAAACTGCAACTTATTCGTATAAAGAGTAAGATATTGGTATTTTGTATCTTGACCACTTCCTCATACCACTTCATAAAGATCGTAGATAAACGATATAAATTACTAAACAATAACTTTTACGAACAGTTGTGTAATTCACACAATATTTTGCAATAGTACCTCAGGGCATGGACGAGTGACTTATGTATATCAGGAATTTGTCATCTCGTAATACGCGCAGCCCCATTTCAAATTTTCAAGAGTGACACTGAATCTAAAAATATGATATGTAAAGCGTCTTCTGTTCCTCAGATTACATGATCAGGAGTAACTGTATCATTTCAAGAGAAGTATCCCTGATAAAGAATCGACTAAGTGACAATATGTAGCGGATAAGTAAAATCAGAAGTATGCGCATTCGGCCCATTGACAGTCGCTTGTTGGCTCAGCCAGCCAAGTCTGGAAGTTCGGCTTGTTCACTACTGTTTGGGCATTCTGATGCGCACTTTCCAAATCGGTGCCAACCTCAATTTTAGATTTTAATGGGAACCCTTAAACTGCAACCCATATTCCTTGACATATTGCCATTATGGCATCAAAAATTTTAGCCGGCAGACTGTCTCGTGCATGTTCACGTCCAGCTTCATGGGAGCTTTCTCCACGATATCTCAATTCTTTTAGTACAAGCGCCTTTTGGTTAAAAATCTTTGCATGGGACTATGAACGCAGGGTTTTCCAAAAGTATGTCATATACAATGAAGCACCAAAGAAACTTTTGTAGGCATGTATATAGAAATACAGCGATCTGTAAGCAGGCAGAATACGGCACTGCAGTCGGCAACAAGTGTCTGGCGCAGTTGTTACATCGGTTACAGCTGCTGTAATGGCAGGTTATCTGGATTTAAATGAGTTTGAACCTGATATTATAGTCGGAGCATGAGCGATGGGACGCAGCATCTCAGAGGTAGTGATGAAGTGGGGATTTTCCTGCACGAACATATCACGAGTGTGCTGTGAATATCAGGAATCCGGTAAAACATCCAATCTCTACCATCGCTGCGACCAGAAAAAGATCCTGCAAGAACGGGACCAACGACGGCTGAAGAGAATCGTTCAACGTGACATAAGTGCAACCCTTCCGCTAAACTGCTGCAGTTTTCGATGCTGGGCCATCAACAAGTGTCAGCTGCAAACCATTCATAGGAACATCATCGATATGGGATTCTGGAGCCGAAAGCCCACTGATGTACCGTTGGTTACTGCACGACACAAAGCTTTACGCCTCCCCTGGGCCCGTCAACACTGAAATTGGATTGTTGATGACTGGGAACATGTTCCCTGGTCGGATGAGTCTCGTTTCAAATTGTATCGAGCGGATGGACTTATACAGGGATGGAGACAACCTCATGAATCCATGGAACCTGCATGTCAGCAGGGGGCTGTTCAAGCTTGTGGAGCTGTGGAAATGCTGTGGGGCGTGTGCAGTTGGAGTGATATGGGACTCCTGATAGGTCTAGATACGACCCTGATAGCATTCTGTGTGGTCACCTGCATCCAATCATTTGTGCATTCCGACGGACTTCGGCAACTCCAGCATGACAATGCGACACCCCACACGTCCTGAATTTCTACAGAGTGGCTCCAGGAACACTCTTCTGAGTTTAAACACTGCTGCTGGCCACCAAACTCCCCAGACATGAACATTATTGAGCATATCTGTGATGACTTGCAACGTGCTTCAGAAGAGATCTCCACCCCTCGTGCTCTTCCGGATTTATGGTCAGCCCTGCAGGATTCATGGTGTCAGTTCCCTCCAGCACTATTTCAGACATTAGTCGAGTCCATGACACGTCGTATTGGGGCACTTCTGCGTGCTTCTGCGTACACGATATTACGCAGGTGTACCCGTTTCTTTGGCGCTTCAGTGTATTTCACGACTTGCAAATTTGCACGCGAAGATGCAGATGTAAGTGCTGTGAAATCGGTAGTGCCCAAGATTAAAAGGGATTTAGAGCGGACGTGATTTTGTTTCTCAGCAACACTAGTGAAACATTTCATCCACTTTTGTAGCTATGTGCTTCACGCAGACGGAGCAATTTATAAATGTGTTCCATTTAAGTACTTACTAGCACACTAAGCGCAGACAGAAAGGTAAAGATGGACTTGGGGAAGAATTTATGTAGTCGAAAGTATTTGTACAGATGTAAGAGGGAGGGTTTATTTTTATTTTTTTATCTATTTTTTAAGGACCAACAGTTTCTGCGTTGCAAAGAATGGGTGCGGTAGAGTTGCATTGAGGGCTGAGTTGCGGTGGTGGACGGGGCGGTGTCGGGGAGAGAAGTGTGGGGTAGATGCGAGAGGGAATTTAAGTTGCCTGATTGTGTTCATGTACTTCTCTCCTTCATACATATTCAAACTAAAGAGCGAGCAAATAATTACCCACTACATCACCAGAAGCAACTACAGGATGTTTCACAATGTTATATAGGTCGTCGATTGTTTAGTCATGAGTTCAAGTGCGTTTTTCGTGGCATTTTCTTCTACCACTGTGCCAAACTTTACGGCTATACAAATTATTCACCTTATTTTCTTTTGTCGACAGAATTACATTAGTTAGTTGTACGTCATTCTGAATCTTATTTGGGAACAACTGAGAAATATTGATAGCTACATAATTATTTGTTTGTGCAGAAAAATTGCTTTCGCCATTATATGTATGTAATTTGATTTGTCATATATGTCTAAAAGTTATCCTGTATACATGTGCATGCCGTGATTGTTACTCACTAACAACTCACACGCAAAGAATCACCATGTGTACGTCGTTACTAACACTGTGCAAATGGTACTGAAATATTATCTGCTTCAATACTAAATAAATCCACAAATAAGATATCAAATTTCTATGTCTGGAGTTCTGATAGAAAATTTTTCTTAATATTTCACTCATGAATACATCTTTAACTGCAGCAGGAATATAGTTCACTGAATATTATGCTCTACTGCTTCAATCAGAATAATAGTGGCATGAAAATTCCTTTATTTTAATATTTTCGAGTACAAGTCTGTGAAAAAAGAAATTCAGATCTAATATGGGTGAAAATCATAACGGTGTAAATACCAGAGTGTTCATTCAGAAGAAAGCGCTTAAACATTTTAATGTTCGTATAAAGACACGGGTTATACAAAATGAAACAATAAATTTACACCATGTTTTTCATCTAAGCTACATAAAAAGCGTGATTTAGCTGCCTCTATCAATGTTTTGAGGAAACCGCAGTGATACATTTGGCATTAAAAAACCACAAGCTTGGTTCACAAATGGTTCAAATGGCTCTGAGCACTATGGGACTTAACATCAGTGCTCATCAGTCCCCTAGAACTCAGAACTACTTAAACCTAACTAACCTAAGGACATCACACACATCCATGCCCGAGGCAGGATTCGAACCTGCGACCGTAGCAGTCGCGCACCTCCGGATTGAGCACCTAGAACCGCGAGACCACCGCGGCCGGCGCTAGGTTCACACATTGCCTCGCAAACTATTAGTCCTACAGGAAAATGAACAGTTTTTTTTTTTGTTTTGTGTAGGGAATTTAATGTTGTTAAATTCTGTATTGGGGTACGTTTTCGCTAGTGGCCACGGTTTTCGATTTATTCAAGGACAGTTTACAAAATGACCTTCAAATGCATCTCTATCCGAACACACATCCCACTCCAATCAGTATTTCTAGTATGTTGTCCGTGGCACTCCCTCCTACCACTGTACAAAGATATCCGACTGCACGATCTAGTCCCGATATTCGTCCCGTTTTTGGTCTCAATTGATTGGG
This sequence comes from Schistocerca nitens, assembly GCF_023898315.1. Classification (NCBI taxonomy): domain Eukaryota; kingdom Metazoa; phylum Arthropoda; class Insecta; order Orthoptera; family Acrididae; genus Schistocerca; species Schistocerca nitens. The sequence goes on along the minus strand of NC_064617.1, from coordinate 760,020,059 downwards.
CTATTACTACACCATCGTAGTCGGCTATTTCGATAACATTATTAATTTGAACGTGCCTGTCAGGGTAATGAAATAGAAACTACTTTTGTAAACATTACGCCATAACTAACTATGCTGACAATTCGATCGAACTTAACCCTTAAAAGCACAGTAGTTTCGTTGACAGAAGGCCTGAAGATTACAACGATGTAACTGTTTATTTTATGCTGTTAAAATTCACTAAACCGTTATGTAAAATTTACATACATGTCTGTTATACAAAGAGTGCGAGCCTTACGATGTCGGTGGCGTCCGAAGGTCAGTTAACGAAGACCAAAAAATATCGAATGTGGGAAACAACTTTTGCAGTTGCAAATTTATGTATAGTGGTAGGTATGAGTGCAGGGACACGAATAACGAAGGAGAAATCCTGACTCGTGAGGGCTGAATGTGGGAGTTGGGGTGCGTTTGAAGGTCACTTCTGTACATTTCTCTTGAATAACTCGAAACCTACGGGGTGTGGCGAAAACGAACCCAGACCAAACTTGAAATAAATTAAATTTCCTACAAAAAGTTTGTTAATTTTTTTTTTCCTGTAGGACCAAGTACTTTGCACGTAGCGAGCGAGAGAATACGAAAATCTCATAATATCTCGCGTGGTGTTTGAAGGTTAGATATTACATTGCAGGTTGCCTAAACCGACGTCGTAGGGGCAATTTAAGCACCCTGTATACGGTAAGTAGTTGAAGGTCCCAGGTGTAAGGCACTTGTATCATTATGGTTTTAAACAGCTTGGTAAAATGTCACTTGTTTAACTGTACCTTTGAAGAATAGACCCTTTATTTTACTCTCCAGCAGTTCATCAAGTTCACTTTTATCAGGCTGGCATTCTTCTTCAGTTGACGGTTCAGAATCGTTATGTTCTGCAATGTACTATTGAAAGTATGAAGTCCGCAGCTCGTGGTCGTGCGGTATCGTTCTCGCTTCTCGGTTCCTGGGTTCGATTCCCGGCGGGGTCAGGGATTTTCTCTGCCTCGTGATGACTGGGTGTTGTGTTATGTCCTTAGGTTAGTTAGGTTTCAGTAGTTCTAAGTTCTAGGGGACTGATGACCATAGATGTTAAGTCCCATAGTGCTCAGAGCCATTTCAACCATTTGAAAGTATGAACCATGTTATTGACATCTGCCGCGACCTTGAGGACTATCACGACAACCTGGATAGTTTCCTAGTGAGTTTTTAAACGGTGTTAGACACTTATAGAAGTTGTGGTGTAGTAGCGGAGTAAACTGCACTAACGACATCAAATCATCAAGCTTTTCTTTCTTCGAACTTATTGGCTTATGTAGAAGTAATGGAAGATGTGCCCATATTGTACCAGGCCTGCATGGATTTTCGAAACTGTATGTCTTCTTTCAACGTATCCTTCAATAAGAAAGTTCCTGGTTCAGCCTTTCTGTGCTGTATCCATCTCACTTCAACCATTTAAGTTTTAGCTTTTCAGTTACTGTTTTTCTTCTGATCAGAAGTTCTGCAAGTGGTTCCGTAGACAGGATATAAACTTTCATTCCTTCATTCACATGATATGCTCTCCGGGTACTATCTACAAGCTTCGTCGAATTTCGTGGCAAGAAAGTGAACCACAGAGCGAGGTGGCGCAGTGGTTAGACACTGGACTCGCATTCGGGAGGACGACGGTTCAATCCCGCGTCCGACCATCCTGATTTAGCTTTTCCATGAATTCCCTAAATCGCTCCAGGCAATTGCCGGGATGGTTCCTATGATAGGGAACGGCCGACTTCCTTCCCTAATCTGATGAGACCGATGACCTCGCTGTCTGGTCTCCTTTCCCAAAAACAACCCAACCCAACCCAAGGAAGTAAATTGTGTATTCTTTGTCTTCATTTCAAGACGACAAAAAAAGCATCATTATGAAGTTAAGTGGTAACATTCTGACATTTGCTATCCTTTGCGATGTGTTGGCAGAAGAGCCAACACCGTGTTGCTAGAGGAGACCGAAATGCACGCGTTTAAGCTCACGCAGACTGGCGTGAGGTCTGGAACAAGGTAACGTAATTATAGTAGCCAAAAATAGTACATAGCTTCTGGAATACTTAACTTTAATCCATAATTGGAGAACATCGCTCTTGATGATACATAATTACAATCTCAATATAAACTGGTAATGGCGCCTTGAAAAAGTCTCTCCTTGTGAGCAAAAAATCGGCGAACCAACGGATCCTCAATCCGTGACTTTGACAAGGGCCATTGCGTAGCAACAAAACACAAAACGGTTGCAAGGACAGGGTCAGCAGCTGTGGCTGTAGCCACACGACGAAAATCAATCGGAAACGATTCGACCACGTCATCGGTGTCCGCATCAATGAACATGCAAGCAAGTTCGGAAGAATCGAATGCTCTACCCTCAGCAACAGGCAAACGGACAACGCATCGGCGTTTCCGTGCTTAGCAGTGGACTGATACAAGATATCGTAGCGGTACTGCGAGAGGAAAATAGACCAGCGAATGAATTTCTGCGCTGTACGTGGAGGTACAGGCTTGTTCGGGTGAAAAAGCGATGTCAAAGGTTTGTGGTCTGTGATGATGGTAAAGTGACGACCATACAAGAAATCATGAAACTTAGTAACACCAAATACGAGAGCCAAAACTTCTTTCTCTATCTGTGAATAATTTCTTTGCGCAGACGAGAGCAATTTGGACGCAAAGGCAATAGGGTGATCATGTGATCCATCTTTGTGCGCAAGCACAGCACCGATCCCGAAATCCGATGCATCCACCATCAACAAAAGGGGTTTCTGGGGATCGAATGGCGTAAGTTAAGTATTTGAAAGCAACGCCGATTTCAACTGGCGAAAGGCGCGTTCGCATTCCGTCGTCCAGACGAACGGAACACCTTTACGGCGTAAGAGATGAATCGGAGCTGAAATGTAAGAGGCGTGGCGCACATATTTATGATAGTAATTGATTTTTCCCAGCACACTCTGTAGCTGCTTCAAATTCTGCGGCGAAGGCAAGTCTTGAATGGCACGGAGGTGCTCTGGACTGGGATGCATGCCTTGGGCATTGATTACATGTCCCAAATAGGGTAAGTCACGAGCAAAAAACACACATTTGTCCTTCCGCAAGCGAAGACCATTTTGTCGCAAGACCTGAAATAATGTTCTGAGATTGGCTAAATGTTCTTCTTCTGTCTTTCCGGAGATCACAATATCGTCCAGATAGTTTGCTGCAGTAGGGACCGATGCACAAACAGTTTGTAAATATTGCTGAAACAACGCAGGGGCGGATGCACACCCGAATGGCAGTCGTTTGAAGCGATACAAACCAAGATGCGTGTTAACCACCAAGACGCGCTGGGATTCTTCGTCTACCGGTATTTGCAAGTACGCATCTGCTAGGTCCAACTTCGAAAAATATTTACCCGGGCACAGTTTGTCAAAAAGATCTTCCGGGCGGGGTAAAGGAAAAGTTGCAATCACTAGTTTTGGATTCACTGTAGCTTTGAAGTCCACACAAAGTCTCAATTTTCCGGAAGGTTTTGGCAAAATTACTAAGGGTGATGCCCAGAGAGTAGCCTGCATACGTTCAATCACACCGTGTGATTCCAAATCGTGTAACGTTCTTGCGACCTCATCACGCAATGCGTGGGGAACATTGCGCGCTCTGAAAAATTTCGGTTGCGCGTTTACTTTCAGTTCCAAATGTGCTTTATATTTCTTAGCGCAACCAAGGCCCGGTGCAAAAATGTCTGCAAATTCTTCACATAGACGAGAAGCACTGTCTGAAGGTACAGCTTGGTTCACTGATAGGACCTGATTGACTATAGACAAGTTAAACAACTGAAATAAATCCAAACCAAACAAGTTCCCTGCAGAAGAAGAACGAAGGGCGTAAAAAGACACAAGTTTTGTTTGTCCCTTGTATGTTGCAAGAAGGCTGCACTGTCCTAACACAGGGATAGCTTGTCCTGAATAACTATTTAACGTAACATTTGAGGCGCGCAACGGAGGTGTGCCCAGTTGTTTGTACGTGTCTTTATTGATCAATGAAACTGCAGCTCCGGTATCGAGCTGGAATGGTATCACGTTGACATTAATGTCCAAATCTACAAATAGTTTATTGTCCTGCTGACGACAAGAGCGACTGTCTCGTGCAACGTGAACTGACACTGGTACAGAATCACTTGCGACTTGACGGGATTTCTGTCGACGTTGACGCACACTATTTGTGGGACGAACACAGTCACTGTTAGAGAGAGTGGCACTGGGTGGAGTGGAATTAACTACATGAATGTCCATGGGCGAAGGTTCACGAGCCTTAGTATTCGTGGGTCGATTCTGGCGCGAAGCAAAGGGCCTGGAATGGTTGTGAGTGTCCGATCTGAGCTTTTTCTGGCAAACGCTCTGAACATGTCCTTTTTTATTACAGAAAAAGCAAATAGCTTGGCGTGACGGGCAATTGTCACGCGAATGTCTAGTAGCACACCTCAGGCAAGATTTTGGCACTGCATTTGCTTGCTTGCGCGGCACACGGGGCTGTGCGGACGGGCGCGAGGGCTGTTTACTGTTCCGTGCAGCTCGCCCAGCGGGCTGGTTAATGTGACACACGGCTGGCGAAGTTTCAAATGATTCCTGAGCAAAGTCAAGTGTGTCCTGCCTATCTAGTATGTCCATCACTTTTTGAAGGGAGGGATTGACTAGTTTCAAAATCTGTTCTCGTATACGAACATCACAAACGTTCTGTGCGATTGCATCACGCACCATAGTATCTGAATAAGGGAGTCCACATTCACATTCAAAAGCACAATCCCTAGTAAGGCCTTGTAAGGTTGCAACCCACTCCCGATTAGTCTGACCTGCCGTACATTTTGTACGAAAGAAGGTATACAATTTCGCAACTACATTGACTGATTCTTTGAAATATGTATCTAATGCAGACAAAATTTCTTCGTAGGACAGGGTTGCTACGTCGCGTCGGGGAAATAATTTGACTATTACACGGTATGTGTTAACCCCGACTGATGATAACAAAAATGGCTGCCACTCGTTACCTTGAATTCTGTAGGCGGCGAGATGGAATCCAAAATGGTGTGACCACTCCGTCCAGCTTTCCAGTGCCGCATAAAAAGGACGAAAAGGTGGTGCAACTGCGTGTTGTGGCTGCGGGAGCGATGGAGCGGCGGCGGCCACATCGTTGTGCATTTCACGTTGACCCTGGATGAGCTGTCCAAGGGCATTCGATAAGGCCTGCGTCTGCTGATTCTGCAACCGATAAAATTCGGACATTACATCTGGAGATTTTGGCGAAGCCATGACAAGTAAATTACGGTAATATACACTCCTGGAAATGGAAAAAAGAACACATTGACACAGGTGTGTCAGACCCACCATACTTGCTCCGGACACTGCGAGAGGGCTGTACAAGCAATGATCACACGCACGGCACAGCGGACACACCAGGAACCGCGGTGTTGACCGTCGAATGGCGCTAGCTGCGCAGCATTTGTGCACCACCGCCGTCAGTGTCAGCCAGTTTGCCGTGGCATACGGAGCTCCATCGCAGGCTTTAACACTGGTAGCATGCCGCGACAGCGTGGGCATGAACCGTATGTGCAGTTGACGGACTTTGAGCGAGGGCGTATAGTGGGCATGCGGGAGGCCGGGTGGACGTACTGCCGAATTGCTCAACACGTGGGGCGTGAGTTCTCCACAGTACATCGATGTTGTCGTCAGTGGTCGGCGGAAGGTGCACGTGCCCGTCGACCTGGGACCGGACCGCAGCGACGCACGGATGCACGCCAAGACCGTAGGATCCTACGCAGTGCCGTAGGGGACCGCACCGCCACTTCCCAGCAAATTAGGGACACTGTTGCTCCTGGGGTATCGGCGAGGACCATTCGCAACCGTCTCCATGCAGCTGGCCTACAGTCCTGCACACCGTTAGGCCGTCTTCCGCTCACGCACCAACATCGTGCAGCCCGTCTCCAGTGGTGTCGCGTGAATGGAGGGACGAATGGAGACGTGTCGTCTTCAGCGATGAGAGTCGCTTTTGCCTTGGTGCCAATGATGGTCGTATGCGTGTTTGGCGCCGTGCAGGTGAGCGCCACAATCAGGACTGCATACGACCGAGGCACACAGGGCCAACACCCGGCATCATGGTGTGGGGAGCGATCTCCTACACTGGCCGTACACCACTGGTGATCGTCGAGGGGACACTGAATAGTGCACGGTACATCCAAACCGTCATCGAACCCATCGTTCTACCATTCCTAGACCGGCAAGGGAACTTGCTGTTCCAACAGGACAATGCACGTCCGCATGTATCCCGTGCCACCCAACGTGCTCTAGAAGGTGTAAGTCAACTACCCTGGCCAGCAAGATCTCCGGATCTGTCCCCCATTGAGCATGTTTGGGACTGGATGAAGCGTCGTCTCACGCGGTCTGCACGTCCAGCACGAACGCTGGTCCAACTGAGGCGCCAGGTGGAAATGGCATGGCAAGCCGTTCCACAGAACTACATCCAGCATCTCTACGATCGTCTCCATGGGAGAATAGCAGCCTGCATTGCTGCGAAAGATGGATATACACTGTACTAGTGCCGACATTGTGCATGCTCTGTTGCCTGTGTCTATGTGCCTGTGGTTCTATCAGTGTGATCATGTGATGTATCTGACCCCAGGAATGTCTCAATAAAGTTTCCCCTTCCTGGGACAATGAATTCACGGTGTTCTTATTTCAATTTCCAGGAGTGTAGTTAGGAATGCAGAATCCTCGGCGCCATATGATGTGTTGGCAGAAGAGCCAACACCGTGTTGCTAGAGGAGGCCGAAATGCACGCGTTTAAGCTCACGCAGACTGGCGTGAGGTCTGGAACAGGGTAACGTAATTATAGTAGCCAAAAATAGTACATAGCTTCTGGAATACTTAACTTTAATCCATAATTGGAGAACATCGCTCTTGATGATACATAATTACAATCTCAATATAAACTGGTAATGGCGCCTTGCTAGGTCGTAGCAAATGACGTAGCTGAAGGCTATGCTAACTATCGTCTCGGCAAATGAGAGCGTATTTGTCAGTATATCATCTCTGGCAATGTCTGCTGTACAACTGGAGCGAGTGCTAGGACGTCTCTCTAGACCTGCCGTGTGGCGGCGCTCGGTCTGCAATCACTGACAGTGGCGACACGCGGGTCCGACGTGTACTAGCGGACCGCGGCCGATTTAAAGGCGACCACCTAGCAAGTGTGGTGTCTGGCGGTGACACCACACTTTGTGAATCGATAAATGTAGTTATAGCACGTGCTGCTAGATGGCAAATGTTAGCAGTAGGTTGTTGGAACTGTCAGTAACAAGTACGCTTTTGTATAGTGTCTGAACTGCACTCAGTTTTTCAATAAAATGTCACTCATAACATAACGGTTTTCACCCATTCACATGTATTAGATTTCTTTACCATGTGTAGATACTGTCAGAAAGCAATATGGGCTGCAGTTAAAAGGTTGATAGGCTGTTTAATGGCAAAATCTTGCGAGTTCAGTAAATGAGGATTTCATGGAACAAAGACATGCCTAAATTTATCAACTACTAGGTTTATCCTACTCAGCATGGAAAAAACTTCCGAGAAGATAATTTCTCACGTTTCTATTGAGGACATATTCGTCGCGAGAGATTCAGCAACCGTTTAGGTATTTTGAAATTTCTTTTTTTGGCGTTTCAGTTGCACCTGCACAGTTTTGGTATGAGTAATTTCGACCAAAGCTGACAACTTTCAGGCCTATGTAGCTGCCCAAGAAACCCCTTCGTGATGATACGGAACTACACAATAATGCAGTAGCTTCACTTCTCACGTTTCATTAACTTTTTAGTTAATTTCTACTTCATAGGAAATAATATGCTCCTCCTGTTTACGTTTCACTGTATAAGGTGACGAAACAGCTAGATCTAGGGGCAGAGGAGACACGTGTCCCGCCTGTCGTTTCACAGGGTGGAGTTAATCTAGCCGCAGCTGTTGGGGACAGCCTCGCAGAGCGCTGCTTAATTCCGGACACAGCGGACGGGAAGCCTTTCAGCCAGTGCCGGACTGACACACGCCGTCGGCGGCTTTAAAGGCACCTAGGCAGCTGCAGCTGCGCCTGCTTCCTCTGTGCGAGCCGACGTCCTGAGCTCAAAGGGAGGGTACAGCTGAAAATTCTAGGCCCCTTTACATCTCTGAACACAGCACAATTTTTTTTCCTCGTCCGCACTAATCATAAAACTAAGGCAAGCCACAATATTTTGCTGGATTTAATGTCTCTGCTCATAAAGCCGCGCGGGGTAGCCGCACGGTCAGGGGCATCTTGTCACGGTCCGAGCGGCTCTCCCCGTCTGAGAATCGAGTGCTCCCTCAGGCATGGGTGTGTGTGTGTTGTCCTTAGTGTAAGTTTGTTTAAGAGTGTGTAAGGTTAGGGTCCGATGACCTAAGCAGTTTGGTCCCATAAGATCTTACCACAAATTTCCAATTTTCTGCTGCTACGTTGAAATCATTGTGGTTCCCCTCGATTCGTAATCTAGAAAATATTAACTACGGAAATTAGGTCCTACGAACGGATATCCGTAAGAGATATGAGTTTCACCTGCTAAAAGAGCGATGATAACTAGATCAATAACAGTGACCATGTACCACAAAGTGCAGGGATACCATTCTAAGGACCTATGAAGTAAATGGCGCTTACTATAAAAACATTGGCCAGTTTCTTGCAGCTTAGGAGTAAATCGAGAAGTCTATCTAACCGATATGGTGAATCCGACAGTTTGAGATCTAGTAGTACCATCATGCAGAAAGTTACAGCATCCCTAACTTGCAACAGAAATGATAAATTACAGTGCACTGTGGACAGGCACTGAACATATTGAAGAAACATAAAGCATCTGCTGATTTGAGAAAGTAAAAAGTGAAGTCGTATGGCGCGAATGGCCAGGAGACTGCCAAGAGCAGGTTCAGCCGCTTAATTGGAAGGTTTACATATGCTTCGCACCCGCTGGTATCATTCCTTTGCGAAGTATGAGAGCTGTGTGTGTGTCTGTTAACTGAGACGACAGTAATGGTGTGCAAGTGGTGTAATGTCGTGTTCGCCTTGGAGATAATGAGAGAAGACACAGGGTGAAAGCCGGTGCCGCTGCAAAGTCTACTCCACTCGAAGAGTATCATGGGGGCCGCCGAGCTCAACATCCCCATCTGACCGACGGATCACTATCAACAAAGTCTCATGCCCTCACTTCATGAGACACTGTGAAGAGGTGTGGAATGAAATCAAGGACATTGGTGTGAAAACTGATGATCAGGGACTTAACAACAGCACTCCAATTGTCCCCTCTGGCGTAAAAGAAAAGGGAAAATTGTCAACAGTATGTGGCAGTACCCGGGCGGTCACTTAGTTAATTACTGGCTACGCCCGACGTTGCTTAACTTCGGTGATGAGACAGGAACCAGTGTATCTATCTTGGCACAGCCGTTGCCATTTGATAAAGAAAACTGTTTTCATATTTCGTAGCGAAATTTTTCTAACCCAGTATCTTAATCACTGAAATATTCCACGATTCCATAGAAGGGAACCAATAAAACTCGAAGTTCTCCCACTTAATCCTTATTAACCACAGTGTGATGACTCCAAATGTTATTGTTATACATTTCACAAATATAATGCTGCATTATAGTTGCTGCATGGCCTTTTCTTCTATGTCCTTCGATGAGCGTGTTTCCATGTGTCAAAATTGTTTTGTTGGTCAGGGTCAGCCACTGCCTTTAATTATTTCGTAAGTAATGTGAGTGATGAATACCAGACTGAATTCTCTGTGTTCCGATTCACTTAAAATTGTTTCCATAATTAATCCTAGAAACTAAACAAACATCAGTGGAGCTAGTACTAATAAAACTACTGTAAACAAAAGATTTTCCCAAGCACAATTTCCACATCGTGCAATTATAAGGTACAGCAGATGCAACCGAAATGTTACGAATAAACGCGGAAAGATATTAAGATAAAGGTATGGTTTTTTTTACAGATTTTGTTGATTTGGAAAATGTTTTTCATAGAGTTCCATGGATTAAATTTTTAGTTGTGAAGATAAGAGGAAATAACTAGGAAGAATGGATGCTAATAACTAGTTTATACATTACGCAATGAGTAAAAGAAAGATTAGGAGATGTGATGAGTCCGGAAATGAAAGACTGTCTCTAAGCATTTCCCAGTTTTTTAATATTTATTTCAACGATCAAAAAAACCGAGTAATTCAATGATATTTGCAACGTTATCAAGGAAGATGAAATTGAAAAATTTTGTAAAGAGCTATAGGAACAACTTGATTATGTGTATCACCCAGGATGCAAAATCATTACTAACCTACATGTTATCAAGAAATAAAAACGAAAATATATGTTTCATAGAAGGTAGAGTATTTTGTGTAGTCAAAGAAATATTTGAGGGAAAAGTTTGTGATGTTTGTACAGGGTGTTTGTCGAAACATGGATATTGTGGTTGAGAGAGGAGAAAAGCTCAGAAGCCTTGACCATGTGAATCTGGAGAAGAATGGAACGTGTGAAACAGACAGATAAAATACGGAATGTTGTTGTATTACAAAGAGTCAACAAGAAAAGACCGATACTGGAAACCAGAGGAGGGAAAGGAATTGACTAGGACGCTGTATGAGAAGAGACTACGTAATATAGGATGCACTAGAAGGACTGATGACTGAGAAGATGACCATGTAACCATGAGAAGATACCAGTGGACTGATAATATCACGATAAATGCACCATACGCAGCTACCAAAAGGATTGTGGAAAACTGGGAGGACTGTAAAATTCTGAACTTGGCGGTGATGGGCCTGCCTCACAGGCAGAAGAGCTCATTGTCATTTGAATTTTATCGCACCTGGTATTAAATCTGTTCAGTTGCCATGGACAGCCTGAATCTAAACTTTGGTATTTTTATGTCCTTACAATCTTGGCTAAAATGTATTTACTTTGATAGGTGCTGCCCGTGCTTAAAGTTGTGGCTACTGCATGTCATACAGACCCACTGGTACATGTCAGCCTATATAGTAGTCGAACAAACGACACTGGTATTGTACTTACTACAGTTTCGCATGTCACTTTTATTGCCTTTGCAATAGCACAGTTGATAAGTACGAATTATTCTGTGTGTATAGCTGCTAGAGGTCCCAAATGACTGACATCCAAAAGATTTTGACTCTACTTACTAAATTTTAACTTTCAAAATCCATTTTCCATTCGCTTCTCAAAATTTACGACAGGTGTCACATTCGTACTGAAATCTAAGCAAGTACGGCACTCTCCAAATTGAAGTAAACACAACGAGTTCGTAAATTTTGCTCTTCTAGCCCTGTAGATCCTTGTTCGGCATGATTAATTTTACACCTGCATGTCTACTCTGCCATTCACACTTAACTGCCTGTCAGAGGGTTCATCGAACCACCTTCAGACTATTTCTCTACCATTCCACTCTTTAACCAAGCGTTGGACAAATGAACACACAAATCTTTCGATATGAGCACTGATTTCCCTTACATTGTTACAATTTTTCTACCTATGCAGAATGGCGACAATAAAATGGGAGGAGAAAGTTGCTGATTGAAATTTACTGAAAAGTCTCGCCGCAACAAAAAACGTTTCTATTTATGATTCCTACCCCAACTGGTTTATCATATTCGTGACAATCTCCCTCCTATTTCATTATAATCCAAAACCAGCTGCCCTTCTTTGGACTTGTTCGATGTCCTGTGTAAAACCTGTCTGATAATGATACCGTATTGCACAGCAATACCCCAGCAGAGGACGGATAAGCGTAGTGTAGACAATCTCTTTTACATACCTGCTGCATCGTCTGTTCTATCAACAAAACGCAGTACATAGTTTGCTATCCCCACAACGTTATAAGTGATCGTTTCTATCCAAATAGTTCCTAATTTAATTCCAAGGTATTTCGATGAATTGATAACATTTTGTTTAGCTATATCAGAAATTTAACGGAGTCCATTTAGGTTTCTTGTGGATGAGCTTGCATTGCCCCTCATTTAGTCTCAATTACCACTTTTGGCAACATCCAGATATCTTGCCTAAGTCATTTTGAAATTCATTTTGATCTTTTGAAGAACTTACTGGACAGTAAATGACAGCATCCTCTGCAGCCTATCTGCTCCTGTGAATTTACGTATGTTTTAGTTATCAGCTCTATAAACATGGCTTTGTGGTGCGTGGAATGATGTAAGTTGTTGATGAACTTAGTTTTAATGTTGAGGTAATTAATTCTACATTGAACTGTAACACACTCAATTAAACTGATTGTAAAATTCGTAAGTTGCAGATTTGTAATTCATATATTACTTTTTTCGCCAGGGCAGAGCTTCATTAGATAATGTTAAAATTAATGCCAGGGGCATATGTCATGTTAAATTTAATGCCAACGGTATATGTCACATGGAGAGGAACATCAGAACGGAAGATTATCAGCTACGAAGGCAAAAGCAGTCATAGCAATACACACAGTGAACGATAGTAAAACCAAACTGCAAGGAAGGACTCCTGACTGCATACGGGCGCAAAAAGTCCTATGAACATGTGTCTGGAACGCATCGTTGCCACGGTAGGTGGAGCTGACGAATGAAAGTTCCTGTGACCATGTGCTGCGTGTTCCATGTTTGTTGCAGGCTGTGTGATTCGCCCAGCGTACTGCAAGCAGTAGAATGGTTTGTCAGTAAAGAGCACTGATGTAAGAAGTCCCATAATTGTGATGGTCTAGTGCAAAAATCACCGACAAAATCATTCCCGATGAGGAAGTCCGCGTCTGATAATCCTTGCACTCGTTGTAGGGGACAGGGATTGTGATGATCTTCAGCAGAATACCGTTAATCGTACTTTGGCTTATACCATGTTGAGGGCCACTCGCTTGGAGCTTGCACTAGGGTTCGTCCCAGTCACCTGTAGAACCCGGTCCTCTAAATCTAGTGTACGCGCGTCCCACCACCTCCCTGCACGTTCGTCAGTATGGAAGGACCCATGATCACACAAACGCTCAAGCAGGGCTTGAAATGTCTCCTTGACCGTACAGAAACAATACGTACACGAGTACTCGAGCATTCTGTCGCTTACAGTATACTGAGTCACACAATCTGCAAAACACAAGGAACACACAACGCCTGGTCAGAAAAACTTTCATTCTACAGCGCCATTTACCGTGGCAGCGATGGATTTCTAGAAACATGTTCATAGGATCCTTTTTCCTCCATTTCCATGTCAATTTTATTAAAGTCCACCTCGTAGAATACGCCCATGAATGCGTAAATACACTCGGTTTCCATGCAAGGCGACGTCTACATCTACATTATTACTCTGCAAAGTGCCTGGTAGAGTGTTCGTCAAACCAACATCAGGCTAGTTCTCTAACTTTCCATTATTTAACAGCGCTTGGGAAAAGCAAACAATTAAATCTTTCTGTGTGAGCTCTGATGTCTCTCATTTTTCTTATGACGATCCACAGGCAGGTTGCAGCATTCGGAGAACAAATTTAATGAGGAGATCCTATAGCAAAAATTTATGTCTTTTTTAATGACTGCTACCCCAATTCGCGTACCACATCCGTGAAAGTCTGCCCTAGTTCGCAATAATACAAAACGAACTGACTGCCATTCTTTGAACATTTCCGATGTCCTCCGACAATTCTATCTAATGCAGATCCCAAGTTGCATAGCAGTACTCCACACGAGGACAGACGAGCGTAGTGCAAGCAGTTTCTAAGTCTCTTGCTAACAGATTGTAGTGTTTTATATGCTTCTCACACGACATTACCCACGGGATCCTTCCAATTTAAATAAATTAATAACAAGTAAACCTACAATATAAGAAAGATGTATATGTCAGTAACTGCGAAGAGAGCTTATTAAATACTTTAAATAACTGAGACTATGGGCATAAAAATTAAGAATTTTTTGATGTGTTACACTTAGCATCCAATGAGAAGTAGAATATCTGGGCGCCAGATACCGTAAGTGGTTATTTTACGACGTTGTCTTACGATGTTAATCCTTAGCTTAGATATAAGCTACGTCGTAGCAAATATCGTTTACGATCCCTGAATTTTCATTGAGAGAGCTCCAATCCATCCCTAGATGTGAGACGATAAGCGCTGCGCTGCGTTAGACGCCGCCGCTTAGCCGACAGCCGACTGCCGACTAATCGAATAAGCCGGCAGGCTTTGCTCATTCCGTGCCAGGCCGTCAAGCCCAGCAGCGACCTGGATGCTCAGAAATGGCGTCTGCTGCCGTTGGTCTTTAATAACGACCTTCCTCCGGCGGCGTTTCACAGCGGCGCGCGTGAGCGGCCAAACTTAGCGTTGCGCTGCTGCAGGTATTATGCACGGCCGACGTGAGCCCACTAGAGGAAAGTTGCGCCCCGGGCGGCAATGGTTCCCGGAAGTGGGGACTAGTCTACGCGTTGTGGAACACGAGGCACTCTCTGGGTCGTTCTGAGGGCAGCTTCGCGTGCTCTCTATGAACCAACTAAATGTCACTTGGTATAAGCTGCGCTGTACAGGCAACCGCCCTAAAGTGAAGTCTCTCGCCACCGCGTAGTTAAGTCGGAGCTCGGCACCGAAGAGGGCGTTTATATTTCTGCCCAAGGTGACTTAGAACTTGTATTACGCAGCTAGAAGAGTTATAAAACTACCGTAGACTACAATAGACTGTCATAAGTGAGCACACTCAGCGGTAGTTTTCCTAGTAGCTTTGGACAATTTATGTCATATCTGTGTTATCAGGCTTTACGTCATAAGGAATGATAACTTTATGTAAGCGATCAGTGTTTTACTAGATTCTTGTAAAACCTGGAAGCGGTGAACCATATGGAACCTGAGTAAGAATATACAAAAGGGCCAGGTTATTTATAGAAACTTTTTGATCTATGTAGTTATCCCTCTGTTATATTTATAGAAAAATTGAAGCTGTGTACATCTACATCTACAACTACATCTACATCCATACTCCGAAAGCCACCTGACGGTGTGTGGCGGTGGGTGCCTTGAGTACATCTATTGGTTCCCCCTTCTATTCCAGTCTCGTATTGTTCATGGTAAGAAGGATTGTCGATATGCCCCTATGTGGGCTCTAATCTCTCTGATTTTATCCTCATGGTCTCTGCGCGAGATGTATGTAGGAGGGAGCAATATACTGCTTGACTCCTCAGTAAATGTATGTTCTCGAAACTTCAACAAAAGCCCATACCAAGCTACTGAGCATCTCCCTTGCAAAGTCTTCCACTGGTGTTTATCTATCATCTCCGTAAAGCTTTCGCGATGTTTAATGCTGGTTTCATTCATAAACTGTTGATTTGTAACGTGAAACAGAGTGATGATTTGGTAAAAATAAGAAAATGATACAAATTTACCATATAGAGCTAGAAAAGCATTTTCCTTAACAAATAGGTGAAGCAATAAAAACGCAAAAGAAAAATACATTAAACATTGGATCAATACTTCGTCAGACTTATATAAAATGGTTCTGTTATTTACAAACAACTTCCGTATTTATCGTGAACAGTAACAGGAAACTCTTGCCCTTGATCATGGTGGAGAACGTTCTATTAAGTAAAGTATACTTAAACCGAAAGTGATTACTTTGCTTACACAAAAACGTAGAGGTTACATACACAACTAAATGTTGTTACTTATAAAACACAATTAGTTTTCATTTGGAATATAAAATACAGAATGGACTAACATCAAAAGATGTGCTTGTCTAATTATGTGCAAAACAACCTAGCAAAGAAGCAAAACAAGGATAAAGCAAAGAGAAGTCGTCAGCTATCAATTTCTCTCTTACACATTTGTTTATGTTGCTTTCCTTAGCTATGCTACCAATACTACCAAAAATCATACCATTTAATATGTTTCTTATGAACTGTACCCAACCTACTGAACTGTGGTTAGGGTACATCATGACTCTAGTAGCTAGAATCCTATTTCTGAATACCTGGACTATATCATCACTATTTTACTTAGACTTTGCAGTATCGAAATACAATCCTTAACTTAGTCTGCTTAACCATTTAAGCATTGGATTAGTATTTTCTTCTTCTTTAAATTTCCTCATATAATTAGAATTATCAGAATCATGTATCTACAAGATACTGATCAAAATTTGCTTGAAATCTTAAAGTAAGACAACTACAATGACGATTTTTGCCAGTATTTCCGTGCTTATACAAACTTACCAAAATATCTAAATTTAGTTTAATTTAAAACTTCTTCATAATTATCTTTGGCTTCAACTTTCACTCAAAAGAACCAGAAGATAAATTAGTACACACAATAATTCAGCTGTCTACTGATGTCATTTTACAAAATCTGAGTAGATCTGATATAAATGTTCTGCCACAGTATACACTTTTGTACATTGACAACAAACATTCAATGTTTTTTCTACATCATAAAACCATATTTTGCCAACTACTGCTTTTGAAACCAACTGGTTAAAATTTATTTTAACAAAATAAAAAAATTATTTGGTTAAAATTAAATATTTACCAAAATAAATCTCACCACTAATTTATCGATTTGGAACAAGACAAAGATGAACTCACAATTACATTGAAATCTTAAATGTGTTAATTTTTAAAAATCTAAATTTTTATATACACATAAAACAAAAGTATTGTAACCCAGAATTATTACACCGGTTAAAAAATTTACAAAATTATTGTAAAGAAAAAGGATATTCTAATTATTCTGATGTATGAAATCATTGGAAGGAAGGCTATACGAATATAAGTAGACTAGCTCTCATTGAATTTATTGAAAAATGTAGTAAGAATAAGGTGAGTCATAAAACTAAAAAAGAGTTTCATGAAATTGATAATGCAAAATACCCAAAACAGAATCCCAAAATTAATAAATAACAGTTCATCGTCTTAAAGAATAAAGTAATGATAATGTTGATGATAATGAAAACAGATTGTCAAATAAGTATTTAACAGGGCTTCATGAGCTCTTTAAACTGAGAAATTTGAAAAGATTTTCCACACAAAGTAAACAAGAATTAATCAAACATACTGGAAACTCTGAGGGTAATGTTAATACTATCGATAATGAACTGGAAATGTAAGATTAAATGAATTTCCAAAAATTTGTAAAATGAGTAATTTAAAGAAATATTCTGGAATTAACAAAGAACAGTTAATCAATCATATTTACAAAAATAATATTTATGAAGGGACTGATAATTATTTTCAAGGGCTTATAGTGTATAAATATCAAGAAATTACCATAAAAACAATCAGAAAAGCTTTCTGGATTTACCACTCTAGATGATAGTGAATTCTTTAAAATGTCTACATGAGTTAACAGAAAAACTACACCTTCAAGATGTAGTATAGTAACATATAAGATCCATAATAATGGTAATATTGTAGATCCAAAAATTAAATGAGAAGTAATCGCTAAAGTTAAGAATATTGGGATACATAGGGGACATTGAAGTTAATACGAAGTTTTGTTGAAGTTTTAAGAGCCAAGAAGAAATACAAGAATTTAGTCTTAAGACAGGCCATTAAGTTTAATCAAGAACAGCAGATTTAGAAGATTATTACCAAAGATCAACAAATAAAATATTAACAAATGGTTCAAATGGTTCAAATGGCTCTGAGCACTATGGGACTCAACTGCTGAGGTCATTAGTCCCCTAGAACTTAGAACTAGTTAAACCTAACTAACCTAAGGACATCACAAACATCCATGCCCGAGGCAGGATTCGAACCTGCGACCGTAGCGGTCTTGCGGTTCCAGACTGCAGCGCCTTTAACCGCACGGCCACTTCGGCCGGCGTAAAATATTAACAGAAATAGAAGAAATGTGAAGAGAAATATTTAAAATAATGTTCTATAAACAATTTAAAATTATGTGTTAATAAACACAAGTTGAGTTTAGTGTATCTTAAATCGGTATACCAAACTAAATTAAAAATAAAATAGCTTTACTTAACATAAAAATTTGGATCAAACTGTTTTCTATAACTAGTAAAATCAGCTTTATATTCAGTAGATCCTGATGCAGAAACAATTCGGGAATATAAAAGATATTCCAAAATTTGAAAAGAAGTCAAATATTTTGACGAATGAATATCTTTATTATAGAAAATGTATTGTATATCCTCTTTTCCATACATAAAATAAACGAAAACATATGCTAATCTTCTTTTAAGAAGAGATGAAAGTAATTCTCATCAAAGGTTAGATGAAAGATTAATCTACATTCATTTGATTGGAATCAACTACACATAGAGAAAAAATTCATCCTTGTGATAGATATTCAATATTATTTCACTCACAAGAAAAATTAGAAAGTTACAAAAACAATTGAAAAGAACATTACAGAATCAAAATAAACACACCTAAAAAGATAAAAAATTTAAATTAAAAATTATAATAATTTATTATGGATTCCTTTTCTATAAGGTGTTGAAAATTGTGAAACAAATTCTGAAAAGTATTTTATTAATAAATATGTAACACATATGGCTATTTATTTTAGATATTACACAAAGTAATGAAATAGTGATTTAAACTGCCTGTAACATATACTGGTAATAACGTTTCACAAAAATTTGTTGAAATGTTGAAACAAGAATCTAGAGAAATTAAAGACATTTATGAACAAAACAGGTCTATTAATACTGAGTAGATTAGATAAAATAAATTTTAAAAATTTAGAAACTTTTTTATTTTTGAAGAACAATTTACTGTTAATGAAAAAAAAGCGAGAGACCAGTGTCATTTTATTGTGAAATATCGATGAAGTGCTCATGAAAATAGTAATAATCAATATAAAAATGATGTTTTTCTTCCAGTTTGAACTCATAATTTTGCAAATTATGATGTTTCTTTATTTATTAAAAAATATTCAACAGATTACAAAGATATTACCTCTTTTTTCCTAATAGTGAAGAAATATATAGTTTTCTTTTAGTAAAGTGTTTGAAGATGGATTAACTAAATAAATTTTGAATACTTTTAAATATGACATTAAGTATCGGTAAATTGTCTTCTAATCTTAAAAAAGAACAATTTAGAGAAACAGCAAAATACTTCAATTTTGGAAAGTTAGATTTAATAATTAAACAAGGTGTTTATCCATACAAATGTACGGAGTCTGAGGAAAAATTAAGGGAAAGAAAATTACTAATACAAAAATGTTTTTATTGAAGACATATCAAATAATTGTGCAAAATGAAAGTAGGAAAACTTCAGTATTAAAACTTTTAAAGGATACACAAAATTATATATATATATATATATATATATATATATATATATATATATATATATATATATATATATATGATGTTTTAATATTAGTGGATCCTTTTGTAGATTTTGGAGATACCAGTATTACATAATATAAACTCGATCCACCTAGGTGCTTTACTGTTCCAGATTTGCCTTGGAATGATCAGCTAAAAATGAGTAAAAAAGAACTGAAAGTGTCAAACAAGAATAATAGAATTTTGCTTACTGAAAAACTAATTCAAGTGAACTATTTCTGAAAGTATTAAATGATGTGCAACAGGTAATACCAAATATCTGGAAAATATTGTTCCAGAGAAACATTCACACTATACAGCATATTTGAACGTGAGGCATGAGGCAATTATTTTTACTGTGGGGAAATGTCTCAGTTTCTAACTATTTAAAATTTCATTTGGTTAGATGTGGAGCACTGTACGTGGGACAATTGGAAACATGGCCTTCTAAGAAGTCTATTTGGAATACCCAAAAATACTATACAATTTACATGAACATATATCTTTAGACCAGAAAGAGATAATAAATTATTAACAACATCAAATGACAAAGAAAAATGTTTTAAATAATAGAATACTTAAACAAGATCTATACCTCAGATTAAAATCATAAAAATCTATAGAATTTTAGGTTTAAACAACGTGACTGGTTAAAATATACATTGATTTTAACAGAGAAATGAGAAATAAGGTGACTAATGATCGTGAAAAGACTTCCATAAGTTGATAATTGTTCTTTCGGCAAAATTGTGGATAATAATAGAAATAGACAAAACATAAAATAATAACAGGTCCGCAAAATGTACAAAATAAGTTTCAAATCTAAATTTAGAACACACAACTCTATTTTCAGTGAATTGAGAAGCAAAGCAAATAAAAGAAAGAACAATAAAATTTGTTACTCCTCTTAATACTGAATGAGTACTTTAGTTACATCAAAAATAGGAATGTGTGGTTTTCACCATAACATTGAGAAACCAAAGTATCTTGAAAGTAGTGATTTATGTTATTTGGAAATTGATTCTTTTAATTAAGTCATAAGAACTCAAGCTTATTATGCCAGTATGAAATCTAAGATAAACGAATTAATGACAAGGTCTTATATAAGGCATAATATTTCATAAATTCCATGAGTACAAATAAAGTATTACGAAAAAGAAAATATGTGAACAGTGGAATAATATCCATATAGAATAGAACATAAAGAATATAAAAAATCTCAAACCGTTCAATAATATGTAGAACCAGCTGATATTATTTTTAATGATGATAAAATTGTTTCAATGACAAAATAAAACAATATAGGGAACTTAATTTCATTAGATTTTTAAAAGAAAAATTCTATACTATTGAATACAATAAATGTATTTTTAACTTAATGATAATAAAAGATTCGCATTACAAATGGAAAATATATTTTACCACATTGCCATTATAAAATTAAGGAATTAACATCCTGATTAGTTCATTCGAAGTTGGATCAGTTTTAAAATATATTTTTTTAAAAGATGTTCCCAAACAAATTTTCTGCAAAACATTCAATTTTTGCATTATATTTATGTTTTTCATAATATGAACTCTTTATCAGCATAATTTAAACATTTTCCAAGAACAATATTGACTTAATTTAAAATGATTTTTAAGTATTTTTTTACAAATTATGTACATTCATTACTCCAACTAAGGATTATTTCTTTTAAACAATATAAATCATTTTCACTATTGTTTGGTTTCTGTTTTATGCACCCAAATCATTCTGTTTATGATGGGTAAAATCTTTTTGTTTTGTTTATCTCAATATTAATTTTAGCTTCCCATTTATATAAAAATGTTTTACATTAAAAATCTCTCTAATAAATGACATCATATTTAGATCTTAAAAACAACAACTTAAATATAACGCTAAAGAAATTCTTGTGATATTTGATGAATAGAAAAATCGTTGGTCTCATGTAAATCAATACACTCTAGGAAACCAATTACTGATGATAGTAGACTAAAAAAATTTTAACAGATATTTAAATATCAACACAACAAAGAAGTCTGTCTAAAAGATATCATCATCATACCAAATTCATCAGTGAACCTGGAATTTATTCATCAACAATGAGATCAATGATGGCTTTTGTGGAAAATTTCCAAGGTTGGGTTTATGAAGAAATTTTACCATCTACTGGTGGATGTGGTGAAGATGAAATTAGAAACAGTTTTATGAATCCTTAGAGAAACCAAATACAATAGAAAAATTGTTGTGTAGAACATCTTAAGAAAACAAATAAAAGTAAGACATCATTAAAACTGAGGAGAAACGAATAGATAATTTAAGAGGAGCAGTTAATTTTCCTGCAGAGAAAATGAGTAATAAATTCTTTATTACTTCATTTCATCCTAAAACAACTAAGGATAATTTATGACCTAATTTTATATTTTTAAACTTATACATTGATGAATGTAAATATATTTAGTATGTTATTAGAACTCAAAGATTGATTAACAAAACCAATTAAACATTAGTGTAAACAGAAATTCATATAGCACAGGAATTTTAAGTCTAATTAATTTGTATCAAAGAATGGAGGAAATTATTTATGTTGCCAATAATAAGAATAATTTTAATATTTTGAATGATTACACTCAAGAACCGTTTATTAAAGTTGTAATTCCACTTCATCAGTAAAAGACAAAAATCTATCTACTTTTTTTCATATTTAAATTCTAATTAACATTCATAATGATTTTTATTTACTTCTAAAAAATGCAGTTCTTAAAGCTATCTGATTCGAATGACTCAGATTTAAAATTCTCAATAAATACCGATTGTAAATCTGTCATCTCTAATAAACAAATTAGCAGAATGAACATTATATTAAATACTGAACATGCTAAATTTTAACTAACAAATTTCATTCATAGGAAAGAATTTTTTTTAGATAACTTTATTTTATTTATTCAATTATTGTGTCAATTATCGAATTCTTACCATATAATATGGAGTTTATTATATTTTTTACCAAAAGACTCTTTCAGCAAGATATGCAATGGGATACTTCGTTTTGAACAATTCTTGTACATCAAAATTTTCTTTCACTTCTCCATTAACGATACATGTTACTTTTCTGGCTCAATATTATGTAAAAATCAGCACATACCCTTGTCAGTCAGTTTTTATAATTTATTTCTTTCACAGATTTTTTTGTTGGTGCCAGGTAATCAGCACGTTTTTTAAACAAATTAGAAGTATTTTGAATATTTTTGAACCTGCTTAGGGTTATTAAAAATTTTACTAACAAACTGATGCAATATTTTTTTCCTAAATTCTTCCTCAAATTGCGGTACCATTTAATCCAATGTTCTACATTTTATGGAGAACAAATTTTTTCGAGATATGCCTGACATGATGTCTGAGGTTTTGGACCTATTTAATTCCACCTACTATGTATATTAAAAAGTTAAAAAATACCACATCTTACATTTCAATTTTTGTACTGTTTTCCTACTAAAACTGTTATTTTTCTGTAATTTAGTTGATTGTGGAGTAAAGCTACTACTACATAAGTATGGACTATTGCAAGTTATGGAAAAAAGTTAGAGCAATGCTTTATGAACTTTAGTATATATTTGTACCTGAATTCTGAAAAATACAACTTGCAGGAAATGGTGAATGAAGATATGAGTCCAATTAAACTGTACCTCAGAACATTCCTGGATCGTTTTATTTATGCTGCAGCATTTATTCATCTTCCAGCTTCCTCTTGGCATTCCTTTTAGCACTACTTGCTTCTTTGGTAACTTGAACAGCGAATCTTTCAGCTTCATGCACCTATTGTCTGTGACATGCAAGCAACTTATCTTCCATATTAGTGCAACATTTTATGTCTAAATTTCTCAGAACTTCCAACTTTCCTATCTCTTTGTCATTGAAACAATCACTGCATCTATTACATAAACTTTCAATATATTCAGACTTACAAAAATATTTCGGGATAATCTTTCCCATATGCAATGGTTGAAACTTTCATTTGTATTCTGAGTGCCCCCATAAAGACATTTACCAAGCAAAACAGGGTCACTCAGATTTTTAAAAATTGGTTTCATTTCATTTCTAACAGGCTCAGGAAGAGAATACTTATGATAGTATATTTGACCACTTTCTTTTGATTTTTGGTAACCACATAGTGAACATGCTTGTTTACGGCAAAGTCTGTGAACAAGGTGGTCATCTGTGGACAACATGAAACTAGGTGGTCCATACAGCTTTCCACACTACTGTAACATTATTCAGAGGTGCAATTCGTCTAATAGCCAGTCCATAACAACATTGAAGAAGGTCTATTTCAGTTGCTGTCAATCTGCCTCAACCAGACAGATTTTCCATCAGATTGCAACTTTCCTTTCATTTCTCCTCATAGATTCTTCAATCTAGCACCCATCCTTTTTTGTACATGTCAATAACACTCCAGTTTTGTTACCATGGTATCACCATAAAAATTGAACTCATTAATTTTATTGAAAGCTTTAGACACCCCATCATCTAGGTACTTCATATATAATGTTATAATGGGCACTGACCTCTGAAATATTTTTAGAGCTCCATTGCATTCCACTCTTCCACTGTAACCATAGTAATTCTTAGAACACTAATGTTCAGTATGTCCTTCAGTATTACCATAGCAGATGCAGCAGTACATAGATAAGCACATAAACAATTTTCCATCATCCAGAGAAGTAGCACTTACAACACCATTCAAGGAACGATGTCCTCTATGTTTTTATGTCCCTTCAAGTGCAACTGCAATGTCAATGGTTCCACTAATATTTACACCGTCTTCTACAGCACATTTCATAGGTACACACCCGTCAAGGCACTTAAAAATATTTTTATGCACTTGCTGAACCCACTGGGAGGAAGGTCCATCAAACCACAAAACGTTTGAGCAGCCTTTTTTCTTTTCCTATTGACTGTACTGCATACACTAATTTCAAATTCACTTCAAGTGAATTATGCACAATGTTTGAAGTCATTTTTGAGGTACATTTATTGCAGGATCTACACAGACTAACTAATTTTGACGCTACACCCTTCCTGCTAGTTTGTTGTTCAGTTATTTGCTGACAGCCTACACCATCACATTGTGTACATTTCGCCACTTCTTTTATCAAAGAAGATAGGATGCCCACATCAACAACAATAGTCCACTACAAACAGTGTCATTGTTAACACAAAAACTTGATTCACCAGGATGTGTGCAATGTGGGAGTTTCTTCCCTGAAGAACTGATACATAGGTTACTTTCTACAGTTTGGATTACTTTCTTTGTGAACTGGTTACCACAGAATTTCCTTCTATTGAATTTCTTGAAGCGTGATATAGTTCATATTTATTGTACACTAAAGGACATGAACTTCCACAAATATACGTCGCACTTGGGCAAAAAGATACAGTAACATGTGAACAAAGTTCTTCAGTGAAACAAAGGTAAATGCAAGCAAATATAATTATTTACACACACTAGGAACCTGCACTGTTACCAACATATGCAATGCATCATATGTACAATGTCTGGAACCAGAAAGTTAACAGTTCTTTTCGAAATTATACTGGTTGCTGTAACAGAAATAAAGGGGAGTATACTCGCATAAACGACCGTATCTTCAAAATTTTATATATATGTGATTTTTCATTTATAACTCTATAATGTATATATCAATGTAACCTAGAGAAACAATAAGATTTAATAACGTCGTTAAAAAAATCGACTTTTCCTCCATTTATAAATACCCTGTATCTTTAAAAGCTAGTAATGTAAAAATAGTAGGATTAGAAGGAATAATATCTTGAATTTCATGTGTTTTTGGTGACCAATTAGCTGTATATGAGCTCTCAAATATTCCTTTAAAGTTAGGTATTCTTATTTGGTGCCTTATTTTATATTTACTGTTAGTATCTGGCAAAATTGTTACATAAACAGTTTTCAGTGACACTTTTTTCATTTTCTTCACTCATCTTTTGGTTTCATTTTTAGCTTTCTACGTTTTGTGTTATTCTATTCATCAATTAGACTTTAACTATATCATCCCATTTATAATTGTGTTTAAGAGAGAATTTTTCCACGTTTTCTCTTTCACTGTTCTGTTAACACTAGAACAGTGGAGTTTCTGACATTTCTAAAACGGCAGGAAAGGGTTATTTTGACCACACATAAAATATTTTCGTATTTGACTTAAAAAAGTACCCTTTTAGTGTTTGTTAATCCATATTTTATTTCTGGTACTCAAAAGAGTTATTTACAATTAGAAATAATGATTACTAATTTATTTAGAAAACAGTGTAGCATACAAATTTACTTTTGCTACAGCTAACAAGTTCCTTAATTATAGATTTTTGTTAACTGTTCATACAACCTTCTAAACACATTTAGTATATTTGGCCCCTTTTCCCTCACATGTGTTATACAAACAGCTCTGTATTTTTTTCACTCAAGTCTTCTGAACCAGCTTGATGCACTTAAGACAAGTGATTTCTGTTTTAGGCGCGCATTTCCTGAACACAGCTTTGTAGCACTTTATACAGTTTTCGCTGGTCTACTTCTCTTTGCAAAGCCTGATTTGTCACTTCCTCCACTTTCTAGGTGATTTCAGTCCCATATGCTCTTCCTTTGTCTGATGTTCTTGCTCTTTTTTTCCCTTGAGTTGATTTGTGAGTAGAAATATGGACTTCTTCCTTTCCATTTACTTGTTTGTTACTTTGTTATAGATGGCCCATGCATTTATTGCTGTCATGTCCAGTATGTTGTTGAAGACATGTACTGGCCATCTCCTAAATGCTAGCTTTGTAGTATTTTTACGGGTCATTCGGTCAACCACGTCCAGCCTGTACTTTGTTGCATTGTAGAAAGTTATGGTTTCAGGTTTTTTCTTTCCTTCCTTGTTTATTGCTACTTCACCATGAAGCGAACTCCGGAAAATGACATTTTTGTCCTTTCCTCGGTATACAGTGAAAGTGCAGTGGGCGTGGTGGAGTGTATTTCATCGTTCAGCTTCCTTATTTCATCAGGGATTTAAAAGTGGATTTAGTTCATTGTATCAAGTAATGAAGTTTTCTTTTCTTTCAGTTTTTAGCAGGTGTAAAGAAGTTGTCTGTGGTCACAGTTCTTCCTTTATTTGCTAATGGCTCCATGAGATGGAGAATGGTGTACCCTTCAAGTGGTTGTTTTTCTCCATGCAAGTCCTATTTGCTGAGGTATGGGAAGGCATTACATATATACTTTGCCGTTACATCAACAGCCAACCAGAATTTGAGACCATATTTGTCTGGTTTATTGGATATAAATTGAGTAAACCTACATCTTGCTTTGCCTGGTAGCAGTTGCTTATCAATAAATATTTTTCCCAGGTGGTAAGTACAAATACTGTTTCACTGAACTTTCCCCAAATTTCAGATAAAACAGCAAGTTTGTTGGCTGCCAGGTGTTTAGCCTCGTTTGTTTTTCATCAAAACAGAGAAATCTGAGAAGCTCCTCAAATCTGTCTCTGGCATAATGTCCTTGATAAAACCAGCCCCCAAGAGTGTGACCAGAGATCATCCAGACATACCTCTTGTGCACAATACGCCCTGAACGTACATGATGACTATCAGTTTCTCCAGTTTCTCAAGTGACACAGTCCAGTCATAGCTTTTTAGTACTTTTTCAGCATTTGATTCTGTGTATTTCTTCATAAGATGTAGCATTGCTATATCAAAAATAAGACGGATGGCACTTAGGACAGAGCTGTCGACTCATTGGCAAGCATAACCAGTGGGACCACCTCCCTGCTGCAGATTATTCATGGCTGACCGAATTCCAGAAGCTGTATAATTTACAATCTCCCACACAGTTCCATCCCTTGCAGTCATATTTGTAGGTTCTTCCAACTGTATATGCTGTGGTGAAAGAGGTGGTGATTGATGCATATCAGCATCTGAATCCTGTTCCACTAACCACCCCTCATTCACGTCTCTTCATCCTCAGTTGTGTCAGGTACATAATCATCATCTTTATCAATAAAGTCAATTTATGGTTCAACTTCGGAATTCTCGAAGAAATGTAACACTTCTTCATCAGAAACTTCACACTGATGATACATGTTAAAAACGTGTTTCAAGGAGAAAGACTGTCTGAGTGACACAACGTAAGCTATAGTGGACTGGAATGTACCATTGCCAAGGTACAACAATGAGGAGCAACCGCTCTGCATTACTGCTCACTGTTGCCACTGTATTATTGGATCCTTTACTTACATTCAGAAGAGAAATAACAGTGGGGCCAAATTGACCCCTTCACTATTCTAGGTATAATGAATGAAATGGTAAAGAACATTAAAATATTTGGTAAACACTAAAGCATCTTCTGAAAGAGGAGAAAATATTAGAAAAAGGCATTTAATTTCATTGACAAAGGAAATAAATGGGATATGACAATGAAAAATGTATGACAAGGATAACTTCGACTCCTACCCCCATTCTAGTGTTAAATATTTCTACAATGGTTACCTTCAATACAGAGAGAATTGAACAGTGATTAATACTGCATGTATTCTCAAGTTTTTGAAAATTTTATTATAGAAATCGTTAATGTATCTCTCTGTAACATATTTTTAATATTTTTTGAATATATTTTAAATGCTGTAACTACGTTCTTATCTCTTTTATCTTTAAC
This sequence comes from Schistocerca nitens, assembly GCF_023898315.1. Taxonomy (NCBI): domain Eukaryota; kingdom Metazoa; phylum Arthropoda; class Insecta; order Orthoptera; family Acrididae; genus Schistocerca; species Schistocerca nitens. Next base: position 759,992,021 of record NC_064617.1, on the reverse strand, counting down.
TGGAAAGATCCAATCAAATTTTGAAAACATATCAATAATGATTAGTAAATAATTATATTTGCTATTTATATTAGGAACTCTTTTTGAATTATCTGAACCAATTTCGAAGATCTGATTGCCATAAACTGTCAATACCTAGAGAATGAAAGTCCTCCATTCGAAATTTCTTATTGAATAATTAGGTCATTATCTACAAAAAAATTTTTGCACTTACACTTTTTACTTTTGCCATTTAAAGAGAGACTTTCAATTGTTTGTCTTCCATTTTTAGTTGTTACTCTATCAAGTTTATTACTTTCAATAAATTTTCTTAAATTTAAATAGTATATGCGATAGTCATATGGGGTGGAGTAATTCTCCATTTCATAGATTCAAAATTAAATAATTATTTTACCATTCTGTCATCATACCTTGAATGTAACAATATTCCATTAAATAAAATTATTTTTATGTCTACTGACAGAGTTCTATTAACAGTTATGTTTAAAGTAACTCATTTCTTTGCTGTCAACAAATAATGACAATCATTTATTTTGTTTAAGCTATAATTCCTTATTATGATATCGAAATCATAAATCATTTTTTACCTACCTTTTCACGAGTAAAAACGATTTTCTTAATCTTAAAATCGTATTCATATCATCAAATTTTGCTTCAGTTCACTTTCTGAAGAAAAATTCATTTATCTGTCCACCACCTAATTTATTTCGAAGATCAGTCTGTTGGATTATGAACAGTGTTAAGTATGTCTTTTGGAATTAATCTAAAAATGATATTTCGGTCTAATTTTTGGTATAGTAATTAGTTGGTCCAGATTTACAAAGTTGACAGACCTTTTCATTAAAATGAGTTGAAGTTATAATATTACTGCAGTGTGTTAGAATAGTGCAGTATTCAGGTTTTTTTAACAAGACTGGAAAGCTTTCCAAATAAGTCACTTTCAGGATCCACTAACCAGTTGTCTAAATGTTTTTTAGTAACAACATCAAAACCACTAACTGAATTTCTCACTTCTACTAATCTTCTGCCCTTCAAGGAATTGCAAATCTTAGGGGCTTTAAAAAACGTACCTAAATATTCTTGAAATTTTGTAATCATATTTTCTATTTTTGTATCTTTTCTTACTAATACTTGATTCTAATAAATTTAATTGTGTACCAACATTTGAGTCTCTTTGTTCAGTAAGACCGGATTTAATGAATTTAATCGTTTATGAACATTTTCTTTTACTTGTTTATTAATACTTGACTTCAATTATTTTAATTGTTTATCAACATTTGATTCTACTCACTGAATCATTGAATTACAACAGTAGTGGTCAGTATTTATTCTTCATATCTTATTTTATTCTCAAATATGTATTTAAAACTTGATTAAAGTTGTAGCCATTTGGTAATAGATTTAACACAAATAACAACAAATGATGACAAAAAAATTAATTAAAATTTAATATCCTTTGAAAATTATAATATAAGTCCGTTTAATACAAATAATTTACTGATTATATTGGTGTATTTCCGCCAAACAAATCAAGAACGAATTTCGTAGTTTTCGATTGGTAACAAAAAATCCACTGTTTAACAACATTGTTCGAAATATGTAAGTAAATATCCCACATTCATGTTCTAGGATGAAAAGGAAATTAATCAAACAAAAATATACTGTGAAAGTGTTTAATTTTTAATCCCTTTACAAGTTTAACCGTAGCAGAATTACTTAATGTGTTAAGGTAAATAGAACTATGTCTTTGAAGTATAATTTTTTTTACAAATTTTTTCAGTCCTATTCGTTTCCATTTCTAAATTATGTCTTCTTCATTCTAATTCTTTCTCAATTTTCTGTTTATTCTGAACAAACCAAAGAATAGGAAATAAACCACCTGTTAATGAACCGATATCTCTTAAAGTTGCTAATGAAATTGGTAAAAAATCCTCATTAATGTATTTTTTTAATACATGCTTCTTTTTCATTACATACATGACAGCTTTTTCATCACAACAATAGCTAATGTTATAGTTATATTTCCTACAGTTCTTTTTATCTCTCTCTTTTTAGAATCATTTAAAAATTATGAATATATTAATTGTTTGCCAATTTTATGTAATTTATCTGGTTCGGTTTTGCCACTTGGAAGCAAAATATAATCAATGGTAAGGTTATTCCTTCAAACAGATTTTAAAAAATTTACACAGAATTTTATATCCCCCATCCATTGTTATGAAATATAATAACCATTTCTAATTTTGTATAACATTTTTTGTTTCTGTAACTTATGTTCAAGCTAATGCTTCACCAAATGTAGAATATTTAGAATATATTCTTTCTTTTGCAGTTACCTAAAGTTCCTTATTAGCTTCATGAGTTTTTTGCAAAACTTTATTGTCTCTATTAGCAACATTGTGTATTTTACAAGTTTTATCTAATGGATAAATTCCTTTATCACCTCTAGATATTCTTATTTCATATTTTATTCTAACACCAAAATAATTATAACAAAGATGATGTATTTAAAAAGTAACATATTAATTAAAAGATTAACTAATCCTTTTTGTATTTTTCTGGTCCTCAAAATATATGAGGAAGATTACTGAAAAATCTTATAAATTCCTTTTGGATCACTAATAATGAAATTATTAATTAATTTTTAACATTTTTGTTATTCCAACTTCTTCACTATATGTTTTATCTCCAGCTAAGTCTTCTTCACGAATTATTCCGAATGTTTGAATTAAGTGACTAACATTGTTCATCCAAACATGTTCATTTTGGTTTCCCTGTATATTTCTCAATTAATCCTCCTCAAATATTTTGAGGTTCATTATCTTATGAATCAGCAGGACTTTTCTACAACAAATCGAAAATATCTGTCATAAATTACTTTTATCAAATAATTATATTTCCTTTAGTTGATTTCGTTTTATTTGGATTATTTTCATTGTATCATACATTTTATTTCAATAAAATTGTTGTATAATTTATTAAATGATACTGATTACATTCTTTACTCCATTCTTCCAGATAAATTTGTTTTCTTATTATCAGATTCATTAAACCATTGGTTCCTTTGTATTATATTCCACCAGTTATTAATTTTTCAGAATCAAAATTATACTGGTAAATTCCCACTCAACAGGTCTTCAAAATTTTTATCCTCACTATGATTGATATATTTCAGCATTCTATCATGTAAATTTATTTTTTTATCTTCTTTGTCATTATATTTTTTCTTTCTTTAATCTCTTTTCTGTAATTCCTTAACAAATCTTGTATTACAGTTTTAAACATGGCTACTTCTCACCATTTCCATAGTTGTTTCAATCAGGTATCACACTGCTAACTAGTTACAAATAGCCATCACATATAGTGACACAGGTTTCAACACCTCTAGGTGTCAACACCTTAGAGGTGTTACCGAGCGAGGTGGCGCAGTGGTTAGCACACTGGACTCGCATTCGGGAGGACAATGGTTCAATCCCGTCTCCAGCCATCCTGATTTAGGTTTTCCATGATTTCCCTAAATCGTTTCGGCCAGCCGAAGTGTCCGTGCGGTTAAAGGCGCTGCAGTCTGGAACCGCAAGACCACTACGGTCGCAGGTTCGATTCCTGCCTCGGGCATGGATGTTTGTGATGTCCTTAGGTTAGTTAGGTTTAACTAGTTCGAAGTTCTAGGGGACTAATAACCTCAGCAGTTGAGTCCCATAGTGCTCAGAGCCATTTGAAGCTAAATCGTTTCAGGAAAATGCCGGGATTGTTCCTTTGAAAGGTCACGGCCAATTTCCTTCTCAATCCTTCCCTAACCCGAGCTTGTGCTCCGTCTCTAATTACCTCGTGGTCGACGGGACGTTAAACACTAATCACCACCACCACTTAGAGGTGTCAAAACCTATGTGACTGTACCAAACAGTTACATGCAACCAGTTGGCTCTGTGATCCTTATGTTGGAATCTTGTATTACAGATTCATTTAATGTATAGTCTCATTATGGTCAGCGTATTGATTCATTATTGGTATGTTATTATATTCTTTATAATTAATTTGTATGGTAAAGACACACTTGTTGTGCAACTTATCTCTTTTCTTCAGTTTTTCCTTTAACACATTATCAACTAATCCCTCAATCCCATTTTCATCTTGTTTAGTGTCTTCAATAATGTTTTAATTTTGTTCTTTGTGTTTTTATATTGCATTCTTCACTGTTTTCCCTAATTTTTAAATTCTTCTTGTAATTGTTCAATTACTCTTATGTTTCATTCTGCATTTTTACCAACCACTGGATCATACAACAAAGTTGATCTTAGTCCTTTTGTCCTATCATATTTCACAAACTTTTTTAAAACATGAAAAACAATAAATATTTGCATTTGCATTCTTGTTTAATGTTAAACATTTATGTTTCCAAAAATTTCTTAATCCTATCTCTATACTTACAGTTATTAATTTTTTTCGTCATATATATCACAGTGAAACCGAATTCAGCATTATTCCATTTACTATAAATTTCTTTATAATTATTAAACTTAAACTCATCTCCCACAAACACATGATTAATCTGTAATAACTTTCTGAAATCCGGTGTAAAAATATTTTAAAAATTGTGGTTATCTCCACCTAAATGTTTTGCAATTTTTTAATATGTTTAACTAAATAAAAAAAAATATTTTTGTATTTCTTCCTCTAGTAAAATATTCTCTAAGGACATTATGTATTTTAAAGACAAAATCATCAAATAAAGAAACTGAATTAGACTGACATTCATCTAACAGGAAAATTTTATTGTTATTTTCAATAAAAGTTGCAATCTTCTCATCACACTTATGTTCAACTTTTTCACACCTTTTAATAAATTGTTGATTTTTCGGTTGGTCTAATCTTCCAGAATAGATGTACAAATGATTACTTTTATTCCAGTTCAACAAACCAAGAGCTAAAATATAAGTAGCGATCACTAACATCTGTATTCCACAAGGATATGGACCAGTGATAATACATTGAATAAAGTCCCCAGACGTTTAGCATGTTTACTTTTTGGTTCCCAATCACTCATGTAGTTTATTATTAGTCATAAATATGTGAATTATTTCAAATACGTGATAATTCATCTGTCCTCAAGGAAGATTAACATTTCCTATAAGAGATACTTGTAAAAAGCATTTGGTTTTTATACATCTTCTTTAACTCTAAATACTATGCCGGAAAATAATAAATTATATAGCAATGGAGAAACGATAGACATACCTGTCGATCAATATAGTATGAAAATTTTCAAAAAATATGTTCATACAGGAAAGTCTGATATACAAATTATAGGAGATAAAATCTTAAATTGAGCTATAATTAAGAGTGACATTAAATATTTTATGGATAGGAAAGATAGCATTAAAAATGTGTTACAATATATTAACCAATTTATGGTTCCCAATTTAATAAAGTGTGCCAAAATGTTCATAAAATTATTCCATTCTTATTAGTAAATATAAATTTTAATGTGGCTGACAGAATGTATTTTAAACAAACTAATCATTTTCTTGAGAAACTAATACTATTTCCTTCATTTAAATGAAATGTATTATTCATAGGACCAATAATTTTTTAACCACATAACGCTGTAAATGACCCAGTTTTGTATAGTTGATAAGAATTAAAAATTACTATAACTGATGGTAATGAAAATTTCATTGACTTTAAGGTTCAACTCTATCAGTTATTTTAAAAATGCATCAATAAGTTTTATCCCTTATAAATGAATAAAATTGAAAGATACGAATTTTACTAATTTCCTGTTAATTGGGAAATTAAAAGTAATTTAAAACCTCCTAACAAAGAAACTGGATTTAGTATAAATATTAGAGACAGATGGGTACATCATAATAATTCACTATTTTATATTAATAATAGTATTATTGGAATTGGTGGTATAGATAAAGCTACTTGTTATGGAAAATCTAGTAAAAAATTAATCTATAATTCTGTAAAATAGTTACTCTAAGATATTATTACAAAACCAAAGGAAACAATAGTCTGTGTAGGATACAATGTCCATTTATTTCAAGTTGACTCTCATTTGGTTAACTTTAGAAGTAACTATGAAAAGTTATATTCTTAGTAAAAGAAAAATAAAAAGTAAGGAAAGTGAATTGTTTTATACACTAGAATTACTTTTTGGATTGTTTAATGATTTTAAAGAGGTAATTTGAGGAGGAGATTTAACAGTAATTATTACTTGGATTTCAAGTTAAAGAGATTCTATTCTTTGGTAGTTCGACAAAAACGAATCTTGTGCTGAAATAAACACACTTCCGAAAGGAGGTGAAATTTTTGTAGAATCGATGGAAATTCGTGTTCTAGTGGTTAAATATGAAGCACAATAATCACTTCAACTAGAACAAGAAAGACTACAATTTCCGAAAATTCCATGAACCATAAACCATAGAAACTGAAGGAATAAGTGTAAAGATAAATTCAGAACTAGATATCGCTAATTATTATGATTCTGCAGAATCTGAAATACTTTATTTTTGTTGTTTTCCAAATGAACCAAAAAATAGCCAGCTGATTATTACTCTCTTATTCCATCATGCTAAATTACATAATATATGTCTAAAGAATGAAAGAAATGAAGTTTGTCTTCAAGAATCAAGGAATCTGTATCAATCAAATAATTTTTTAAAAGCATATGATGCTTTTCGAAATTATAAAAGAGTAACAAAATTAAATTATCATGTTAATGTATATACATGTAGTTTTATTGAAAATTATCTTATATGTGTTATAAATATGATGTGAAGAATGAATGTTTCAACTAGACTAGAAATGATGAAGTATATACTATATTTAATGATAAAATTCTGAAATTGTTTGCATATGTAATTATGGATGGTAAAAGGAATTTAGCTTATGATTGACAATACAGAGTATTGACTGGGAAATTTTAAGCCAAATAAATTTATATTGTTTTAACTGAATAAATGTATTCTGTTAAAATATAAAATTTTAATCAATTGTTTTCAAAAACAGTAGTCGAGAAAATAGTTTTTTATGTAGAAAAAACATTGACTATTTGCTTTTTTTGTGCAAAAGCGTTTACAGCATCAGAAAATACATATTATATGTACTAACCCACTACATTATGTCTGGCTTTCAAAAATCACATGCTATATTTCCGTATTCTCTCGCTCACTAATTGCAAACTATTAGTTCTACAGAATAGATGAGCAGAACGTTTTATTGAAAATTTAATGAAGGTGAGTTTTTCATTGAGATACTGCTTTGCTGGAGGCCACAGATTTCGAGTTATTGAAGGAAAACCATGTGAAAATGATCTTGAATGGCACCTCTACCCACCACACTCACCTGTAGCCCCTCAGCACTTCCAGTCCATTGTTCATGGCAATCCCTCATACCACTGTATACAAATTTACAACAACACAAACTATTCCTGAGATTTTTCAATCTCTGTTGATTGGGCTATTACACCACCACCATACTTAACTATTTTGCTAACATTATTAACTCAAATATACACTTCATGGTAATCAAAGGAAAACTATTTTGTAAATGTTACCTTAAAACTAATTACTATGATAATTTGATCCAAACTTAAACCTTAGAAGAACAGTAGTTTCGTATTAAGAATGACAGATGAATCCTATGATGTAACTGTTTATTTTATGGTGTTAACACATACCGAACCGTTATGTAAAATACACACAAACCTAAATTTTTACATTTTTAAGTGCTTCACTTAACCAGTAGCGTAATGAAACTAACCAGTGAAGAACAGTTAAGGTGAAATGTGGAAAATAATTCATGCAGTCGTAAATTTTTGTACAGTGGTAGCTGGGAGTGGCATGAACAACATACTAGGAGTCCTAAATGGGGGAGGCTGAGTATTTGCATTGAATGCATTTGAAAGCCACTTTTCTAAGTTTTTCTTCAATAACTCGAAAACTACTCCTTCTAGCAAAAATTAATCCCAGCACAAAATTTTTATTACATTACATTACCTGAAAAAAGGTGTGTAGAGACTGATGGAGTTAGAAAATCTCGCACATGACATATGAAGACCAAGATTAACATTGCAGGTTTATAAAAAATCTCAGGGCAGTTGAATCACCCTGACTGATATATTTAGTGACTACCAGTATTAAAAAATGTTTTCTTTATAGCTCAGTTAGATGAATTATTTCATGTTAAGAATATTATGTTTTACAAATCCATATTATTATGTTGTTGTTGTTGTTGTTGTTGTGGTCTTCAGTCCTGAGACTGGTTCGATGCAGCTGTCCATGCTACTCTAACCTGTGCAAGCTTCTTCATCTCCCATTACCTACTGCTACCTACATCCTTCTGACTTTGCTTAGTGTACTCATCTCTTGGTCTCCCTCTAGAAGTTTTACCCTCCACCCTGCCTTCCAATACTAAACTGGTGATCCATTGATGCCTCAGAACATGCCCTACAAACCGATCCCTTCTTCTAGTCAAACTGTGCCACAAACTCCTCTTCTCGCCAATTATATTCAATACCTCCTCATTAGTTATGTGCTCTACCCATCTAATCTTCAGCATTCTTCTGTAACACCACATTTCGAAAGCTTCTATTCTCTTCTTGTCCAAACTATCTATCGTCCATTTGTCACTTCCATACTTGGCTACTCTCCATACAACTACTTTCTGAAACGACTTCCTGACACTTAAATCTATACTCGATGTTAACAAATTTATCTTCTGCAGAAACGCTTTGCTTGCCATTGCCAGTCTACATTTTATATCCTCTCTACTTCGACCATCATCAGTTCTTTTGCTCCCCAAATACCAAACTTCTTTAATACTGTAAGTGTCTCATATCCTAATCTAATACCCTCAGCATCACCCGATTTAATTTGACTACATTCCATTATCTTCGTTTTGCTTTTGTTGATGTTCATTTTATATCCTTTTTATTTTATGTATTTTATGTAACTTAGTGAATTATTTCCTTTATAGAATAATGAGTATTAATAAAAGAAAAATACAGGGAAGTGAGCATAACTGAATAGTAACCAACTTTACACAAAGAAGCAATATTAGACTAGAAATATTAATTGAAAAACATGAAATATGCAAGTGCATCATGTTCTGTATTAGTCATTCTATTGTATAGTTGAATAAGGAAATCTTGGTCTGTTACACAATTGTATATGAGAGAATATTTCTGAAGTTTGGAAATGGGAGGTAGATACTGGCAAAAGTGATACTGTGAGAGTAGGTCATTAATCTCACCTGCATTGTTCAGTCAATAGCAGCTTTGCTTGCAAAAGGCAAAGGTTTGGGTTTCAACTCCCAGTTCAGGAAACAGGTTTAATCTGCCAGGAAATTTATAAACATTTGTCCATGATAGACCGCTATTTAATACTATTACACAGCGTCAATCAGAATCTCGATTTCACCACACATGCTACTTTTACTACTGGCTTTCAGTAACAGCGTTTTGCTCTGCTGCTTTTATCAATGACCCTAGTTATAATGTAGTTATAATGTATAATGGTTCTCAATTGCTCTTTACAGACATAGGAAAAAGTATATTCACTTATACATTGATATCTTTGGTAACATGCTTACAAAATTCTGACACAACTAGGATAGAGTACTCATATTACCAATTAACTCAGATTTATTAAAGACAACTCAATAATGTGGAAGGAAATATTACCCAGCTTAATTTTCTCTTATAAATATTTAATGTAGGTTCAATCTACATTACTGGGTAACTATATCTACCACACACAATATAGTTTGTCAATTACATTAACATTATATAAGACAATGTGGCAACTTATGCTCTCAGTTACTTTGTGTTGTAATGTCTGATTACCACCAATGTTCATGCTTTAGTAGTCTGAGTTATATCACAGACCTCATTTAGCCTGATAGTTCAAAACAGTTTGTCCAAAAGTAAAAAGAAAAAAAAATATGCAAGCAAATGTCGTTTAGCTACAAGGGGGACACTAACCAGCATGACATAGATTTGGAGGTGAAAGACATGATTCTCAGAAAATGGAAATACTCGTTAAGTACTTCAACGCAATGTAACAAAAGATAATGTAGAATTTGGCCTTTAACTGTTTTACGATTTCATAAGACGGACAATGACGTAACTTCTCATGTACTCCTAATCTTAGCAACCTTGAGGTCTGTTCCATAGTGGTTCAGGACAGTTGCACAAGAGCAGCCAACCAGTTTCACCATTTCCGAGATAGTCTTTGCAAGCCGGCAGACCATAACAACCTGCCTCTGTCGAAGTCGCTTCTGTCACGTCGCCACAACGACGTCAGGCTGCATCCAACCTCGCTGTGATAACCGGTAATTTTTCTGCCTCATCAGTTTGAATCTAACGCCTGGATAGCGATAAGACTGGGAAATAGACCAATAAATGTGTCAATACCGTGAGGGGTGTTCAATAAATAATGCAACACATTTACTCTCGGTTATTTTCCGCTGCGAAATTTGTTGTGACACATCGTAGAATATTCTCACTTCAGACTAGTTTCATGAAGTTCTCGTAATAGCCTTCAAAATAGCATTTTTAATGGAAGTGTTGTCAAAGCAGAGAGCAGTCGCTGAGGTTTAATTTGGCGAAAAACCAGGGATTCGCATTTATTCATATGCGCATGCAAAATGTCTACAGAGACATGACAGTGAACAAAAGCATGATGAGTTATTGGGCGAGGCATGTGTCACCATCACTACGAGATCGCATGTCCGATCTCCCGCGCATCGGCCAGCCGCACAGATATGACTGCTGCAATGCTCGAACATGTGGACAATCATTCGGGGTGACTGACGGATTACAATAAAACACCTCGCTACTCAACTCGACGTCTCTGTTGGTAGAGCTGACACTCTCGACCACCAGCTGGGGTACTAAAAATTGTGTGCCTGATGGGGCTTTCGTCAAACATCGTCACAGGGGATAAAACATCGGTTCATCACTTCGAACTGGAAACAAAGCAGGAACCCACATAGTGGCGTTACACCATCTTTACCCCGAATAAAACGTTCAACACCGCACCCTCAGCCGGTAAAGCCAGGGCGACGGTCTTAGGCACTTGGAAAGATTATTCGATGTCCTTCCTCATTGGGCAACGATCAAGTCTATCAACCCTGAAGTGAATGAGATTTTCACTCTGCAGCGGAGTGTGCGCTGATATGAAACTTCCTGGCAGATTAAAACTGTGTGACGGACCGAGACTCGAACTCTGGACCTTTGCCTTTCGCGGGCAAGTGCTCTACCACTGAGCGACCCAAGCACGACTCACGCCCCGTCCTCACAGCTTTACTTCCGCCAGTACCACGCCTCCTACCTTCCAAACTTTACGGAAGCTCTCCTGTGGACCTTGCAGAACTAGCGCTCCTGAAAGAAAGGATATTGCGGAGACATGGCTTAGCCACAGCCTGGAGGATGTTTCCAGAATGAGATTTTCACTCTGCAGCCGAGTGTGCGTTGATACGAAACTTCCTGGCAGATTAAAACTGTGTGCACCGACCGAGACTCGAACTCGGGACCTTTGCCTTTCGCGGGCAAGTGCTCTTGCCCGCGAAAGGCAAAGGTCCCGAGTTCGAGTCTCGGTCCGGCACACAGTTTTAATCTGCCAGGAAGTTTCAACTCTTAAGTGTATTGTGCTAACCTCAGGAAATTAGAGTAACGACTTCAACGTGTTCGTCGCCACAAAAATGTAAACGAGCTACTTTTCTTGATCACAGAGAAAGACCTGACACGAGTCTCCACACACGAGAGGAGTTCACGAAGCTTTATTGGATTGTTCTTCTTCATCCACCTTACAGCCTGGCTCTCGCATCTTCCGACTTACATCCGTTTGGCCCAATGAAGGATGCACTCCACGGGCAGTAGTACGTGGATGATGGTAAGTTTACTGACGCAGTAGAGTGGTAACAGGCGTTCGTGCCGGCCCTCGCAGTACTGTGGCCTGAGGCGCAACTATAACGTCGAGGAGGACTACGTTAAAAAATAGGGTCTGTACCAAGAAGAATGGGGAATTAGGTGTATTGGAATACTGAATGAAAACAAACTGCATGCAGAAAACAAAATGTGTTGCATTACTACTTGAACTCTCATCATAGAAAGAATTTATACCCAATTTTGTTCACGCACAAATGCTCTTCAGAAATATGCGAAGGAATCTACTGCACATTGATCCCCGAGTAATGTCTGTGTCCGTGTGTAAAGTGGGTAGCAGATCGCGCTACGATGCATTTGGCACTGGACAATAACCTTCAGTACATTTGATATTGTTTGCAAATTTTTTTGATTTAGAAGCAGCGATTGTATAAATAGAGACACAACGTATTCAGTATGTAGCCACAAGTACGATTACTCTGCCTCCAAAGCACAAAAATATTTTAAAATTGAGTCACAGTGATAACCTGTCATGATTGGCGAAATTCTTTTCGCAGGTCTTTGATGGGCATAGTGCAATGCAGCGTGCTGGTCTTTGGAAGCAACGCAGAGATCAATGCTATATAGCCAAAGTGCGATTAGTGCCTTTGAGCATATCCGATATGCTGGCTCAGTCTCTTATCTTTCTGTGACATTCCTCGTGATGCACATTCCGTCTCCAGAGCACTGACTGGGCTACAGGCCTCAAGTACCTACGAGCATGCATCGTCGGCCTCTTCTCGTACGTCATTCCACTGATATCCATTACGCTCGCCGTTTTAGGGCGTTTTAATGATGTCTTAGGAATTTCTGAGGAAAACGAAGGGAGAAAGCTGAATATCAATTGTAAATGATCATCTACAAATGTTTGCAGATCGGAACTCATCTAGTTGTTTAGAAAGGACCACTTTCTCGTTTCTGTACTGATACTGTGATCTATATTGCCTAATCAGGCTTTTTTAAAGCATGTTTAGTCTCTAGAAGAAGTACAGAACTTATTGTTACAAAAATTGCGAAATTTTTATACGCTTCTACTAGGTCGTTTCCTTTCCGTTAGTTCGGAACAAATTCGGCAACTGATTTTAAACTAACTTCCTGATGAGCTAGAAACCTAAAACATTCAACATAACAAAGAGCTGGATGACAATGCAATACTAACCCGCTTTCTTGTCTGGCGTGAGGTGAAGGGTAGTTTGTGTTATGATGACGACGAACGAATTGTCGCCATTGTGAATGACTGGTGGCCAATGCTAAATAGAAACATACAGATCTCTTACTTGCATATACAACAGGTTTGTTAGTGAAGTCGAAAGGAGCTGGCTGCATGGTCAGGGTCTACAACGACTAAAATAATTAGAAGCCGTTGGTAAAAAAATTTGTACTTAACTGGTGGTACAGGTGTCTTCATAATCAGCAGGAATATAATTACAGAGAGAGAGCTGTAGAGGCATTTAATAGGCCATACTTTAACTAAACGGGTTGTTGGAGGTTGCTGTACTACTTTCCCACTTGACATCCCGAGCAAGAATGGCCGAGCGCACGCTAGAGACTTATTGCAAGCCGCGGAGAGGCGCTAGCGGCGCTAGTCTCGACTCGCGGGCCCAGCGATACTATTACGTACCGCGGTCGGTAACTGCAACCCCTAACAAGTGTGGTATCGAACGTTGATACCACACTTTGTTTACCATTATCATCTCCCGATGATTTAAAGATTTGAAACTGTCAACAAAGCTCATAATTCGATGGCACTGCAGTGATAAACCACTTTCGTGTCTCGTGTGTAGCGGAGGGTACTTCGTGTACCACTGCTATTTTCCCCATTTCTGTTTGACTTGCGAATGTTTGATGGTACGAAGGACTGATGGTAAGTCCCCATGTAAGCTCGACTCTATCCAATTTTTACTTTCAAGGTCTTTTCGTAAGATAATCGTAGGAGAAAGTAATGTACTGGTTGATTCACTTGAAGAGAAACTGAAATAAACTTGCAATTTGCCACATATATTTGTTGTAATTTTATCAAAATATTTGAATTCCTTTCAAAACCTGACACTTAAAAGAAAAAATATAATTATTTAAGTAAAATAGTTTTTTAAGACCGACTAAAAAGTACAAAAAGCTTCTGCTAGCCTCACACAAACACCTAATACCATACACAGGATTTTTACAGAAGGATATGATCCCCATTTACCGTATGATAAGCTATGTTACACGATCCAGATTTCAGCCTTACGCCATTTTCATGTGTTACAAATGTCAGAAATCATACACACATGCCTAAGGCTAAACTTTAGACCGTGTAATAAAGCACCTCATACATTCAAAAAGCGGTTATATCTTTTCTTAAGTATCATATGATTGTGTCTCCACACCAAGGAAAAACCACAATACAGAGTGTACCGAAAGTTTTGCTTGTGTTTTTATAGCTATGAACATACTTGTAGAATTTAAAACGAAAAACTGGGGGCACATGCTGTGCATAATTAATGCATGGATATTTCACCTCTTTATTGCTATCTACAATTATTTTCACAGCTGTTAAAAATTCACAAGCACCTATTTTCAGGACTACCTGTTTGGCGTTACGAATCTTTTTGGGACTAGGAGAAATTGTTTTATTATTTTTACTCCGCTTCGAAAACATGTATTATTATAAAGATTTTTACTTAAATAATTGTACCGTTCAGATTTTGGTTCAAAATTTAAACAGAGGCGGAAGAGACGTGAAATTCAAATCCTAGACCCAGGAATTTTATATTGTCTGTCAAAAACGATGGGTGAAAGCTGCATGTGTGATAGCTAGGAAAAATATAATCGTTGTAACAGCATTGTAAGTGTGGGATAAATGGTTTTATGTAAGTATTTATTCCATGTGCAGCTTTTGTTTGAGAAAACTTTTCTGACACTGTTGTCTTTTAAAAACTTTGTGATTATCATCCACCCTTTCGAACTCCTTTACAACGACAGAGATGGCGGTTTATGAATTTCGCTAACATGCTCTACGTTTAGACTGCTGTAAGATGTAAAAAGGTTTGAGGTTTGAAACTACTCGTATTTACATATAAGGATGAGGCAGGAGAGAGAACCAGACATTATGAACGAAATTTGAAAGGAAAAACGTTCCTAGCAGCTATACTTACTATCTACTAAAATGATTATCTCGTCTCTCAGAATTATCCAACGCTTACTCAAGTGGTGGCATTCTAAGTTATTACAAAGTGTTTATTTTCATCTTGAGTAATGAAACACAAATTAAATACGAGTACCCTTTGTTACTTTCGCTACGTGCACCTTCCACAAAAATTAACGTTATATGCGCTCGGCTTTGGCAAACATCAACGTTGTCGACTCAGAACCAATGTTCGATACGAGGAAATGTGGTGTACAGAAAGTTATTCGTGTTTGTAAACAAGCTTGTGCTGTTGCGGAAGGGGAACGTTATGAGCGCAGCGGCGCGGTGGAATAGAGAGAAAAAGAGAGAGCGACACACACACACAGAGAGAGAGAGAGAGAGAGAGAGACGCTGCCCGCGCCGCTGATGACGTCACGTCCCAGGTGACAGCCCAGCGGCTGGCTTCAAAGCGGCGCACGGGAGCGTGGCATCGCCGTCCCGCCTTCCGCCGCTGCCTGCGGAGGCAGCCACGGTAACGTCACGGCGGCGCCGCCCGCGGGACGAGTGCACAAAACTCATCGCAGTTCTTTCATGATCCCACAGAAATGCCACAAACGTACCGCTAATTGAATGGCTGACAATAAAGGGACGGTGACACAAGCCTTGGAAGCTCGATGGCACAGGGCACTGTTTAGATGTGGATGATCATTCCCAGCTTTCTTGTTACGGACATGAATTAATGTCGGTCATAGGCACCTTATCTGAATGAAATCTGCTCTGTTAGAAGGAATGAGCAAAGCTCCAACAACGGTTTCGAAAAAGAACAAATCTTCATTTTATACCTCAGTCATGTCAATCTGGTTCTCTTGGTTCGTTTCAACAATATGCCAACGAGCTGGGATCAGCGCAATATGGTTCCCAGCGGGTAGGATTGTTAAAACTTAAGCCGTTTGACGGTTAGCATGGGAGTTTGCCGCCACAACTCCAAGCGTGAAGGCCTTTTGCGCACACTTGTTCACAGGGCACGATCGATCTGTATCAGGAGAGCCTTCCAGCAGAGATGCAGCACCTCGAGACAACATTTCGGAAAAATGGGTACAACCAGAAGCAAATAAGACACGCACTCAGACAGACTGCACCAAGATAACAGGAAGAAAAAACAGGAGAACATAAGTCATTGGCGTGCATTTCGTTTGTTGGAAACACCTCAAGAAAAATCGGTAGAATCCTGGGGAAACACAATGTGCTATGTGTATTCCGACCCCCTGCAAAAACCTTGACTCTACTGGGTTCAGTGAAAGATGGCCTAGGCCTTCGAAAACCAGGCGTTCATCAAATTCCCTGTCAGTGCGGAAAATCATACATTGAGGAGACAGTCCGCACTGTAGAAGAGAAGTGCCGCGAAGACAAGTGCCGTACCGAATTACGCCAGGCCACTAAATCAGCCGTGGCTGACCATTGTATAAAGACTGGTCATACTATACACTATGAAAAACAAAAATACTCTGTCAATCCTCCTACTTCTGGGACTGCGTTACTAAATAGGCCATCGAAATCCGACTACAGGACGATCTAATTAATAAAGACAGCGGCCTTCAAGTTAGTCAGTCTTGGAACACTGCACTCAGCCTGGACAGAAAGATGCGGTCCCAGAGATCGAGGACCGCCCCCGACGGCGGCAGCAGGGTAAATGCAGACCCCAGTTCAGACCCAGGCGCCGCTTCCCCCACCACCTCCAGTAGCCGCCGCGCCGGCCGCACCAAAGCCACCAGGAGAGGAACGGTGGACGGGGTAACGGCTAGTATATGTAGAGCACCGAGAGGAACGGCACAGCATTCGTCAGGAACCACCCGAAGATGGCAGTGTGTACGTCTACCGAAATATTGTGGAGAAATTACGACGCTACCCAGTCGGATACCCGAGAACTGTTCAAATTGGAAATACGCCAGGAAAACTTCAGATCGAATATTCACAATTAATTCTGCTACGATAGAGAGATGTGACTTGTGTGACGTATGCGCTTTGGACTGGACTCCAGTAATTTTATATGATTTATATACTTGTGTAGGCTTCTGTGGCCAGAGTCAGTCGACACAGAAGTTTCCTGAGTACGGAACCGTGTCATAATATAAAGAACTACTCTGTAGAAACCAACGTTTCGGTCTTCCTTCCAGTCAACTTCGTTTTTGTTTACTTTATTTTATTTGCTGGCAGCGATACAGTGTTACTGTATCACGAGTTCTGCAATGGCGCAACTCAGTTGTCATAGCGACAAAGGAAGTGGTATACGCTACCAAGATCATAGGCATATTGCTGACACTTGACCCGTAGGGAAATGCGTGGGGATGGGGATCGAAAGGCTACGTAAAAATAATCTAAAGCTATTGAAATTTAATTTTCCATCTGTATGTATACTCATATGGGGCTGAAGACTTCCAGCATAAGAATGCACACTCAGTCTGCCAACTGCATTGTCAAAGAGGGCGGAGGAGCGGTCAGAGGTTCAGGGCACTTCCTTGCACTTGGAGTAGGAAACTGCTCTTAAAGGTGGTAGAATCAGCAAATGATCAACGGCATGAGGATGCAGAAGACAATAGAAATCACTGCATTAAAGACACATAACGTGTATCCACAGGACATGCGGCCTGCAACTGAAGAAGTGTCATGATGATCCATGGGCAAAAGATTCCGGAATAGTCCTCCATTCGAATCTACAGGAGGGGACTGCCAAGGGGGAGGTGACCATGAAAAGAAGATTGAATGATCAACGAAAGGATAACGTTCTACGAGTCGGGGCGTGGAATGTCAGATGCTTGAATGTGGTAGGGAAGCTAGAAAATCTGAAAAGGGAAAGGCTCAATACAGATAGAGTAGGTTTCAGTGAAGTGAAATGGAAAGAAGACAAAGATTTATGGTCAGATGGGTAGCACAAAATAGTATAACGGGAATAGGATTTATTATGAATAGGAAGGTAGGGCAGAGAGTGTGTTACTGTGAACAGTTCAGTGATAGGGTTATTCTTATCAGAGTCGACAGCAAACCGACAGCGACGTCGATAGTTCAGGTATACATGCCGACGTCGCTGGCTGTAGAGGAAGAGAGAGAGAAAGTATATGAGGATACTGAAAGGGTAACACAATACTTACAAAAAGACGAAAATCTAATAGTCATGGGGGACTGGGACTCAGTTGTAGGGGAAGTAGTAGGAGAAAAGGTTACAGAAGAATATGGGCTTCTGACAGGGAATGAGAGAGGAGAAAGACTAATTGAGTTCTGTAATAAATTTCAGCTAGTAATAGCGAATACTCTGTTCGTGAATCACAAGAGGAGGAGGTATACTTGCAAAAGGACGGATGATACGGGAAGATTTCAGGTAGATTGGTTGATGATCAGATAGAGATCCCGAAATCAGATATTGGAATGTTAGGCGTACCCAGGAGCAGATATAGACTCAGATCACAATGGAGCAGTGATGAAGATTAGACAGAAAGTTAAGAGATTAGTCAGGAAGAATCAATACGTAAAGTAGTGGGACACGGAAGTGCTAAGGAATGACGAGTTCTCTAAGGCTGTAGATACAACAATAAAGAATAGTCCAGCAGGCAGCACAGTTGTAGGGGAATGGGCAATATCTAAAAAGACCATCACAGAAGCTGGAAAGAAAAATATAGGTACAAAGAAGACAACTGCAATAAAGCAACGCGTAACAGGAGAAATACTTCAGCTGATCGACGAAAGAAGGAAGTATTGAAATAAGTCTCTGAGGAACGAAATAAATCGGAAGTGCTTGGGAAGCTAAGACGAAATGGCTGCATGAAAAATTTGAAGATATCGAAAAAGAAATGAGAGTCGGAAGGACTGACTCACCATATAAGAAAGTCAAAACAAACTTCGGTAAATATTAGAAGCAAGGGTGGTAACATTAACAGTGAAACCGGAATTCCATTGTTAAATGCAGAAGAGAGAGCGGATAGGTGGAAAGAGCACATTGAAGGTCACTAGGAGGGGGGAGATTTGTCTGATGTGATAGAAGAAGAAACAGGAGTCGATTCAGAAGAGACAGAGAATGCGGCAGTAGAATCAGGACGATCAAATAAGGCACAAGCGACAGATAATATTCTACCAGAATTTCTAAAGTCATTAGGAGAAGTGGCTAAAAAAAAAGACAAATCACGTGTGAAATGACTGTGGTGAGTAGCTGACGTTTGGAAAAATATCATCCACACAATTCCAAGATTGCAAGAGCTGACAAGTGTAAGTATGATCGCACAATCAGCTTATCAGCTCATGCATCCAAGTTGCTGGCAAGAATAATACACAGATGAATGGAAATGAAAAATAAAGATGTATTAGATAGCGATCTGTTTGGCTTTAGGAAAGGTAAAGGCACCAGAGAGGCAATTCTGACGTTGGGGTTGAAGCAAGATAAAAGAAAAAACAAGACACGTTCATAGGATTTGTCGACCTAGTAAAAGCGATCAACATCGTAAAATGGTGCAAGATGTTCGAAATTCTGAGAACAACAGGTGTAAGCTGTAGAGGGACACTGGTAATACGCAAAATGTATAAAAACCAATATGGAATAACAAGAGTAGACGACCAAGAACGAAATTCTCGGATTAAAAAGGGTGTAAGACTACTGTTCGATCTGTACATCGAAGAAGCAATGATGGAAATAAAAGAAAACTTCAGAAGTCTAATTAAAATGCAAGGTTAAAGGGTATAAATGAAACGATTTGCTGATGACATGACTATCCTGAGTGAAAGTGAAGAAGGATTACATGATCTGCTGAATGGAATGGAAAGTCTAATGAGTACAAAATATGGACTGAGAGTAAATCGAAGGAAGACGAAGTAACGAGAAGTATCGGAAATGAGAGCAGCGAGAAACTTAACATCAGGATTGATGGTCACTAAGTAGATGAAGTTAAGGAATTCTGCTACCTGGGCAGCAAAATACCTAGTGACGGATGGAGCAAGGAGGACATCGAACGCAGACCAGCAGTGGCAAAAAGGGCATTTCCCGCCAACAGAAGTCTATTAATATCAAACACAGGCCTTAATTTGAGGACGAAATTTCTGAGAATATACTTTTGGAGGCCAGCATTGTATGGTAGTGAATCATGGTCTGTGGGAAAACCGGAACAGAAGAGGATCGAAGCTTTTGAGATCTGGTTGTTGAAAATGTTTAAAATTAGGTTGAGTGATAGGGTAAGGAATGAGAAGGTTCTGCGCACTATCAGAGAGGAAAGGAATATGTGGAAAACACTGACGAGGAGAAGGGGCAGGACAATAGGACATCTGTTAAGACGTCAGGGACTGACTTCCGTGGCACTAGAGGGCAACAACTGTAGATGAAAACAGAGAGTGGAATACATCCTGCGCATAATCTGCATCAAACCAGCGAGAAGACTGATGTATAAAAAAAAATGTGATTTCCGAAAGACTGCATCAAGCGTACGGCGAAGATTACTTCGTTTACGTAGGCTATCACTTTTCCCCTTTGTTGTGTGAAGCGCGAACGGTACGCGGAGAGAAAGACTGTTGATAAGCCCCCGCGTGATATTTTACATAGTATATACAGGGGATATATATAGGAAGATGCATTACTGTGGTTGATTCTTCTAGGAACGTACACCCTAGGATAGTTTTTGGAGAACGAAAATCTCCACTACAAAAGTTTATATGGTTTCTACAAACAGGAATCTTGAGAAAATCCACTCCCTCTTCCATGAGATCGTCAGTGCTGTAATACATCGGTGCTCAGCCAGAGCTGCATTCCTTGGCTTCGGCAACGCATTTGATACACACCCGCACAGTCGTTTAGTCACAAAAATAAATAAATAAATAAAGTAAAATAAAACAAGAAAACACAAGCTTACCGAGTATATTTATTACTGGATTCAAGAATTCCTTGGAGACAGAGCTCAATACGTCGCTCTTATCAGAACTAAGTTGACGGAGGTAAAGATCATTTCAGGAACACGCCAAGACAGAGTGACAGGGGCGTTACTGTTTATAATATATGTAAATGAACTACCGGATGTCGGAATTTCCATGAGGCTGTTGGCAGATAGCGTGGTTGTCTTGAAGATGGTAACAACGCCAGATATCTGTAGCGAACTGCTTGAAGGCCAGTAGAGGATTGATCAATGGTGGAGGGACTGTTAGTTGATCCTGAATGTAAACGTAAAATATTGCGCATACATTGGGTGCAAATCCACTCTCTACAATGAAGGAGAGGCACGCAGAAGTCAGTCGCAATCCATTAGGTTTTATTATTCTTGCAAGGGTATATTTAGGCTAGAAATAGCCATCTTCAATTAGTTGATTTTCGTTATATTTCGACAGAGTTGCGACAGTTAATGTCACCATATGTTCTTTCAGGTGTATAGGGAGAGCACCGAGGTGGTTGTTTCAACCAACACCTATACACCTGTAAGAACATATGGTGACATGAACTGCGGCGATTCTGTTGGAATGTAACGAAAATGCATTGAAGATGACTACTTGTAGCCGAAATCTAGATTTGCAAGAATAATACAAGGTTATGGGATTGTGGCTGACTGTTATGTGCCTCTCCTTTATAGTCTACGGTAGCGTGCACAAGTCTTCCTAATAGAATCAAATTGGCTAAATCTCTACAATTACATTATTGGTGACAAAACGCTGGAAACAACAGCCACCGTAAAATACCTTCAGTGGTATGACCGCATAAAATAAATAGTAGGAAAAGCAGATGTCTGATGGGAGATATAATTTTTCCACGGAAAAAGTGACATACAGAACACTTGTTCGAGCGATTCTTATGTGTTGCTTTTCGGCCGGTGACCCTTACCAGCTTGGATTAATAGAAGATAAAGAAAAGATCCAAACAAGAGGGATGCGTTTCGGTGTCACAGGATTGATAAGTCGGGGTGAAGGTTACGGAGATTCTCGGCACATCAGCAGTCGCATTCTGTATCGGCGAGAGGTTTATTACTTGCATTCCTAGATAGTAGGTTCCGCGAAGAGTCGGGCCACATATCAATTCCTCCCACATACTTTTCGCGAAATGACGACAGAGACCTAGTCGGAAGTCTACCGAGCGAGGTGCCGCAATGGTTAGCGAAATCTGGTTTCGCAGGACAGAGCGGAACAGATTGTGGAAAGAGGCCCAAATCAGTTCTTGCTAGTTGCACAGACATACTTAATTGCTTTACGCACTTAATCCTACATGCCCTTAAAAGAATTCAGAAACAATACCGCTGAAGGCCAGAACACAAGTTATTAAAATTGCATTAAGGAATACACACGGCTGAAGGCCTTAGTTACAAAATAGAAGAACTGAGGGCTTAAGGCCTGGATATCAAGAACTCCAGTAAGAAAATTTTAAAAGCTTTTAGACAAAGACCCTTCAAATTTTAATTTAAGTAGGCTGAAGCCTAATCTTTAAATATTTCACATAAGGTTCGGCTGAAGGCCACATACTGAACATTAAAACAAACTAAATTAATACACGGCTGAAGGCCTCGCACAGTACTTGAGACAAAAGAAAGTCACAGTTCCAAACAACAGAACAGTGGTGCTCAGAAGTGTTCCAAGGGTCGTCCTGGGGAGGAAACTCTAACAACAGGTTGGGTGGGACAGGCAGCCAAGCGTAACACTAAATAATCGGGTGGCAGCACGACCTAGAGACGGCTGAAGAACCAACCAACAACCTAATCAATTCCCTTCCACTCAACCAACAACACGACAACCAAAAATGTCAGCGAGGAAGAAGATCGCATCAGCACTATGTCTTGATAATTGGCATCTAAACACAGTCAAGGCACAATAACCACTCAAAGAAAAAGAGAAAAAAAAGAAGAACAACATAAAGCTATCGAACTACACGCCATGCCAGACAGCATCAACACGGCGAGGAAAACACATTGCTGGGAAACTACGCTCACGACCGGGGCAGGTGACCAGAACATTAACGGCCACAAGGCAGAAGATATCGCTGGTGCACTTCCCTAATACGTTACAATAATTTCAATAGTCAAACCCCATACAGGAAGCCGGCTGCAAAATTTGCCGACTCCAGCACACTATACGTTGCTGCTTGCGGGAACAGCCCAGGAAGCAACAACCGGCAATGAACGAAGAGATATCACAGCAGTTGAAGTTTCGTAACAGGTTAACTGATTACTCAACTACATTATCCAGGTTCGGTGGGCGACGAACTTTACAGATCTCGCAATCAGTGCACAGCGACAGCGGCCCCGGCCTGACCACACGCCGCGGAGACTTCCTCGCTGCTCTGTCGCAACAGACCGGCTCCCCACGCACACCACCACACGGAAAATATAGCGATCACACCAAAGACGGGACAGTGGTACTAGTATCGACAAACGCTGCTGCTGACGCTGACGTATGCAAGTGAGCAACTTGTTCAGGTAGTAACTGAGGGAGCAATAAGGCGCGACTCGATGGTGAGAAAATGCTAAAAAGAAAAAACGGCATCAGCGCTAGCTGGCCATGGCTCAGTTAGCACATGACGGTTCAATCCCGCGTCCAGCTCTCCTGATTTAGGTTTTCCGCGATTTCCCTAAATCGCTTCAGGAAAATGCAGGGTTGGTTTCTGTGAAAGGGCATGGCTGACTTCCTGCCCGATCCTTTACTAATTCGATGGGACCGCTGACCTCGCTGTTTGGTCCCATTTCCCCACCAAAGCCAACCAACCTACACGCCATTGCCGAGTGAACTGGGAAATGGTAAGAAAGGGGTCGGGAGAGACAGCCAGAAACTGGTATTAGAAGTATCATCCTCTATATGCCGTCGGATGTCGATGTAGATTTGTCTTAGCGACTGCTTGTTTCCGATCGGTAACTATTTCCTTTTCTTTAGTATATTTTATTCCCCAAGTCACTTATGGCCAGACGGTGATTATGCATGGATTACCTTGCACATGAAAAGTGACCTAGACAGCTAGAATCTTTCCGAATAACCCTCTGGAAGCGTCACGTATCTCATGATGTCTACCATTTCCGGACAGTACTGTTCGTGCCATTTTTTGCAAAGTTAGTGTCGCAGGTTGCCGAGACCCAGTGCTATTTTTCCAGCAGCAGCAGATGTGGCATAATACATTCGCGAGATGGGTCGCGTTTAGCGCTAATGAGCCCAGCAGCCGGCGGAAAATCTCGCCAGCCAACGACGTGCATGCCTAATGCCTCGCAATCTCGCCAGCAACGCAGCCGGTTCTTTCAAGTGGAGCGCCATATTTCTGCTAGCGTCTGTTCCATCTCGTGGATTGCCAGGTGTACTATACACGGTACAGTTTGAATGCCACGTCCTACGATCTGTACTTAGATTTTTGTTTAAATGATGCGAGGTGACAAAATGTACTTTAGAATTAGCTGTATCAGCACTGGTGCTTCATTCGGCATCATCCAGGCACTAAATACCTATTTACATTTGTACTCTGGAGCAATTCAGTGGTTTATTCTAAGTGTATAGTTCATCTGATGAGACTTTGAAACTCATTAGTGACTATGTTGAGGTTGTTTGATACTTTAGCGGCCTTTGATGAAATTGGAGTGACCAGTGCAGTTATTTCAAATGATGGCACTGACTGATGTACCAATGAATGAACGAAATGTTTGTAAGTTGTTAGCACCTATGAGATTCAGTGTTATAAAACACTACAGTATAAAATTCTGCCGTGAATACTAATTCTCTATATTCATATCATTTAGTTTATAACAATAATTTATTAGCTGTTGGATTATGCTCACAGGTCCTCATCTGGCAACACTTTCGTACATTTATTTAAGTATTTTGTATCTCGTAATGTCTGAAGGTAGCTACCAGTGACTTGAAATGCTTAACAAGAGAATTATGTGGTGTCACCGCCAGACACCACACTTGCTAGGTGGTAGCTTTAAATCGGCCGCGGTCCATTAGTACATGTCGGACCCGCGTGTCGCCACTGGCAGTGATCGCAGACCGAGCGCCACCACACGGCAGGTCTCGAGAGACTTACTAGCACTCGCCCCAGTTGTACGACTTTGCTAGCGACTACACTGACGAAGCCTTTCTCTCATTTGCCGAGAGACAGTTAGAATAGCCTTCAGCTAAGTCCATGGCTACGACCTAGCAAGGCGCCATTTGTAACATTGCATGTATCTTAAGAGTCTCACTTGATTCGTCAAGAGCGATGTACCACAAGGATGGAATAAAGTTAAGTATTTCCGCAGCTACGTACTTTTCTTTATAGCATTCATTACGTATCTTGTTTCAGACATCACTCCATCCTTCGTGAGTTAGCGCGTGCATCTTGGCCGCCTCTTTCAAATAGTGTGCGTAGTGTTGGCAAGTCTGCCGACACTACAAATTATAAACTGAATTATACATAACATTTGTTCATAACAACAAAGTCATAAAGAACAAATACTGATGTACGGCACATGACTAAATACTAACTGTATCGTAAGTAATGATTCTGGTGTACGAGTACCTAATCTAGGCTTGTAGCGTACGCAAAGAATTTACCGCTCACAGCACTTAACTGTCAGTCACTGTCGCACACCGGGCAGGCTGGACTTTTACTCGGTATGGCTTTGTTTCAAATCTCTGCCCAACCAATAGATTTAGTTTTGTCAGTGGTTTCCTTCAATCGTTTACAGACAATTTCTGGATGGTTCCTTTGAAAAGGACACGTCGTCTATCCTCCCTCACCCTTCCCATCCAAGCCTGTGCTCCATCTCTACCCTCTCATCGTGTTTGGGACGGTAATATCATCCTTCCTTTCTTCCTTAGACTCACAGGTCGTAAACATATGGTGCTCCTGCCTCTGCCACCGGAAACTACACGTGAAACAACTTTTCAAATGTGACAGCGAAATTTCCGTAAGCAGCTGAGGTCATCTTCCATGAGACGTACTAAAGGAAATGTAATAGTTCGTGGCGTAGCACTTTTCGACCTGGAATTTCCAGATCAGTGTTATGAAAGTAGAAGTGGTCTGCTCATAAGAATTTTGTAGGCGAGTCGAAACATCATCTGATCAAATGATTTATTTCTGTAGTTGTGAAATGCATTTCATATCGCCCACGTGTACAATTTGTCTTTATGGCGAATCATTACCTATATTTGTATTTATGTAAGTAATCGCCGTCGGCTATTCACTACTTTAGATCACTACCAGTTCAAGAGTAGTAACGAGAATTTTTCTTTTTCTTAAAGAATCTTTATTCAGCAACACCAACTTCGACCGCTTGAAAATAATTCCCCCTCCATAAATATAACACACTTTTGACAGCGCTTTTTCCAATCTTGGAAGCACTTGTAGAACTCACTTTTCGTTGAAGTGCTCAGCTCTTCCAGCATTTCCGTTTCTATCTCATCAGTGGTGACAAAATGAAAACCTTTCATGGTACTCTTCGGCCTCAAGAATAGAAAGAAATGGGGACCTTGAAACGTGTTATTTGTGTCCATTAATAAGACAGGAAGCGGCAGGGCTATAATTATCAACCATACACAGCTTGTGTTAAGGAAAGTTTATTACCTCACACAGTTTAATACAGTAAAACAGATAAATTTATCAACCTCAAAGGAGCACAATAAAAATTGTTCTAAAACTCTTGTTACAATCTGCATAACGAAAGCATAAAACATAAAGAAAATTTCCGATGTTTTAAATACTTAATAAAATCAAAACTGGTCTAACTCTGAACCCGTAAGACATTCCTGTACAATGAATTCTATTTGCAATATAAAATCATACCAAGGTATAACACTAAGGCATAACGTCAGACACACAAGTAATAATAAAAGCGGCTTCTAAAACTTCAACGCTCGGCAATGAATTTCTGACTAAGGCATAATCCAGTTCATGCCGGTACAGATAGGCACTAATTGAAAGAACAAACAATTAATAAAAAAAAACGCCTCAGCATTTAAACATTGCCTGAGAACATACGCACATGAAACCCTCCTTTATAAAAATTAAACTTCATAACAAGCACACAAGTTACAAATATGATAAGCAAATGGCTGATAAGGGAATACAGAATTAATAAGGCGGAGACTACAGAAATATGATCGGGCACTAATTACAGTGTGAAACCCAGATTTACAGGTTCAAATTCATATTTTGAGCGAGAGGTGAATTCACCAAATTGGTGGAGGAACAAGTTACAAAGCTTAACGACCTGACAGCGCAAGGAACAAAGAGACCAGCAACACTCAACTTACGGACGAGACCGAGACAGAAGGCCAGCAACGTGGCGCCCGGTCTAACGAATAACAGTTCCACTGGCAACGGCCAAGTCGTCAAGCCTCGGTGCCACGCCCCACCGTATAGGACGAGATACACTGCGCTCAGCAAAACTGAAACGTAAATCCACTACAACAGCACACTAGCAACTCCACATTCATAAGACATAAAAGAACAAAACAACATTAAAACAGGAAAGCAAGCTAAATTTTTTTTTAACTCCATACTTAAGAATTCGTTGAAACACTACAATACACGTGTAGATAAGATCGTTTCTTGAAACGTGATAGTAACAGCTGCCTATTATTTTAAATGGGCAACAGCCCATCAGAACTACATTTTCATGAATTCTAATGTAGTTTTACGAGACAGCATAGTATTTCGATGTTCGTAAACTACGGTGCAAATTGTGGTACTTAATCACCAAGGTTACAACTTAGATACACAATCACTCAATAATGAGCAGCTCACTGGGCTTCCTTACATATAGCTGCAGATCCTGCATCAAGTGGTAGGAAACTAAGATGGAAAGCCCAAGCCCCGTAATCATGCCACGTGTGACATAACTTTAATATATCAGGCTCGACACCAAATTCACACTGAAGACAACATTAGTTAACCATGAACAACTATAGATCAGCACACAATTGCACCTGTTCAAACCAAACGCATTCCATATGCCCAGGCGAGCGGTTAATGCCAGGCGACGCTCCGGCAAACTCTTCTCCTCAACATGCACTGTGTGGCGAGAAAAGCCACACACCACGCGTCGTGCTGGAGCCCAAACCTTCCTGCCGTCTCCGGCCGCAGCAGTCTACTAATACCACGCGCAATGAGCATGCGCACCGAGTCAAGTTCCAACCTCCCGACCCCGTTGTAACCGCAACCGACAGACCACACAGTGAGGCCTGCTGCCTCGACGCTGCAGACGTAAACAGCCGAACCCGCGATGAAGAACTGACTCGCGGGCGGCCAAAGCGAAATCGATGGCAAAGATGACAGTGCAAGACAGGGGTACCGGCGCCAGCCGCGCAACGTATCAGTAGTTATCTGGCGAATGCAGTGGCTGATGCAAGATAACGGTTTTGTTTTTGACAAAAAATCACGAGCAGGCAATAAGATGTGAGTGGGAGCATTATCATGGTGCAATTTTCACTAAATGTTTTGCCAGAATTCTGGTCGTTTTCTTCGGATTTGCAAATAGCGCATAACTTACATGAAATATTCCTGACTGACTGTACGACCATAAGGCAAGAACTCATGGGGTACTATCCATTTGTAATTGACGAAAACAAGAAAAGGGGGCCTTCACGTCTGATCGAACTTATCGATTTTTTTTTGATATTAGGTCTTCAGGAAGTTTCCATTGGGACGACTATGCCTTGGTTTCAACTTCATAACCGTGTACCAACGTTTCGTCACCTGTTGTAACCTTCTTTAGAGCTTCTAGATCGTCGTCGGCTTTAGTCAAAAATTCCCAAGCGACGTCTCTGGAACGTCGTTTTTGGTCGAAATTCAACAGTTTTGAAACACATTTCTCTGCTACCCATTTTATGCCTAAGACTTTCGGATAATTGCTTGGCATGGGCCAAAGGATATGCCGATATCATCAGCAACCTCTCTTATGGTGATTCGCCGATTTTCAAGAAGCGTTTTCCTTACATATTCCGCATCGTCGTCAGTAAACGTTTATACCACTCGTAAGCTCTGGTCTTATTCATAATAGATTCGCCAAAAGCCACAGTCAAAAGAACTACTGCATTTTATTCCCTTTCTCAAGCAGAATTTAAGGCAATTTGCTTTTTCGAAAGTAAAAATTCGCAAAGTACTCGAAAACACATATAACCTTTTCGATTGACAAGAATAAAATATACATTCAAAAAAGTTCTATAGAGCACGGGAAATTTAAAATATACGCGTTACTATCTGATCAAACCTCATATGCTAGAACTGTGAGGAGCGCTAGTGAGTTGTGCTTGGGTGGCTCAGTCGCTAGAGCACTTGTCCGCGAAATGCAAAGGTGTCGACTTCGAGTATCGGTCCCGTACGCACTTTAATCTGCCAGAAAATTTATACACTGATCAGCCAGAACATTAAGAACACCTACTTGACAGTACTACCTCCGGCGCAGATAACAGCGATGACCCGTATTGGCATGGAAACAGTGAGGCCTTGATAGATCCCTGGAGGGAGTGTCACCACATCTGCACACACAGGAAACCTATTTCTCGTAAATTCGCAGAATGATGGCTACTAGCTATGACGACACCTTCTATCACATCCCAGACGTGATTCGATCGGGTTCAGAACTGGCGAGTTGCGGGGACCAGCACATCAACTGGAACCCTGCACTGTGGTCCTCCAACTACTCCATCACACTTCTAGCCTCGTGACATGGTGCATTATCTTGTTGAATAACGTCACTACCGTCGGGGAACATGATCGTCATGAAGGCGTGCACGTGGTCTGCAACCAGGGTACAATTCTCCATGGCCGTCATGGTGCCTAGCACGAGCTCCACTGGACCAATGGATGCCCAAGTGAATGTTCGCCAGAGGATAACGGAGGCTGTCTCCCTCCCGCAGTACAGGTGTCAAGGAGCTGTTCTCCTGGAAGACGACGAATTCGCGCCCTCCATTTGACATGATGAAGAGGTTATCTGGACTCATCAAACCATGCAATACTGTGGCACTGCACCAACGTCCAGTGGCTAAGTTAACGAGCCCATTTCAGTCGTAGCTGCCGATGTGAATTGTCTTAACATTGGCACATGCATGGGTCGTCGTCTGTGGAGGCCCATCGTAAGGAATGTTCGGTGCACTGTGTTTTGAGACACACTTGTGCTCTGACCAATATCAATGTTTGATGTTAGTTCCACCAGAGGTCGCCGCCTGTCCTGTTTTACCAGTCTGCCCAGCCTACAATGTCTGACGTCGGTACCGAGGGATGGTGCCCAAAACCATGACGTCTGGAAGTGATTTCACCTTGGTCTCGCCACGTGTTGAAGACGCTCTCCACGTCACTCCTCGAACACCCGACAAGTCGTGCAGTCTTCCCCATTCTACGCACCGACAGCATGCCCACTAAACGCAACGTGCATGTATCCGTTTGGCAGTCATTCTTGGCAAGGAGTCGCTGCTATGGTCTGGACGGGTTTTTATCGGTGGTACGTCTGTGGTTATAATATTTTCGCTGATCAGTCTATCAGTGCACACTCCGCTACCGAGCGGAAATATAAGTCTCGAGACGTATGTATGGCAACTGAACTCTTTATTCCGTTCAACATCCCGTAGTTGTGTATCATAAAAAATGCAATACATCTGCATTCTGACCGCCAATGGTACCTTAATTTATGAGCGATCTGTAGAGTACGTAAATTATACGCACTACCACCCCTATAATCTTATCGTCATTCTTGTTATTTTCATTACTGCTTTATTCGATAAAAACTTCTCTTATGTATTCAATAGATTTTACGCTTTGTTGTGTATTTAGTAATGTACTTCCATTTTTAAGATACACTATAGTTAATTGCCGTTTCTCTATGGGGAACACGTATTGAGGCACTAAATGCGATGTAGTGTCAAGTCTGGTACTTCAATGTTACGCACTCCACCACCATCACTGCAAATACAGTTAACATCAACTGCCAATTTGTTTTTATTGTTTTCATGTTACTTCATGATACGTAGTCATGTCTATATTACAAGATTTCTTTTTAATCTTGCTTTGTACCGTTTTGAGTGGATCATCACGATGTACTGATTCATATGTGAACATCTGCTTTATAGGGTTGCCTATGGTTACGTCTCTCAGTTCTGTGCTGTAGAAGTACTGCGACAACAAGCACGACATAATGGCCAACCCTATATTTTAGATTCTTGGACTAATTGAAAATGTATTATATGGTTTATTTTCGTTAAAAACTGAAAAAATAATTCTATAAGAAATGTGTACAAAGTTATATCCCTAGTAACAAATTTCGCTTAGGATAACAACTGCTTTACGCTTATATTCTATTATTCCCATGATCACTGGCTATGTTCTCTCCCAATCAAATTCTCATAAATTTTTGTACGTCTGAGTAGCTACCATAAGGCTCTTGTTTCTTATGCTTACTAATAGCATCGTTATACTGCGTGGCTCTTAAATTCGCTTCTTGCATATTTATCAAAATAGAAGAAATATACTTCTTGATTTTGTAATTACCGATACATATTATGCTTGACATATGTTCTTGTATCGTATCCAGTTGATGTTATAGATATGTTGCATTGTTATTTATATTTCCATCATACTGTACTTGACTTCGCTGTTTGCCGCTGGAGACGTCACTTGGGCAAACCTGTGCCTACTATCGATAGTTCTGCCTCATGGCGATGTTACATTACTAGCACTACCGTTCTATCTCTGAAAGTGACTTACTCAATAAATACTTTCAGTACATCTGAACAACATGATGTATTTGATATGTATTCACTGAGTCGTAACATATGTTTGTGGTTCTAAATACAGCATGTCACTGCTGTATTTTATTTATTTATTTGGGTTCATGACAGTGTATCCTATATTTTCAGTCTATCTTATGATTGGTAAATCCGAAACGTGTTATATTAAAGTCATTTGTTCACGCACTGATGATCTCATTCAGTAATCTATCCATCAATTGTGCAGCACTGTTTAACTTACGAATTATGATCGCCTGCTTTCTTGATGACTTTCTGTTGCAGCTTGAGACTCATTAATTCCGGATACTGTTTTAAATCCCAGCACCTCACTAATGGTCTTCGATTCTTATTGTTCCATTTTGGTTGTTGTACACTTTGTATATTACCTGTCTTTCTCCGATGTATTGCTAACTTTAAGCTTTACTGGAGCTACCTTGTTCTAAGCAAAGAAGGGAAAGCAGACAGGTGGAAGGAGTACATAGAGGATCTATACAAGGGCGACGTACTTGAGGACAATATTCTGGAAATGGAGGAGAATGTAGATGAAGACGAAATGGGAGATACAATAATGCGTGAAGAGTTTGACAGAGCACTGAAAGACCTGAGTCGAAACAAGGCCCCAGGAGTGGACAACATTCCATTAGAACTACTGACGGCCTTGGGAGGGCCAGTCCTGACAAAACTCTACCATCTGGTGAGCTAGATGTATGAGACAGGCGAAATACCCTTAGACTTCAAGAAGAATATAATAATTCCAATCCCAAAGAAAGCAGATGTTGACAGATGTGAAAATTACCGAACAATCAGTTTAATAAGTCACAGCTGCAAAATACTAACGCGAATTCTTTACAAACGAATGGAAAAACTAATAGAAGCCAATCTTGGGGAAGATCAGTTTGGATTCCGTAGAAATACTGGAACACGTGAGGAAATACTGACCTTAAGACTTATCTTAGAAGAAAGAATAAGGAAAGGCAAACCTACGTTTCTAGCATTCGTAGACTTAGAGAAAGCTTTTGACAATGTTGACTGGAATGCTCTCTTCCAAATTCTAAAGGTGGCAGCGGTAAAATACAGGGAGCGAAAGGCTATTTACAATCTGTACAGAAAGCAGATGGCAGTTATAAGAGTCGAGGGACATGAAAGGAAAGCAGCGGTTGGGAAGGGAGTGAGACACGGTTGTAGCCTCTCCCCGATGTTATTCAATCTGTATATTGAGCAAGCAGTGAAGGAAACAAAAGAAAAATTCGGAGTAGGTATTAAAATCCATGGAGAAGAAATAAAAACTTTGAGGTTCGCCGATGACATTGTAATTCTGTCAGAGACAGCAAAGGACTTGGAAGAGCAGTTGAACGGAATGGACAGTGTCTTGAAAGGAGGATACAAGATGAACATCAACAAAAGCAAAACGAGGATAATGGAATGTAGTCGAATTAAGTCTGGTGATGCTGAGGGAATTAGATTAGGAAATGAGACACTTAAAGTAGTAAAGGAGTTTTGTTATTTGGGAAGCAAATTAACTGATGATGGTCGAAGTAAGAAAGGATATAAAAGGTAGACTGGCAATGGTAAGAAAAGCGTTTCTGAAGAAGAGAAATTTGTTAACATCGAGTATAGATTTAAGTGTCAGGAAGTCGTTTCTGAAAGTATTTGTATGGAGTGTAGCCATGTATGGAAGTGAAACATGGACGATAAATAGTTTATACAAGAAGAGAATAGAGGCTTTTGAAATGTGGTGCTACAGAAGAATGCTGAAGATTAGATGGGTAGATCACGTAACTAATGAGGAGGTATTGAACAGAATTGGGGAGAAGAGGAGTTTGTGCCACAACTTGACAAGAAGAAGGGACCGGTTGGTAGGACATGTTCTGAGGCATCAAGGGATCACAAATTTAGCATTGGAGGGCAGTGTGGAGGGTAAAAATCATAGAGGGCGACCAAGAGATGAATACACTAAGCAAATTCAGAAGGACGTAGGTTGCAGCAAGTACTGGGAGATGAAGAAGCTTGCACAGGATAGCGTAGCATGGAGAGCTGCATGAAACCAGTCTCGGGACTGAGGACCACAACAACAACAACCTTGTGGAAAGCGTATGTAGCCACCTAGATTCGGCGGAGACCAA
Source organism: Schistocerca nitens (assembly GCF_023898315.1). Classification (NCBI taxonomy): domain Eukaryota; kingdom Metazoa; phylum Arthropoda; class Insecta; order Orthoptera; family Acrididae; genus Schistocerca; species Schistocerca nitens. The sequence continues at coordinate 759,958,171 of NC_064617.1, read as the reverse complement.
AGATGTCGATAACAGCCTAATAAGTCAGTTACGGTGACGTGTTTATCATCTTGTATTCCAAGCTCTATTGGGTGGGCCAAAGGGCCATCTCACAAAAATAAACATTACGCGCTCAGAAATATTGTGCGTGAAACTGAGAAACGGTTCATGCTCCTCACGGGAAGTGCTACTGGAGATGATGGAGTGTCAGCTAGATTCTGTATAGAATATTCAAAGTAAACAGACCCATTTATAACAATAGTTTCTCATAGGCTTCTGCAGCAACCAAACGTTCCATTTGAACGGACAAGGGAACATATAGTTTAGTGCAATAAGATGGTTCACAGAATAGATGCGCTGTACTCTGGATTTACCTCACTGACGTCGAAACGTTACTGAATTGTGCAACTTATTTTGTACCTACGTGTGCCTACGTGTGAAAGCTTTTCAGGAGACCGTACCACTCATCTGTAATAATGAACAAGAAATTATAAAGCACTGATCGTCTACCTCACGACTTATTAAATTAGTTCATGATTCCCAAGTGATAGTTGACAGTGAAGCTAACGTTGTTTCTTGTGTTTTGGTAAGCATTTCATACTATTTAGCACCAGTACTTATTAAAGGGGGTAATGCAGACGGAATACGCGAATAAATACGCAACGGAATGCTTCCTAATGGAGGTCATTACGTAATATTCAAATGGAAGGATCCCCATGAGGAAAACGAAGGGCCCAGAGTATCTCTGGTTGACGCGATAGGGATGCCACTATTCACGTACGTGTAAATAACCTGAGGGAGGAACCCTCAGAGACCGTTAGAGACGAAAATGTCAGAAGAAGCTTTTTATGAAATGCAGAGAGATTTGAGAACGGAAAGATTGCAGCTAGCCGTCAACATAAACAAGTATGAAACAATTTGTGTAATTTAACGGTCCGATATCGTTTGACCAAGATATTTGCATTGAATCACTGGATTCAGTAAAAACTGCCAAGTATCAAGGAGCAAAATTCAGAACAGATTAAAAGTGGAACGTACAAATCCATACTGCCGTGGGAAATCTAGTTCCTGATTCATATTTGTTGACAATAACCAAAGAATAATAAATAGCTCGACTACAAAACCCTCCTTAGGCAAATTCTTGATTAGCTTTGATGGTCAGCGACTCTTAAAAAGTTCGGTTAATGGAGAAACTACACGCTTAATCACGTACTTCTTTAGTCAGCATGGATTTCCAAATAATTCTTCAGTGCAGTAAGAGGTGGTACCTAAAAGCCATAGTACGTCACGTACCTTATTACAAAGGGTCCACCCTATAAAACGCGACAAATATTATATTACGTCCTCCAGCTCTCATGCCAACTAATGATTTCTACGGAAAATCCAAGAAAAACGTGCTTATACAGATGAGTATGGACAACGTTCCTGCCAACGTACCATCTGAGAGCAAGTTGGGAAAAGTGGGAATTGAATGCTGGACACCAACACCTGGTGTGTAGTCTTGTCGTTCTCAACCGCTTCTTCACTATGACGTTCACAGACCTCCATGCTAGGCGTCAAGCTTTGACGGTAATGCACCACAGGAAGTTCAGCAAGGATGCTGGAACATCACCTTATTAAGCTTGAATATACAAAGCCCGCCACGTGAATACACAAGGCCCGCCTAATGTCAAAAATTTAGTAGTTATTGCTTAGAATGTGAATCGATAAAAACATGCTTTTCGCAAGTAAAGTCACACTAAGTATTTACAATCAAATAGTTCCTTAAAAGTAGTCGTAGGTAATCTATGTCAGCTTAACGTAAGTATAATCAAATTACTGGAAAACTAGTCATTTTACGATATTAAAACAACAATACTCAGTTTGTGTGTGTGTGTGTGTGAGAGAGAGAGAGAGAGAGACAGAGACAGAGAGAGAGAGAGAAAGAGAGAGAGAGAGAGAGAGAGAGAGAAAAACACAAGCGTTCCCAGAGCAATCGTTGCCCTCTGTGGAAAAGCTCTTTCTTGGCTTCTTTGCAATTTCACTTCCGAGGTACTTTTGCGGATGCTTCTCACAAATAGGCCCGACGGAAATGGCGACCATCGTTTCAAATCTCTATTTAGTGCTGCGGAATGTAGTAGAAATCTGACCTCATGAACGAAATGGAATATTAAAAACGATATACGTTTTATTCAGATCTGAGAATAATACTCCCTTTCGTAGTTTTGTGCTAGCTATCTCGAGCTCAAGAAATAAATCGACTTGAAAATAAGTATCATTATTGAAACAAATTAGCCCTCTGTCACAATTTTTTAGTCTCTAGTCCTCATGAAAAATATCCGGAAAGCACTTTTAACAAAAGCAGTCATGTTTTTTATAAAAGAATTCTAAATAAAACTAACATTAATTTTACACAGAATGAAACTGTATTTCTGGAAAAAGGGATGAATTACAATGTCATGCCCAACTCGTCTGACAAAAAAGGTTATTGAAAAAGTGCTTGTCGATCTAAAAATTGGTCTTGATTGTAAAAAAATAGATAATGCATGTCAAACTAGAATTGCTCATGATGCAGCTAACTTTCTTAGCAAAAATGCAGCCTCTCTTCATAATGTTACGCATAACAATAGAAAATTGGTTAATTCCATTAATAATAAACTTAAATAAGCAGATGAATAACTAAGTCTGACGAAGATTGCTCTTTAATTGTTGCTTATAATTCTGAATATATTTCCAAAACCTTGGAGTTTTTTTTGTGAAAATTGTATGAGGATCCGACTCCTGAATTACAAAAAGAAGTCAGGTCAGCTATCAATAACGCAAAATTTATAATCAAACCTTTTCAGAGGAAAATGCTTACTAACATGATACCTTAGCCCCCAAAACTTCGGTCTAATTTTTAAAATCCATAAACCTTATCATCCGATACGCCCGATATGTAATAGTATGAAAAGCGCGTACCATGATTTGGCCAAATTTCTACACGAAAATCATTCGTTTTCGAGAACAATTACTCCGTTTCCATTAGCCACGCCTTAGTCCATAAAATAAAAGATTTAGAATATAGTTAAGACACCAAGTTGTTTTCATTAGACCGCAAAAATCCTTATCCCTGTACAGGAAACGCTTACAATCATAGAAAAAAATTAACGTCATTTGAAAAAATGTTTGTCAGACGAACAAATCACTGACTTCATGAAACTCATCACAGTCGTCGTCAAATACAACTATTTTGAATGTAATAAACAATTGTACTAGCAATCCGACGGTCTTGCTATGGGAAATCCCTTAGCTGGTATTCTTGCCAATATTTTCATCAACTCTCTAGAAGAAAAGTTTTTTAACTGTTTTTCAGCTACATCACTAGGCATTCTCTCCTATCTCAGATACGTTGATGATATTTTAGTCAGCTACAAGGGACCTGCTGATGGCACTGACCATATTGATAACTTCATGAGAAAATATCTTTCACCATCGAACTTGAAAACGAGGCCTGCCAATTAAACTTTCTTGACTTGACGCTTACAACAGAACAAGTCTCATTCATTATTTTTCGTAAAGAAACATATACTGATCAGATCGTTCCTGCGTCTTCTATGCATCTACAGTCTCATAAAAACGCCTTCTTTCACTCTCCTATTCACCGGGCTACTTCCATTGCACTTTCGAAAGAAAAGTTCAACGACGAAATCAGTTTACTCAAAACGATAGCAGTTAATAACGAGTATACACCTGGCATAGTAGAGGACATCCTCAGAAAGAAAACTGTTAAGAGAGTTACTACCCTCGGCGCCTCTATCATTGAATCTAACCAAAATAATATTTTTCTACTCCTTTTTTTGGGCCCATCTCCTATCAGAACAAACGTCTTCTGCGTAATAAATACAACTGCAACGTTGCCTTTTCTACCAACAGTAACTTGAAACGAAACTTCATTCATAATTTAAAATCGATTCCTTCCCCTTTAGAAAGTTCTGGTGCCTATAAAATTTTCTGCGGTACCTGCTCTTCTTACTACATAGGACAAACAGGACGTGCCTTTACAACTAGGTATAAAGAACACCTTTTATGAAAAACATTGCACTAGCCCCCAAAATTCGTCTTTTGCCGACCATCTTCTGATTACAGGTCACGCGCCTAAAGCTATTTCCGATATCAACATCAGGCACACCGAGAAGAAAGGGCGTAGATTAGATAATCTTCAAGGAGTAGAGATTTTTAAACATATTTCTCGAAATGATAGCCTCATTCTCAATGAGCAGCTGCAGTTAGGCAACAAAGATTTCTTCAACGGTATAAAGCCGTTTCTTGACATTTAATTTCGGGTCTCCTCTTACAGTTCACCGAAAATTTTTTGTCCACCTAAGTCATCTAATAATTTTTCAATTATTAAAAGGTTTATTGGCTGTATTTCATGTTATAACGTTTTCTACAGGCTGTATTTTCTATAATGACGGTTTTATGCTTCAAACTGTACTTCTAAGATCTGATGTAGACAAAATTTTACTTTATCTGTCACTGTTAAACAATATTGGCCTTTTACATTACATACTGAACAATATTCATTATAATTTTCGCCTGTCTACATTTGAATGTTAAGTAGCCAAATTGTACCTGCTGCTACTAGATGGCGCACTCGCTGCAATGTCATGTTCACCTGCCGCACTTGTTAACGCGGGCGCCTTGTCCGTTGCAACCTGTGGCTGTACAGGTATGAGCAGCCCTTACTACCCGTGACGATGGACTTAACAAGTCGTTGGAACTCCATTGCCAAAATATTGAGCAATGCTGCCTCTATAGCCGTCCATAAATGTCAAAATGTTGCCAGTGTAACATTTTGTGCACGAACTGATGTCTATATTATGTCCCACAAATTTTCACCGGGTGGCCAAATCGTTCACTCGAATTATCCGGAATGTTCTTCCTACCAGTTGCGAGCAACTGAGTCTCAGTGACAACTCTGTTGTTGTTTGCGAACGGGAAGTCCATGAATAGCAGCACATGATCTCCAAGTAGCCAAACATAACCATTTCCTGTCAATGATCGCTACAGTTGGATCAGAGGACCCAGTCCATTCCATGTAAAGACAGTCCATACCATTATGGATCCACCACCAGCTTGCATAGTGCTTTGTTGACAACTTCAGTCGATTGCTTCGTGAGTCCACGCCACACTCGAACCCTAGCATCAGCTCTTACCAAGTGAAATCGGGACTCATCCGACCAGACCACGGTTTTCCAGTCGTCTATGGCAAGGTCGATATGGTCACGAGCGTAGGAGTGGCGTTGTAGGTGACGTCGTGCGGCCAGCAAAGGCACAAGCGTCGGTCATCTGCTGCTATAGCCCATCAACGTCAGATTTCGCCGCCTGTCCTAACGGATACCGTCGTCGTACGTTTCACATTGATGTCTGCGATTGTTTCAGACAGTGTTGGTGGTCCGTTAACACTGAGAACTACAAGCACTGTGTATCTCGGAATATTGAATCCCCTAACGAGTTCCGAAATAGTGTCCCGTGAGTCTAGCACCAACTACCATTCCGCGTTCACCGTCTCTAAATTCCTGTCATGCACCCATAATGAAGTCGGAAACCTCTTCACATGAATTACCTGAGTACAAAAAACAACTCCGCCAATGCACTGCCCTTTTATGCCTTGTGTACGAGATACTTCAATCATTTGTAATTTCTGCATCCAGTGATGGCTACAGGTTGAGGATAACACGACGGTCGATCGGTAACGTTGGTCCTTCCGAGGCCTGTTCGGACGGAGTTTCTGTCTACAAAAAACTGATTTAATAGTTAGTACCATACCTTACTGACTGATATTTGAAACATGCAACGGGTAACGAAAAAGATAGTGAGGTCTTCGGAGAAACGGACATGATAGTTTAACTGATTAGTATTTGGCATTTGGTCTTGGAGAGTACTGAGTTAGTGTACGTTCTGGTGCTTGTGTACGCTAGTGATCTCTATTCTTTGGATGCTTTTAATGGTTATTCAAGGTTTTTTTTCAGGCATGTTGCGGTTGGAATGACTATAGAGTAGGATTTGATCTGGAAGACAACATAATTTATTTAACTCGGAAATAGACAATTGACAATGAATGAGTAAAACTACGCTCGCCTATTTTACGCTGTTACAATTCACAGAATTTAAACTCCCTTCTTGCGACACTTTGATTGGGAAATAAGTAGAAAGTTGGAAGTAGCAAGTGATCTGTCTGCTAGGACAAAAAGCGAATTAGGCTAATAACTCTACCTAGAAACAACTACATTACAAGCATAGGTAGTTAAGGCAACGAACAGGTCACAGCAGCTTTTATATCCGCAAATTGTTTTAAACGGGTGACTGACGTGATTATGGCTTCTGTTTTCGTGTTCTATCTCATGCTAGGGAGTGAAACCACTACACTATGTTAACAGTTCAAAGGGCTGAGAGGTTATACACGTTTGGGTAAAGCCCAAGTTACAGACACACGTGAACCGAAACGAAGATTTACGATTTACAAAGATGTTTAGTAAACACTTTTCATGTCCATTAAATTAATCAGACACTGGAAGAATTTAGTAGTAACTATTCGTGGTTACCCTATATTTAATCCAAACTCGGAAGCATTTTCCTTCTTGCGTCCGGTTCCCGCTATGTGGACAAGTACAGCACAAAATCTCGCACATAATAAAACGCACCAAAATTTCGGACAGGGATTTACCGTGAGACGAGTTTATTAAGTAACTACTGACTGTGGTGGAAGTAGGTGTAAATGTGTGAAGAACAAATACAGTCACAGTAACGCACGAAGTAAGCCATGTTCTGTGTAATGAAAAGTTCATCAGATCTGCACAGTAAGATATCGAAATCCGGCAGACGGTAACTACCATGAATTTCAACCGAGATAATAGAAAAAAGCCCCAAAGTATGAATTTACAGAGGAGAAAGTACCGCAATTAAACACCACTTGGTCTCGCATAACGGAATCCACATCACTTCAGTTGCAAAGTCTCTGATACTAAAACCTGATAAAACTACTACCTCTGTTCTACTTCATCGGCGATAATAAATCTGTGAAGGGAACAAACAATTAAACTTAGCCACTAAATACACCATTCTAGTATCTTTTTGCCGATAATTCGACACAGGCGCTGTGAGTGAACGTCCCGCCGCACACACGTCTTCTGGAACAGTGCATATAATGGCAGACCCAGAGGACCTCAACATCTACGTCACACTTCGCAATCCACCTAATAGTGTGTGGCGGAGGGTACTTTTTGTACTACTAATTGAGCCCTCTAACCCAGTTCCTCTCGCGAATAGTGAGTGGAAAGAATGATTGTTGACAAGCCTCTGTATTGGCTGTAATTTCTTAAATTTTCTCCTCGTGGTCATTACGTGAGACGTGTGTGGGAGGAAGTAATATATTTTCCGACTCTTCCTAGAAAATGCTCTCTCGAAATTTCAGCACTAAATCTCTCCGCAATACGCAACGCCTTTCTGCTAACGTCTACCAATGGAGTTTGTTGAGCACCTCCGTAACGCTCTCGCGCCGGCTAGACGATCCCGTGACGAAACGCACCGCCCTTCTATCAGTCCTACCTGGTAGGAATCCCTAACCAGCACGAATGGCGGGGGAAACCTAAACATTGCCCATGACCATCCTCTGCACGCCAAACCGTTAGCTTTTAGCTCATCTTTTGCTTGATCACCCTGTTCCTGTTCTTTGCCTCACTCAGATTGAAGTTAAGCTGGTACAAGACTGAGATTCCCTCTGCACCTTTGGTTCATCTGATAACACATTGAGAACCATTCATGCCTAACCACGCGTTATAGAAAAAGCCAAGGGGAGGAAGAAAGAAGATAGGACATGCACAGCAAAAAAATTTAGTATTGAAATCTGTGTATATTGCATAAACAGGCATTAAAATGCCGTAATCAACTATGGAGTGGTACCGACTGTGCCGTTCCAATACAATGATGATGATGATGATGATGATTATGATGATGAAGTCCCATACTCCTCGACAGAGCGTAGGTGACGATGCGGGAGACCCGCACCGCCATACTACGCAAGGTCCTATTGGAGGTGGTTTGCATTGCCTTCCTCCGACCATAATGGAGATGAATAATGATGATGAAGACGACACAACAACACCCAGTCATCTCGAGGCAGGTGAAAATCCCTGACCCCGCCGGGAATCGAACCCGGGACCCCGTGCTCGGGAAGCGAGAACGCTACCGTGACACCACAAGTATCGGACTCCAATACAATGGATGAAAGTAATCAAAACTTGATTAATCAATAAAGAATACACAGCACACAGCTATATGTACATCTACATCACACTCCGCGAGTCACCTAGCTGTAGGTGGTGGAGGGTAGTTCTGGTACCACTAACGTGTCCCATCCCTCGCGAATGGCGCATGGGAAGAATGATTGGTGGTAAGCCTCTTTATTACCGCTGATTTCTCTCATTTTCTCGTCATGATCCTTTCGTGAGCTGAATGTAAGAAGAAGTAATATGTTCCTGGGAAGTTCTCTCTGGAAACTTCAATAGCAAACCTTTCCCTGATGAACATTGCCTCTCTTGCACCGTCTGCTACCACAGTTTGTTGGGCCTCTCTGTAACTCGCTAGAGCTGACCAACGATCCTATGACAAAATGCGCTGCTTTTTGTTGATCTCTTCTAGTAGTCCCACCTGGTAAGGGACTGAGAGAGATGAACAATACTCAAGAACTGGTCGAACATGCACCTTATAAGCCACTTTCTTTGGGGATGAGTTACATATCCTTAAGATTCTTCCCTTGAACCTCAGTCTGGCATATGCTTTTCCACTATTTGATTTATGAAGTCATTTCACTTAAGGTCGCTCCAGATAGTTACTCCTAGATATCCTACAATAGATACTGTTTCCAGGAAACTGTCATCAATAGTGTGGTTATACAGTACTGGAATTCTTTTTCTATGTATGCGCAGTACGTTACTGCGGGAGACCGCAACATTCACCGATCTTCCATAGGTCATGTTGCAGTTGATACCGTTTCCTGGCGTCCGCAGCTCGTGGTCGTGCGGTAGCGTTCTCGCTTCCCACGCCCGGGTTCCCGGGTTCGATTCCCGGCGGGGTCAGGGATTTTCTCTGCCTCGTGATGACTGGGTGTTGTGTGATGTCCTTAGGTTAGTTAGGTTTAAGTAGTTCTAAGTTCTAGGGGACTGATGACCATAGCTGTTAAGTCCCATAGTGCTCAGAGCCAGCCGTTTCCTGGCTTGCCACTTTCTAATAAACAACAGTATAATCTGTGGACAGTCTTAAAAGGCATCCAACGCTTGCTACTAGACCATTGAAGTACATTGTTAACAATAACAGTCCTATCACACTTCATTGAGGTACTCAAGAAATTACCTCCACATCCGTAGATTTTGTTCCGTAAGAGAGACATGTTGAGTTCTGTCCGCAAGGAAGTCTTGAGTCCAGTCGCAAATCTGGTCCGATATTCGTTAATCTTGTACGTTTTCCCTAAACAGCAGTGCGGAACGGTGTGAAATAGTGCCTGAAGTCAAGGAACAAAACGTCAACGTAAGCGCCATTGTCTATAACGCTATGGATCTCATGCAGGAACAGAGCGAGCTGAGTTTTTCCAAGATCTCTGGCAGCGGAATCCACGTTAATTTTTATACAGGGGATTTTCATTCCCAAAAAATGTCATAATCTTTCAGCGTGAGAAATGTTCCATAACTACAGAGTAATAGTGAATGTTTGTAATTCCGATACAGGACTCTGCGGCCTAGCGTAAGCCTTTCCATTGGACGCCATTTTTTTGACTTGGTTATCCCTGAGCCAACGGCAACCGGTTTCTCCACGTGGGCTTCCATCCAGCTACTAACTGGGCATGATGTTGTTTAACTTAAGTGATCGGGAGAGAACCGGTATATCTAACGTGGCAATACTGTGTACAGCCTGTTACTTTTCTTGGGCTAATGCTGACACTGTTAAATGGTTCAAATGGCTCTGAGCACTATGGGACTCAACTGCTGTGGTCATAAGTCCCCTAGAACTTAGAACTACTTAAACCTAACTAACCTAAGGACAGCACACACATCCATGCCCGAGGCAGGACTCGAACCTGCGACCGTAGCGGTCGTGCGGTTCCAGACTGTAGCGCCTTTAACCGCTCGGCCACTTCGGCCGGCTGACACTGTTAAAATCTTGGCTCGTAGAGGTCGTAAGGTCGATCCGTACACTGTCTGCTTTATACTCTGATATGATACCGACCACTTAATCGACTACACTGGTGATCGCCCAGTGAAATGTTTTGTCACGTACACGTAATGCGAGTTAGAGATTGCTTAACATGAACGTTCAGGGACGTCTCAGGAATAACGTACGCTACAATCCAGATTTATATTTTACGTAACTGGTTTATTCAGTAAGCTATATGCCCATATTTCTAAGTGCGTTTATAGATCAGTTCTCTAACCCTACGCTCAGATGCGTCAAATGAATTCACGTATAACGAAATACAGTCCCATGCTGTGACCGCAGAAATCTCAATCGCAAGTTTCTTTCAGAACTTGTCACTTCGCTGCAACACGGATCAAGAAAAACATAAGTCTCCGATGGGCGTACCCGAACATAAACTGTCACATCAAAATACCAAAATAAGCCATCTCTCTCCGATTGCCGTAACATAGTCCTCCTTGCATTTCAGTAACTCCCCAGGACACATATCCCACCACTAATACTACACTACACTAATAATTCTACAATTAATTTACGTATGTCACGTGAAGGATTATTTGATACCGTGTCTACAGACACTAATTATTACTTGTTCAAACGTAGATGCATAATTTACGTACACAATGAAGTGCGTATACCGCCAACAAGGTTATTACGTTAAATAAATTTGATATACTAGTAACTACATACTGCTTCATTTATAAAACTCTTTGTGGAGTACTTTCTATTATGACACACTTAATGTAGACATTTATCATCATAGCATATTAAATAATACAGCACTTTGCGTTGCTACTAGTGATAATGGCTACTGTGCAATGTCTGGTAAGACAACCTTGTTTGTCATTTAAATCGTGTAAACTTTCGCATGCAGAGTCTAGCTATTTGCTTGTAATATCAGTTGGTGCCTGTGAACATAAGACTGCATTTTTTGACCTCCCAGATAACATTTAAGCCTATTGCATCAATATTCATTTTAAGTTATTAGTGTATTGGTTATGTTAAGAATCTTGGTAGTTCCAAATGATATTTAGCTTTGATCATCTGCAACTGTTAACTTCTCTCTCGCCTTTTAACAGTAGCTGCTTACCACTTGAAACCACACAGTCACTTCGTCTAATCCCTCCTTTGTCTGTATGCCCTCATCATGCTTGCCTCGGCCGAGCTCACTACCGTTGAGCCAAATACCGTTCGTATTCGCACAACACAATGAACTGTTCTTTAGTAAATCCGTGATGGACCATTTTAGTAGTAGTAGTAGCTTTATTCATCCGTAGATCTCTTTATACGATGATATAGGACATGTCAAAGAATTTACAAACATAGACTAATTTAAAATAAGCTAATTCTATTCACATGTGTTAACAGGCTTGTAGTTAGAGACAATCATTAGAATTACTCCTGGTATACAATACTTGTTTTACAGATAACTTATTAAATAACGCAGTGCCACACTGTTCACTCATATCTCACTATCAGTCACTACACACACGCTCATTGTTTCATAACACTTGATTCACCACAAACACACACACACACACACACACACACACACACACACACACAGACACACACACTGGTGATCTCTGGGCCATTTTCTGTACCGGAACATTCCATTTGCTATCCTGAAAAGCTGAGTCAGCATCCCTCCATAATGAGTGAGATGTTGAGCTCAGAAAGTGGAAGAGGTGTTAGTACTGTGCTATGCATAGCTTGGGGGTATTTCTAGAAAGGAAAAAGGAAGGAAAAAGCATAAAGTGAAGGTGTTATGTGGAATGTTGGATGTTTTATAATAATTATTATTATTTATTTGTATAACAATTTTTTATCAAACCCCTGCTCTGTTTTATCCAAGTACTCATAAAATATATTGCATAACAGGTACTTTTCAGCCGCCTTTTTAAATAAGTGTATTTTTGCAATTTCTTTAATTGGTAATTTATTGTACAGTTTTATTCCTTGGTAGAAAATGCTGTTTTGATTTTATGTTTAATTTTTCTTGGTAAATGTAAGTTGAGTCTATCTCTTGTTGCCTGGTCATGGACAGAGCTGTTTGTGCAGTAATTACGAATGTTATTTTTGATGTGTACAACTGACTGGTTAATGCATTCACATTGAGTAGTTAAAATCCCCAGTGTTTTTAACAGATGTTTACAATGAGCTCGGCTAGTATTTTTGGTTATTATTCTTATGGCTCTTTTGTGGAGTTTGAATACTGTGCTAATATTTTGTGCATTCGTTCCCCCCCAAAAAAGTATGCCATAGCTAACAACTGAGTGTGCATATGAATAATATGTAACTAAAAGACACTGCATTTTACACACTGATGATAGGATTCTAAGGGCACTGATGACATTCTGTTTTCAAGTACCTTTGTGCGTTCACCCCGCCCCCGCTTCAACTGAGAATCAATATTCGTTCCTAGAAATTTTGTTACACGGTCTATAGAGGTTCCATCTACATTTAATATAACATTATCATTATTCCACTTCAAACTGAAATTCATGGGAAGGCAAAAGGGAACTATCCCAAGCATTCCTAAAGAGCTTAAACTAATACATGAAATGTATTCGCAGTTGCGAGTGTCGAGAACTATCAGCTGTGTAATGTGATTACAATGTAGACCCATGCGTGACCGGGAGTCGAATCCAGATGTCCCGCCGTTTGCGTGGCGACCGATCGCGAAAAGCAGGAAATCGGGGTTCGAGACCCGGTCAGGCAAGGGGTTTACACTGTCGTCATCCCATTATATAGCTGATTATTGTACATATCTGCCGCCACATGCATACATATCCAAAGGAACATTGCATCGTAATTCTGGATGACACAGGCACTGCAGTATCGTGCTTAAGGTAATGGTTATGCTCCTCTGCCGCTCTCGTCTTTCCACAACACCACTGTGGACCGCCTCTTATTGTTCAAGCTTCTGGGAGTTACCGCAACAATGGAACCTCAGCTTGTTTTCCCCAGCTATAATTTACTCGTATAACTGTTCAGCTCCAAATAACTCTGAGCGGTAGTCTGAGTCTTCCTTTCCAACCTTATTACGTTACAATCCAGTATAGAAATTAAGATTTTCTTAATAAAAACTCTGCAAATGAAAAATAAAAATGAAAATGTTAACTAATAACATCACATAACTACTTGACTAATTTACCCAAAACAATGTTATTGTCAAGGTGCGAGTGCGTTATAAAATCACAATAACAAATTCGCTTCACGCTATTCATCCGTGTCACGATGGGCAGCCGCGTCATGTATGTGCATTTGATATTTGCCCGGAAAGGGGAAAGTGTGGTAGGGCTGCCAGGGCTTGTGGTGGCTGTCAGTGTGCGCCTGGTGGGGCTTTGAGGCAGAGGGGACGCGGCGGGGCTTGCGAAGGTGGCACAGCTCCTTCGAGTTGTGAGCCTCCGATAGCGGCGTGTACAGCTCCCGTTACTGATATGAGACGTGCTGGGCGTGTCCTTATGTACGCGAGGAGAAGTTCCTCGACGGGGGTCGGATTACTCCCGTCTTCCCATCGAGTTTTCAGCCGTTTTCTGTGGCCCCGGTCCTCTTGCTGTCAGCTGTGGCTCTCCCTTGGATCAGTGACTGCCACGGCCACCTTTCGTGTGTACGCTGTCGTTTTGTTCATCCGAACATCGGCCTAGGCCTTATTCCATGGTGCGCGGGTATTTAGATACTGCTTGGTAATTTTTAAGCCACTTAACATTGGTAAATTGTTCCGAGAACCTCTAATGTAGGTATGCCGGCCAGTTCGTTACTGCTTTGAGTGAAATTGGTGCCAGCTTGTTTTGCTCCTACCAGACGTAATTTATTTTTGCTTAATGTATTGACCGTTAAACTTAGTGCTCTGCTCAGCGTCTCATTTAACTGTCTGCACAGTTAGGACTTTCAGCCTAATTGCTGCGTATACCTTGGCGTTTTCTTTTTTTCTAATTCGAAGGTGCTAATCCGTGTATTTTGTAGTGAAACGTATTTCCTTCCATATAGCTTACTTTAGAAGAAGAGGCATTTTGTATATCTGCGTTTCATTCCGTCATTGTAAATTTCCCTTTGTCTGTCACACAACTGAAAACATATTGCCGTGTAACTTAACGTTGGTATCGTGGGGCAGCACAATAGTTTTTGCGTAGATTAAGCTATTGTTTCTGGTGTATTGTTTACGGTATTCCGTTTAGGCGGTGTTTGCTTAAGTAGGATTTCGTAAACTCGGTACAGTCCGCTCCCTCTGCGGCTGAAACCTTACTTAAAGTGTTTTAAATTAGCGTTTCCTACATTTAAAACTGTTTACTGTGTGTTATAGAAGGCGGACGCCACAGTAATCCCCAGGTTGTCCTCGAGCTGTAAGGAATCTAAGGCATCCCGATGTACTTTATTAAATAGAAGTCGGCGAGACCCCACTCCTGATTTTTTCCAGGATTTTCAAATTAAAGCCACGGTTTACAATTGTGGTGCAGCAGGGAGTTAGTTTATACTATTACGTATTATATGGACGGGAGAAAATTTTGAATTTATTTTTATGTTTTGGCTGAAGTTATTACAGTCTCATTCCTACTGATTAATTTTATTACGCTTCATTAAATATTTGAAACACGAAAGACTTTTACTAATTATCACTCAGTTTTTAATTGCTGAGTTTTATTAACCCTATTTTCAAATAACTCTGAAAGCCTCAAAATTCATCTTTAGTTTTAATTGAGGTAATTTGATTTAATTGTTACAGTTGTGAATTTCATGAATTACGTTGACGTGTATGAGCGTCACCAATTACGTTCGATCCATTGTAGCCCACTCCTTTCTTCCAGAGCAACTAAAACCTAAGAAGTTCGCTACATCTATACTATTCCAAGAAATGTACAAAATAACTTTAGTCAGGAGACTCGTAACCCGACGTAACGAACCACACACAAAAGCAGTTAACGTAAGTGTAAGACTGTGGATAACGTTGTACAGATCCCCTGCTGATGCATGCTACATGCAGTCAGCCATATAGTGGGTGCTCTTAAAAACTATTCGCATTGGTTCACGAGAGGCACTGTATGCCAGAACCACACTCAGTCCAAGTCGCTGCCTTTAGTCCATGTTATCCGGAAGCAGCAAAGAAGAGGCTTCTTGGACACCAAAAATGGTTCAAATGGCTCTGAGCACTATGGGACTTAACATCGGAGGTCATCAGTCCCCTAGAACTTAGAACTACTTGAACCTAACTAACCTAAGGACATCACACACATCCATGCCCGAGGCAGGATTCGAACCTGCGTCCGTAGTGGTCGCGCGGTTCCATAGTGTAGCGCCTAGAACCGCTCGGCCACTCGGGCCGGTTCTTGGACACCAAGACAACACCAACTGGTCCTCAATTGTATCCTTCGGAAGCACTCGCTCGTATTGTGAACTGCCTACCATCACTCAGCTCCTCCGACGCCTCTCGAAGTCCGTGCTGTTCTATTCCTCTGCAACTCAATCCAGAGGCCTCTTGACAAAAGCGGCTGCCCCGTGCTCTATGCGTACGGGTCTGCCAAGTTACCAGCAGCCAACCACCTGTAGTGTCTCATGAGCACGGGCCACGATTGCTCGATTCCTGGCGTACGGCCCGATATGAGGAAGAGATCGGCCATGCACGCAGGGCCGCTCATCTGTGTTATTGGCCACCATACACGACTCGTCTCTCTAGGCTCACGTTGCGAGACCAGACGGTTTCGCAGCTCCTCGACAAGAAGAAGACGAGAACAACGGAGGGCGTGACCTCTATTCGTCAGACGCCGTTCACCAAGTGTAGTCCGCCAGCTGCCACCCACGGCCCCGGCGCTCGCTCCAAGTAGTGGCCGCTCCGCTGTCACAAACCTGACTCTTCCCTCTCGTCGCGCTCGCCCGTTCGTCGATTCGCGCTGGCTACGTACACAGCTGTTTTAGATGCTTCGCCCACTTTATGTCATAGGAGGAACACATCACTTGATCTGTCGCTGCCTACTGTGGCGCGACTTTAAGTCTGAGGTCTGGCGATAAATCACTGCACTGGTTGCAGAGTGCATCATACTCGGTGAAAAAGCAAGATAACCTAGGTCCCGTGATCACTGTGAGAAGTCATCCGCGTTTAAAATGTCTCTGTGTTGCGCCACTGTCAATCGCCGTTCAGAAAACCGTCGTCACACACCCGTGCGTTGGACAGAGGTTAGCTCTATGTTTTGCAGTTACAGGCGCCCTGGAGATGTCAAGGTATTAGTAGAGATATGGATTTGGACACGACTATTGTCATTGTCACATGCTCTCACTTTCATCATAAGCGGATTAGTTTTTGTACCTCGCTACTAGTTCGTTTGCTTATGTTTGGCGAAATGGAAAACGAAATAAGAACACCATCTTTTCGACGTATGATATGGATGTACTCTACCTCTCGAATTGGTCGGTGCGAAAGCCTCAGTTTTTGAAAATAAAATAGCTGAAGGCTGAAGTATAAAAGAAGAAAATGTGCAGCCTCTCGTTGCAGTCATCATTCTTTCAGCCTTTTCCATTTCATTTCGAATACCTACGTCACTTAAATATGAAAATCATCACGTGTATGCTAAATAACACGTCTAATGATCTTTTTATGAAAAGTGCGCTGTTTTTTTTTAAAGTATATACTTCATACAGAAATACAGTTTTCATTTCCAACAAAAAATTTTACTTATTGTTCTTTTGTGAAAGATTGTTGAAGAATATTGCATACTTGAAAAGCTACAATTGTTTTATTCTATTTTTTTCTATTTTACGCTTCATCTAAATGCTTGCAGAACTTGCATCTTTCTGTAAAAGTTTGAATCTACCTGGAATCGAACCCAAGCCCCCCCGCCCCCACCCCGCAGTGAGAAATCACGCTGACACAGAGCCACGAGACTTATGGAAAAAAATGTCTACCTTATTTTTGCATTATTAACCGTTGTCAGAAAACTCTGAAATCGATTTCATCGAGATTTTTTTGAGGGTTGTGTCGAACTGCTTTGGAAGTGGTATAGTTGAGTTTTGAACTTCACGTCCCATAAATGTAAAAAATTAGAAAATTCTCTTGTCGTGTGGTCTCCTTGATAGGGAACAACAGGCAACGTGCTCTCATGTGGAGGCACAATTCAGTGCTACTCCTGGCAACTTTGATTCATAAATTAATATATTTTCTCCGTTCATCTTTCTTTAGGGTACTGTACACCACGTCTTGAGTCCGTATCAGTACATCGAAACACAGAGCTGCCTTAATGT
Organism: Schistocerca nitens; assembly: GCF_023898315.1. NCBI lineage: Eukaryota > Metazoa > Arthropoda > Insecta > Orthoptera > Acrididae > Schistocerca > Schistocerca nitens. Next base: position 759,940,750 of record NC_064617.1, on the reverse strand, counting down.
CTTACACTTATAAACAGTGATCATCTCGATAAAATCGGGCGTGGGTCACAGTCAAACTTCACTGCAGCCAGTTCTCACGTTTAACTTTGATCGAGGTCGGTGCACCAGAATTTTGCGTTGAAGGGGATCAAATACCGATTTTACCACTATTAACGTTTAATCGAGTTTGATGCGCTAGGCTTCGGATATTGGATTTAGTTCGAATGATAAATGAAAAAGTTCACTGCAGAATCGGTGATATGATGAAGATGTGGGAGACATTCCCAAGAAGAAGAAACAATATGATGAGGCATGGGTTAAGGTAGCATTGAAGTGATTTAATGGTACTTAAGCTGTAGAGAAAGAGGTGTAGGTGAAAAGAGAGACGCCTTAGACCATGCCGTTGGCGTTGATCTACCAGCCGCTCCACACAGCATGATGCCTGGATCCCGTCACGGCAGTTTCAAGACATATGCTGTGAGGTCAAAGGAGGGCTCTTCTGTAGACACCTGCACTTCTAATAACACCGTGCCACGATGCAGTCACCGCTGCAGTGTCACTACTCATGCAGCCTTTGTTGTAAGAGACCCAGAAGTGGGATTGTTCTGAAGACGCACTTCTAAACATCGCATGCCAGGAAGCGGCCACGACGGCAGTGCCAAGTATGCAGCAGACCCTATAGGAGAACTCGTAGCAGAGCTCTTCTGAGGTTACTTGCATGTACAATCACAGGGCCCAGGGATGTGGTTACAACGGCATTGCCAACTCGTAGATGCTGTCGAAGGTGGGCTCTTCTGAAAAACAGAGGTTTCCAGGATGGAAGCAGAGGAGATTTGCTTTTCTAATCACAGGGTGCCACGATGCAGTCACCATGACACTGTCAACATGTACGCAGCCATTGTTGTAGGACAGTTTGAAGCTGATTTCTGATGAAGAACTTCCAGTCACACGGTGCTGGGTTCTGTTCTCTTACATGTTGACTAATTCCTATGACTACTATGGTCACACAACGGAACATACAAAGTTATTCTAAATGATGGACCCATTTTCAAACATTCGTATGTAAGTATAAATCTGAAATGAACAAGCTTTATACCAATGAATGGATGAAGTTTCAAAGATATGGCGGGCAGCGGCGGGCGTCGATGGTTTCAGAAGTGGCCGGTAGAGTTCGTGCGACAATAGCGCCGTTATTCCGTTTCCCTGTCAGTTGTGAGTGAGATGGCGACAGTGCAGCTCAAGGTTTTCTGCGTTCTTGAGTTCGCGGAAAGTGAGTTCAAATTGCAGTGCAGCGAGCATTTCGTACCAAATTCGCTGCTATTCAATCACCAACTCGCAAAAGCATTAACGGTTGGTTTATGCAGATTAAACAGGCCGACTGCGTGTGTCAGAGAATGATGTCCGACGGATTCAAGAAAGTTTTGTGCGCAGTCCCAGTAAGTCTACCAATAGAGCCAATTCAGAACTTGGAACACCCCAATCAACAGTATGGAAAGTTCTGAGACTCCGTTTGCTGTACAAGCCCCTACGGATTACAACTAGTGCAGGCTCTCAAACCCAATGAGAAAGAGAGGCGTCTTACATTTTCTGGTAATGTGCTAAGGAAGATGGAAGCTGACGCATTTCTACAGCGTGTAATTTTTAGCGATGAAGCGACGTTCCACCTTAGTTGAAAGGTCAACAGACACAATGTTCACATATGTGGTTTGAAAAATCCACATTCACTACTGCACCACGAAAGTGACTCACCTAAGATCAAAGTGATCTGTGCCGTATCCCGCACAAAAGTTAATGGACCATTTTTGTTTGCGGAAATGACTGTAACGGGAATTACGTACCTGGTCATGTTGGAACAATGGCTGTTCTCTCAACTTATGGAGGATACCCAGGCCTTCATTTTCCAACAGTATGGAGTTCCACCCCATAGGCACCAAGATGTACGAGGCTTTTTGAATGACTCCCTGCCTCTCCGCTGGATCGGTCGCAGGGGATTTGAGGACCTGGCTCTGCACTTGTGACACCGAGATCTCCTCACACCCTGCGACTATTTCTTATTAGGTTATGTGAAGGAAGCTATTTATGTCCCGCGTCTACCAACCATTGTGAATGATCTGCGAAACCGGATCACTGCTCTGAAACTTCTTGGCAGATTAAAACTGTGTGCGGGACCGAGGCTCGAAATCGGGACCTTTGCCTTTGGCGGGCAAGTGCTCTACCAACTGAGCTACCCAAGCACGACTCACGCCCCGTCCTCACACCTTCACTTCCGCCAGCACCTGGTCTCCTACCTTCCAAACTTAACAGAAACTCTCCTGCGAACCTTGCAGAACTAGCAGTCCTGAAAGAAAGGATATTGAGGAGACATGACTTACTTAGCCACAGCCTGGGGGATGTTTCAGGAATGAGATTTTCACTCTGCAGCGGAGTGTGCGCTGATATGAAACTTCCTGACAAATTAAAATTGTGTGCTGGACCGAGATGCGAATTCGGGACCATTGCCTTTCGCGGGCAAGTGCTCTACCATATCGGCGCACACTCTGCTGCAGAGTGAAAATGTCACACACAGTTTTAATCTGCCAGGAAGCTTCATATCAGCGCACACTCCGCTGCAGAGTGAGAATCTCATTCCGGATTACTGCTGCTGTGCACTCGGGAACAGTAGATACACTTTCGCGTATGTGGGACGAGTGTGGCTACCGCGTCGATGTTTGCCGTGCAACAAGCGGTGGCCACATTTAACGTTTACAACATTTATCAAATTTCTCATTATTAATTAATTATTAAAAACTAATTAATTACAAATCATTCCAAATTATTAAATTTATTAAACTCATATCAAACATTACCGAACTATCAGTTTAATAAGTCGCAGCTGCAAAATACTAACGCGAATTCTTTACAGACGAATGGAAAAACTAGTAGAAGCCAACCTCGGGGAAGATCAATTTGGATTCCTTAGAAATGTTGGAACACGTGAGGGAATACTCACCTTACGACTTATCTTAGAACAAAGATTAAGGAAAGACAAACCTACGTTTCTAGCATTTGTAGACTTAGAGAAAGCTTTTGACAACGTTGATTGAAATACTCTCTTTCAAATTCTGAAGGTGGCAGGGGTAAAATACAGGGAGCGAAAGGCTATTTACAATTTGTATAGAAAGCAGATGGCAGTTATAACAGTCGAGGGGTATGAAAGGCAAGCAGTCGTTGGGAAGGGAGTGAGACAGGGTTGTAGCCTATCCCCGATGTTATTCAATCTGTATATTGAGCAAGCAATAAAGGAAACAAAAGAAAAGTTCGGAGTAGGTGTTAAAATCCATGGAGAAGAAATAAAAACTTTGAGGTTCGCCGATGACATTGTAATTCTGTCAGAGACAGCAAAGGACTGGGAAGATCAGTTGAACGAAATGGACAGTGTCTTGAAAAGAGGGTATAAGATGATCATCAACAAAAGCAAAACGAAGATAATGGAATGTAATCGAATTAAGTCGGGTGATGCTGAGGGAATTAGATTAGGAAATGAGACACTTAAAGTAGTAAAGGAGTTTTGCTATTTGGGGAGCAAAATAACTGATGATGGTCGAAGTAGAGAGGATATAAAATGTAGACTGCAATGGGAAGGAAAGCGTTTCTGAAGAAGAAACATTTGTTAACATCGAGTATAGATTTAAATGTCAGGAAGTTGTTTCTGAAAGTATTTGTATGGAGTGTAGCCATGTATGGAAGTGAAACGTGGACGATAAATAGTTTAGACAATAAGAGAATAGAAGCTTTCGAAATGTGGTGCTACAGAAGAATGCTGAATATTACATGGGTAGATCACATAAGTAATGAGGAGGTATTGAATAGAATTGGGGAGAAGAGGAGCTTGTGGCACAACTTGACTAGAAGAAGGGATCGGTTGGTAGGACATGTTCTGAGACATCGAGGGATCACCAGTTTAGTATTGCAGGGCAGCGTGGAGGGTAAAAATCGTAGAGGGAGACCAAGAGATGAATACACTAAGCAAATTCAGAAGGATGTAGGCTGCAGCAGGTACTGGGAGATGAAGAAACTTGCACAGGATAGAGTAGCATGGAGAGCTGCATCAAACCAGTCTCAGGACTGAAGACCACAACAACAACAACAACATCAAACATTATGAAAACCAACTATGCAACTTCCTATTTTCATTCGTATCAGGCTTGTTCATTTTGGTTTTGCACTTCCATAAATATGAAGATTTGGAAATGGGTCCTTCATTTACAATAACCCTCAGCTTTTGTTTCTGTATCTACCGTATTTTTACACGCAGTGGAGGCACTATTAATCTGTAGGAGTGTTCTATATTACTTCCTATTAATGTCATTTATTTCTTCCTTTCCAGAAACCTGCCCACCTGTACGTCTAAATAAAGTGCGCCGGTACATACAATAAATTCAATTTTATCCATGTGTTAGTTCTTTATCAATTCTTTCAAGTAATAACGCAGTACTAAGGTTGTGAGTCAATACTGCAATGATTAACAATAACTATATGTAAAAATTAATTACATATAGATGATCTGAAATGATTATAGCTAATAAAACAAGAAACAAAAAGATGGATGCTTTAAGTTGTTTCTAATGCTTCCAATTACGTGGACTTCTTTGGATGTCTTTCAGATTGCGGCTGTTTCTTTGTATCTTGTAATTTTGCACGCAACGAGTGGGAAAATAATCTACAGTTACATCTATCTGCTCGTTTTCTACCATTATTATCCGTGTACTGTATACACTAGTCGTATTCCATAGTATCTGTGTACATCCGTGTAGTGTGTAGCTCGGTAAGTCTCTGCTCAGAAAAGGTCTGCGAGGATTCCATAAATAACTTGTTTAATATTATTAATGTAATTAAGTTCATAGAAATACCGGATGCAGCACAAGTCAATTAACCACTCCGTATTTCTGTCCATCGCCAAGTTTTACCTATTAAGTGATATCCCCCACACTGCAAAATCACGAAACCTGTGCGCACCACTCCGTATTTCTGTCCATCGCCAAGTTTTACCTATTAAGTGATATCCCCCACACTGCAAAATCACGAAACCTGTGCGCAGTGAATGTTGTTTAAAGAGTGGTAGAAGAACTGGTTTGTTATTAACAAGTGACAATCTGAGCATTGACGTCATTTGTGTATTCACTGAAATGTGTTCATTATGAAAGATTATCATCTATACAACAAAGTGTGTTGTATTGATAGATATGGGAATTTGATTGAAATTATGGAGATTTACGACGGTCTGTCTTTGAAAATGCCCACAAACGTAGCCACCATGCAGAGCAGCTGTTTACAAATTCAGTTGAAGTTTCCAGATGACAGAATCTGTAGCTGACGTACCACGTAATGGTCTTCCAAAAGTAGTGATACTAAAGAAAAATCTGTAACTCATTGCAAATGCATTGCATGTTCAACCGTCTAACAAACATGCAAGTACAATTCCTAATGAACAATAATTTTCTTACAGCGTAAGGAGAATATTAAAAACATTTCATGCTAAGCCTTATAAGGCTACATTAATACAAGAACTAAACGAGGATTACCCTAATCAAAGATGTGAATTCTGTGACTAACATGTGATTCGCGGTAAAGGTGATCCTAGCTTTTATAAAACAAACCCGTAATCTGAAAAGGTAAGTTTTAAGTTAAATGGAACGAAATCATTGGTTTTGAACTTCAGAATATCCGTGGTTTATTATGTTGAAGGAGTTAAATATTCCTTGAGCTACAGTTTGGCTGGTATATGCAACAAATGAGTTGTAGGCCCTGTTTTTGTTAAGTTGGTGACGGTGGAAACGTATATTCACATTTTGAGAGAAGTTATGATTGAATTAGACAATATCCCTGTACTTGAGTCTGTGCGAATCAGTCTCATTTGGCAGCATTATTGGACGACAATGTTGAAGAGTGGATAGAAAGGCTGGGTTAAATCTATAGGCTTCAGTGGTGTCCGGACCTCACACCATGGATTTTTTTTAATGTGGATGATATTGATATGCAGCGTTTTTACTTCAAAATTTGAACAAAAAATGGTAACAGTAGAGAGTAAAGTGACTAGTTATGGAAGTCAGTGTTCAAACGATGTGTTAAATGTGTGGATAATAGACGAGCACACTTCGAACGTTCTGAGTAGGACAAATTACTTTGCACAAATCATTAGAGATACACAATACTGTACCCCATTTTCGATTAACTTACTTTTGTCGCACACTGTACCATGTTTATTCATGGAAAATGACCGGAAACTGATTGGCAAACTATAATATGGTCCATGTGTATCGTAGTTTAATCCTTTCATAGTTGCTGACGACGGTAGTTTGAAGTCACGCGGCCTCAGTGCATTTTATGTGAGTCATTACAAACATATATCCAGCAGCACGTTATTGATGTTGACTTTTCGTAGAATATACATGATCTGTTACAGAATACACATTTCATTAAGAGATATATCTTACCATACCAATTCGCGTAAGGTTATGCGAAAACTGTTTTTCGTTTTATTATACAGCACATAAACACAAGCTGGCCGAGGAGCATAAAAACCAAAACTGAGATCACATCTCTCCGTTCAGGCAGAGCCTGTAAGAAATAATAATCAGTAGTTCTGCATTCAGATTGAGCGGGTCGCAATGGTAAAAGTCAAACATCAGGCAAAAAATGACTTGCCCGTAATATTTTATAAAACATGATAATGGATAGCCATAGAACTCCACTTTGAAATCAACTCGCACAAACTGTACTACATCTATCCTGGAGCGATTGCTGCACGTAGATTTGGCGTTTCAAAGTGTGTGTGGGAGCAATCTACATCTACATCTACATACATACTCCGCAATCCACCATACGGTGCGTGGCGGAGGGTACCTCGTACCACAACTAGCATCTTCTCTCCCTGTTCCACTCCCAAACAGAACGAGGGAAAAATGACTACCTATATGCCTCTGTACGAGCCCTAATCTCTCTTATCTTTGCTTTGTGGTCTTTCCGCGAAATATAAGTTGGCGGCAGTAAAAACCGAAATCAGTCGCAGGAGATCACACGTCACACCCATATTAAATTAAGAAATGTTACTGGGTACTATGCAAACGTTGAAATTGTAGCGTCTTGTGACCTGTCACAAAAGGTGTAAACTAAAAGTACAGAATACATAGTGTAGTCGTACATCCCAAACTATAAAAGATAAAACATAGACAGTAGAAATTAGAAAGAGATAAGGGAGGTACAGACGAGGTGCATACATTAAAATTGAAGGCAAAAGGAGCGTTTATCAGAATCAGACATTGGCAAACCAAAACCACGTTCATAACAAAATACAATGATTATGTTAATATGGGGTACTCAATGAGTGATACCTAAGGGGGCACAGAGCACCGCGTACAGCGCTACTGGTGGCGTGGCATTACACCAGCCACGTAAGAAGGTGGCCATTGGCCGATCCCAAAAGGCAACATGTATGTAGACAACAAAAGGGGGGGGGGCTGATTGGCCCAAAACATAAGGAAGCACTTCCCTACTCTGTGTTAAAGTAACAAAGCTGCAATCGGAAGGGGATGGCGTAGGTGAGCTGCAGCGTATCCCACTGATCACGGTATAATATGCCTTATCAGTTAAATTTTAACACTGTCTTTTGCTTGCTAAATGATACTTTCATTTCTTTGGTATGATACGCGAGTTTCAGAATGGTAATCTAAATAAGGCGCAGACGGATGAAAAGTGATTGTGTAAACTTGTTTTGTAAACCACCGCAAACGAAGTTAGTAGAATTAAAAATGGCATCATTCAAAAATCGTGCGAACTGTTATTCACCAAGTAACTCTTGTCAGACTTCACGTGATTCTACACCGTTACAGCCATTCATCCAGATCCTGAGGTCCACGCCCACAACTTACACTGTACAGAGGGGACATCGTCATCTTAAAGACGCAGCTCAGCTTATGTCAGGTACCTACAGCGAGATAAGACATACGTGCGTGTTTCCCCCAACAGCCTTGCCGAGCTCAGACGATCTGTTAGCAATAAGTTCTGTGAACGGTCTTGCTAACGACGCATGGAGAGTGTTGAAAACTCCTGGAAAATATGGAAAAACCACTTGCTGTGGGAGAAGATGTGTTCATTTAAGATTCCATGTTGGGTATTATTAAAAGGCGTCTAAATCTCAATATCTAACAAAATAAAAGAAATCTCACGCAGATCAGGGCAGTTGTACGTTTACGATTGAATCTGTTGGCTACTCTGTCTTCCCATATCGCTGAGCGGATGCAAGACGTTGAATTGTTAGTAAGAAAAAGATAAACGAAAACTTGTGTAGGGAAGGCACAACACCCCCTGCTTGACGTTACTTTTTAGTGGATGCAGAGTGCGGAGGAAAAGAAAGTCCTACGATTAACGAGACTGGCTGCAGCAGTGAGCGCTGCTCCACCTGATCCCAAACCGCCGCGTACAGTTGTTGGCTGTCAGATGAGATTTCCCAGGGCGGGCTGTGGGAGGGCACAGCCTTGCAGGAAAGGAGCGAGGTCGCTTCCGGCAATCCATCACCGAGCGTCATATTTATTCCACTGCGCGATTAATCCTCGGCGGCCCTCACGTGTCGATAAACGCGCCGGAATCGTGCTAACAGGGGTTTGCTGGTACCGAAAGAGGTCATGAGTCTCGTTCCCCAGACGCTGCTAAAATAAATAGATGAGAACCAAGTAACTAAAAATAGAATAGAAAGCGAACGCAAGTAAAACAATGAGAAACGAAAGCGTAACTGGAACGCTATTAAGAATTGGATTACTGAAGTTTTTTGGGACAATTACGGCGTGACGTCAACGAGGTAGAACGACGTCTATTGTCTCACTGTCGCAGCTGTGAGACAATTCCAAGCAAAGAAAGTCATTAACAACACTTTCCAGATACAGAAGAAGCTATTATACATATTCGCAAGAGAACAATAAAAAAGGTCCTCAGAAATGACATTTTACAACTTTTCCTGTTTCACAAAAGGTTGTCCGATCTGAGCAAAATATCAGAAAACATTGCTCGTGTTCCGGACATCGAAGAGAAACCGCAAAGAGAAGCATACGTTTTGTTAAAGAATTGGTAATAAATCTACATAAACCACTGTAATTAAATTGTTTTCAGGAATAAGTGACGGTATTCTTTTCACTTCCAGTAATTGTTCCGTCTGTGAGTTGCTTAGGAGAGAGAAGAAACCGAATAAGTAGGATAAGAAATTTTCTTGAAAAGATGAAAACAGGCTGGTACTATACATAAACATGTGACGTTCATATTAACTTTTGGCAGAAGAATCTGTTTATATATAAGCGTCAGAATACAAATTTAGAGGCGAATACAGTAATCATGTACAGTAATTAATTGAAACACTTCGTACGCAAAGAGAAAAAAGTATTACCTAAAACAGAGCGTTGGAATACTGTTTTTCACATTGTAGGATGGACTGATAACTTAACTCATGGCATAGCGAAAATGCAAATGGTAATGATAACGATGTGTTTATCACAGCGCGTTTCGTGGTGTCATCCGAGGAACTTAGACAGTTCTGCGAAACGTTACAAAAAATGTTACAGTACAACATCATTCTACTTCCATTATTTAGAGCACAATACGGAACAAGTTAATGATGGTATGACAGATAGATATTCAACGATGACGGGCCCTGCAGACCACGCGCTTCTTCCACAAACTGCCCCCATTCCTTCCTGTTTTGTGTTTGGTTCCTCCAGTTGTCTTCGATTCCCAGGGCCGCTAGGTCCTTCGCCAGGTCGTCCATCCAGCGTTGCCTTGGTCGTTCAATGGGGCGTTTGGTGTCTGGTTTCCCGCTAGTGCCATCTTCGCCTGTCTTCCATCTGGCATACGAGCTACATGGCCCACCTATTGTATTCTTTTGCTCCTTATCTTCTGTAGGAAAGTTGGTTGTCGCATCAGAAGGTAGATTTCTTCGTTTCTCCTCCTCCTCCATTCTCCATTATCTAAAACAGGTCCCCATATCATCCTCATTACTCTTCTTTCAAATATTATTAGTTTTTCCCTTTCTAACTTTGTCATGCTCCATGTTTCTGAACCGTACACTACAGCTGGGCATATCACTGTTGTAGATTTTCATCTTAGTGTTCACTAATATCGATTTAGAGCCGAGAGTCTCTGTGAGGGAATGCATGCATTTCATTCCCACTGCTACTCTTTCGTTTATGTCCTTTAATGAATATATATATATATATATATATATATATATATATATATATAATGTAAAATGAATGGATGAAAATGGGGAAGAAACGGCTTTAAATATTTTAGTTACTTACTCTTTCAGTACGAACTTTGTTGAGGAACCCTTTTTTTTACGTTAGGTAATAAAAATTCATTTAGAGAGAATTAAGCACATTTAAAATTACGTGAACTGTAGCAACCCTCTCATGCTGATAAATTCAAACTAACTGATTAATATCATTTATTAGTTTGAAAGTTATTTAAATTAAAATTTTACGTATTTCGGCCTTGGCACACATTTTCTAAATGCAGTGGGTTTTTAAATATTTACTGAATTCTTTCCCGGCGTTAGCTATGGTACACAAGACTGTCTCTGTTAGCATAAAATGGTTAAATATAGCCAAGCCGACCTGAACGTTTAATTATCATTGACAAAACACACTTCACTATACGTTTAAGTTATTTGCTTTAGAAATTGGAAGAACCAACACATTAACGACTTCAACGTTAATTATCTGCCTATGAATGCACAAATGTAAAACCAGTAATAAATTCAGTCAGCCTCAGGATCGCTGTAAAAGAAAAATATTTCGTAATTGACTGCTAATTTTACATGCTCTCGATTTACGGGTTTGGTTAATTTTATAGCGAAACAATTTTTTAAATGTGCCGCCGCTGCAAATCGTTCGGTCGCGGCACAGCCCAGCAACACCAACGATAATCGCTGAAAGTGCTGAAAATTCTTTAAAGAAATATTATAGATGACATGGGCAAGCTAATTTACATTAGTAATACACAATTTTGATAAATTATAATATATTTAGACCACAACAATATTTAAAATTACACACCTTTATAATTTCTCCTCTAATGGCGGCTAAAGACAGATACAGACAAAAGATGTCTACTCATCCATATAATGCTACGTCACAGGTTCCTCTCTCTCTCAGCTCTCGAGGAAGACGACATAGAATGCACATTATGTAGTGCTATTTATACTATTGCTGATTATTAATATCTCTTTGTAATCTTACAACATAATTTTCCCCTGTGGCTATATTTTACATTTTTTTCATCTCAGATATTAACATATTTCGTAATTACATAATGAGTATAGATATATTGCAATCATAAATACATCGAGAATATTATTACAGAAAATAGTACAATAATAACCAACGTCCTTTATACAAAATTAAATAATATTTTTTGTTAAACAAATACAGTACACACGAATTGCTTAATAGCGGCGTACATAGTACAATTAAACGTCATTTCAGTTTGTTAACAGTGTGTGTGCTGCCAGGGAACGTTAGAGTCCATTTTTATGTTGTTGTCCGTAGTAAACCAAGATCCCAAGTATTTGAACTGGTGTACTCTGTTGAACCTCTTGCTGTCTATCTCAAGAAATTCTTCCTGCTCTTGTCTTCTTCCTAATTGGATGAACTCTGTTTTGTCTTGATTCACTATGAGCCCTACCTTCTGTCCATAATTGTCCATTTTCTGGTACATTTCTTTCATCTCGTGCTTTGATGCACTTAGTAGTACTGCATATGCGAAACAACTGAAGTTAGCGTCCATCTCTACTCCAGCCCACTCCTGTTGCCTACACTCTTTAATTACTTTCTCTAAGATGACATTGAACAGAACACATGAGAGAGCGTCCCCTTGTCTGAGGCCTGTCTCAATCTCGAATGTTTGTGATTTGGCTCCCCTGAAACGTGCTGCTGCCTTTGACCCTTCCATACAAGCTTGCACCATTTTCACTAGCTTCTCAGGGATTCTGAAGTCACGCATTGCATTGTATAGGCTATTCCTGTGGATGCTGCCATATGCACGTTCAAAGCCGACGAACAGGCTGTAGATATCTTTATCATATTCCCAGTGTTTTTCAAATAATTGTCTTCGTTTGAAAATGTGATCTATTGTCGATAGGTTTGGTCGAAAGCCAGCTTGGCAATCCTGCATGTTGTTCTCTATGAATGGTTGCAATTTTCTGAGGATAATGATGGACAGCACTTTATACGTTACATTCAACAAGCTGATTCCTCTGTAGTTACCGCATTACATTTTGCTTCCCTTCATGTATATTGGGCATATTATAGCCAATTTCCATTCTTCTGGCGTGTCTCCTGGTGCCATATCAACTGGATCAGTTTACATATCTCTAAGTGTAAGCTCTCACCTCTCTCCTTGGTTAATTCTGATGTTATTCTGTCCTTCCCTGGAGCTTTGTTGTTACTGAGTCGTTTGATTGCGATCTTCTCGTCTTCTTCACTAACTTCCCATTCTTCTTCATTTTTCCTTTCCTCTGTAGTGTTTGTTGGTAATATCTCATCTTGGTCTGGGTGATTCAACAGTTCTGAGAAGTATTCTTCCCATCTTTCTACAATTCTTTCCTTGTCATTTATCAAGTTGCCGTTCGTATCCCTAATGAAAAAAGTTTGGCTCTGAAATCCACGTTTTCGATTTTTTATGTATTGGAAGAATTGCCCTGAGTTCTTGTTTTGGCTCTCTGCCTCAAATTGTTCTAGCAAACTGGTTAGATATATTCTCTTCTCTGCTCTTAGGATTCGCTTTGCCTCCCTTCTGATGTTGATAAAATGTTCCCTTTTCTGCTCATTCTCCCTGTGAGCTACCCACTTCTCCCTCATCATCCTTCTCTTTTCTGTAGTCTTTTGGCATGTCACGTTGAACCATTTGCTCTTCTTCATTATCTTCTTTCTTCCCAGTATATCCTCCGCTACACTTAGTACCGTGGACTTTATGTCTTTCCACCTTTTCTTCCACATTCTCTCTTGGTTCCAGGATCTCTAGGACCTCAGAACGGTTTTTGATTTCTATACCACAATTGTATAGGGGCATAAAACAATTATCATTACTAGCAACTGAATTAATCCGTAGTTAATGTGCATCATTTTACCAAGTTACCTTATTCATTGCGTAATATGGCAAGAAAATTAACGAGTAAAAAATTCCAACTCTATATTGAAATACGAGACAACACTCGTGTTGTCCAACTTCATGATGTTTCGTAACTAACACTTTTGCGCTCATAAATACGAAACTGACTTGTTTTCATAATTTGTTAATCCGAAGGAAATCGCCGGCCGCTGTGGCCGAGCGGTTCGAGGCGCTTCAGTCCGGAACCGCGCTGCTGCTACAGTCGCAGGTTCGAATCCAGCCTCGGGCATGGATGTGTGTGATGTCCTTATGTTAGTTAGGTTGAAGTAGTTCTAAGTCTATGGAACTGATGACTTCAGATGTTAAGTCCCATAGTGCTTAGAGCCATTTGAATTTCCAAAGGAAATCCCATGGAAGTTTTGGTAAAAACTCTATGGTGACTCAACTACGTTTGCCGGTTGTTTTTCAGTACACATTACATGCCACTGATAGCGAAACTACGAAAATGTTATCAATAATCTAGACAATATGAAATATTTTATTGTAAATTGAAACAATCAGAATGGTTTTGTAAGTGGATATCCTTTCTGTGGCGAGACAACATTCGTACAAATCTTGCTATTAATAGAAATTATAATTATGCAGTCACTAGGCGATTCCGCGGCAAGTGTAATGTCCCCACGAGTAGGCAGTGGCATCGAGTGCGAGGCGACATCAGCGCCTTCCGGAGCCAACGAGGAAGGCTGCGCAGTGTTGCGAGCAGGGAGATATAATAAGGGGAGACGGCACTACACACTTGCGCTTCGAAGACGGCACTGCCACGTTACATTCCCCAAAAAACATTGGCAGACTATTGTTTACAATAGCTTCTTGTTCTTAATTGGTGGTGTGTTCACGCAAAATTTGTTTCAAATAGCAAATGTTACAGTACCTTCGTAAATTACAGTATCAGGAAGTCACTAGCTGACGTTTTTCTTTGTTTAAATGCATATATGGTGCAGTAATACAACGCATGTGCTCTCGTAAATATGAGTTTCGTATTGTTTTTCGTTTCGAATAACCAAGACGAGATATATGCGATGTGAAATGGCTGCTTTCGTAATCTATTTTTCCTTAAAGGTGACTGACGAAACTAATGTTAGGTCTATGTCTTCTTCCCGAAACGCCGACAACATATTTTACCGTGTTTGGTCAGTCTGCAGTGTTTCCTTCTCGCAACGTTCACCCAGAGAGCTTTCCGAGTTGGACTGACAGGAAATCTAAATATAAATAAAACCACTGCAGTAAAACTAAACAGTCGAACCATATTTCATGTGTACAGAAGAAAATATCGTTTGAACGAGTTCACTTACGAAAGTAATGTGTCAGTTTACATTTTCAGCTATAATCAGAACGATTAGTACACACATACATGACGCAAGCGGGAAGTTTTTGATCAACAGACTTCCACTAGAACTAATGTCCGGGACAACCGACATGGTGGACATCGGCTTCAAGTTTGTGACGTCACGACAAGTCCCCTTATCACACCCCCCACGGCTGCAAGTGAGAACGTAGGGCGTCGCAGAAGAGCGCACATCACAGGGATCCTGCAGCCACCACCAGACGAGCGGGCTGGGTGGATTTGACGGCATCCCTAAGCGGCAACGGCTGAGTGGGCAGCCCTTAAGAAAAGTGAGCTGGCCGATGTGTCGCAGTTCGACACGCCTGATGCGGTTTCGTGGCGAACTGTCAGTCCTGCCTTGCTTGACAAGGCCCAGAAGAACGACAGAATGTTGAGCACCGCAGAAGACTCCACGTTAGAGGGAACCAGAATCCACCATGGAGGACGGATTTGACGGAACGCCTGGCTAGCCGTTTTATACTCGGCGCCCGATAGGAAAACTTTGTGCGGCCGAGCAGTGGAATAACAACATGCCAGGCCCTGTTTGCTACGGAGCTAACTGTTCTCTCTCTTGCTGGAAGCCGTGAGTGTGGGTCATTCAGTGCTTCTTACCTCCTGATGCAAGTTGTTTTTAACTACCTCTACAATATGATCGGTAGTGTTTTCCTAGGACAGAGCTGACTAGAGTGATCACAAGATACGGTTCTGGTCACCGAAACGGCTATTACGTAATTTCTATTGCTATTATACAAAGTTTTGTTACAGAATTGCAGTTGTTTCTAAGTAGGCTCCGTTGCTTATTCATTACAGGTGTACCATAGTACTCAGTGTAACGCGTGAGTAATTGTACCCGTTGCCATGTCACTTGACCTCGTATAAGTGAAAAAAAACTTTTTTATATTTTCTAATGAAGTGTTCGTGTCACAATCTGATTCCCTCTTTTAATGATTGTGTCCAAAGCCTTGCTTCTTCTCGTTAATTTCGTTGCCTTAAATCAGCTCTCAGTGCAGTCTAAATTATTTTGAGAAATTTTGAAAGCATTCGGTCGTTTTGTTGTATATCAAAACTGCTTCGATCTTGGTTATGGACAGATCACTACCATAATTAACGTTCTTCCTGACTATATAATTTATCATTATATATTTTTCTATTGATGCGAAGGATGCCCACCTCTTTTCTTGGCTAACTGTATATGTACCGGAGACTTAGTTCGTGGGATGACAATTATTAATTGCTTGAAGATGGGAGACAACATATTGTTTAACTCCCTCTTTATGGAAACATTACCCCTGACCAAGTATGCAAAGGTTAAGACACCATTGAAAGTTTAGAGGATCAGACTATAGCGACAAGATTTTTATTTTCACTCTCTTCAGCATTACTGCCGGCGTAGGAATTATATACCACGTTACAATTAACTGTAGCAAGTGAAACATACTATCTCACCCTAATGCGTTTTTTCTAGGATCAGAGCTTATGTTCCCAGATGGTCAACAATATGGAGCAGTGTGTCGCCTATGTTGCTATCCATATTCATGTCGTGGTCAGGTAAGATACTTAAAACGTGTTTCTCCTCAGCCATTTCAGACACAATTTACCAATCGCATAAGCTTTCTCCCGTAACGTTTGTATTGTCACTGAAACTTCACCTTAATCTTTCGCCTAAGTTTCGCTTAAGGCCATTGACAAAGCAGATGATAGCGATCGCTAGAAATTGCGTTTTACTTGAAAAATACTTATGCAGTCCCTTTTATGGTTATTGTGTTTGTGGATATGCTTTTCAATTCATTGATTCATAGCTTTTCTTAATTGTGTGCTGGACAATTACTGCACACATCTCCTTCTCTTTGCTCTCTCTATGTCCACCACTTCCTCCCACCTCTCCCCACCTCCTTCTCCCCACTTCCTCTTCCTCTTCATCTGTTCCTCTTCACTCTCGAATTCTTCGATCCCCTCTCTCCGTCGATCTCCTCCTCGCCACTGTTCCTCTTCCACCTCACCGGTGCATTACGCCTCTACAGCTTTCGCCAGCCTACATACATGACCATCTACACCACCGCTCCTCCAGTCACTGTCCTCCGTCCCTGAGGAAATTCATACATCAAGTAATGGTAATTCGTGTTTATAGACCAGTGAAACAACAGCAGTTTCGAAAAAATAACACGCTAAAATGTTCTGTCAAGTCATTTATTTAGAAGGAAGAAAAATTGTAAACAGAGGAGGAGGAAATTAGTGTTTAACGTCCCGTCGACAACGAGGTCATTAGAGACGGAGCGCAAGCTCGGGTGAGGGAAGGATTGGGAAGGAAATCGGCCGTGCCCTTTCAAAGGAACCATCCCGGCATTTGCCTGAATCAATTTAGGGAAATCATGGAAAACCTAAATCAGGATGGCCGGAGACGGGATTGAACCGTCCTCCTCCCGAATGCGAGTCCAGTGTGCTAACCACTGCGCCACCTCGCTCGGTATTGTAAAGAGAAATTTGATATGCCTTCGACTGGTTCTCTAAATCATGTTTAGTAAACAATGTTCCGATTGAGAATTTAAAGTTCATTGTTTGACTTAGAATTGTAACGAGTACTGGAAGATATTTGCTTGGTGGAGTATGTAGACAGTGGAATCTTATGCTGCGTGGCCTTGAGATACTACTACTATGTGAAGTTAAGTGGTAAAATATTTTATCTCTTCAGATGCTATTGATATGTAAAATGAAATGGTTGAATATTTCACCGATAGCGTTACTATTGCTATGCATGTCGTTATACACACACCTGAGATGGCAAAATTCTGCAACCGATTCCAACTGCTGTCTGATCGAAATTTGCGGTTTTGTTCCATTTAATCGATTAATTTTCTTTCTGCTCTCAAATGTTAGTGAGCAAGAACACTGTTATCAATAATAGTGCGAAGAAATGCACTAGCACGTTCACCATACCTACCTACTTTTCTAGTGTTTGTACATCAAGCGCTAAAACTGTTCTGCTTTTTTCACACCTGCTTCTATAGATGAGAGAATTAAGTCATAATCATACAGCACTGTGGTGAACAATACTACCGGGCGAATATTTCCTAGAACCCTCGAAAACATCAATTCCAACACTGATGCAAAAATCTGGGTAACATTGCTGTCCAAAATCAGGTTCTGAATTACTTAAAATGAGAAAGGGAGAACAGCAGTAGCTGGAATGCTCGTACGTTTGTGAGGTAGAAAACGCTTTAAGATGAATCCGCAGTTCGATTGGAACTGCTTTCTGATTTACGTTTCAACTTATTCAATTGTTTGTACGTTCTTTTTTATGAAAAAGTGAGTGAGCAAGAACAATGACGTCAGCATTTGTAAGAGAGACAATACTTCTTGCGTTACAGGTTTTCTCTTTCCTCGTATTTGAAGGATTCTCTATTGAAAGCTTTCTTGGGACTGAAAAGCTGTTGGAGAACGTTTACAACTTCGGTCATAGTTCATAGAAATATGTCAAGACCACACAAGAGCTCACTGCACGGTGTATAGAATAAACCAGACACATAAATATCCTCTAGTTATCTTTAAAATTCTAGTCTAATTTAAACACTGAAATTTAATTTCTCCACCCAGCACTTTATTCGCCATACATGATTGTCCAGCATTACTCAAAGGTGAATCAAATGGTTCTCTATCTTATATTACGTCGTTTTTTTAGTCATATCACTTTACAAAACATTTGACCGTTTTTTCAGTATTTTTGTTAATTGCAAGCTTTATAAAGAAAGAATGGTAAATTTAATGTTGATCAGTATTCCATTAGGATTTGTAGATCAAGAGAAAGGTTGTGTTGCTGAAATATTTCAATTTTCTCTTAAATCAGTAAATATATTTGTGTTAATTATCCAATGTACTTTCAAATAATTAAATTCTTCTTTTGCAAAATTAGAGTTGACAGTGGTGAATACGATAGCACATTTGTACATTTCCTATGCCCGTTTGGCAAGTATTTTCTCTTAAACAACTAAACTGGAAAAACAGACTTCACATTGGTCAGTTTGGGGTTACATTTGTTTGTTTCTGACTCTGCACGTCACTACGAAACTTCGGAAAAATATTTCCCTGAAATTGATAGTGAATTTTTAATTACTCAGATCATCTCTAAGCAATTAAATCTTTGTTTGGAAAACAGTACCTCACGCTGTTGAATTTGATACCTCAATTATTCCTTCCTGAGTCTTCTGTTGGGCTCGAAAATTCGGACAGAAATGCATTGTGTACTTTCTAGGAGGCCTTGAATTCGCTCCGTTCGAACTTTTGCCCAAGAATGTATTAATAAGGAATGTTCAAAGTACAGTGATTATTATAATTAGTACTGTTGTCTAGAGAAGGGGGAAGAATATTCTACAGAGTGCTATAATATCAACTTCGATAAACTTACGCACACCAAACAAGTACTTAAGAAAGCTGTTCACGATTAGGAAGTGCATAAATACCTCCAACTAAATACATTTCAAAGGGCTAAATCTCGGAGATTATCGAATGCCAACAGTAAATATATATTATTCGTAGGTTTACAACTGCGGCTTATATCGAACTGCGAAAACAAAACTTTTTACACGACTCACTCTCCTGCTATATCTGACCCGATCGTGAGCTGCTATGCTGCGACATATGTGAATGGTAATGCCAATAAGAAACTATTGATTTCTATAATAGCATTTTATAGTATTCGTTTTTATAATATCTATCGAAATTGTAGCGAGAAAAATTTATTTATGGAAACTTTTGTTCTGTAGTCCCCAATGAGTGTGGAATGTCCGTAAGAATGACGAACGTACGCGTAGCCCAGACTGATCACGTCTTGAAGGACGGGAGTGTTTACAGTACGCTAGTAATAAACGTGTAGAACAAAGGATAACATTTCGCCACAGAGAATTTTAAAACGAAGAGACTGGTTCATTTACATTGTAATCTAAATGAATAGACCCCTATCATGGTAGAAAAAATCTCCAAAATATCAGAGATCCACCTGCGCCCTAAACTACACTCAACACACTGCGGATTAAACACCTCATTGGGCCGTTTGAAAACTGCAGTACCTTGCATCATTTGAAAAGAGGTGAAATCTAGGCACGTCGCACGACGTTACAGCCCTCAGATCAACTACTGCCTTATTCCTGCGTTTGCCTTATTTGAGTTGTGGAGTTTGATATGTCACTACAAAGTACCAGACTGCAAACGACCAGTGGGTGCAATTCTTTCCTCAATGTTCACCAGGAAATTTCCAGAATGAGATTTTGACTCTGCAGCGGAGTGTGCGCTGACATGAAACTTCCTGGCAGATTAAAAGTGTGTGCCCGACCGAGACTCGAACTCGGGACCTTTGCCTTTCGCGGGCAAGTACTCTACCATCTGAGCTACCGAAGCACGACTCACGCCCGGTACTCACAGCTTTACTTCTGCCAGTATCTCTTCTCCTACCTTCCAAACTTTACAGAAGCTCTCCTGCAAACCTTGCAGAACTAGCACTCCTGAAAGAAAGGATATTGCGGAGACATGGCGCCGCAATATCCTTTCTTTCAGGAGTGCTAGTTCTGCAAGGTTTGCAGGAGAGCTTCTGTAAAGTTTGGAAGGTAGGAGACGAGATACTGGCAGAAGTAAAGCTGTGAGTACCGGGCGTGAGTCGTGCTTCGGTAGCTCAGATGGTAGAGCACTTGCCCGCGAAAGGCAAAGGTCCCGAGTTCGAGTCTCGGTCGGGCACACAGTTTTAATCTGCAAGGAAGTTTCACACCAGGAAATTGTTTGAAATGGACCTGCATCCACTAGCAGCAGCTACTCATGCCGAGTTTGAAACCAGTTATCATTGACAAGATGTGATACCAATCCCTTGCCACTGTTCTTAGACGATTCCTTAAAGACACGTGGAGTAGTCCGCGAGGATAGACCAGTAATTGGGGTAACCTAATACACGGTGTGCTTTGGGCACGTCCAAACGATGGCCCCTTTATTTCATTGTTCCTTTATCCCACGTAGCTCCATCTAACTATGGTTCCATACAACCAACTGGCACATACGTATCATTTCACTGCCATATATTACGCCAGCGGTGATAGGTCATATGGCCAACTGGTACCGGTTCTATACCATTAACAGCGTTCCAAACGGACATCTGGTATCCTTTAAAAGGGTTGCTAATGTGTATTGTGCTGATACGTACTGGGTGTCAGTAACCTGTAAGTGTCTTTACGTAACTGGGAGTCAGCTACAAATGACAGATCAATCGCAGTACGACGGCTATGGTTTGAATTGTACGTTACGCCATTCATGCTGTTCAGTCCGGCAATCAACAATTGTGGCACTGTTAAGTAAGTACCTACACCATGTCAAGGTCGTACAATATCGGATGTAAGAAAAATCATTTTTAATTGCTCTGAGGCCAAAAATAGCATAAAAAACAAAATGACAACCGTTTTTCATTGTCCTTGTGCCAAAAACCGCATAAAAAGGCGAAGCCATCAGTTTCTATGTGTCCAAAGTTTTATGAGACAAGCTGAACCGAGGAATAGTATTTTTCACAACAGGTCGGCGTAGTTTTTTTTTTTTTTGGGGGGGGGGGACACGTTCAGAATGCGTTGCGCAATGTTTGCCTTCCGTTCAGCTACGTTCCAAATTGGAGCACTGAACACAACACTTTTCATACAACCCCGCTGCCAGAAGCCACACAGTTTAAGTTCAGGTGATCAGGACGGATCAGGTGTACGGAAATGACGGCTAATAATCCTAACATTTGCGAAATGCCTCTCCAGGAGCTGCTTCACTGACTGCGCAGTGTGTTGTGGAGCACCGTCTTCCATAAAAATAATCCTACCGACACATCCACGCTGTTGAAGGGTTGTAATGACGTTGGTGCGCAAAGGATTCTCATAGCTTTTACCACCGACCGTACGGGCTACAGGACCCGCAGGACTCATTTCCTCGAAAAACATACGGCCTTACGGCACACGATGCCGTCAAACCGCACGACACAGTTACCCTTGCAGAATGAAGTGGTACCGGTTGATGTCCGTGAGGATTTTCCGTTGCCCGTATTCTGCAATTATGTGTGTTGACATGAGGATGGAGATGGGAATGGGCTTCGTCTGCCCCAGAATGTTCCATGGCCATCCATTGTCCACTTCCATGAGAGCAAGAAATTCCAGAAAGAACATTAGTCTTGCTGATAACTCCTGAATATGGTTGAATTAATATGGATAGTAATGCAGGCTGTTTCGTAGTATTTTACGCAGCGTGCTCGCAGGCGTGTGCAACGTTCGGGCTAATTCCTGTGGACTGCATGCTTGCTCACCACTGCTGGACCCCTCCTGCAGTGCTGTGGCTACAGCTTCGACAGACATCCGATTAACTGCTTCCCTCCCTCTACCACACTACACGTCAGAAGAACCTGTCTTTTTGAAAATTTTAATCATATCTCCAGACATCAGTCTAATGCCTTTTTCGTAACATTGAGTGTACGGAACATCTGCCGGACTACTGGCACACATTTACCGTTGTCGTAAAAGAGCTTTACCAGCAGCGCGCGATCCTTCATGGAATCAGTGATGTTGGGCGTTGCGGACGCAAAACGACCAACAGTCTGTTGATGTGCATATTCTGACGCTTAAGGAGTCATCTACTGGTCAAGTTTTCGTTAATTTTTTTTCTGTTTTTATAACCTCCCCCCCCCCCCCTGCATTATTGTTATGCTATTCAAAATTGATGTCATTCTGACGGGTGGTTCTCTTTGTACAGCGTTTTGAAACTACAACTTTAATTGTGGACGACCTCTACCAACTAGTAAGCCTACATAAAATCCCCTGAACTATGTACTACAGCTATTTGTATACATATTCACAAACAGTGTTACAAAAAGTCTGTAACCTAACGAATGAGTCAGTATCCCGCAGTCAGATGAGTAGTTTGGGAACATAATATCCAATGATAGTGAAGAAGGAATAAAGGTTAGAATTAACATTCCGCCGAGAGTAGATGCAAAAGCTCCTCAGACTGGACAAGATCACAAATGGTTATCGGCCTTGGGTATTCCAAAGTACATCCAGGCTTTTTCCTTAAACAGAAAACCTGGGCGGTAGTCTGTGCAATTAAAGCTCTCTCTTCTTGAATGTGCTACATTGCTCGACCCCAGTCTCTGTTACGAAGAGCCTATAATTACCGTTAGTTCGTGTTGTATAACACTTCTAAGCTCATTCCGGACGAACGTGACTGGGTCTGTACAACGCGTCAGTTTGAGGTTACTGCAAATTTTCCGTACAGCATACGAGTCATTGATGGTAAACATGTTTATCAAACCAAAAGAAAGCGGTTCAATGATTTAAATTACAAAAGTCGCTGTTTGTCTGTCCTGATGGTGATAGTGAACTCAAGCTGTAATTTTACTTTTATGGATGTTGGTGCTTATGGTACGGTAACGACGAGGTGCTCTGCCAGCTAGTACTGTCGGAAATAAGTTCGACATTTACTTTGTTTCTGAATCTGGAAAAATTCGATGGTAGAACGAGTTTGCCTAACGTAGACTGATTGAAATATTATGTAAAAGACACAATAAGTATAGAGAGACTGTGTTTGTGTATTAGTGATCATTAAAGAAAATTAATAGATTACAGTAAACTACATACCTTTATCAATTCTTTCCTTATCTCCCAGCATTTGAAAAATTTCCTTAAGGCGTACACATATATCCTTTCATGATTCTAAAGTGAGACGACTACCCTTATATTTTTCGGTTGTCTTATCCCACATGACTGGTCGTTTCTCAACCAACGGAATCAAAACCTCACAATCAATCCTGAGTTCAGCACTCACCGTGAAAACCGACAGCTAACTCGTACAACAGCTCAGGCGCGACTACCTAGGCTGCCGGCAATCAATGCCGTGGACACGCAGATACGTTACAACATATCCTACTGGCCATTAAAATTGCTACACCACGAATATGACGTGCTACAGACGCGAAATTTAACCGACAGGAAGAAGATGCTGTGATTTGCAAATGATTAGCTTTTCAGAGCGTTTACAAAAGGTTGGCGCCGGTGGCGACACCTACAACGTGCTGGCCTGAGGAAATTTTCCAACCGATTTCTCATACACAAACAGCAGCTCACCGGCTTTGCCTGGTGAAACGTTGTTGTGATGTCTACATCTACATCTACATTTATACTCCGCAAGCCACCCAACGGTGTGTGGCGGAGGGCACTTTACGTGCCACTGTCATTACCTCCCTTTCCTGTTCCAGTCGCGTATGGTTCGCGGGAAGAACGACTGTCTGAAAGCCTCCGTGCGCGCTCTAATCTCTCTAATTTTACATTCGTGATCTCCTCGGGAGGTATAAGTAGGGGGAAGCAATATATTCGATACTTAATCCAGAAACGCACCCTCTCGAAACCTGGCGAGCAAGCTACACCGCGATGCAGAGTGCCTCTCTTGCAGAGTCTGCCACTTGAGTTTATTATACATCTCCGTAACGCTATCACGGTTACCAAATAACCCTGTGACCAAACGCGCCGCTCTTCTTTGGATCTTCTGTATCTCCTCCGTCAACCCGATCTGGTACGGATCCCACAATGATGAGCAATACTCAAGTATAGGTCGAACGAGTGTTTTGTAAGCCACCTCCTTTGTTGATGGACTACATTTTCTAAGCACTCTCCCAATGAATCTCAACCTGGTACCCACCTTACCAACAATTAATTTTATATGATCATTCCACTTCAAATGCCCGCATCTCGTGGTCGTGCGGTAGCGTTCTCGCTTCCCACGCCCGGGTTCCCGGGTTCGATTCCCGGCGGGGTCAGTAATTTTCTCTGCCTCGTGATGGCTGGGTGTTGTGTGCTGTCCTTAGTTTAGTTAGGTTTAAGTAGTTCTAAGTTCTAGGGGACTGATGACCATAGATGTTAAGTCCCATAGTGCTCAGAGCCATTTTGAACCACTTCAAATCGTTCCGCACGCATACTCCCAGATATTTTACAGAAGTAACTGCTACCAGTGTTTGTTCCGCTATCATATAATCATACAATAAAGGATCCTTCTTTCTATGTATTCGCAATACATTACATTTGTCTATGTTAAGGGACAGTTGCCACTCCCTGCACCTAGTGCCTATCCGCTGCAGATCTTCCTGCATTTCGCTACTATTTTCTAATGCTGCAACTTCTCTGTATACTACAGCATCATCCGCGAAAAGCCGCATGGAACTGCCGACACTATCTACTAGGTCATTTATATATATTGTGAAAAGCAATGGTCACATAACACTCCCCTGTGGCACGCCAGAGGTTACTTTAACGTCTGTAGACGTCTCTCCGTTGATAACAACATGCTGTGTTCTGTTTGCTAAAAACTCTTCAATCCAGCCACACAGCTGGCCTGATATTCCGTAGGCTCTTACTTTGTTTATGAGGCGACAGTGCGGAACTGTATCGAACGCCTTGCGGAAGTCAAGAAAAATAGCATCTACCTGGGAGCCTGTATCTAATATTTTCTGGGTCTCATGAACAAATAAAGCGAGTTGGGTCTCACACGATCGCTATTTCCGGAATCCATGTTGATTCCTACATAGTAGATTCTGGGTTTCCAAAAACTACATGATACTCGAGCAAAAAACATGTTCTAAAATTCTACAACAGATCGACGTGATGCCTCGTGTAAGGAGGAGAAATGCGTACCATCACGTTTCCAACTTTGTTAAAGGTCGGATTGTAGCCTATCGCGATTGCGGTTTATCGTATCGCGACATTGCTGCTCGCGTTGGTCGAGATCCAAGGACTGCTCGCAGAATAAGGAATCGGTGTGTTCAGGAGGGTAGTACGGAACGCCGTGCTGGATCCCAACGGCCTCGTATCACTAGCAGTCGAGATGACAGACGTCTTATCCGCATGGATGTAACGGATCGTGCAGCCACGTCTCGATCCCTGAGTCAACAGATGGGGACGTTTGCAAGACAACAAGCATCTGCGCGTACATTTCGAGGACGTTTTCAGCAGCATGGACTATCAGCTCGGAGAACATGGTTGCGGTTACCCTTGACGCTGCATCACAGACAGGACCGCCTGCAATAGTGTAACCAACGACGAACCTGGGTGCACGTCATTTTTTTCGCATGAATCCAGGTTCTGTTTACAGCATCACGATGGTCGCATCTGTGTTTGGGGACATCGCGGTGAACACACATTGGAAGCGTGTATTCGTCATTGCCATACTGGCGTATCGCCAGGGGCTGTGGTATGGGGTGCCATTGGGTACACGACTCGGTCACCTCTTGTTCGCATTGACGGCACTTTGAACAGTGGACGCTACATTTCAGATGTGTTACGACCCGTTGCTCTAACCTTAATTCGATCCCTGCGAAACCCTAGATATCAGCAGGATAATGCACGACCGCATGTTGCAGGTCCTGTACGGGCCTTTCTTGATACAGAAAATGTTCGACTGCTGCCCTGGCCAGCACATTCTTCAGATCTCTGACCAATTGAAAACGTCTGGTCAATGGTGGCCGAGCAACTGGCTCGTCACAATACCCCAGTCACTACTCTCGATGAACTGTGATGTACCTATACACCCCATCTACATTTCTTCTTGGTGTAGCAATTTCAATGGCCAGTAGTGTAAATGAGAACCAGGCACACCTTCCGGCTGAGCTGCATCCCACAACCGGGCCGGTCGTTTCGCCGTGGTGTCTCGTGGACACACTCTCATAAGAAACAATGTATCACCACAAAGCCGGAATATCTGCTGGCTCACCAAAAGGCCTAACCTTTTGTCGTGGACAAGGGCCGAAAGGATCCAGACGCTTAGATGCGTCCAGTAAACACGGCTGTTACCGTGGAATCAGCAGGGAGAAGCTGTATGTAACCACGACCGCAAGAGCACTGCTCCAGCTGGCCGCCCCTGCCCTCCTGTCGCCGGTACGCACACCGACTTCGGCCAACGCCATCGCCACGCCACCGGGAACTCCGCGGGCTGCCGTAAAGGCTCACCTCGTTCTGCACTGCAGCTGTATGAAGCCTTGTGCGGCGTCCGCGTACCTGTCACCAACTCAGCGCCCCGTGTCGACGCTCCACTGAGTGTGCAGCTGTCCTCTTTGTGCCATTGTCCATTGCTATGCCCGCCAATTAGCGTGAAATACTACGTGAAGAAGGAAATTCAATTGAATGACTATACTAGCCGGACGCTATAATTAATGACTTGTTCATGTTCATGGAGGAATTAAGCCTGAATACTTTAATTGCGTACATGTCCACCGCTGGTCTGTCTGCCGCATCCCCACACGTCTCTCGTGTCTCCCAAACCATCAACGGACCTTACCAAGTCCACAGGAAGACTCGAACACATCATGAGAAACAAGAACCGTTCATGTATAACTCCGGTTTCCCACAGTTGCACCAGTCTTCTGCAAGCCATATGTGATAAAGATGTCTGCGTTCAACTGTCGAATGAAATTACTGAAAACAATGCATTGCCATGCTTCAGTTACAGATTTTGTTGTTGTTGTGGTCTTCAGTCCTGAGACTGGTTTCATGCAGCTCTCCATGATACTCTATACCGCGCAGGCTTCTTCCGCTCCAAGTAACCACTGCAACATACTTCTGAATCTTCTTAGTGTATTCATTTCTTGGTCTCCATGATTTTTACCCTCCACCCTGCCCTCCAATACTAAATTGGTGATCCCTTGATGACTCAGAACATGTCCTACCAACCGATCCCTTCTTCCAGTCAAGATATGCCACAGACTCCTCTTTTCGCCAATTCTATTCAATACCTCCTCATTAGTTATGTGATATACCCATCTAATCTTCAGCATTCTTCTGTAGCACCACATTTCGAAAGCTTGTATTCCCTTCTTGTCCAACCTACACTCCTGGAAATGGAAAAAAGAACACATTGACACCGGTGTGTCAGACCCACCATACTTGCTCCGGACACTGCGAGAGGGCTGTACAAGCAATGATCACACTCACGGCACAGCGGACACACCAGAAACCGCGGTGTTGGCCGTCGAATGGCGCTAGCTGCGCAGCATTTGTGCACCGCCGCCGTCAGTGTCAGCCAGTTTGCCGTGGCATACGGAGCTCCATCGCAGTCTTTAACACTGGTAGCATGCCGCGACAGCGTGGACGTGAACCGTATGTGCAGTTGACGGACTTTGAGCGAGGGCGTATAGTGGGCATGCGGGAGGCCGGGTGGACGTATCGCCGAATTGCTCAACACGTGGGGCGTGAGGTCTCCACAGTACATCGATGTTGTCGCCAGTGGTCGGCGGAAGGTGCACGTCCCCATCGACCTGGGACCGGACCGCAGCGACGCACGGATGCACGCCAAGACCGTAGGATCCTACGCAGTGCCGTAGGGGACCGCACCGCCACTTCCCAGCAAATTAGGGACACTGTTGCTCCTGGGGTATCGGCGAGGACCATTCGCAACCGTCTCCATGGAGCTGGGCTACGGTCCCGCACACCGTTAGGCCGTCTTCCGCTCACGCCCCAACATCGTGCAGCCCGCCTCCAGTGGTGTCGCGACAGGCGTGAATGGAGGGACGAATGGAGACGTGTCGTCTTCAGCGATGAGAGTCGCTTCTGCCTTGGTGCCAATGATGGTCGTATGCGTGTTTGGCGCCGTGCAGGTGAGCGCCACAATCAGGACTGCATACGACCGAGGCACACAGGGCCAACACCCGGCATCATGGTGTGGGGAGCGATCTCCTACACTGGCCGTACACCACTGGTGATCGTCGAGGGGACACTGAATAGTGCACGGTACATCCAAACCGTCATCGAACCCATCGTTCTACCATTCCTAGACCGGCAAGGGAACTTGCTGTTCCAACAGGACAATGCACGTCCGCATGTATCCCGTGCCACCCAACGTGCTCTAGAAGGTGTAAGTCAACTACCCTGGCCAGCAAGATCTCCGGATCTGTCCCCCATTGAGCATGTTTGGGACTGGATGAAGCGTCGTCTCGCGCGGTCTGCACGTCCAGCACGAATGCTGGTCCAACTGAGGCGCCAGGTGGAAATGGCATGGCAAGCCGTTCCACAGGACTACATCCAGCATCTCTACGATCGTCTCCATGGGAGAATAGCAGCCTGCATTGCTGCGAAAGGTGGATATACACTGTACTAGTGCCGACATTGTGCATGCTCTGTTGCCTGTGTGTATGTGCCTGTGGTTCTGTCAGTGTGATCATGTGATGTATCTGACCCCAGGAATGTGTCAATAAAGTTTCCCCTTCCTGGGACAATGAATTCACGGTGTTCTTATTTCAATTTCCAGGAGTGTATTTATCGTCCATGTTTCACTTCCATACATGGCTACACTTCATACAAATACTTTTAGAAACGACTTCCTGACACTTAAATCTATACTCGATGTTAAAAAATCTCTCTTCTTCAGAAACGCTTTCCTTGCCATTGCCAGTCTACACATTAAGTAAAGCTGCATGCCCTCGGGAAAAATTACGGCTGTAGTTTCCTCTTGCTTTCAGCCGTTCGCAGTACCAGCACAGCAAGGCCGTTTTGGTTAGTATTACAAGGCCAGATTTCGTAAGTCATACATAAAATGCTACTTAATGACTGTTACAGAACTTCATTGCCGTGCCACAAGGAATGTGTCGTTCGGTATAATTTGGTTCGGTTAAAAATTTGGAGAAGAATATTGTGAGCATTTTTGTGAAATAAGTTTTCAGCCTACCACCTTTCACCCTGAGTATTTAGAAAGGAACTTAATTTCACGAGCACAGACTTGTTACTTGTCACCGCAATTAAAAGACGAACTTTGACTGCTCTTAGGAAAGGACTTCAGCAGGTACACTAATCAGTCAGAACATTATAACCACCTGCTTAACAGCCTGTTGGTACACCACTGGAGCTTAATTTCTGATCAAGAATGCCATCGTCATCGCGGGACTCATCATGTATGAAAGGATGCAGGTGGTCCGCAAAATGCTCACGTAGTCCACAGCCGCTGACATAATGTTTTGGCTCCTCAAATCGCGCAGTACCATGAAATGAGCTAGTAATCAGAACATAAAGCTACAAGCAAAGGCGTGGGAGATATTACAGAACGCTCTTATCTTCACGAAAACGGTTCACTGAATATTGTTTTTTTTTTTTTTACATGGTTCACAAAGCAGTTGAACGTCTTTGACACGAATAAAACAAGGCAGAAAGATGCACAAAGTGAACAGTAATTTGGTCTTTCATAGAAAAGAAAAATAGTCATAGAATATCCAGTACAGTTATAGAAAAGATAATACAAAGTAAGCGTTAAATCATGCTCTGTTTCTACTACTCACATCTTGCTTCATGACGACTGTGAACCAGAAAAAACACTATGAACAAAACTTTTCCCTCAAAGAAAATAATACCTATGATTACGGTAAAATACTGTTGTATAATCAGAATTACTGGTACGGAATCAATGGTAGTAGATCACCAAATGACCACGTGCTTGCTCGATCCGTTTCGACAAAACAATCAAACTCGTTACAGGAATCAAATAACTTCATACACATTTGTCAGAAGATAAAGGTTATAACAAATGATTTTTACCTCGATACACTATAAAGTACTTTATTTAAGTTCCAAGTCATATCACAAGTGGAAAGCAAATCCATACACGGAGAAGTTGCTACCATTGGTCCACCTAAATTCATAGCCAAGAATCGGAACGCACTTGCAAAACTATGAAACATCAGAAATCTGTGGTAAACCAGATCGGATTTACCAGTGTGGTTACCAACATAGGCAATCGCCACTGCATGCCCATCTGCCTTCTTTATTCTACTCCAGAAGACTTGAGTACAAATCTCTCACACTGATGTGGCTTGCCGATAGTCAAAGATTAATTAGTATAGACTACCGTGATTTAACATACTTTGTATATAGCAAGGGCGGAGAGCACTCGATTTTACGTCTTTAGTGTGACAATTGTTGTTGCCAGTACACGCTTATTGAGTTTGGTCGACGAAAGACTGGATGAGTGGCGATTGAACATTATTCGTTACAAGAACAATATTAAATACCATTTATTTCAAAATACAGATTCACTTGGAACACAGAAACATAGATTTCAACACAACAAATTTCCTTTCTCTTTTGCTAAACAGGACAGCATCTACCTTGATTAATACACAGCAAGAATATATGAGTAGCCAGTTAAACTGAAAGGAACATTCCAAGAACAGCAACGGCAGAATAATAGATTAGTTAATTCCGGGAAGGCGCACAACAGATCAAGCTGGAATTAATAATAAATACATTGAATATGCTGTCGACTTGCGAGTACACTAAATGTCGTAAAATCAGTATTAAATTTCCAGAGCAACAACGAAATTGGACGTGCGTAAAGAACGTAGGTTCTGACTTCACTGGAAGCTTGACGACGCAGATTAAGTCAGATTGGCTGCCTCCACCACATAAAACATAATTTAA
Organism: Schistocerca nitens; assembly: GCF_023898315.1. Taxonomy (NCBI): domain Eukaryota; kingdom Metazoa; phylum Arthropoda; class Insecta; order Orthoptera; family Acrididae; genus Schistocerca; species Schistocerca nitens. The sequence goes on along the minus strand of NC_064617.1, from coordinate 759,909,814 downwards.
AAACGAGAGTAAAAATACACGTGATCATGCCACAGTGATAAGTTCACATCCTCACGATGATAGTTCAAGAAACGGGGACCTGTTGTGTGCCTCTTCTGAGACCCAATGACTGACCTCATTTAAACTCTTCTGTCAAGAGTGTTGATTTGGAGTTGGAAAGACATCTTGGGTCGCGTGCGGGATCACATATTGGTGTGGTTCCTACTCACTCTCTCAGTAAGTATGATTATACTAGGCATGGCCTACACCTCAACCGGAAAGGGAAGCGTTAAATGCTGGGCTAAAGCAGGAAATTGAAGGGGGCGGAGGGAGGCACTGCCATGAGTGGTAAAATGCCGGTGGTTATATACACTCCTGGAAATGGAAAAAAGAACACATTGACACTGGTGTGTCAGACCCACCATACTTGCTCCGGACACTGCGAGAGGGCTGTACAAGCAATGATCACACGCACGGCACAGCGGACACACCAGGAACCGCGGTGTTGGCCGTCGAATGGCGCTAGCTGCGCAGCATTTGTGCACCGCCGCCGTCAGTGTCAGCCAGTTTGCCGTGGCATACGGAGCTCCATCGCAGTCTTTAACACTGGTAGCATGCCGCGACAGCGTGGACGTGAACCGTATGTGCAGTTGACAGACGTTGAGCGAGGGCGTATAGTGGGCATGCGGGAGGCCGGGTGGACGTACCGCCAAATTGCTCAACACGTGGGGCGTGAGGTCTCCACAGTACATCGATGTTGTCGCCAGTGGTCGGCGGAAGGTGCACGTGCCCGTCGACCTGGGACCGGACCGCAGCGACGCACGGATGCACGCCAAGACCGTAGGATCCTACGCAGTGCCGTAGGGGACCGCACCGCCACTTCCCAGCAAATTAGGGACACTGTTGTATCGGCGAGGACCATTCGCAACCGTCTCCATGAAGCTGGGCTACGGTCCCGCACACCGTTAGGCCGTCTTCCGCTCACGCCCCAACATCGTGCAGCCCGCCTCCAGTGGTGTCGCGACAGGCGTGAATGGAGGGACGAATGGAGACGTGTCGTCTTCAGCGATGAGAGTCGCTTCTGCCTTGGTGCCAATGATGGTCGTATGCGTGTTTGGCGCCGTGCAGGTAAGCGCCACAATCAGGACTGCATACGACCGAGGCACACAGGGCCAACACCCGGCATCATGGTGTGGGGAGCGATCTCCTACACTGGCCGTACACCACTGGTGATCGTCGAGGGGACACTGAATAGTGCACGGTACATCCAAACCGTCATCGAACCCATCGTTCTACCATTCCTAGACCGGCAAGGGAACTTGCTGTTCCAACAGGACAATGCACGTCCACATGTATCCCGTGCCACCCAACGTGCTCTAGAAGGTGTAAGTCAACTACCCTGGCCAGCAAGATCTCCGGATCTGTCCCCCATTGAGCATGTTTGGTACTGGATGAAGCGTCGTCTCACGCGGTCTGCACGTCCAGCATGAACGCTGGTCCAACTGAGGCGCCAGGTGGAAATGGCATGGCAAGCCGTTCCACAGGACTACATCCAGCATCTCTACGATCGTCTCCATGGGAGAATAGCAGCCTGCATTGCTGCGAAAGGTGGATATACACTGTACTAGTGCCGACATTGTGCATGCTCTGTTGCCTGTGTGTATGTGCCTGTGGTTCTGTCAGTGTGATCATGTGATGTATCTGACCCCAAAAATGTGTCAATAAAGTTTCCCCTTCCTGGGACAATGAATCACGGTGTTCTTATTTCAATTTCCAGGAGTGTATGTTGGAGGAGCACCATTTTCCTAGAATTGGTAGGGCAGAAAAAAGTCGAATGCAAAGAGAGATCAGGATTGAAACGAACCTTCAGTTTGAGAAAGAAACTAAACAGCGTAATTCTGGATCATTCGATTAACCAAAACAGCTATAGGTTAAAGACTTTCACCTATCAGCAGACATTCTATTTCCACCTAGTTTTAACTCTGTCAGTGAGAAATGTTAACTATCTTTAGTGCATCAAAGTATTCGAGAGCTAAGTAATAAAATTAATGGATCTGCATTGATGAATCAGAGTCATCCGACCCAGGTGACATAATCTGGGTTAGCTTCTCACTTTGGTAGGGCAAGAATGGAGGATGGAGGAGTTACCACATTCATCAGAAGTTGCCATTAATTTCATAACATATACATTCACAGATTTTTGGTGCAGCAGCATATGGAAGTATGTTCAACAGAAGTAGAATTTCGTAATGATCATTGCTTTATTGGCCTATTCAACGATAAAAAAGAAAAGAATTGTGATTTCTGGTGGTTTTGATGGAGATTTTCTTGAAAATACTTCCAGTAAGAACTTATTGCAGTCAGTAGCACTGTTATTCAAATTTCCAACTAGAATAGCTAAGGACTCAAAGACGGCCATCTATAATATCTTTATAGAAATGTCTCGTGAACAAGATTATATTATAAAACCAATCTAGTACATCTATAGACAAGAGGGTAGTCAGTACACCAAAGATCGATTGTTTTAGTAAACTCCTCAACGGCACGAATTGACGTGACGTGTACAATGCTCGTAGTACTCTGGTGTCCAAAATTAAAGCAACGAAGAGCTATTTCCCCGTTGTGTTACTAATTCACAACATAAACATACAAACTGGGAACATATGTCCGTACAATCGTGTTCTGCACGGAAGATGACATTCCGGTCAACGGGTAACCACGCCAACGATGACGCCAGGCCGTCTATCACACGGGGTAATGTTTGCCGGGTGTCCCAATCCACAATCGCTCTGTGCACACTATTCACTGTGGTGGTGGGCCAAAGGAAGAAGGGAGCTGAACAGTTGCAAACTGATGTTTCCTGATGGTTTAAAGTGAATCGTTCTGTTGTTTCTCGGATGTGGCGACAATTTATAGAGACCGAAACTGTATCCCGAAGACCAGGGCATAAGGATAGGGCCGTTAGTTGGCTGTAAGCGTACTAGACCATTGTATCGAGGCAAACTGTGTACAGAAGGCTTAAAGGCTGAGGCAGAGTGGATTTTACTGTCGGTGACGCGCTGCATGTGAACTTCGGACCTGTCTCCACAGAAGGGAACGTCTAGAACGGAGTCGTCAGCATGCCACGTGGACGGTCGAACAGTTGCTCAGTTTCACAGATGAGTCCTTATTTGGTGTGGAGAGTGATTCTCGAGGAATTCGCATCTGAAGGAAGCGTGGAACAAGATTTCGGGACCCAAAAATTATGGAAACAAACGGATATCGAGGAGGATCACTAAGATTGTGGGTAGGTATCATGTTGACCAGTGGAACACATCTTCATGAAATTGTACGGGTGTATCTGCAAGGGTTTAACTTCTAACGGTTTCTGACGAGATGAAACAATGAAACAGTGTGGTACTAGGGTGCAAGACTCACACGTCTCTCTCAGTTGACTTACGTATTCTGTGCAGCCGATCTTCTTCTCGGGTCAGATGGCTGCGTCGATCTTCAGAAACTCTTCTTCCCCTAAGGCTACAGCTCGTTAAACGAATTTCAAAATAGACTTCTCTTCTACTCTTCAAATGATTCTGTAACCTCAGGATACTTTTTGTTCAACTCAGTTATATTTTCATCTCCACAATAAAACAGCTTCACAAGTTTCACATAATCGTTCAACTCTCGCAAGTCAACCCAGTCTTGGACCATTAGATACTAACAGATACAATTACAATATGTTTGGTTTAATAACCACTATGAAAGCAGTTCTTGCTTCTAGCGAGTCCAACACCAGAAAATCAAATGTAAGTGTCTTTAGTTCAATACATAATTCATTTGTTCACAACAAATACAGTCTTTACACCATCAAAGAATAAAGCGTGCTTGCTCCTTGTACTGGACATATAGCTTCTATGGCGCGAGCGGCAAACACTTGTCCGCGCCGAGCGACCGTCACTGTTGCAATATTCTCCCGATACACGTCCATCCTGCACCCACAGAAAGCGGCGACAAGGTAGACACGTCTCCACTCTCTCACCCTCGTAGTTAAAATATCGGGTGGTCGAGACGGTGGAAAGCCGAGTGTCTCTTACACTAAAATTCTGGAGGCACTACATATCCCTCCCCTTAAAGCGAACACGCGATATTTTATACATAATTATCATGTACAGTAAGGACACATAGGATAACGCTTCATCTTTCAACAATTTATCTTTTCAATCAATAACAGTGAATATGCCTGTTCTCATTACTTATTCCTCTTTTTTTTTTTTACTTCAATTTAAGACTTATATCTTTCAGTTCCTGTTGGAGTTAGCTCTTTTCAATTCTCCGACAATTCGTGCGTACCAAATTTTTGTTTTCTGCCTTTTTCCAACAGTAAATTCCAGGAGTACATGATTCATGAATACTCTGTTGTTTTGTTCTTATTTCCCGTACCACTTTTCCTGAGTATGTACATATTCTTTGGAGGAGTTCTGGGTAGATAAAAGTGTTCCCTTCTTTTGAAACTTGTAAATCTAAAACGTAAAAATGCTAGTTCTGCATAGAATTCAAATCTACCAGACTCATCCCTTTAAACGTGTGACTTCTGTCACTATACTGCCCTTTTTCCCTTTAGGAACAGTACCTACAGGGTGTTTCAAAAATGACCGGTATATTTGAAATGGCAATAAAAACTAAACGAACAGCGATAGAAATACACCGTTTGTTGCAATATGCTTGGGACAACAGTACATTTTCAGGCGGACAAACTTTCGAAATTACAGTAGTTACAATTTTCAACAACAGATGGCGCTGCAAGTGATGTGAAAGATATAGAAGACAACGCAGTCTGTGGGTGCGCCATTCTGTACGTCGTCTTTCTGCTGTAAGCGTGTGCTGTTCACAACGTGCAAGTGTGCTGTGGACAACATGGTTTATTCCTTAGAACAGAGGATTTTTCTGGTGTTGGAATTCCACCGCCTAGAACACAGTGTTGTTGCAACAAGACGAAGTTTCCAACGGAGGTTTAATGTAACCAAAGGACCGAAAAGCGATACAATAAAGGATCTGTTTGAAAAATTTCAACGGACTGGGAACGTGACGGATGAACGTGCTGGAAAGGTAGGGCGACCGCGTACGGCAACCACAGAGGTCAACGTGCAGCTAGTGCAGCAGGTGATCCAACAGCGGCCTCGGGTTTCCGTTCGCCGTGTTGCAGCTGCAGTCCAAATTACGCCAACTTCCACGTATCGTCTCATGCGCCAGAGTTTACACCTCTATCCGTACAAAATTCAAACGCGGCAACCCCTCAGCGCCGCTACCATTGCTGCACGAGAGACATTCGCTAACGATATAGTGCACAGGATTGATGAGGGCGATATGCATGTGGGCAGCATTTGGTTTACTGACGAAGCTTATTTTTACCTGGACGGCTTCGTCAATAAATAGAACTGGCGCATATGGGGAACCGAAAAGCCCCATGTTGCAGTCCCATCGTCCCTGCATCCTCAAAAAGTACTGGTCTGGGCCGCCATTTCTTCCAAAGGAATCATTGGCCCATTTTTCAGATCCGAAACCATTACTGCATCACGCTATCTGGACATTCTTCGTGAATTTGTGGCGGTACAAACTGCCTTAGACGACACTGCGAACACCTCGTGGTTTATGAAAGATGGTGCCCGGCCACATCGCACGGCCGACGTCTTTAATTTCCTGAATGAATATTTCGATGATCGTGTGATTGCTTTGGGCTATCCGAAACATACAGGAGGCGGCGTGGATTGGCCTCCCTATTCGCCAGACATGAACCCCTGTGACTTCTTTCTGTTGGGACACTTGAAAGACCAGGTGTACCGCCAGAATCCAGAAACAATTGAACAGCTGAAGCAGTACATCTCATCTGCATGTGAAGCCATTCCGCCAGACACGTTGTCAAAGGTTTCAGGTAATTTCATTCAGAGACTACGCCATATTATTGCTACGCATGGTGGATATGTGGAAAATATCGTACTATAGAGTTTCCCAGACCGCAGCGCCATCTGTGGTTGAAAATTGTAACTACTGTAATTTCGAAAGTTTGTCTGCTGGAAATGTACTGTTGTCCCAAGCATATTGCAACAAACGGTGTATTTCTGTCGCTGCTCGTTTAGTTTTTATTACGGTTTCAAATATCCCGGTCATTTTTGAAACACCCTGTACATCTTACATGGGTTGATCCTAGGAGTACCCCATCTCCTTCCGTTTTGGTAGTTACGCCCCTTTCTTATACCTATCCTCCTATGGTACCCGTTAATCCCCTTCTTTGTGCCCCTGTCCGCGCAGTATAGGTCAGCTTTTCATAGGTCTGCCTATCCGCCCTTTTTCTCATCCAATAAATGTCGAGTGCGCCCTCCGTATCCTTCTTGAGTAGACCTCCTGGTTCATTGCCCTAGCATACATCTTTATGTATACTATTCTCAAATATTCTCTGGTAGAATTACAGATCTACTTTACACCTCAACTCCACTTTCCCAAACTCCATCTGAGACCCTAGAGTCCTCTTTCACTCCTCACTCCAACTATATAAACAGATATCATGCCTACACATAGTAGAAGCAACGTCTACCTGTATCTACCTACACCCAGTACATACTATGCCCTTTCTCAAAAGTCTAGCACGACTAACTTCAATTAACTTATCCCTGTTTTATACTTATTGCCCCAGTTCTCGTGCTCCTGCTTCTCTAGGCATATGTGTTGACTGTTATTCTCATGTCTTTATATACATGTAAATATATATGAGAGCGATAAAAACGTAACGATGCAGAACAGTCACACAGCAACAATGTAATATGTGCATCTACTCAGATGTACATATGTCTCAATTACCCTACATCCATTGGAGGTTCGGACATTGCTTTAGTTTTATGATCCGTAATTTTCATGTTTGTGTGTAAGTTTCTCTTTGTGTGTGTGTCTATGTGTATTTCTGCAGCCTGATTCTTCGGCCTATTTACGTGAAATAAGTTGTGGGTTCTTTGTAACCACGGAAAAAGAGAAGGTCTTCTGCGATAGAAGTATACGAATATGGAAAGAGGGAAAGATAAGTAGGAACTCACATGAGAAGTAAGAAACGAAAACGTAGAAATGGTTGCTAAGATAGAAGAGAAAGAAGATAGCCCCAAAGACAGGAAACCCTTCCCACAACCCTACCCCTGGCTCCCTACTTCGCCGGTACTTGAGTGGAAGCCGAAGGAGCTATGATGTTAAACGTCTCCTACAGAACGGACATTCTCATCTTCACCTTTGAAGTCCCCAAAGAAAAATCTTAGCAACCCTATGGAATGGCCAATGGTGAAGAATCAGTTACAGTTGTCTGCAGGGTCGTCTGAAAGGTGCGGTGTGTGTTTAGTGTTAGTCATGCTTGTACTTACACTACCCACCCCTTTCAAAACTGATACCAACCTTCCCTTTTACATCATATTTCATAAAAGCTATAAAGTATTCTATACTAAGAATAAAATTCTCATACATTATGGCATAATAGCTGTTTCTATATTTTGCACACATACAATACTCCATTCAGTTTATGTTGTCTCAATATCACTCTGTATAATTAGTACCCTCATATTATACTTTCTGCTAATATAATATTCTATTTGGTTCATTTCTTTTCTAGAGATCACTGTTTATCAGTGATCCTATTTAATCAGTCTTTATGTTGTAGTCATATTGCGGACCAATATGCACTAAACTTATAGGATAGCTTAAGAATTCAGAAATAGATTACAGAATAGTTCAAGATTTGAAGGGAATTCGGTGCAGGAAAAATAGTAGAGAATAAACACCGAAAACATCTAGGGATCCGACGGTCGTCCCTCCACCCGTTAACACAGAACGTGAACGTCCGTGGGAGACAGATGTGACTCCGCCCGGGTCCCATGGATCTGACCTTAACCTCACTTGAGCAAGTGGAAACCAGTTCTTCGCGTAAAATTTTGTGTGAAAGTCTCCCGACGACAAAAGAATCACCACTTTACTAGGAAACAGAACATTAGGTAAAGTTAATCTGTTTTCTACTTTGTCATCGACAAGTTTGAATTCTTCGCACAAGTCGTCCATAATCTTGGGTAGCATTATTAAATTCAGAAAAAGCAACCGTCGAAATGTTTCCGGAGATTATACTGTCGGTAACTTCCCGATCTTTAATTAGTTAGAATGGTTTCGCAAAACTACTTACATTTATAATGTCAAAGTTGGCTATTTTTCCTTTAAAGCTTCATCCTATATTATCTACACACGAACTTACAACGCGTGTAGTAACAGTTGGGATTTCCGGTTGAATAATAGATATTACTTCCTTAGGTCGATCTCTGTGCTCTCTTTCAAAGTATTCATTTCTTGTCTTACGGAATTATATTTAACATTACATACACTTTTACAAAATTTTAATTTATCACTAAGTTAAGATTCTATATTATTATATGTATCTTCAATGTCAGATACTAATTTTTTAGTAAAATCTTGAAGTTTCTCATCCTCTCTGGTTAAATTCAGTAAATAGTTGATTAACGTGAGTATTCAAAGAACTAGTGAGTTCACTCTTTAAATCTAAGTTCCGATTTCCTACTTTATTATTTAAAGAGTCAAATTCAGTCTTCAAATTTCTCATACCTTCACGCAAACGGCAAAATTCCTTATTTTGTTCATCTACTTTTTCACTGAACAATCCTGAAGTCTTATTACGAACTTCCAATTTATTATTTACATGAATATTCACTGTGTCTATTTCTCTACTCAAATTAGTACTCTGTGCATCTAGCTTTTCACCTGAAGTGGCTGATTCAGCCTTCTGGTCATCGAACTTAACATTCAACTGAGTATTTTGAGCTTCTAAATTTTTATTTAGAGTAGTTATTTGAGCATTCGACTCTGTTCCCACTGAGTCTCCCTTTAGACTTAGTTCTTTGATTAAATTTGTTACTTCAGCCCAGTCTGGCATTTCCTCATTCACTGTCATAGCGACGGCTGGTTCTGCTAGTTGCTGTTCTTGATGCGTAACTTTATTGACTTAACTTGTAACCTCCCCGCAATGAAATTTGAAAGTCAATGATTATAAAAATGTGTGCCAAATGCTGTCTTCCCACAAAAGTGAATAATAAAAAATGAGCCAACCGTAACCTCCTTGCAAAATTAAAGAATAATAATTGCCCAAAACGTAAACTCCACACAAAAGTTAAGGAATGAAGTTTGCTCATTAAACCCACAATAATGTTAATTAAATAATGAACCATCAACTGAATGTAACATCTCAACAGAAATAATTAAACCTGATAAATTTTATAAGGGCAGCAGCGCTGACCTTCGGCCCTGTGAAATAATTAAACCTGATAAATTCTTACCTCAGGAAAACTGCATGTATATCTGCTCTTATTTATCGACTCAGCTCCGTGCAATGCTGGCCCATATTTAATTTTGATTCTTGGAGGAAATGCATAGGAAATATTACTTAACTTGAAATGAATCTTTTTCTTTAAATGAGTTACTTTATAAAAGGCTATTATTGGGGCACCTTTGAACAAATTAATTACAATTGACATACGTTATTAGCTGAGCGCAATGCTGCTTCATTACCTTCTACAATAATATACATATCGTCCACCACATTCCTGACCAGGCTCGTGGGCAGAGCACACCGCGGACGCATGCCGACTCGCTACACACTAGCACTGACTGAGTACAACTATCCAACTGTCTACTCCCTCTGCCGACTCGCCACACACAACTAAACTCTCGCGCGGTCAGAGATTCTGTCATGCCTCGCCATCGCTCGTAATGAATACATATGAAACGTACGCGTTTCATAACCCTCCACTGGGGGGGGGGGGCAAAAATTTGGCAGCGATGGTGAGTCATTTGGACTTTCCATGAGCAACAAATTTTTTCTTAACTAATTAACTTTACAATTACAAAATATATACAGATATATATATTTGTAGAACATGAAGTAAATATAGTGCACATGCACTGTGTACAGAACATATCAGGCAAAGACAAAATATATACAATGAGTACAAAACATATTCTCAAATGGCAAAAGTGCACACGCACAGTAGTACAGAACATATCAGCAAATCACAAAAAATGTATATGCAATGAGTAGAAAACGTATTAACAAAATGACAAAAGTGCACATGCGCTGTAGTTCAGAACATATCAGCAAATCACAAAATGTATAGGCCATGAATACAAATCATGATAACAAAATGATTTTTAATATGTTACAAGAATTAGGATAGGAAAGGGAAGGATTGCGTCATGGTTGTAGCACTTTAGGTTGCACGCAGCTGCACTGAAAGTCCATATCTTCCTACAGAAGCACAACACCAAGTGAGGCAATCTAAAGTTCTTTTCCCAGAAGTATTAATCAGCGTAGCCAAGACACTGAAATGCCGTTGTAATATTCCATGTTATCCTTTTGGTAGTACATTAGGTACACCAAACAGTGGGACCATAATAGCATCTCATCGCTCACTGTGGCGGGCAGTATGTCGTGTCAACACCACGTTCTTGTCTGTTACAGCCACGTAGAATTAGAGCAAAAACCAAATATAGTGTTCCATGATCATGAGGATATACAGGACAAACGGATATTGCAGTAATTCCAGGTAATTAGGTTAGAAGGTGAAGGACATTAAGTCACATACTAGTCTTCATTGAAAATTACACTAGTAATGGGTGGCACTCATTGCCCAGTTATTGAACATTTCTGTACCATGTACGTAGTATTACAGAATAATGTTCATGAGTAACTTTACAGAGGACATTGGCACTCATTGACTAATTACAAACCCTCAGAAGTCATTTACAGAGAACATTGGCACTCATTGCCTAATTAAAAACCACCAGAAGTCATTTACACAGAACATTGGCACTCATTGCCTAATTACAATCAGAAATCATTTACAGAGAACATTGGCATTCATTGCTTAATTACAAACCATCAGAAGTCATTTACAGCGAACATTGGCATTCATTGCCTAATTACAAACCATCAGAAGTCATTTACAGAGAACATTGGCACTCATTGCCTAATTACCATCAGAAATCATTTACAGAGAACATTGGCATTCATTGCCTAATTACAAACCATCAGAAGTCATCATTGAAAATGAGTTAACAAATGGCATAATTAATCTAATTATTGTAAACATTGTCCTCATAGTTCATCTTATTACATTAATCAGTGGCATTCATTTGCCAGCTACAAAGCATTTTTTGTGCTAGCAATGCATTGCGTTGGGATCGATAATTAATAACAATATTTCCTTAAGAGTTATTGCTGCAAATGAAGATGTTTAACGTCATTCGTCATGAGTCAGCTGTATCAAGATTATGAAACAAGTAGAGTATAAGTAATCACATTCATAAATGACATGGGTTTAACGAACAACTGCTTATAGTACATTAATTTCATGAATAATTTCTCCTGCAAAATATACAAAAATGGATTATTAGACTGAAAGAAGAAACGCATTTTATGCTGAAAAGTAGTGAACTTCGAATTAACAGGTAGTGAAATGTGTATAAAATGTGTTCCCTAGCTGTCCTTTCCAAAACCTTCAGTCATCATACTATGCAATACAACACATACTGTCAAAACGTACTGCAACAAATACTTAAATAACTACAGAGCATAAATACATAAACTTCAACATCATCCTCATCTGTAAAGAAAAAACTTCATTATCCATCACTTCATTATCATAACTCCACTATTATCATCACCTGTGAAGAAAAACTTCATTATTCATAGCTGCATATTCTTCATCATTATTCATCATCATACATTATCATCTGCAAAAAAAAAATCACTTCATTATTCATTACACAACTATTCCTTATTTCTAGCATATTTCCTCACTAAAACTAAGATGTGAAGTTCTGTCTGACAGCCTGCATCAATCGCTCCGTATTCTGAAAGAAAAAATTAGTTAAGACTGCTATTCTACGATGTGTATAGTATATTCTTGTTAATGCTTGTTAATTCTGATCCATTTACTCTTCCTCATAAGGTTTTTGCATCTTCTTTCGTTTATTCCGTAGGTGAAATTCCCATTTCTGTTTAATTTATTTCCTTTACACGTTATTTCTTTCTGAAAATAATGCACAAAGATTAATGTCTTGCATTTAAT